>NW_028324200.1:1310000-2620000 GCF_054372755.1 Phalangium opilio | reverse complement strand
TTGAACCGGCCCCAAACATTCACGCCTCTCTGATAACTTCGGCGGAGGTAAATTCCCTGGACCTCACCCAATTCGACATACCATCTCTACAACGCCAGGACCCATTTATGGCGTCCATTATACAGTTTCTGGAAGATGAACCGTTGACTGCACCAAAAACACTTCGGAAAACGGCCCGCTGTTTTGAATTAATCGATGGCCTTCTCTTCCGAAGGGTTAGGATCGACGAAGGACTAACATCCGTTCTAGTGGCTCCTAACGCTATCAGGAATGCAATACTTTATGCGTTACATGATGACGTTACGGCTGGTCACCTGGGCCTTCAACGTACCTGGAAACGCATTCGCTCCAGATTCTTCTGGCCAAAGATGCTTTCACAGGTCACCAACTATGTGCAGTCCTGTGCTCCCTGCCAACGGCAAAAAATCTACCCAGGAAAACCAGCAGGACTACTTCAACCCATTCCCCCGACGGTTAAACCTTTCGAGAGGGTGGGACTGGATAAACTCGGACCCTTCCCAACCTCGCATGAAGGCAATGTCCACCTAGTGGTATGCACGGACTATTGCACGCGCATGGTAATCGCCAAGGCCATCCCTCGAGGGACGGCTGAGGAAGTTGCACGGTTCCTAACACACGACGTCATGCTTAAGTTTGGAGCCCCAAAAGAACTAATCACCGACCGCGGCACGGAGAATGTCAACAAACTCATGGAAGAAGTAAATAAACTCTATTCAGTTCGCCACATTCGCACCACAGCCTACCATCCGCGTACCAATGGACTAGTAGAACGATTTAATAAGACCCTAGCCGACATGATGGCCCAATACGTGTCCGGCGATCATAGAGATTGGGATCGATTCTTACCCTTTCTAGTGTTCGCTTATAATACCTCCACCCATGCCGTCACCGGATACACGCCCTTCTTCCTGCTACACGGCTACGAGGCCGATTTACGCTTGGACGCCGCTTTACAACTTCCCGCTTCAACCCTACGAACCCAATTCGGCTTTGAAAACATCTTATACGCTCAACGTGCCAGGACCTTAGCTGCCGACCGCCACGCCATGGCACAAAGTAAAGACAAGGAGCGGTTCGACTTGAAACGCAGGGAAGCCTCTTACAAGGAAGGGGACCTCGTGTTCCTAAAAACCCCCCGCCGAGTCCCAGGCCTCTCCGAGAAACTTCTCCACCAATACGCGGGCCCATTTCAAATTATCCGCCAAACCGCCCCAAATAACTTTGAAATTCGCTCGTCAGATGGGGGAAAAACCGATCTTGTATCGGTCGAGAGATTAAAACCCTATATCGCTCGAAATGACGTTCCAAGTTCCAGCCCCCGCGTCCATTTCCGTGATAAACCAACAATACACAAATATTTTCCCGAGGATGCCCCACACCTGGTCTCAACCAACGAAAAAGCGGATTCCACCCCTACACCGTCCCCCCTCACTATCACGCCCTCTCCAGAGGTTTGCCACCAAAATCAAGACCACGGGGGTCTTCGACGCTCTACTCGCCTCCGAACTAGCCCCACAAGGTTTTCCCCCGGTCGTTACTAGAAGACGGTCTCCCGGAAAAGAGGTTACTTCTGTTTTCATTACCGAACTCATCGTATCCATTGCTCGACGTGCCAACATGAAACCTTCGGCTAAACTACGCCATTCCCGTTTCCAAAATCACGTAAAACTTCTGGAAACCACCGCGCCCCTCAATCCTCGCGTAATTAAACGCATGGAAAAACAACAAAGACGAAATCAACGCCGACATCAACGCGGCGCTTTTACCGAGTTTCCAGCGGCACCGTCAGCCCTAATGGCCGCCAACGCTAGTGTTCCGGCTCCCGCCCGCTCTCCCGCACCGGACAATTCCACCACAAAACACCCGATTGAGCCCGACGTCCTTTCCGTCGACCCGACTGAGTTCATAACGGATTTCATCGACACCGAGGACCCGTTCTTCCAGATGACCGCCATTATTCGCCGAGACGGCTCTTCTTTCGACGGGGAGCTGTCAGCGACCCCAAAAGACAGACAGGAAGATGGAAACCATAAGCCGACAACAAAATCGCCAGGGAGAAAAACATCTCCGCTAGGGAATCCCCAGACGTCATCAACTGGAATCAAAGGGACCCGGGACCGTAGCAGGGGCGTCGTAATATAATCTTTCAGCCCTCTGTAGTGGTCTAGGGATGCAGTGATACGGATTGGAGCTGGCTAGGGTATAAAAGGCCAGCGCGAGGCTCTAACAGGATCATCTCTCGACGGGGACTCAACTTGGTGGGAATTATTTAGGCTGAAAAGCCGAGCCTACCAAGGGTTAGCGAACTGGGAAGAATTAGGTTGAAAAACCGGCCCCAGCAAACTAACCAAGAGCCTCCCGGCTATAGAGCCTCCGCGTGCCGGCCAGCCCGATCTTCGCTCCCGCGCTATTACTCATCCATCGCGTATTCACTTTTAAATTTATATTTTAATAATACCCAAGTATCTGTAAATATTTTATATCAATAAATTCGCAATAATTACTCGTACAACTCCGACCCGACTACTTTCTACGCCTGACAATATGCATATCTCAAGCAACTATTATTTCTAGTTTTTCAAAGTTTATTAGCTACGAAAACTAGTTCAAGTGTTAAACAACAAGGCTCCGGCGAGAATCGAACTCATGATCTCCTGTTTACTAGACAGGCGCTTTAACCACTAAGCCACGGAGAACATGTTACGTAGTAAGATTAATGCTGAATATTTCAGTAATTTTTTAAAATCAACTCGTTTGTATTTTTAACCTATTGTATGTATATATGCACATCTCAAGCAACTTTTATTTTTAGTTTTTCAAAATTTAATAGCTACGAAAACTAAATCAAGTATCATAACAACGAGGCTCCGACGAGAATCGAACTCATGATCTCCTGTTTACTAGACAGGCGCTTTAACCACTAAGCCACGGAGCCCTTGTTGTGAAGCGAGATTAATGCTGAATATTTCAGTAATTTAACTCATTTGCAGGTTTACCCTATTGTTTGCATATATGCATATCTCAAGCAGCTACTATTTCTAGTTTTTCAAAATTTAATAGCTACGAAAACTAGTTCAAGTCAGGGATAGATAGACTTTTTTAAAACGGAATGGGTAACAGGGTTATTCGGGTGCGCGTCCTAGTCCACGACCCCCTTACCCGTTACGGAGGGGTATGAAAGAAGAGGTGGGTCTTATTTTTGTTATGGCGTTGTATGTATATCCAGGTCAAATAAACGTCGTCTGCCCTTCGTCTGCCAAGTCGGAATGGGCTCGGATTGTAATTTTTGAAATAACATTGTTTAAAAATGGAAGTTACACAAAACATAGGGCTTGCAACTGAAAAAAAACGGGGAAGACCCAAGAAAATTAAAAGTGAGTTAGAATTGATTAAAAGTCTTCATAGATATTACAGCACGAACATGTTTTAACCAAACACTAAGCTCACAAAACTCCTGACCATTCACTAAGCCTTTGTTAACCTCATCAAATTCGTTTACAAAATCATGAGGATAGTAGACATGATTGGCTTAAGAAAGAATTAGCGAACACTTTTCACCTTTACAGATGTACTCCAAATCCAAAACACCGGCAACAAATTCACTAACTACCTTCTTAATTGCTATTAAAAACAATTCCCGAATAAGTACCGGACCCTTGCATTTAGACGGCTCCATTTAAACCCCTGTGAAGACGCTTATCTGTACAACCATATCCCACTCGATCCGCGCTCTATAGCTATAGCGCGAGCAGCTTGCGTCGTGACGCGCGTGATCGAGTGGGCTATGGTACAACGCAAGAGGGGTTGTAGTCATGGCGACAGAAGTAAACAGGAATTACGTATTTTTGGCCCTCCACGTCCACAACGTCACCAATACGTAGTTTTTGGGAGCTAATAAGATAATTTAATTTTTTGGTTACGTGTTGAAGAAAGGGACTTATATCTAATTTTTTCAAAATTTATTAGCTACGAAAACTAGTTCAAGTGTTAAACAACAAGGTTCCGTCGAGAATCGAACTCATGATCTCCTGTTGACTAGACAGGCGCTTTAGCCACTAAGGCACGGAGCCCTTGTTGTGAAGCGAGATTAATGCTAAATGTTTCAGTAATTTAACTCATTTGCACTTTTATCCTAATGTTTGCATATATGCATATCTCAAGCAACTATTATTTCTAGTTTTTCAAAATTTATTACCTACGAAAACTAGTTCAAGTGTTATAACAACAAGGCTCCGACGAGAATCGAACTCATGATCTCCTATTTACTAGACAGGCGCTTAAACCACTAAGCCACGGAGCCCATGTTACGTAGTAAGATTAATGCTGAATATTTCAGAAATTTTACAAAATCAACTCGTTTGTAGTGTAACGTGGGATATTTAATAAGTTAATTTAATTTTATATCCGGTTACTTCAATTAAGTTCGATATTGCCGTTCCGGGTTTAACCTATCCTTTCACTATTTGGGGATGGTTTTTAGTTTATCAAAAATTAGGTGTCTAGGGGTATGATGATTTTCTTTTGTTACGAGCAATAATTAGAACAGCTTTTTCACAGTAATCAATAGTATGCAAGTTTAATCAATAATCAATGTTTCCTAGTCAAGGGTTACTAACGGCTCTTATAAATACAATAAATAAAAAAAAATAAAGAGCTACGATAGAGAATATGCAGCCATTATACCGTACAAGATGGCGGCCACTGTTAAGGCGGGGGAGCCGGGTTTTCCCGATCTCTCTCTCTCTCTCTCTCTCTCTTTACCTGTCAACATTTGATTGATTGTTTGTATAGGCTTATAACAAAAAATGGTTTTGTAGGAATAAAGACCATAATATAAAGTAAAAAAGTTATTTTATTTTCTTTAAAAGTATAGGTTCTAATATTAAAGATATTTTTTCAATATTCATTTTAAAATGCATTTGATTTATTCTAAAATAATTCCTTCTATCTTCGTAAGGAGGAAGACAAATTTTAATATTATTTTTAAATCTTACGTAAGTCATTAAGCCTTTCTTTGATATACAACGCGTTAAGTTGTTTTCTAACGTAGAGTTCCAAAACTAATCTTTCGAGATCTTTAGTTTTGACTTTAAAGGTGTGATAAAGTTCTTTCGGGTTTTCTTGAGGTTTTTCCGGTGGATTTTCTTCAGTCTTGACTTTTATATTTTTGGTGTACGTCTCTGTTTCATCAATGGTAAAGGGTATATTTTTAGTAGGCCTTTTTCTGATAAAATTACATTTAGGGAAATGTTTTAAATGTTCATCGTAAGGATTATCGGTCGGTTTCCATGCTAGCAAAATCCCGTTGCATTCGAAACATTGTACTAGATCATCAGTATGTAACGAATAAAACCCCGCTCTGCTTAAAGCTTTTTTATAGTTTTCATCTTGTGGCCAGGAGTAAAAAGAGTGATATCTTTGCAGCTCGGAGTTCATGATGCTGAATGAATATGATGATAGCATTATCTGAGTTATATCCCCCTAAATTTACTACCCCCCCTTTTTTTTACCTTCCCCCCTTCCTTAATACACGAAATAAAAGAAAGCAGTATTAAAAAAAAGGTGACACATTTATTCTTTAAAAATACAAAAGAGATTACAAAGAGTTTTAACAAAAGGATTAAGTTAATCTTTACGGGCGCGCTTCAACATGTTTGTAACAATGACGTCATTTTTCAACCGATCTCGTCCAAACTGCTTCATGAATGATTTGTGGCTCTTTCTTTTTGTTCTTTGTATTATATACATAATACAATATAGTCCGCATGTCGAACTTGACAAGTTTTGAAGTCTTCTTTTGTTAAAGGACCATTTTCTTGAATTTCTTTTAACAAATTCTTTAATCGAGGGGAGAAAGTTCCCTAAAGCCAGTGAGTCAAAATAATAACCCCTTCTGTTTCCATCAAAGTAACAGCATACCCAGGGTATCGATCCTTTCAACCGAATTTCCAATGGACCGAAATCCCATTCGACCGAATATCCCGCAATGATTTTAGATTTCCAGCCCAATGGCTATATTCCCGATGGACCGAAATCCCAATCGTCCGAATATGCCTCTAAAAAATACATGAATATAACTTGAAACACTGTAACCGTCAGCGATTCGGTGGTGTAGTGGATACGATGTTGGACTGCGAAGCGATAGGTTGTTGGTTCGAATCTCCGAAAGGTATGTTAATAGTTAATAATATTAAAAGTAAATGTTTCGTGATACTATTTAAAACGCTCACTTTCGTTCCTTTCAAGGCAACAGATATATAGAATTAATAAACAAATTGTGCTTAATATGAAGTACAGTCTTAATGGTAGTTCCATCAATGTCTTTAAATTAAAATTTTAATATTTTGGTTTCGGGTGGGTTGGGTTAGGTTAGGTTAGGTTAGATTAGGTTAGGTTAGGTTAGCATAGGTTAGGTTAGGTTAGCATAGGTTAGGTTAAGTTAGGTTAGCATAGGTTAGGTTAGGTTAGCATAGGTTAGGTTAGGTTAGCATAGGTTAGGTTAGGTTAGGTTAGGTTAGGTTAGGTTAGCTAAGGTTAGTTTAGGTTTGGTTTGGTTTGGTTCCAATAATTCGTTGACACCTTTTCCAAAATATGCTCCTTTTAATTAGCTGCCACCTTTTCCAAAATATTCTCCTATTAATTAGCTGCCACCTTTTTCAAAATATTCTCCTATTAATTAGCTGCAACCTTTTCCAAAACATTCTCTTACTAATTAGCTACCACATTTTCCAAAATATTCTCCTTTTAACTAGCTACTACCTTTTCCAAAATATTCTCCTTTTAATTAGCTACCACCTTTTCCAAAACATTCTCCTATTAATTAGCTGCCACCTTTTCCAAAATATTCTCCTATTAATTAGCTGCAACCTTTTCCAAAACATTCTCCTACTAATTAGCTGCCACATTTTCCAAAATATTCTCCTTTTAATTAGCTACCACCTTTTTTAAAATATTCTCCTATTAATTAGCTGCCACCTTTTCCAAAAGATATTCCTATTAATTAGCTGCCACCTTTTCCAAAATATTCTCCTATTAATTAGCTGCCACCTTTTCCAAAATATTCTCCAATTAATTATCTGACATCTTTTCCAAAATATTTCTATTATTGCTAATAAATTGTTCGTGGTAAGAGGCGGGCTTTTAAGACTCATATAAATAATCGTTTTACCTCCAAACAAGGTTGGGTTAGGTTAGGTTACGTTTGGTTAGGTTAGGTTAGGCTAGGGTAGGTGAGGTTCGCCGTAATTAAAACCTAGTTAAAATAAGTGCGGTAATACATTTTCAACTCACATTTATTTTAACAATAATAACACAGTATGTCTTCTTCCAGTTCAATAGAATTTCGGTCCAATGGGACTATAATAAAACCGCACCTTTGGCTACGTTCGGTCGAATGGGACCCCCAAAAAAACCCCTTCTGTCGAATGGGAATTCGGTTCAATGGGACCAAAGCCATACCCAGTGGGACCCGTCTTTATAGTGATTGTCCAAATTTATTATAATGGATGAAGGAAACTTGTCAATTTTTTCGGGTAATAAATCACTTGGGTAAACACCTAGGAAATGTGGCGTGAATCGTAGAAAGCGTGTTATCTGATCGGCGTTCATTATAGCCGCGTTTACACGAGACACTTTGGAACCGTTTTCAACCGTTTTGGAAAGGCTTAACACTTTTAGAAAAATAATATTTGCATTTCCTCGTGAAAGATCTCTGGTTTTAACAGAGTAATATTATTTTTTGTACATTCCAAAACGGTTTAAAACGGTTTCAAAGTGTCTCGTGTAAACGCGGCTTATTTGTTTAACAAACGATGGACACGTTTCTATTTTTATCTATTTGTAACAAGGCCTGGAATTCGGCTAATACGATACAACTAAGAGTAGTGGGTGTGGGTTTTTCAAATCCCAATTCTAATCTTAATTGGCCTTGCTTCGTGGGACTCCAATGATCTGAATGACTCGCGTAACCATCAGGTGTTAAGTCTAAGCAGTAAATGGCGTAACCCGAGGCAAAGTCGTCCATAGAGATATTGTTTCCCTTGTCATTGTAGTGGCAGTTTGACCCCGATAATAAAGTGTAATAGCTTCGGACATATTGCTTTTTACTGTAGTTGGGTCTTAAGGCTCTGGATGGGTATTGTTCGGAATTGATGAATGCTGCTAGATGATTTACATTCCAATGTCCAAAGTCGAAAGGGTTACTATCCAATGTTCCATTGTAAGCAGTATGCTTTACAATAGCAACTGTAATCCTTGAGGGCTGGGTACCCAGGTAGATGTTTCCGATTGATGTGTTTAAGATATTAGGCGAGATTGTAAATATTTTAGTTTCCGTTCTAGTGTAACTATATTGGGCTGGTTTAATACTTAAGGCTTGTTCATGAGCAATTAGAATTTTAGGGGCTAATTGCAACTTTAAGACGTATAATATGGCTTCCACGATGACGGGTTTATAACCAGTGCCTGCGGCGGGAAGTTTACCCATAAGACAAAAATTAGGTTTGCTTCTGTGTAATTTTAATTTCATAGAAACGCCGTTTATCAGATATCGAGGGATATTAAACATGTCTACGTTAAGGCTGGAATACATTTCAACTTCCTCGGATAATGCTGTAAGTTTCTGTCGTTTAACAAAACCCATATTTTCTGTAAGCGAATCCATGCTTCCACTTGTATCTTTGTAAAACAAAGAAGCCCCCAAATGAGATTCTTTAGCCGCCGGACCGTATGACGTCAGAGCCGAAAGCAAAGCCGTGTACGCGTAGTTACTAGCAGCGGGTGTTGTTGCGCAATCACCCAGCTCCAAATCGACACGCTCAAATTGACTGTGTTGGAAATTATTTACGGGTCCAACCTCGTCAGTGGCTGTTAAAGCGGTTCCATCTTCATTTACAATTTTAGTTCTGGTGTACAGCATTGTTAAGGCTGTATCCACGTATTCGCTGCCGCTAGACGTTACTTCAAATTCAATAGGTTGGTCCCCTTTCAAGGAAGTCAAAGGTTGATACGGAACCCATTTGGAATTTTCGATGGCCGTTTGAAGGGGAGGGGTGGCGAAAATATCGAAACCAGTACTGCAAGCTTCGGTCATTTTTTAGGGAGAGAAAATATCACGAACCGTTTTGAATGAAAGTTTACGTTTATCTGATTTAAATTTGTTTGTGTTGCTTTGTTTTATAGATTTCTTTCTCTTTGGTATTTTTTTCTTTTTAGCTAGTCTTTTCTTTTGTTTGCCACCCCCTCCTCTACCGTATTGTTGTTGTACATCATCCAGCGTTTCGGTGAACCTTCTTTTAGCGGAAGTTTTCAGATCCTTTCCAGCGGCGACATCGTTTATAATCTCTGAAGATGTGCCCAGAAGCTGTTTACCAAGGAACTTTGCCCCTTTAATTAAGAAAGGTGATACGTATCTTCCGAAAGATTTCAAGAAGGACCCTATGCCATGTCCATTTTGGCCGTGACCGTGTTGTCCTTGTTTGCCGACGTAAAAACTCAGACCACCACCTGACATCGCTTGTTGGGTATAATAATCCGTGTAGACACATCTTTTGTTATCTAACGCGTTTGACTTGCGCATCTTAAATGAATTTACAGTGCAACAGTCCAAACTGAAATAAAGCCGGTTCACCCATGTGAAGGGACGTAATGGGGTGAGACAAAAGTAAGGCACACGATATCCCCGTGTTTCTTGTCTTCGATGGGTATAATGCGTAAGAGAGGGGCGTGGATGTTACCGACAATTTCCCCTTCTACCAGGTCGCAATAAATATATAATTGAGATGGTACGTGGTAGTTTAACCTGGCTGGTCTATCGCTCAAACCTTGTATATTGAGATGGTCTTTGTACCCCAAGATGTCGTCTAATGATTTGTGGGTCTTGAAGATAATTTTTGTATCACCAGTGGCATCGGTTTTTAGTTTTACATGTCCCGTCGTTTCATTAATATGAAATAAAGAAGCTGTTATTTCGCATACTTTGGAAGTATTGATAGTTTCCACAAAGTGGTTTAGTGATTTGTAATGACCAGCCGGTATATTATGCAGTTGATAGATTTCGTATCTGGTCAGTTTTGCATCTTTTCGTTCAACCTGGTATGTTAAGTCGCATGACTTGGGGTTTTTAGGTTTTTTAAAGTTGCCATCATCCAATGAATCTTCAGGTGTTTTTCTCTTATTGGTTTTGTATATTACATTGTAGAAGCTGTTTGTATATATTATCTCTACTAACGAAATTTCCCACTGTCCTTGTAAATTAATAGGATCCGGTAGTTTAGTGATGTAACTACCCATAGTGTTATTAGGGTAGATATCCATACTAGCGTCGCTAGGTAGCGTTAAATAGAATTCAGATTTTCTCGACATTTTCGGCTGTTACCCAAGAACTCTGTGATTTAGGTAAACCGATAAACGATACAAAATATTCTAATTTCCCTTTACGTTTACGTTTCTTGAGTATGGAGTCTATCTTAAACAGTTTGGGCTCCACTGTTCGAATGAGCTGATCCGAGTAAAACATACCCGCTTATATGCTTGTCGTCCAAATCTTTCAGACGATATAGCACTGGTTTTCTGAAACTCAGAATAGAGGAAATGACAAATACTTCCGTCGAGAAATTATGTTCATAACCTTTAGATAATTCTGGTTTAAGCTTTCTTATTCTTACAAAATCACCAACACGAAATTTGACATCTTTTTTAGTAGGCTTTTTACTCAATTCATGATTGTAAATGTTTTTGTAGACTTCCAGAACGTTAGATGGGGAAACATTATTGGGTGCTATTTTTTTACGGAGTGATAAGAGGCATTGTAGCCTTTAACTATGTCTGGCAAATGATCTATATATCTATGAGAATTGAAATGAGTCAACATTTTGAATATTCGATGTTTTGAAGTTTTAATTAATCTTTCTACAAAAGGACAGTGGAATTTTTCTGACGTCATAGAAACGTATTTGATTTTATTTTTCTTTAGAAGTTTTTGCGTACTTGAATTAATAAATTATTTTCCTAAATCGGACCAGATGGCTTTAGGTTTGCTTTGTTCGATGATTATTTCGAGAGCTTTCGTAGCTTCGGCAGCGTGTTTTCTTTTCATGGGTACCACAAAAGCTTTTCGGGAAAAGCAATCAATGCCTACCATAAGGTATCTGTAGTAATCATTGTACTTGGCGATTGACCCCAATTCAGCTAGATCAACTTTGACCCTATCCGAGATGTTAAATACAGGGATTTTACGTCTTTTGAATTTATTTCTAGCAGTTTTATGTAGTGTGTAAACGTCAGTGGCCTCTAGAAAGGCTTTGACATCGCTTCTCGAAATGTCAAGATGTTGAACCGCCCTGTACAAGGGGGCTAAACCCGTGAACCCTGACCTGTGTTTGCTGTTGAGATAAGTGTCCTTTAAGATTTCCTCTTTTTGGAGCTGCGATAGACCTCCCATACTGTACCCTTGGTATTAAAAGGTTGTTTCTTTAATAGTAAGGGGCTGGCTTTATTGTCAAAAGTTAATCTCTTCTTCGCTCTTAAATACGATCGTGGTCGAAGCCTATTTTTTAAGGGTACAGAGCTGGGCGATGTCTTGATTGATGAGGGTGATGCTGAGAAAGTCTTTGATTTACTTTTTGGAGGTAGAAAGTTTTGAACAAAAGGTTCAAATTCTGTCCATCCCGTAGGGGGAATCCCCATAAGCGAACGAGTTACCCCGTATTTGTTGAAGAGCATAGGTTGTATAGTAAAATATACTAGTTGAACTATATCAGAATCAGGGATCTTAAGGTCATTCACATAAAGAACCCCCGCATCATCCCAACGTATACTATGGGAGTTACTTGTCAAATGATGAAATATCTTTTTCGCTGCTCCCCTATATTTCAGTGGAAACATATTAATCCAGGTGTCGTGTTTATTCGATGGGCGTGGTTTCAAGATGCTCTGGTATCGTTTTAAGGCTTCCTCGTAAAAAACCCATTTGGTTCTTTCATCTAAAGTAGGGTTTGAGATAATTAGGTTCATCTCTTTATCCAACTCTGATAACACTGCATTGTTTTTTGAAATATCATTGTTTGTTGTAGTTATTAATTGACGTGGTGGTGGTGGGTTAGGACTTTGTTCGTGTTGTTGTTGCTGTTGTTCCAAAGGCACTAAGGTCATTTTATTAGCGTAAACTAACTGTTTATTCATTTTGCAAATAATCCGCCTAAAAGGCTCGAAATTACTTTAAAAAGGACGCTAAAAAACCACTTCCGGTTTGTTTAGATAAAATAGCTCTTTTGTCTTTCCAATGAGTATTTTTGCAAGCGATTTTTCGAATATGTTTCTTATGCTTACAAAGTTTATTATAAACGTCTGGTTTCAAATTGATGGCGCCTTGTAAACTGTTATGACAACACTCGCTAATTGAAT
Source organism: Phalangium opilio (assembly GCF_054372755.1). Classification (NCBI taxonomy): domain Eukaryota; kingdom Metazoa; phylum Arthropoda; class Arachnida; order Opiliones; family Phalangiidae; genus Phalangium; species Phalangium opilio. The sequence goes on along the minus strand of NW_028324200.1, from coordinate 2,607,577 downwards.
CAATAATTTCTCTATTAGAATTTTTAAGAATAGCTAATCTTTGTGGTTTTTTTAATTGCCCCAAAGCGGCTATTAAATTGATATTTTTAGCGGCTAAACTTTTTTCTTTTTATTCAACGATGTTTTCTTGACCTTTCTTGGTGGTGACATCGTAAAGAATGATTGAATTTAGGAAATGTTGTTTAATTATATAGTTTTCTTCTTGGGAGTATAGATGACGATTTGTTCTCCCGGTAAAATATTGGTTCTAAACCTTAAATCGGAATGACATTTTTGGGTTAAATCACAAAGTAAATACCCGTGCGGTTTTTCTGTCGCGTCCAAATAACATTCTACTATAAAGTTAGAGTTGTTAGGTGCCAATTGTTTAGAAAGGGCCACTAATTGCATAAGATCTCTTACTGTTTTCATAAGAATCATGTAATGAGCGTTTAAGGAAGCTGTTCTCAAGTTTTTTTCAAATATATTTTGTAAAAGGGTAATTACGAATAATTTCCTATGATGCGATTGTTTAGTAAATATTTCTGATAAAATATTATTTTTATTTTCTAACATAAGATCATCTAATACGATTAATGTTGTTTGAGTACCATCGTATATAGTGACGTCGGGTAAACCTTGACGCATAATTACACCCATTTCTTTTAATTCATCGTAACCATTCTGATATATACTATAATGCCAAACAACTAAATCAACTTTAGGTTGAAACATTGTATCCTTATTTTCTATTATTCTTTTACATAAAACTGTTTTACCTGATCCCGAAGGACCAAAAATAATTAAGTTTCCAGGTGTAGTGAATGGTATCATGTCTAATACTTGAATGAAACTAATTTGTAATTATCATTCATACTTAAACGCGATTAATTAAAACGCGCGCGCGTGGTTCGCGACCCCCACCCCCCTAAACGCGGTCGGACGCCCCCAAACGGCTCGCGGAGGGGGGGGGAAAGCGCGGTTCACGCGGGTAGGCCAGCACCACAAACGCGTTGACATCATCTTGCCTTTCACTATGGTATCTTCTATAAGCCTTTAACATGATCTGTCACTATTCGAGATGGTAAATACGGTTAAAGTACTGACAACCAAAGAAGCTTGGATGAGCAAATAAAGAAATGCTGGGGAAATTTTTCAAAAATCTCCTTAAAGGAGAGATACTGTGGTCCAATGACATGGCTTCGGACCAATTTGCCCGCGAAAATTTTTACCCTTGTACATGCTAACCATCTTGGGGACACGTGTTTGATCTCGAACACGCCCTGACCATAGTAAAAGGTATAAAAGGTCTAGGTTCAGACCCCAAAGGCATCACTTTCTCTCGAACCAAAGTCAGCCATGAACAACCAGCAACAACCAATGGACCTTTCTTCAGCCAGGTAAGAAAAAAACTTTTTTAAAACTTAGGTTTTTTTTGAGAGAAGACCTAAAAAATCTTTCTCTATAGTTATGTGTATGGTGTAGACACCCCGTACTCCCCCTGTGAGTTTTGCGACTCACAGGGGACATCCCTTTCGGGGTCTCCCGAACCCCCACAGCGGCGCCCTCACTGCGTCGTCGGACCACAGCGCCGACCGCCTAGCCCATCACCGTAGCCGCCCAGCCCATCACCGCCACCGAGTCCTTCACTTCCCCCTACCCCACCGCCGACGCCCGAACCTCAACACTATTATCAACCTCTCCCGGCCATGCCTCGGCCGGGAGAGGCTGACTTAAATGTCAATAGTGACTTGTAAGTGAACCTTTCTTCTTTGGGGGTAATATAACGCGAAATTATAATTTCTATTTATTCGTAGCCTCGTCTACCAAGTCCAGCTGTACCTGGCGGTACTTTCTGAGGTCATTGGGGATGCTGATTATTTAAATGACCTGCTGAATCAGGTTCGGCAGGTCATTTATAATCATTCGATCTTCATCCCTGATGAGTAAGTATTTTTAAAAGGTTTTATTCGGTAAAAAAATTTAAACCAAATTTTTAAACCAAAATATATAATTTTTATTACAGACTCCTAGCCTTTAACTGCCGAGGGTTCCGGTAAGCTAAATACATTTCTTATACATAATATTAACAAGTAATAACTAATTTTACTCTCTCTCTTCCTTAGTGTAACCCTCGAGCTAGGGCAGTTGGCCTTGTACCGCCGGGTACGATTTTTGGAGGTGCCGGCGCCTGCTGCACTAGTGTTCGAGAACTGGGATGACGTACTATTCCATGGGTTCTCGGCACTAGTGCAGATCCTCAGCCGGCCGTGAGGCGGCGGGGGTAGGGGGCTAAAAAAAATGTAAAAGAAAATCTTTTTTTTTTGTAAATTTAAAAAAAAAAAAAAATAAATTCTGATTTGACTTTATATACTTCTCTTTATTTAAATTAAGCTTATATTTTTACCTTCAAAGTTTAGTTTATTTTTCTAAACTCTAATTTCATAGGCTTAAACAGTAGAAGAAAAAAAGATATGTTTAGTATTAGCTATATAAAATGGAACAGTTTTTAGTTCAATTCAATTTATTTTAAACATAAAACTTATAAAATTAAATACAAATAAAATTAAAAATGAGTTAATAAATGCATACGTGTTTTTAAATAAGTTACTTGCCCCGAAATTACAGAAAATAAATTATAATTATAAAAATAATTTTCAAGATTTTCTTCTTGTAGAACATTGTTGAATTTCGTCACGACCTGGTATGACGTTATAAAGTTGGTGAAGTACCCCACCACAGCGTCGAATTTTTCAGGTTGGTCATCTAAGCAAGATATATGATCAGGGTCTCCGTATAAATTATCATAAATATCATTATAAAATTCTATAATGATATCTGCCATGTGCGTAAACACGATTGCATGTTATTTATCTTGACGAGATGCTCCTTTACAGTTCCTGAAACGCGGTTCAATGCCGCTGTTTCCATACTGGTCAAAACAATAGAGTCCTCCTTTATTAAGTCTTTAATATGGCATGTGTTATGGTACGCCACAACTGTTGTCTTTTCATTAGGGTCATCGTTTAAAACGATTTCAAAATTGTTGGCTTCATGGGCGGCAGTCCAACCCGCTAAAATGGGTAAGCGCGGCATCAGCTTTTCCCAGGTTTCCGTAGAAATGGCAAAGCTTTTTACCGAGTGCTTTCGGCATAGGCGAACCTCAGGATCCAGGGTTCCGTTCACGAATCCAGTTGTTATGAACAACTCTTTAGATATATGGAACCTCCCGTTAATTTTACGTTCGTTAGTTACACCTATCTTCCTTTTGCCTCCTTCTTGATTTTCCATCTTGCAGGTTTAAGGTCTTCTCGAATAATGATACTCTACTCTATTGAGTCGGGGGTTTTTATACAAAATTTCTTACGTAGCTAATGCGAAATATCTATTGTCCTTAACTGTTCCATTGTTAGACTGTAGGCGTATTTTTACGTCAAAGTTCTGAAACCACAGATTAAGGAATTCCAGCACCCCCAAAATCAATAAAATAAATAATACAATAAGTAGTTTTTGAGGATTAATCTCCAAGATCTGACGAATTCTCGACATCCTTTGTGTACTTGACTCCATAACGACTTACGAGTAAATAAATTATACAATAGTAAACTTGACCTATTTATCTTTGAATAGACCTGTCAATATTTGATTGATTGAAGAAATACTTTCTTAACAATACATCTTCACGTAATGTCGTAAAAACCCCGCTAATGGAATGACGCATCATCTCTTTTGTTACAATCCTTTTGTTGAATTACCAAATCTATTGATGGCTCATCCTTTTGTTACCATCTGCCACCTTTTAAAAATCACTCGGCTGTCAATCTTATGTCACCTATTGTTGATTGACAAACTATAGTAGACGTGTTTAAACACGTCCGGAAGGTCAGCGTACCATTGACCAATAGAAGCTTAGGTAACCTTCCATCCCCCCTCCCCCCTGCTAATAAGCCTAGAGAAATTTAGTATAAAATAACGCGAGAAAAAATCAGAATATCGCATTCGTACTTTAGATCTCGTAACATCAAGATGGATCCCGAATCACTTCGCTGGAATTTGGATGAATTAGCTGTAAATAGGCCTTGGCCACTACCAGTACTGTACAAGTTTTATTTTTTCCTATCTGCCTATTTACACATCGACCCTGCCAATGTACCCTCAAGTTTACCCACTTTTATTATGAATGGAGGTTTAAATATAATTCAGACATTCCTTGATGTCATTGAATACATGAGAACCGTCCCTAGAACACCGGAAGACTGCGATACAATTGACCAACTAAACCACTTAAGTAACTTAATTCCTAGACCTTTAAATATTTCCTACGCCGAACGCATCGAAAGACGCCGGAATGAATTACTACCCACTAACCAGGAAGAAACCTTTATCGCCGATTTCAACAACCCACAATACGATATAGAGATGGCGGAATTTTTGAATCAGGAATGTCAACAAAACGACCCCTTTGAGTACCTATCTCTGAACTTCTCCGACTACCTACCCAGTGAACAGGAGTCTCTCGTGGACTCGGAAGAAGCCGCGGCCGATGCGTACGACCAATGGGGTGGCGGTTGCCCACCTTCACCTATTCAGGATGTCCCTTATTGCGAAATCTTGGAACAGAGCGAAAAATTCTATGAACAATTTAATATGTACGGTAGAGAATTAGTTCTAAACATCACTGACGATCCCGTTAACAGTATAAGTAGTATTACAGAGCACGTGTTAAATGAGTACAGAGCAACAGATTATGTCCAAATAACATTGAGAAGCCTTGGCATAAATTGCAGGTCTGAATTAGAATTATCATTTAAAAGATTAGACCAGGTAGATTCCTCTATTCTCTTTGACCAACTAGCCGAATTGCTTTATGACGATGAAATTGAACATTTTTTTCAAGGCCCCGTAAAAATTATTTTCCATATAGTTAGAATTCCTGAAGGATATGGCCGGTCTAAGCGTCGTCAACTTAAACCCTTCAGTATTTTCTCAAGGGATCGACGGGGGATTCTACGAATTCCATCCACTGATAATCTATGCTTGGCCCGAAGTCTTTGTGTAGCTGTTTCTCATCGTGACTACATGAACGACAAAAACAACAAAGAGTTGAAAAACCGTTACGTGACCATATCACGAATAGGCCCCCGGGGTACACTCCAAAAACCAGCCGCTTTAGAGCTATGTGAAAAGGCGGGAGTCGCCCTAGACGAATGTGGTAGCCCCGATTCTTTTCAGAAATTTAAACTATATTTATCGGCCTACTCCATCTTTGTCTACAGATTCGAAAATAGGGTACCCATTTTAATATTAGGCGAAAACGACCCTACAGACACCCGACCACGCCTCTTTCTACTTAACGAGAGTAATCACTACAATGTAATTTCCAATTTAAAACCATTGTTTAGTCACGAGTACTTTTGCGAGAAGTGTCTTACCCCCTACTGGCGTATTCAGTCTCATAAATGCAATGACTTTTGTTTCAAATGTATGCGTCCGACAGTTTGTCACGGTAGCGAAAAAACATGTGGGTCATGCTTGCGAAAATTCTGGGGTGACGACTGCTATAATAATCATTTGATCCCAGAAGGTAACAAAAAACCTCTTTGTGAGAGGCTCTACCTTTGTAAAAATTGTTTTAAAACAATAGATTTCGGAAACCGCAAGACTAAACATACTTGTGGAGAAATGTATTGTGGCAAACATCAACCTAGTGATCACTTATGTTATATTCAAGTGATAAAGGACAAAAACCCCAGCGTTATCCCGTCGAAAAAACCTCGTCGTAATGCACCGGAACTAATGTATGTTTTCTTTGACGTGGAATGCATACAGACGAAAATATGTGAGGAAAAATTGGGTGCTTACGAACATCAAGCTATCTTATGCGTTAGCATCTCCGATTGCGAAGACTGTATAGAAGAAAGATCCCTAGATTTTAATTGCATCAAATGCAACCAATTTGGACCTCGCAAACAGCGTTTCTCAACCGGAAAACCTATAGCTTTATTCCTGGACTATTTAGTAGTCAGTTTATACGACGTAAAGAAGGTTATTGTATTATCACATTTTGGCAGCAATTACGACAATCAACTATTAATTAGGGAAATAATTAATAGGGACAAGAAATTTGTACCCGAAACTCTGAAAATTAACGGTACACGTATTTTAGAGTTGAAGCTCTCCAATCTTTTATTCCTCGACTCGTACAATTTTATCCCTGTAGCTTTATCTAAGTTCCCCGCCACTTTCGGACCCCCTAATGCCGCCAAAGGGTACTTTCCCCATTTTCTTTTCAACGTAGTTGATCACGAGTTCGATATAGACAGACAGGAAGAGACAAACTACGTGTTAGAAAATACTTTACCCCCCACAGAGGCTTACGGGTGCCAGTATTTCACCAGGAAAAACTTGGACGCCTTTATGAAATGGCACACTTCAGAAGTCTGTAAGCGTAAAGGCTTTAATTTTTTAAATGAGCTTTATTATTATTGTGAAAACGACACTACTCCTATTTTTGGGATGTTTAACTTTTCGGTCCCTCCTACTAAAAGTTACGAGCGTAGACCCATTTAACTGCGGTTTTGTTACTCTCCCTGGGGTTTGTTCTTACGTTTTCCGGAAAAATTATCTCAAATCCAACACCATTAGCATCATCCCAACAAACTATTACAGACTTGGCGAGAACCAGTCTTTAGGCGCCATTGAATGGCTTGAATGGACTTCGCATGACAGAAATATCCCCATTCAATCCTCTTTTAGAGGCAAAGAGGTTAAAATCCAAACCCTAAAGGTAGATGGGTATTGTTCAAACAACAAAGAAGTGTTCGAATACATGGGATGCTATTATCATGGATGCAAAATACACTTTCCCATCAATAGAAACAAGATGTTACATGGTGACCCTACTGAAACGTTAAACACAAGATACACGAGAACCGAGAAGAAAATTAGCAAACTAGAAGCCCTCGGATATACAGTCAATGTCAAATGGGAATGTGAATGGCAACAAGACAAAACAAATAGCCCCGAAATTAATGAATTTTTAAAACGTAACGACATCCGGGTTAAAACATCCAAAAGACTGAACCCTCGCGACGCTTTCTTCGGCGGACGTTGCGGTGCTAACAAACTGTATCATAAAACAACGGGGACAGAAAAAATGCACTACGTGGATTTCACTAGCTTGTACCCATTCGTCAACAAAACGGGAAAAATTCCTATCGGACATCCTAAAATTATTTTGGATAATTTCCCCGACATCTTCTCATTCGATGGGCTTCTCAAATGCGACGTATTTCCGGCTCAAAACCTGATATATCCGGTTTTGCCAGCTAGGATAAACGGGAAGTTAACATTTCCCCTTTGTTACACCTGTTGCAAAACTCAATTTCAAGGTGACTGCACCCACACACCTGATCAGAGAGAACTGAGAGGTACCTGGGTAACAGATGAACTAAGATACGCCGTGGAGCGAGGGTACGAAATCACGCGGATGTATGAAGCCTGGTCGTACCAGGTAACACAATACGATCCCAATACTAAACAGGGTGGTCTTTTTAAAGACTATGTAAACGCGTTCCTTGAATATAAAACCCTGGCCAGCGGCTTCCCTGCCGATTGCGTCACCCAAGAGGATAAAGAAAACTACGTCAAAAATTACAAAGAAGTCGAGGGGATCGATTTAGACATAAATAAAATAGAAAAGAATGGTTTAGGATGCCTAAGTAAGCTCATGCTGAACTCTTTTTGGGGGAAGTTCGGACAAAACACCCGACACGTCTCAACAGATATAATAAAAGACGCAAAAACCCTGTATGAACTACTTCTTAACCCCGACAAAGACGTCAAAACTCTACTGACATTAAATGACAACACAATTCTCGTCAAATCAGAAGATATTGCAGAAAACGAGATAGCTCACAAACATACTAACGTAGTTATAGCGTGTTATACTACAACTATGGCACGTCTTCACCTCTTAAAACATCTTGGGATGGTAGGTGATCTCTGGTGCAAAGAATTACTCCATGAACATTTACGACCCCGCAACAGAAAAAATCACTAACATAATTAAAGTTAAAGGTTTTTATTTAAATTCGTCAACAGAAAACCACGTCAACTTTGATATTATGAAAAAATTGTTAGGTGTAAATAATCAGGGGAAACCCGAAATGAACTCCGTGCAAGTAACAATTGGCCCCCAAATTCGACGATAACCTAATCACACTTTAATTACTATTGATCAAACTAGAACATATCAGGTAGTCGTCGACAAAGTTAGAGTTTTCCCTGATTACACCACGACCCCTTACGGATATCTTAAGTAAATTTAAATTTGTAAAGTTGTATTTAATTGTTTAGTTTTTAAGCATTTAATTAACTGGGGTTTTTGTCTGCCGACATTTTTTTTGTGTATGTTAATTGCAATTAATTTTATTACGATTAGAATAAATTTGTCAATAATATTTTTCACTTTATATTATGGTCTTTATTCCTACAAAACCATCTTTTGTTATAAGCTTACAAAATCAATCAATCAAATATTGACAGGTAAAGAGAGAGAGAGATCGGGAAAACCCTGCTCCTCCCCCTTGAGTGGCCGCCATCTTGTACGGTATAATGGCTGCATATTCTCTTACGATACTGCGTTGGTGCGCCGTGGCGATGGAGCGACGGGCTTAAAGTCCAGTAGTGGCGTCGCGTTTCTTCCTGTAGCTCGGGTTAGTGCGGCGACGGGCTTGAATTCCTTTTGCCGCCAAAAATGATTCCGGGTAGTTCTGCGACGGGCTTAGTTGCGGGTGCGCGGTTACGAGCGTAGCGTTCTTTTCCAGCGAGATGAGACGTACGTGAATTCCCCGGCGTTTTAGTAAGCGCGGCGACGTATTAAAAATTCTTTTGCGCGTTCACGCGATGTTCGAACGTCGAACGGATTTTCAAAGGCACGTTCACACGGTTTCCCGGACGAAAAGTTTAAGTATTTCGAGGCACGTTCACACGGTATTCCGAACGGAACGATTAAGTATTTCGACAAGTTAAAGTCGCGAGTGAGAAAGTTAAAGTTCTTTCACTACACTACCGAAAGGGTAAAATTACCCGTACGTGACGAAGTTTTACTTCACGAGTTTCGAGAGTCAGTCAGGCTGACCCCCAGCGTAGGGTCCAGTAGGCAACTCTGCCTTCTTTTGTGAGTGCCAGGCTTTTATAACTTTATGGCGACTCCAGGCGCACCAATCATTATCGCTAAAAATCTTTCGGGTCCTCCAATCATTGAGCGAGGCTCGTCAACACGTGTTTTTTATCACATACTAGTATTTTTACAGGATACATTGGGGTCAGGGCTTGGTCAATAGAAAGCACTTTCAAAAGAGGGGTTGTTATTGCTATTCGGGCATTTTAGAATTTCTTAGGATTTCAAGAATAAGAGAATGGTAGGACAGGTGCGTGACCTGACCCGCGGGTCATCCCTGCCTATTCCATTGAGAGTTAAATTTTAAGTAGCGTGAAGTGCACGCGGGCTGGTACCATGCTCGCATACAAACACAATATTTTTAATAAACCCATGAATATATTTTTTTCTAATTGCTTTGGAGAATATATTGTAAAGTAACTAACGTTAAGATTTAGCGTTACAACTCCCCCGGACTTAACGTCGAACGTCCTCGGGCGACCAAACCCCAACCGCCAACAACAATTACAATTAACTAAAACTAAGCATAATAATTTAACATTCGCGAACATGTCAAACTTACAAATATGAAAAAAAACTGTACAAGGTCATCAAGTAAACTTGAGTAATACTGGGGAATGACATGTCAAAAAAAAGGTTAAGCAATGGTAATATATACATGAAAAGAAACAACAGGCCTGAATAGAATACCAAAGGGCAATCTAAAGTACGTAATAAAAAGAAAAATAAAAACAATCAAAATGTCTCAACAAAAAAACAGACATGGGTGCACCTTGTTCCTCCCTAACAAATTTTGACGTCACTGCATTAATATCGCCATGACAAAAAAATTACTGTGGGTCAATGACCCTTCCCGTGAGGGAATTTCTGGGACGGAGTGTCCTTCCTCCGTATGGGATTGGTACCTTGTCCGCCTCATCGTTCTGATCCATATCTGGGGCAGCAGGGGACGTGCCTAAATCTGAATTTTGAAGGTGAAGATTGGTTCGCTCAAGATATGGCTTCAAGTGTGAGATATGATAAGTACCAAAAAGTACCTTCTTGGAATCAATAGTCTCTAAACGATATGTGCGAGGGCTAATCTTTTTAAAAATCCTGAATGGACCTTCATATTTAGGCGCCAGTTTAGCTGCGAAATTATCCGCAGCCTGTGAAAGCTGGTGCGTACGCTTGAGGGCCAGTTCTCTCTCCTCCATCTCAAAATCCCTATGTCTCCTATCGTAATGGGTTTTCTGGCGAATTTGGGCCGTTTTTACATTTTGATACGCCACTTCCAAGGCTATTTGTACCTTTGGAAAAAGGTGAAGGCCGTAGCTACGTTCAACCTCGTCAGAGATATAGTTAGTGGGATCAGTAGGAGAGACTACGCTAGATAAGGTACGGATTTCCCTACCAAACATTAATTCGTTGGGACTAAAAGACGTGGAGTCGTGAATCGCACTCCGAATGGCCATCGCGTATTGCTGCAGCCCCAAGTCCCAATCTTGGTGAGTGTCAGTCACATAGGAGGCTATCATTGTACCTAAGATTTGGTTATAGCGTTCCGTTAGGTTTTCCTGGGCATGGTAAAGGGAAGTATAGCGTTGCTTAATGCCAAATTTCTGGCAAACCCCCGAAAAGACTTTCCCCCCAAATTGGAGTCCGTTGTCGCTGACAATAGCAGAGGGTAAACCAAAACGCGAAAAGATATCATCAACTAAGTGACGGATGATAGGGGCGGTGGTGGCGGCACGTAGGGGAAAACTTCCACACACTTGGTTAAATAATCGGAGACTACCAATATAAATTTAAAGCCTCGTTTGCTCCGTGGGAATGGGCCTTTCAAGTCAATAGATATGACGTCCCAGGGGTTTGATACGTCGTTACTATTCATTAAACCTGCAGGTAATTGACGCGGGACCATGTGTTTTTGACACACCGCGCAAGATCTGCAATATTTTAGGGTATCCAGGGTCATTCCGTCCCAAACGAACTGACTCTGGACGCGTTTTATTGTTTTCTTTGATCCAAGATGCCCGGCCGATTTAAGGTCATGGCTTAAGTGTAATATTCGGGCTTTATGTTCATTTGGGACCAAAATTTTATAGGGATCAGAATAAGTACGACTAATCTTACCAGCGTCTTTATACAAAATCCCGTCGCGAAATTCACATAAGGGGGCGGTGCTCTCGATCCATGCGCGTAAACTTGGATCATCGGGTAGTACACTGTCATTTAAATAGTTAATTAAAGGGGCCAACCTGGTATCCCGTGCTTGGGTTTGCACTAATTCGGCGCGATCATAAAGTAGCACTGGTGCGTTAGTAGGGCTACTAGCTGAGACTGCTGCCACTCGGCCTAACTAGCAGGGGTCGTTTTCCGGTATCCGGGACAAGGCGTCCACGACCAGGTTATCTTTCCCCGGGACATGTTTGATTTCAAAATCAAAGGCCTGTAAGCGACTGTTCCAGCGCGAGAGCTTTCCTGTAGGGTCGGGGGCTTTGTGTAACCTTCGCAGGGCGCTGTGGTCTGTATAGATCTCAATGTCTATGAAGGGACGGAACTTTTCTACGGCAAAGAGAATACCAAGGCACTCCCTTTCCGTTGTAGAGTACTTTTGCTCCGCGGTACTAAGGGACCTGCTAGCGTATTGAACTACGTGTCTTTTTCCGTCAATAATTTGGGACAAAACTCCGCCTAAACCGCAGTTGGATGCATCCGTGTGAATTATAAACTTATGATTATAATCAGGGGCTCTTAGGATAGGGGCCGTCGATAAAAGATGTTTGAGGCGATTAAAGGCCGACTCCTGGCTCTCTTTCCAACTCCACCGAACGTCTTTGTGCAATAAGTGGTTCAAGGGCTGCGTGAGTTTCGAAAAGTCTTTAATGAAGCACCTATTATAGGCCGCCATACCCAAGAAGCGTCTAAGTTGACGTATGTTTTTAGGTGTTGGAAAGTTCTGCATAGAGTCGGTCTTATTAGGGTCAACCTTTATGCCGTCGTAATTAACGATATGCCCCAGAATCCTACATTCTTGTTGGCAAAATTGCGTTTTAGACGCCTTAACCGTAAGGCCAGCGTTTAATAAGCGCCTAAAAACCTCCTCTAGCCTGTTTTTCTAAGCTAAATGACGCGATGATAATGTCATCGAGGTAGGCGCACACTCCCAATCTATTTAAATCTAGGAATAAATTATTCACCATGCGCTGGAAGGTGGCGGGCGCGTTTGTCAACCCAAACATTAAAACTTTTGGTCGAAACAGACCTCGATGGGTGACAAACGCCGCGATGTCACGATGGGGCTCGTGCAACGGAACTTGGTGGTAACCACTCCGCATGTCCAGTTTTACGATAATCTATACACATACAATAATCGCCAGGCTCCTTTTTCGGAATTAAAATTACAGGAGCAGCCCAAGGGCCGCTGTAAGGCTCGATAACGTCTTGGGCCAACATATCATCTAGTAATCGGTCCATTATTTCGCGCTTGACTGGGGAGACCCGATAGGGGGCGCTAGCTATGGGCAAACTGTTACCTACATCGAGGTAATGCTCCACTCTATGGGTTCTCCCTGGCACTAATGAAAATATAGTCTGGTATTTCCCCACCAACGCTTCGAGTTGTGACTGCTCCTTAGGCTCCAACGGGGACGTTTCTAAAGCTGACTTTATACTTTCGATATCTACCATGGAATTCTGGGACGGTTTTAAATTAAATACACTGTCCCTGTATGTAGTAGGGGAATAGAAAGGAAACCTCTCACTAATAGTTTCCGGAAAACTAAAGTTACCCAAACCATATCTATAATCATTCCTACGTGATTTAAAATGTCTCTTCCCAATATACAATCATATCGGATTCTATCTACATAGGCAGCTTCAAAGTTAACTAATTTTCGTGGTAACCCGAAAGGTACCGCTACCACTCCCTGGGTGGCTAGGAGTGTCGAATCTGGTTGTTCTAGCGCTAAATTTGTGTGGCGGGTTAAGTAACCCAATTGTTCTAAATGAGGTTTCAATTTACTATTGATAAGGGTGTGTGTCGAACCAGGGTCGATTAAAGCTAAGCAACGGGTGGCGCCAATAAAAATTTCAAGAAAGTCTTGTTTCCCTAAAAGTAAAGGGTTCCCTGGTGGCGAAATTCCCGCGCTCATATTTGGAGGTTTTAGTGCGTATGGGGCGCTTCCGTTGGAAGACGACCCCCCCTGACTTTCGTCACCCCCCTCTCCGTTTCCCGAAACTGACTTCGGTGCCACCTCGGGGCAATAAGGGCGAATGTGTCCCACCTTTTGACAGTTGCTGCACGTGATGTTAGGGTTAAAATAGGTGTTTTCCGCCGATGAGCGTGAATTAGGAGGGTGCGAAGTGGCCTGATTAAACTGACCATTGTTTCGACGAGGAAAACTATTATTTTGCGGTGGTCGGTAGGTCTGGGAATTTTGACGACTATTATTCCCATAGGAATTATTCTGGCAATTACTATTATGAGGAGCGTTGCTATAAGTACGAGATGGGGGCAAATTATTAACTTTCTTATTGGTCCCTGTACTAGCGGCTTCTTCCCGTTTTTCGCTACGAACAACCTGTTCAATACCCATGGCATCATCCAGTAAATCTCTGCTATTTGTGTAGGATTTGGTCATGAGATACTTTTTAATCTCATTTCGGAGATTACTTCTGATAGTAGCTGTCTGTTCTAATTCTTATACGGGGGTGTTCAGTTGTCTAAATAATTTTTGGATTTGCTCCACGAACTCACAAACGCTTTCTTGCGGTTTTTGGATGCGTTCCCTAATTTTGGTATGAACTCTTTCGTCATTACCGGCTCGCTCAAAGCGAGATCGCAACCCTCTCTCAAAGGCTTCCCACGTGTTAAAGGGGCGGTTATCCAGATAAAAATCAAGGGCTGGACCAAGAAGCATGGTTGGCAACACGCAATTAAGAAAATCCGCGTCAGGGACGTTATGAGCGAGACGCATCTGCAGGGCGCGTTTCAGAAAATCCTTTGGACCGGGGTCCGTAAGGTTTTCAGAGTTGGGTGCCGTTTGAAAGGGGGTGGCGTACATAATTGGGCCGGTTGTGAAGTTGCTACCTGCGGCGTTCACTGATTGCAAACTTGGGGGCGCCATAGGGACCGTAGGGAACATTTGGGACGGTGGAGGCCCATTCACGGAAACGTTAGGTGACCATGTGGCCATTGAGCTTGGGGTGCCCATTGAGTTTGCTGGTTGAAAACCAGTTGAAGGTTGCACTAGCACTGTAGAGGGTAGTACATTCGTGGGGCAGTTTAAATTGGCCGGGGTAGGCTGCAGCATAGATGGCGTTAACCCTGTAGGGGGCCTACATTATTTGAAATTGGCGGGTTTGGCGTTTGCAATAGAACTTTAGGGGAACCCACTAGATTTGTTGTTATTGGCGTGTGCACTAATCCTGTAGAGGGACCTACATTATTTGAAGTTGACATGGTTTCTAACTGTGTTTGTTTAGCCGCTTGCTGGGTCAACTGAGCCATGATATTGGTCAGCACATCCGTAATGGAAGGAGGGGTGCTGGAGACATTGGCGGTATAAGAGGTTAAAGGCTGCTGGTTACTCGGATCTAAGCCGGAGGCAGCCTGGTTAATCAATGGATTAGGGGTACCCACATTACTCGAGAGCGGGGCTGTGTTGGCCATTACGGGGAATGTATTTACGCCACTGGTTACGCCACTAGTGGTGCTAGGGGGATTGTTCTGAGAGGTCCGAGTGGGAGAACCGCTTCTCGTCGGGGGATTACTATGCGTTACTGGCATGTTTGTTTGTGAGCGAGCCAACTACCTATCTCTACGGGACTTCTGGCAATCTAGTTTATCTAATTCGTCAAAGCGATAATAGTTGTTCATAAGGTGATGAACAAGGTACCAAAATAACTGAAGCGGGGCATCAAAACAATACCTCGAGACAATCTCACCCCCCCCCCAAGTCAAATCACCAAAGCAACTCAAAGAAATATAAACTAATGGCCCAATTTAACCATAATGGAAAAACAAGACACAGCACCAAGCCACCGAGACAGTTTGAAAACAAACAAAAATCCTATCAATAAAATAACCCTGTTGTTCTCTCTTCATGCAACTACTTTAAACTAATAAACCTAAACTTAACTACTTAAAATTAAAGGGGTAATCAATTTACAAAGCATACACCTTTAACGGTGTTGCAAAAACAAAGACAATTAATGTTACTTCAACGATATTTAAACCACGTAATTAAGTTACGCGTTACTTTTAACTAGTTTTTTACTTGCAATAACTAATTTAAACTTTTATCTGATTACTGTGATTACTGTTCTTTTAATTGATTACATGATTTATCCCGGACGGACCCCCATTGTAACGTGGGATATTTAATAAGTTAATTTAATTTTATATCCGGTTACTTCAATTAAGTTCGATATGGCCGTCCCGGGTTTAACCTATCCTTTCACTATTTGGGGATGGTTTTTAGTTTATCAAAAATTAGGTGTCTAGGGGTATGATGTTTTTCTTTTGTTACGATCAATAATTAGAACAGCTTTTTCACAGTAATCAATAGTATGCAAGTTTAATCAATAATCAATGTTTCCTAGTCAAGGGTTACTAACGGCAGTAGGGGAGGAATCTATGTTCTAGCACAGCCTGCAGCTATACTTTTAACATTAGCTGCAGCTGCAGCTATACTTTAACATTAGCTGCAGCTGCACCTGTACTTCAAAAATCAATCGACGGTATCACAAGCATATTTTCCATAAAATTGTTACCTTTCCTACGTATTCGAAATTCTTATCTTATCTATCAAACCTATATGTACCCTTCACAAGAATTAGTGGTTAATAAGATCATTCTAAATTATTTGTTTACACTCTTATCAGTGTAATAAGGAATTTCTAGCGGGAAATTCAAAATCATACTTAATCTAATCGATTCAGTTCCGAGTTTCATTTTTATCAGTAGTTGAAGTATCCTGGGGGAAATTTGAAAAGGCTTAACCTATGCGAATCGTATTCAGATGGATGTTACATACCGAATAAAAAATGGACAAATATCAGATAACCTATTATCTGTAGATAAAATTAAATCAAATACTCCAATATAGGTTCGTATCGGAAATGTTCGAGGGGTGCCATATCTATTTTATTATTCTAATATTTACCATTCACACGCTATTGACTTTATCCAATTTGGGGGGGGGGTTATGATAAGTCACCCCTCAGGGATATTGACCAATGAACGGCCTGTTCTAGTTCTAGTTATAGTTAGACTTATTGTAGAATCGTTATCAGTGTCAAGTGTTTGTTTGAGGAGTTTATTGACCAATGAGCGGCCTGTTCTAGTTCTAGTTATAGTTAGACTTATTGTAGAATCGTTATCAGTATCAAGTGTTTGTTTGAGGAGTTTATAAGACAATTGATTAGGGTGTTGGAGATCAGTTTCGAAAAAATAATAATAGAGAAATTATGAAAGGCAACATAAATTCTATTATTTGAGTTGTAAAAAAATGGCATTCTTTAACTTCCGTTTTAAGACTTTTACCCTACTAAACCGCATTAAGCCTTTCGAGTGCTCGAGTGGATAGGCATAAATTGGTGCACATCGATTCTCTAAAAAATTACCTGGCCATTGTGCCCGACGACGAAACGTTTATCATTCGTAAAGACTACACATTCCAACTGCTCGAGTGTCTAATTTGTGTTCTCTGTTCCTGGGTTGTTTGATTTGAATCAAGCGATTTTTTTTAAAAATCATTTGATTAAAATCAAGAATATAATTTTATTTTTAAAAAATGTTTTCTAAGATTCCAAGAAGTAGGTTAAGAAAGTCGAGAAGAAACTTAACTAGAAAAGACCTATAATTAAAAACAATCATAGTGTTGTTATATTTCAGTTTGTCTTGCTGGATAGGCTAAGAAATGAAATAGAGGTCAAGCTAGTCATTTTATACAAGCATTTGAATAGTAACAATATCCAATAGCTGCTTAAATGTCACGATTATTTTCCTTTTGCTTAGTTTTGACTCAAGACTTTTCATGTTTGTAATTTACTATCTAGTAGTTCAATAAAAATACAATAAATCAATTAAAATAAAAAAATCTATTTTTTGGTTTTTTTGAACAAATCAAAAAAAGCAACAACCCTGCTCTGTTCCAAATTGAAGCCTCTTTAGACTTTTAGAGAAAAGAAACTTCACGTTTCTTAAGTGCCACGCGAATCATTCAAAAAGACCCTGTCTCACCAAAGTTCATCTTACGGTTTTAAACTTATTTGAAGTTGCTCACAAGTATCACGCTTAAACAACTTCTCGGTAGGCCAAATCTTTGGTCGTCCTATTCTTTGCCTATCACCTCCGTCGTTAAATTAAGTTTTTAAGAATGTCTATTTTCAACCAAAAACAAATTTTTACCTTCCACTCAACGAAAAAATAATTTCACCTATTCCAAGTTTACTATATAAAAGAGACCGCAAACCACTCTTTTTATCACTTAATTTTCATATTCTCCGAACAATTAAAATGGCTGATAGAGTATTAATTCGTCGTCAAATTGTTGAACTTCATGAGCAAGGTTTTTGTAATCGCGAAATCGCTCGGCAGTTAAATGTTTCACCTACGACAGTGGCTACTTGGATTGACCGTGACAGAAATAACGAGTTTAACGGTGGAGCTGATAGGCAAAGAGGAGGACGACCAAGGGCTTTAACCAATAGAGAAGTTCGACTAATTGGTAGGACAAGCAGGGCACAGCCATTTCTAACAGCGGGGCTTGTTAGAACGGAACTTGAGCTGCAGACAAGTGTGAGGACCGTACGAAGAGCCTTGGCAAGTCAAGGTCTTCATGGAAGGATCGCGTGTCCTAAAGAAAGTTGAGCGCTATGAACCGACGAGGGAGGCTGGGATTTTCTCCTTTACATTTAAATTGGACACTAGAGTAGTTTTCACGGACGAGAAAAGTTTCGTCGTCGAACATAATGGGCAGGTAATTTCATTTATTGAGAGGAAGCAATGAGATGAATGACAGAATAAGATCAACATCGCCTATTAATATAATTATCAGTGAACTTGAGTATTCAAATATTTATATTTCTTTAGTCTATTAATATCAGTGAACTTGAGTATTCAAATATTTATATTTCTTTAGTCTGTTAATATAATTATCAGTGAACTTGAGTATTCAAATATTTATATTTCTTTAATGTTATAAAGATATGGGTGAGGAGACCTGCCTGCACGCGCTACAATGAGCCTTACATCGCCGAGGTCCAACGCAGCGGCCGTTTCTCAATGAACCTTTGGGGCTGGCTATCGGCAACGAATTCCGGGTGTTTGGTTCATATCGAAGGACGGAACAATGTCCAACGATATGTCCAACTCCTAGAGAACGATTGCTTTCCTAGCATATTGGAAAGGTTCCCCGACGGGAACTTCACCTTTATGCACGACCGAGCTCCGATCCATTCGGCAAGAGTGACCACTCAAGCTCTTGAAAGGCTTAGTGCGGTTCATGGTTTTACGCTAAATATCATGTCACTGTAGTTAACAATGTAATTCATTAGACTGATTTAATCTCTTTTTATACGTTGCAACCGTTAATTTCTCATGAAGGTGATGAATTGGCCTTCAAAAGGCTGTGACTTGAACCCAATCGAAGACCTGTGGGCAGAGATGGTTCGGAAAGTTGACCATGTCAACGTCAGGAACGCTGCTGAGTTGTTGGAAGCGGTACAAAATGCTTGGCGCGATCTCAAGTTGAACGTGGAACTATTCCAGGCGTATCATCATTCAGTGCCTAGTACAGTTCGGGAGGTTTACGAAAACCAGGGATATTGGTCACATTAATAGACTGTAAACTTCGCATTTACGTCATGTAAAAACTTTAATTTGTTTTGTGTAATTTGTTAGAGTATGTTTAGATCTATTATTAGATTTCATTAAAATTTTCTTAAAATCTTGTTTTATAAATATCGTAAGAATTACATCTAACTGGTATTTATTGGTTTTAGTTGAATGGTGTCCACACATGTAAATACTGAAATAATAACTGGCTTTTCATTACTCAAGTTTTAATAAAAAAAGAATTAAATATGATCGTATAGTTCTTTTAAAGTTCATTGCACAAGTTGTCCTGTGATCTTATTTAAAACCTAATTACTTCCAATAACCGAAATGTCGACATTGAACTACACGCAAACCTCTATCGCGTTTTTTGCAAAAGTAAATAACCATCAAAAGTATACTACAACCGGAAACACTAAAAAAATAAACCAACAAATCGGACCCGTGTCCTAAAGTGTTCTCTAAACCATTAATTACTCAAACTTCGAAGACACCACGTTTAATTTTAAACTCGAACTTTTAATTTAAATCACAAGGACACCTACGTAAAGCTCAGTAGCTTGTATGCTTAACATCTATAGTTACAATTTGACTGATAATCTACTCCGAGTCCAAACTCCTTTATCAGAGGTATGAAATTTTGCAGGGACGGTACTCAAATGCAGGTGGCGAGCTCTTAGGTTTCTTCTATTCCTCATCATCTTGAAAAATGGCGGCGTCTACGTGTTTCAACCAAATCTATAACATTTAAAACACTGGTTCCCAACATCCGTAAGACTGACTTCATGTCTTTTGAAGCTCAATTTTCCGCCTTCGTTAAAAATGGCGGCCTGAAATGCAATAATATATCTCGATGGGCAAGGCCGGCTGTTTTTTTTGCTACTCTGTAAATACTAAAAGTTATTGTTTTGAAAACATTGAAGATGGACTTTATTATTCTAAATATTCAAGTTGGAATTCTCCTAAATATTCAAGATGAATTCTTTTCTAAATATTCATGATATAATTTCAGTAAAACTTCATCTGCAAATAAAATACATAAATAAAATAAAATTTCTACCCGAACAACCTTGGAGAAGCTTCAACCTTTGAGAGGGCAAGAAAATGGTATTTAACTCTATACATGGGCGCCCGTTAAATTTCTCATTTAAAGTAAAAAATCCATGGCGTCTTAGATTATTGTGTAAATCTAAGTGTCTCTTACAAGAGCGAGCCCAGATGGAGGGATACACAGTCTACGCCGCTCTCTACCGCCACTAGTAGTCAATTTTGTTACAACGAGATCAGTTTTTAATTTATTTAGCAGCAAAACTTTTCCTAAGACTTTATATCGCTAACCAACTTCGAAATTAAAATGTATATGGCAACAGAGTTAAGTCTTCCTTAATCACCCCTAGGAAAAAATCAAGTTAATCGAAAAGAAAAAGACCACCAAGTAAAGTTCGTAGTCGCAAAAAGCGCCATTGACATTATAGGAAGAAATATTACGGCAATACCAAGTATCAGACAACGACCACATCTCTTTTCGACGCCAGACTGTTTTCACAAAATGTAGAGAGGAAGGCTAGCAGTTCAGTTTCACTCGTTACTTGACTAACTCGGCTAATTTCAGAGGGCCTGACAACACTGCACTGCAGTTAAAGCTGAGAGAGGGGGAGGAAATATCTCTAGCCCTTTTAGTGGAAGCTATCTATATTTAGAATAATAAAATAACATGAAAATTGCTTTAAATTAATCTAAATCGATTAAAACTGTTTGTATGACCATTTCTGACTCCCTTTAATTATTAAAAATCATTTAGTAAAGTAAATTTTATTTGAACACCCGGGAGAGGGTCAGTGAGGCCTAAATTCAAGAAGGATAAACTAGAATTTTGTTGGTGATAAGCGGGAATAGCCCCGAAATCCACGAGCAGCAAAATTCTTTGACGAAGCGAATGAAGCCTTTCAAAATCGCATTCACAGTCTCCCGTATTAACCCCTCCCCTCGGTAGTTCTGTACAACAAAAGAACTTCAAAATCTCGCTGCGGGGGCCAGCCGACCAGTTTTACCTTTTCCCGTCGTTCCGCCAGTCTTTATACCAGCATAGAAGGAAAACTTCTACATAGTATGAGAAGTTCAGAGTTTAGCCTATACCCAGATAGGGTGCCCTCTAGGAATTAAGTATTGAAGCTGTCTAAATTTGAAGTTTTTCTGGTGCAGCTCTTTTATTAGTGGACGGATTTAATTGAAAATTATTTTAATCGATACAGCTCAAAATTGTCTTTCGAATGACATATTGGACAAAACATTAGGTATTGAATTGAAAGAGTTGGACTCGAATAACTACATCCAAAACTTCACCGGCGGGAAAAAATATTCTGACTTAAATATTGAGTTAAAAATAATGAAAAATATTTTAATCGTTAGGAGAAGGTTTGAACTATAAGTCAGTAAAATTTTATCCGTATAGGGCTATTATTTTGGGGACTGGACTCGAACTAAAACGGGCTATTTTGATTAGTCTTCAGTTGTCATCCCCCTTAAATATTACAAACTGTATATCATAAACCTTTATAAATGTTAGAAACAATTTATCATAAAAGTAATAAAGTTTTTTTAATTTTATAAGGAAACTTTGATTATAACGTAAAATTAAACACAATGCTTATCATAAACCCTTGTTTTCACAAAAACTAGTAAATCTGTTCATCATCTTTCCTAGCAAAAGGGGTTTAGTCATTAGCAATTGGTTGGCGGAAAATAGGGTCATTTTTTGGAAACACCCCTCGTTGATTGTCGTACTTATTGTTGCTACGTTACTAATGCTTCTGGTATATAATATTTTCAGTTTGGAATTCTTGAAGTATGCAGAAGTGAAAAGGATTCTCTATGACGTTCATTGCGTAGATATGGAGTACAGTGAACATATATTATATGGAGCTTTAGAACTTGGGGCAAGATTTTTCTTCGAAACCTAACAATATCTAACCCAAGAAAACATTCTCCAAACCAAACAAATAAGACGACAAATTGACCAACTACATAAATCTACTAGTAGTAAAGACACATAGCGTTTCCCTTCAGCCCGTTGGGACATTTTATATTACATTTCCGGGCCCATTTTAAAAGTGACGACCCCCCAATAGTCATAAGGTCGATCCTAAGCCATAGAAAATCAGAGTAGTAACTAAAAGTGAAGTACGTTGACAAGCATGGGCGTTTATTCCTCAAAGGGTTTTTATATTTTTAGCTACATCTAATGATGGACCAAAATATTGGATTTAAAACGGAAGATTTACTTCTACTTCAAGTGTTGAAGAACTGAAAATCACAAATTAAGCTTCTCCAGTTTTAGTGAAAACAATCAACTTTTTCAAGCGTTGAATAAATGAAAATCGATACATTAAGGTTGTTTAGTGATGAATTTGAATTATGGTAGTAGAAAATCAACTAGTTCCCTGTCTTAAAGAAATAAAAGGCCAAACTTTATATAAAAATGTTGTTAAGTGACAAAAATGCGACTAATATAAAGTGACAAAATTGCGACTAAAAGTGAAATAAAATAAAACAAATGCGACTAAAGTCGGAAAAAAATTACAAAATCGCAATTGAAAGTCGTTAATGACCCGAAACCATTGTCACATGCAAAGTAGCATGTGGCATTTTACAGGGGTCCTCACTGGCCTCACGGGTATATAGTATCTCTAAAGCTGACCTACCCGCTTTTGTTAAATATTTGGAAATCTTCTAATTTCCTTATGATAATCAACATGGTAACTTCTTAACGACCGAGTCAAATTGCAAAAATTTGAAGCATATCTCCTAAATGTTAATAATTTGTGTATCCAGAAAATATGTCATTCACAAAAAAAGTAAAACTTAGCGACCAAACTATTAGAGTAGTTTTTGATGAAAAAAAAATAAAATTTTATCGCACAAATTAAAAATACGGTAAATACCTAGGCAGGTTGTAATTAAAAAGCTAGTATTAAATCTCAGAATCGCCAAAGATTGAAATTCACCACTCTGCTTCATAAAAGTTAAATTTACACTTATCGAGTATTTTTAGAACTATTTGAATTTTCACCAGAAACTACTTCTCATCTTAAACCATTACTTCCTCCCTGTGGAAATAGTTGCTGGTCTAATCCATGTACCGTTTATATGCAGGACATAAACATTAATATTATTATTATTTTAAAAACTGACACTTGGAATTTTTAACCACAGGTTGCCGACTTTTCTTTCTGCTATTACGTCCCTAGGAAACACAATAGCAAAGAGGTCCACACATCACCTCCCGCAAGTACTGCAGAAACGCATATCAAAACGACCGTAAATGCTGTTAAAAACCACGATGTAGAACGTCTATTGAATCAAGGCTTCGATGCAACTGTCTGGCTTATTGTGATCGCGTCTATCGTGACGGTGGCTTTAGTATCGCTTCTTGAAGACCACACCAAAACGATGCTTCGATCAAAACTGACAACGTTTTACAAACTTCTCTGGGAGATGACTTCCTGTTTCTTCGAAAACTGTTAAGTCCTACATTCTATTGTAATTAGTACACTTTTTCATTAATTTCAAATCTAATCATTATGTAGTAAATTCCCTAATTCGATGAATTAAATTACATTAACATTAGTCGGTAGCGCTATCTGTTTCTTAAAGCATTAGACCTTAAAAAATATCCAACAATATACTAGGCGGGGAATTGTTATGACCACGGAAATTTTTAACCTTACTTATCGCCTTACACTTTTTGTACCCCACATGCCATTATGATTTAGTTCTTTGTGATCACAAAGATGCCTTCTTGAAAGTGGACCCTATATAAACATCTAAAAACCTATATCGTTTTTTGTATTGGAACAATATTGAGACTACAATAGAGTGTATATTTTGCTTCAAATTCCAAGGAGATGTTGCAACCCGCTCGTTTCGCTTAACTTATAATCCAGCGTTATTATATATTGGCTCCCTACAATGCAGGTGCGTTTCGAAGGGACTCTGATTTGGAGGCAGCCCACTCAATTATGCCAAATAGAAACCAAAATTTGAAAAACGACCCGTAGTAATGTAGTATCACGATAAAGGGCTCGTAAAACATTTTTGAAATTAATTTTCTTGACTTTCCCAAGTTTTCCCTGATTTTAGTCCACAAATTTGCTTGACCATTTACAATAACTTACATGGCGAACATATGAATTTTGAAACTAATTATTATATGAATTTTTCGAAATTATAGGGTATTTCGCATGCCTGGTAATAGTATTGTAACCGTAAAATTTAAAACTAGGAAAGGGGGCCTAATTTCACGGCTCAAAAAGATAATTAAATAAAAACTAGCAATATAGAAGTTCCCAGGTTACCCGTTTAAAGGTCTTATTGACCATGACTTTATAATTACCAAGTAGTTCATCGTTGAGAAGAATAACGCAGTTGTATACCAAAAAAAGATACTTGAATTTATTAATACAATAAACACGTCTGTGCTTGTTGCGTTTACAAAAATTGACTGCCTTTTAGTAGGCGGCGGCGGGGGTTTTTATCCCCGCCAACATTTAGTTTTTTTTCTTTACAAGAGCTAGTGGCGCTTAAGGCGCCACTTGTGAGATAAATGTAACTAAAAAAATAGATGAAGCAGACGACTTCGGAGGAACGTGGAGGTCGTCGTTACATCCTCCCCCCGGAAAAAGTCGTCTGCTTTATGAGAGTCGGATTATGGCGCGTCTCGCTGCTCCGGCGATCTTCTGGCGGCTGAGGCCGCGCTTTCCATCTTGGTCCGCTGGCGGCGGCGGGCCTGATAGGCCTCGCTCCGCTTGGACCGTGGCTTATAGCAGTTCTTTTCGTGGTGTCGTCCCACCTGGCAACGGCGACACAGGGTGTATCGCTCGTCCGGGATCATATTTGGTGGCGCGGCGCTGGTTGGGCGGCTCGTGGAACGCGCGGGTGGTGGTGGTGGTGTCGCCGTGGAAGTTCCCTGGCCGCTATCAGGAGTGGTGGTCGCCCGAACATTCGTGACTATAACAGGGCGGGCAAGAAGGGAACCGAACCCTCGACCACGGCCTCGTCCAAGTGGTGGCATCGCGTCGGGTCGCCTCCCTCGACCTCGTCCCTGACCAGGAGGAAAGGCGGACAAGATGTCTGTCACCGGCGACACCCGACCAAAATGGGATGGGCGGACCCGTAGTTCGGGACCGGCAGGAGCGGCGGCACCTGGTGGAGGTGCGGCGGTAGCCTGAGCTGGTGCGGCGGCTGCCATGAAGGCCGCCGCGAGATGTGCGGGAGGCAGCCAGTTCCGGGCCGCCTCGTACTGTTCGAGGACCTCTCTTTGATGGACTAGGTCGGCTTGGACCTCTTGGTGGTGATGAGGAATGGGGTCGGTCTGGACCTCTGCGGCGGCAGTATCTGCCGCCGCGATGATAGAACCTCGAGGAGGGGCGTCCAGGGCACGGGCTACGCACGGCGCGAACAGTAGACCCTAGCACCGTAGGCAAGGGCAGATCATTGCTCTAAGCAGGCGTAGACCGGCGATATCCAAAATTAACAGAGACCGCTCCTCCTGAAATACGATAGGTGACAGCACAGCGGAGGTGTCCTCTTCCACGCGCGAAATCCTGAGTACCGGGGATTGTGCGATGAGGAGGTCGGCGGGGGCGAATGGCCAACGTTGGCGAAACGCTTGCAGTTGCCAAGTTGTTAGGCGGATGACTTGGCGGCGCCTTAGCAGCCGCAGTGCCCCGTGAGAAACGAGGGAAAAAGGTGCCGACAACATTACGGTTTTCGGAACCTGGCTGGCATAATATGGGGCGTCATTCGTCTCGATCTTGATTACGAAGGTTCCCATCGGTCCCTGGAAGGCGTCAAAAGTTATTAGTTCGCGGTTCGAACAGTTTCCCACGGCTCGCTTGATATCGCTTGCCGCGAAAAGTTAAAATCACGCGAAGTCACATCGGTGATACCATGCACGCGTAAATAGTTCGCAACATCCGGGCGAGACCTAAGAGTCTTATGCGGATATTGTTCTGGAGGGTGATAGTAAATGTCCATTTCCAGACCTCCAGGCTTGGGATTCTTCTTCAGCACTATCTCACGTCTCCATCCCTTCCGAAAAGGGTTTACGAATCTCATGGGATTGATGGGAACATGGTTGGACAATTCCATTTCGTCTTCCTCAGATTCGGAGGAAGAACTGGAATCGTCAGGGTGAGATAAAGGAGAGGGTGGAGGGAGAGACTTCTCCCTCGAGCTCCTATCAGGAGAGGAAGATGGAGAGGTTGGAGGGAGAGACTTCCCCCTCGAGCTCCTATCAGGAGAGGAAAGTGGAGAAAGGTCTGGCGGCATCCGATTCACTCGGAAGACCGCGGGAGGATCTGAGAATAAGGCGAATGCGTCTGGCTCAGATTCATCAGGTAGATCAGAGACTTCTGGGAAAGGCTCTGGAACTTCTTCCGATGGGGAAGAAGAGGACCCGTTTGTGGACGAAGAGGAGGATTGATTTCTCCTCGCCTCTTCACCAGACGACTCGGTCTGCGCTTCTTGATCTCTCAACAGTCGTTGTCTTCGTTCTCGCCGAGTCTCACGACGTTCGTCACCAGTACTGACTCCAGCGTCCTGAAGTAGAGGTACGGAGTGTGACGAGGTAGAACTTGAAGATGAGCTCCGTGACGTTGAGGATGACTGACTTCCGTCCGGTTGGCAGACATCTTTATTCGACCAATATAGCTTTGAGTGCGCGATATTCTCGATTCCTTTGCTTTCTCCAGTTTCTGGGTCTTCTAAATTGTATCGCAATCGGTCTAGTTTCTTTGAGATCTTGTAGGGACCATCCCAGTTGGGACATAGATTAGCGGCGATATTGATTGCCGCTTGAGACAAGGGATGCGTCTCCTTCCAGACAAGCGCACCAACGGGAAATTCAATTCCTTCCCGCCTTTGATCGTAGTAGCGCTTCTGGTGTGCTTGCGCTTTCTTGGCAAGCTCCTTAGACAAAGCAAGTTGCTTCGCTAAAGCTGAGAGTGAGGCGGACCTTTCAACAAAGTCCGCTGCTGGCATACCCACGTCTAAGTCCCAGGGAAATCTCGGTTCCCTACCCACCCCAGTAGCACAAGCCTTCCGCAAAACAGTCGGTTAAAGGTCGAATAGTCGGTTTACGGTCCAGTCGGCTGTACCATGCGTATTCCGACACTTTTCCCACTCATGGAGCCGACTACTTCTTTTAGTTGCCAATGCCGACATCTATCTGACAGTTGGAACTGAGATGGTTTAAAGTAGACTTGCCTACCGTCTAGAAAATTCCAACTTATTTTTTGCCAATTGATTACCGACTCTTTCGCGCTAGTCGATATTGTGACGTTTAACAAGAGTAAATGTAAAAGCAAAGTTATGCTTATGCCGTTTAGTAACCGACATTTATCCGACAGTTGGAACTGAGATGGTTTAAAGTAGGCTTGCCTACCGTCTAGAAAATTTCAACACATTTTTTGCCAATTGATTACCAACTCCCTCGCGCTAGTCGGTATTGTGACGTTTAAGAAGAGTAAAATTAAAAGCAAAATATTCTTAGGCCGTTTAGTAACCGACATTTATCCGACAGTTGGAACTGTGGTGTTTTGAAGTAGGCTTGCCTACCGTCTAGAAAATTCCAACTTATTTTTTTCCAATTGATTACCAACTCCTTCCCGCTAGTCGGTATTGTCACGTTTAAAAAGAGTAAAATGATAAACGAAGTTGTTGGTAGGCCTTCTTTTTCCGTGGGACGGATTTTTTTTGACTTTTACTATTCAGCATATGCCACCAAAATATTTTTGTTAAATATTTAACTTATACTCTATTTCGACCCACAATTAGAAGTTGATAATACTATATTTTTGGCAACACTAGAAACATAACCTTTCAAAAAACTGCAAAGCAAGAAAACACATCTGATTTTCTAGTTTGAATTTTCCCTCCTGTAATTTCTCGGGTCAGGTGACACGCCTCTGTTCTACTGGCGTAACTTAGTTAACGCCATGCACGTCATCATCGAAGAGGGCGCTGCTAGTGCGAAAGCAAGTCAGCCTTTCCAGTATCTCTGACGCTGCTGAGTCGTTTGAATGTTTAAACGAGATTTTTGTGGTCGAAAATGATTAGTTCTAGGCTTGCTAACTTTCAATTTCATCGCTAAGGTTCTTGGTCACACTATATAAACTAGAAACGTCTTCGTTTGTCACGTAAGGTTTGAATTTTGTTATTGAATTATCAATTTATCTACCTCTTAGAGCCAGGTTTATGCATAAGCCTTTGCTTTTTACCTAGCTTCTCATCTGCTGGGAACCACACCCCTATAAAGTGAAACCAAAACTTAAACGTTTATGTATACCTTCAGTTTCTTTGTTTGAATATAAAAGAAGCAAGTGTTTTGGGGCACTTGGAGTTCAAAAAACCTTATATATTAAGTATTTTAGAGATTTTTGGTTGTGAAAATAAAACTGAATTCCAAAATAGATCTCAATTTGTTTTAGTTACAGAATTTTTATGCGGTTTCAAACATTTTAAGAGAAAAATGTGTGAAATAATACCCTTTAGAATTGTATGTTTTTCTTTTTCCTTAAAAAATCTGGCAGCGTATAATAATATTTTTCATTAAGATTTTTGTTTTTAAGAGATAGTAACTGGCCACATCGAAGATATTAACAATGAATATTAATAAATGCTTTAATTTATGTAAATATTATACTCGCCCTGAAAAAGTTTACTTTTCGTTGAAACCAATTAGCTAGGCAGCTAATATTTCCATTAGACTAGTCGTGTAATATCGAATACGTTGTTTAACATTTGAAATTGTTATAATTGATGCTGAACCTGTATGTTACTTGAAATATTCAAAGTACAAATTCTAAAGTGATTTTCGTTGAAAATGTATTAAAGAAATTTCAATACTAGGTATCAGTATCCTTTACTATAAGCGAATGAAGCCTCGAGTTAAGGCTTGATCGTCGCAAAACCGTCGGGCCTCGAGTTAAGGTTTGATCGTCGCAAAAGTGTCGGAAATCTTGCTGATAGGCGGTTAAGTCGACTCTAAAAAGTGTATGAGGGTCGTATTTCATTCGTGTCGTAACAGTCGGTAAACCAGTGGGCCATCGTCCCACCGGGCGGACATTTCGATTCTCAAACCCTTACTCTACCTGCCCTTTACCGACGATTTACCGTTCCTATACTAAAAAGCCGCGAAATCGTCGGATTGAGTGCGGCTTTATGTAGGCATAATGACGCCGACATATAGTCGGCCAACAGTCGTTTTATAGTAGCCTCAAAACCGTAGGAAAACCGACGGGCCGTCGTCCCTCCAGGCGGACATTTCGACTTTCAAACCATTTCTCTCCCGACTTATCAGTGACTTTTTACCAACTCGTCGGTAACACACAAGGCCGACCATGTAGGCCCTACGTCGGCAGTGCTACTAGGGCATGTTCAGGTAGAAAGGAGTTCTTCCTGTTGTGGTGTGAGTAGTCGAGTTGATGGCGGACTGAATGAACGGTAAGATCTCATCCCATCTTCGGTGATCTCGACCAACGAACATTGAAATGATTTCGCCCAGAACGCGGTTTGTGCGCTCCACGATGTTACTCTGAGGATGATACGGAGTGATGTATCGTGGCTTTACTTTGAACATCTTAAGAATGTCCTTCCAAAGCTGAGAAACGAATTGAGTTCCATTGTGGCTTACGATGGCTTTCGGACATTCGTAGCGAACTATCATGGAGACGAGTTTCTTCGCACACGTTCTGGCGGTGATGTTCTTCATCGGGTATAGTTCGACAAATTTGGTGGCATAGTCCGTGAAAACCAGGAGGTACTTGTGGTGGTGACGGCTTCTCGGTAGAGGTCCCATTATGTCCACTCCCAGCAAATCAAATGGCTCAGTAATGGCCGTAGGTTGCATGAGACCTGGACGTTTTCTATTGCGGGCCTTGTGCATCTGACACAAAGGGCATCCGCGGACGTACTCAGTAACGTCCTGCCGGAACGATGGCCACCAGTATCTGGCTCGTACTTTGTCGAAAGTTCGATCTCGACCTCGATGTCCAGATAGAGGGTGGTCATGGAATAGGCGGATGGCGTCCCGCCGGATCCGCTGTGGCAAATAGATTTTCGGTGGTTGTCTACCATAGGCCTTTCGATACAAGACAGCGTTCTTTAGTTCGTAGTACCGATGTCTTTGAGGATTATCTCCTGATAACTGGACTATGATGTCATTGGTGACTTGTTCATCTTGTTGGGCCGCTCGTACTTCTTCCAGCGTGAAAGAGTGGTACAATGCGTGATTGGCGGGAGGAGCTAATCCACTACTGGTTGAGGACGAAGTCGACGTCATTGAAGAGGATTCCGCTGGACTGGAATCTGCTGACGATGACGGTGAAGTCGTGTCTTCCAACGACATGGCTAGTAGCGAGACAGGCGCTCTTGATAAGGCGTCCGCAACCTTGTTCTCAACTCCCTTCTTGTGTATGATCTTGAAGCCGTACGTCTGCAAGTACATCGCCCAACGAACAAGTCGAGAATTTGGTTCTTTCAAAGTGAACAACCATTGGAGAGCTTTGTGATCGGTGATCACAGTGAACGGTATGTTCTCCAAGTAAGGCCGGAACTTTCCAACTCCCCAATAGATTGCAAGACATTCCTTTTCCGTGGTGGTATATCGCCTCTGGACGTCGGTCAGTTGCTTACTGGCATAGGCAATAGGTACCTCGACGTCATCTTGGATTTGTGACAGGAAAGCTCCAAGTCTGGCTGATAAAACCAGCATCAGCGCCTGAATCTAGTCTGGTCGCGAAAGTCCCATGCGAATATACGGCACCTATGGCCACGGGAGGATCAACCTCACAGCGACGCACATCCTTAGAGCCAATTTCCATAGGGGGCTTTACTTTCTTCGCGCGGCGGGAAGACGATCCCCTTTTGGTCTTCCCGCTTTCGCGTTTCCCGAAGCGTGCTGCGGCGCGACTTCTTGTTTGCTCCGACAGGCGGTAGCATAATGCCCTAAGCATCCGCACTTATAGCATTCTATGTGACTTAAGTCGTTTTGCTCTGTCTTAGCCGGTGTAGGTCTATTGGTATTTCTTGCGGTTGGTGTCGCAACCTTTGATGTCGCACCTCCCCCCCGGCGGTTTTGTTAAAACCGCGGCGGTGGGAGAATTTCTTCTCCCACTGGATTTACGCGGGGTAGACTTTGCACTGTCTTTAGGATACAATGTGCTAGAAGGGGTCGCCCGTAAAATTTCTTCGGTTACGCGGCCCTTCTCTATGGAACTCCGCATTGTCCTTATGCTATCGTGGACGACATGGATGCGTATTTCGGGGAGGATATTTCTCTTGCAAATACCGACCAGTTCAGAGTCAGTATACGGAACGCGTAGGTTGTGATTCATCGCGGTGATACTCGCGATGTACGCGTCAAAAGACACACCGGCGGGTTGTATAAACTGCGCTATTTCAAGAAGGAGGGATTCCTCCGCTCTAACCGAAAAGAAATAGTCTCTAAACGCGCCTTTTACTGTACGCCACGTTAGTACTTGATTTTCCTATTCATGTCTCTAAGCCAAATTAATGCACGGCCCCTTAATATTTGGGGTAGAAGCGCGATAATGTCATTGCCAGTCATGCTATGATATTCAGCGAATTCCGTCAAAGTCCGAAGGAATTCCGGCGCGCTTTCACCTTCAACACCACTAAATATTAAGTGAGGGGGTGGTTTTGGCCTATTTTTCGCAGCTGGTCTAGTGCCTATGTTCGCTAACGTAGCTGCAAGTGTTTGAATAGTTTGAACCAAAACATTTGGCGCTGCACCTTGCGGTGGCGGCGGCGGAGGTTGGAGTCCTCCAGCCGCTTGTCCTTGCGAAGGTCTAGTACCGAGGCTTGGAGGAGGAGTGTTCCTCCTCGGGGGAGTATAAGATCCCGGTACCTGCGCGTTTATCGCGGCGATCAAAGCTTGCGGATCGGCAGGATTCATGACGCGACAGTTAATTAGTTCAAGCAAAGGCACAAGTAATTCGCACAAGTACGCGTGTAAGTACAATTGGTAATGTTAGTCTCAACGAGTCCTGGCAAGCTCGCCACTTTATGTAACCGTAAAATTTAAAACTAGGAAAGGGGGCCTAATTTCACGGCTCACAAAGATAATTAAATAAAAAAACTAGCAATATAGAAGTTCCCAGGATACCCGTTTAAAGGTCTTATTGACCATGACTTTATAATTACCAAGTAGTCCATCGTTGATAAGAATAATAACGCAGTTGTATACCAAAAAAGATACTTGAATTTATTAATACAATAAACACGTCTGTGCTTGTTGCGTTTACAAAAATTGACTGCCTTTTAGTAGGCGGCGGCGGGGGTTTTTATCCCCGCCAACATTTAGTTTTTTATCTTTACAAGAGCTAGTGGCGCTTAAGGCGCCACTTGTGAGATAAATGTAACTAAAAAAATAGATGAAGCAGACGACTTCGGAGGAACGTGGAGGTCGTCGTTACAGTATACTAGTTACAACTATAGTCTGTCAAACGAAAGAAGAGCCCTGAGAAATTTGTCCAAATTGGTGTCGCCACCATCGACCCCATAGTACTTTATCAACTTGTTTTGTTTTGTCAATAGTCGTCTGTAATATAGTCTGCTATAAACAGATAGGCTTAACCGCAATAGAACCAATAAATTTTGCTATATATATTTAATATGTTTATGTTTCATGGTTTTTTACGATCATCGAGTATTAAAGAATATAAAAAAAATAAACGACAAGACACCAGTTTTATCTTTGTTGAACTAGCATTGCAATATATTTTAATGGCATAAGTTAAAGTACTTGTCCATGAGTCTAAGTAGTAAGTAGTTCAGCATCAAAGCGTCTTCAGTCCACATCTTCATCATATTCTTGCATATTAATTTTAAGAGGTTCAATTGTGGTTTCGATGATGGAATCTTTTTCCAAATACTCGTGCATTATATTCTCGACGTGAACTTTATGAAATAATAAAGCGTCACAAGTCCAGACCAGAACCCTGAAGTACGAAATTGACGAGGTTGCTAAAAGTAGAGGTCACACGGTAGTGAGGATTCTACCGTACCATTGCCAGTTTAACCCGATTGAACTAATATGGGCACAAGTGAAGAACGACGTTGCGAAGCAGAATTCTGGTTGTAGTGGGATTTTGGCCGAGGGGCTGCTCAAGAGTGGGAGAGCTTAGAATACTTTAAAATTCCCGACTGAAAAAAAGAACTTTAAAGCCAATTTTATTCCTTTTAATAAAATTGAAGGGTTGGTCGAAATAACGTCGATTAGTAACATTCGGTGGAATAACAAACTGATATTGTATAAAAACTTAATACTTTAATACGAAATACAAAGGAAAAAAAACAAACTTATACACGGCGAAAGCGAAATTTTACCGTCCCGAGACGGGTAGAGGGAGAGAGGTCGGCCCGTGCCTTCCTCGTACAGGTAGATTTTTTGTACGACTAAAGTTTTCTCATCCATCGAAGTTTTCTCTCTTCGATGAGAAAAATTTGTCATTTTTGGGGGCTCTTGCCCATTGGGTCGAAGGGGTCACGTGCAGTACGGAAGCCGCTTAGCAACTCCATATAAGGAGCGATTTTTCCCTCCAGCGAGGTTGTGACGTCTTAAAGGTTGCATTCCGTAAACATGACTCACGAGAAAGTGAAAGGGGACTCTGGGCAAGAGAAACCCAAAAATGACTATTGACGATAAACTTTTAAAGGGTTAGTGTTTTTAAAGGGTTAGTGAAATGAACATTGGTAATTAAATTTTGTACACGGTTATACACACAAATAGTTTTAAACAAAAATGATTATTAAGCAAACAAATAGGATTATTAAGTAAACAAGCAGAAATTAGTTTCGTTATTTAGTTATTTAGTTAGTTTAAGTTAGATTCAAACAAAATCATTTAACATACGCTCCCCCCCTTGAACTATCAGTTCAAGATAAGGTGCTCCCTAATTTAGCTCAAGGTTGTAAAGGAGGGGTATAGGTCGTTTAAGTCGAGTGCCGTTTGCAAGTCTTACCGAACAAGACCTTACGATACCGTCGCGTCCGCGAAAGACTTCTTCAATTACGGCCATCTTCCAACATAAACGGGGCACATTTTGATCTTCAATTAAGACCACGTCGTTTTTCTTTAATTCCGGTGTTGGAATCTTATTTAAGCGGTGGTGCGCAGAACGTAATTCCAAAAGGTATTCGGATTTCCACCTCGACCAGAAGGTATCAGTTATTCGTTGACGCAATTTCAAACGTCTGGTTAATTGAATTCGCGTAGCAGGAGTTGTAGGGTTTTGCGTAAACGACCTTGAAGGCAGTGCGGTGAGTCGACCTCCGACCAAAAAGTGCGCTGGGGTGAGAGGAGTTGGTTCACCAGCGTCTTGATAGACGTATGATATTGGTCGAGAGTTTATGACGGCCTCGGCTTCTGTTAGGTAGGTCGTGATTTCGTCAATGGTGAGACGGGCCTGTCCCATGGATCTTTTAAGGCAGCCCTTAACTGAGCGGACTAGGCGTTCCCAGAAACCGCCCCACCAAGCGGCTCTTTCTACGATATAATGCCAAGATATCTTTAGGTTGCCAAAGTAACGACATACTTCCGGACTTCGAATGTTTTTGAACAGTTCCTTGAGATCCAGCTCGGCTCTTTTGAATGACTTGGCGTTGTCGGAATAGATGGATTTAACTATCCCACGGCGGGCAATAAATCGTCTAAATGCCTGAAGAAAGCTATCGGTCGACATGTCATTTACCAGCTCTAAGTGGCAAGCTCGAGTTACGGCGCAGGTAAATAACGCAATGTAGCATTTTTGCCCATCTTTCGTGTAAAGGGGTCCAGCAAAGTCCAGACCACAAACTTCAAAGACCGGAGCTGGCGTTGTTCGAAAGGACGGTAGCGGCGCCATTTCGGCGGCAGAGGCTTTAATTCGAGTCCAACGGCAATGGTAACAATGATGTACCACCTTT
Organism: Phalangium opilio; assembly: GCF_054372755.1. Classification (NCBI taxonomy): domain Eukaryota; kingdom Metazoa; phylum Arthropoda; class Arachnida; order Opiliones; family Phalangiidae; genus Phalangium; species Phalangium opilio. The sequence goes on along the minus strand of NW_028324200.1, from coordinate 2,572,601 downwards.
TTAACTAGTTGCCGACCGCTAGGAATCCAAAAATGTTCGCGGACTTCTACCAGAGTATCGGTCACCCCAGCGTGAAGTAAACGTTCGTGCTCATTGTAGGCTATGAGCTCAGAAAGTCGATGTTTGGACGCGAGAATCCATGGATGGCGTTCTCTGTAGCTCAGAGAGGTAGAGGTTAAGCGTCCTCCCACGCAAAGTAAACCGTCATCGTCGAGGTAGGGGTGGAGTGAATAGATTTTCGATTCCTTTTCTAAGCTTTGCCCGTTACGTAAGGCAGTGACCTCTGTGTGAAAGCAGTCTTCTTGTGATCTCTTGATCCAATATTTTTCAGCTCGTGTGAGCTCTTCCGTTGATAGTTCTTCAAATGACCTGTCTGTTTTCTTTTTCCTGCAGTTTTCAGTAAAACGATAGATCCAGGCTGTTATTCGATACACGGGTTTCAGAAAGCATGTACTGAATTTTTTCAGCTCGAATACCGGCTCGGAAGCAGGCTGGACAGTGACTAGGCCAAGATTAACAGACCGGAAGGAGTTTCTGAGTTCGTCTTGTACTTCCGGGTTGGATACTTGTTTAGTTATTGGTTGTTTTGGGTGAGCCTCGGTTTCTTTACCGAGCCAAGTAGGTCCCTTCCACCATAAACTATTATGTATGAGATCTGATACGGTACTACCACGCGTTGGTAGGTCCGCTGGATTGTCCTTAGTTCGGCAATGATTCCAATCAGCTGGATTTGTTAGGGTCTGAATTTCCCTAACGCGATTGGACACGAAAGGTTTCCATTCGGTCGCGGATCCTCTTATCCATTGAAGTGCTATAGTCGAGTCGGTCCACATTCTAATTTTTGTAGGTCGAATAGCAAAGGTTCCGAGTAGGTGTGAAGTTAAGCGAGATCCTATTACAGCTCCCATTAGTTCCAATCGTGGCATGCTTAGTTTCTTTAATGGGGAAACTCTAGTTCTGCACGAGACCAGCGCTGTTCCGATTTTTCCTTCGCAAGTCTTGAAACGGAGGTACGTGACTGCGGCGTATGCCTTTTCGCTCGCGTCCACAAAGGTGTGCAATTCGATTTCCAGCAAATTTTCTTTGCCCGTTTGGGAATAATAGTACCGTGGAACTTTTACTTCTCTCAGATTTCGGAGTTCTTCGCACCATTCGTTAAATTTCGACGAGAGGTCTGTCGATAATTCTTCGTCCCAGGTCGACCCGTTTTGCCAAAGTTCTTGGAAAAGGAATTTAGCCTTTACTGTAAAGGGTGCTAGTAATCCAAGAGGATCAAATATTCGGGCTACAGATTTGAGTACCCATCTTTTCGTGTTCTTCCGAAGAATGAGAAATTCCAATAGGTCGTCCATGACGAAAATCAGGCAGTCAGATGTGGTGTCCCAGGACAATCCTAGTATCTTCAGAGTTGCTGAATTTGACAGGCTTTGTGTGGATTTCGCTTCTTCTGTCGTTGGGTTTTGAAGGTGCCATAGTTTTCGTAGTTCCGGTGAGTTGGTCTTGAACTTATGTAGTTCCATCCCCGCTTGTTTTAAAATCTCAGTTGATTTGGTAGATATTTCGAAAGCTTCCTCGACGTGCTTTCCTCCCGTGACCAAATCGTCGACAAATAGACATTTATCAACTTTGTCACAGACTTTCGGTTCTTTCTCCTTATACTTTTTTACGTGGTGTCGTATCGTAGCTGCAAGCATGAATGGGCTTGAAGTAACTCCAAACGGGACCCGAGTCATTCGGTATACCAATAGGTTGGAGTTAGCATCTGGATTGTTTACATCAATCCACAGGAAACGGACAGCGTCTCGGTCATTTTCGCAGATCGAAATTTGTAGAAACGCCTTTGTTATATCAGCGGTAAATGCGATACGATTCTCACGAAATCGGATGAGAACGTCCAGAAGTTCTGGGTTCAGGTTAGGCCCTGCTTCCAGACAGTCGTTAAGTGATGGACTTCCTAGGGCGTGTGAGGATGCGTCATGTACGACTCGAAGCTTGGTAGTTTCGCTGGCGACGCGAATGACTTCTCGATGAGGAAGGTAGTAAGTGGGGAGGTCCATTTTTAAGGTCATAGAGGTGCTAACTTTTTCGACAACTCCTGATTCCAACTGTTCCTTAATTACGTCGTTGTAATTCATGAATAGGACTGGATTTGATTGCAGTTTTCTTAGTAAAGCTTGGGTTCTCTTTTTAGCGACGTTGAGATTATCGGCGAGTGTCAATTTATTTGGTTTCCAAGGGAACGAGACTTCATAACGTCCATTTTTGAATTGAATGGACCTTTCAAAAGAGGTTAGAACATCGCTGTGTTCTGGTGATTTTGAATCCGAGTCCCTTATACCAATTGAGTCGAGCTCCCAGAATGTTCGGAGTTGCGTGGAGACTAATTCTTCCTCGGACGGAGTTACGGCGCTTATGTGCATGACTGAAGCCGTGTTTATGCCGATTGACGTGGACGTGACCATCGTTGGTCCGTTTATGACCCATCCAAAAACAGTATTTTGCGCGACGAGTTTGGAAGAAAGGCGTTCGAACCTTCCATAAACAATTCCCCAGTATTCATCTGAGCCCAAAAGCAAATCTATGGAAGAAGAGCCACTTTGGCCATCGTTGTCTTCAAGCGTGTCTACTAGACGGAGTCCTCTTTTCTTCATTTCTTCAACGACACCCGAACTTGGTACCGAGAAGACTGCTCCGCTTATCTCCTTCTTCGATTCGAAAGCTTCGATTGTGACTCGACGCTTGGGGTCAAAAGTGCATGCTAGTTCTAGGCGAACTTTTCTCCTTTTGCTGCGTATAGGTTCAGCTCCCTCAAAGGGGTATACGTCCAGTTCTTCTTCAGAGATTACCGGTAGGTTCAGGCTTTTAGAAACACTTTCCTTGATAATCGTTACCTGGCTTCCGTTGTCCAGTAGACAGCGCAGTTTCTTGGTGCTTCCATCTTTAGGGTTTTTTCCGACGGCCTGGGCCATTTGCAGCAGGACCATCTTGTTCCGACTAGGTTCGTTCGTCCCTACATGATTATTAGCAGCTTGAGTTGGGCTTGAGGTTGACGACTCTTGGTTATACCCGCTTTCTTCATCTTTCCCTTCGCAAAGGGTAATGTGGTGTTTCTTCCCACAATTAGGACAGTTTTTACTGTTAGAGTCGCAGTTTTTCGTACGGTGTTTACTTCGTAGACAAATGAAGCAGCGTTGTCTTTTAAACACGAGGTCTTTTCTTTCTGCTAGAGTTAAGGCTTTGCACTCCGAGGTTTTGTGCTCTGAATCGTCACAGTAAAAGCAGGTTTTTACGTAAGCGCGACCTTTGTTAGTGCCAACCAAAAGAGCGGAGGCAGTAGATTGGGACGATTTTTGATTCCGATTTTTGTAACCAGAGGGGTTAACAAATATTGGCGGTTTTCTAGAATCTGATTCTTTATTTGTATTAGCTTGAGCTCTTTCGCGAAAACCGATTTCTTTCCTCAAAAAATATAGGAGATCATCTACGGAATACGACTTTTGATCGTAGTTACGATTAAAATCAATTGAAAGTTCTAATGGCAAAGTTTTAACTAATACATGGCATAATAAGACACCGTAAGAATTTGTGACTACACCGAGAGATTGTAAACTGCGAATTTGTACTTCACAAGTGTCATACAAACGTTTTAGTCCTTCAATGTCATTAGCTCTCTTTACGGGCGTTAAATTAGTTAAAATGTTCATGTGAACTGCCGTGATATCTTCTGAACAACCAAAGCGTTCTTTCAGATTTTTTATAGCGGTGTCATAATTTTGATCAGTTGAGGCTAATCCCGACATTGACCTAGCGGCAGCCCCAGTTAAATAAGATTTAAGATAAGAGAACTTAGCTGATTTTGGTAGAGTAGGGTTGTCGTGGATGGTCGCAGAATATTGAGACCAGAAACTCAGCCAATTTTCGATGTCTCCGTTGAATCGTTCGATCTCCAACTTCGGTAGCCGGACGTTGGGTGCTGATGACGTCACTGAGATGCTTCCCGTCGTAGAGTGCGTTCCACCAGGTGCGAGCGGTGGAGGCGTTTGAGGTACTTGAGGAGTAGGTGTTTGAGGTGGTTGCAAATTAGGTGTTTGGTAGCCGTAGGTTAGAGATGGTGCCCCAGGTTGGGCGGCTGCCTGTTGCATCCTTATACCATCTAATTTCTCCAGGAGGCGTTTAGCTGAAGCACTAGCTTTCAAAATGTCGTCCGCGTACTTGCAGCAAACCTCAAAATCGTTCTCTTGTACCTCATCTCCATCGATTAGGTTTTCGATGAGATTATTAAGGTTTTCTAATTGCGACTCTTTGTCGTTTAGAAGTAACACATAGTTTTCTAGCTTATCCACGTTAGGTGTGGCAGAGTTCAGTTCATTTTTTATAGCGTTGATAGCGCGAGTAGCTGCAGACCGTACTGCACTACGCTTCTTAGTGTATTTAGATAGTTGTTTCGCGTTTTGAGTCGCCTCAACTACTTCTTCGTTTTCCGCCATATTTAATTTTTTTTTTGTTACCAGTTTTAAGACGATTTATACCGAGCGCGAGTGTTCCTTATATCGACGTATTTCCCGGGTTTCGGCACCAAAATGTAGTGGGATTTTGGCCGAGGGGCTGCTCAAGAGTGGGAGAGCTTAGAATACTTTAAAATTCCCGACTGAAAAAAAGAACTTTAAAGCCAATTTTATTCCTTTTAATAAAATTGAAGGGTTGGTCGAAATAACGTCGATTAGTAACATTCGGTGGAATAACAAACTGATATTGTATAAAAACTTAATACTTTAATACGAAATACAAAGGAAAAAAAAACAAACTTATACACGGCGAAAGCGAAATTTTACCGTCCCGAGACGGGTAGAGGGAGAGAGGTCGGCCCGTGCCTTCCTCGTACAGGTAGATTTTTTGTACGACTAAAGTTTTCTCATCCATCGAAGTTTTCTCTCTTCGATGAGAAAAATTTGTCATTTTTGGGGGCTCTTGCCCATTGGGTCGAAGGGGTCACGTGCAGTACGGAAGCCGCTTAGCAACTCCATATAAGGAGCGATTTTTCCCTCCAGCGAGGTTGTGACGTCTTAAAGGTTGCATTCCGTAAACATGACTCACGAGAAAGTGAAAGGGGACTCTGGGCAAGAGAAACCCAAAAATGACTATTGACGATAAACTTTTAAAGGGTTAGTGTTTTTAAAGGGTTAGTGAAATGAACATTGGTAATTAAATTTTGTACACGGTTATACACACAAATAGTTTTAAACAAAAATGATTATTAAGCAAACAAATAGGATTATTAAGTAAACAAGCAGAAATTAGTTTCGTTATTTAGTTATTTAGTTAGTTTAAGTTAGATTCAAACAAAATCATTTAACACTGGTTTCAAACGCTCGACGGTCAAAGATGCAACATTGAGGGCCATTGAACGTGTGACACCATAGAATTGGCGTAGGGCAATAGAGCACGTCGAGAATATAATGCATGAGTATTGGGAAAAAGATCCCATCATCGAAACCACAATTGAACCTCTTAAAATTAATATGCAAGAAGACAGCGAAGACTCTGATGAAAACGTGGACTGAAGACGGTTTGATGCTGAACTACTTATGGACAAGTACTTTAACTTATGTCATAAAAATATATTGCAAAGCTAGTTCAACAAAGATAAAACAGGTGTCTTGACGTTAATTTTGTTTTTTATTCTTTAATACTCGATGATCGTAAAAAATCATGAAACATAAACATATTAAATATATATAGCAAAATGTATTGGTTCTATTGCGATTAAGCCTATCTGTTTATAGCAGACTATATTACAGACGACTATTGACAAAAAAAACAAGTTGATAAAGTACTATGGGGTCGATGGTGGCTACACCAATTTGGACAAATTTCTCAGGGCTCTTCTTTCGTTTGACAGACTATAAGTGAAAAAGTGCCTAGATATCTTAAATCTTGTGAACCGAAAGCAACTAATAATGATCAAATGAAGGTATTTAAAAGAGCTGGGTCGGGTTAAATATTACTACCTCGATTGCACTATTTCAAAGAAAATATCTGATTTCTTTAAATCGGACTTATTTTTGTAATTAAAAACGTAGTAAAACTGTAACTCGTAACACAGTCTATGTTTTGATATAATCCATCGTAGGGACCGTCCATAAACTACGTTGTCTTAAGTCTCGTGCCGCGTGGTCGCATGTTTTTCGCTCGCGCTCGTTTTTAAATTTTACTTTTCAAAAACTTTTTCAATTTTTTGTTAGGCTTAGCTCTAAATTTTAGTATTTTTCATAACTTTAGACTTTTAGTTTGCCTAAATTAGCTGAGTGGACTGGGTTAGTTGAAATGCGGCCCCCAAATTGGCGTGGGGCTTAGAGGCATCACTTTCCAGTACCAGGTTTTTCTCTTTTACTCGCGGTTTTCTTCGGGTTCTCATCGTTCTTTACCTCGTCCACGGGTTTTGTATTTGCAAGGAAACACGGTTACAGCGCTCTAGCGTGCATCTTCAAGATCTTGCCCATTACTATGCTCCATTGGAAAAATACTCCCCTTCACTTTTCGACGATAAGATTGGACATAGACGTCGCTTTCGTTCGCTTTCACTAAAATCTATTTTGGATGTGCATCACGATGATTTTCTAATTTTGGCAGTACGTTTTAATGGCCTAGATAGATGCGGGGACGTGGAATCTAATCCTGGTCCAGTATGACTGTCAAATGTGGGCGTTGCGGTAAGACGGTACGGGATAGCCAGATGGGTATCTTTTGCGAAGCACCACACTGCCACAGATGGTTCCACGCGAAGTGCGTTAATATGTGCAAGAATGAATACCTTCGTTTAAGCTCTTCGGATGAACCTAACACTTGCCCAACATGTTCACTTCCGGCCTTTAGTGATTCGTTTTTGCTGTGCCGGATTCATCCAGTGATGACAGCTTACCACACGCTGTGGGGACATCTCGTTCTAAGAAAATTACATTTGTTCTTTCAAATGTGCGAAGTGTTCGGAACAAGCTTGTGGACATTTCATTACAACTGTGTTCAACTCCCACTGATATCTACGCTTTCACTGAGACGTGGTTAGACGACTCCATTTTAGACTCGGAAATTTTCCCCCAAAACTATGTTATCTTTCGTCGGGATCGACCCACTAGAGGTTGTGGTGTACTGCTTGCCCTACATGATTCTTTATGTCCGTTACCGATCGAGATTCCTGAGGAACTTTTAATAGCGGAAGATGGTACGCCCATCGAGGGTGTTTTTGCGTCATTTCGTTGTGGGACTCGTTCTGCTGTTGTTGGATGCCTATATAGACCTCCTAGATCTTCTATGTCTACTCTACTTACGATGTGTGACCTACTTGGTCAGCTCCATGAAACTCTACCTCCACGTGATCTCTTCGTTTTGATGAGAGACTTTAACATGGATATTGATTGGTTACACCCTTCTCCGAAATCCGCTGCTGAACAGTTTTTCTTCGACACGATCTTTGACTTGGGTCTTCAGGAAACTGTAATAGCATCAACTCGTGGCTCTAGCAGGCTTGACCTTGGCTTTGTTAACGACATTAGATTTTTGGGCGAGACGTTGGTCCGTGACAACCTTCCTGGCTGTGATCATCTCGCTGTCACTGGTGTATTGGACCTTCCCCGTAACTTCGTTCAGCGTGTCAACAGAACTATACTAAACTACAAAAACATCGTTTCGGCAGATCTACAAGACTCAGTCAGATATGCTCCATGGGAGTTGGCGTTCTCGACAAACATCAATGAAACATGGGACCTTTTCCTGGACCTTTTTTGGGCTCTTGTTAAGGACAATATTCCAAGCACTACGCTACGAGGCAATAAACGATTACCTTGGATCACTGGTGACCTCGTGCATCAAAGTCATGTGAAGAACTCTCTATTTAATAAAGCCAAACGAAGACAACGTGAGTCGGATTGGAGCGCTTACAAAGTATTTAGCAATAGTTTACGACGTAGAACGCGTATCGCTTACGACCATTATGTAGCGGGTCTTCATGAAACCCTCGCAATGTACCCTAAACGTTTTCGGACCTTTATACGCTCTAAGAATCAACTACCGCCACCGTCCTCCTTTACGGGAGATTTTGGCGAAGTCTCCTGTCCTTCCATGGTGGCGCGTGTGTTTGGCGACTTTTATAAATGCTTCAGTATCCCGGATCCAGATCTAACTTTTCCGACTTTGGATGCTCAGGGACCTCACTTTTCCATGGATTATGTCACTCGTTTAGATGTGGAAATTGCTTTAAAGCGCCTCAAACCGGGGTCAGCATGTGGACCAGATGGTATTACTCCGAGACTACTATTAGCCATGGCCCCAGCCATTATAGACCCACTTGTACGTCTGTTCAATCTTTCACTCGCTACGTCATCTTTGCCATCGGCCTGGAAATTGGCTAACGTAGTTCCTGTTTACAAAAACAGTGGGAAAAAGAACAATATTTCGAATTACCGACCCATCTCTCTGACGTCTGTGGTTGGCAAGCTTTTGGAGTCCATAATCTCAGAGAAATTGACAGATTTACTCGAAGAGAATGATGTTCTTCCGCCTTCTCAGTTTGGTTTTCGCCGTCATCGATCTTGTACACATCAGCTACTACAATCATTCCACTACTGGGCAACCCTCTTAGATGAACGTGAACCTCCGGATGTTCATGTGGTTGGTTTCGACTGGTCTAAAGCGTTCGATTCCGTGTGCCATAAGAGACTTTTATTCAAGCTTCAGAACGTGGGTGTTTCCGGTGCTATTCTTCTGTGGCTCAAAGATTTTCTAGCGCAGCGCTTGCAACGAGTGGTGTATCGTGGGGAGTATAGCAATTACTTGGCAGTGACCTCGGGCGTACCACAAGGTTCGATTTTGGGACCTTTGCTTTTCAATATCTTCGTGGCTGATCTGCCTTCGGTCCTTACGGGAGGTTGTACGATGTCCCAGTACGCCGATGACTCCTACATCTCTATCCCCATTCGCTCAAACGCCGACAGTATGACATTGCAGGATAATATCAACAGAGTTTCTGATTGGTGTCTCTTAAACAACTTAGAACTCAACGTTAGGAAGTGTACCTTTCTTGTGTTAACCAGACGTCAATGCACTGATCACGCCAGTTATACTTTAAATTCGTTGCCGCCAACTCAAGTTTACACCATGCGAATCTTGGGCGTAATTATATCGAGTGATGTTCTAAAAAATGTTTGTCAGCCTCGACACATGACCTTTCATGCATCAGAAACAACACTGGGAACAGACGGTTAATTGGCAATTCTGTGTTTCTCATAGAAACACCAGAAATAACGAAATCTTCCATCTCACACATTGCACTTAGCAATAATGGAGTTGTAATAGAAGAACTTGCATTTCTAAGCAATGTTTTTGCTTTTACAAGACTCTCGGGAAAAACCAAAAATTACCATAAGCTGTCCTTCAAAATAGGTAACCTCTTTAATATAGTCTTTTAGAGGTCCCAAAGCTAAGCCAAATACATTTCCTAGATAGTTGCCAGAAACAACGCTTGGGCATGCTTTTCCTGTTGAAAAAATTCATTACTTTCATTTACTTCACTTTGTATTTTCTGGATTGTTTTTTCCTTTACTACGACATCAGTATTATTCTCCGGCAACTGAGTCTTTTTTGTTGTTGATTGAGGGACCAAAATGTTTTCAGTGACTGTCCTTTTCGGTTTTTTTCGTGTAACTAATTTCTCGTCTCCATAGTATTCTACAGCGATTGCCACTACATTTTTAACATGATTGATTAGCTCATAAGTTATTTTCTTGAACCTTCCATCATACTTATGATCTTTGCCAGGCCTGAGATAATAATACCCTTTTTTAATACCATCTTGGTTTCCTTTAGGTTTTGAAACCTTTTTCCATAAAATCCTATCTGACCGTAATACTTCATTTACTCTGTCCTTTTGAACTCTAAAGATAAAAATGTCTCCTCCTTTTGGTTCAACGTTTTCTGGCAACGATGTTGTGTAAACGTGGTTCTCTAATTCTTCATTTAGAGTAGACTCTAGAATTGTTTTTACATCCTCACTCAGCAGTTTACCAGAAAAATGTTTTTTATAAGGACCAGGGTTATTGATCGAAGCATTTCTTTTTTTCAAAACCATCACCTTATTTACAACGCTTTGCTTTGGCACTGATGGTTCATCCAAAGTTTCCATTTCATTAAGCTCTTTGTCTATGCTAGCGTGTTTTACTCTATCACCTTCACAAACAGATTCAACAGGTTTTATGCTTTGGCATTGATGTACTTGTTTTTGCGAAATCTCGATTTTACCAAGATCACTTTGTTCCTCTTCAGAATCTGTGCATTTGCTGGCAGAAACCTTTGGTAAACTTTTAATCTTTGGGAAATAATTTGTAATTTTGGTCCCTGTCTTTTTTGGCAGGAATTCAACCTCACATCAGATGTGACTAAATTTACCGAAGAAATGTTTTTAGAATGTGTTTCCCGGCGCACTGTATCAGCATTTTTGTGCATTTCTTCTAACAATTTATTCTTATGAACCTCCATGTTAAAGTAATCTTCATCGGAAGCGTACATCTCATGATTTTGTACATACATTTCAAAAATTGAAATCAATGTTTTATGGTTCACAAAGAGTTTGAAATGATTGCCATCTAACAGCACATTAGTGCTTGCATGAAATGGTTCTTTCATTTCGGAAAAAATAAAAGCCATTATCATAGCAACCTTTGGGTCAACTCCAGCGATAGAATACATTATGTGGTTTGGATCTGGAGGTGGTGTAAATTTAGGATTCAATGAGTTATAAATTGCATTCCCATAAGCGTTTAAAAAGAGGTTGACGTCAAGATCAAAGAGCCGTTTAATGAAGTCATCCATGTCTGGAATATTGTTCCTTGCGAAGTCCAGTGGTATTTGAAAATGCATTGGTTTTAGTTTATATCTAAGGTCTATCACGATGGATGACTCTTCATCATCGACAGATTTCCCTACATGGGCGTATGGGGTTCTACTAACTTTCCAGATAATATCTCTCCTATTTTTCATTTTCGGTTTTGTGGATAGACTTTCTAGACCATCTATTATTTTTTTGGTGCCCAGCTTGTCACTGGGTCCAATTTTTTGGACTGGAGTGGTTAATTTTTCTTTGCCATCCAGGACTTTATTGCCATTTGAGGTACCCATTTTTTTAATGGGTCCTTGAGATTCAGATGGCACAGAAACTTTTGGTGGAGTGGTTAGATTTCCTAGACCATCCATGGTTTTTTTGGTACCCAGCTTGTCACTGGGTCCAATTTTTTGGACTGGAGTGGTTAATTTTTCTTTACCATCCAGGACTTTATTGCCATTTGAGGTACCCATTTTTTATGGGTCCTTGAGATTCAGAGGGCACAGAAATTTTTGGTGGAGTGGTTAGATTTCCTAGACCATCGATGGTTTTTTTGGTACCCAGCTTGTCACTGTCTACAAGTTTTTTCACAAGAGTGGTTACCTTTGGTACACCCACCATATAGTGAATATAACCGGATTATTAAACGATCTCTGGTATTTCTGGTTGTTTCGTAACAAACACTGAAAATCCAAAAAAAAAATTATTTGGAAAAAAAGAATAATTTCATAAACAGGATGTAATAAGCGTAACAGCGCATCACAGCAAATTCTGTTTACCAATAATGTTAAACCTTTCTTTACAAGACTAAAAGACGGTTAAGAAAACACAAAGCAGAAACTACTCAAACCAGCGGCGTGCTCTAATCAAGCATAGCCCACTCGATCACGCGCGTAACGACGCAAGCTGCTCGCCCGCGAGCAGCGCAGCGTCCGGGAGCGTGGATCTTGGAAGAGGGAAGTAACTCCCTCTTCCAAGCGTGTATCGAGTGGGCTATGAATCAAGAGTTCAAGACAGGGAGTAAATAATGGCAGGGATAAGGGAGGCGTCCCGACCACGGAGCTGTATTGTAGAAGGAGTAGAGACTCGTAGCTACCCCACTATTAAAAAAAGCTACACCTTATTTGTCCATAAAAAGGGGGTATGAATTTTGACCCTCCCTCCAAACCTAGGCGAGCCCATGTAAACAATAAAGTTGGCCGCGAGCTACGAACGTTCAGGAGGGTTAAGCCTTGGTCTTTTGTGTATCGAGTCCGGGTGACGGGAGTTTCTCAAGCGTAGGCAAATCTTATTTAAATTTTTATTTTTACTATTATTTCAATTTATATTAACTATAATATGGAAAATATTCAAATAATTAAGCCGGGAAAGAAGAAAACGACGCCTTCTTTAAAACACATGACGTCAGAGATTGTTTACATAGGCTCGGTATGCGCGAAAATTGTGCGCAGAGCACTAGTACGCTTATGTCTAGGCCCTAGAGGCCTAGTCTCTACTCCTTCTACAATACAGTTCCGTGTCCCGACTCCCGCGTCTTCAACAACAGCAGACCCGATTACGCTTTTGGCTAAACGAGAATTTAACTAGGTTATTCCGTTTTCACAATTCCGCCATCAGAGGGAAAAAAGGACATAATCCCCTGCCGTATGAGACATAATCCCCCGGATAATAGTCAATGACAAAACACCCCCAACCACAAGACAAATTCCCCCCAACCACATGACAATTTAGCTCAGTACTTTTAGTCTCATTTTACTTCTGATATAATTGATATTGTATTTTTTACCATCATTTTAGCCACATCGTATGATGAACATCTACGATGTGGGTCTTAGTTTGACCTGCCCTGTTGTTGTTCTTGATGTTGTTGTTATCGGTGGTGGTGGGCGGTGTTGTTGTAGTGAAACATTTTTCGTTCGTCATTGAAGGGATATCTGGGCCATAAGTTCATGTTAGAATTTTATAAGATGCAAAAAGTATGCGTCGGCATAAGTCTATGTTGTAAACTAAAACTTTCTGTACGTGTATTAATCGAGCGTTAAGTATGTAATTCTAGAGGGCCGGTAGGCCCTTCTAGATAAGATCCCACACCCTCCCGTAATGTTAAATGAAATTTCACAGATTTTCGCCGATTTTCCCATAGGAATAACATGGGGTTTTTGGTGCTCCTGTACATCGAATCATTTAAAAACTAAAGCGAAGTTACGTTTCGGAATACTTTCAAATTAACAAGTAACTATTCAAGGTGTGCCTTTTTCAAGTTTCATGAAAATTAATTAAGTCTAAGTATGTTAATTTAATTAAAAATGTAAGTACCTCAAAAGATTATTCTACAGCAGACGACGCTAATTGTTCATTACTCTAAAGTAGACGACGCTAATTTGCCATTTCACCGCCTTGAAACTTTAACTTGATATTTTTCAATAAATATACCACTATATTTATTAAAAATTTCTCTGTCGGGTCTAATTTTCGTTTAATTATGTGTCTCGGTTGAAATTCTATACTTAAGATACCTTTTTAATTTATATTTTAGATGTTAGTTTCGACCAAGGCTTAAGTTGGCTTACTTAGGCCATGGATTTATAATAGAAGCTTACGCTTCATGGATATTTCACTGTAGCCTTCAGTAAGGCATTTTGATTTTAAACACATTTATGTCATAAAAATTCGCGCTGATGACGTAGAAATTGAGGCAAACTTTTTTCTTTCGGCGCGCGTGCGCGCTCGCTTTTCTAAAAATAATTTCGCGCTTTTCTAAAAATAATTTCGCGCGCGCTTTTCTAAAAATATTTTCGCGCGCGCTATTAAAAATTAGAACTCGATCATGTGAAAAACTTCAACCCCCCTCTGAATTTGCCTCAAATTCTTCGTCACAAACGCGCGTGCCAGGCTGGTACTATTTCAGACGAGGAATAAATGTTGTGCGCGTTTTAAGGTGAGTGAAATATCAAGGAAGCGTAAGCTTCTATTATAAATCCAAGCTTAGGAAGACTATTGAGTGAGTCTATGCAATGGGTGATTGTAAAAGCTTGAAGGATAGATGGATCAGTGTTGGAAATAAGGATTTTTCTAAAACTGGACCTGTGGCCTAGGTATTTTAATTAAAATGCCACTCACTGTAAACGTACAAGGGCAGTGAACGCAATGTCATGGATAATTGCAATCGTAAAGTGGACTGTAAAAGATACGGTTTTGATAGTTTAAAAATCGTGGCAGGGTGTTGGTTTTGAAGTTGACTATAAAGCTCGGGTTCTAAAACGAATTGTGAGCCGTATCTTATAAGAATTAGTAGAAGTGTAGAACCATTTTTAACCTCGTCCTAGAAGTGAAAAATTTCGCATTTCAGGCAAGAAATTGTTTTATAATAGATTAATACAAATGCAGACTGAAGGAACAGATATTATATAAAAAAGGACTTGGTTTGCCCAAGCCTAAAAAACAAAACGATAAGAGTTTTTTCCAGTTGACTGAAGCGCGGATATTTTATTTTTCTATATAATTTTAAAGACAATCCGTATTTTACTACTCTTTAGAATTTAATTCAATCTCCTGATTTTACTGGTAATGGATTTATTTCCTATAAATTAATTGATATAAAAAATTACTTATCTCAGAATTTTCATGATAAAATGGAATTGTTGAAAAATCTGAGATAAGTAATTTTTTATATCAATTAATTTATAGGAAATAAATCCATTACCAGTAAAATCAGGAGATTGAATTAAATTCTAAAGAGTAGTAAAATACGGATTGTCTTTAAAATTATATAGAAAAATAAAATATCCGCGCTTCAGTCAACTGGAAAAAACTCTTATCGTTTTGTTTTTTAGGCTTGGGCAAACCAAGTCCTTTTTTATATCAGTTTAGCACTGTTAAAGGTAACTCGATCATCCAGGGGGTAATCACTAAAATTTTCTGTTCTGATATTAGGGGTTACTTGTGTGTAATCATTTAGCATTGTTGTTTTTAGAATCGTCTTACGGGTAATCATTTTAGCAATGTTATGTGTAGCGCATCGAGGGGCTGCTCACTCAAAATTTCTCTTTGTGTCGCACTATTACAATTATAACATAAATAAATTTATTGAAGTAAGGATTACGGGTATTAATTTTAGCACAGTTAAAAGTAGCGCATAGAGGGGCTATTCACATAATTTTTTTGTACGCCTGTTAAGTAGGGTGCGATGTGGCTGCTGCCCCTCGGGCTGCTATTACGAGCCCTTGGGCCGTCTTGTTATTTTTACTGTGTCTGTCGTTTTTGTACTCTTTCCTTCGATGGAGGGAAAATGAGCGGGGGATTTTGTCTTGAGAGAGAGGGGATTTTGTACGTTTTCAAAAATGGGTGATTATGACCGGGGGCCTTTTGTCTTGGGGGTATTTAGTCTGTATATCTAGTTAGAGAAAGTACTAACTTCAAGTAAACGTAATTAAAATTATTAATTTTATGAACGACTATAGAGAGAGTACTAGTCAAATAACTAATGGACACATCGTATACGATGGGGTGTGGCTAAAAGGGCTAGAAAACGACATTATTTTTAAACAAATTAAAAAATAATAGATCTCATGCTTCTTGAAAAACATTCACTGATTTTCTTATAACTAGCTCTTAATTTAATCAGGGGTGTAAATAATTTTGAACTGTTATTAAACATGTAGCATTTTATTTCTACATTTTAATTAATATTAAAGTAACAATTACCCAAAATTCGGGTATAATTAATTTAGTAATGGTTTATCGAAAAGTAAAACTAAGAATAGCGTTATCAACCAAAGGACTTAATCAAGACGTAATCCGTGCCTTTCTTGAATGAACCTGTGGACCTCGGTATGTTTTTAGCGCTAGTATGATCTGCGGATAGAGTCAAAAAATATGTGGTGAATGTGAAATAAGTTAGAACTGTGCTATTCACTAGAAACTAGTCTATTTTAATGTGCCTTAGGATTAAGGTATACTTATAGGTTACGGGTAATGATCCTAGCACTGTTGAAGGCAACGCGTCGAGGGGCGATTCACTAAGGAAGATTTTCTTTCATTGTTGATTTTTATTGATGCTTTTAAAAGTGATAGGGATTCATTGGTGATTTAAAATGAATGGCCATTAAGGGAATAGAAAACTCGTGGCAGAAACACACTTTGAATTTTAGGCGTGAATGTTTCGTTGAAGAAGAAATTGTGAAACCCCAGAAATGACAAACGTATTTTCGACTTATACTTTTGCTGATTCGCTGTCCATACAAAGTGCACCCCACAACGTGAACAGAATAAATTTATTTTTCCAAAAAACGTAAGGCGTCATAACTCATCAGAAGTTAAGTCGCAATGTAGTCACCCCTGGCAGTAATAATTCTAGGGCCTGAGTTTTGTATACGAAACGGTTGAGAATTTATTTCGTTCAACATAATAAAAAAATAGAAATTTAAGAATTTTAAAAACCTTCATTTTAACTTTGATAACTTCCTATAATTAATATATACGTAAGAAGATAAAATTTAAAATACCTTGCCTAATATCGACTTTCGCTTAACTAAATGCTAGAATGACGGGTTTCACACTTTTCCTTTTATAAAATATGTCGCAATAGAATATATACAATTACAACGCACGCTCGAACTTCATTTTGAATTTTTTTTAACAACGACCATCTTTACATGTAGGGTATGGAAGAGTAATACTAGCCACATCGCACCGTACTTAACAGGCGTACAAAAATTTATGTAAATAGACCCTCGATGCGCAACTTTAAACTGTGCTAAAATTATTACCCGTAATGGTTACTTCAATAAATTTATTTATATTACAATAACAATAGTGCGACATAAAGAGAAAATTTGAGTGAATAGCCCTTAACATTGCTAAATTGATTACCCGTAAGACCTGTCTAAAAACGAGGCGTTAACTTTAACAATGCTAAAATGATCACACACTAGTAACCCTTAATAGAAGAACTGAAAGTTTTAGTGATTACCCCCTCGATGATCGAGTTACCTTTAATAGTGCTAAAATGATTACGTACTTAACGCTCGAATAATACACGTACATAAAGTTTTAGTTTACGACGCATAATTTCTTATAAATTTCCAACATGAACTTATGGCCAGAAGCGTTTGAAAGAGAAATAATTCATTAAAACATCAAATAATTGTAATATCCCGGTACCTTAAGACCATTCTATAAATAACGTCAGCTTTTGCTTTCAAAATTTCCTTCGATTTCTTTGAATGTTGAAATAGGTGATAGGGAGCATGATTGAAAGCGTAAAATCCGTATTGACGACGGGTGAGGGGAATTTTAAAGGGAGAGTATATAGCTTAACCTTACTTTCATAATTCCCCTACTTTTAAGTAGACGAACGAAAAATGTTACCTTCACCACTATTTTCTCCTTTCACTTTCCCTTCAATGACGAACGAAAATTTTTATACTACTACTACAAGAATGACAACAGGGCAGGTCAAACTAAGAGCCTCATCGTAGATGTACATCATACGATGTGGCTAAAAATGCCCTTATCGAGGAAAAGTGAATGCTGTTATAATTTTTCGAACATAAGAATTGCGCCATATTTTTTATCAAAAACTAAAAATGAACGGGTAAGACAAAAAACATTTCCTTTTTATTATTTTTCTTCAAACTTTTTTTTCTTTATAACGTTTTTTTTAAATCACATGTTCAAATGAAATTTTTTTGACATATCGCGAAATTAAGTAAAAAAAATATTTTTCTTCATAACCTTTTTTTAACACACCTTCAAATGAATTTTTTTAAACAAATCGCGAAATGAACTAAAAAAATTTTTGTAACGTTTTTTTTAAATCACATGTTCAAATGAAATTTTTTTTGACATATCGCGAAATTAAGTAAAAAAAAATATTTTTCTTCATAACCTTTTTTTTAACACACCTTCAAATTAATTTTTTTAAACAAATCGCGAAATGAACTAAAAAATTTTTGTAACGTTTTTTTTAAATCACATGTTCAAATGAAATTTTTTTTGACATATCGCGAAATTAAGTAAAAAAAATTTTTTCTTCATAACCTTTTTTTTAACACATTTTCAAATGAATTTTTTAAACAAATCGCGAAATGAACTAAAAAAGTTTTTTAACGTTTTTTTTTAAATCACATGTTCAAATGAAATTTTTTTGACATATCGCGAAATTAAGAAAAAAAAATTTTCTTCATAACCTTTTTTTTAACACATCTTCAAATGAATTTTTTTAAACAAATCGCGAAATGAACTAAAAATTTTTTTAACGATTTTTTTAAATCACATGTTCAAATGAAATTTTTTTTGACATATCGCGAAATTAAGAAAAAAATTTTTTTTCTTCATAACCTTTTTTTTAACACATCTTCAAATGAATTTTTTTAAACAAATCGCGAAATGAACTAAAAAAAGTTTTTTAACGTTTTTTTTAAATCACATGTTCAAATGAAATTTTTTTTGACATATCGCGAAATTAAGTAAAAAAAATTTTTTTCTTCACAACCTTTTTTTTAACACATCTTCAAATGAATTTTTTTAAACAAATCGCGAAATGAACTAAAAAAATTTTTTTAACCTTTTTTTTAAATCACATGTTCAAATGAAACTTTTTTTGACATATAGCGAAATGAAATAAAAAAATTTTTTCTTCATAACTTTTTTTTTCATAGTAAATAAACCTTTTTGGTTTTTTCAAGTAAAGAAATGAATGATATTTTTTTAAATTGAGGTGTGTTGAAAACCTTTGATGCCAGGATAGCCGTTCCTGTTAAAATAATAATAGACAGAATATATTATACAATAATATATATATAATTTTATGTATGTATATATATATATATTATATACATAAAATTAACAATGAGGACATAAATGATTATATGGTTTTAAGATGCGTGTACACTTTCAATCTGTTTTGAATATTTATGAAATGCCAATTCGTTTATGAAAATACCAGTTATTTTTTTAAAGTACTCTTGTGGATTTGACAACAATTTTAAATGCCAATAATGAACCTTTCCAAAAAAGGCTGAAGGAGGTTTCAAAGTGCTTAGTGTAAACGCGATTTAATTTCCGAGGTTTTCTGATGGCTCTACGGGACGAATGTAAGAGAAAAAATTAGTAAAACAATTACTTCTGGAATAATTTTTTCATCCGCATATTCAACCAATTTGTTCGGGTGTAAATTATCAATAACGTTTTTGGTCCATAAAGTTATTGGTATAAAATCGTTTTCAGGATTCACAATTTCATATAAATTTGGCAAGTTTCCCTTTGCACTTAGGGTTTTCAATAATTTCATTTTCAAATTTTCCATATCAGCTGCACGGTCACTAGAGAATAATTTTCTTATAACAAAAAGTAAACGTAATTTCGAGTTTAAGTGGCGCAGCCAGGTTTTTTTTGTCACATTGGCCAAGGCAGATTTGCCGTCCCCTTTAAGAAAGGTTTCTATGTAATCTATTTTGGCCTAGATTTAAAGTGTCTAGCGGATGTGGCATCATAATTTAATAACATTGAAATTAAAGGAATTTTGTATAAAATATAGGGGCCAATAGTCTCTGGCTCTTTTTGCTTGAAAATCGTTGCAAAATATTTGAGAACCTTCAAATTTTCAGGGGGGTGGGGGCCGGCAAATTATTCCATTTTGAAATGTAAAAAGCGATTTCCTCGAGGACCAATCTAGTCCCACTCCCCCATTTTCAAACCTAAATACGGCTGCCTCATATATACCCCTGTAAGTTAAGCAACACCTGGCGGCACCGCTGGTGGAGAATAACAATAATTTTTTTACTTTTTCAGAAATTCTTCCGACAAGTAAATGACGTCAATGTCTAAATTGTAAAAAATTTTAAATAGAGATACTCATTTTCACAAAAGTATAAGTTTCAAAAGGTTTAAGTTACGTGTGCACTTGGAGACTTCTCCAACAGGGAAATTGTACCCTCATCCCTCAGAGGCGTCACTAAAATTACCTCCTCCTTTTCTTTCAAAAAACGCACCAATGGCACCAAGTCCATTTGTAGATCCGTATGTATCTTTTCATTTTTATAACGGTCAAACTAGAAATAATTGAGATGATTAATTCAGTCTGATTTTTAAAAGGTGTGTCCGAAAATAAATTTAATGTTTCTAATCTTATTTGTACCGAAGTCAAAAACCAAAACTCGCAGATAACTATGTCATGTATTAATTTTGAGCGTTTGTTAAAGCGAGAATAAAATTATAACACAACGCTTATTAAAAAGTAAAACATTGATAAAATGAAACTTTCAAGATATATTCGATTACTTCATTGTGCCTTTTAAAGTGTAAAAATGCGAAGGAATATATCTAGTACTAACCGCATTCGTTTCCGTGTTTCCAATAAAATAAATCCCTTTTTTCAGGATTTTCATTCTCTAAATATCTTAACAAATATTTTATTTTTGAGTCTGACTTGCATCCGCCCACGAAGATCACTTGGTGGCTGAAACCTATTAAAAAATATAACATAATCATCACTGTGGGAATGTTCATGGAAAACTGGAAATGTATTCCTAAATTTTTTATACTTTTGGTGAAACGTTTTACATACTTTTGGGATATCCTAACGACGTAAGGAACTCAATCCCGATCATGTCCCCAAAGATGGGGTAACCCAAAAAATTTGGCTTTAAACCTAAAAGTAGTTTGTGTCAGCTGTAGTATGTATTATAACTGATGATTACTATCGCAAGAGTCAGAGCTATGACAATGAAAACGCTTAGTAAATTGTGGTTTGTTTACGAGTAAAACCTGGAACACGAGTTAATGGATTTTCAACCGAAACGAATAGTTTCTTTAGTATCAGTAAGGCTCTAGCATTATAAATTGTAGGAAGTGTGCAACTTATAGAATTAAATAAAAAATTTATAAACTTGTATGACACTATATAGTATCTTTGAGCGTCGAATGGCATAAGTGGACTAAATTAGTTAGTTTTTCTCACATAATTTAGAATATATGTCTCATTATTGTGAGTCTTGAATAGAGATATCCCAGTTGTGACGTCAGTGCCAACGTAAATTGTGTCAAAAATATCAATGCGTTAATGCCATTATGAATTGTAACCGCGGGAGTTGAAAAATAAAAGCCCTATCAGTAAGATCCCAGCCGCCTAGATCATGCCCAAACAATATATACGAGCGTGTATCCCGCGTTATCGGTATGAAAATCGAAGGCAGCCAGTTTCTGAGTTTCAACATATGCTTGTCAATGTGAGAAACCTCATTTTTCTGCCAAAAATTATTTCTAATTCAGAAAAACCTTTAAATCAAAAGTGCATAATGTTTCATTTAAAGTGGAAAGTTGAATAAGTTTCCGACATTGACTTTTTAATTAAAACTTATTTGCCTTTCTATGGGAGAAAAGGTGTTTTTTGGTTTTCGTTGTTTAAAGGGGCTGGTCGGACAGTGGGACAACGACGATCTTCGACCAAGGAAGACTCGCCTATTTTTTCCATGCTTCGACATAGAGCTTAGCGTAGCGTGTGCGTAAAAAAGAAGAGGGGTCGGCCCCTTTAAACCAGTGAAAATTAAAGAAAAACTTTTAAAAAGCTAAATTCTGTTTCCATGTTTCTCCAAAGGACAAAAGTAACTTGAAATTAAGCACAGAAATATGAAAAATAATTTAACCCATAACAATTTCATGAGCATTGAAGAAGCATTTTGTCGACAACAGGGAATTTGGAACAAAACGGTAGAGGAATATGTTAAAACTGGTTTAGTTTTTACATTAACTGATCTTGGAAGCTAGGGTAAGGCGATGGGTAAAGCATGCGCCTCAGAAAATCTGTTTTCACGATATATGATTGGACACTTCCTATCTCCGACGGCAGGTTATTCTGTACAAACTGTTCCAGCTTCGGTTGTCAGCAAGCGCAAAGCTAGTTCTCAATGTTGTAACGGGTTAGCGTTCATCTGTAACTTATCTTTGCGCCTGTAGACAACTGACGAAAGAAATACAGAACCTAAAATCTCGATATTTTAGGGAGTTGCAAATCCTATAGCGTGAAAATAGATTTTCTCAGGAGAAAATTTTTTCGTGTAATCGTTGCCAACGTAAATCAAGTCCTGCGCGCGATGCCGATTTTTATTTATCGTTTGACAATTTAAGTTGACGAAATACTGGACTTAGGGAATTTTAAATATTCATTTTATTAAGCTTGCAAGTTTTAATGTTCATTTTCGCGCGCTTTGTTTTTGAAATATTAATTTGGCGCGCGTTTCGGTCCACCTAGCAATGTCATGTCGCGGTAAAATAGAGAAAAAATAAGAAGTCGCGTTTCTTAAAAGCCGCCCCCTTTGAAACTGCCGGGCACAGGCCTTCATTATTGGCAGCGGTATAATAAACTTATGATGTGACATCACTCTAGTGTCTTTGTACGTGGATTGACATAAGCGTAGTAAAGTTATTGAATATAGGCCTATATGGCTGTATTTCATCACGATTGTGTCAAATCTATAACTCATTAAGCTGAACATCGTAAAAATATGAAAAAGCATTATTTACATTTTGTCTCCATGTCGTCCAGTTTCTCAGCCTTGTTCTCAGTAAGCGCTGAAAAGAAAGAAAGGAAAAAAAATTAAACGTTGGTGAAGAAATTATTGCATTTTGTTATAAAAATAATTTATGTTTAAGAATGAAGTTTAAAAAACATTCAAACGGGTGCAAAGAGTAGTGTAATGGCGGTTATTAACATCGTTAACCTTTAACTATCTCGATTGGCCACGTCCTAAAACGAAACTAAAACGAAACAAAAATAAACATGCTAATTCGGAATAATTTGGGAAAGGTGGCAATAAACAAGATAACTTTGAAAAGATTAAAATATTTTGCTTTAAAAACCAATTAAATTTATGGTATTATGGAAAATAGGCGCCAATTTATTTTGTCGATAACAAAGTGGCGCACTATTTACCGCTCGTATGCTAAGGGACTTGTCGACTTCTCTTATTGCTAATACTTTAAAACAAATGTAACATTACCTTTTTCATAATTTTGTTGATCTCTAGTATCGCGATATTGAAATTTTCTTTTTTTGTTTTGAAAAAACCTAGCCATGATAACGTTAGAATAGATGCTTTGTTTCAATTATAGACAACTTGACGACACGTCTTAACAGGTTAACGGTTAGATTAACTCTCAACGAAAAGTTGGCATTCCAGGCATTGGCAATTCAAGCAACGGGGCTTTATGTGGGGCTTGACATAAGTAGATAAAAGTGTTTTTTTAAATGTAATAATTTTGTGTAAGTTATTTAATAGAGAAGAAATTAATGAGAATTTTTAAGGTTTCAAATTATTTAGTTCAATACAAATAAGCACAATTTTGTATATGATGACAATAATTGGCATGTAAATGCAGGTCGCTTGAGGACCATTTCTATTTTGGCCAACTTATGGTAATAAAAGGACTAAATTAAAAATTAATTGTTATCGTTGTTTTAACGCATGAATTATGTATTTAGATAAAGTTTCACGTGCCGTTCGTTTAAGACACTTTAATGTTCCCGGTGGTGAGAGGATGTGGTGAGAGGATGTGGTGAACATATCGTGATCGAGTTGGCTATGAATAGGGACTGTGCCATAAAGGTTTTAGCAAAGCGCGTGTCCGTTGGATCCCTACAAGAAGAGTTTCCTCCTGTAGTCCGGGTTTGGCTTGGCAAAGGCTAGTGGGCAGGATTTATAAGTGCACTTATAAATCCCGCCCACAAATGCCTCCTGCCTTCGCCAAGCCAAAACTGGAGTACGTAAGGAAAGTCAGCATGTACGAGGGGATCCATTTGACGACGTATGTGGATTCCAAAAACTTTTAATTATGTCAGAAACACTAGTTTATGAAGCGTTACACTCAGATTTTACCCTCTAATAAAAATCTATACAGTTATATAAAATCTAGTTCCTAGCGTGTTGTACCAGATAACTATAAAAATTACCTTAATAATCAGGTGAGTCCAAAAGTTTTGTGTGAATCTAGCATACCATAGGTGAAAGCAAACGAAAGTTTAACGGCTAACTCTGGGCTCCTCCGTCGCCGTAATGCTGAGTCTCGATTGAGGGAGTAAAAATTCAATCCTATGTAGCGTTCGAGGTTCGTATCCGAAGTACGATAGTGCTTTCAAATATTAAAAAAGCCTGGGAAAGAGATGAAGTCCGTGCATAGACTAACATCCTACATGTTACCTAGACTGCCAGCTACAATAAGAGATAGTTCATACTTTGATATGAAATTAAATATTTACGGAAGATCAATTAGCGACACAACTACAGCATGACACATGTTCCGACTTTAGTATAGAATCCACTGTTGATCTCTCTACCTATTTTATGCAAAAAATTATTAGGTTTTCTCAACGCGTTGCAAAATATTCGAGTTATCTCCAATTACGGCATATAAATCTGCATTTAGCGTAATCTCGACGTACACATCAGTTTAATATTTTCACTCAGCGTAATGTTGGCGTAAATTCGACGTACGCCGTTTAACCTTTGCATTCAGCGTAATCTCGATATACACCACGTAACATTTATATTCAGCGTAATGTTGGCTAGGGCTGTTCGATACTACTCGATGCCAACTTGGTATCGAGTACTTCAGTCTTTCGATACCGGTATCGAGTACCGTTTTTGGGATCCGATACTGGTATCGAGTACTTTCGCAAAATCCGAAGAATCGAGTACTTTATCCCCCTATCTTTTCCCCCTGGAATCGAAGGAAGGTTTATTTATGAAACTTGCGGCCAATCATTTGCTTTATATTTTAACACGTGAATTTTTCCCTCGTCGACATAGTTTAGTCTCTATACTCCATCCCTAGAGTAGACTGACGTCAGACGTAGCTTCTTCAACCATAGCCCATTCGATCGCGCACAAAACGACGCAAGCTGTTCGTGCTATAGAATCCCGTTCAAAGAGTTGGATTTACATATAAGCGCGACTTTTGAAGAAAATTCGGAGTAACCGAAAATTAATATTAAGTTCTATTGGAGGAAGTATGTTTTTTGGCCAGTTCCTTCGTCCTTTTGATACAAACGACCTGAAATTGAACTTAGACGCGTTTCGACGTGTTTTATTATACTTAAAAGGATTCTAGCTTTCTAGAGTGGATATTGTTTTATAAAAATTATTTTCCAAAGTCAAAATGATGTCCAGCAATTTTACTCTGAGGTGTGATACAATCTATTCTATTATATTATATTCCAAAGGATTCAAGCTTTCGTACCGAACTTAAAAGGCGTACAGAAAATTTTGTGAATAGCTCTAACTAAATTAAAATCATATCTTAAAAATTAGATTAAATAAAATTAGATTAAATAAATTTAAATTAAATGTTAAAATATTGCAGCAATGGTTTTCCGAGAAAAAAAACTAATTACAAAGCTTATTATAATTAAATACGCAAAATCTATCATAGGTGGCGCTTTAAAAAAAAGTACTCGATACTTTGGGTATCGAGTATTTTTTCTCCGATACCGATACCCGGTATCGAATACAATATTCAGTACTCGATACCGGTATCGATACCAAAAATCTTCGATACTCCCAGCCCTAATGTTGGCGTAATCTTTGAATTCAGCGTAATGTTGGCGTAATCTCTGAATTCAGCGTAATCTCGACGTGCACCATTTAACCTTTGCATTCAGCGTAATCTCGATATGCGCCACGTAACATTTACATTCAGCGTAATCTCGATGTGCGCCACGTAACATTTACATTCAGCGTAAATTATATTTGAAAATCGTAAATTATATTTGAAAATCGTAAATTATATTTGAACATCCTAAATTATATTTGAAAATCCTAAATTATATTTGAAAATCGTAAATTATATTTGAAAATCCTGAATTATATTTGAAAATCCTGAATTATATTTGAAAATCCTGAATTATATTTGAAAATCCTGAATTATATTTGAAAATCCTGAATTATATTTGAAAATCCTGAATTATGTTTGAAAATCCTGAATTATATTTGAAAATCCTGAATTATATTTGAAAATCCTGAATTATATTTGAAAATCCTGAATTATATTTGAAAATCCTGAATTATATTTGAAAATCCTGAATTATATTTGAAAATCCTGAATTATATTTGAAAATCCTGAATTATATTTGAAAATCCTGAATTATATTTGAAAATCCTGAATTATATTTGAAAAATCCTGAATTATATTTGAAAATCCTGAATTATATTTGAAAATCCTGAATTATATTTGAAAAAACACTAAGAAAAAATGGGCGGATTTGAAATGTCGTACGAAGGAGAAACTTCAAAAGCACGGAAAGAAAGATCTAAAACTGGAGGTGGTGACGAATATAAAGGAAAGCCTTTAAATGATATTGATTGTCGCTACTGGGAGAAAGTAGTGGTAGGATTGCACTATATCTATTTACATGAAAAGAGGTAGGGAACCAAATATAGTATAAAATAATATATAAACCCCAGCCTTTAACTTTTCTGGCTGAAAACCATATCCTACGATTAACAATAAAAGAGGGACTAAAGAAGCTTCGAAATAAAAATAAAAATATAATAAATCTATAGCTAGAAAAGTAAGCACTAATTAGTCAGATAAGACCGTTATTTCATGTAAATAGATATAATGCAATTGTACCGAAACGTGAAATAACCTGCGATACAGTTGGTTGTGATACTTTGTGTTGCAAATCTCGACCAACCACACCCTGAAAACTACCACTTGCCATGAATGACAATCCTATCAGAACCTAAACGAATATTTAAAATTCATTACATATAGCCAAGAGTACTATAATAAACCTCGAAGGGAGGTTTATTATAGTACTTTTGATATAGCCTATAAATAGCGTGCATTTTATTTATCGCATATAACTTGCCTGCGTTTCAACAGCCAGTGAACAGCTTCTTCTTGTGGGATGCTCTAAACCTGGTCTTAAAAGATCGCAAAGCTCAAAAACATTTGTTCTTGGAAGCCTATAATAGTCTCTAAACACATGTTCGGGAAACTCAAACGCATTGGTTCTATCCCTAAAAATTCTCTGACGCCTTAGATCTCTTCGTTCGGCAACTGCGAGTAACTCCAGAAACTCCATTTTTGTTTTTGAAATTGAAATTCGCGCGCGTTTTGAAGTAATTTTCCCGCATTTTTCTACTTGCGATGGATAAAAACGAAGCGCAAAAGTTGCGTTACAAAAGAACACGTGATTAACGCATTTTGCGTCGATTTTTTATCATGAATACCAAGTTGGGTCAGGTGAAAAAAGTTGCGATTAGGGCGCTACCTTTGACTGTGTTAAATTTTGCGTCTGACGCAAAAATTGCGTTTTCATGAATTTGGCTCTAAAAATGATCGCCGATACGTGAATAAATATCTCAACACGATATCCGAAAGTGATATTGATCTTTTAAAGTAAATTATAAAAGTGCCTGTAATGTTTTTCCTGAAACTGAAAACTGTCGGTAAAGTGCTAAGCCTTGACCATTAAGAAAATTAATGTAACGTAACGGTTGAAAATAAACTACTGACATTTGAAATCGTGAGAATTGATGATGCTGGTTATTTTTTTGCTGTTGGAGGTAAATTAATGCGGTAGTTGATCAATTTACAAGCATAATTAGCCTTTCGCATGACAAGAGCTTTACCTTATAAACAAATCGCCGGAAATTCTCTGACGTCACGCAAACTAAGCCCCTCCCATCCCTGAATATGTAGTTTAACTAGTCAATGCAGATATATATTCATGTTAAATGAATAAATTCATGGTATTGGGAAAAAGATCCCATCATCGAAACCACAATTGAACCTCTTATAATTAATATGCAAGAAGACAGCCAAGACTCTGATGAAGACGTGGAATGAAGACGCTTTGATGCTGAACAACTTAGACTTATGGACAAGTATTTTAACTAATGTCATTCAAATATATTGCAATGCTAGTTCAATAAAGATAAAACTGGTGTATTGTCGTTAATTTTGTTTTTTTATTCTTTAATACTCAATGATCGTAAAAAACCATGAAACATAAACATATTAAATATATATTGCAAAATGTATTGGTTCTATTGCGATTAAGCCTATCTGTTTATAGCAGACTATATTACTGACGACTATTGACAAAACAAAACAAGTTGATAAATTACTATGGGGTCGATGGTGGCGACACCAATTTGGACAAATTTCTCAGGGCTCTCTTTCGTTTGACAGACTATAGTTCGTTTTATTTCGTAAAGTACACCACTTCGTAGAATTGGCATTGCAATCTCGCAGAAAAACCAGGACTAGGTGTGCAGCGAACTCCATGTGGAGTCTTTGGGTACGTTCAGTAACCCTCTTTCATGACAGCGCTTTCTAAGCGATTCCAGATTTTCCCCACTGTACGCTTTTTCGTGATTCCGGTTTTGACGTCATGATGCTCAGCGCTTGCTCATCAAAAAAAACCATATCGATTAGATGGTTTTTTTGATGGCGTGACGTAGCGCTTGACTGTTGAACATTTGACAGACGAAAAGTTGGCGCGGGATTTAAAAATTAAATTCCAATAATAATAATTGTATTAGTTCTTATAACAAAAATACTTCTACCATTCAAATAGACATAATTTTTTTAAAAAAATTGATTTTTACGAGGTCATTTTAATAATTATTCAAAAATGTCTTGATTAGAATCAAGACCTAAAAAGTATCGATAAGACTGAGGTTATAACGTGACTGAAGGAACAGATATTAATTTTTCTTTTTAATTGAAACTTAAAGGCATGCTTAAGAAAAAAAAACGTTCCATTACCGTTTTCCGTTGAAATAAATTATTTTACTGGTAATCAATTTCAAAAATTTACTTATCTCGGCTTTTCGACCACAATTCCATTCCCCGAAAACATTTTATCATTACATTAAAACTTTTGAAAGAGTACGTGTATGGTTTTGCGTTTCAAAGGTTCCTAAAAACGTTACATTGCCATTCGTGACCGGCACGCTTTGCAGTGGAACATTTTAATTATTTTAAAACCAATGGCACCAAATTCAATAGGGACAGTAAGATTTTTACTCGCAGTTTTACAAAATGATGTAATATCAAGTGTACTTTAGTCAACCGTCGTATTTTTCTTTCTCGTAGTTTAGGGCATGCCCAATTTCTCTCTCTAGTTTCTAACAATGGTAAGGGAGTATTTGATATGGCACGGCACAACGTTATATACATTTATTAAGTTCAGCTAGCTAATTGGACCAAGTCATCTTGCGACTTATTGCCCCTTATCTAACGCCTTTACAATGCATAGAGGGGTGGTGGCTAGCCCCTATGCCACAGCTAACCGACAGCGCCCTATACTAACTATTACCGTTAACCTCTGCAAGTTTTGATGGAAAGGAGAAACCGGGTTAGACCGCGGAGGAAAACTCCTTTAACAAGCGGGGAGAGAACTCTAAGTAGCACAAAAGGAAAAAGAATCCATTTTTTTATATTTTGGTTTGAAATAAATAAACTCATGATAGTAGTTATAACGAACAGAAAGTCAAGGGAATGGCACCGGTAATAAGCAGCAAAAAGGGAGGAAAGTTTGCTTCAAGTTAGCAGAGGGACACGGTAGTGAAATTAGTAATCTAGAATTTTGTTCGTTCAAACCTTAATATATCATGCAAAATTCAAGTGTGGAGGCGGCACTACCTAGAAAGATTGATTTTGGCAGATAACAGCGAAAAAATTATGTTCTACCACTACTACACACTCCAGTTTACATCAATTCTCCCTGGTCCTACTAGAAGCAGGTTGAGCTATAGTTTGCTCAGGTCCTGTTACTCTCGAAAGGGTGATATAGTGCTTGAAACTTTTAAAAGGTTGTCGTCATGGCTAAACAGACCGCTAATACAGTTTTTTATTTTTTATAGCTTATTTTGACAAGTTATCTCCCAAAAGTTTTAATGTAATGATAAAATGTTTTCGGGGAATGGAATTGTGGTCGAAAAGCCGAGATAAGTAAATTTTGGACATTGATTACCTGTAAAATAATTTATTTCAACGGAAAACGGTAGTGGAACGTTTTTTTTCTTTAGCATGCCTTTAAGTTTCAATTAATAAGAAAAATTAATATCTGTTCCTTCAGTCACGTTATAACCTCAGTCTTATCGATACTTTTTAGGTCTTGATTCTAATCAAGACATTTTTGAATAATATCTGTTCCTTCAGTCTTCATTTTAATTAAGGATGTTAAGAAACTGTTTTACATTTTCAAAATCTGCACTAAGCAGAAACATATATAAAAGGGACCATAACTTTAGCTCAATCAGACATTTATTTATAATGATACTTCAAAAAAAAAACGTAAATCATTAAAAGTTTGGGTAAGTACCCACAAGCACCCGGGGCAAGAACCCACAAACACACGGGGCAAGTAACCACAAGCACCCGGGGCAAGCACCCACAAGTACCTACAAACACCCACAAGTACCTACAAACACCCACAAGTACCTACAAACACCCACAAGTACCTACAAGCACCCACAAGTACCTACAAGCACCCACAAGTACCTACAAACACCCACAAGTACCTACAAGCAACCACAAGTACCTACAAGCACCCACAAGTACCTACAAGCACCCACAAGTACCTACAAACACCGACAAGTACCTACAAACACCGACAAGTACCTACAAACACCGACAAGTACCTACAAACACCGACAAGTACCTACAAACACCCACAAGTACCTACAAACACCCACAAGTACCTACAAACACCCACAAGTACCTACAAGCACCCACAAGTACCTACAAGCACCGACAAGTACCTACAAACACCCACAAGTACCTACAAGCACCCACAAGTACCTACAAGCACCCACAAGTACCTACAAGCACCCACAAGTACCTACATGCACCCACAAGTACCTACAAGCACCCACAAGTACCTAGAAACACCCACAATTACCAACAAACACCCACAAGTACCTACAAACACCCACAAGTACCTACAAACACCCACAAGTACCTACAAACACCCACAAGTACCTACAAACACCCACAAGTACCTACAAACACCCACAAGTACCTACAAACACCCACAAGTACCTACAAGCACCCACAAGTACCTACAAACACCCACAAGTACCTACAAGCATCGACAAGTACCTACAAGCACCGACAAGTACCTACAAACACCCACAAGTACCTACAAACACCCACAAGTACCTACAAACACCCACAAGTACCTACAAACACCCACAAGTACCTACAAACACCCACAATACCTACAAACACCCACAAGTACCTACAAACACCCACAAGTACCTACAAACACCCACAAGTACCTACAAACACCCACAAGTACCTACAAACACCCACAAGTACCTACAAACACCCACAAGTACCTACAAACACGCACAAGTACCTACAAAGGTGGGGTGGCGTAGCGGTTAGCGCTTTCGCCTCGCAGCAAGAGGATCCCGGGTTCGATCCCGGACTGTGGCACCGGGTGAAAATCTGGGAACAAATCCTTCTGCGTAGAGTTTGCAAGTTCTCTCCCCGCTTGTTAAAGGAGTTTTCCTCCGCGGTCTAACCCGGTTTCTCCTTTCCATCAAAACTTGCAGAGGTTAACGGTAATAGTTAGTATAGGGCGCTGTCGGTTAGCTGTGGCATAGGGGCTAGCCACCACCCCTCTATGCATTGTAAAGGGACCCACCTGTAAACAAGCCACAGGCTTAGTGTGGAAATCCCTTCGTAGGCAAAAGCTTAGATTATTATTATTATTAGATTATAACACGCACAAGTACCTACAAAAACCCACAAGTACCTACAAAAACCCACAAGTACCTACAAACACCCACAAGTACCTACAAACACCCACAAGTACCTACAAACACCCACAAGTACCTACAAACACCCACAAGTACCTACAAACACCGACATGTACCTACAAGCACCCACAAGTACCTACAAGCACCCACAAGTACCTACAAGCACCCACAAGTACCTACAAGCACCCACAAGTACCTAGAAACACCCACAAGTACCTAGAAACACCCACAAGTACCTAGAAACACCCACAAGTACCTAGAAACACCCACAAGTACCTAGAAACACCCACAAGTACCTAGAAACACCCACAAGTACCTAGAAACACCCAAAAGTACCTAGAAACACCCACAAGTACCTAGAAACACCCACAAGTACCTAGAAACACCCACAAGTACCTAGAAACACCCACAAGTACCTAGAAACACCGACAAGTACCTAGAAACACCGACAAGTACCTAGAAACACCGACAAGTACCTAGAAACACCGACAAGTACCTAGAAACACCGACAAGTACCTAGAAACACCGACAAGTACCTAGAAACACCGACAAGTACCTACAAACACCGACAAGTACCTACGAACACCGACAAGTACCTACGAACACCGACAAGTACCTACGAACACCGACAAGTACCTACGAACACCGACAAGTACCTACGAACACCGACAAGTACCTACGAACACCGACAATTACCTAGAAACACCGACAATTACCTACAAACACCGACAAGTACCTACAAACACCGACAAGTACCTACAAACACCGACAAGTACCTACAAACACCCACAAGTACCTACAAGCACCGACAAGTACCTAGAAACACCGACAAGTACCTAGAAACACCGACAATTACCTAGAAACACCCACAAGTACCTACAAACACCCACAAGTACCTACAAACACCGACAAGTACCTACAAACACCGACAAGTACCTACGAACATCCACAAGTACCTAGAAACACCCACAAGTACCTAGAAACACCCACAAGTACCTAGAAACACCCACAAGTGCCTAGAAACACCCACAAGTACCTAGAAACACCCACAAGTACCAACAAACACCCACAGTTACCTACAAACACCCACAATTACCAACAAACACCCACAATTACCAACAAACACCCACAAGTACCTACAAACACCCACAAGTACCTACAAACACCCACAAGTACCTACAAACACCCACAAGTACCTACAAACACCCACAAGTACCTACAAACACCCACAAGTACCTACAAACACCCAAAAGTACCTACAAACACGCACAAGTACCTACAAAAACCCACAAGTACCTACAAACACCCACAAGTACCTACAAACACCCACAAGTACCTACAAACACCCACGAGTACCTACAAGCACCCACAAGTACCTACAAGCACCCACAAGTACCTACAAGCACCCACAAGTACCTACAAGCACCCACAAGTACCTACAAGCACCCACAAGTACCTAGAAACACCCACAAGTACCTAGAAACACCCACAAGTACCTAGAAACACCCACAAGTACCTAGAAACACCCACAAGTACCTAGAAACACCCACAAGTACCTAGAAACACCCACAAGTACCTAGAAACACCCACAAGTACCTAGAAACACCCACAAGTACCTAGAAACACCCACAAGTACCTAGAAACACCCACAAGTACCTAGAAACACCGACAAGTACTTAGAAACACCGACAAGTACCTAGAAACACCGACAAGTACCTAGAAACACCGACAAGTACCTACAAACACCGACAAGTACCTAGAAACACCGACAAGTACCTAGAAACACCGACAAGTACCTACAAACACCGACAAGTACCTACAAACACCCACAAGTACCTACAAACACCCACAAGTACCTACAAGCACCGACAATTACCTAGAAACACCGACAATTACCTAGAAACACCGACAATTACCTAGAAACACCGACAAGTACCTAGAAACACCGACAAGTACCTACAAACACCGACAAGTACCTACAAACACCGACAAGTACCTACAAACACCGACAAGTACCTACGAACACCGACAAGTACCTACGAACACCGACAAGTACCTACGAACACCGACAAGTACCTACGAACACCGACAAGTACCTACGAACACCGACAATTACCTAGAAACACCGACAATTACCTACAAACACCGACAAGTACCTACAAACACCGACAAGTACCTACAAACACCGACAAGTACCTACAAACACCCACAAGTACCTACAAGCACCGACAAGTACCTACAAGCACCGACAATTACCTAGAAACACCGACAATTACCTAGAAACACCGACAATTACCTAGAAACACCCACACGTACCTACAAACACCCACAAGTACCTACAAGCACCCACAAGTACCTACAAACACCGACAAGTACCTACGAACATCCACAAGTACCTAGAAACACCCACAAGTACCTAGAAACACCCACAAGTACCTAGAAACACCCACAAGTACCTAGAAACACCCACAAGTACCTAGAAACACCGACAAGTACTTAGAAACACCGACAAGTACCTAGAAACACCGACAAGTACCTAGAAACACCGACAAGTACCTACAAACACCGACAAGTACCTAGAAACACCGACAAGTACCTAGAAACACCGACAAGTACCTACAAACACCGACAAGTACCTACAAACACCCACAAGTACCTACAAACACCCACAAGTACCTACAAGCACCGACAATTACCTAGAAACACCGACAATTACCTAGAAACACCGACAATTACCTAGAAACACCGACAAGTACCTAGAAACACCGACAAGTACCTACAAACACCGACAAGTACCTACAAACACCGACAAGTACCTACAAACACCGACAAGTACCTACGAACACCGACAAGTACCTACGAACACCGACAAGTACCTACGAACACCGACAAGTACCTACGAACACCGACAAGTACCTACGAACACCGACAATTACCTAGAAACACCGACAATTACCTACAAACACCGACAAGTACCTACAAACACCGACAAGTACCTACAAACACCGACAAGTACCTACAAACACCCACAAGTACCTACAAGCACCGACAAGTACCTACAAGCACCGACAATTACCTAGAAACACCGACAATTACCTAGAAACACCGACAATTACCTAGAAACACCCACACGTACCTACAAACACCCACAAGTACCTACAAGCACCCACAAGTACCTACAAACACCGACAAGTACCTACGAACATCCACAAGTACCTAGAAACACCCACAAGTACCTAGAAACACCCACAAGTACCTAGAAACACCCACAAGTACCTAGAAACACCGACAAGTACCTACAAACACCGACAAGTACCTACAAACACCGACAAGTACCTACAAACACCGACAAGTACCTACAAACACCCACAAGTACCTACAAACACCCACAAGTACCTACAAACACCCACAAGTACCTACAAGCACCCACAAGTACCTACAAGCACCGACAAGTACCTACAAACACCCACAAGTACCTACAAGCACCCACAAGTACCTACAAACACCCACAAGTACCTACAAGCACCCACAAGTACCTACAAACACCGACAAGTACCTACGAACATCCACAAGTACCTAGAAACACCCACAAGTACCTAGAAACACCCACAAGTACCTACAAGCACCCACAAGTACCTACAAACACCGACAAGTACCTACAAACACCGACAAGTACCTACAAACACCGACAAGTACCTACAAACACCGACAAGTACCTACAAACACCGACAAGTACCTACAAACACCCACAAGTACCTACAAGCACCGACAAGTACCTACAAGCACCGACAATTACCTAGAAACACCGACAATTACCTACAAACACCGACAAGTACCTACAAACACCGACAAGTACCTACAAACACCGTTAAGTACCTACAAACACCCACAAGTACCTACAAGCACCGACAAGTACCTACAAGCACCGACAATTACCTAGAAACACCGACAATTACCTAGAAACACCGACAATTACCTAGAAACACCCACACGTACCTACAAACACCCACAAGTACCTACAAGCACCCACAAGTACCTACAAACACCGACAAGTACCTACGAACATCCACAAGTACCTAGAAACACCCACAAGTACCTAGAAACACCCACAAGTACCTAGAAACACCCACAAGTACCTAGAAACACCGACAAGTACCTACAAACACCGACAAGTACCTACAAACACCGACAAGTACCTACAAACACCGACAAGTACCTACAAACACCCACAAGTACCTACAAACACCCACAAGTACCTACAAACACCCACAAGTACCTACAAGCACCCACAAGTACCTACAAGCACCGACAAGTACCTACAAACACCCACAAGTACCTACAAGCACCCACAAGTACCTACAAACACCCACAAGTACCTACAAGCACCCACAAGTACCTACAAACACCGACAAGTACCTACGAACATCCACAAGTACCTAGAAACACCCACAAGTACCTAGAAACACCCACAAGTACCTACAAGCACCCACAAGTACCTACAAACACCGACAAGTACCTACAAACACCGACAAGTACCTACAAACACCGACAAGTACCTACAAACACCGACAAGTACCTACAAACACCGACAAGTACCTATAAACACCCACAAGTACCTGCAAACACCCACAAGTACCTACAAACACCCACAAGTACCTACAAGCACCCACAAGTACCTACAAGCACCGACAAGTACCTACAAACACCCACAAGTACCTACAAGCACCCACAAGTACCTACAAGCACCCACAAGTACCTACAAGCACCCACAAGTACCTACAAGCACCCACAAGTACCTACAAGCACCCACAAGTACCTAGAAACACCCACAATTACCAACAAACACCCACAAGTACCTACAAACACCCAAAAGTACCTACAAACACGCACAAGTACCTACAAAAACCCACAAGTACCTACAAACACCCACAAGTACCTACAAACACCCACAAGTACCTACAAACACCCACAAGTACCTACAAACACCGACAAGTACCTACAAGCACCCACAAGTACCTACAAGCACCCACAAGTACCTACAAGCACCCACAAGTACCTACAAGCACCCACAAGTACCTACAAGCACCCACAAGTACCTAGAAACACCCACAAGTACCTAGAAACACCCACAAGTACCTAGAAACACCCACAAGTACCTAGAAACACCCACAAGTACCTAGAAACACCCACAAGTACCTAGAAACACCCACAAGTACCTAGAAACACCCACAAGTACCTAGAAACACCCACAAGTACCTAGAAACACCCACAAGTACCTAGAAACACCCACAAGTACCTAGAAACATCCACAAGTACCTAGAAACACCCACAAGTACCTACAAACACCGACAAGTACCTACAAGCACCCACAAGTACCTACAAACACCCACAAGTACCTACAAACACCCACAAGTACCTACAAACACCGACAAGTACCTACAAGCACCCACAAGTACCTACAAGCACCCACAAGTACCTACAAGCACCCACAAGTACCTACAAGCACCCACAAGTACCTAGAAACACCCACAAGTACCTAGAAACACCCACAAGTACCTAGAAACACCCACAAGTACCTAGAAACACCCACAAGTACCTAGAAACACCCACAAGTACCTAGAAACACCCACAAGTACCTAGAAACACCCACAAGTACCTAGAAACACCCACAAGTACCTAGAAACACCCACAAGTACCTAGAAACACCGACAAGTACCTACAAACACCGACAAGTACCTACAAACACCGACAAGTACCTACAAACACCGACAAGTACCTACAAACACCCACAAGTACCTACAAACACCCACAAGTACCTACAAACACCCACAAGTACCTACAAGCACCCACAAGTACCTACAAGCACCGACAAGTACCTACAAACACCCACAAGTACCTACAAGCACCCACAAGTACCTACAAACACCCACAAGTACCTACAAGCACCCACAAGTACCTACAAACACCGACAAGTACCTACGAACATCCACAAGTACCTAGAAACACCCACAAGTACCTAGAAACACCCACAAGTACCTTCAAGCACCCACAAGTACCTACAAACACCGACAAGTACCTACAAACACCGACAAGTACCTACAAACACCGACAAGTACCTACAAACACCGACAAGTACCTACAAACACCCACAAGTACCTACAAACACCCACAAGTACCTACAAAC
This sequence comes from Phalangium opilio, assembly GCF_054372755.1. NCBI lineage: Eukaryota > Metazoa > Arthropoda > Arachnida > Opiliones > Phalangiidae > Phalangium > Phalangium opilio. The sequence goes on along the minus strand of NW_028324200.1, from coordinate 2,534,767 downwards.
ACCCACAAGTACCTACAAGCACCCACAAGTACCTACAAACACCCACAAGTACCTACAAGCACCCACAAGTACCTACAAGCACCGACAAGTACCTACAAACACCCACAAGTACCTACAAGCACCCACAAGTACCTACAAGCACCCACAAGTACCTACAAGCACCCACAAGTACCTACAAGCACCCACAAGTACCTACAAGCACCCACAAGTACCTAGAAACACCCACAAGTACCTACAAACACCCACAAGTACCTACAAACACCCACAAGTACCTACAAACACCCACAAGTACCTACAAACACCCACAAGTACCTACAAACACCCACAAGTACCTACAAGCACCCACAAGTACCTACAAACACCCACAAGTACCTACAAACACCGACAAGTACCTACAAACACCCACAAGTACCTACAAGCACCGACAAGTACCTACAAGCACCGACAATTACCTAGAAACACCGAAAATTACCTAGAAACACCGACAAGTACCTAGAAACACCGACAAGTACCTACAAACACCGACAAGTACCTACAAACACCGACAAGTACCTACAAACACCGACAAGTACCTACGAACACCGACAAGTACCTACGAACACCGACAAGTACCTACGAACACCGACAAGTACCTACGAACACCGACAAGTACCTACGAACACCGACAATTACCTAGAAACACCGACAATTACCTACAAACACCGACAAGTACCTACAAACACCGACAAGTACCTACAAACACCGACAAGTACCTACAAACACCCACAAGTACCTACAAGCACCGACAAGTACCTACAAGCACCGACAATTACCTAGAAACACCGACAATTACCTAGAAACACCGACAATTACCTAGAAACACCCACACGTACCTACAAACACCCACAAGTACCTACAAGCACCCACAAGTACCTACAAACACCGACAAGTACCTACGAACATCCACAAGTACCTAGAAACACCCACAAGTACCTAGAAACACCCACAAGTACCTTGAAACACCCACAAGTACCTAGAAACACCGACAAGTACCTACAAACACCGACAAGTACCTACAAACACCGACAAGTACCTACAAACACCGACAAGTACCTACAAACACCCACAAGTACCTACAAACACCCACAAGTACCTACAAGCACCCACAAGTACCTACAAGCACCGACAAGTACCTACAAACACCCACAAGTACCTACAAGCACCCACAAGTACCTACAAGCACCCACAAGTACCTACAAACACCCACAAGTACCTATAAGCACCCACAAGTACCTACAAACACCGACAAGTACCTACGAACATCCACAAGTACCTAGAAACACCCACAAGTACCTAGAAACACCCACAAGTACCTACGAACACCGACAAGTACCTACGAACACCGACAAGTACCTACGAACACCGACAATTACCTAGAAACACCGACAATTACCTACAAACACCGACAAGTACCTACAAACACCGACAAGTACCTACAAACACCGACAAGTACCTACAAACACCCACAAGTACCTACAAGCACCGACAAGTACCTACAAGCACCGACAATTACCTAGAAACACCGACAATTACCTAGAAACACCGACAATTACCTAGAAACACCCACACGTACCTACAAACACCCACAAGTACCTACAAGCACCCACAAGTACCTACAAACACCGACAAGTACCTACGAACATCCACAAGTACCTAGAAACACCCACAAGTACCTAGAAACACCCACAAGTACCTAGAAACACCCACAAGTACCTAGAAACACCGACAAGTACCTACAAACACCGACAAGTACCTACAAACACCGACAAGTACCTACAAACACCGACAAGTACCTACAAACACCCACAAGTACCTACAAACACCCACAAGTACCTACAAACACCCACAAGTACCTACAAGCACCCACAAGTACCTACAAGCACCGACAAGTACCTACAAACACCCACAAGTACCTACAAGCACCCACAAGTACCTACAAACACCCACAAGTACCTACAAGCACCCACAAGTACCTACAAACACCCACAAGTACCTACGAACATCCACAAGTACCTAGAAACACCCACAAGTACCTAGAAACACCCACAAGTACCTACAAACACCCACAAGTACCTACAAACACCGACAAGTACCTACAAACACCGACAAGTACCTACAAACACCGACAAGTACCTACAAACACCGACAAGTACCTACAAACACCGACAAGTACCTACAAACACCCACAAGTACCTGCAAACACCCACAAGTACCTACAAACACCCACAAGTACCTACAAGCACCCACAAGTACCTACAAGCACCGACAAGTACCTACAAACACCCACAAGTACCTACAAGCACCCACAAGTACCTACAAGCACCCACAAGTACCTACAAGCACCCACAAGTACCTACAAGCACCCACAAGTACCTACAAGCACCCACAAGTACCTAGAAACACCCACAATTACCAACAAACACCCACAAGTACCTACAAACACCCAAAAGTACCTACAAACACGCACAAGTACCTACAAAAACCCACAAGTACCTACAAACACCCACAAGTACCTACAAACACCCACAAGTACCTACAAACACCCACAAGTACCTACAAACACCGACAAGTACCTACAAGCACCCACAAGTACCTACAAGCACCCACAAGTACCTACAAGCACCCACAAGTACCTACAAGCACCCACAAGTACCTACAAGCACCCACAAGTACCTACAAGCACCCACAAGTACCTAGAAACACCCACAAGTACCTAGAAACACCCACAAGTACCTAGAAACACCCACAAGTACCTAGAAACACCCACAAGTACCTAGAAACACCCACAAGTACCTAGAAACACCCACAAGTACCTAGAAACACCCACAAGTACCTAGAAACACCCACAAGTACCTAGAAACACCCACAAGTACCTAGAAACACCCACAAGTACCTAGAAACACCCACAAGTACCTAGAAACACCCACAAGTACCTACAAACACCGACAAGTACCTACAAGCACCCACAAGTACCTACAAACACCCACAAGTACCTACAAACACCCACAAGTACCTACAAACACCGACAAGTACCTACAAGCACCCACAAGTACCTACAAGCACCCACAAGTACCTACAAGCACCCACAAGTACCTAGAAACACCCACAAGTACCTAGAAACACCCACAAGTACCTAGAAACACCCACAAGTACCTAGAAACACCCACAAGTACCTAGAAACACCCACAAGTACCTAGAAACACCCACAAGTACCTAGAAACACCCACAAGTACCTAGAAACACCCACAAGTACCTAGAAACACCCACAAGTACCTAGAAACACCCACAAGTACCTACAAACACCGACAAGTACCTACAAGCACCCACAAGTACCTACAAACACCGACAAGTACCTACAAACACCGACAAGTACCTACAAGCACCCACAAGTACCTACAAACACCGACAAGTACCTACAAACACCGACAAGTACCTACAAACACCCACAAGTACCTACAAGCACCGACAAGTACCTACAAGCACCGACAATTACCTAGAAACACCGACAATTACCTAGAAACACCGACAATTACCTAGAAACACCCACACGTACCTACAAACACCCACAAGTACCTACAAGCACCCACAAGTACCTACAAACACCGACAAGTACCTACGAACATCCACAAGTACCTAGAAACACCCACAAGTACCTAGAAACACCCACAAGTACCTAGAAACACCCACAAGTACCTAGAAACACCGACAAGTACCTACAAACACCGACAAGTACCTACAAACACCGACAAGTACCTACAAACACCGACAAGTACCTACAAACACCCACAAGTACCTACAAACACCCACAAGTACCTACAAGCACCCACAAGTACCTACAAGCACCGACAAGTACCTACAAACACCCACAAGTACCTACAAGCACCCACAAGTACCTACAAGCACCCACAAGTACCTACAAACACCCACAAGTACCTATAAGCACCCACAAGTACCTACAAACACCGACAAGTACCTACGAACATCCACAAGTACCTAGAAACACCCACAAGTACCTAGAAACACCCACAAGTACCTACGAACACCGACAAGTACCTACGAACACCGACAAGTACCTACGAACACCGACAATTACCTAGAAACACCGACAATTACCTACAAACACCGACAAGTACCTACAAACACCGACAAGTACCTACAAACACCGACAAGTACCTACAAACACCCACAAGTACCTACAAGCACCGACAAGTACCTACAAGCACCGACAATTACCTAGAAACACCGACAATTACCTAGAAACACCGACAATTACCTAGAAACACCCACACGTACCTACAAACACCCACAAGTACCTACAAGCACCCACAAGTACCTACAAACACCGACAAGTACCTACGAACATCCACAAGTACCTAGAAACACCCACAAGTACCTAGAAACACCCACAAGTACCTAGAAACACCCACAAGTACCTAGAAACACCGACAAGTACCTACAAACACCGACAAGTACCTACAAACACCGACAAGTACCTACAAACACCGACAAGTACCTACAAACACCCACAAGTACCTACAAACACCCACAAGTACCTACAAACACCCACAAGTACCTACAAGCACCCACAAGTACCTACAAGCACCGACAAGTACCTACAAACACCCACAAGTACCTACAAGCACCCACAAGTACCTACAAACACCCACAAGTACCTACAAGCACCCACAAGTACCTACAAACACCCACAAGTACCTACGAACATCCACAAGTACCTAGAAACACCCACAAGTACCTAGAAACACCCACAAGTACCTACAAACACCCACAAGTACCTACAAACACCGACAAGTACCTACAAACACCGACAAGTACCTACAAACACCGACAAGTACCTACAAACACCGACAAGTACCTACAAACACCGACAAGTACCTACAAACACCCACAAGTACCTGCAAACACCCACAAGTACCTACAAACACCCACAAGTACCTACAAGCACCCACAAGTACCTACAAGCACCGACAAGTACCTACAAACACCCACAAGTACCTACAAGCACCCACAAGTACCTACAAGCACCCACAAGTACCTACAAGCACCCACAAGTACCTACAAGCACCCACAAGTACCTACAAGCACCCACAAGTACCTAGAAACACCCACAATTACCAACAAACACCCACAAGTACCTACAAACACCCAAAAGTACCTACAAACACGCACAAGTACCTACAAAAACCCACAAGTACCTACAAACACCCACAAGTACCTACAAACACCCACAAGTACCTACAAACACCCACAAGTACCTACAAACACCGACAAGTACCTACAAGCACCCACAAGTACCTACAAGCACCCACAAGTACCTACAAGCACCCACAAGTACCTACAAGCACCCACAAGTACCTACAAGCACCCACAAGTACCTACAAGCACCCACAAGTACCTAGAAACACCCACAAGTACCTAGAAACACCCACAAGTACCTAGAAACACCCACAAGTACCTAGAAACACCCACAAGTACCTAGAAACACCCACAAGTACCTAGAAACACCCACAAGTACCTAGAAACACCCACAAGTACCTAGAAACACCCACAAGTACCTAGAAACACCCACAAGTACCTAGAAACACCCACAAGTACCTAGAAACACCCACAAGTACCTAGAAACACCCACAAGTACCTACAAACACCGACAAGTACCTACAAGCACCCACAAGTACCTACAAACACCCACAAGTACCTACAAACACCCACAAGTACCTACAAACACCGACAAGTACCTACAAGCACCCACAAGTACCTACAAGCACCCACAAGTACCTACAAGCACCCACAAGTACCTAGAAACACCCACAAGTACCTAGAAACACCCACAAGTACCTAGAAACACCCACAAGTACCTAGAAACACCCACAAGTACCTAGAAACACCCACAAGTACCTAGAAACACCCACAAGTACCTAGAAACACCCACAAGTACCTAGAAACACCCACAAGTACCTAGAAACACCCACAAGTACCTAGAAACACCCACAAGTACCTACAAACACCGACAAGTACCTACAAGCACCCACAAGTACCTACAAACACCGACAAGTACCTACAAACACCGACAAGTACCTACAAGCACCCACAAGTACCTACAAACACCGACAAGTACCTACAAACACCGACAAGTACCTACAAACACCCACAAGTACCTACAAGCACCGACAAGTACCTACAAGCACCGACAATTACCTAGAAACACCGACAATTACCTAGAAACACCGACAATTACCTAGAAACACCCACACGTACCTACAAACACCCACAAGTACCTACAAGCACCCACAAGTACCTACAAACACCGACAAGTACCTACGAACATCCACAAGTACCTAGAAACACCCACAAGTACCTAGAAACACCCACAAGTACCTAGAAACACCCACAAGTACCTAGAAACACCGACAAGTACCTACAAACACCGACAAGTACCTACAAACACCGACAAGTACCTACAAACACCGACAAGTACCTACAAACACCCACAAGTACCTACAAACACCCTCAAGTACCTACAAACACCCACAAGTACCTACAAGCACCCACAAGTACCTACAAGCACCGACAAGTACCTACAAACACCCACAAGTACCTACAAGCACCCACAAGTACCTACAAACACCCACAAGTACCTACAAGCACCCACAAGTACCTACAAACACCGACAAGTACCTACGAACATCCACAAGTACCTAGAAACACCCACAAGTACCTAGAAACACCCACAAGTACCTTCAAGCACCCACAAGTACCTACAAACACCGACAAGTACCTACAAACACCGACAAGTACCTACAAACACCGACAAGTACCTACAAACACCGACAAGTACCTACAAACACCCACAAGTACCTACAAACACCCACAAGTACCTACAAACACCCACAAGTACCTACAAGCACCCACAAGTACCTACAAACACCCACAAGTACCTACAAGCACCCACAAGTACCTACAAGCACCGACAAGTACCTACAAACACCCACAAGTACCTACAAGCACCCACAAGTACCTACAAGCACCCACAAGTACCTACAAGCACCCACAAGTACCTACAAGCACCCACAAGTACCTACAAGCACCCACAAGTACCTAGAAACACCCACAAGTACCTACAAACACCCACAAGTACCTACAAACACCCACAAGTACCTACAAACACCCACAAGTACCTACAAACACCCACAAGTACCTACAAACACCCACAAGTACCTACAAGCACCCACAAGTACCTACAAACACCCACAAGTACCTACAAACACCGACAAGTACCTACAAACACCCACAAGTACCTACAAGCACCGACAAGTACCTACAAGCACCGACAATTACCTAGAAACACCGAAAATTACCTAGAAACACCGACAAGTACCTAGAAACACCGACAAGTACCTACAAACACCGACAAGTACCTACAAACACCGACAAGTACCTACAAACACCGACAAGTACCTACGAACACCGACAAGTACCTACGAACACCGACAAGTACCTACGAACACCGACAAGTACCTACGAACACCGACAAGTACCTACGAACACCGACAATTACCTAGAAACACCGACAATTACCTACAAACACCGACAAGTACCTACAAACACCGACAAGTACCTACAAACACCGACAAGTACCTACAAACACCCACAAGTACCTACAAGCACCGACAAGTACCTACAAGCACCGACAATTACCTAGAAACACCGACAATTACCTAGAAACACCGACAATTACCTAGAAACACCCACACGTACCTACAAACACCCACAAGTACCTACAAGCACCCACAAGTACCTACAAACACCGACAAGTACCTACGAACATCCACAAGTACCTAGAAACACCCACAAGTACCTAGAAACACCCACAAGTACCTTGAAACACCCACAAGTACCTAGAAACACCGACAAGTACCTACAAACACCGACAAGTACCTACAAACACCGACAAGTACCTACAAACACCCACAAGTACCTGCAAACACCCACAAGTACCTACAAACACCCACAAGTACCTACAAGCACCCACAAGTACCTACAAGCACCGACAAGTACCTACAAACACCCACAAGTACCTACAAGCACCCACAAGTACCTACAAGCACCCACAAGTACCTACAAGCACCCACAAGTACCTACAAGCACCCACAAGTACCTACAAGCACCCACAAGTACCTAGAAACACCCACAATTACCAACAAACACCCACAAGTACCTACAAACACCCAAAAGTACCTACAAACACGCACAAGTACCTACAAAAACCCACAAGTACCTACAAACACCCACAAGTACCTACAAACACCCACAAGTACCTACAAACACCCACAAGTACCTACAAACACCGACAAGTACCTACAAGCACCCACAAGTACCTACAAGCACCCACAAGTACCTACAAGCACCCACAAGTACCTACAAGCACCCACAAGTACCTACAAGCACCCACAAGTACCTACAAGCACCCACAAGTACCTAGAAACACCCACAAGTACCTAGAAACACCCACAAGTACCTAGAAACACCCACAAGTACCTAGAAACACCCACAAGTACCTAGAAACACCCACAAGTACCTAGAAACACCCACAAGTACCTAGAAACACCCACAAGTACCTAGAAACACCCACAAGTACCTAGAAACACCCACAAGTACCTAGAAACACCCACAAGTACCTAGAAACACCCACAAGTACCTAGAAACACCCACAAGTACCTACAAACACCGACAAGTACCTACAAGCACCCACAAGTACCTACAAACACCCACAAGTACCTACAAACACCCACAAGTACCTACAAACACCGACAAGTACCTACAAGCACCCACAAGTACCTACAAGCACCCACAAGTACCTACAAGCACCCACAAGTACCTAGAAACACCCACAAGTACCTAGAAACACCCACAAGTACCTAGAAACACCCACAAGTACCTAGAAACACCCACAAGTACCTAGAAACACCCACAAGTACCTAGAAACACCCACAAGTACCTAGAAACACCCACAAGTACCTAGAAACACCCACAAGTACCTAGAAACACCCACAAGTACCTAGAAACACCCACAAGTACCTACAAACACCGACAAGTACCTACAAGCACCCACAAGTACCTACAAACACCGACAAGTACCTACAAACACCGACAAGTACCTACAAGCACCCACAAGTACCTACAAACACCGACAAGTACCTACAAACACCGACAAGTACCTACAAACACCCACAAGTACCTAGAAACACCGACAATTACCTAGAAACACCCACAAGTACCTACAAGCACCCACAAGTACCTAGAAACACCCACAAGTACCTACAAACACCCACAAGTACCTACAAACACCCACAAGTACCTACAAACACCCACAAGTACCTACAAACACCCACAAGTACCTACAAACACCCACAAGTACCTACAAGCACCCACAAGTACCTACAAACACCCACAAGTACCTACAAACACCGACAAGTACCTACAAACACCCACAAGTACCTACAAGCACCGACAAGTACCTACAAGCACCGACAATTACCTAGAAACACCGAAAATTACCTAGAAACACCGACAAGTACCTAGAAACACCGACAAGTACCTACAAACACCGACAAGTACCTACAAACACCGACAAGTACCTACAAACACCGACAAGTACCTACGAACACCGACAAGTACCTACGAACACCGACAAGTACCTACGAACACCGACAAGTACCTACGAACACCGACAAGTACCTACGAACACCGACAATTACCTAGAAACACCGACAATTACCTACAAACACCGACAAGTACCTACAAACACCGACAAGTACCTACAAACACCGACAAGTACCTACAAACACCCACAAGTACCTACAAGCACCGACAAGTACCTACAAGCACCGACAATTACCTAGAAACACCGACAATTACCTAGAAACACCGACAATTACCTAGAAACACCCACACGTACCTACAAACACCCACAAGTACCTACAAGCACCCACAAGTACCTACAAACACCGACAAGTACCTACGAACATCCACAAGTACCTAGAAACACCCACAAGTACCTAGAAACACCCACAAGTACCTTGAAACACCCACAAGTACCTAGAAACACCGACAAGTACCTACAAACACCGACAAGTACCTACAAACACCGACAAGTACCTACAAACACCCACAAGTACCTGCAAACACCCACAAGTACCTACAAACACCCACAAGTACCTACAAGCACCCACAAGTACCTACAAGCACCGACAAGTACCTACAAACACCCACAAGTACCTACAAGCACCCACAAGTACCTACAAGCACCCACAAGTACCTACAAGCACCCACAAGTACCTACAAGCACCCACAAGTACCTACAAGCACCCACAAGTACCTAGAAACACCCACAATTACCAACAAACACCCACAAGTACCTACAAACACCCAAAAGTACCTACAAACACGCACAAGTACCTACAAAAACCCACAAGTACCTACAAACACCCACAAGTACCTACAAACACCCACAAGTACCTACAAACACCCACAAGTACCTACAAACACCGACAAGTACCTACAAGCACCCACAAGTACCTACAAGCACCCACAAGTACCTACAAGCACCCACAAGTACCTACAAGCACCCACAAGTACCTACAAGCACCCACAAGTACCTACAAGCACCCACAAGTACCTAGAAACACCCACAAGTACCTAGAAACACCCACAAGTACCTAGAAACACCCACAAGTACCTAGAAACACCCACAAGTACCTAGAAACACCCACAAGTACCTAGAAACACCCACAAGTACCTAGAAACACCCACAAGTACCTAGAAACACCCACAAGTACCTAGAAACACCCACAAGTACCTAGAAACACCCACAAGTACCTAGAAACACCCACAAGTACCTAGAAACACCCACAAGTACCTACAAACACCGACAAGTACCTACAAGCACCCACAAGTACCTACAAACACCCACAAGTACCTACAAACACCCACAAGTACCTACAAACACCGACAAGTACCTACAAGCACCCACAAGTACCTACAAGCACCCACAAGTACCTACAAGCACCCACAAGTACCTAGAAACACCCACAAGTACCTAGAAACACCCACAAGTACCTAGAAACACCCACAAGTACCTAGAAACACCCACAAGTACCTAGAAACACCCACAAGTACCTAGAAACACCCACAAGTACCTAGAAACACCCACAAGTACCTAGAAACACCCACAAGTACCTAGAAACACCCACAAGTACCTAGAAACACCCACAAGTACCTACAAACACCGACAAGTACCTACAAGCACCCACAAGTACCTACAAACACCGACAAGTACCTACAAACACCGACAAGTACCTACAAGCACCCACAAGTACCTACAAACACCGACAAGTACCTACAAACACCGACAAGTACCTACAAACACCCACAAGTACCTACAAGCACCGACAAGTACCTACAAGCACCGACAATTACCTAGAAACACCGACAATTACCTAGAAACACCGACAATTACCTAGAAACACCCACACGTACCTACAAACACCCACAAGTACCTACAAGCACCCACAAGTACCTACAAACACCGACAAGTACCTACGAACATCCACAAGTACCTAGAAACACCCACAAGTACCTAGAAACACCCACAAGTACCTAGAAACACCCACAAGTACCTAGAAACACCGACAAGTACCTACAAACACCGACAAGTACCTACAAACACCGACAAGTACCTACAAACACCGACAAGTACCTACAAACACCCACAAGTACCTACAAACACCCTCAAGTACCTACAAACACCCACAAGTACCTACAAGCACCCACAAGTACCTACAAGCACCGACAAGTACCTACAAACACCCACAAGTACCTACAAGCACCCACAAGTACCTACAAACACCCACAAGTACCTACAAGCACCCACAAGTACCTACAAACACCGACAAGTACCTACGAACATCCACAAGTACCTAGAAACACCCACAAGTACCTAGAAACACCCACAAGTACCTTCAAGCACCCACAAGTACCTACAAACACCGACAAGTACCTACAAACACCGACAAGTACCTACAAACACCGACAAGTACCTACAAACACCGACAAGTACCTACAAACACCCACAAGTACCTACAAACACCCACAAGTACCTACAAACACCCACAAGTACCTACAAGCACCCACAAGTACCTACAAACACCCACAAGTACCTACAAGCACCCACAAGTACCTACAAGCACCGACAAGTACCTACAAACACCCACAAGTACCTACAAGCACCCACAAGTACCTACAAGCACCCACAAGTACCTACAAGCACCCACAAGTACCTACAAGCACCCACAAGTACCTACAAGCACCCACAAGTACCTAGAAACACCCACAAGTACCTACAAACACCCACAAGTACCTACAAACACCCACAAGTACCTACAAACACCCACAAGTACCTACAAACACCCACAAGTACCTACAAACACCCACAAGTACCTACAAGCACCCACAAGTACCTACAAACACCCACAAGTACCTACAAACACCGACAAGTACCTACAAACACCCACAAGTACCTACAAGCACCGACAAGTACCTACAAGCACCGACAATTACCTAGAAACACCGAAAATTACCTAGAAACACCGACAAGTACCTAGAAACACCGACAAGTACCTACAAACACCGACAAGTACCTACAAACACCGACAAGTACCTACAAACACCGACAAGTACCTACGAACACCGACAAGTACCTACGAACACCGACAAGTACCTACGAACACCGACAAGTACCTACGAACACCGACAAGTACCTACGAACACCGACAATTACCTAGAAACACCGACAATTACCTACAAACACCGACAAGTACCTACAAACACCGACAAGTACCTACAAACACCGACAAGTACCTACAAACACCCACAAGTACCTACAAGCACCGACAAGTACCTACAAGCACCGACAATTACCTAGAAACACCGACAATTACCTAGAAACACCGACAATTACCTAGAAACACCCACACGTACCTACAAACACCCACAAGTACCTACAAGCACCCACAAGTACCTACAAACACCGACAAGTACCTACGAACATCCACAAGTACCTAGAAACACCCACAAGTACCTAGAAACACCCACAAGTACCTTGAAACACCCACAAGTACCTAGAAACACCGACAAGTACCTACAAACACCGACAAGTACCTACAAACACCGACAAGTACCTACAAACACCGACAAGTACCTACAAACACCCACAAGTACCTACAAACACCCACAAGTACCTACAAGCACCCACAAGTACCTACAAGCACCGACAAGTACCTACAAACACCCACAAGTACCTACAAGCACCCACGAGTACCTACAAACACCCACAAGTACCTACAAGCACCCACAAGTACCTACAAACACCGACAAGTACCTACGAACATCCACAAGTACCTAGAAACACCCACAAGTACCTAGAAACACCCACAAGTACCTAGAAACACCGACAAGTACCTACAAACACCCACAAGTACCTACAAGCACCCACAAGTACCTACAAACACCGACAAGTACCTACAAACACCGACAAGTACCTACAAACACCGACAAGTACCTACAAACACCGACAAGTACCTACAAACACCCACAAGTACCTACAAACACCCACAAGTACCTACAAACACCCACAAGTACCTACAAGCACCCACAAGTACCTACAAACACCCACAAGTACCTACAAGCACCCACAAGTACCTACAAGCACCGACAAGTACCTATAAACACCCACAAGTACCTACAAGCACCCACAAGTACCTACAAGCACCCACAAGTACCTACAAGCACCCACAAGTACCTACAAGCACCCACAAGTACCTACAAGCACCCACAAGTACCTAGAAACACCCACAAGTACCTACAAACACCCACAAGTACCTACAAACACCCACAAGTACCTACAAACACCCACAAGTACCTACAAACACCCACAAGTACCTACAAACACCCACAAGTACCTACAAGCACCCACAAGTACCTACAAACACCCACAAGTACCTACAGACACCGACAAGTACCTACAAACACCCACAAGTACCTACAAACACCCACAAGTACCTACAAGCACCGACAAGTACCTACAAGCACCGACAATTACCTAGAAACACCGAAAATTACCTAGAAACACCGACAAGTACCTAGAAACACCGACAAGTACCTACAAACACCGACAAGTACCTACAAACACCGACAAGTACCTACAAACACCGACAAGTACCTACGAACACCGACAAGTACCTACGAACACCGACAAGTACCTACGAACACCGACAAGTACCTACGAACACCGACAAGTACCTACGAACACCGACAATTACCTAGAAACACCGACAATTACCTACAAACACCGACAAGTACCTACAAACACCGACAAGTACCTACAAACACCGACAAGTACCTACAAACACCCACAAGTACCTACAAGCACCGACAAGTACCTACAAGCACCGACAATTACCTAGAAACACCGACAATTACCTAGAAACACCGACAATTACCTAGAAACACCCACACGTACCTACAAACACCCACAAGTACCTACAAGCACCCACAAGTACCTACAAACACCGACAAGTACCTACGAACATCCACAAGTACCTAGAAACACCCACAAGTACCTAGAAACACCCACAAGTACCTTGAAACACCCACAAGTACCTAGAAACACCGACAAGTACCTACAAACACCGACAAGTACCTACAAACACCGACAAGTACCTACAAACACCGACAAGTACCTACAAACACCCACAAGTACCTACAAACACCCACAAGTACCTACAAACACCCACAAGTACCTACAAGCACCCACAAGTACCTACAAGCACCGACAAGTACCTACAAACACCCACAAGTACCTACAAGCACCCACAAGTACCTACAAACACCCACAAGTACCTACAAGCACCCACAAGTACCTACAAACACCGACAAGTACCTACGAACATCCACAAGTACCTAGAAACACCCACAAGTACCTAGAAACACCCACAAGTACCTACAAGCACCCACAAGTACCTACAAACACCGACAAGTACCTACAAACACCGACAAGTACCTACAAACACCGACAAGTACCTACAAACACCGAAAAGTACCTACAAACACCCACAAGTACCTACAAACACCCATAAGTACCTACAAACACCCACAAGTACCTACAAGCACCCACAAGTACCTACAAGCACCGACAAGTACCTACAAACACCCACAAGTACCTACAAGCACCCACAAGTACCTACAAGCACCCACAAGTACCTACAAGCACCCACAAGTACCTACAAGCACCCACAAGTACCTACAAGCACCCACAAGTACCTAGAAACACCCACAATTACCAACAAACACCCACAAGTACCTACAAACACCCACAAGTACCTACAAACACCCACAAGTACCTACAAACACCCACAAGTACCTACAAACACCCACAAGTACCTACAAACACCCACAAGTACCTACAAACACCCACAAGTACCTACAAGCACCCACAAGTACCTACTAACACCCACAAGTACCTACAAACACCGACAAGTACCTACAAACACCGACAAGTACCTACAAACACCCACAAGTACCTACAAGCACCGACAAGTACCTACAAGCACCGACAATTACCTAGAAACACCGACAATTACCTAGAAACACCGACAATTACCTAGAAACACCCACAAGTACCTACAAACACCCACAAGTACCTACAAGCACCCACAAGTACCTACAAACACCGACAAGTACCTACGAACATCCACAAGTACCTAGAAACACCCACAATTACCAACAAACACCCACAAGTACCTACAAACACCCACAAGTACCTACAAACACCCACAAGTACCTACAAACACCCACAAGTACCTACAAACACCCAAAAGTACCTACAAACACGCACAAGTACCTACAAAAACCCACAAGTACCTACAAACACCCACAAGTACCTACAAACACCCACAAGTACCTACAAACACCCACAAGTACCTACAAACACCGACAAGTACCTACAAGCACATACAAGTACCTACAAGCACCCACAAGTACCTACAAGCACCCACAAGTACCTACAAGCACCCACAAGTACCTACAAGCACCCACAAGTACCTAGAAACACCCACAAGTACCTAGAAACACCCACAAGTACCTAGAAACACCCACAAGTACCTAGAAACACCCACAAGTACCTAGAAACACCCACAAGTACCTAGAAACACCCACAAGTACCTAGAAACACCCACAAGTACCTAGAAACACCCACAATTACCTAGAAACACCGACAATTACCTACAAACACCGACAAGTACCTACAAACACCGACAAGTACCTACAAACACCGACAAGTACCTACAAACACCCACAAGTACCTACAAACACCCACAAGTACCTACAAACACCCACAAGTACCTACAAGCACCCACAAGTACCTACAAGCACCGACAAGTACCTACAAACACCCACAAGTACCTACAAGCACCCACAAGTACCTACAAACACCCACAAGTACCTACAAGCACCCACAAGTACCTACAAACACCGACAAGTACCTACGAACAACCACAAGTACCTAGAAACACCCACAAGTACCTAGAAACACCCACAAGTACCTACAAGCACCCACAAGTACCTACAAACACCGACAAGTACCTACAAACACAGACAAGTACCTACAAACACCGACAAGTACCTACAAACACCGACAAGTACCTACGAACAACCACAAGTACCTAGAAACACCCACAAGTACCTAGAAACACCCACAAGTACCTACAAGCACCCACAAGTACCTACAAACACCGACAAGTACCTACAAACACAGACAAGTACCTACAAACACCGACAAGTACCTACAAACACCGACAAGTACCTACAAACACCCACAAGTACCTGCAAACACCCACAAGTACCTAGAAACACCCACAAGTACCTACAAGCACCCACAAGTACCTACAAACACCGACAAGTACCTACAAAAACCCACAAGTACCTACAAACACCCACAAGTACCTACAAACACCCACAAGTACCTACAAACACCCACAAGTACCTACAAACACCGACAAGTACCTACAAGCACCCACAAGTACCTACAAGCACCCACAAGTACCTACAAGCACCCACAAGTACCTACAAGCACCCACAAGTACCTACAAGCACCCACAAGTACCTAGAAACACCCACAAGTACCTAGAAACACCCACAAGTACCTAGAAACACCCACAAGTACCTAGAAACACCCACAAGTACCTAGAAACACCCACAAGTACCTAGAAACACCCACAAGTACCTAGAAACACCCACAAGTACCTAGAAACACCCACAAGTACCTAGAAACACCCACAAGTACCTAGAAACACCCACAAGTACCTAGAAACACCCACAAGTACCTACAAACACCGACAAGTACCTACAAGCACCCACAAGTACCTACAAACACCCACAAGTACCTACAAACACCCACAAGTACCTACAAACACCGACAAGTACCTACAAGCACCCACAAGTACCTACAAGCACCCACAAGTACCTACAAGCACCCACAAGTACCTACAAGCACCCACAAGTACCTAGAAACACCCACAAGTACCTAGAAACACCCACAAGTACCTAGAAACACCCACAAGTACCTAGAAACACCCACAAGTACCTAGAAACACCCACAAGTACCTAGAAACACCCACAAGTACCTAGAAACACCCACAAGTACCTAGAAACACCGACAAGTACCTACAAACACCCACAAGTACCTACAAGCACCGACAAGTACCTACAAGCACCGACAATTACCTAGAAACACCGACAATTACCTAGAAACACCGACAATTACCTAGAAACACCCACACGTACCTACAAACACCCACAAGTACCTACAAGCACCCACAAGTACCTACAAACACCGACAAGTACCTACGAACATCCACAAGTACCTAGAAACACCCACAAGTACCTAGAAACACCCACAAGTACCTTGAAACACCCACAAGTACCTAGAAACACCGACAAGTACCTACAAACACCGACAAGTACCTACAAACACCGACAAGTACCTACAAACACCGACAAGTACCTACAAACACCCACAAGTACCTACAAACACCCACAAGTACCTACAAACACCCACAAGTACCTACAAGCACCCACAAGTACCTACAAGCACCGACAAGTACCTACAAACACCCACAAGTACCTACAAGCACCCACAAGTACCTACAAACACCCACAAGTACCTACAAGCACCCACAAGTACCTACAAACACCGACAAGTACCTACGAACATCCACAAGTACCTAGAAACACCCACAAGTACCTAGAAACACCCACAAGTACCTACAAGCACCCACAAGTACCTACAAACACCGACAAGTACCTACAAACACCGACAAGTACCTACAAACACCGACAAGTACCTACAAACACCGAAAAGTACCTACAAACACCCACAAGTACCTACAAACACCCACAAGTACCTACAAACACCCACAAGTACCTACAAGCACCCACAAGTACCTACAAGCACCGACAAGTACCTACAAACACCCACAAGTACCTACAAGCACCCACAAGTACCTACAAGCACCCACAAGTACCTACAAGCACCCACAAGTACCTACAAGCACCCACAAGTACCTACAAGCACCCACAAGTACCTAGAAACACCCACAATTACCAACAAACACCCACAAGTACCTACAAACACCCACAAGTACCTACAAACACCCACAAGTACCTACAAACACCCACAAGTACCTACAAACACCCACAAGTACCTACAAACACCCACAAGTACCTACAAACACCCACAAGTACCTACAAGCACCCACAAGTACCTACTAACACCCACAAGTACCTACAAACACCGACAAGTACCTACAAACACCGACAAGTACCTACAAACACCCACAAGTACCTACAAGCACCGACAAGTACCTACAAGCACCGACAATTACCTAGAAACACCGACAATTACCTAGAAACACCGACAATTACCTAGAAACACCCACAAGTACCTACAAACACCCACAAGTACCTACAAGCACCCACAAGTACCTACAAACACCGACAAGTACCTACGAACATCCACAAGTACCTAGAAACACCCACAATTACCAACAAACACCCACAAGTACCTACAAACACCCACAAGTACCTACAAACACCCACAAGTACCTACAAACACCCACAAGTACCTACAAACACCCAAAAGTACCTACAAACACGCACAAGTACCTACAAAAACCCACAAGTACCTACAAACACCCACAAGTACCTACAAACACCCACAAGTACCTACAAACACCCACAAGTACCTACAAACACCGACAAGTACCTACAAGCACATACAAGTACCTACAAGCACCCACAAGTACCTACAAGCA
Organism: Phalangium opilio; assembly: GCF_054372755.1. Lineage (NCBI taxonomy): Eukaryota > Metazoa > Arthropoda > Arachnida > Opiliones > Phalangiidae > Phalangium > Phalangium opilio. The sequence goes on along the minus strand of NW_028324200.1, from coordinate 2,515,286 downwards.
CCCACAAGTACCTACAAGCACCCACAAGTACCTACAAGCACCCACAAGTACCTAGAAACACCCACAAGTACCTAGAAACACCCACAAGTACCTAGAAACACCCACAAGTACCTAGAAACACCCACAAGTACCTAGAAACACCCACAAGTACCTAGAAACACCCACAAGTACCTAGAAACACCCACAAGTACCTAGAAACACCCACAATTACCTAGAAACACCGACAATTACCTAGAAACACCCACACGTACCTACAAACACCCACAAGTACCTACAAGCACCCACAAGTACCTACAAACACCGACAAGTACCTACGAACATCCACAAGTACCTAGAAACACCCACAAGTACCTAGAAACACCCACAAGTACCTAGAAACACCCACAAGTACCTAGAAACACCGACAAGTACCTACAAACACCGACAAGTACCTACAAACACCGACAAGTACCTACAAACACCGACAAGTACCTACAAACACCCACAAGTACCTACAAACACCCACAAGTACCTACAAACACCCACAAGTACCTACAAGCACCCACAAGTACCTACAAGCACCGACAAGTACCTACAAACACCCACAAGTACCTACAAGCACCCACAAGTACCTACAAACACCCACAAGTACCTACAAGCACCCACAAGTACCTACAAACACCGACAAGTACCTACGAACAACCACAAGTACCTAGAAACACCCACAAGTACCTAGAAACACCCACAAGTACCTACAAGCACCCACAAGTACCTACAAACACCGACAAGTACCTACAAACACAGACAAGTACCTACAAACACCGACAAGTACCTACAAACACCGACAAGTACCTACAAACACCCACAAGTACCTGCAAACACCCACAAGTACCTAGAAACACCCACAAGTACCTACAAGCACCCACAAGTACCTACAAACACCGACAAGTACCTACAAAAACCCACAAGTACCTACAAACACCCACAAGTACCTACAAACACCCACAAGTACCTACAAACACCCACAAGTACCTACAAACACCGACAAGTACCTACAAGCACCCACAAGTACCTACAAGCACCCACAAGTACCTACAAGCACCCACAAGTACCTACAAGCACCCACAAGTACCTACAAGCACCCACAAGTACCTAGAAACACCCACAAGTACCTAGAAACACCCACAAGTACCTAGAAACACCCACAAGTACCTAGAAACACCCACAAGTACCTAGAAACACCCACAAGTACCTAGAAACACCCACAAGTACCTAGAAACACCCACAAGTACCTAGAAACACCCACAAGTACCTAGAAACACCCACAAGTACCTAGAAACACCCACAAGTACCTAGAAACACCCACAAGTACCTAGAAACACCCACAAGTACCTAGAAACACCCACAAGTACCTACAAACACCCACAAGTACCTACAAACACCCACAAGTACCTACAAACACCCACAAGTACCTACAAGCACCCACAAGTACCTACAAGCACCGACAAGTACCTACAAACACCCACAAGTACCTACAAGCACCCACAAGTACCTACAAACACCCACAAGTACCTACAAGCACCCACAAGTACCTACAAACACCGACAAGTACCTACGAACATCCACAAGTACCTAGAAACACCCACAAGTACCTAGAAACACCCACAAGTACCTACAAGCACCCACAAGTACCTACAAACACCGACAAGTACCTACAAACACCGACAAGTACCTACAAACACCGACAAGTACCTACAAACACCGAAAAGTACCTACAAACACCCACAAGTACCTACAAACACCCATAAGTACCTACAAACACCCACAAGTACCTACAAGCACCCACAAGTACCTACAAGCACCGACAAGTACCTACAAACACCCACAAGTACCTACAAGCACCCACAAGTACCTACAAGCACCCACAAGTACCTACAAGCACCCACAAGTACCTACAAGCACCCACAAGTACCTACAAGCACCCACAAGTACCTAGAAACACCCACAATTACCAACAAACACCCACAAGTACCTACAAACACCCACAAGTACCTACAAACACCCACAAGTACCTACAAACACCCACAAGTACCTACAAACACCCACAAGTACCTACAAACACCCACAAGTACCTACAAACACCCACAAGTACCTACAAGCACCCACAAGTACCTACTAACACCCACAAGTACCTACAAACACCGACAAGTACCTACAAACACCGACAAGTACCTACAAACACCCACAAGTACCTACAAGCACCGACAAGTACCTACAAGCACCGACAATTACCTAGAAACACCGACAATTACCTAGAAACACCGACAATTACCTAGAAACACCCACAAGTACCTACAAACACCCACAAGTACCTACAAGCACCCACAAGTACCTACAAACACCGACAAGTACCTACGAACATCCACAAGTACCTAGAAACACCCACAATTACCAACAAACACCCACAAGTACCTACAAACACCCACAAGTACCTACAAACACCCACAAGTACCTACAAACACCCACAAGTACCTACAAACACCCAAAAGTACCTACAAACACGCACAAGTACCTACAAAAACCCACAAGTACCTACAAACACCCACAAGTACCTACAAACACCCACAAGTACCTACAAACACCCACAAGTACCTACAAACACCGACAAGTACCTACAAGCACATACAAGTACCTACAAGCACCCACAAGTACCTACAAGCACCCACAAGTACCTACAAGCACCCACAAGTACCTACAAGCACCCACAAGTACCTAGAAACACCCACAAGTACCTAGAAACACCCACAAGTACCTAGAAACACCCACAAGTACCTAGAAACACCCACAAGTACCTAGAAACACCCACAAGTACCTAGAAACACCCACAAGTACCTAGAAACACCCACAAGTACCTAGAAACACCCACAATTACCTAGAAACACCGACAATTACCTAGAAACACCCACACGTACCTACAAACACCCACAAGTACCTACAAGCACCCACAAGTACCTACAAACACCGACAAGTACCTACGAACATCCACAAGTACCTAGAAACACCCACAAGTACCTAGAAACACCCACAAGTACCTAGAAACACCCACAAGTACCTAGAAACACCGACAAGTACCTACAAACACCGACAAGTACCTACAAACACCGACAAGTACCTACAAACACCGACAAGTACCTACAAACACCCACAAGTACCTACAAACACCCACAAGTACCTACAAACACCCACAAGTACCTACAAGCACCCACAAGTACCTACAAGCACCGACAAGTACCTACAAACACCCACAAGTACCTACAAGCACCCACAAGTACCTACAAACACCCACAAGTACCTACAAGCACCCACAAGTACCTACAAACACCGACAAGTACCTACGAACAACCACAAGTACCTAGAAACACCCACAAGTACCTAGAAACACCCACAAGTACCTACAAGCACCCACAAGTACCTACAAACACCGACAAGTACCTACAAACACAGACAAGTACCTACAAACACCGACAAGTACCTACAAACACCGACAAGTACCTACAAACACCCACAAGTACCTGCAAACACCCACAAGTACCTAGAAACACCCACAAGTACCTACAAGCACCCACAAGTACCTACAAACACCGACAAGTACCTACAAAAACCCACAAGTACCTACAAACACCCACAAGTACCTACAAACACCCACAAGTACCTACAAACACCCACAAGTACCTACAAACACCGACAAGTACCTACAAGCACCCACAAGTACCTACAAGCACCCACAAGTACCTACAAGCACCCACAAGTACCTACAAGCACCCACAAGTACCTACAAGCACCCACAAGTACCTAGAAACACCCACAAGTACCTAGAAACACCCACAAGTACCTAGAAACACCCACAAGTACCTAGAAACACCCACAAGTACCTAGAAACACCCACAAGTACCTAGAAACACCCACAAGTACCTAGAAACACCCACAAGTACCTAGAAACACCCACAAGTACCTAGAAACACCCACAAGTACCTAGAAACACCCACAAGTACCTAGAAACACCCACAAGTACCTACAAACACCGACAAGTACCTACAAGCACCCACAAGTACCTACAAACACCCACAAGTACCTACAAACACCCACAAGTACCTACAAACACCGACAAGTACCTACAAGCACCCACAAGTACCTACAAGCACCCACAAGTACCTACAAGCACCCACAAGTACCTACAAGCACCCACAAGTACCTAGAAACACCCACAAGTACCTAGAAACACCCACAAGTACCTAGAAACACCCACAAGTACCTAGAAACACCCACAAGTACCTAGAAACACCCACAAGTACCTAGAAACACCCACAAGTACCTAGAAACACCCACAAGTACCTAGAAACACCGACAAGTACCTACAAACACCCACAAGTACCTACAAGCACCGACAAGTACCTACAAGCACCGACAATTACCTAGAAACACCGACAATTACCTAGAAACACCGACAATTACCTAGAAACACCCACACGTACCTACAAACACCCACAAGTACCTACAAGCACCCACAAGTACCTACAAACACCGACAAGTACCTACGAACATCCACAAGTACCTAGAAACACCCACAAGTACCTAGAAACACCCACAAGTACCTTGAAACACCCACAAGTACCTAGAAACACCGACAAGTACCTACAAACACCGACAAGTACCTACAAACACCGACAAGTACCTACAAACACCGACAAGTACCTACAAACACCCACAAGTACCTACAAACACCCACAAGTACCTACAAACACCCACAAGTACCTACAAGCACCCACAAGTACCTACAAGCACCGACAAGTACCTACAAACACCCACAAGTACCTACAAGCACCCACAAGTACCTACAAACACCCACAAGTACCTACAAGCACCCACAAGTACCTACAAACACCGACAAGTACCTACGAACATCCACAAGTACCTAGAAACACCCACAAGTACCTAGAAACACCCACAAGTACCTACAAGCACCCACAAGTACCTACAAACACCGACAAGTACCTACAAACACCGACAAGTACCTACAAACACCGACAAGTACCTACAAACACCGAAAAGTACCTACAAACACCCACAAGTACCTACAAACACCCACAAGTACCTACAAACACCCACAAGTACCTACAAGCACCCACAAGTACCTACAAGCACCGACAAGTACCTACAAACACCCACAAGTACCTACAAGCACCCACAAGTACCTACAAGCACCCACAAGTACCTACAAGCACCCACAAGTACCTACAAGCACCCACAAGTACCTACAAGCACCCACAAGTACCTAGAAACACCCACAATTACCAACAAACACCCACAAGTACCTACAAACACCCACAAGTACCTACAAACACCCACAAGTACCTACAAACACCCACAAGTACCTACAAACACCCACAAGTACCTACAAACACCCACAAGTACCTACAAACACCCACAAGTACCTACAAGCACCCACAAGTACCTACTAACACCCACAAGTACCTACAAACACCGACAAGTACCTACAAACACCGACAAGTACCTACAAACACCCACAAGTACCTACAAGCACCGACAAGTACCTACAAGCACCGACAATTACCTAGAAACACCGACAATTACCTAGAAACACCGACAATTACCTAGAAACACCCACAAGTACCTACAAACACCCACAAGTACCTACAAGCACCCACAAGTACCTACAAACACCGACAAGTACCTACGAACATCCACAAGTACCTAGAAACACCCACAATTACCAACAAACACCCACAAGTACCTACAAACACCCACAAGTACCTACAAACACCCACAAGTACCTACAAACACCCACAAGTACCTACAAACACCCAAAAGTACCTACAAACACGCACAAGTACCTACAAAAACCCACAAGTACCTACAAACACCCACAAGTACCTACAAACACCCACAAGTACCTACAAACACCCACAAGTACCTACAAACACCGACAAGTACCTACAAGCACATACAAGTACCTACAAGCACCCACAAGTACCTACAAGCACCCACAAGTACCTACAAGCACCCACAAGTACCTACAAGCACCCACAAGTACCTAGAAACACCCACAAGTACCTAGAAACACCCACAAGTACCTAGAAACACCCACAAGTACCTAGAAACACCCACAAGTACCTAGAAACACCCACAAGTACCTAGAAACACCCACAAGTACCTAGAAACACCCACAAGTACCTAGAAACACCCACAATTACCTAGAAACACCGACAATTACCTAGAAACACCCACACGTACCTACAAACACCCACAAGTACCTACAAGCACCCACAAGTACCTACAAACACCGACAAGTACCTACGAACATCCACAAGTACCTAGAAACACCCACAAGTACCTAGAAACACCCACAAGTACCTAGAAACACCCACAAGTACCTAGAAACACCGACAAGTACCTACAAACACCGACAAGTACCTACAAACACCGACAAGTACCTACAAACACCGACAAGTACCTACAAACACCCACAAGTACCTACAAACACCCACAAGTACCTACAAACACCCACAAGTACCTACAAGCACCCACAAGTACCTACAAGCACCGACAAGTACCTACAAACACCCACAAGTACCTACAAGCACCCACAAGTACCTACAAACACCCACAAGTACCTACAAGCACCCACAAGTACCTACAAACACCGACAAGTACCTACGAACAACCACAAGTACCTAGAAACACCCACAAGTACCTAGAAACACCCACAAGTACCTACAAGCACCCACAAGTACCTACAAACACCGACAAGTACCTACAAACACAGACAAGTACCTACAAACACCGACAAGTACCTACAAACACCGACAAGTACCTACAAACACCCACAAGTACCTGCAAACACCCACAAGTACCTAGAAACACCCACAAGTACCTACAAGCACCCACAAGTACCTACAAACACCGACAAGTACCTACAAAAACCCACAAGTACCTACAAACACCCACAAGTACCTACAAACACCCACAAGTACCTACAAACACCCACAAGTACCTACAAACACCGACAAGTACCTACAAGCACCCACAAGTACCTACAAGCACCCACAAGTACCTACAAGCACCCACAAGTACCTACAAGCACCCACAAGTACCTACAAGCACCCACAAGTACCTAGAAACACCCACAAGTACCTAGAAACACCCACAAGTACCTAGAAACACCCACAAGTACCTAGAAACACCCACAAGTACCTAGAAACACCCACAAGTACCTAGAAACACCCACAAGTACCTAGAAACACCCACAAGTACCTAGAAACACCCACAAGTACCTAGAAACACCCACAAGTACCTAGAAACACCCACAAGTACCTAGAAACACCCACAAGTACCTAGAAACACCCACAAGTACCTACAAACACCGACAAGTACCTACAAGCACCCACAAGTACCTACAAACACCCACAAGTACCTACAAACACCCACAAGTACCTACAAACACCGACAAGTACCTACAAGCACCCACAAGTACCTACAAGCACCCACAAGTACCTACAAGCACCCACAAGTACCTACAAGCACCCACAAGTACCTAGAAACACCCACAAGTACCTAGAAACACCCACAAGTACCTAGAAACACCCACAAGTACCTAGAAACACCCACAAGTACCTAGAAACACCCACAAGTACCTAGAAACACCCACAAGTACCTAGAAACACCCACAAGTACCTAGAAACACCCACAAGTACCTAGAAACACCCACAAGTACCTACAAACACCGACAAGTACCTACAAGCACCCACAAGTACCTACAAACACCGACAAGTACCTACAAACACCGACAAGTACCTACAAGCACCCACAAGTACCTACAAACACCGACAAGTACCTACAAACACCGACAAGTACCTACAAACACCCACAAGTACCTACAAGCACCGACAAGTACCTACAAGCACCGACAATTACCTAGAAACACCGACAATTACCTAGAAACACCGACAATTACCTAGAAACACCCACACGTACCTACAAACACCCACAAGTACCTACAAGCACCCACAAGTACCTACAAACACCGACAAGTACCTACGAACATCCACAAGTACCTAGAAACACCCACAAGTACCTAGAAACACCCACAAGTACCTAGAAACACCGACAAGTACCTACAAACACCGACAAGTACCTACAAACACCGACAAGTACCTACAAACACCGACAAGTACCTACAAACACCCACAAGTACCTACAAACACCCACAAGTACCTACAAACACCCACAAGTACCTACAAGCACCCACAAGTACCTACAAGCACCGACAAGTACCTACAAACACCCACAAGTACCTACAAGCACCCACAAGTACCTACAAACACCCACAAGTACCTACAAGCACCCACAAGTACCTACAAACACCGACAAGTACCTACGAACATCCACAAGTACCTAGAAACACCCACAAGTACCTACAAACACCCACAAGTACCTACAAACACCCACAAGTACCTACAAACACCCACAAGTACCTACAAACACCCACAAGTACCTACAAACACCCACAAGTACCTACAAACACCCAAAAGTACCTACAAACACGCACAAGTACCTACAAAAACCCACAAGTACCTACAAACACCCACAAGTACCTACAAACACCCACAAGTACCTACAAACACCCACAAGTACCAACAAACACCCACAAGTACCTACAAACACCAACAAGTACCTACAAGCACCCACAAGTACCTACAAGCACCCACAAGTACCTACAAGCACCCACAAGTACCTACAAGCACCCACAAGTACCTAGAAACACCCACAAGTACCTAGAAACACCCACAAGTACCTAGAAACACCCACAAGTACCTAGAAACACCCACAAGTACCTAGAAACACCCATAAGTACCTAGAAACACCCACAAGTACCTAGAAACACCCACAAGTACCTAGAAACACCCACAAGTACCTAGAAACACCCACAAGTACCTAGAAACACCCACAAGTACCTAGAAACACCGACAAGTACTTAGAAACACCGACAAGTACCTAGAAACACCGAAAAGTACCTAGAAACACCGACAAGTACCTACAAACACCGACAAGTACCTACAAACACCCACAAGTACCTACAAGCACCGACAATTACCTAGAAACACCGACAATTACCTAGAAACACCGACAATTACCTAGAAACACCGACAAGTACCTAGAAACACCGACAAGTACCTACAAACACCGACAAGTACCTACAAACACCGACAAGTACCTACAAACACCGACAAGTACCTACGAAAACCGACAAGTACCTACGAACACCGACAAGTACCTACGAACACCGACAAGTACCTACGAACACCGACAAGTACCTACGAACACCGACAATTACCTAGAAACACCGACAATTACCTACAAACACCGACAAGTACCTACAAACACCGACAAGTACCTACAAACACCGACAAGTACCTACAAACACCCACAAAAACCTACAAGCACCGACAAGTACCTACAAGCACCGACAATTACCTAGAAACACCGACAATTACCTAGAAACACCGACAATTACCTAGAAACACCCACAAGTACCTACAAACACCCACAAGTACCTACAAGCACCCACAAGTACCTACAAACACCGACAAGTACCTACGAACATCCACAAGTACATAGAAACACCCACAAGTACCTAGAAACACCCACAAGTACCTAGAAACACCCACAAGTACCTAGAAACACCCACAAGTACCTAGAAACACCCACAAGTACCTAGAAACACCCACAAGTACCTAGAAACACCCACAAGTACCTAGAAACACCCACAAGTACCTACAAACACCGACAAGTACCTACAAGCACCCACAAGTACCTACAAACACCGACAAGTACCTACAAACACCGACAAGTACCTACAAGCACCCACAAGTACCTACAAACACCGACAAGTACCTACAAACACCGACAAGTACCTACAAACACCCACAAGTACCTACAAGCACCCACAAGTACCTACAAGCACCGACAAGTACCTACAAACACCCACAAGTACCTACAAGCACCCACAAGTACCTACAAGCACCCACAAGTACCTACAAGCACCCACAAGTACCTACAAAAACCCACAAGTACCTACAAGCACCCACAAGTACCTACAAGCACCCACAAGTACCTACAAGCACCCACAAGTACCTAGAAACACCCACAATTACCAACAAACACCCACAAGTACCTACAAACACCCACAAGTACCTACAAACACCCACAAGTACCTACAAACACCCACAAGTACCTACAAACACCCACAAGTACCTACAAACACCCACAAGTACCTACAAACACCCACAAGTACCTACAAGCACCCACAAGTACCTACAAACACCCACAAGTACCTACAAGCACCGACAATTACCTAGAAACACCGACAAGTACCTAGAAACACCGACAAGTACCTACAAACACCGACAAGTACCTACAAACACCGACAAGTACCTACAAACACCGACAAGTACCTACGAACACCGACAAGTACCTACGAACACCGACAAGTACCTACAAGCACCGACAAGTACCTACAAGCACCGACAATTACCTAGAAACACCGACAAGTACCTACAAACACCGACAAGTACCTACGAACACCGACAAGTACCTACGAACACCGACAAGTACCTACGAACACCGACAAGTACCTACGAACACCAACAAGTACCTACGAACACCGACAATTACCTAGAAACACCGACAATTACCTACAAACACCGACAAGTACCTACAAACTCCGACAAGTACCTACAAACACCGACAAGTACCTACAAACACCCACAAGTACCTACAAGCACCGACAAGTACCTACAAGCACCGACAATTACCTAGAAACACCGACAATTACCTAGAAACACCGACAATTACCTAGAAACACCCACAAGTACCTACAAACACCCACAAGTACCTACAAACACCCACAAGTACCTACAAACACCGACAAGTACCTACGAACATCCACAAGTACCTAGAAACACCCACAAGTACCTAGAAACACCCACAAGTACCTAGAAACACCCACAAGTACCTAGAAACACCCACAAGTACCTACAAACACCCACAAGTACCTACAAGCACCCACAAGTACCTACAAGCACCCACAAGTACCTAGAAACACCCACAATTACCAACAAACACCCACAAGTACCTACAAACACCCATAAGTACCTACAAACACCCACAAGTACCTACAAACACCCACAAGTACCTACAAACACCCACAAGTACCTAGAAACACCCACAAGTACCTAGAAACACCCACAAGTACCTTGAAACACCCACAAGTACCTAGAAACACCCACAAGTACCTACAAACACCGACAAGTACCTACAAACACCGACAAGTACCTAGAAACACCCACAAGTACCTAGAAACACCCACAAGTACCTAGAAACACCCACAAGTACCTAGAAACACCCACAAGTACCTAGAAACACCCACAAGTACCTAGAAACACCCACAAGTACCTAGAAACACCCACAAGTACCTAGAAACACCCACAAGTACCTAGAAACACCCACAAGTACCTAGAAACACCCACAAGTACCTAGAAACACCCACAAGTACCTAGAAACACCCACAAGTACCTAGAAACACCGACAAGTACTTAGAAACACCGACAAGTACCTAGAAACACCGACAAGTACCTAGAAACACCGACAAGTACCTACAAACACCGACAAGTACCTACAAACACCCACAAGTACCTACAAGCACCGACAATTACCTAGAAACACCGACAATTACCTAGAAACACCGACAATTACCTAGAAACACCGACAAGTACCTAGAAACACCGACAAGTACCTACAAACACCGACAAGTACCTACAAACACCGACAAGTACCTACAAACACCGACAAGTACCTACGAACACCGACAAGTACCTACGAACACCGACAAGTACCTACGAACACCGACAAGTACCTACGAACACCGACAAGTACCTACGAACACCGACAATTACCTAGAAACACCGACAATTACCTACAAACACCGACAAGTACCTACAAACACCGACAAGTACCTACAAACACCCACAAGTACCTACAAGCACCGACAATTACCTAGAAACACCGACAATTACCTAGAAACACCCACAAGTACCTACAAACACCCACAAGTACCTACAAGCACCCACAAGTACCTACAAACACCCACAAGTACCTACGAACATCCACAAGTACCTAGAAACACCCACAAGTACCTAGAAACACCCACAAGTACCTAGAAACACCCACAAGTACCTAGAAACACCCACAAGTACCTAGAAACACCCACAAGTACCTACAAACACCCACAATTACCTACAAACACCCACAAGTACCTACAAACACCCAAAAGTACCTACAAACACCCACAAGTACCTACAAACACCCACAAGTATCTACAAACACCCACAAGTACCTACAAACACCCACAAGTACCTACAAACACCCACAAGTACCTACAAACACCCACAAGTACCTACAAACACCGACAAGTACCTACAAACAACCACAAGTACCTAGAAACACCCACAAGTACCTACAAACACCCACAAGTACCTACAAGCACCCACAAGTACCTACAAGCACCCACAAGTACCTAGAAACACCCACAATTACCTACAAACACCCACAAGTACCTACAAACACCCACAAGTACCTACAAACACCCACAAGTACCTAGAAACACCCACAAGTACCTAGAAACACCCACAAGTACCTAGAAACACCCACAATTACCTACAAACACCCACAAGTACCTAGAAACACCCACAAGTACCTAGAAACACCGACAAGTACCTACAAGCACCCACAAGTACCTACAAACACCGACAAGTACCTACAAACACCGACAAGTACCTACAAGCACCCACAAGTACCTACAAACACCGACAAGTACCTACAAACACCGACAAGTACCTACAAACACCCACAAGTACCTACAAACACCCACAAGTACCTACAAGCACCCACAAGTACCTACAAGCACCGACAAGTACCTACAAACACCCACAAGTACCTACAAGCACCCACAAGTACCTACAAGCACCCACAAGTACCTACAAGCACCCACAAGTACCTACAAGCACCCACAAGTACCTACAAGCACCCACAAGTACCTACAAGCACCCACAAGTACCTACAAGCACCCACAAGTACCTACAAGCACCCACAAGTACCTAGAAACACCCACAATTACCAACAAACACCCACAAGTACCTACAAACACCCACAAGTACCTACAAACACCCACAAGTACCTACAAGCACCCACAAGTACCTACAAGCACCGACAAGTACCTACAAACACCCACAAGTACCTACAAGCACCCACAAGTACCTACAAGCACCCACAAGTACCTACAAGCACCCACAAGTACCTACAAGCACCCACTAGTACCTACAAGCACCCACAAGTACCTACAAGCACCCACAAGTACCTACAAGCACCCACAAGTACCTACAAGCACCCACAAGTACCTAGAAACACCCACAATTACCAACAAACACCCACAAGTACCTACAAACACCCACAAGTACCTACAAACACCCACAAGTACCTACAAACACCCACAAGTACCTACAAACACCCACAAGTACCTACAAACACCCACAAGTACCTACAAACACCCACAAGTACCTACAACAACCCACAAGTACCTACAAACACCCACAAGTACCTACAAGCATCGACAAGTACCTACAAGCACCGACAAGTACCTACAAACACCCACAAGTACCTACAAACACCCACAAGTACCTACAAACACCCACAAGTACCTACAAACACCCACAAGTACCTACAAACACCCACAAGTACCTACAAACACCCACAAGTACCTACAAACACCCACAAGTACCTACAAACACCCACAAGTACCTACAAACACCCACAAGTACCTACAAACACCCACAAGTACCTACAAACACCCACAAGTACCTACAAACACCCACAAGTACCTACAAACACCCAAAAGTACCTACAACAACCCACAAGTACCTACAAAAACCCACAAGTACCTACAAGCATCGACAAGTACCTACAAGCACCGACAAGTACCTACAAGCACCCACAAGTACCTAGAAACACCCACAAGTACCTAGAAACACCCACAAGTACCTAGAAACACCCACAAGTACCAAGAAACACCCACAAGTACCTAGAAACACCCACAAGTACCTAGAAACACCCACAAGTACCTAGAAACACCCACAAGTACCTAGAAACACCCACAAGTACCTAGAAACACCCACAAGTACCTAGAAACACCCACAAGTACCTAGAAACACCGACAAGTACTTAGAAACACCGACAAGTACCTAGAAACACCGAAAAGTACCTAGAAACACCGACAAGTACCTACAAACACCGACAAGTACCTACAAACACCCACAAGTACCTACAAGCACCGACAATTACCTAGAAACACCGACAATTACCTAGAAACACCGACAATTACCTAGAAACACCGACAAGTACCTAGAAACACCGACAAGTACCTACAAACACCGACAAGTACCTACAAACACCGACAAGTACCTACAAACACCGACAAGTACCTACGAAAACCGACAAGTACCTACGAACACCGACAAGTACCTACGAACACCGACAAGTACCTACGAACACCGACAAGTACCTACGAACACCGACAATTACCTAGAAACACCGACAATTACCTACAAACACCGACAAGTACCTACAAACACCGACAAGTACCTACAAACACCGACAAGTACCTACAAACACCCACAAAAACCTACAAGCACCGACAAGTACCTACAAGCACCGACAATTACCTAGAAACACCGACAATTACCTAGAAACACCGACAATTACCTAGAAACACCCACAAGTACCTACAAACACCCACAAGTACCTACAAGCACCCACAAGTACCTACAAACACCGACAAGTACCTACGAACATCCACAAGTACATAGAAACACCCACAAGTACCTAGAAACACCCACAAGTACCTAGAAACACCCACAAGTACCTAGAAACACCCACAAGTACCTAGAAACACCCACAATTACCAACAAACACCCACAGTTACCTACAAACACCCACAATTACCAACAAACACCCACAAGTACCTACAAACACCCACAAGTACCTACAAACACCCACAAGTACCTACAAACACCCACAAGTACCTACAAACACCCACAAGTACCTACAAGCACCCACAAGTACCTACAAGCACCCACAAGTACCTACAAGCACCCACAAGTACCTACAAGCACCCACAAGTACCTAGAAACACCCACAAGTACCTAGAAACACCCACAAGTACCTAGAAACACCGACAAGTACCTACAAACACCCACAAGTACCTACAAACACCCACAAGTACCTACAAGCACCCACAAGTACCTACAAGCACCGACAAGTACCTACAAACACCCACAAGTACCTACAAGCACCCACAAGTACCTACAAGCACCCACAAGTACCTACAAGCACCCACAAGTACCTACAAGCACCCACAAGTACCTACAAGCACCCACAAGTACCTACAAGCACCCACAAGTACCTACAAGCACCCACAAGTACCTACAAGCACCCACAAGTACCTAGAAACACCCACAATTACCAACAAACACCCACAAGTACCTACAAACACCCACAAGTACCTACAAACACCCACAAGTACCTACAAGCACCCACAAGTACCTACAAGCACCGACAAGTACCTACAAACACCCACAAGTACCTACAAGCACCCACAAGTACCTACAAGCACCCACAAGTACCTACAAGCACCCACAAGTACCTACAAGCACCCACAAGTACCTACAAGCACCCACAAGTACCTACAAGCACCCACAAGTACCTACAAGCACCCACAAGTACCTACAAGCACCCACAAGTACCTACAAACACCCACAAGTACCTACAAACACCCACAAGTACCTACAAGCACCCACAAGTACCTACAAGCACCGACAAGTACCTACAAACACCCACAAGTACCTACAAGCACCCACAAGTACCTACAAGCACCCACAAGTACCTACAAGCACCCACAAGTACCTACAAGCACCCACAAGTACCTACAAGCACCCACAAGTACCTACAAGCACCCACAAGTACCTACAAGCACCCACAAGTACCTACAAGCACCCACAAGTACCTAGAAACACCCACAATTACCAACAAACACCCACAAGTACCTACAAACACCCACAAGTACCTACAAACACCCACAAGTACCTACAAGCACCCACAAGTACCTACAAGCACCGACAAGTACCTACAAACACCCACAAGTACCTACAAGCACCCACAAGTACCTACAAGCACCCACAAGTACCTACAAGCACCCACAAGTACCTACAAGCACCCACTAGTACCTACAAGCACCCACAAGTACCTACAAGCACCCACAAGTACCTACAAGCACCCACAAGTACCTACAAGCACCCACAAGTACCTAGAAACACCCACAATTACCAACAAACACCCACAAGTACCTACAAACACCCACAAGTACCTACAAACACCCACAAGTACCTACAAACACCCACAAGTACCTACAAACACCCACAAGTACCTACAAACACCCACAAGTACCTACAAACACCCACAAGTACCTACAACAACCCACAAGTACCTACAAACACCCACAAGTACCTACAAGCATCGACAAGTACCTACAAGCACCGACAAGTACCTACAAACACCCACAAGTACCTACAAACACCCACAAGTACCTACAAACACCCACAAGTACCTACAAACACCCACAAGTACCTACAAACACCCACAAGTACCTACAAACACCCACAAGTACCTACAAACACCCACAAGTACCTACAAACACCCACAAGTACCTACAAACACCCACAAGTACCTACAAACACCCACAAGTACCTACAAACACCCACAAGTACCTACAAACACCCACAAGTACCTACAAACACCCAAAAGTACCTACAACAACCCACAAGTACCTACAAAAACCCACAAGTACCTACAAGCATCGACAAGTACCTACAAGCACCGACAAGTACCTACAAGCGCCCACAAGTACCTAGAAACACCCACAAGTACCTAGAAACACCCACAAGTACCTAGAAACACCCACAAGTACCAAGAAACACCCACAAGTACCTAGAAACACCCACAAGTACCTAGAAACACCCACAAGTACCTAGAAACACCCACAAGTACCTAGAAACACCCACAAGTACCTAGAAACACCCACAAGTACCTAGAAACACCCACAAGTACCTAGAAACACCGACAAGTACTTAGAAACACCGACAAGTACCTAGAAACACCGAAAAGTACCTAGAAACACCGACAAGTACCTACAAACACCGACAAGTACCTACAAACACCCACAAGTACCTACAAGCACCGACAATTACCTAGAAACACCGACAATTACCTAGAAACACCGACAATTACCTAGAAACACCGACAAGTACCTAGAAACACCGACAAGTACCTACAAACACCGACAAGTACCTACAAACACCGACAAGTACCTACAAACACCGACAAGTACCTACGAAAACCGACAAGTACCTACGAACACCGACAAGTACCTACGAACACCGACAAGTACCTACGAACACCGACAAGTACCTACGAACACCGACAATTACCTAGAAACACCGACAATTACCTACAAACACCGACAAGTACCTACAAACACCGACAAGTACCTACAAACACCGACAAGTACCTACAAACACCCACAAAAACCTACAAGCACCGACAAGTACCTACAAGCACCGACAATTACCTAGAAACACCGACAATTACCTAGAAACACCGACAATTACCTAGAAACACCCACAAGTACCTACAAACACCCACAAGTACCTACAAGCACCCACAAGTACCTACAAACACCGACAAGTACCTACGAACATCCACAAGTACATAGAAACACCCACAAGTACCTAGAAACACCCACAAGTACCTAGAAACACCCACAAGTACCTAGAAACACCCACAAGTACCTAGAAACACCCACAATTACCAACAAACACCCACAGTTACCTACAAACACCCACAATTACCAACAAACACCCACAAGTACCTACAAACACCCACAAGTACCTACAAACACCCACAAGTACCTACAAACACCCACAAGTACCTACAAACACCCACAAGTACCTACAAGCACCCACAAGTACCTACAAGCACCCACAAGTACCTACAAGCACCCACAAGTACCTACAAGCACCCACAAGTACCTAGAAACACCCACAAGTACCTAGAAACACCCACAAGTACCTAGAAACACCGACAAGTACCTACAAACACCCACAAGTACCTACAAACACCCACAAGTACCTACAAGCACCCACAAGTACCTACAAGCACCGACAAGTACCTACAAACACCCACAAGTACCTACAAGCACCCACAAGTACCTACAAGCACCCACAAGTACCTACAAGCACCCACAAGTACCTACAAGCACCCACAAGTACCTACAAGCACCCACAAGTACCTACAAGCACCCACAAGTACCTACAAGCACCCACAAGTACCTACAAGCACCCACAAGTACCTAGAAACACCCACAATTACCAACAAACACCCACAAGTACCTACAAACACCCACAAGTACCTACAAACACCCACAAGTACCTACAAGCACCCACAAGTACCTACAAGCACCGACAAGTACCTACAAACACCCACAAGTACCTACAAGCACCCACAAGTACCTACAAGCACCCACAAGTACCTACAAGCACCCACAAGTACCTACAAGCACCCACAAGTACCTACAAGCACCCACAAGTACCTACAAGCACCCACAAGTACCTACAAGCACCCACAAGTACCTACAAGCACCCACAAGTACCTAGAAACACCCACAATTACCAACAAACACCCACAAGTACCTACAAACACCCACAAGTACCTACAAACACCCACAAGTACCTACAAACACCCACAAGTACCTACAAACACCCACAAGTACCTACAAACACCCACAAGTACCTACAAACACCCACAAGTACCTACAACAACCCACAAGTACCTAAAAACACCCACAAGTACCTACAAGCATCGACAAGTACCTACAAGCACCGAAAGTACCTACAAACACCCACAAGTATCTACAAACACCCACAAGTACCTACAAACACCCACAAGTACCTACAAACACCCACAAGTACCTACAAACACCCACAAGTACCTACAAACACCGACAAGTACCTAGAAACACCGAAAAGTACCTAGAAACACCGACAAGTACCTACAAACACCGACAAGTACCTACAAACACCCACAAGTACCTACAAGCACCGACAATTACCTAGAAACACCGACAATTACCTAGAAACACCGACAATTACCTAGAAACACCGACAAGTACCTAGAAACACCGACAAGTACCTACAAACACCGACAAGTACCTACAAACACCGACAAGTACCTACAAACACCGACAAGTACCTACGAAAACCGACAAGTACCTACGAACACCGACAAGTACCTACGAACACCGACAAGTACCTACGAACACCGACAAGTACCTACGAACACCGACAATTACCTAGAAACACCGACAATTACCTACAAACACCGACAAGTACCTACAAACACCGACAAGTACCTACAAACACCGACAAGTACCTACAAACACCCACAAAAACCTACAAGCACCGACAAGTACCTACAAGCACCGACAATTACCTAGAAACACCGACAATTACCTAGAAACACCGACAATTACCTAGAAACACCCACAAGTACCTACAAACACCCACAAGTACCTACAAGCACCCACAAGTACCTACAAACACCGACAAGTACCTACGAACATCCACAAGTACATAGAAACACCCACAAGTACCTAGAAACACCCACAAGTACCTAGAAACACCCACAAGAACCTAGAAACACCCACAAGTACCTAGAAACACCCACAATTACCAACAAACACCCACAGTTACCTACAAACACCCACAATTACCAACAAACACCCACAAGTACCTACAAACACCCACAAGTACCTACAAACACCCACAAGTACCTACAAACACCCACAAGTACCTACAAACACCCACAAGTACCTACAAGCACCCACAAGTACCTACAAGCACCCACAAGTACCTACAAGCACCCACAAGTACCTACAAGCACCCACAAGTACCTAGAAACACCCACAAGTACCTAGAAACACCCACAAGTACCTAGAAACACCGACAAGTACCTACAAACACCCACAAGTACCTACAAACACCCACAAGTACCTACAAGCACCCACAAGTACCTACAAGCACCGACAAGTACCTACAAACACCCACAAGTACCTACAAGCACCCACAAGTACCTACAAGCACCCACAAGTACCTACAAGCACCCACAAGTACCTACAAGCACCCACAAGTACCTACAAGCACCCACAAGTACCTACAAGCACCCACAAGTACCTACAAGCACCCACAAGTACCTACAAGCACCCACAAGTACCTAGAAACACCCACAATTACCAACAAACACCCACAAGTACCTACAAACACCCACAAGTACCTACAAACACCCACAAGTACCTACAAGCACCCACAAGTACCTACAAGCACCGACAAGTACCTACAAACACCCACAAGTACCTACAAGCACCCACAAGTACCTACAAGCACCCACAAGTACCTACAAGCACCCACAAGTACCTACAAGCACCCACAAGTACCTACAAGCACCCACAAGTACCTACAAGCACCCACAAGTACCTACAAGCACCCACAAGTACCTACAAGCACCCACAAGTACCTAGAAACACCCACAATTACCAACAAACACCCACAAGTACCTACAAACACCCACAAGTACCTACAAACACCCACAAGTACCTACAAACACCCACAAGTACCTACAAACACCCACAAGTACCTACAAACACCCACAAGTACCTACAAACACCCACAAGTACCTACAACAACCCACAAGTACCTAAAAACACCCACAAGTACCTACAAGCATCGACAAGTACCTACAAGCACCGAAAGTACCTACAAACACCCACAAGTACCTACAAACACCCACAAGTATCTACAAACACCCACAAGTACCTACAAACACCCACAAGTACCTACAAACACCCACAAGTACCTACAAACACCCACAAGTACCTACAAACACCGACAAGTACCTACAAACAACCACAAGTACCTAGAAACACCCACAAGTACCTACAAACACCCACAAGTACCTACAAGCACCCACAAGTACCTACAAGCACCCACAAGTACCTAGAAACACCCACAATTACCTACAAACACCCACAAGTACCTACAAACACCCACAAGTACCTACAAACACCCACAAGTACCTAGAAACACCCACAAGTACCTAGAAACACCCACAAGTACCTAGAAACACCCACAATTACCTACAAACACCCACAAGTACCTAGAAACACCCACAAGTACCTAGAAACACCGACAAGTACCTACAAGCACCCACAAGTACCTACAAACACCGACAAGTACCTACAAACACCGACAAGTACCTACAAGCACCCACAAGTACCTACAAACACCGACAAGTACCTACAAACACCGACAAGTACCTACAAACACCCACAAGTACCTACAAACACCCACAAGTATCTACAAACACCCACAAGTACCTACAAACACCCACAAGTACCTACAAACACCCACAAGTACCTACAAGCACCCACAAGTACCTACAAACACCGACAAGTACCTACGAACATCCACAAGTACATAGAAACACCCACAAGTACCTAGAAACACCCACAAGTACCTAGAAACACCCACAAGTACCTAGAAACACCCACAAGTACCTAGAAACACCCACAATTACCAACAAACACCCACAGTTACCTACAAACACCCACAATTACCAACAAACACCCACAAGTACCTACAAACACCCACAAGTACCTACAAACACCCACAAGTACCTACAAACACCCACAAGTACCTACAAACACCCACAAGTACCTACAAGCACCCACAAGTACCTACAAGCACCCACAAGTACCTACAAGCACCCACAAGTACCTACAAGCACCCACAAGTACCTAGAAACACCCACAAGTACCTAGAAACACCCACAAGTACCTAGAAACACCGACAAGTACCTACAAACACCCACAAGTACCTACAAACACCCACAAGTACCTACAAGCACCCACAAGTACCTACAAGCACCGACAAGTACCTACAAACACCCACAAGTACCTACAAGCACCCACAAGTACCTACAAGCACCCACAAGTACCTACAAGCACCCACAAGTACCTACAAGCACCCACAAGTACCTACAAGCACCCACAAGTACCTACAAGCACCCACAAGTACCTACAAGCACCCACAAGTACCTACAAGCACCCACAAGTACCTAGAAACACCCACAATTACCAACAAACACCCACAAGTACCTACAAACACCCACAAGTACCTACAAACACCCACAAGTACCTACAAGCACCCACAAGTACCTACAAGCACCGACAAGTACCTACAAACACCCACAAGTACCTACAAGCACCCACAAGTACCTACAAGCACCCACAAGTACCTACAAGCACCCACAAGTACCTACAAGCACCCACAAGTACCTACAAGCACCCACAAGTACCTACAAGCACCCACAAGTACCTACAAGCACCCACAAGTACCTACAAGCACCCACAAGTACCTAGAAACACCCACAATTACCAACAAACACCCACAAGTACCTACAAACACCCACAAGTACCTACAAACACCCACAAGTACCTACAAGCACCCACAAGTACCTACAAGCACCGACAAGTACCTACAAACACCCACAAGTACCTACAAGCACCCACAAGTACCTACAAGCACCCACAAGTACCTACAAGCACCCACAAGTACCTACAAGCACCCACAAGTACCTACAAGCACCCACAAGTACCTACAAGCACCCACAAGTACCTACAAGCACCCACAAGTACCTACAAGCACCCACAAGTACCTAGAAACACCCACAATTACCAACAAACACCCACAAGTACCTACAAACACCCACAAGTACCTACAAACACCCACAAGTACCTACAAACACCCAAAAGTACCTACAAACACCCACAAGTACCTACAAACACCCACAAGTACCTACAAACACCCACAAGTACCTACAACAACCCACAAGTACCTAAAAACACCCACAAGTACCTACAAGCATCGACAAGTACCTACAAGCACCGAAAGTACCTACAAACACCCACAAGTACCTACAAACACCCACAAGTATCTACAAACACCCACAAGTACCTACAAACACCCACAAGTACCTACAAACACCCACAAGTACCTACAAACACCCACAAGTACCTACAAACACCGACAAGTACCTACAAACAACCACAAGTACCTAGAAACACCCACAAGTACCTACAAACACCCACAAGTACCTACAAGCACCCACAAGTACCTACAAGCACCCACAAGTACCTAGAAACACCCACAATTACCTACAAACACCCACAAGTACCTACAAACACCCACAAGTACCTACAAACACCCACAAGTACCTAGAAACACCCACAAGTACCTAGAAACACCCACAAGTACCTAGAAACACCCACAATTACCTACAAACACCCACAAGTACCTAGAAACACCCACAAGTACCTAGAAACACCGACAAGTACCTACAAGCACCCACAAGTACCTACAAACACCGACAAGTACCTACAAACACCGACAAGTACCTACAAGCACCCACAAGTACCTACAAACACCGACAAGTACCTACAAACACCGACAAGTACCTACAAACACCCACAAGTACCTACAAACACCCACAAGTATCTACAAACACCCACAAGTACCTACAAACACCCACAAGTACCTACAAACACCCACAAGTACCTACAAACACCCACAAGTACCTACAAACACCGACAAGTACCTACAAACAACCACAAGTACCTAGAAACACCCACAAGTACCTACAAACACCCACAAGTACCTACAAGTACCCACAAGTACCTACAAGCACCCACAAGTACCTAGAAACACCCACAATTACCTACAAACACCCACAAGTACCTACAAACACCCACAAGTACCTACAAACACCCACAAGTACCTAGAAACACCCACAAGTACCTAGAAACACCCACAAGTACCTAGAAACACCCACAATTACCTACAAACACCCACAAGTACCTAGAAACACCCACAAGTACCTAGAAACACCGACAAGTACCTACAAGCACCCACAAGTACCTACAAACACCGACAAGTACCTACAAACACCGACAAGTACCTACAAGCACCCACAAGTACCTACAAACACCGACAAGTACCTACAAACACCGACAAGTACCTACAAACACCCACAAGTACCTACAAACACCCACAAGTACCTACAAGCACCCACAAGTACCTACAAGCACCGACAAGTACCTACAAACACCCACAAGTACCTACAAGCACCCACAAGTACCTACAAGCACCCACAAGTACCTACAAGCACCCACAAGTACCTACAAGCACCCACAAGTACCTACAAGCACCCACAAGTACCTACAAGCACCCACAAGTACCTACAAGCACCCACAAGTACCTACAAGCACCCACAAGTACCTAGAAACACCCACAATTACCAACAAACACCCACAAGTACCTACAAACACCCACAAGTACCTACAAACACCCACAAGTACCTACAAGCACCCACAAGTACCTACAAGCACCGACAAGTACCTACAAACACCCACAAGTACCTACAAGCACCCACAAGTACCTACAAGCACCCACAAGTACCTACAAGCACCCACAAGTACCTACAAGCACCCACAAGTACCTACAAGCACCCACAAGTACCTACAAGCACCCACAAGTACCTACAAGCACCCACAAGTACCTACAAGCACCCACAAGTACCTACAAGCACCCACAAGTACCTAGAAACACCCACAATTACCAACAAACACCCACAAGTACCTACAAACACCCACAAGTACCTACAAACACCCACAAGTACCTACAAACACCCACAAGTACCTACAAACACCCACAAGTACCTACAAACACCCACAAGTACCTACAAACACCCACAAGTACCTACAACAACCCACAAGTACCTACAAACACCCACAAGTACCTACAAGCATCGACAAGTACCTACAAGCACCGACAAGTACCTACAAACACCCACAAGTACCTACAAACACCCACAAGTACCTACAAACACCCACAAGTACCTACAAACACCCACAAGTACCTACAAACACCCACAAGTACCTACAAACACCCACAAGTACCTACAAACACCCACAAGTACCTACAAACACCCACAAGTACCTACAAACACCCACAAGTACCTACAAACACCCACAAGTACCTACAAACACCCACAAGTACCTACAAACACCCACAAGTACCTACAAACACCCAAAAGTACCTACAACAACCCACAAGTACCTACAAAAACCCACAAGTACCTACAAGCATCGACAAGTACCTACAAGCACCGACAAGTACCTACAAGCACCCACAAGTACCTAGAAACACCCACAAGTACCTAGAAACACCCACAAGTACCTAGAAACACCCACAAGTACCTAGAAACACCCACAAGTACCTAGAAACACCCACAAGTACCTAGAAACACCCACAAGTACCTAGAAACACCCACAAGTACCTAGAAACACCCACAAGTACCTAGAAACACCCACAAGTACCTAGAAACACCCACAAGTACCTAGAAACACCGACAAGTACTTAGAAACACCGACAAGTACCTAGAAACACCGAAAAGTACCTAGAAACACCGACAAGTACCTACAAACACCGACAAGTACCTACAAACACCCACAAGTACCTACAAGCACCGACAATTACCTAGAAACACCGACAATTACCTAGAAACACCGACAATTACCTAGAAACACCGACAAGTACCTAGAAACACCGACAAGTACCTTCAAACACCGACAAGTACCTACAAACACCGACAAGTACCTACAAACACCGACAAGTACCTACGAAAACCGACAAGTACCTACGAACACCGACAAGTACCTACGAACACCGACAAGTACCTACGAACACCGACAAGTACCTACGAACACCGACAATTACCTAGAAACACCGACAATTACCTACAAACACCGACAAGTACCTACAAACACCGACAAGTACCTACAAACACCGACAAGTACCTACAAACACCGACAAGTACCTACAAACACCCACAAAAACCTACAAGCACCGACAAGTACCTACAAGCACCGACAATTACCTAGAAACACCGACAATTACCTAGAAACACCGACAATTACCTAGAAACACCCACAAGTACCTACAAACACCCACAAGTACCTACAAGCACCCACAAGTACCTACAAACACCGACAAGTACCTACGAACATCCACAAGTACATAGAAACACCCACAAGTACCTAGAAACACCCACAAGTACCTAGAAACACCCACAAGTACCTAGAAACACCCACAAGTACCTAGAAACACCCACAATTACCAACAAACACCCACAGTTACCTACAAACACCCACAATTACCAACAAACACCCACAAGTACCTACAAACACCCACAAGTACCTACAAACACCCACAAGTACCTACAAACACCCACAAGTACCTTCAAACACCCACAAGTACCTACAAGCACCCACAAGTACCTACAAGCACCCACAAGTACCTACAAGCACCCACAAGTACCTACAAGCACCCACAAGTACCTAGAAACACCCACAAGTACCTAGAAACACCCACAAGTACCTAGAAACACCGACAAGTACCTACAAACACCCACAAGTACCTACAAACACCCACAAGTACCTACAAGCACCCACAAGTACCTACAAGCACCGACAAGTACCTACAAACACCCACAAGTACCTACAAGCACCCACAAGTACCTACAAGCACCCACAAGTACCTACAAGCACCCACAAGTACCTACAAGCACCCACAAGTACCTACAAGCACCCACAAGTACCTACAAGCACCCACAAGTACCTACAAGCACCCACAAGTACCTACAAGCACCCACAAGTACCTAGAAACACCCACAATTACCAACAAACACCCACAAGTACCTACAAACACCCACAAGTACCTACAAACACCCACAAGTACCTACAAGCACCCACAAGTACCTACAAGCACCGACAAGTACCTACAAACACCCACAAGTACCTACAAGCACCCACAAGTACCTACAAGCACCCACAAGTACCTACAAGCACCCACAAGTACCTACAAGCACCCACAAGTACCTACAAGCACCCACAAGTACCTACAAGCACCCACAAGTACCTACAAGCACCCACAAGTACCTAGAAACACCCACAATTACCAACAAACACCCACAAGTACCTACAAACACCCACAAGTACCTACAAACACCCACAAGTACCTACAAACACCCACAAGTACCTACAAACACCCACAAGTACCTACAAACACCCACAAGTACCTACAAACACCCACAAGTACCTACAACAACCCACAAGTACCTAAAAACACCCACAAGTACCTACAAGCATCGACAAGTACCTACAAGCACCGAAAGTACCTACAAACACCCACAAGTACCTACAAACACCCACAAGTACCTACAAACACCCATAAGTACCTACAAACACCCACAAGTACCTACAAACACCCACAAGTACCTACAATCACCCACAAGTACCTACAAACACCCACAAGTACCTACAAACACCCACAAGTACCTACAAACACCCACAAGTACCTACAAACACCCACAAGTACCTACAAGCACCCACAAGTACCTAGAAACACCCACAATTACCAACAAACACCCACAAGTACCTACAAACACCCACAAGTACCTACAAACACCCACAAGTACCTACAAGCACCCACAAGTACCTACAAGCACCGACAAGTACCTACAAACACCCACAAGTACCTACAAGCACCCACAAGTACCTACAAGCACCCACAAGTACCTACAAGCACCCACAAGTACCTACAAGCACCCACAAGTACCTACAAGCACCCACAAGTACCTACAAGCACCCACAAGTACCTACAAGCACCCACAAGTACCTACAAGCACCCACAAGTACCTAGAAACACCCACAAGTACCTAGAAACACCCACAAGTACCTAGAAACACCCACAAGTACCTAGAAACACCCACAAGTACCTAGAAACACCCACAAGTACCTAGAAACACCCACAAGTACCTAGAAACACCCACAAGTACCTAGAAACACCCACAAGTACCTAGAAACACCCACAAGTACCTAGAAACACCGACAAGTACTTAGAAACACCGACAAGTACCTAGAAACACCGAAAAGTACCTAGAAACACCGACAAGTACCTAGAAACACCGACAAGTACCTACAAACACCGACAAGTACCTTCAAACACCCACAAGTACCTACAAGCACCGACAATTACCTAGAAACACCGACAATTACCTAGAAACACCGACAAGTACCTACGAAAACCGACAAGTACCTACGAACACCGACAAGTACCTACGAACACCGACAAGTACCTACGAACACCGACAAGTACCTACGAACACCGACAATTACCTAGAAACACCGACAAGTACCTACAAACACCGACAAGTACCTACAAACACCCACAAAAACCTACAAGCACCGACAAGTACCTACAAGCACCGACAATTACCTAGAAACACCGACAATTACCTAGAAACACCGACAATTACCTAGAAACACCCACAAGTACCTACAAACACCCACAAGTACCTACAAGCACCCACAAGTACCTACAAACACCGACAAGTACCTACGAACATCCACAAGTACATAGAAACACCCACAAGTACCTAGAAACACCCACAAGTACCTAGAAACACCCACAAGTACCTAGAAACACCCACAAGTACCTAGAAACACCCACAATTACCAACAAACACCCACAGTTACCTACAAACACCCACAATTACCAACAAACACCCACAAGTACCTACAAACACCCACAAGTACCTACAAACACCCACAAGTACCTACAAACACCCACAAGTACCTACAAACACCCACAAGTACCTACAAGCACCCACAAGTACCTACAAGCACCCACAAGTACCTACAAGCACCCACAAGTACCTACAAGCACCCACAAGTACCTAGAAACACCCACAAGTACCTAGAAACACCCACAAGTACCTAGAAACACCGACAAGTACCTACAAACACCCACAAGTACCTACAAACACCCACAAGTACCTAGAAACACCCACAATTACCAACAAACACCCACAAGTACCTACAAACACCCACAAGTACCTACAAACACCCACAAGTACCTACAAACACCCACAAGTACCTACAAACACCCACAAGTACCTACAAACACCCACAAGTACCTACAACAACCCACAAGTACCTACAAACACCCACAAGTACCTACAAGCATCGACAAGTACCTACAAGCACCGACAAGTACCTACAAACACCCACAAGTACCTACAAACACCCACAAGTACCTACAAACACCCACAAGTACCTACAAACACCCACAAGTACCTACAAACACCCACAAGTACCTACAAACACCCACAAGTACCTACAAACACCCACAAGTACCTACAAACACCCACAAGTACCTACAAACACCCACAAGTACCTACAAACACCCACAAGTACCTACAAACACCCACAAGTACCTACAAACACCCACAAGTACCTACAAACACCCAAAAGTACCTACAAACACGCACAAGTACCTACAAAAACCCACAAGTACCTACAAACACCCACAAGTACCTACAAACACCCACAAGTACCTACAAACACCCACAAGTACCAACAAACACCCACAAGTACCTACAAACACCAACAAGTACCTACAAGCACCCACAAGTACCTACAAGCACCCACAAGTACCTACAAGCACCCACAAGTACCTACAAGCACCCACAAGTACCTAGAAACACCCACAAGTACCTAGAAACACCCACAAGTACCTAGAAACACCCACAAGTACCTAGAAACACCCACAAGTACCTAGAAACACCCACAAGTACCTAGAAACACCCACAAGTACCTAGAAACACCCACAAGTACCTAGAAACACCCACAAGTACCTAGAAACACCCACAAGTACCTAGAAACACCGACAAGTACTTAGAAACACCGACAAGTACCTAGAAACACCGAAAAGTACCTAGAAACACCGACAAGTACCTACAAACACCGACAAGTACCTACAAACACCCACAAGTACCTACAAGCACCGACAATTAGCTAGAAACACCGACAATTACCTAGAAACACCGACAATTACCTAGAAACACCGACAAGTACCTAGAAACACCGACAAGTACCTACAAACACCGACAAGTACCTACAAACACCGACAAGTACCTACAAACACCGACAAGTACCTGCGAAAACCGACAAGTACCTACGAACACCGACAAGTACCTACGAACACCGACAAGTACCTACGAACACCGACAAGTACCTACGAACACCGACAATTACCTAGAAACACCGACAATTACCTACAAACACCGACAAGTACCTACAAACACCGACAAGTACCTACAAACACCGACAAGTACCTACAAACACCCACAAAAACCTACAAGCACCGACAAGTACCTACAAGCACCCACAAGTACCTACAAGCACCCACAAGTACCTACAAGCACCCACAAGTACCTACAAGCACCCACAAGTACCTACAAGCACCCACAAGTACCTACAAGCACCCACAAGTACCTAGAAACACCCACAATTACCAACAAACACCCACAAGTACCTACAAACACCCACAAGTACCTACAAACACCCACAAGTACCTACAAACACCCACAAGTACCTACAAACACCCACAAGTACCTACAAACACCCACAAGTACCTACAACAACCCACAAGTACCTACAAACACCCACAAGTACCTACAAGCATCGACAAGTACCTACAAGCACCGACAAGTACCTACAAACACCCACAAGTACCTACAAACACCCACAAGTACCTACAAACACCCACAAGTACCTACAAACACCCACAAGTACCTACAAACACCCACAAGTACCTACAAACACCCACAAGTACCTACAAACACCCACAAGTACCTACAAACACCCACAAGTACCTACAAACACCCACAAGTACCTACAAACACCCACAAGTACCTACAAACACCCACAAGTACCTACAAACACCCACAAGTACCTACAAACACCCACAAGTACCTACAAACACCCAAAAGTACCTACAAACACGCACAAGTACCTACAAAAACCCACAAGTACCTACAAACACCCACAAGTACCTACAAACACCCACAAGTACCTACAAACACCCACAAGTACCAACAAACACCCACAAGTACCTACAAACACCAACAAGTACCTACAAGCACCCACAAGTACCTACAAGCACCCACAAGTACCTACAAGCACCCACAAGTACCTACAAGCACCCACAAGTACCTAGAAACACCCACAAGTACCTAGAAACACCCACAAGTACCTAGAAACACCCACAAGTACCTAGAAACACCCACAAGTACCTAGAAACACCCACAAGTACCTAGAAACACCCACAAGTACCTAGAAACACCCACAAGTACCTAGAAACACCCACAAGTACCTAGAAACACCCACAAGTACCTAGAAACACCGACAAGTACTTAGAAACACCGACAAGTACCTAGAAACACCGAAAAGTACCTAGAAACACCGACAAGTACCTACAAACACCGACAAGTACCTACAAACACCCACAAGTACCTACAAGCACCGACAATTAGCTAGAAACACCGACAATTACCTAGAAACACCGACAATTACCTAGAAACACCGACAAGTACCTAGAAACACCGACAAGTACCTACAAACACCGACAAGTACCTACAAACACCGACAAGTACCTACAAACACCGACAAGTACCTGCGAAAACCGACAAGTACCTACGAACACCGACAAGTACCTACGAACACCGACAAGTACCTACGAACACCGACAAGTACCTACGAACACCGACAATTACCTAGAAACACCGACAATTACCTACAAACACCGACAAGTACCTACAAACACCGACAAGTACCTACAAACACCGACAAGTACCTACAAACACCCACAAAAACCTACAAGCACCGACAAGTACCTACAAGCACCGACAATTACCTAGAAACACCGACAATTACCTACAAACACCGACAAGTACCTACAAACACCGACAAGTACCTACGAACACCGACAATTACCTAGAAACACCCACAAGTACCTACAAACACCCACAAGTACCTACAAGCACCCACAAGTACCTACAAACACCGACAAGTACCTACGAACATCCACAAGTACATAGAAACACCCACAAGTACCTAGAAACACCCACAAGTACCTAGAAACACCCACAAGTACCTAGAAACACCCACAAGTACCTAGAAACACCCACAATTACCAACAAACACCCACAGTTACCTACAAACACCCACAATTACCAACAAACACCCACAAGTACCTACAAACACCCACAAGTACCTACAAACACCCACAAGTACCTACAAACACCCACAAGTACCTACAAACACCCACAAGTACCTACAAGCACCCACAAGTACCTACAAGCACCCACAAGTACCTACAAGCACCCACAAGTACCTACAAGCACCCACAAGTACCTAGAAACACCCACAAGTACCTAGAAACACCCACAAGTACCTAGAAACACCCACAAGTACCTAGAAACACCCACAAGTACCTAGAAACACCCACAAGTACCTAGAAACACCCACAAGTACCTAGAAACACCCACAAGTACCTAGAAACACCCACAAGTACCTAGAAACACCCACAAGTACCTAGAAACACCCACAAGTACCTACAAACACCCACAAGTACCTACAAACACCCACAAGTACCTACAAACACCCACAAGTACCTACAAACACCCACAAGTACCTACAAACACCCACAAGTACCTACAAACACCCACAAGTACCTACAAACACCCACAAGTACCTACAAACACCCACAAGTACCTACAAACACCCACAAGTACCTACAAACACCCACAAGTACCTACAAACACCCACAAGTACCTACAAACACCCACAAGTACCTACAAACACCCACAAGTACCTACAAACACCCACAAGTACCTACAAACACCCACAAGTACCTACAAACACCCAAAAGTACCTACAAACACGCACAAGTACCTACAAAAACCCACAAGTACCTACAAACACCCACAAGTACCTACAAACACCCACAAGTACCTACAAACACCCACAAGTACCAACAAACACCCACAAGTACCTACAAACACCAACAAGTACCTACAAGCACCCACAAGTACCTACAAGCACCCACAAGTACCTACAAGCACCCACAAGTACCTACAAGCACCCACAAGTACCTAGAAACACCCACAAGTACCTAGAAACACCCACAAGTACCTAGAAACACCCACAAGTACCTAGAAACACCCACAAGTACCTAGAAACACCCACAAGTACCTAGAAACACCCACAAGTACCTAGAAACACCCACAAGTACCTAGAAACACCCACAAGTACCTAGAAACACCCACAAGTACCTAGAAACACCGACAAGTACTTAGAAACACCGACAAGTACCTAGAAACACCGAAAAGTACCTAGAAACACCGACAAGTACCTACAAACACCGACAAGTACCTACAAACACCCACAAGTACCTACAAGCACCGACAATTAGCTAGAAACACCGACAATTACCTAGAAACACCGACAATTACCTAGAAACACCGACAAGTACCTAGAAACACCGACAAGTACCTACAAACACCGACAAGTACCTACAAACACCGACAAGTACCTACAAACACCGACAAGTACCTGCGAAAACCGACAAGTACCTACGAACACCGACAAGTACCTACGAACACCGACAAGTACCTACGAACACCGACAAGTACCTACGAACACCGACAATTACCTAGAAACACCGACAATTACCTACAAACACCGACAAGTACCTACAAACACCGACAAGTACCTACAAACACCGACAAGTACCTACAAACACCCACAAAAACCTACAAGCACCGACAAGTACCTACAAGCACCGACAATTACCTAGAAACACCGACAATTACCTACAAACACCGACAAGTACCTACAAACACCGACAAGTACCTACGAACACCGACAATTACCTAGAAACACCCACAAGTACCTACAAACACCCACAAGTACCTACAAGCACCCACAAGTACCTACAAACACCGACAAGTACCTACGAACATCCACAAGTACATAGAAACACCCACAAGTACCTAGAAACACCCACAAGTACCTAGAAACACCCACAAGTACCTAGAAACACCCACAAGTACCTAGAAACACCCACAATTACCAACAAACACCCACAGTTACCTACAAACACCCACAATTACCAACAAACACCCACAAGTACCTACAAACACCCACAAGTACCTACAAACACCCACAAGTACCTACAAACACCCACAAGTACCTACAAACACCCACAAGTACCTACAAGCACCCACAAGTACCTACAAGCACCCACAAGTACCTACAAGCACCCACAAGTACCTACAAGCACCCACAAGTACCTAGAAACACCCACAAGTACCTAGAAACACCCACAAGTACCTAGAAACACCCACAAGTACCTAGAAACACCCACAAGTACCTAGAAACACCCACAAGTACCTAGAAACACCCACAAGTACCTAGAAACACCCACAAGTACCTAGAAACACCCACAAGTACCTAGAAACACCCACAAGTACCTAGAAACACCCACAAGTACCTACAAACACCGACAAGTACCTACAAGCACCCACAAGTACCTACAAACACCGACAAGTACCTACAAACACCGACAAGTACCTACAAGCACCCACAAGTACCTACAAACACCGACAAGTACCTACAAACACCGACAAGTACCTACAAACACCCACAAGTACCTACAAACACCCACAAGTACCTACAAGCACCCACAAGTACCTACAAGCACCGACAAGTACCTACAAACACCCACAAGTACCTACAAGCACCCACAAGTACCTACAAGCACCCACAAGTACCTACAAGCACCCACAAGTACCTACAAGCACCCACAAGTACCTACAAGCACCCACAAGTACCTACAAGCACCCACAAGTACCTACAAGCACCCACAAGTACCTAGAAACACCCACAATTACCAACAAACACCCACAAGTACCTACAAACACCCACAAGTACCTACAAACACCCACAAGTACCTACAAACACCCACAAGTACCTACAAACACCCACAAGTACCTACAAACACCCACAAGTACCTACAAACACCCACAAGTACCTACAAACACCCACAAGTACCTAGAAACACCCACAAGTACCTAGAAACACCCACAAGTACCTACAAACACCGACAAGTACCTACAAGCACCCACAAGTACCTACAAACACCGACAAGTACCTACAAACACCGACAAGTACCTACAAGCACCCACAAGTACCTACAAACACCGACAAGTACCTACAAACACCGACAAGTACCTACAAACACCCACAAGTACCTACAAGCACCCACAAGTACCTACAAGCACCGACAAGTACCTACAAACACCCACAAGTACCTACAAGCACCCACAAGTACCTACAAGCACCCACAAGTACCTACAAGCACCCACAAGTACCTACAAGCACCCACAAGTACCTACAAGCACCCACAAGTACCTACAAGCACCCACAAGTACCTACAAGCACCCACAAGTACCTAGAAACACCCACAATTACCAACAAACACCCACAAGTACCTACAAACACCCACAAGTACCTACAAACACCCACAAGTACCTACAAACACCCACAAGTACCTACAAACACCCACAAGTACCTACAAACACCCACAAGTACCTACAAACACCCACAAGTACCTACAAACACCCACAAGTACCTACAAACACCCACAAGTACCTACAAACACCCACAAGTACCTACAAACACCGACAAGTACCTACGAACATCCACAAGTACCTAGAAACACCCACAAGTACCTAGAAACACCCACAAGTACCTAGAAACACCCACAAGTACCTAGAAACACCCACAAGTACCTACAAACACCCACAAGTACCTACAAGCACCCACAAGTACCTACAAGCACCCACAAGTACCTAGAAACACCCACAATTACCAACAAACACCCACAAGTACCTACAAACACCCATAAGTACCTACAAACACCCACAAGTACCTACAAACACCCACAAGTACCTACAAACACCCACAAGTACCTAGAAACACCCACAAGTACCTAGAAACACCCACAAGTACCTTGAAACACCCACAAGTACCTAGAAACACCCACAAGTACCTACAAACACCGACAAGTACCTACAAACACCGACAAGTACCTAGAAACACCCACAAGTACCTAGAAACACCCACAAGTACCTAGAAACACCCACAAGTACCTAGAAACACCCACAAGTACCTAGAAACACCCACAAGTACCTAGAAACACCCACAAGTACCTAGAAACACCCACAAGTACCTAGAAACACCCACAAGTACCTAGAAACACCCACAAGTACCTAGAAACACCCACAAGTACCTAGAAACACCCACAAGTACCTAGAAACACCCACAAGTACCTAGAAACACCCACCAGTACCTAGAAACACCGACAAGTACTTAGAAACACCGACAAGTACTTAGAAACACCGACAAGTACCTAGAAACACCGACAAGTACCTACAAACACCGACAAGTACCTACAAACACCCACAAGTACCTACAAGCACCGACAATTACCTAGAAACACCGACAATTACCTAGAAACACCGACAATTACCTAGAAACACCGACAAGTACCTAGAAACACCGACAAGTACCTACAAACACCGACAAGTACCTACAAACACCGACAAGTACCTACAAACACCGACAAGTACCTACGAACACCGACAAGTACCTACGAACACCGACAAGTACCTACGAACACCGACAAGTACCTACGAACACCGACAAGTACCTACGAACACCGACAATTACCTAGAAACACCGACAATTACCTACAAACACCGACAAGTACCTACAAACACCGACAAGTACCTACAAACACCCACAAGTACCTACAAGCACCGACAATTACCTAGAAACACCGACAATTACCTAGAAACACCCACAAGTACCTACAAACACCCACAAGTACCTACAAGCACCCACAAGTACCTACAAACACCCACAAGTACCTACGAACATCCACAAGTACCTAGAAACACCGACAAGTACCTACGAACATCCACAAGTACCTAGGAACACCCACAAGTACCTAGAAACACCCACAAGTACCTAGAAACACCCACAAGTACCTAGAAACACCCACAAGTACCTAGAAACACCCACAAGTACCTACAAACACCCACAATTACCTACAAACACCCACAAGTACCTACAAACACCCAAAAGTACCTACAAACACCCACAAGTACCTACAAACACCCACAAGTATCTACAAACACCCACAAGTACCTACAAACACCCACAAGTACCTACAAACACCCACAAGTACCTACAAACAACCACAAGTACCTAGAAACACCCACAAGTACCTACAAACACCCACAAGTACCTACAAGCACCCACAAGTACCTACAAGCACCCACAAGTACCTAGAAACACCCACAATTACCTACAAACACCCACAAGTACCTACAAACACCCACAAGTACCTACAAACACCCACAAGTACCTAGAAACACCCACAAGTACCTAGAAACACCCACAAGTACCTAGAAACACCCACAAGTACCTAGAAACACCCACAAGTACCTAGAAACACCGACAAGTACCTACAAACACCGACAAGTACCTAGAAACACCCACAAGTACCTAGAAACACCCACAAGTACCTAGAAACACCCACAAGTACCTAGAAACACCCACAAGTACCTAGAAACACCCACAAGTACCTAGAAACACCCACAAGTACCTAGAAACACCCACAAGTACCTAGAAACACCCACAAGTACCTAGAAACACCCACAAGTACCTAGAAACACCCACAAGTACCTAGAAACACCCACAAGTACCTAGAAACACCCACAAGTACCTAGAAACACCCACAAGTACCTACAAGCACCCACAAGTACCTAGAAACACCCACAAGTACCTAGAAACACCCACAAGTACCTACAAACACCCACAAGTACCTAGAAACACCCACAAGTACCTAGAAACACCCACAAGTACCTACAAGCACCGACAATTACCTAGAAACACCGACAATTACCTACAAACACCGACAAGTACCTAGAATCACCGACAAGTGCCTACAAACACCGACAAGTACCTACAAACACCCACAAGTACCTACAAGCACCGACAATTACCTAGAAACACCGACAATTACCTAGAAACACCGACAATTACCTAGAAACACCGACAAGTACCTACGAACACCGACAAGTACCTACGAACACCGACAAGTACCTACGAACACCGACAAGTACCTACGAACACCGACAAGTACCTACGAACACCGACAATTACCTAGAAACACCGACAATTACCTACAAACACCGACAATTACCTACAAGCACCGACAAGTACCTACAAGCACCGACAATTACCTAGAAACACCGACAAGTACCTACAAACACCGACAAGTACCTACGAACACCGACAAGTACCTACGAACACCGACAAGTACCTACGAACACCGACAAGTACCTACGAACACCGACAAGTACCTACGAACACCGACAATTACCTAGAAACACCGACAATTACCTACAAACACCGACAAGTACCTACAAACACCGACAAGTACCTTCAAACACCGACAAGTACCTACAAACACCCACAAGTACCTACAAGCACCGACAAGTACCTACAAGCACCGACAATTACCTAGAAACACCGACAATTACCTAGAAACACCGACAATTACCTAGAAACACCCACAAGTACCTACAAACACCCACAAGTACCTACAAACACCCACAAGTACCTACAAACACCGACAAGTACCTACGAACATCCACAAGTACCTAGAAACACCCACAAGTACCTAGAAACACCCACAAGTACCTAGAAACACCCACAAGTACCTAGAAACACCCACAAGTACCTACAAACACCCACAAGTACCTACAAGCACCCACAAGTACCTACAAGCACCCACAAGTACCTAGAAACACCCACAATTACCAACAAACACCCACAAGTACCTACAAACACCCACAAGTACCTACAAACACCCACAAGTACCTACAAACACCCACAAGTACCTACAAACACCCACAAGTACCTAGAAACACCCACAAGTACCTAGAAACACCCACAAGTACCTTGAAACACCCACAAGTACCTAGAAACACCCACAAGTACATACAAACACCGACAAGTACCTACAAACACCGACAAGTACCTAGAAACACCCACAAGTACCTAGAAACACCCACAAGTACCTAGAAACACCCACAAGTACCTAGAAACACCCACAAGTACCTAGAAACACCCACAAGTACCTAGAAACACCCACAAGTACCTAGAAACACCCACTATCACCTAGAAACACCCACAAGTACCTAGAAACACCCACAAGTACCTAGAAACACCCACAAGTACCTAGAAACACCCACAAGTACCTAGAAACACCCACAAGTACCTAGAAACACCGACAAGTACTTAGAAACACCGACAAGTACCTAGAAACACCGACAAGTACCTAGAAACACCGACAAGTACCTACAAACACCGACAAGTACCTACAAACACCCACAAGTACCTACAAGCACCGACAAGTACTTAGAAACACCGACAAGTACCTAGAAACACCGACAAGTACCTAGAAACACCGACAAGTACCTACAAACACCGACAAGTACCTACAAACACCCACAAGTACCTACAAGCACCGACAATTACCTAGAAACACCGACAATTACCTAGAAACACCGACAATTACCTAGAAACACCGACAAGTACCTAGAAACACCGACAAGTACCTACAAACACCGACAAGTACCTACAAACACCGACAAGTACCTACGAACACCGAAGAGTACCTACGAACACCGACAAGTACCTACGAACACCGACAAGTACCTACGAACACCGACAAGTACCTACGAACACCGACAATTACCTAGAAACACCGACAATTACCTACAAACACCGACAAGTACCTACAAACACCGACAAATACCTACAAACACCCACAAGTACCTACAAGCACCGACAATTACCTAGAAACACCGACAATTACCTAGAAACACCCACAAGTACCTACAAACACCCACAAGTACCTACAAGCACCCACAAGTACCTACAAACACCCACAAGTACCTACGAACATCCACAAGTACCTAGAAACACCGACAAGTACCTACGAACATCCACAAGTACCTAGAAACACCCACAAGTACCTAGAAACACCCACAAGTACCTAGAAACACCCACAAGTACCTAGAAACACCCACAAGTACCTAGAAACACCCACAATTACCAACAAACACCCACAAGTACCTAGAAACACCCACAAGTACCTAGAAACACCCACAAGTACCTAGAAACACCCACAAGTACCTAGAAACACCCACAAGTACCTACAAGCACCCACAAGTACCTAGAAACACCCACAATTACCTACAAACACCCACAAGTACCTACAAACACCCACAAGTACCTACAAACACCCACAAGTACCTAGAAACACCCACAAGTACCTAGAAACACCCACAAGTACCTAGAAACACCCACAAGTACCTAGAAACACCCACAAGTACCTAGAAACACCGACAAGTACCTACAAACACCGACAAGTACCTAGAAACACCCACAAGTACCTAGAAACACCCACAAGTACCTAGAAACACCCACAAGTACCTAGAAACACCCACAAGTACCTAGAAACACCCACAAGTACCTAGAAACACCCACAAGTGCCTACAAACACCGACAAGTACCTACAAACACCCACAAGTACCTACAAGCACCGACAATTACCTAGAAACACCGACAATTACCTAGAAACACCGACAATTACCTAGAAACACCGACAAGTACCTACGAACACCGACAAGTACCTACGAACACCGACAAGTACCTACGAACACCGACAAGTACCTACGAACACCGACAAGTACCTACGAACACCGACAATTACCTAGAAACACCGACAATTACCTACAAACACCGACAATTACCTACAAGCACCGACAAGTACCTACAAGCACCGACAATTACCTAGAAACACCGACAAGTACCTACAAACACCGACAAGTACCTACGAACACCGACAAGTACCTACGAACACCGACAAGTACCTACGAACACCGACAAGTACCTACGAACACCGACAAGTACCTACGAACACCGACAATTACCTAGAAACACCGACAATTACCTACAAACACCGACAAGTACCTACAAACACCGACAAGTACCTTCAAACACCGACAAGTACCTACAAACACCCACAAGTACCTACAAGCACCGACAAGTACCTACAAGTACCGACAATTACCTAGAAACACCGACAATTACCTAGAAACACCGACAATTACCTAGAAACACCCACAAGTACCTACAAACACCCACAAGTACCTACAAACACCCACAAGTACCTACAAACACCGACAAGTACCTACGAACATCCACAAGTACCTAGAAACACCCACAAGTACCTAGAAACACCCACAAGTACCTAGAAACACCCACAAGTACCTAGAAACACCCACAAGTACCTACAAACACCCACAAGTACCTACAAGCACCCACAAGTACCTACAAGCACCCACAAGTACCTAGAAACACCCACAATTACCAACAAACACCCACAAGTACCTACAAACACCCACAAGTACCTACAAACACCCACAAGTACCTACAAACACCCACAAGTACCTAGAAACACCCACAAGTGCCTACAAACACCGACAAGTACCTACAAACACCCACAAGTACCTACAAGCACCGACAATTACCTAGAAACACCGACAATTACCTAGAAACACCGACAATTACCTAGAAACACCGACAAGTACCTACGAACACCGACAAGTACCTACGAACACCGACAAGTACCTACGAACACCGACAAGTACCTACGAACACCGACAAGTACCTACGAACACCGACAATTACCTAGAAACACCGACAATTACCTACAAACACCGACAATTACCTACAAGCACCGACAAGTACCTACAAGCACCGACAATTACCTAGAAACACCGACAAGTACCTACAAACACCGACAAGTACCTACGAACACCGACAAGTACCTACGAACACCGACAAGTACCTACGAACACCGACAAGTACCTACGAACACC
This sequence comes from Phalangium opilio, assembly GCF_054372755.1. Classification (NCBI taxonomy): domain Eukaryota; kingdom Metazoa; phylum Arthropoda; class Arachnida; order Opiliones; family Phalangiidae; genus Phalangium; species Phalangium opilio. The sequence continues at coordinate 2,472,968 of NW_028324200.1, read as the reverse complement.
GACAAGTACCTACGAACACCGACAATTACCTAGAAACACCGACAATTACCTACAAACACCGACAAGTACCTACAAACACCGACAAGTACCTTCAAACACCGACAAGTACCTACAAACACCCACAAGTACCTACAAGCACCGACAAGTACCTACAAGTACCGACAATTACCTAGAAACACCGACAATTACCTAGAAACACCGACAATTACCTAGAAACACCCACAAGTACCTACAAACACCCACAAGTACCTACAAACACCCACAAGTACCTACAAACACCGACAAGTACCTACGAACATCCACAAGTACCTAGAAACACCCACAAGTACCTAGAAACACCCACAAGTACCTAGAAACACCCACAAGTACCTAGAAACACCCACAAGTACCTACAAACACCCACAAGTACCTACAAGCACCCACAAGTACCTACAAGCACCCACAAGTACCTAGAAACACCCACAATTACCAACAAACACCCACAAGTACCTACAAACACCCACAAGTACCTACAAACACCCACAAGTACCTACAAACACCCACAAGTACCTACAAACACCCACAAGTACCTAGAAACACCCACAAGTACCTAGAAACACCCACAAGTACCTTGAAACACCCACAAGTACCTAGAAACACCCACAAGTACATACAAACACCGACAAGTACCTACAAACACCGACAAGTACCTAGAAACACCCACAATTACCAACAAACACCCACAAGTACCTAGAAACACCCACAAGTACCTAGAAACACCCACAAGTACCTAGAAACACCCACAAGTACCTAGAAACACCCACAAGTACCTACAAGCACCCACAAGTACCTAGAAACACCCACAATTACCTACAAACACCCACAAGTACCTACAAACACCCACAAGTACCTACAAACACCCACAAGTACCTAGAAACACCCACAAGTACCTAGAAACACCCACAAGTACCTAGAAACACCCACAAGTACCTAGAAACACCCACAAGTACCTAGAAACACCGACAAGTACCTACAAACACCGACAAGTACCTAGAAACACCCACAAGTACCTAGAAACACCCACAAGTACCTAGAAACACCCACAAGTACCTAGAAACACCCACAAGTACCTAGAAACACCCACAAGTACCTAGAAACACCCACAAGTGCCTACAAACACCGACAAGTACCTACAAACACCCACAAGTACCTACAAGCACCGACAATTACCTAGAAACACCGACAATTACCTAGAAACACCGACAATTACCTAGAAACACCGACAAGTACCTACGAACACCGACAAGTACCTACGAACACCGACAAGTACCTACGAACACCGACAAGTACCTACGAACACCGACAAGTACCTACGAACACCGACAATTACCTAGAAACACCGACAATTACCTACAAACACCGACAATTACCTACAAGCACCGACAAGTACCTACAAGCACCGACAATTACCTAGAAACACCGACAAGTACCTACAAACACCGACAAGTACCTACGAACACCGACAAGTACCTACGAACACCGACAAGTACCTACGAACACCGACAAGTACCTACGAACACCGACAAGTACCTACGAACACCGACAATTACCTAGAAACACCGACAATTACCTACAAACACCGACAAGTACCTACAAACACCGACAAGTACCTTCAAACACCGACAAGTACCTACAAACACCCACAAGTACCTACAAGCACCGACAAGTACCTACAAGTACCGACAATTACCTAGAAACACCGACAATTACCTAGAAACACCGACAATTACCTAGAAACACCCACAAGTACCTACAAACACCCACAAGTACCTACAAACACCCACAAGTACCTACAAACACCGACAAGTACCTACGAACATCCACAAGTACCTAGAAACACCCACAAGTACCTAGAAACACCCACAAGTACCTAGAAACACCCACAAGTACCTAGAAACACCCACAAGTACCTACAAACACCCACAAGTACCTACAAGCACCCACAAGTACCTACAAGCACCCACAAGTACCTAGAAACACCCACAATTACCAACAAACACCCACAAGTACCTACAAACACCCACAAGTACCTACAAACACCCACAAGTACCTACAAACACCCACAAGTACCTAGAAACACCCACAAGTGCCTACAAACACCGACAAGTACCTACAAACACCCACAAGTACCTACAAGCACCGACAATTACCTAGAAACACCGACAATTACCTAGAAACACCGACAATTACCTAGAAACACCGACAAGTACCTACGAACACCGACAAGTACCTACGAACACCGACAAGTACCTACGAACACCGACAAGTACCTACGAACACCGACAAGTACCTACGAACACCGACAATTACCTAGAAACACCGACAATTACCTACAAACACCGACAATTACCTACAAGCACCGACAAGTACCTACAAGCACCGACAATTACCTAGAAACACCGACAAGTACCTACAAACACCGACAAGTACCTACGAACACCGACAAGTACCTACGAACACCGACAAGTACCTACGAACACCGACAAGTACCTACGAACACCGACAAGTACCTACGAACACCGACAATTACCTAGAAACACCGACAATTACCTACAAACACCGACAAGTACCTACAAACACCGACAAGTACCTTCAAACACCGACAAGTACCTACAAACACCCACAAGTACCTACAAGCACCGACAAGTACCTACAAGTACCGACAATTACCTAGAAACACCGACAATTACCTAGAAACACCGACAATTACCTAGAAACACCCACAAGTACCTACAAACACCCACAAGTACCTACAAACACCCACAAGTACCTACAAACACCGACAAGTACCTACGAACATCCACAAGTACCTAGAAACACCCACAAGTACCTAGAAACACCCACAAGTACCTAGAAACACCCACAAGTACCTAGAAACACCCACAAGTACCTACAAACACCCACAAGTACCTACAAGCACCCACAAGTACCTACAAGCACCCACAAGTACCTAGAAACACCCACAATTACCAACAAACACCCACAAGTACCTACAAACACCCACAAGTACCTACAAACACCCACAAGTACCTACAAACACCCACAAGTACCTACAAACACCCACAAGTACCTAGAAACACCCACAAGTACCTAGAAACACCCACAAGTACCTTGAAACACCCACAAGTACCTAGAAACACCCACAAGTACATACAAACACCGACAAGTACCTACAAACACCGACAAGTACCTAGAAACACCCACAAGTACCTAGAAACACCCACAAGTACCTAGAAACACCCACAAGTACCTAGAAACACCCACAAGTACCTAGAAACACCCACAAGTACCTAGAAACACCCACAAGTACCTAGAAACACCCACTATCACCTAGAAACACCCACAAGTACCTAGAAACACCCACAAGTACCTAGAAACACCCACAAGTACCTAGAAACACCCACAAGTACCTAGAAACACCCACAAGTACCTAGAAACACCGACAAGTACTTAGAAACACCGACAAGTACCTAGAAACACCGACAAGTACCTAGAAACACCGACAAGTACCTACAAACACCGACAAGTACCTTCAAACACCGACAAGTACCTACAAACACCCACAAGTACCTACAAGCACCGACAAGTACCTACAAGTACCGACAATTACCTAGAAACACCGACAATTACCTAGAAACACCGACAATTACCTAGAAACACCCACAAGTACCTACAAACACCCACAAGTACCTACAAACACCCACAAGTACCTACAAACACCGACAAGTACCTACGAACATCCACAAGTACCTAGAAACACCCACAAGTACCTAGAAACACCCACAAGTACCTAGAAACACCCACAAGTACCTAGAAACACCCACAAGTACCTACAAACACCCACAAGTACCTACAAGCACCCACAAGTACCTACAAGCACCCACAAGTACCTAGAAACACCCACAATTACCAACAAACACCCACAAGTACCTACAAACACCCACAAGTACCTACAAACACCCACAAGTACCTACAAACACCCACAAGTACCTACAAACACCCACAAGTACCTAGAAACACCCACAAGTACCTAGAAACACCCACAAGTACCTTGAAACACCCACAAGTACCTAGAAACACCCACAAGTACATACAAACACCGACAAGTACCTACAAACACCGACAAGTACCTAGAAACACCCACAAGTACCTAGAAACACCCACAAGTACCTAGAAACACCCACAAGTACCTAGAAACACCCACAAGTACCTAGAAACACCCACAAGTACCTAGAAACACCCACAAGTACCTAGAAACACCCACTATCACCTAGAAACACCCACAAGTACCTAGAAACACCCACAAGTACCTAGAAACACCCACAAGTACCTAGAAACACCCACAAGTACCTAGAAACACCCACAAGTACCTAGAAACACCGACAAGTACTTAGAAACACCGACAAGTACCTAGAAACACCGACAAGTACCTAGAAACACCGACAAGTACCTACAAACACCGACAAGTACCTACAAACACCCACAAGTACCTACAAGCACCGACAAGTACTTAGAAACACCGACAAGTACCTAGAAACACCGACAAGTACCTAGAAACACCGACAAGTACCTACAAACACCGACAAGTACCTACAAACACCCACAAGTACCTACAAGCACCGACAATTACCTAGAAACACCGACAATTACCTAGAAACACCGACAATTACCTAGAAACACCGACAAGTACCTAGAAACACCGACAAGTACCTACAAACACCGACAAGTACCTACAAACACCGACAAGTACCTACGAACACCGAAGAGTACCTACGAACACCGACAAGTACCTACGAACACCGACAAGTACCTACGAACACCGACAAGTACCTACGAACACCGACAATTACCTAGAAACACCGACAATTACCTACAAACACCGACAAGTACCTACAAACACCGACAAATACCTACAAACACCCACAAGTACCTACAAGCACCGACAATTACCTAGAAACACCGACAATTACCTAGAAACACCCACAAGTACCTACAAACACCCACAAGTACCTACAAGCACCCACAAGTACCTACAAACACCCACAAGTACCTACGAACATCCACAAGTACCTAGAAACACCGACAAGTACCTACGAACATCCACAAGTACCTAGAAACACCCACAAGTACCTAGAAACACCCACAAGTACCTAGAAACACCCACAAGTACCTAGAAACACCCACAAGTACCTAGAAACACCCACAATTACCAACAAACACCCACAAGTACCTAGAAACACCCACAAGTACCTAGAAACACCCACAAGTACCTAGAAACACCCACAAGTACCTAGAAACACCCACAAGTACCTACAAGCACCCACAAGTACCTAGAAACACCCACAATTACCTACAAACACCCACAAGTACCTACAAACACCCACAAGTACCTACAAACACCCACAAGTACCTAGAAACACCCACAAGTACCTAGAAACACCCACAAGTACCTAGAAACACCCACAAGTACCTAGAAACACCCACAAGTACCTAGAAACACCGACAAGTACCTACAAACACCGACAAGTACCTAGAAACACCCACAAGTACCTAGAAACACCCACAAGTACCTAGAAACACCCACAAGTACCTAGAAACACCCACAAGTACCTAGAAACACCCACAAGTACCTAGAAACACCCACAAGTACCTAGAAACACCCACAAGTACCTAGAAACACCCACAAGTACCTAGAAACACCCACAAGTACCTAGAAACACCCACAATTACCAACAAACACCCACAAGTACCTAGAAACACCCACAAGTACCTAGAAACACCCACAAGTACCTAGAAACACCCACAAGTACCTAGAAACACCCACAAGTACCTACAAGCACCCACAAGTACCTAGAAACACCCACAATTACCTACAAACACCCACAAGTACCTACAAACACCCACAAGTACCTACAAACATCCACAAGTACCTAGAAACACCCACAAGTACCTAGAAACACCCACAAGTACCTAGAAACACCCACAAGTACCTAGAAACACCCACAAGTACCTAGAAACACCCACAAGTACCTAGAAACACCCACAAGTACCTAGAAACACCCACAAGTACCTACAAACACCCACAATTACCTACAAACACCCACAAGTACCTACAAACACCCAAAAGTACCTACAAACACCCACAAGTACCTACAAACACCCACAAGTATCTACAAACACCCACAAGTACCTACAAACACCCACAAGTACCTACAAACACCCACAAGTACCTACAAACACCCACAAGTACCTACAAACACCGACAAGTACCTACAAACAACCACAAGTACCTAGAAACACCCACAAGTACCTACAAACACCCACAAGTACCTACAAGCACCCACAAGTACCTACAAGCACCCACAAGTACCTAGAAACACCCACAATTACCTACAAACACCCACAAGTACCTACAAACACCCACAAGTACCTACAAACACCCACAAGTACCTAGAAACACCCACAAGTACCTAGAAACACCCACAAGTACCTAGAAACACCCACAAGTACCTAGAAACACCCACAAGTACCTAGAAACACCGACAAGTACCTACAAACACCGACAAGTACCTAGAAACACCCACAAGTACCTAGAAACACCCACAAGTACCTAGAAACACCCACAAGTACCTAGAAACACCCACAAGTACCTAGAAACACCCACAAGTACCTAGAAACACCCACAAGTACCTAGAAACACCCACAAGTACCTAGAAACACCCACAAGTGCCTACAAACACCGACAAGTACCTACAAACACCCACAAGTACCTACAAGCACCGACAATTACCTAGAAACACCGACAATTACCTAGAAACACCGACAATTACCTAGAAACACCGACAAGTACCTACGAACACCGACAAGTACCTACGAACACCGACAAGTACCTACGAACACCGACAAGTACCTACGAACACCGACAAGTACCTACGAACACCGACAATTACCTAGAAACACCGACAATTACCTACAAACACCGACAATTACCTACAAGCACCGACAAGTACCTACAAGCACCGACAATTACCTAGAAACACCGACAAGTACCTACAAACACCGACAAGTACCTACGAACACCGACAAGTACCTACGAACACCGACAAGTACCTACGAACACCGACAAGTACCTACGAACACCGACAAGTACCTACGAACACCGACAATTACCTAGAAACACCGACAATTACCTACAAACACCGACAAGTACCTACAAACACCGACAAGTACCTTCAAACACCGACAAGTACCTACAAACACCCACAAGTACCTACAAGCACCGACAAGTACCTACAAGTACCGACAATTACCTAGAAACACCGACAATTACCTAGAAACACCGACAATTACCTAGAAACACCCACAAGTACCTACAAACACCCACAAGTACCTACAAACACCCACAAGTACCTACAAACACCGACAAGTACCTACGAACATCCACAAGTACCTAGAAACACCCACAAGTACCTAGAAACACCCACAAGTACCTAGAAACACCCACAAGTACCTAGAAACACCCACAAGTACCTACAAACACCCACAAGTACCTACAAGCACCCACAAGTACCTACAAGCACCCACAAGTACCTAGAAACACCCACAATTACCAACAAACACCCACAAGTACCTACAAACACCCACAAGTACCTACAAACACCCACAAGTACCTACAAACACCCACAAGTACCTAGAAACACCCACAAGTGCCTACAAACACCGACAAGTACCTACAAACACCCACAAGTACCTACAAGCACCGACAATTACCTAGAAACACCGACAATTACCTAGAAACACCGACAATTACCTAGAAACACCGACAAGTACCTACGAACACCGACAAGTACCTACGAACACCGACAAGTACCTACGAACACCGACAAGTACCTACGAACACCGACAAGTACCTACGAACACCGACAATTACCTAGAAACACCGACAATTACCTACAAACACCGACAATTACCTACAAGCACCGACAAGTACCTACAAGCACCGACAATTACCTAGAAACACCGACAAGTACCTACAAACACCGACAAGTACCTACGAACACCGACAAGTACCTACGAACACCGACAAGTACCTACGAACACCGACAAGTACCTACGAACACCGACAAGTACCTACGAACACCGACAATTACCTAGAAACACCGACAATTACCTACAAACACCGACAAGTACCTACAAACACCGACAAGTACCTTCAAACACCGACAAGTACCTACAAACACCCACAAGTACCTACAAGCACCGACAAGTACCTACAAGTACCGACAATTACCTAGAAACACCGACAATTACCTAGAAACACCGACAATTACCTAGAAACACCCACAAGTACCTACAAACACCCACAAGTACCTACAAACACCCACAAGTACCTACAAACACCGACAAGTACCTACGAACATCCACAAGTACCTAGAAACACCCACAAGTACCTAGAAACACCCACAAGTACCTAGAAACACCCACAAGTACCTAGAAACACCCACAAGTACCTACAAACACCCACAAGTACCTACAAGCACCCACAAGTACCTACAAGCACCCACAAGTACCTAGAAACACCCACAATTACCAACAAACACCCACAAGTACCTACAAACACCCACAAGTACCTACAAACACCCACAAGTACCTACAAACACCCACAAGTACCTACAAACACCCACAAGTACCTAGAAACACCCACAAGTACCTAGAAACACCCACAAGTACCTTGAAACACCCACAAGTACCTAGAAACACCCACAAGTACATACAAACACCGACAAGTACCTACAAACACCGACAAGTACCTAGAAACACCCACAATTACCAACAAACACCCACAAGTACCTAGAAACACCCACAAGTACCTAGAAACACCCACAAGTACCTAGAAACACCCACAAGTACCTAGAAACACCCACAAGTACCTACAAGCACCCACAAGTACCTAGAAACACCCACAATTACCTACAAACACCCACAAGTACCTACAAACACCCACAAGTACCTACAAACACCCACAAGTACCTAGAAACACCCACAAGTACCTAGAAACACCCACAAGTACCTAGAAACACCCACAAGTACCTAGAAACACCCACAAGTACCTAGAAACACCGACAAGTACCTACAAACACCGACAAGTACCTAGAAACACCCACAAGTACCTAGAAACACCCACAAGTACCTAGAAACACCCACAAGTACCTAGAAACACCCACAAGTACCTAGAAACACCCACAAGTACCTAGAAACACCCACAAGTGCCTACAAACACCGACAAGTACCTACAAACACCCACAAGTACCTACAAGCACCGACAATTACCTAGAAACACCGACAATTACCTAGAAACACCGACAATTACCTAGAAACACCGACAAGTACCTACGAACACCGACAAGTACCTACGAACACCGACAAGTACCTACGAACACCGACAAGTACCTACGAACACCGACAAGTACCTACGAACACCGACAATTACCTAGAAACACCGACAATTACCTACAAACACCGACAATTACCTACAAGCACCGACAAGTACCTACAAGCACCGACAATTACCTAGAAACACCGACAAGTACCTACAAACACCGACAAGTACCTACGAACACCGACAAGTACCTACGAACACCGACAAGTACCTACGAACACCGACAAGTACCTACGAACACCGACAAGTACCTACGAACACCGACAATTACCTAGAAACACCGACAATTACCTACAAACACCGACAAGTACCTACAAACACCGACAAGTACCTTCAAACACCGACAAGTACCTACAAACACCCACAAGTACCTACAAGCACCGACAAGTACCTACAAGTACCGACAATTACCTAGAAACACCGACAATTACCTAGAAACACCGACAATTACCTAGAAACACCCACAAGTACCTACAAACACCCACAAGTACCTACAAACACCCACAAGTACCTACAAACACCGACAAGTACCTACGAACATCCACAAGTACCTAGAAACACCCACAAGTACCTAGAAACACCCACAAGTACCTAGAAACACCCACAAGTACCTAGAAACACCCACAAGTACCTACAAACACCCACAAGTACCTACAAGCACCCACAAGTACCTACAAGCACCCACAAGTACCTAGAAACACCCACAATTACCAACAAACACCCACAAGTACCTACAAACACCCACAAGTACCTACAAACACCCACAAGTACCTACAAACACCCACAAGTACCTAGAAACACCCACAAGTGCCTACAAACACCGACAAGTACCTACAAACACCCACAAGTACCTACAAGCACCGACAATTACCTAGAAACACCGACAATTACCTAGAAACACCGACAATTACCTAGAAACACCGACAAGTACCTACGAACACCGACAAGTACCTACGAACACCGACAAGTACCTACGAACACCGACAAGTACCTACGAACACCGACAAGTACCTACGAACACCGACAATTACCTAGAAACACCGACAATTACCTACAAACACCGACAATTACCTACAAGCACCGACAAGTACCTACAAGCACCGACAATTACCTAGAAACACCGACAAGTACCTACAAACACCGACAAGTACCTACGAACACCGACAAGTACCTACGAACACCGACAAGTACCTACGAACACCGACAAGTACCTACGAACACCGACAAGTACCTACGAACACCGACAATTACCTAGAAACACCGACAATTACCTACAAACACCGACAAGTACCTACAAACACCGACAAGTACCTTCAAACACCGACAAGTACCTACAAACACCCACAAGTACCTACAAGCACCGACAAGTACCTACAAGTACCGACAATTACCTAGAAACACCGACAATTACCTAGAAACACCGACAATTACCTAGAAACACCCACAAGTACCTACAAACACCCACAAGTACCTACAAACACCCACAAGTACCTACAAACACCGACAAGTACCTACGAACATCCACAAGTACCTAGAAACACCCACAAGTACCTAGAAACACCCACAAGTACCTAGAAACACCCACAAGTACCTAGAAACACCCACAAGTACCTACAAACACCCACAAGTACCTACAAGCACCCACAAGTACCTACAAGCACCCACAAGTACCTAGAAACACCCACAATTACCAACAAACACCCACAAGTACCTACAAACACCCACAAGTACCTACAAACACCCACAAGTACCTACAAACACCCACAAGTACCTACAAACACCCACAAGTACCTAGAAACACCCACAAGTACCTAGAAACACCCACAAGTACCTTGAAACACCCACAAGTACCTAGAAACACCCACAAGTACATACAAACACCGACAAGTACCTACAAACACCGACAAGTACCTAGAAACACCCACAAGTACCTAGAAACACCCACAAGTACCTAGAAACACCCACAAGTACCTAGAAACACCCACAAGTACCTAGAAACACCCACAAGTACCTAGAAACACCCACAAGTACCTAGAAACACCCACTATCACCTAGAAACACCCACAAGTACCTAGAAACACCCACAAGTACCTAGAAACACCCACAAGTACCTAGAAACACCCACAAGTACCTAGAAACACCCACAAGTACCTAGAAACACCGACAAGTACTTAGAAACACCGATAAGTACCTAGAAACACCGACAAGTACCTAGAAACACCGACAAGTACCTACAAACACCGACAAGTACCTTCAAACACCGACAAGTACCTACAAACACCCACAAGTACCTACAAGCACCGACAAGTACCTACAAGTACCGACAATTACCTAGAAACACCGACAATTACCTAGAAACACCGACAATTACCTAGAAACACCCACAAGTACCTACAAACACCCACAAGTACCTACAAACACCCACAAGTACCTACAAACACCGACAAGTACCTACGAACATCCACAAGTACCTAGAAACACCCACAAGTACCTAGAAACACCCACAAGTACCTAGAAACACCCACAAGTACCTAGAAACACCCACAAGTACCTACAAACACCCACAAGTACCTACAAGCACCCACAAGTACCTACAAGCACCCACAAGTACCTAGAAACACCCACAATTACCAACAAACACCCACAAGTACCTACAAACACCCACAAGTACCTACAAACACCCACAAGTACCTACAAACACCCACAAGTACCTACAAACACCCACAAGTACCTAGAAACACCCACAAGTACCTAGAAACACCCACAAGTACCTTGAAACACCCACAAGTACCTAGAAACACCCACAAGTACATACAAACACCGACAAGTACCTACAAACACCGACAAGTACCTAGAAACACCCACAAGTACCTAGAAACACCCACAAGTACCTAGAAACACCCACAAGTACCTAGAAACACCCACAAGTACCTAGAAACACCCACAAGTACCTAGAAACACCCACAAGTACCTAGAAACACCCACTATCACCTAGAAACACCCACAAGTACCTAGAAACACCCACAAGTACCTAGAAACACCCACAAGTACCTAGAAACACCCACAAGTACCTAGAAACACCCACAAGTACCTAGAAACACCGACAAGTACTTAGAAACACCGACAAGTACCTAGAAACACCGACAAGTACCTAGAAACACCGACAAGTACCTACAAACACCGACAAGTACCTACAAACACCCACAAGTACCTACAAGCACCGACAAGTACTTAGAAACACCGACAAGTACCTAGAAACACCGACAAGTACCTAGAAACACCGACAAGTACCTACAAACACCGACAAGTACCTACAAACACCCACAAGTACCTACAAGCACCGACAATTACCTAGAAACACCGACAATTACCTAGAAACACCGACAATTACCTAGAAACACCGACAAGTACCTAGAAACACCGACAAGTACCTACAAACACCGACAAGTACCTACAAACACCGACAAGTACCTACGAACACCGAAGAGTACCTACGAACACCGACAAGTACCTACGAACACCGACAAGTACCTACGAACACCGACAAGTACCTACGAACACCGACAATTACCTAGAAACACCGACAATTACCTACAAACACCGACAAGTACCTACAAACACCGACAAATACCTACAAACACCCACAAGTACCTACAAGCACCGACAATTACCTAGAAACACCGACAATTACCTAGAAACACCCACAAGTACCTACAAACACCCACAAGTACCTACAAGCACCCACAAGTACCTACAAACACCCACAAGTACCTAGAAACACCCACAAGTACCTAGAAACACCCACAAGTACCTAGAAACACCCACAAGTACCTAGAAACACCGACAAGTACCTACAAACACCGACAAGTACCTAGAAACACCCACAAGTACCTAGAAACACCCACAAGTACCTAGAAACACCCACAAGTACCTAGAAACACCCACAAGTACCTAGAAACACCCACAAGTACCTAGAAACACCCACAAGTGCCTACAAACACCGACAAGTACCTACAAACACCCACAAGTACCTACAAGCACCGACAATTACCTAGAAACACCGACAATTACCTAGAAACACCGACAATTACCTAGAAACACCGACAAGTACCTACGAACACCGACAAGTACCTACGAACACCGACAAGTACCTACGAACACCGACAAGTACCTACGAACACCGACAAGTACCTACGAACACCGACAATTACCTAGAAACACCGACAATTACCTACAAACACCGACAATTACCTACAAGCACCGACAAGTACCTACAAGCACCGACAATTACCTAGAAACACCGACAAGTACCTACAAACACCGACAAGTACCTACGAACACCGACAAGTACCTACGAACACCGACAAGTACCTACGAACACCGACAAGTACCTACGAACACCGACAAGTACCTACGAACACCGACAATTACCTAGAAACACCGACAATTACCTACAAACACCGACAAGTACCTACAAACACCGACAAGTACCTTCAAACACCGACAAGTACCTACAAACACCCACAAGTACCTACAAGCACCGACAAGTACCTACAAGTACCGACAATTACCTAGAAACACCGACAATTACCTAGAAACACCGACAATTACCTAGAAACACCCACAAGTACCTACAAACACCCACAAGTACCTACAAACACCCACAAGTACCTACAAACACCGACAAGTACCTACGAACATCCACAAGTACCTAGAAACACCCACAAGTACCTAGAAACACCCACAAGTACCTAGAAACACCCACAAGTACCTAGAAACACCCACAAGTACCTACAAACACCCACAAGTACCTACAAGCACCCACAAGTACCTACAAGCACCCACAAGTACCTAGAAACACCCACAATTACCAACAAACACCCACAAGTACCTACAAACACCCACAAGTACCTACAAACACCCACAAGTACCTACAAACACCCACAAGTACCTAGAAACACCCACAAGTGCCTACAAACACCGACAAGTACCTACAAACACCCACAAGTACCTACAAGCACCGACAATTACCTAGAAACACCGACAATTACCTAGAAACACCGACAATTACCTAGAAACACCGACAAGTACCTACGAACACCGACAAGTACCTACGAACACCGACAAGTACCTACGAACACCGACAAGTACCTACGAACACCGACAAGTACCTACGAACACCGACAATTACCTAGAAACACCGACAATTACCTACAAACACCGACAATTACCTACAAGCACCGACAAGTACCTACAAGCACCGACAATTACCTAGAAACACCGACAAGTACCTACAAACACCGACAAGTACCTACGAACACCGACAAGTACCTACGAACACCGACAAGTACCTACGAACACCGACAAGTACCTACGAACACCGACAAGTACCTACGAACACCGACAATTACCTAGAAACACCGACAATTACCTACAAACACCGACAAGTACCTACAAACACCGACAAGTACCTTCAAACACCGACAAGTACCTACAAACACCCACAAGTACCTACAAGCACCGACAAGTACCTACAAGTACCGACAATTACCTAGAAACACCGACAATTACCTAGAAACACCGACAATTACCTAGAAACACCCACAAGTACCTACAAACACCCACAAGTACCTACAAACACCCACAAGTACCTACAAACACCGACAAGTACCTACGAACATCCACAAGTACCTAGAAACACCCACAAGTACCTAGAAACACCCACAAGTACCTAGAAACACCCACAAGTACCTAGAAACACCCACAAGTACCTACAAACACCCACAAGTACCTACAAGCACCCACAAGTACCTACAAGCACCCACAAGTACCTAGAAACACCCACAATTACCAACAAACACCCACAAGTACCTACAAACACCCACAAGTACCTACAAACACCCACAAGTACCTACAAACACCCACAAGTACCTACAAACACCCACAAGTACCTAGAAACACCCACAAGTACCTAGAAACACCCACAAGTACCTTGAAACACCCACAAGTACCTAGAAACACCCACAAGTACATACAAACACCGACAAGTACCTACAAACACCGACAAGTACCTAGAAACACCCACAAGTACCTAGAAACACCCACAAGTACCTAGAAACACCCACAAGTACCTAGAAACACCCACAAGTACCTAGAAACACCCACAAGTACCTAGAAACACCCACAAGTACCTAGAAACACCCACTATCACCTAGAAACACCCACAAGTACCTAGAAACACCCACAAGTACCTAGAAACACCCACAAGTACCTAGAAACACCCACAAGTACCTAGAAACACCCACAAGTACCTAGAAACACCGACAAGTACTTAGAAACACCGATAAGTACCTAGAAACACCGACAAGTACCTAGAAACACCGACAAGTACCTACAAACACCGACAAGTACCTTCAAACACCGACAAGTACCTACAAACACCCACAAGTACCTACAAGCACCGACAAGTACCTACAAGTACCGACAATTACCTAGAAACACCGACAATTACCTAGAAACACCGACAATTACCTAGAAACACCCACAAGTACCTACAAACACCCACAAGTACCTACAAACACCCACAAGTACCTACAAACACCGACAAGTACCTACGAACATCCACAAGTACCTAGAAACACCCACAAGTACCTAGAAACACCCACAAGTACCTAGAAACACCCACAAGTACCTAGAAACACCCACAAGTACCTACAAACACCCACAAGTACCTACAAGCACCCACAAGTACCTACAAGCACCCACAAGTACCTAGAAACACCCACAATTACCAACAAACACCCACAAGTACCTACAAACACCCACAAGTACCTACAAACACCCACAAGTACCTACAAACACCCACAAGTACCTACAAACACCCACAAGTACCTAGAAACACCCACAAGTACCTAGAAACACCCACAAGTACCTTGAAACACCCACAAGTACCTAGAAACACCCACAAGTACATACAAACACCGACAAGTACCTACAAACACCGACAAGTACCTAGAAACACCCACAAGTACCTAGAAACACCCACAAGTACCTAGAAACACCCACAAGTACCTAGAAACACCCACAAGTACCTAGAAACACCCACAAGTACCTAGAAACACCCACAAGTACCTAGAAACACCCACTATCACCTAGAAACACCCACAAGTACCTAGAAACACCCACAAGTACCTAGAAACACCCACAAGTACCTAGAAACACCCACAAGTACCTAGAAACACCCACAAGTACCTAGAAACACCGACAAGTACTTAGAAACACCGACAAGTACCTAGAAACACCGACAAGTACCTAGAAACACCGACAAGTACCTACAAACACCGACAAGTACCTACAAACACCCACAAGTACCTACAAGCACCGACAAGTACTTAGAAACACCGACAAGTACCTAGAAACACCGACAAGTACCTAGAAACACCGACAAGTACCTACAAACACCGACAAGTACCTACAAACACCCACAAGTACCTACAAGCACCGACAATTACCTAGAAACACCGACAATTACCTAGAAACACCGACAATTACCTAGAAACACCGACAAGTACCTAGAAACACCGACAAGTACCTACAAACACCGACAAGTACCTACAAACACCGACAAGTACCTACGAACACCGAAGAGTACCTACGAACACCGACAAGTACCTACGAACACCGACAAGTACCTACGAACACCGACAAGTACCTACGAACACCGACAATTACCTAGAAACACCGACAATTACCTACAAACACCGACAAGTACCTACAAACACCGACAAATACCTACAAACACCCACAAGTACCTACAAGCACCGACAATTACCTAGAAACACCGACAATTACCTAGAAACACCCACAAGTACCTACAAACACCCACAAGTACCTACAAGCACCCACAAGTACCTACAAACACCCACAAGTACCTACGAACATCCACAAGTACCTAGAAACACCGACAAGTACCTACGAACATCCACAAGTACCTAGAAACACCCACAAGTACCTAGAAACACCCACAAGTACCTAGAAACACCCACAAGTACCTAGAAACACCCACAAGTACCTAGAAACACCCACAATTACCAACAAACACCCACAAGTACCTAGAAACACCCACAAGTACCTAGAAACACCCACAAGTACCTAGAAACACCCACAAGTACCTAGAAACACCCACAAGTACCTACAAGCACCCACAAGTACCTAGAAACACCCACAATTACCTACAAACACCCACAAGTACCTACAAACACCCACAAGTACCTACAAACACCCACAAGTACCTAGAAACACCCACAAGTACCTAGAAACACCCACAAGTACCTAGAAACACCCACAAGTACCTAGAAACACCCACAAGTACCTAGAAACACCGACAAGTACCTACAAACACCGACAAGTACCTAGAAACACCCACAAGTACCTAGAAACACCCACAAGTACCTAGAAACACCCACAAGTACCTAGAAACACCCACAAGTACCTAGAAACACCCACAAGTACCTAGAAACACCCACAAGTACCTAGAAACACCCACAAGTACCTAGAAACACCCACAAGTACCTAGAAACACCCACAAGTACCTAGAAACACCCACAATTACCAACAAACACCCACAAGTACCTAGAAACACCCACAAGTACCTAGAAACACCCACAAGTACCTAGAAACACCCACAAGTACCTAGAAACACCCACAAGTACCTACAAGCACCCACAAGTACCTAGAAACACCCACAATTACCTACAAACACCCACAAGTACCTACAAACACCCACAAGTACCTACAAACATCCACAAGTACCTAGAAACACCCACAAGTACCTAGAAACACCCACAAGTACCTAGAAACACCCACAAGTACCTAGAAACACCCACAAGTACCTAGAAACACCCACAAGTACCTAGAAACACCCACA
This sequence comes from Phalangium opilio, assembly GCF_054372755.1. Classification (NCBI taxonomy): domain Eukaryota; kingdom Metazoa; phylum Arthropoda; class Arachnida; order Opiliones; family Phalangiidae; genus Phalangium; species Phalangium opilio. The sequence goes on along the minus strand of NW_028324200.1, from coordinate 2,454,564 downwards.
AGTACCTAGAAACACCCACAAGTACCTACAAACACCCACAATTACCTACAAACACCCACAAGTACCTACAAACACCCAAAAGTACCTACAAACACCCACAAGTACCTACAAACACCCACAAGTATCTACAAACACCCACAAGTACCTACAAACACCCACAAGTACCTACAAACACCCACAAGTACCTACAAACACCCACAAGTACCTACAAACACCGACAAGTACCTACAAACAACCACAAGTACCTAGAAACACCCACAAGTACCTACAAACACCCACAAGTACCTACAAGCACCCACAAGTACCTACAAGCACCCACAAGTACCTAGAAACACCCACAATTACCTACAAACACCCACAAGTACCTACAAACACCCACAAGTACCTACAAACACCCACAAGTACCTAGAAACACCCACAAGTACCTAGAAACACCCACAAGTACCTAGAAACACCCACAAGTACCTAGAAACACCCACAAGTACCTAGAAACACCGACAAGTACCTACAAACACCGACAAGTACCTAGAAACACCCACAAGTACCTAGAAACACCCACAAGTACCTAGAAACACCCACAAGTACCTAGAAACACCCACAAGTACCTAGAAACACCCACAAGTACCTAGAAACACCCACAAGTACCTAGAAACACCCACAAGTACCTAGAAACACCCACAAGTACCTAGAAACACCCACAAGTACCTAGAAACACCCACAAGTACCTAGAAACACCCACAAGTACCTAGAAACACCCACAAGTACCTAGAAACACCCACAAGTACCTACAAGCACCCACAAGTACCTAGAAACACCCACAAGTACCTAGAAACACCCACAAGTACCTACAAACACCCACAAGTACCTAGAAACACCCACAAGTACCTAGAAACACCCACAAGTACCTACAAGCACCGACAATTACCTAGAAACACCGACAATTACCTACAAACACCGACAAGTACCTAGAATCACCGACAAGTGCCTACAAACACCGACAAGTACCTACAAACACCCACAAGTACCTACAAGCACCGACAATTACCTAGAAACACCGACAATTACCTAGAAACACCGACAATTACCTAGAAACACCGACAAGTACCTACGAACACCGACAAGTACCTACGAACACCGACAAGTACCTACGAACACCGACAAGTACCTACGAACACCGACAAGTACCTACGAACACCGACAATTACCTAGAAACACCGACAATTACCTACAAACACCGACAATTACCTACAAGCACCGACAAGTACCTACAAGCACCGACAATTACCTAGAAACACCGACAAGTACCTAGAAACACCGACAAGTACCTACAAACACCGACAAGTACCTACGAACACCGACAAGTACCTACGAACACCGACAAGTACCTACGAACACCGACAAGTACCTACGAACACCGACAAGTACCTACGAACACCGACAATTACCTAGAAACACCGACAATTACCTACAAACACCGACAAGTACCTACAAACACCGACAAGTACCTTCAAACACCGACAAGTACCTACAAACACCCACAAGTACCTACAAGCACCGACAAGTACCTACAAGCACCGACAATTACCTAGAAACACCGACAATTACCTAGAAACACCGACAATTACCTAGAAACACCCACAAGTACCTACAAACACCCACAAGTACCTACAAACACCCACAAGTACCTACAAACACCGACAAGTACCTACGAACATCCACAAGTACCTAGAAACACCCACAAGTACCTAGAAACACCCACAAGTACCTAGAAACACCCACAAGTACCTAGAAACACCCACAAGTACCTACAAACACCCACAAGTACCTACAAGCACCCACAAGTACCTACAAGCACCCACAAGTACCTAGAAACACCCACAATTACCAACAAACACCCACAAGTACCTACAAACACCCACAAGTACCTACAAACACCCACAAGTACCTACAAACACCCACAAGTACCTACAAACACCCACAAGTACCTAGAAACACCCACAAGTACCTAGAAACACCCACAAGTACCTTGAAACACCCACAAGTACCTAGAAACACCCACAAGTACATACAAACACCGACAAGTACCTACAAACACCGACAAGTACCTAGAAACACCCACAAGTACCTAGAAACACCCACAAGTACCTAGAAACACCCACAAGTACCTAGAAACACCCACAAGTACCTAGAAACACCCACTATCACCTACAAACACCCACAAGTACCTAGAAACACCCACAAGTACCTAGAAACACCCACAAGTACCTAGAAACACCCACAAGTACCTAGAAACACCCACAAGTACCTAGAAACACCGACAAGTACTTAGAAACACCGACAAGTACCTAGAAACACCGACAAGTACCTAGAAACACCGACAAGTACCTACAAACACCGACAAGTACCTACAAACACCCACAAGTACCTACAAGCACCGACAAGTACTTAGAAACACCGACAAGTACCTAGAAACACCGACAAGTACCTAGAAACACCGACAAGTACCTACAAACACCGACAAGTACCTACAAACACCCACAAGTACCTACAAGCACCGACAATTACCTAGAAACACCGACAATTACCTAGAAACACCGACAATTACCTAGAAACACCGACAAGTACCTAGAAACACCGACAAGTACCTACAAACACCGACAAGTACCTACAAACACCGACAAGTACCTACGAACACCGAAGAGTACCTACGAACACCGACAAGTACCTACGAACACCGACAAGTACCTACGAACACCGACAAGTACCTACGAACACCGACAATTACCTAGAAACACCGACAATTACCTACAAACACCGACAAGTACCTACAAACACCGACAAATACCTACAAACACCCACAAGTACCTACAAGCACCGACAATTACCTAGAAACACCGACAATTACCTAGAAACACCCACAAGTACCTACAAACACCCACAAGTACCTACAAGCACCCACAAGTACCTACAAACACCCACAAGTACCTACGAACATCCACAAGTACCTAGAAACACCGACAAGTACCTACGAACATCCACAAGTACCTAGAAACACCCACAAGTACCTAGAAACACCCACAAGTACCTAGAAACACCCACAAGTACCTAGAAACACCCACAAGTACCTAGAAACACCCACAATTACCAACAAACACCCACAAGTACCTAGAAACACCCACAAGTACCTACAAACACCCACAATTACCTACAAACACCCACAAGTACCTACAAACACCCAAAAGTACCTACAAACACCCACAAGTACCTACAAACACCCACAAGTATCTACAAACACCCACAAGTACCTACAAACACCCACAAGTACCTACAAACACCCACAAGTACCTACAAACACCGACAAGTACCTACAAACACCCACAAGTACCTAGAAACACCCACAAGTACCTACAAACACCCACAAGTACCTACAAGCACCCACAAGTACCTACAAGCACCCACAAGTACCTAGAAACACCCACAATTACCTACAAACACCCACAAGTACCTACAAACACCCACAAGTACCTAGAAACACCCACAAGTACCTAGAAACACCCACAAGTACCTAGAAACACCCACAAGTACCTAGAAACACCCACAAGTACCTAGAAACACCCACAAGTACCTAGAAACACCCACAAGTACCTAGAAACACCGACAAGTACCTACAAACACCGACAAGTACCTAGAAACACCCACAAGTACCTAGAAACACCCACAAGTACCTAGAAACACCCACAAGTACCTAGAAACACCCACAAGTACCTAGAAACACCCACAAGTACCTAGAAACACCCACAAGTACCTAGAAACACCCACAAGTACCTAGAAACACCCGCAAGTACCTACAAGCACCCACAAGTACCTACAAGCACCCACAAGTACCTAGAAACACCCACAAGTACCTAGAAACACCCACAAGTACCTAGAAACACCCACAAGTACCTAGAAACACCCACAAGTACCTAGAAACACCCACATGTACCTAGAAACACCCACAAGTACCTAGAAACACCCACAAGTACCTAGAAACACCCACAAGTACCTAGAAACACCCACAAGTACCTAGAAACACCCACAAGTACCTAGAAACACCCACAAGTACCTAGAAACACCCACAAGTACCTAGAAACACCGACAAGTACCTAGAAACACCGACAAGTACCTACAAACACCGACAAGTACCTAGAATCACCGACAAGTACCTACAAACACCGACAAGTACCTACAAACACCCACAAGTACCTACAAGCACCGACAATTACCTAGAAACACCGACAATTACCTAGAAACACCGACAATTACCTAGAAACACCGACAAGTACCTAGAAACATCGACAAGTACCTACAAACACCGACAAGTACCTACAAACACCGACAAGTACCTACAAACAACGACAAGTACCTACGAACACCGACAAGTACCTACGAACACCGACAAGTACCTACGAACACCGACAAGTACCTACGATTACCGACAAGTACCTACGAACACCGACAAGTACCTACGAACACCGACAAGTACCTACGAACACCGACAAGTACCTACAAACACCGACAAGTACCTACAAGCACCGACAATTACCTAGAAACACCGACAATTACCTAGAAACACCCACAAGTACCTACAAACACCCACAAGTACCTACAAGCACCCACAAGTACCTACAAACACCCACAATTACCAACAAACACCCACAAGTACCTACAAACACCCACAAGTACCTACAAACACCCACAAGTACCTGCAAACACCCACAAGTACCTAGAAACACCCACAAGTACCTAGAAACACCCACAAGTACCTAGAAACACCCACAAGTACCTAGAAACACCCACAAGTACCTAGAAACACCCACAAGTACCTAGAAACACCCACAAGTACCTACAAACACCCACAAGTACCTACAAGCACCCACAAGTACCTACAAACACCGACAAGTACCTACGAACATCCACAAGTACCTAGAAACACCCACAAGTACCTAGAAACACCCACAAGTACCTAGAAACACTCACAAGTACCTAGAAACACCCACAAGTACCTACAAACACCCACAAGTACCTAGAAACACCCACAAGTACCTAGAAACACCCACAATTACCAACAAACACCCACAGTTACCTACAAACACCCACAAGTACCTACAAACACCCAAAAGTACCTACAAACACCCACAAGTACCTACAAACACCCACAAGTATCTACAAACACCCACAAGTACCTACAAACACCGACAAGTACCTACAAACACCCACAAGTACCTACAAACACCCACAAGTACCTACAAACACCCACAAGTACCTAGAAACACCCACAAGTACATACAAACACCCACAAGTACCTACAAGCACCCACAAGTACCTAGAAACACCCACAATTACCAACAAACACCCACAAGTACCTACAAACACCCACAAGTACCTACAAACACCCACAAGTACCTACAAACACCCACAAGTACCTAGAAACACCCACAAGTACCTAGAAACACCCACAAGTACCTAGAAACACCCACAAGTACCTAGAAACACCCACAAGTACCTAGAAACACCGACAAGTACCTACAAACACCGACAAGTACCTAGAAACACCCACAAGTACTTAGAAACACCCACAAGTACCTAGAAACACCCACAAGTACCTAGAAACACCCACAAGTACCTAGAAACACCCACAAGTACCTAGAAACACCCACAAGTACCTAGAAACACCCACAAGTACCTACAAGCACCCACAATTATCTACAAACACCCACAAGTACCTACAAACACCCAAAAGTACCTACAAACACCCACAAGTACCTACAAACACCCACAAGTATCTACAAACACCCACAAGTACCTACAAACACCCACAAGTACCTACAAACACCCACAAGTACCTACAAACACCGACAAGTACCTACAAACACCCACAAGTACCTAGAAACACCCACAAGTACCTACAAACACCCACAAGTACCTACAAGCACCCACAAGTACCTACAAGCACCCACAAGTACCTAGAAACACCCACAATTACCAACAAACACCCACAAGTACCTACAAACACCCACAAGTACCTACAAACACCCACAAGTACCTGCAAACACCCACAAGTACCTAGAAACACCCACAAGTACCTAGAAACACCCACAAGTACCTAGAAACACCCACAAGTACCTAGAAACACCCACAAGTACCTAGAAACACCGACAAGTACCTACAAACACCGACAAGTACCTAGAAACACCCACAAGTACCTAGAAACACCCACAAGTACCTAGAAACACCCACAAGTACCTAGAAACACCGACAAGTACCTAGAAACATCGACAAGTACCTACAAACACCGACAAGTACCTACAAACACCGACAAGTACCTACAAACACCGACAAGTACCTACGAACACCGACAAGTACCTACGAACACCGACAAGTACCTACGAACACCGACAAGTACCTACGATTACCGACAAGTACCTACGAACACCGACAAGTACCTACGAACACCGACAAGTACCTACGAACACCGACAAGTACCTACAAACACCGACAAGTACCTACAAGCACCGACAATTACCTAGAAACACCGACAATTACCTAGAAACACCCACAAGTACCTAGAAACACCCACAAGTACCTACAAACACCCACAAGTACCTACAAGCACCCACAAGTACCTACAAACACCCACAATTACCAACAAACACCCACAAGTACCTACAAACACCCACAAGTACCTACAAACACCCACAAGTACCTGCAAACACCCACAAGTACCTAGAAACACCCACAAGTACCTAGAAACACCCACAAGTACCTAGAAACACCCACAAGTACCTAGAAACACCCACAAGTACCTAGAAACACCCACAAGTACCTAGAAACACCCACAAGTACCTACAAACACCCACAAGTACCTACAAGCACCCACAAGTACCTACAAACACCGACAAGTACCTACGAACATCCACAAGTACCTAGAAACACCCACAAGTACCTAGAAACACCCACAAGTACCTAGAAACACTCACAAGTACCTAGAAACACCCACAAGTACCTAGAAACACCCACAAGTACCTAGAAACACCCACAAGTACCTAGAAACACCCACAATTACCAACAAACACCCACAGTTACCTACAAACACCCACAAGTACCTACAAACACCCAAAAGTACCTACAAACACCCACAAGTACCTACAAACACCCACAAGTATCTACAAACACCCACAAGTACCTACAAACACCGACAAGTACCTACAAACACCCACAAGTACCTACAAACACCCACAAGTACCTACAAACACCCACAAGTACCTAGAAACACCCACAAGTACATACAAACACCCACAAGTACCTACAAGCACCCACAAGTACCTACAAGCACCCACAAGTACCTAGAAACACCCACAATTACCAACAAACACCCACAAGTACCTACAAACACCCACAAGTACCTACAAACACCCACAAGTACCTACAAACACCCACAAGTACCTAGAAACACCCACAAGTACCTAGAAACACCCACAAGTACCTAGAAACACCCACAAGTACCTAGAAACACCCACAAGTACCTAGAAACACCGACAAGTACCTACAAACACCGACAAGTACCTAGAAACACCCACAAGTACCTAGAAACACCCACAAGTACCTAGAAACACCCACAAGTACCTAGAAACACCCACAAGTACCTAGAAACACCCACAAGTACCTAGAAACACCCACAAGTACCTAGAAACACCCACAAGTACCTACAAGCACCCACAATTACCTACAAACACCCACAAGTACCTACAAACACCCAAAAGTACCTACAAACACCCACAAGTACCTACAAACACCCACAAGTATCTACAAACACCCACAAGTACCTACAAACACCCACAAGTACCTACAAACACCCACAAGTACCTACAAACACCGACAAGTACCTACAAACACCCACAAGTACCTAGAAACACCCACAAGTACCTACAAACACCCACAAGTACCTACAAGCACCCACAAGTACCTACAAGCACCCACAAGTACCTAGAAACACCCACAATTACCAACAAACACCCACAAGTACCTACAAACACCCACAAGTACCTACAAACACCCACAAGTACCTGCAAACACCCACAAGTACCTAGAAACACCCACAAGTACCTAGAAACACCCACAAGTACCTAGAAACACCCACAAGTACCTAGAAACACCCACAAGTACCTAGAAACACCCACAAGTACCTAGAAACACCGACAAGTACCTACAAACACCGACAAGTACCTAGAAACACCCACAAGTACCTAGAAACACCCACAAGTACCTAGAAACACCCACAAGTACCTAGAAACACCCACAAGTACCTAGAAACACCCACAAGTACCTAGAAACACCCACAAGTACCTAGAAACACCCACAAGTACCTAGAAACACCCACAAGTACCTAGAAACACCCACAAGTACCTAGAAACACCCACAAGTACCTAGAAACACCCACAAGTACCTAGAAACACCCACAAGTACCTAGAAACACCCACAAGTACCTAGAAACACCCACAAGTACCTACAAGCACCCACAATTACCTACAAACACCCACAAGTACCTACAAACACCCAAAAGTACCTACAAACACCCACAAGTACCTACAAACACCCACAAGTATCTACAAACACCCACAAGTACCTACAAACACCCACAAGTACCTACAAACACCCACAAGTACCTACAAACACCGACAAGTACCTACAAACACCCACAAGTACCTAGAAACACCCACAAGTACCTACAAACACCCACAAGTACCTACAAGCACCCACAAGTACCTACAAGCACCCACAAGTACCTAGAAACACCCACAATTACCAACAAACACCCACAAGTACCTACAAACACCCACAAGTACCTACAAACACCCACAAGTACCTGCAAACACCCACAAGTACCTAGAAACACCCACAAGTACCTAGAAACACCCACAAGTACCTAGAAACACCCACAAGTACCTAGAAACACCCACAAGTACCTAGAAACACCCACAAGTACCTAGAAACACCGACAAGTACCTACAAACACCGACAAGTACCTAGAAACACCCACAAGTACCTAGAAACACCCACAAGTACCTAGAAACACCCACAAGTACCTAGAAACACCCACAAGTACCTAGAAACACCCACAAGTACCTAGAAACACCCACAAGTACCTAGAAACACCCACAAGTACCTAGAAACACCCACAAGTACCTAGAAACACCCACAAGTACCTAGAAACACCCACAAGTACCTACAAACACCCACAAGTACCTACAAGCACCCACAAGTACCTACAAGCACCCACAAGTACCTAGAAACACCCACAATTACCTACAAACACCCACAAGTACCTACAAACACCCACAAGTACCTAGAAACACCCACAAGTACCTAGAAACACCCACAAGTACCTAGAAACACCCACAAGTACCTAGAAACACCCACAAGTACCTAGAAACACCCACAAGTACCTAGAAACACCCACAAGTACCTAGAAACACCGACAAGTACCTACAAACACCGACAAGTACCTAGAAACACCCACAAGTACCTAGAAACACCCACAAGTACCTAGAAACACCCACAAGTACCTAGAAACACCCACAAGTACCTAGAAACACCCACAAGTACCTAGAAACACCCACAAGTACCTAGAAACACCCACAAGTACCTAGAAACACCCGCAAGTACCTACAAGCACCCACAAGTACCTACAAGCACCCACAAGTACCTAGAAACACCCACAAGTACCTAGAAACACCCACAAGTACCTAGAAACACCCACAAGTACCTAGAAACACCCACAAGTACCTAGAAACACCCACAAGTACCTAGAAACACCCACAAGTACCTAGAAACACCCACAAGTACCTAGAAACACCCACAAGTACCTAGAAACACCCACAAGTACCTAGAAACACCCACAAGTACCTAGAAACACCCACAAGTACCTAGAAACACCCACAAGTACCTAGAAACACCCACAAGTACCTAGAAACACCGACAAGTACCTAGAAATACCGACAAGTACCTACAAACACCGACAAGTACCTAGAATCACCGACAAGTACCTACAAACACCGACAAGTACCTACAAACACCCACAAGTACCTACAAGCACCGACAATTACCTAGAAACACCGACAATTACCTAGAAACACCGACAATTACCTAGAAACACCGACAAGTACCTAGAAACATCGACAAGTACCTACAAACACCGACAAGTACCTACAAACACCGACAAGTACCTACAAACACCGACAAGTACCTACGAACACCGACAAGTACCTACGAACACCGACAAGTACCTACGAACACCGACAAGTACCTACGATTACCGACAAGTACCTACGAACACCGACAAGTACCTACGAACACCGACAAGTACCTACGAACACCGACAAGTACCTACAAACACCGACAAGTACCTACAAGCACCGACAATTACCTAGAAACACCGACAATTACCTAGAAACACCCACAAGTACCTACAAGCACCCACAAGTACCTACAAACACCCACAATTACCAACAAACACCCACAAGTACCTACAAACACCCACAAGTACCTACAAACACCCACAAGTACCTGCAAACACCCACAAGTACCTAGAAACACCCACAAGTACCTAGAAACACCCACAAGTACCTAGAAACACCCACAAGTACCTAGAAACACCCACAAGTACCTAGAAACACCCACAAGTACCTAGAAACACCCACAAGTACCTACAAACACCCACAAGTACCTACAAGCACCCACAAGTACCTACAAACACCGACAAGTACCTACGAACATCCACAAGTACCTAGAAACACCCACAAGTACCTAGAAACACCCACAAGTACCTAGAAACACTCACAAGTACCTAGAAACACCCACAAGTACCTAGAAACACCCACAAGTACCTAGAAACACCCACAAGTACCTAGAAACACCCACAATTACCAACAAACACCCACAGTTACCTACAAACACCCACAAGTACCTACAAACACCCAAAAGTACCTACAAACACCCACAAGTACCTACAAACACCCACAAGTATCTACAAACACCCACAAGTACCTACAAACACCGACAAGTACCTACAAACACCCACAAGTACCTAGAAACACCCACAAGTACCTACAAACACCCACAAGTACCTAGAAACACCCACAAGTACATACAAACACCCACAAGTACCTACAAGCACCCACAAGTACCTACAAGCACCCACAAGTACCTAGAAACACCCACAATTACCAACAAACACCCACAGGTACCTACAAACACCCACAAGTACCTACAAACACCCACAAGTACCTACAAACACCCACAAGTACCTAGAAACACCCACAAGTACCTAGAAACACCCACAAGTACCTAGAAACACCCACAAGTACCTAGAAACACCCACAAGTACCTAGAAACACCGACAAGTACCTACAAACACCGACAAGTACCTAGAAACACCCACAAGTACCTAGAAACACCCACAAGTACCTAGAAACACCCACAAGTACCTAGAAACACCCACAAGTACCTAGAAACACCCACAAGTACCTAGAAACACCCACAAGTACCTAGAAACACCCACAAGTACCTACAAGCACCCACAATTACCTACAAACACCCACAAGTACCTACAAACACCCAAAAGTACCTACAAACACCCACAAGTACCTACAAACACCCACAAGTATCTACAAACACCCACAAGTACCTACAAACACCCACAAGTACCTACAAACACCCACAAGTACCTACAAACACCGAAAAGTACCTACAAACACCCACAAGTACCTAGAAACACCCACAAGTACCTACAAACACCCACAAGTACCTACAAGCACCCACAAGTACCTACAAGCACCCACAAGTACCTAGAAACACCCACAATTACCAACAAACACCCACAAGTACCTACAAACACCCACAAGTACCTACAAACACCCACAAGTACCTGCAAACACCCACAAGTACCTAGAAACACCCACAAGTACCTAGAAACACCCACAAGTACCTAGAAACACCCACAAGTACCTAGAAACACCCACAAGTACCTAGAAACACCCACAAGTACCTAGAAACACCGACAAGTACCTAGAAACACCGACAAGTACCTAGAAACACCCACAAGTACCTAGAAACACCCACAAGTACCTAGAAACACCCACAAGTACCTAGAAACACCCACAAGTACCTAGAAACACCCACAAGTACCTAGAAACACCCACAAGTACCTAGAAACACCCACAAGTACCTAGAAACACCCACAAGTACCTAGAAACACCCACAAGTACCTACAAACACCCACAAGTACCTACAAGCACCCACAAGTACCTAGAAACACCCACAAGTACCTAGAAACACCCACAAGTACCTAGAAACACCCACAAGTACCTAGAAACACCCACAAGTACCTAGAAACACCCACAAGTACCTAGAAACACCCACAAGTACCTAGAAACACCCACAAGTACCTAGAAACACCGACAAGTACCTACAAACACCGACAAGTACCTAGAATCACCGACAAGTACCTACAAACACCGACAAGTACCTACAAACACCCACAAGTACCTACAAGCACCGACAATTACCTAGAAACACCGACAATTACCTAGAAACACCGACAATTACCTAGAAACACCGACAAGTACCTAGAAACATCGACAAGTACCTACAAACACCGACAAGTACCTACAAACACCGACAAGTACCTACAAACACCGACAAGTACCTACGAACACCGGCAAGTACCTACGAACACCGACAAGTACCTACGAACACCGACAAGTACCTACGATTACCGACAAGTACCTACGAACACCGACAAGTACCTACGAACACCGACAAGTACCTACGAACACCGACAAGTACCTACAAACACCGACAAGTACCTACAAGCACCGACAATTACCTAGAAACACCGACAATTACCTAGAAACACCCACAAGTACCTACAAACACCCACAAGTACCTACAAGCACCCACAAGTACCTACAAACACCCACAATTACCAACAAACACCCACAAGTACCTACAAACACCCACAAGTACCTACAAACACCCACAAGTACCTGCAAACACCCACAAGTACCTAGAAACACCCACAAGTACCTAGAAACACCCACAAGTACCTAGAAACACCCACAAGTACCTAGAAACACCCACAAGTACCTAGAAACACCCACAAGTACCTAGAAACACCCACAAGTACCTACAAACACCCACAAGTACCTACAAGCACCCACAAGTACCTACAAACACCGACAAGTACCTACGAACATCCACAAGTACCTAGAAACACCCACAAGTACCTAGAAACACCCACAAGTACCTAGAAACACTCACAAGTACCTAGAAACACCCACAAGTACCTAGAAACACCCACAAGTACCTAGAAACACCCACAAGTACCTAGAAACACCCACAATTACCAACAAACACCCACAGTTACCTACAAACACCCACAAGTACCTACAAACACCCAAAAGTACCTACAAACACCCACAAGTACCTACAAACACCCACAAGTATCTACAAACACCCACAAGTACCTACAAACACCGACAAGTACCTACAAACACCCACAAGTACCTAGAAACACCCACAAGTACCTACAAACACCCACAAGTACCTAGAAACACCCACAAGTACATACAAACACCCAAAAGTACCTACAAGCACCCACAAGTACCTACAAGCACCCACAAGTACCTAGAAACACCCACAATTACCAACAAACACCCACAAGTACCTACAAACACCCACAAGTACCTACAAACACCCACAAGTACCTACAAACACCCACAAGTACCTACAAACACCCACAAGTACCTAGAAACACCCACAAGTACCTAGAAACACCCACAAGTACCTAGAAACACCCACAAGTACCTAGAAACACCGACAAGTACCTACAAACACCGACAAGTACCTAGAAACACCCACAAGTACCTAGAAACACCCACAAGTACCTAGAAACACCCACAAGTACCTAGAAACACCCACAAGTACCTAGAAACACCCACAAGTACCTAGAAACACCCACAAGTACCTAGAAACACCCACAAGTACCTACAAGCACCCACAATTACCTACAAACACCCACAAGTACCTACAAACACCCAAAAGTACCTACAAACACCCACAAGTACCTACAAACACCCACAAGTATCTACAAACACCCACAAGTACCTACAAACACCCACAAGTACCTACAAACACCCACAAGTACCTACAAACACCGACAAGTACCTACAAACACCCACAAGTACCTAGAAACACCCACAAGTACCTACAAACACCCACAAGTACCTACAAGCACCCACAAGTACCTACAAGCACCCACAAGTACCTAGAAACACCCACAATTACCAACAAACACCCACAAGTACCTACAAACACCCACAAATACCTACAAACACCCACAAGTACCTGCAAACACCCACAAGTACCTAGAAACACCCACAAGTACCTAGAAACACCCACAAGTACCTAGAAACACCCACAAGTACCTAGAAACACCCACAAGTACCTAGAAACACCCACAAGTACCTAGAAACACCGACAAGTACCTAGAAACACCGACAAGTACCTAGAAACACCCACAAGTACCTAGAAACACCCACAAGTACCTAGAAACACCCACAAGTACCTAGAAACACCCACAAGTTCCTAGAAACACCCTCAAGTACCTAGAAACACCCACAAGTACCTAGAAACACCCACAAGTACCTAGAAACACCCACAAGTACCTAGAAACACCCACAAGTACCTAGAAACACTCACAAGTACCTAGAAACACCCACAAGTACCTAGAAACACCCACAAGTACCTAGAAACACCCACAAGTACCTAGAAACACCCACAATTACCAACAAACACCCACAGTTACCTACAAACACCCACAAGTACCTACAAACACCCAAAAGTACCTACAAACACCCACAAGTACCTACAAACACCCACAAGTATCTACAAACACCCACAAGTACCTACAAACACCGACAAGTACCTACAAACACCCACAAGTACCTAGAAACACCCACAAGTACCTACAAACACCCACAAGTACCTAGAAACACCCACAAGTACATACAAACACCTAAAAGTACCTACAAGCACCCACAAGTACCTACAAGCACCCACAAGTACCTAGAAACACCCACAATTACCAACAAACACCCACAAGTACCTACAAACACCCACAAGTACCTACAAACACCCACAAGTACCTACAAACACCCACAAGTACCTACAAACACCCACAAGTACCTAGAAACACCCACAAGTACCTAGAAACACCCACAAGTACCTAGAAACACCCACAAGTACCTAGAAACACCGACAAGTACCTACAAACACCGACAAGTACCTAGAAACACCCACAAGTACCTAGAAACACCCACAAGTACCTAGAAACACCCACAAGTACCTAGAAACACCCACAAGTACCTAGAAACACCCACAAGTACCTAGAAACACCCACAAGTACCTAGAAACACCCACAAGTACCTACAAGCACCCACAATCACCTACAAACACCCACAAGTACCTACAAACACCCAAAAGTACCTACAAACACCCACAAGTACCTACAAACACCCACAAGTATCTACAAACACCCACAAGTACCTACAAACACCCACAAGTACCTACAAACACCCACAAGTACCTACAAACACCGACAAGTACCTACAAACACCCACAAGTACCTAGAAACACCCACAAGTACCTACAAACACCCACAAGTACCTACAAGCACCCACAAGTACCTACAAGCACCCACAAGTACCTAGAAACACCCACAATTACCAACAAACACCCACAAGTACCTACAAACACCCACAAATACCTACAAACACCCACAAGTACCTGCAAACACCCACAAGTACCTAGAAACACCCACAAGTACCTAGAAACACCCACAAGTACCTAGAAACACCCACAAGTACCTAGAAACACCCACAAGTACCTAGAAACACCCACAAGTACCTAGAAACACCGACAAGTACCTAGAAACACCGACAAGTACCTAGAAACACCCACAAGTACCTAGAAACACCCACAAGTACCTAGAAACACCCACAAGTACCTAGAAACACCCACAAGTTCCTAGAAACACCCACAAGTACCTAGAAACACCCACAAGTACCTAGAAACACCCACAAGTACCTAGAAACACCCACAAGTACCTAGAAACACCCACAAGTACCTAGAAACACCCACAAGTACCTACAAACACCCACAAGTACCTACAAGCACCCACAAGTACCTACAAGCACCCACAAGTACCTAGAAACACCCACAATTACCAACAAACACCCACAAGTACCTACAAACACCCACAAGTACCTACAAACACCCACAAGTACCTACAAACACCCACAAGTACCTACAAACACCCACAAGTACCTACAAACACCCACAAGTACCTAGAAACACCCACAAGTACCTAGAAACACCCACAAGTACCTTGAAACACCCACAAGTACCTAGAAACACCCACAAGTACATACAAACACCGACAATTACCTAGAAACACCGACAATTACCTAGAAACACCGACAATTACCTAGAAACACCGACAAGTACCTAGAAACATCGACAAGTACCTACAAACACCGACAAGTACCTACAAACACCGACAAGTACCTACAAACACCGACAAGTACCTACGAACACCGGCAAGTACCTACGAACACCGACAAGTACCTACGAACACCGACAAGTACCTACGATTACCGACAAGTACCTACGAACACCGACAAGTACCTACGAACACCGACAAGTACCTACGAACACCGACAAGTACCTACAAACACCGACAAGTACCTACAAGCACCGACAATTACCTAGAAACACCGACAATTACCTAGAAACACCCACAAGTACCTACAAACACCCACAAGTACCTACAAGCACCCACAAGTACCTACAAACACCCACAATTACCAACAAACACCCACAAGTACCTACAAACACCCACAAGTACCTACAAACACCCACAAGTACCTGCAAACACCCACAAGTACCTAGAAACACCCACAAGTACCTAGAAACACCCACAAGTACCTAGAAACACCCACAAGTACCTAGAAACACCCACAAGTACCTAGAAACACCCACAAGTACCTAGAAACACCCACAAGTACCTACAAACACCCACAAGTACCTACAAGCACCCACAAGTACCTACAAACACCGACAAGTACCTACGAACATCCACAAGTACCTAGAAACACCCACAAGTACCTAGAAACACCCACAAGTACCTAGAAACACTCACAAGTACCTAGAAACACCCACAAGTACCTAGAAACACCCACAAGTACCTAGAAACACCCACAAGTACCTAGAAACACCCACAATTACCAACAAACACCCACAGTTACCTACAAACACCCACAAGTACCTACAAACACCCAAAAGTACCTACAAACACCCACAAGTACCTACAAACACCCACAAGTATCTACAAACACCCACAAGTACCTACAAACACCGACAAGTACCTACAAACACCCACAAGTACCTAGAAACACCCACAAGTACCTACAAACACCCACAAGTACCTAGAAACACCCACAAGTACATACAAACACCCAAAAGTACCTACAAGCACCCACAAGTACCTACAAGCACCCACAAGTACCTAGAAACACCCACAATTACCAACAAACACCCACAAGTACCTACAAACACCCACAAGTACCTACAAACACCCACAAGTACCTACAAACACCCACAAGTACCTACAAACACCCACAAGTACCTAGAAACACCCACAAGTACCTAGAAACACCCACAAGTACCTAGAAACACCCACAAGTACCTAGAAACACCGACAAGTACCTACAAACACCGACAAGTACCTAGAAACACCCACAAGTACCTAGAAACACCCACAAGTACCTAGAAACACCCACAAGTACCTAGAAACACCCACAAGTACCTAGAAACACCCACAAGTACCTAGAAACACCCACAAGTACCTAGAAACACCCACAAGTACCTACAAGCACCCACAATTACCTACAAACACCCACAAGTACCTACAAACACCCAAAAGTACCTACAAACACCCACAAGTACCTACAAACACCCACAAGTATCTACAAACACCCACAAGTACCTACAAACACCCACAAGTACCTACAAACACCCACAAGTACCTACAAACACCGACAAGTACCTACAAACACCCACAAGTACCTAGAAACACCCACAAGTACCTACAAACACCCACAAGTACCTACAAGCACCCACAAGTACCTACAAGCACCCACAAGTACCTAGAAACACCCACAATTACCAACAAACACCCACAAGTACCTACAAACACCCACAAATACCTACAAACACCCACAAGTACCTGCAAACACCCACAAGTACCTAGAAACACCCACAAGTACCTAGAAACACCCACAAGTACCTAGAAACACCCACAAGTACCTAGAAACACCCACAAGTACCTAGAAACACCCACAAGTACCTAGAAACACCGACAAGTACCTAGAAACACCGACAAGTACCTAGAAACACCCACAAGTACCTAGAAACACCCACAAGTACCTAGAAACACCCACAAGTACCTAGAAACACCCACAAGTTCCTAGAAACACCCTCAAGTACCTAGAAACACCCACAAGTACCTAGAAACACCCACAAGTACCTAGAAACACCCACAAGTACCTAGAAACACCCACAAGTACCTAGAAACACTCACAAGTACCTAGAAACACCCACAAGTACCTAGAAACACCCACAAGTACCTAGAAACACCCACAAGTACCTAGAAACACCCACAATTACCAACAAACACCCACAGTTACCTACAAACACCCACAAGTACCTACAAACACCCAAAAGTACCTACAAACACCCACAAGTACCTACAAACACCCACAAGTATCTACAAACACCCACAAGTACCTACAAACACCGACAAGTACCTACAAACACCCACAAGTACCTAGAAACACCCACAAGTACCTACAAACACCCACAAGTACCTAGAAACACCCACAAGTACATACAAACACCTAAAAGTACCTACAAGCACCCACAAGTACCTACAAGCACCCACAAGTACCTAGAAACACCCACAATTACCAACAAACACCCACAAGTACCTACAAACACCCACAAGTACCTACAAACACCCACAAGTACCTACAAACACCCACAAGTACCTACAAACACCCACAAGTACCTAGAAACACCCACAAGTACCTAGAAACACCCACAAGTACCTAGAAACACCCACAAGTACCTAGAAACACCGACAAGTACCTACAAACACCGACAAGTACCTAGAAACACCCACAAGTACCTAGAAACACCCACAAGTACCTAGAAACACCCACAAGTACCTAGAAACACCCACAAGTACCTAGAAACACCCACAAGTACCTAGAAACACCCACAAGTACCTAGAAACACCCACAAGTACCTACAAGCACCCACAATCACCTACAAACACCCACAAGTACCTACAAACACCCAAAAGTACCTACAAACACCCACAAGTACCTACAAACACCCACAAGTATCTACAAACACCCACAAGTACCTACAAACACCCACAAGTACCTACAAACACCCACAAGTACCTACAAACACCGACAAGTACCTACAAACACCCACAAGTACCTAGAAACACCCACAAGTACCTACAAACACCCACAAGTACCTACAAGCACCCACAAGTACCTACAAGCACCCACAAGTACCTAGAAACACCCACAATTACCAACAAACACCCACAAGTACCTACAAACACCCACAAATACCTACAAACACCCACAAGTACCTGCAAACACCCACAAGTACCTAGAAACACCCACAAGTACCTAGAAACACCCACAAGTACCTAGAAACACCCACAAGTACCTAGAAACACCCACAAGTACCTAGAAACACCCACAAGTACCTAGAAACACCGACAAGTACCTAGAAACACCGACAAGTACCTAGAAACACCCACAAGTACCTAGAAACACCCACAAGTACCTAGAAACACCCACAAGTACCTAGAAACACCCACAAGTTCCTAGAAACACCCACAAGTACCTAGAAACACCCACAAGTACCTAGAAACACCCACAAGTACCTAGAAACACCCACAAGTACCTAGAAACACCCACAAGTACCTAGAAACACCCACAAGTACCTACAAACACCCACAAGTACCTACAAGCACCCACAAGTACCTACAAGCACCCACAAGTACCTAGAAACACCCACAATTACCAACAAACACCCACAAGTACCTACAAACACCCACAAGTACCTACAAACACCCACAAGTACCTACAAACACCCACAAGTACCTACAAACACCCACAAGTACCTACAAACACCCACAAGTACCTAGAAACACCCACAAGTACCTAGAAACACCCACAAGTACCTTGAAACACCCACAAGTACCTAGAAACACCCACAAGTACATACAAACACCGACAAGTACCTACAAACACCGACAAGTACCTAGAAACACCCACAAGTACCTAGAAACACCCACAAGTACCTAGAAACACCCACAAGTACCTAGAAACACCCACAAGTACCTAGAAACACCCACAAGTACCTAGAAACACCCACAAGTACCTAGAAACACCCACAAGTACCTAGAAACACCCACAAGTACCTAGAAACACCCACAAGTACCTAGAAACACCCACAAGTACCTAGAAACACCCACAAGTACCTAGAAACACCCACAAGTACCTAGAAACACCCACAAGTACCTAGAAACACCCACAAGTACCTAGAAACACCCACAAGTACCTAGAAACACCGACAAGTACCTAGAAACACCCACAAGTACCGAGAAACACCCACAAGTACCTAGAAACACCCACAAGTACCTAGAAACACCCACAAGTACCTAGAAACACCCACAAGTACCTAGAAACACCCACAAGTACCTAGAAACACCCACAAGTACCTAGAAACACCCACAAGTACCTAAAAACACCCACAAGTACCTAGAAACACCGACAAGTACCTAGAAACACCGACAAGTACCTAGAAACACCCACAAGTACCGAGAAACACCCACAAGTACCTAGAAACACCCACAAGTACCTAGAAACACCCACAAGTACCTAGAAACACCCACAAGTACCTAGAAACACCCACAAGTACCTAGAAACACCCACAAGTAACTAGAAACACCCACAAGTACCTAGAAACACCCACAAGTACCTAGAAACACCCACAATTACCAACAAACACCCACAATTACCTACAAACACCCACAAGTACCTACAAACACCCAAAAGTACCTACAAACACCCACAAGTACCTACAAACACCCAAAAGTATCTACAAACACCCACAAGTACCTACAAACACCCACAAGTACCTACAAACACCCACAAGTACCTACAAACACCGACAAGTACCTACAAACACCCACAAGTACCTAGAAACACCCACAAGTACCTAGAAACAAAGACAAGTACCTAGAAACACCCACAAGTACCTACAAACACCCACAAGTACCTACAAGCACCCACAAGTACCTAGAAACACCCACAAGTACCTAGAAACACCCACAATTACCAACAAACACCCACAAGTACCTAGAAACACCCACAAGTACCTACAAACACCCACAATTACCTACAAACACCCACAAGGACCTACAAACACCCAAAAGTACCTACAAACACCCACAAGTACCTACAAACACCCACAAGTATCTACAAACACCCACAAGTACCTACAAACACCCACAAGTACCTACAAACACCCACAAGTACCTACAAACACCGACAAGTACCTACAAACACCCACAAGTACCTAGAAACACCCACAAGTACCTACAAACACCCACAAGTACCTACAAGCACCCACAAGTACCTACAAGCACCCACAAGTACCTAGAAACACCCACAATTACCTACAAACACCCACAAGTACCTACAAACACCCACAAGTACCTACAAACACCCACAAGTACCTAGAAACACCCACAAGTACCTACAAACACCCACAAGTACCTACAAGCACTCACAAGTACCTACAAGCACCCACAAGTACCTAGAAACACCCACAATTACCAACAAACACCCACAAGTACCTAGAAACACCCACAAGTACCTACAAACACCCACAAGTACCTAGAAACACCCACAAGTACCTAGAAACACCCACAAGTACCTAGAAACACCCACAAGTACCTAGAAACACCCACAAGTACCTACAAACACCCACAAGTACCTACAAGCACCCAGAAGTACCTACAAACACCGACAAGTACCTAGAAACACCCACAAGTACCTAGAAACACCCACAAGTACCTAGAAACACCCACAAGTATCTAGAAACACTCACAAGTACCTAGAAACACCCACAAGTATCTAGAAACACTCACAAGTACCTAGAAACACCCACAAGTACCTAGAAACACCCACAAGTACCTAGAAACACCCACAAGTACCTAGAAACACCCACAAGTACCTAGAAACACCCACAAGTACCTAGAAACACCCACAAGTACCTAGAAACACCCACAAGTACCTAGAAACACCCACAAGTACCTAGAAACACCCACAAGTACCTAGAAACACCCACAAGTACCTAGAAACACCCACAAGTACCTAGAAACACCCACAAGTACCTAGAAACACCCACAAGTACCTAGAAACACCCACAAGTACCTACAAACACCCACAAGTACCTACAAGCACCCACAAGTACCTAGAAACACCCACAAGTACCTAGAAACACCCACAATTACCAACAAACACCCACAAGTACCTAGAAACACCCACAAGTACCTAGAAACACCCACAAGTACCTACAAACACCCAAAAGTACCTACAAACACCCACAAGTACCTACAAACACCCACAAGTATCTACAAACACCCACAAGTACCTACAAACACCCACAAGTACCTACAAACACCCACAAGTACCTACAAACACCGACAAGTACCTACAAACACCCACAAGTACCTAGAAACACCCACAAGTACCTACAAACACCCACAAGTACCTACAAGCACCCACAAGTACCTACAAGCACCCACAAGTACCTAGAAACACCCACAATTACCTACAAACACCCACAAGTACCTACAAACACCCACAAGTACCTACAAACACCCACAAGTACCTAGAAACACCCACAAGTACCTACAAACACCCACAAGTACCTACAAGCACCCACAAGTACCTACAAGCACCCACAAGTACCTAGAAACACCCACAATTACCAACAAACACCCACAAGTACCTACAAACACCCACAAGTACCTACAAACACCCACAAGTACCTAGAAACACCCACAAGTACCTAGAAACACCCACAAGTACCTAGAAACACCCACAAGTACCTAGAAACACCCACAAGTACCTAGAAACACCCACAAGTACCTAGAAACACCCACAAGTACCTACAAACACCCACAAGTACCTACAAGCACCCACAAGTACCTACAAACACCGACAAGTACCTAGAAACACCCACAAGTACCTAGAAACAACCACAAGTACCTAGAAACACCCACAAGTATCTAGAAACACTCACAAGTACCTAGAAACACCCACAAGTACCTAGAAACACACACAAGTACCTAGAAACACCCACAAGTACCTAGAAACACCCACAAGTACCTAGAAACACCCACAAGTACCTAGAAACACCCACAAGTACCTAGAAACACCCACAAGTACCTAGAAACACCCACAAGTACCTAGAAACACCCACAAGTACCTAGAAACACCCACAAGTACCTAGAAACACCCACAAGTACCTAGAAACACCCACAAGTACCTAGAAACACCCACAAGTACCTAGAAACACCCACAAGTACCTACAAACACCCACAAGTACCTACAAGCACCCACAAGTACCTAGAAACACCCACAAGTACCTAGAAACACCCACAATTACCAACAAACACCCACAAGTACCTAGAAACACCCACAAGTACCTAGAAACACCCACAAGTACCTAGAAACACCCACAAGTACCTAGAAACACCCACAAGCACCTAGAAACACCCACAAGTACCTAGAAACACCGACAAGTACCTAGAAACACCGACAAGTACCTAGAAACACCCACAAGTACCGAGAAACACCCACAAGTACCTAGAAACACCCACAAGTACCTAGAAACACCCACAAGTACCTAGAAACACCCACAAGTACCTAGAAACACCCACAAGTACCTAGAAACACCCACAAGTAACTAGAAACACCCACAAGTACCTAGAAACACCCACAAGTACCTAGAAACACCCACAATTACCAACAAACACCCACAATTACCTACAAACACCCACAAGTACCTACAAACACCCAAAAGTACCTACAAACACCCACAAGTACCTACAAACACCCAAAAGTATCTACAAACACCCACAAGTACCTACAAACACCCACAAGTACCTACAAACACCCACAAGTACCTACAAACACCGACAAGTACCTACAAACACCCACAAGTACCTAGAAACACCCACAAGTACCTACAAACACCCACAAGTACCTACAAGCACCCACAAGTACCTACAAGCACCCACAAGTACCTAGAAACACCCACAATTACCAACAAACACCCACAAGTACCTACAAACACCCACAAGTACCTACAAACACCCACAAGTACCTAGAAACACCCACAAGTACCTAGAAACACCCACAAGTACCTAGAAACACCCACAAGTACCTACAAGCACCCACAAGTACCTACAAGCACCCACAAGTACCTAGAAACACCCACAATTACCTACAAACACCCACAAGTACCTACAAACACCCACAAGTACCTACAAACACCCACAAGTACCTAGAAACACCCACAAGTACCTACAAACACCCACAAGTACCTACAAGCACCCACAAGTACCTACAAGCACCCACAAGTACCTAGAAACACCCACAATTACCAACAAACACCCACAAGTACCTACAAACACCCACAAGTACCTACAAACACCCACAAGTACCTAGAAACACCCACAAGTACCTAGAAACACCCACAAGTACCTAGAAACACCCACAAGTACCTAGAAACACCCACAAGTACCTAGAAACACCCACAAGTACCTAGAAACACCCACAAGTACCTACAAACACCCACAAGTACCTACAAGCACCCACAAGTACCTACAAACACCGACAAGTACCTAGAAACACCCACAAGTACCTAGAAACAACCACAAGTACCTAGAAACACCCACAAGTATCTAGAAACACTCACAAGTACCTAGAAACACCCACAAGTACCTAGAAACACACACAAGTACCTAGAAACACCCACAAGTACCTAGAAACACCCACAAGTACCTAGAAACACCCACAAGTACCTAGAAACACCCACAAGTACCTAGAAACACCCACAAGTACCTACAAACACCCACAAGTACCTACAAGCACCCACAAGTACCTACAAGCACCCACAAGTACCTAGAAACACCCACAATTACCTACAAACACCCACAAGTACCTACAAACACCCACAAGTACCTACAAACACCCACAAGTACCTAGAAACACCCACAAGTACCTACAAACACCCACAAGTACCTACAAGCACCCACAAGTACCTACAAGCACCCACAAGTACCTAGAAACACCCACAATTACCAACAAACACCCACAAGTACCTACAAACACCCACAAGTACCTACAAACACCCACAAGTACCTAGAAACACCCACAAGTACCTAGAAACACCCACAAGTACCTAGAAACACCCACAAGTACCTAGAAACACCCACAAGTACCTAGAAACACCCACAAGTACCTAGAAACACCCACAAGTACCTAGAAACACCCACAAGTACCTACAAGCACCCACAAGTACCTACAAACACCGACAAGTACCTAGAAACACCCACAAGTACCTAGAAACAACCACAAGTACCTAGAAACACCCACAAGTATCTAGAAACACTCACAAGTACCTAGAAACACCCACAAGTACCTAGAAACACACACAAGTACCTAGAAACACCCACAAGTACCTAGAAACACCCACAAGTACCTAGAAACACCCACAAGTACCTAGAAACACCCACAAGTACCTAGAAACACCCACAAGTACCTAGAAACACCCACAAGTACCTAGAAACACCCACAAGTACCTAGAAACACCCACAAGTACCTAGAAACACCCACAAGTACCTAGAAACACCCACAAGTACCTAGAAACACCCACAAGTACCTAGAAACACCCACAAGTACCTAGAAACACCCACAAGTACCTACAAACACCCACAAGTACCTACAAGCACCCACAAGTACCTAGAAACACCCACAAGTACCTAGAAACACCCACAATTACCAACAAACACCCACAAGTACCTAGAAACACCCACAAGTACCTAGAAACACCCACAAGTACCTAGAAACACCCACAAGTACCTAGAAACACCCACAAGTACCTAGAAACACCCACAAGTACCTAGAACCACCGACAAGTACCTAGAAACACCGACAAGTACCTAGAAACACCCACAAGTACCGAGAAACACCCACAAGTACCTAGAAACACCCACAAGTACCTAGAAACACCCACAAGTACCTAGAAACACCCACAAGTACCTAGAAACACCCACAAGTACCTAGAAACACCCACAAGTAACTAGAAACACCCACAAGTACCTAGAAACACCCACAAGTACCTAGAAACACCCACAATTACCAACAAACACCCACAATTACCTACAAACACCCACAAGTACCTACAAACACCCAAAAGTACCTACAAACACCCACAAGTACCTTCAAACACCCAAAAGTATCTACAAACACCCACAAGTACCTACAAACACCCACAAGTACCTACAAACACCCACAAGTACCTACAAACACCGACAAGTACCTACAAACACCCACAAGTACCTAGAAACACCCACAAGTACCTACAAACACCCACAAGTACCTACAAGCACCCACAAGTACCTACAAGCACCCACAAGTACCTAGAAACACCCACAATTACCAACAAACACCCACAAGTACCTACAAACACCCACAAGTACCTACAAACACCCACAAGTACCTAGAAACACCCACAAGTACCTAGAAACACCCACAAGTACCTAGAAACACCCACAAGTACCTAGAAACACCCACAATTACCAACAAACACCCACAAGTACCTACAAACACCCACAAGTACCTACAAACACCCACAAGTACCTGCAAACACCCACAAGTACCTAGAAACACCCACAAGTACCTAGAAACACCCATAAGTACCTAGAAACACCCACAAGTACCTAGAAACACCCACAAGTACCTAGAAACACCCACAAGTACCTACAAGCACCCACAAGTACCTACAAACACCGACAAGTACCTAGAAACACCCACAAGTACCTAGAAACAACCACAAGTACCTAGAAACACCCACAAGTATCTAGAAACACTCACAAGTACCTAGAAACACCCACAAGTACCTAGAAACACACACAAGTACCTAGAAACACCCACAAGTACCTAGAAACACCCACAAGTACCTAGAAACACCCACAAGTACCTAGAAACACCCACAAGTACCTAGAAACACCCACAAGTACCTAGAAACACCCACAAGTACCTAGAAACACCCACAAGTACCTAGAAACACCCACAAGTACCTAGAAACACCCACAAGTACCTAGAAACACCCACAAGTACCTAGAAACACCCACAAGTACCTAGAAACACCCACAAGTACCTAGAAACACCCACAAGTACCTACAAACACCCACAAGTACCTACAAGCACCCACAAGTACCTAGAAACACCCACAAGTACCTAGAAACACCCACAATTACCAACAAACACCCACAAGTACCTAGAAACACCCACAAGTACCTAGAAACACCCACAAGTACCTAGAAACACCCACAAGTACCTAGAAACACCCACAAGTACCTAGAAACACCCACAAGTACCTAGAAACACCGACAAGTACCTAGAAACACCGACAAGTACCTAGAAACACCCACAAGTACCGAGAAACACCCACAAGTACCTAGAAACACCCACAAGTACCTAGAAACACCCACAAGTACCTAGAAACACCCACAAGTACCTAGAAACACCCACAAGTACCTAGAAACACCCACAAGTAGCTAGAAACACCCACAAGTACCTAGAAACACCCACAAGTACCTAGAAACACCCACAATTACCAACAAACACCCACAATTACCTACAAACACCCACAAGTACCTACAAACACCCAAAAGTACCTACAAACACCCACAAGTACCTACAAACACCCAAAAGTATCTACAAACACCCACAAGTACCTACAAACACCCACAAGTACCTACAAACACCCACAAGTACCTACAAACACCGACAAGTACCTACAAACACCCACAAGTACCTAGAAACACCCACAAGTACCTACAAACACCCACAAGTACCTACAAGCACCCACAAGTACCTACAAGCACCCACAAGTACCTAGAAACACCCACAATTACCAACAAACACCCACAAGTACCTACAAACACCCACAAGTACCTACAAACACCCACAAGTACCTAGAAACACCCACAAGTACCTAGAAACACCCACAAGTACCTAGAAACACCCACAAGTACCTAGAAACACCCACAATTACCAACAAACACCCACAAGTACCTACAAACACCCACAAGTACCTACAAACACCCACAAGTACCTGCAAACACCCACAAGTACCTAGAAACACCCACAAGTACCTAGAAACACCCACAAGTACCTAGAAACACCCACAAGTACCTAGAAACACCCACAAGTACCTAGAAACACCCACAAGTACCTAGAAACACCCACAAGTACCTAGAAACACCGACAAGTACCTAGAAACACCGACAAGTACCTAGAAACACCCACAAGTACCGAGAAACACCCACAAGTACCTAGAAACACCCACAAGTACTTAGAAACACCGACAAGTACCTAGAAACACCGACAAGTACCTAGAAACACCGACAAGTACCTACAAACACCGACAAGTACCTACAAACACCCACAAGTACCTACAAGCACCGACAAGTACTTAGAAACACCGACAAGTACCTAGAAACACCGACAAGTACCTAGAAACACCGACAAGTACCTACAAACACCGACAAGTACCTACAAACACCCACAAGTACCTACAAGCACCGACAATTACCTAGAAACACCGACAATTACCTAGAAACACCGACAATTACCTAGAAACACCGACAAGTACCTAGAAACACCGACAAGTACCTACAAACACCGACAAGTACCTACAAACACCGACAAGTACCTACGAACACCGACAAGTACCTACGAACACCGACAAGTACCTACGAACACCGACAAGTACCTACGAACACCGACAAGTACCTACGAACACCGACAATTACCTAGAAACACCGACAATTACCTACAAACACCGACAAGTACCTACAAACACCGACAAGTACCTACAAACACCCACAAGTACCTACAAGCACCGACAATTACCTAGAAACACCGACAATTACCTAGAAACACCCACAAGTACCTACAAACACCCACAAGTACCTACAAGCACCCACAAGTACCTACAAACACCCACAAGTACCTACGAACATCCACAAGTACCTAGAAACACCGACAAGTACCTACGAACATCCACAAGTACCTAGAAACACCCACAAGTACCTAGAAACACCCACAAGTACCTAGAAACACCCACAAGTACCTAGAAACACCCACAATTACCAACAAACACCCACAAGTACCTAGAAACACCCACAAGTACCTACAAACACCCACAATTACCTACAAACACCCACAAGTACCTACAAACACCCAAAAGTACCTACAAACACCCACAAGTACCTACAAACACCCACAAGTATCTACAAACACCCACAAGTACCTACAAACACCCACAAGTACCTACAAACACCCACAAGTACCTACAAACACCGACAAGTACCTACAAACACTCACAAGTACCTAGAAACACCCACAAGTACCTAGAAACACCCACAAGTACCTAGAAACACCCACAAGTACCTAGAAACACCCACAAGTACCTAGAAACACCCACAAGTACCTAGAAACACCCACAAGTACCTAGAAACACCCACAAGTACCTAGAAACACCCACAAGTACCTAGAAACACCCACAAGTACCTAGAAACACCCACAAGTACCTAGAAACACCCACAAGTACCTAGAAACACCCACAAGTACCTAGAAACACCCACAAGTACCTAGAAACACCCACAAGTACCTACAAACACCCACAAGTACCTACAAGCACCCACAAGTACCTAGAAACACCCACAAGTACCTAGAAACACCCACAATTACCAACAAACACCCACAAGTACCTAGAAACACCCACAAGTACCTAGAAACACCCACAAGTACCTAGAAACACCCACAAGTACCTAGAAACACCCACAAGTACCTAGAAACACCCACAAGTACCTAGAACCACCGACAAGTACCTAGAAACACCGACAAGTACCTAGAAACACCCACAAGTACCGAGAAACACCCACAAGTACCTAGAAACACCCACAAGTACCTAGAAACACCCACAAGTACCTAGAAACACCCACAAGTACCTAGAAACACCCACAAGTACCTAGAAACACCCACAAGTAACTAGAAACACCCACAAGTACCTAGAAACACCCACAAGTACCTAGAAACACCCACAATTACCAACAAACACCCACAATTACCTACAAACACCCACAAGTACCTACAAACACCCAAAAGTACCTACAAACACCCACAAGTACCTACAAACACCCAAAAGTATCTACAAACACCCACAAGTACCTACAAACACCCACAAGTACCTACAAACACCCACAAGTACCTACAAACACCGACAAGTACCTACAAACACCCACAAGTACCTAGAAACACCCACAAGTACCTACAAACACCCACAAGTACCTACAAGCACCCACAAGTACCTACAAGCACCCACAAGTACCTAGAAACACCCACAATTACCAACAAACACCCACAAGTACCTACAAACACCCACAAGTACCTACAAACACCCACAAGTACCTAGAAACACCCACAAGTACCTAGAAACACCCACAAGTACCTAGAAACACCCACAAGTACCTAGAAACACCCACAATTACCAACAAACACCCACAAGTACCTACAAACACCCACAAGTACCTACAAACACCCACAAGTACCTGCAAACACCCACAAGTACCTAGAAACACCCACAAGTACCTAGAAACACCCATAAGTACCTAGAAACACCCACAAGTACCTAGAAACACCCACAAGTACCTAGAAACACCCACAAGTACCTACAAGCACCCACAAGTACCTACAAACACCGACAAGTACCTAGAAACACCCACAAGTACCTAGAAACAACCACAAGTACCTAGAAACACCCACAAGTATCTAGAAACACTCACAAGTACCTAGAAACACCCACAAGTACCTAGAAACACACACAAGTACCTAGAAACACCCACAAGTACCTAGAAACACCCACAAGTACCTAGAAACACCCACAAGTACCTAGAAACACCCACAAGTACCTAGAAACACCCACAAGTACCTAGAAACACCCACAAGTACCTAGAAACACCCACAAGTACCTAGAAACACCCACAAGTACCTAGAAACACCCACAAGAACCTAGAAACACCCACAAGTACCTAGAAACACCCACAAGTACCTAGAAACACCCACAAGTACCTAGAAACACCCACAAGTACCTACAAACACCCACAAGTACCTACAAGCACCCACAAGTACCTAGAAACACCCACAAGTACCTAGAAACACCCACAATTACCAACAAACACCCACAAGTACCTAGAAACACCCACAAGTACCTAGAAACACCCACAAGTACCTAGAAACACCCACAAGTACCTAGAAACACCCACAAGTACCTAGAAACACCCACAAGTACCTAGAAACACCGACAAGTACCTAGAAACACCGACAAGTACCTAGAAACACCCACAAGTACCGAGAAACACCCACAAGTACCTAGAAACACCCACAAGTACCTAGAAACACCCACAAGTACCTAGAAACACCCACAAGTACCTAGAAACACCCACAAGTACCTAGAAACACCCACAAGTAGCTAGAAACACCCACAAGTACCTAGAAACACCCACAAGTACCTAGAAACACCCACAATTACCAACAAACACCCACAATTACCTACAAACACCCACAAGTACCTACAAACACCCAAAAGTACCTACAAACACCCACAAGTACCTACAAACACCCAAAAGTATCTACAAACACCCACAAGTACCTACAAACACCCACAAGTACCTACAAACACCCACAAGTACCTACAAACACCGACAAGTACCTACAAACACCCACAAGTACCTAGAAACACCCACAAGTACCTACAAACACCCACAAGTACCTACAAGCACCCACAAGTACCTACAAGCACCCACAAGTACCTAGAAACACCCACAATTACCAACAAACACCCACAAGTACCTACAAACACCCACAAGTACCTAGAAACACCCACAAGTACCTAGAAACACCCACAAGTACCTAGAAACACCCACAAGTACCTAGAAACACCCACAAGTACCTAGAAACACCCACAATTACCAACAAACACCCACAAGTACCTACAAACACCCACAAGTACCTACAAACACCCACAAGTACCTGCAAACACCCACAAGTACCTAGAAACACCCACAAGTACCTAGAAACACCCACAAGTACCTAGAAACACCCACAAGTACCTAGAAACACCCACAAGTACCTAGAAACACCCACAAGTACCTAGAAACACCGACAAGTACCTAGAAACACCGACAAGTACCTAGAAACACCCACAAGTACCGAGAAACACCCACAAGTACCTAGAAACACCCACAAGTACTTAGAAACACCGACAAGTACCTAGAAACACCGACAAGTACCTAGAAACACCGACAAGTACCTACAAACACCGACAAGTACCTACAAACACCCACAAGTACCTACAAGCACCGACAAGTACTTAGAAACACCGACAAGTACCTAGAAACACCGACAAGTACCTAGAAACACCGACAAGTACCTACAAACACCGACAAGTACCTACAAACACCCACAAGTACCTACAAGCACCGACAATTACCTAGAAACACCGACAATTACCTAGAAACACCGACAATTACCTAGAAACACCGACAAGTACCTAGAAACACCGACAAGTACCTACAAACACCGACAAGTACCTACAAACACCGACAAGTACCTACGAACACCGACAAGTACCTACGAACACCGACAAGTACCTACGAACACCGACAAGTACCTACGAACACCGACAAGTACCTACGAACACCGACAATTACC
The DNA here is from genome assembly GCF_054372755.1 of Phalangium opilio. Taxonomy (NCBI): domain Eukaryota; kingdom Metazoa; phylum Arthropoda; class Arachnida; order Opiliones; family Phalangiidae; genus Phalangium; species Phalangium opilio. Next base: position 2,421,238 of record NW_028324200.1, on the reverse strand, counting down.
TAGAAACACCGACAATTACCTACAAACACCGACAAGTACCTACAAACACCGACAAGTACCTACAAACACCCACAAGTACCTACAAGCACCGACAATTACCTAGAAACACCGACAATTACCTAGAAACACCCACAAGTACCTACAAACACCCACAAGTACCTACAAGCACCCACAAGTACCTACAAACACCCACAAGTACCTACGAACATCCACAAGTACCTAGAAACACCGACAAGTACCTACGAACATCCACAAGTACCTAGAAACACCCACAAGTACCTAGAAACACCCACAAGTACCTAGAAACACCCACAAGTACCTAGAAACACCCACAATTACCAACAAACACCCACAAGTACCTAGAAACACCCACAAGTACCTACAAACACCCACAATTACCTACAAACACCCACAAGTACCTACAAACACCCAAAAGTACCTACAAACACCCACAAGTACCTACAAACACCCACAAGTATCTACAAACACCCACAAGTACCTACAAACACCCACAAGTACCTACAAACACCCACAAGTACCTACAAACACCGACAAGTACCTACAAACACTCACAAGTACCTAGAAACACCCACAAGTACCTACAAACACCCACAAGTACCTACAAGCACCCACAAGTACCTACAAGCACCCACAAGTACCTAGAAACACCCACAATTACCTACAAACACCCACAAGTACCTACAAACACCCACAAGTACCTACAAACACCCACAAGTACCTAGAAACACCCACAAGTACCTAGAAACACCCACAAGTACCTAGAAACACCCACAAGTACCTAGAAACACCCACAAGTACCTAGAAACACCCACAAGTACCTAGAAACACCCACAAGTACCTAGAAACACCGACAAGTACCTACAAACACCGACAAGTACCTAGAAACACCCACAAGTACCTAGAAACACCCACAAGTACCTAGAAACACCCACAAGTACCTAGAAACACCCACAAGTACCTAGAAACACCCACAAGTACCTACAAGCACCCACAAGTACCTAGAAACACCCACAAGTACCTAGAAACACCCACAAGTACCTAGAAACACCCACAAGTACCTAGAAACACCCACAAGTACCTAGAAACACCCACAAGTACCTAGAAACACCCACAAGTACCTAGAAACACCCACAAGTACCAAGAAACACCCACAAGTACCTAGAAACACCCACAAGTACCTAGAAACACCCACAAGTACCTTGAAACACCCACAAGTACCTAGAAACACCGACAAGTACCTAGAAACACCGACAAGTACCTACAAACACCGACAAGTACCTAGAATCACCGACAAGTACCTACAAACACCGACAAGTACCTACAAACACCCACAAGTACCTACAAGCACCGACAATTACCTAGAAACACCGACAATTTCCTAGAAACACCGACAATTACCTAGAAACACCGACAAGTACCTAGAAACATCGACAAGTACCTACAAACACCGACAAGTACCTACAAACACCGACAAGTACCTACAAACACCGACAAGTACCTACGAACACCGACAACTACCTACGAACACCGACAAGTACCTACGAACACCGACAAGTACCTACGATTACCGACAAGTACCTACGAACACCGACAAGTACCTACGAACACCGACAAGTACCTACAAACACCGACAAGTACCTACAAACACCGACAAGTACCTACAAGCACCGACAATTACCTAGAAACACCGACAATTACCTAGAAACACCCACAAGTACCTACAAACACCCACAAGTACCTACAAGCACCCACAAGTACCTACAAACACCCACAATTACCAACAAACACCCACAAGTACCTACAAACACCCACAAGTACCTACAAACACCCACAAGTACCTGCAAACACCCACAAGTACCTACAAGCACCCACAAGTACCTACAAACACCGACAAGTACCTAGAAACACCCACAAGTACCTACAAACACCCACAAGTACCTACAAGCACCCACAAGTACCTACAAACACCGACAAGTACCTACGAACATCCACAAGTACCTAGAAACACCCACAAGTACCTAGAAACACCCACAAGTACCTAGAAACACTCACAAGTACCTAGAAACACCGACAAGTACCTAGAAACACCCACAAGTACCTAGAAACACCCACAAGTACCTAGAAACACCCACAATTACCAACAAACACCCACAGTTACCTACAAACACCCACAAGTACCTACAAACACCCAAAAGTACCTACAAACACCCACAAGTACCTACAAACACCCACAAGTATCTACAAACACCCACAAGTACCTACAAACACCGACAAGTACCTAGAAACACCCACAAGTACCTAGAAACACCCACAAGTACCTACAAACACCCACAAGTACCTACAAACACCCACAAGTACCTAGAAACACCCACAAGTACCTAGAAACACCCACAAGTACCTAGAAACACCCACAAGTACCTAGAAACACCCACAAGTACCTAGAAACACCGACAAGTACCTAGAAACACCGACAAGTACCTAGAAACACCCACAAGTACCTAGAAACACCCACAAGTACCTAGAAACACACACAAGTACCTAGAAACACCCACAAGTACCTAGAAACACCCACAAGTACCTAGAAACACCCACAAGTACCTAGAAACACCCACAAGTACCTAGAAACACCCACAAGTACCTAGAAACACCCACAAGTACCTAGAAACACCCACAAGTACCTAGAAACACCCACAAGTACCTAGAAACACCCACAAGTACCTAGAAACACCCACAAGTACCTAGAAACACCCACAAGTACCTAGAAACACCCACAAGTACCTAGAAACACCCACAAGTACCTACAAACACCCACAAGTACCTACAAGCACCCACAAGTACCTAGAAACACCCACAAGTACCTAGAAACACCCACAATTACCAACAAACACCCACAAGTACCTAGAAACACCCACAAGTACCTAGAAACACCCACAAGTACCTAGAAACACCCACAAGTACCTAGAAACACCCACAAGTACCTAGAAACACCCACAAGTACCTAGAAACACCGACAAGTACCTAGAAACACCGACAAGTACCTAGAAACACCCACAAGTACCGAGAAACACCCACAAGTACCTAGAAACACCCACAAGTACCTAGAAACACCCACAAGTACCTAGAAACACCCACAAGTACCTAGAAACACCCACAAGTACCTAGAAACACCCACAAGTAGCTAGAAACACCCACAAGTACCTAGAAACACCCACAAGTACCTAGAAACACCCACAATTACCAACAAACACCCACAATTACCTACAAACACCCACAAGTACCTACAAACACCCAAAAGTACCTACAAACACCCACAAGTACCTACAAACACCCAAAAGTATCTACAAACACCCACAAGTACCTACAAACACCCACAAGTACCTACAAACACCCACAAGTACCTACAAACACCGACAAGTACCTACAAACACCCACAAGTACCTAGAAACACCCACAAGTACCTACAAACACCCACAAGTACCTACAAGCACCCACAAGTACCTACAAGCACCCACAAGTACCTAGAAACACCCACAATTACCAACAAACACCCACAAGTACCTACAAACACCCACAAGTACCTACAAACACCCACAAGTACCTAGAAACACCCACAAGTACCTAGAAACACCCACAAGTACCTAGAAACACCCACAAGTACCTAGAAACACCCACAATTACCAACAAACACCCACAAGTACCTACAAACACCCACAAGTACCTACAAACACCCACAAGTACCTGCAAACACCCACAAGTACCTAGAAACACCCACAAGTACCTAGAAACACCCACAAGTACCTAGAAACACCCACAAGTACCTAGAAACACCCACAAGTACCTAGAAACACCCACAAGTACCTAGAAACACCGACAAGTACCTAGAAACACCGACAAGTACCTAGAAACACCCACAAGTACCGAGAAACACCCACAAGTACCTAGAAACACCCACAAGTACTTAGAAACACCGACAAGTACCTAGAAACACCGACAAGTACCTAGAAACACCGACAAGTACCTACAAACACCGACAAGTACCTACAAACACCCACAAGTACCTACAAGCACCGACAAGTACTTAGAAACACCGACAAGTACCTAGAAACACCGACAAGTACCTAGAAACACCGACAAGTACCTACAAACACCGACAAGTACCTACAAACACCCACAAGTACCTACAAGCACCGACAATTACCTAGAAACACCGACAATTACCTAGAAACACCGACAATTACCTAGAAACACCGACAAGTACCTAGAAACACCGACAAGTACCTACAAACACCGACAAGTACCTACAAACACCGACAAGTACCTACGAACACCGACAAGTACCTACGAACACCGACAAGTACCTACGAACACCGACAAGTACCTACGAACACCGACAAGTACCTACGAACACCGACAATTACCTAGAAACACCGACAATTACCTACAAACACCGACAAGTACCTACAAACACCGACAAGTACCTACAAACACCCACAAGTACCTACAAGCACCGACAATTACCTAGAAACACCGACAATTACCTAGAAACACCCACAAGTACCTACAAACACCCACAAGTACCTACAAGCACCCACAAGTACCTACAAACACCCACAAGTACCTACGAACATCCACAAGTACCTAGAAACACCGACAAGTACCTACGAACATCCACAAGTACCTAGAAACACCCACAAGTACCTAGAAACACCCACAAGTACCTAGAAACACCCACAAGTACCTAGAAACACCCACAATTACCAACAAACACCCACAAGTACCTAGAAACACCCACAAGTACCTACAAACACCCACAATTACCTACAAACACCCACAAGTACCTACAAACACCCAAAAGTACCTACAAACACCCACAAGTACCTACAAACACCCACAAGTATCTACAAACACCCACAAGTACCTACAAACACCCACAAGTACCTACAAACACCCACAAGTACCTACAAACACCGACAAGTACCTACAAACACTCACAAGTACCTAGAAACACCCACAAGTACCTACAAACACCCACAAGTACCTACAAGCACCCACAAGTACCTACAAGCACCCACAAGTACCTAGAAACACCCACAATTACCTACAAACACCCACAAGTACCTACAAACACCCACAAGTACCTACAAACACCCACAAGTACCTAGAAACACCCACAAGTACCTAGAAACACCCACAAGTACCTAGAAACACCCACAAGTACCTAGAAACACCCACAAGTACCTAGAAACACCCACAAGTACCTAGAAACACCCACAAGTACCTAGAAACACCGACAAGTACCTACAAACACCGACAAGTACCTAGAAACACCCACAAGTACCTAGAAACACCCACAAGTACCTAGAAACACCCACAAGTACCTAGAAACACCCACAAGTACCTAGAAACACCCACAAGTACCTACAAGCACCCACAAGTACCTAGAAACACCCACAAGTACCTAGAAACACCCACAAGTACCTAGAAACACCCACAAGTACCTAGAAACACCCACAAGTACCTAGAAACACCCACAAGTACCTAGAAACACCCACAAGTACCTAGAAACACCCACAAGTACCTAGAAACACCCACAAGTACCTAGAAACACCCACAAGTACCTAGAAACACCCACAAGTACCTTGAAACACCCACAAGTACCTAGAAACACCGACAAGTACCTAGAAACACCGACAAGTACCTACAAACACCGACAAGTACCTAGAATCACCGACAAGTACCTACAAACACCGACAAGTACCTACAAACACCCACAAGTACCTACAAGCACCGACAATTACCTAGAAACACCGACAATTTCCTAGAAACACCGACAATTACCTAGAAACACCGACAAGTACCTAGAAACATCGACAAGTACCTACAAACACCGACAAGTACCTACAAACACCGACAAGTACCTACAAACACCGACAAGTACCTACGAACACCGACAACTACCTACGAACACCGACAAGTACCTACGAACACCGACAAGTACCTACGATTACCGACAAGTACCTACGAACACCGACAAGTACCTACGAACACCGACAAGTACCTACAAACACCGACAAGTACCTACAAACACCGACAAGTACCTACAAGCACCGACAATTACCTAGAAACACCGACAATTACCTAGAAACACCCACAAGTACCTACAAACACCCACAAGTACCTACAAGCACCCACAAGTACCTACAAACACCCACAATTACCAACAAACACCCACAAGTACCTACAAACACCCACAAGTACCTACAAACACCCACAAGTACCTGCAAACACCCACAAGTACCTACAAGCACCCACAAGTACCTACAAACACCGACAAGTACCTAGAAACACCCACAAGTACCTACAAACACCCACAAGTACCTACAAGCACCCACAAGTACCTACAAACACCGACAAGTACCTACGAACATCCACAAGTACCTAGAAACACCCACAAGTACCTAGAAACACCCACAAGTACCTAGAAACACTCACAAGTACCTAGAAACACCCACAAGTACCTAGAAACACCCACAAGTACCTAGAAACACCCACAAGTACCTAGAAACACCCACAATTACCAACAAACACCCACAGTTACCTACAAACACCCACAAGTACCTACAAACACCCACAAGTATCTACAAACACCCACAAGTACCTACAAACACCGACAAGTACCTACAAACACCCACAAGTACCTAGAAACACCCACAAGTACCTACAAACACCCACAAGTACCTACAAACACCCACAAGTACCTACAAACACCCACAAGTACCTAGAAACACCCACAAGTACCTAGAAACACCCACAAGTACCTAGAAACACCCACAAGTACCTAGAAACACCGACAAGTACCTACAAACACCGACAAGTACCTAGAAACACCCACAAGTACCTAGAAACACCCACAAGTACCTAGAAACACCCACAAGTACCTAGAAACACCCACAAGTACCTAGAAACACCCACAAGTACCTACAAGCACCGACAATTACCTAGAAACACCGACAATTACCTAGAAACACCGACAATTACCTAGAAACACCGACAAGTACCTAGAAACACCGACAAGTACCTACAAACACCGACAAGTACCTACAAACACCGACAAGTACCTACGAACACCGACAAGTACCTACGAACACCGACAAGTACCTACGAACACCGACAAGTACCTACGAACACCGACAAGTACCTACGAACACCGACAATTACCTAGAAACACCGACAATTACCTACAAACACCGACAAGTACCTACAAACACCGACAAGTACCTACAAACACCCACAAGTACCTACAAGCACCGACAATTACCTAGAAACACCGACAATTACCTAGAAACACCCACAAGTACCTACAAACACCCACAAGTACCTACAAGCACCCACAAGTACCTACAAACACCCACAAGTACCTACGAACATCCACAAGTACCTAGAAACACCGACAAGTACCTACGAACATCCACAAGTACCTAGAAACACCCACAAGTACCTAGAAACACCCACAAGTACCTAGAAACACCCACAAGTACCTAGAAACACCCACAATTACCAACAAACACCCACAAGTACCTAGAAACACCCACAAGTACCTACAAACACCCACAATTACCTACAAACACCCACAAGTACCTACAAACACCCAAAAGTACCTACAAACACCCACAAGTACCTACAAACACCCACAAGTATCTACAAACACCCACAAGTACCTACAAACACCCACAAGTACCTACAAACACCCACAAGTACCTACAAACACCGACAAGTACCTACAAACACTCACAAGTACCTAGAAACACCCACAAGTACCTAGAAACACCCACAAGTACCTAGAAACACCCACAAGTACCTAGAAACACCCACAAGTACCTAGAAACACCCACAAGTACCTAGAAACACCCACAAGTACCTAGAAACACCCACAAGTACCTAGAAACACCCACAAGTACCTAGAAACACCCACAAGTACCTAGAAACACCCACAAGTACCTAGAAACACCCACAAGTACCTAGAAACACCCACAAGTACCTACAAACACCCACAAGTACCTACAAGCACCCACAAGTACCTAGAAACACCCACAAGTACCTAGAAACACCCACAATTACCAACAAACACCCACAAGTACCTAGAAACACCCACAAGTACCTAGAAACACCCACAAGTACCTAGAAACACCCACAAGTACCTAGAAACACCCACAAGTACCTAGAAACACCCACAAGTACCTAGAACCACCGACAAGTACCTAGAAACACCGACAAGTACCTAGAAACACCCACAAGTACCGAGAAACACCCACAAGTACCTAGAAACACCCACAAGTACCTAGAAACACCCACAAGTACCTAGAAACACCCACAAGTACCTAGAAACACCCACAAGTACCTAGAAACACCCACAAGTAACTAGAAACACCCACAAGTACCTAGAAACACCCACAAGTACCTAGAAACACCCACAATTACCAACAAACACCCACAATTACCTACAAACACCCACAAGTACCTACAAACACCCAAAAGTACCTACAAACACCCACAAGTACCTACAAACACCCAAAAGTATCTACAAACACCCACAAGTACCTACAAACACCCACAAGTACCTACAAACACCCACAAGTACCTACAAACACCGACAAGTACCTACAAACACCCACAAGTACCTAGAAACACCCACAAGTACCTACAAACACCCACAAGTACCTACAAGCACCCACAAGTACCTACAAGCACCCACAAGTACCTAGAAACACCCACAATTACCAACAAACACCCACAAGTACCTACAAACACCCACAAGTACCTACAAACACCCACAAGTACCTAGAAACACCCACAAGTACCTAGAAACACCCACAAGTACCTAGAAACACCCACAAGTACCTAGAAACACCCACAATTACCAACAAACACCCACAAGTACCTACAAACACCCACAAGTACCTACAAACACCCACAAGTACCTGCAAACACCCACAAGTACCTAGAAACACCCACAAGTACCTAGAAACACCCATAAGTACCTAGAAACACCCACAAGTACCTAGAAACACCCACAAGTACCTAGAAACACCCACAAGTACCTACAAGCACCCACAAGTACCTACAAACACCGACAAGTACCTAGAAACACCCACAAGTACCTAGAAACAACCACAAGTACCTAGAAACACCCACAAGTATCTAGAAACACTCACAAGTACCTAGAAACACCCACAAGTACCTAGAAACACACACAAGTACCTAGAAACACCCACAAGTACCTAGAAACACCCACAAGTACCTAGAAACACCCACAAGTACCTAGAAACACCCACAAGTACCTAGAAACACCCACAAGTACCTAGAAACACCCACAAGTACCTAGAAACACCCACAAGTACCTAGAAACACCCACAAGTACCTAGAAACACCCACAAGTACCTAGAAACTCCCACAAGTACCTAGAAACACCCACAAGTACCTAGAAACACCCACAAGTACCTAGAAACACCCACAAGTACCTACAAACACCCACAAGTACCTACAAGCACCCACAAGTACCTAGAAACACCCACAAGTACCTAGAAACACCCACAATTACCAACAAACACCCACAAGTACCTAGAAACACCCACAAGTACCTAGAAACACCCACAAGTACCTAGAAACACCCACAAGTACCTAGAAACACCCACAAGTACCTAGAAACACCCACAAGTACCTAGAAACACCGACAAGTACCTAGAAACACCGACAAGTACCTAGAAACACCCACAAGTACCGAGAAACACCCACAAGTACCTAGAAACACCCACAAGTACCTAGAAACACCCACAAGTACCTAGAAACACCCACAAGTACCTAGAAACACCCACAAGTACCTAGAAACACCCACAAGTAGCTAGAAACACCCACAAGTACCTAGAAACACCCACAAGTACCTAGAAACACCCACAATTACCAACAAACACCCACAATTACCTACAAACACCCACAAGTACCTACAAACACCCAAAAGTACCTACAAACACCCACAAGTACCTACAAACACCCAAAAGTATCTACAAACACCCACAAGTACCTACAAACACCCACAAGTACCTACAAACACCCACAAGTACCTACAAACACCGACAAGTACCTACAAACACCCACAAGTACCTAGAAACACCCACAAGTACCTACAAACACCCACAAGTACCTACAAGCACCCACAAGTACCTACAAGCACCCACAAGTACCTAGAAACACCCACAATTACCAACAAACACCCACAAGTACCTACAAACACCCACAAGTACCTACAAACACCCACAAGTACCTAGAAACACCCACAAGTACCTAGAAACACCCACAAGTACCTAGAAACACCCACAAGTACCTAGAAACACCCACAATTACCAACAAACACCCACAAGTACCTACAAACACCCACAAGTACCTACAAACACCCACAAGTACCTGCAAACACCCACAAGTACCTAGAAACACCCACAAGTACCTAGAAACACCCACAAGTACCTAGAAACACCCACAAGTACCTAGAAACACCCACAAGTACCTAGAAACACCCACAAGTACCTAGAAACACCGACAAGTACCTAGAAACACCGACAAGTACCTAGAAACACCCACAAGTACCGAGAAACACCCACAAGTACCTAGAAACACCCACAAGTACTTAGAAACACCGACAAGTACCTAGAAACACCGACAAGTACCTAGAAACACCGACAAGTACCTACAAACACCGACAAGTACCTACAAACACCCACAAGTACCTACAAGCACCGACAAGTACTTAGAAACACCGACAAGTACCTAGAAACACCGACAAGTACCTAGAAACACCGACAAGTACCTACAAACACCGACAAGTACCTACAAACACCCACAAGTACCTACAAGCACCGACAATTACCTAGAAACACCGACAATTACCTAGAAACACCGACAATTACCTAGAAACACCGACAAGTACCTAGAAACACCGACAAGTACCTACAAACACCGACAAGTACCTACAAACACCGACAAGTACCTACGAACACCGACAAGTACCTACGAACACCGACAAGTACCTACGAACACCGACAAGTACCTACGAACACCGACAAGTACCTACGAACACCGACAATTACCTAGAAACACCGACAATTACCTACAAACACCGACAAGTACCTACAAACACCCACAAGTACCTACAAACACCGACAAGTACCTACAAACACTCACAAGTACCTAGAAACACCCACAAGTACCTACAAACACCCACAAGTACCTAGAAACACCCACAAGTACCTAGAAACACCCACAAGTACCTAGAAACACCCACAAGTACCTACAAGCACCCACAAGTACCTAGAAACACCCACAAGTACCTAGAAACACCCACAAGTACCTAGAAACACCCACAAGTACCTAGAAACACCCACAAGTACCTAGAAACACCCACAAGTACCTAGAAACACCCACAAGTACCTAGAAACACCCACAAGTACCAAGAAACACCCACAAGTACCTAGAAACACCCACAAGTACCTAGAAACACCCACAAGTACCTTGAAACACCCACAAGTACCTAGAAACACCGACAAGTACCTAGAAACACCGACAAGTACCTACAAACACCGACAAGTACCTAGAATCACCGACAAGTACCTACAAACACCGACAAGTACCTACAAACACCCACAAGTACCTACAAACACCCACAAGTACCTACAAACACCCACAAGTACCTACAAACACCGACAAGTACCTACAAACACTCACAAGTACCTAGAAACACCCACAAGTACCTACAAACACCCACAAGTACCTACAAGCACCCACAAGTACCTAGAAACACCCACAAGTACCTAGAAACACCCACAAGTACCTACAAGCACCGACAATTACCTAGAAACACCGACAATTACCTAGAAACACCCACAAGTACCTACAAACACCCACAAGTACCTACAAGCACCCACAAGTACCTACAAACACCCACAATTACCAACAAACACCCACAAGTACCTACAAACACCCACAAGTACCTACAAACACCCACAAGTACCTGCAAACACCCACAAGTACCTACAAGCACCCACAAGTACCTACAAACACCGACAAGTACCTAGAAACACCCACAAGTACCTACAAACACCCACAAGTACCTACAAGCACCCACAAGTACCTACAAACACCGACAAGTACCTACGAACATCCACAAGTACCTAGAAACACCCACAAGTACCTAGAAACACCCACAAGTACCTAGAAACACTCACAAGTACCTAGAAACACCCACAAGTACCTAGAAACACCCACAAGTACCTAGAAACACCCACAAGTACCTAGAAACACCCACAATTACCAACAAACACCCACAGTTACCTACAAACACCCACAAGTACCTACAAACACCCAAAAGTACCTACAAACACCCACAAGTACCTACAAACACCCACAAGTATCTACAAACACCCACAAGTACCTACAAACACCGACAAGTACCTACAAACACCCACAAGTACCTAGAAACACCCACAAGTACCTACAAACACCCACAAGTACCTACAAACACCCACAAGTACCTACAAACACCCACAAGTACCTAGAAACACCCACAAGTACCTAGAAACACCCACAAGTACCTAGAAACACCCACAAGTACCTAGAAACACCGACAAGTACCTACAAACACCGACAAGTACCTAGAAACACCCACAAGTACCTAGAAACACCCACAAGTACCTAGAAACACACACAAGTACCTAGAAACACCCACAAGTACCTAGAAACACCCACAAGTACCTAGAAACACCCACAAGTACCTAGAAACACCCACAAGTACCTAGAAACACCCACAAGTACCTAGAAACACCCACAAGTACCTAGAAACACCCACAAGTACCTAGAAACACCCACAAGTACCTAGAAACACCCACAAGTACCTAGAAACACCCACAAGTACCTAGAAACACCCACAAGTACCTAGAAACACCCACAAGTACCTAGAAACACCCACAAGTACCTACAAACACCCACAAGTACCTACAAGCACCCACAAGTACCTAGAAACACCCACAAGTACCTAGAAACACCCACAATTACCAACAAACACCCACAAGTACCTAGAAACACCCACAAGTACCTAGAAACACCCACAAGTACCTAGAAACACCCACAAGTACCTAGAAACACCCACAAGTACCTAGAAACACCCACAAGTACCTAGAAACACCGACAAGTACCTAGAAACACCGACAAGTACCTAGAAACACCCACAAGTACCGAGAAACACCCACAAGTACCTAGAAACACCCACAAGTACCTAGAAACACCCACAAGTACCTAGAAACACCCACAAGTACCTAGAAACACCCACAAGTACCTAGAAACACCCACAAGTAGCTAGAAACACCCACAAGTACCTAGAAACACCCACAAGTACCTAGAAACACCCACAATTACCAACAAACACCCACAATTACCTACAAACACCCACAAGTACCTACAAACACCCAAAAGTACCTACAAACACCCACAAGTACCTACAAACACCCAAAAGTATCTACAAACACCCACAAGTACCTACAAACACCCACAAGTACCTACAAACACCCACAAGTACCTACAAACACCGACAAGTACCTACAAACACCCACAAGTACCTAGAAACACCCACAAGTACCTACAAACACCCACAAGTACCTACAAGCACCCACAAGTACCTACAAGCACCCACAAGTACCTAGAAACACCCACAATTACCAACAAACACCCACAAGTACCTACAAACACCCACAAGTACCTACAAACACCCACAAGTACCTAGAAACACCCACAAGTACCTAGAAACACCCACAAGTACCTAGAAACACCCACAAGTACCTAGAAACACCCACAATTACCAACAAACACCCACAAGTACCTACAAACACCCACAAGTACCTACAAACACCCACAAGTACCTGCAAACACCCACAAGTACCTAGAAACACCCACAAGTACCTAGAAACACCCACAAGTACCTAGAAACACCCACAAGTACCTAGAAACACCCACAAGTACCTAGAAACACCCACAAGTACCTAGAAACACCGACAAGTACCTAGAAACACCGACAAGTACCTAGAAACACCCACAAGTACCGAGAAACACCCACAAGTACCTAGAAACACCCACAAGTACTTAGAAACACCGACAAGTACCTAGAAACACCGACAAGTACCTAGAAACACCGACAAGTACCTACAAACACCGACAAGTACCTACAAACACCCACAAGTACCTACAAGCACCGACAAGTACTTAGAAACACCGACAAGTACCTAGAAACACCGACAAGTACCTAGAAACACCGACAAGTACCTACAAACACCGACAAGTACCTACAAACACCCACAAGTACCTACAAGCACCGACAATTACCTAGAAACACCGACAATTACCTAGAAACACCGACAATTACCTAGAAACACCGACAAGTACCTAGAAACACCGACAAGTACCTACAAACACCGACAAGTACCTACAAACACCGACAAGTACCTACGAACACCGACAAGTACCTACGAACACCGACAAGTACCTACGAACACCGACAAGTACCTACGAACACCGACAAGTACCTACGAACACCGACAATTACCTAGAAACACCGACAATTACCTACAAACACCGACAAGTACCTACAAACACCGACAAGTACCTACAAACACCCACAAGTACCTACAAGCACCGACAATTACCTAGAAACACCGACAATTACCTAGAAACACCCACAAGTACCTACAAACACCCACAAGTACCTACAAGCACCCACAAGTACCTACAAACACCCACAAGTACCTACGAACATCCACAAGTACCTAGAAACACCGACAAGTACCTACGAACATCCACAAGTACCTAGAAACACCCACAAGTACCTAGAAACACCCACAAGTACCTAGAAACACCCACAAGTACCTAGAAACACCCACAATTACCAACAAACACCCACAAGTACCTAGAAACACCCACAAGTACCTACAAACACCCACAATTACCTACAAACACCCACAAGTACCTACAAACACCCAAAAGTACCTACAAACACCCACAAGTACCTACAAACACCCACAAGTATCTACAAACACCCACAAGTACCTACAAACACCCACAAGTACCTACAAACACCCACAAGTACCTACAAACACCGACAAGTACCTACAAACACTCACAAGTACCTAGAAACACCCACAAGTACCTACAAACACCCACAAGTACCTACAAGCACCCACAAGTACCTACAAGCACCCACAAGTACCTTGAAACACCCACAATTACCTACAAACACCCACAAGTACCTACAAACACCCACAAGTACCTACAAACACCCACAAGTACCTAGAAACACCCACAAGTACCTAGAAACACCCACAAGTACCTAGAAACACCCACAAGTACCTAGAAACACCCACAAGTACCTAGAAACACCCACAAGTACCTAGAAACACCCACAAGTACCTAGAAACACCGACAAGTACCTACAAACACCGACAAGTACCTAGAAACACCCACAAGTACCTAGAAACACCCACAAGTACCTAGAAACACCCACAAGTACCTAGAAACACCCACAAGTACCTAGAAACACCCACAAGTACCTACAAGCACCCACAAGTACCTAGAAACACCCACAAGTACCTAGAAACACCCACAAGTACCTAGAAACACCCACAAGTACCTAGAAACACCCACAAGTACCTAGAAACACCCACAAGTACCTAGAAACACCCACAAGTACCTAGAAACACCCACAAGTACCTAGAAACACCCACAAGTACCTAGAAACACCCACAAGTACCTAGAAACACCCACAAGTACCTTGAAACACCCACAAGTACCTAGAAACACCGACAAGTACCTAGAAACACCGACAAGTACCTACAAACACCGACAAGTACCTAGAATCACCGACAAGTACCTACAAACACCGACAAGTACCTACAAACACCCACAAGTACCTACAAGCACCGACAATTACCTAGAAACACCGACAATTTCCTAGAAACACCGACAATTACCTAGAAACACCGACAAGTACCTAGAAACATCGACAAGTACCTACAAACACCGACAAGTACCTACAAACACCGACAAGTACCTACAAACACCGACAAGTACCTACGAACACCGACAACTACCTACGAACACCGACAAGTACCTACGAACACCGACAAGTACCTACGATTACCGACAAGTACCTACGAACACCGACAAGTACCTACGAACACCGACAAGTACCTACAAACACCGACAAGTACCTACAAACACCGACAAGTACCTACAAGCACCGACAATTACCTAGAAACACCGACAATTACCTAGAAACACCCACAAGTACCTACAAACACCCACAAGTACCTACAAGCACCCACAAGTACCTACAAACACCCACAATTACCAACAAACACCCACAAGTACCTACAAACACCCACAAGTACCTACAAACACCCACAAGTACCTGCAAACACCCACAAGTACCTACAAGCACCCACAAGTACCTACAAACACCGACAAGTACCTAGAAACACCCACAAGTACCTACAAACACCCACAAGTACCTACAAGCACCCACAAGTACCTACAAACACCGACAAGTACCTACGAACATCCACAAGTACCTAGAAACACCCACAAGTACCTAGAAACACCCACAAGTACCTAGAAACACTCACAAGTACCTAGAAACACCCACAAGTACCTAGAAACACCCACAAGTACCTAGAAACACCCACAAGTACCTAGAAACACCCACAATTACCAACAAACACCCACAGTTACCTACAAACACCCACAAGTACCTACAAACACCCACAAGTATCTACAAACACCCACAAGTACCTACAAACACCGACAAGTACCTACAAACACCCACAAGTACCTAGAAACACCCACAAGTACCTACAAACACCCACAAGTACCTACAAACACCCACAAGTACCTACAAACACCCACAAGTACCTAGAAACACCCACAAGTACCTAGAAACACCCACAAGTACCTAGAAACACCCACAAGTACCTAGAAACACCGACAAGTACCTACAAACACCGACAAGTACCTAGAAACACCCACAAGTACCTAGAAACACCCACAAGTACCTAGAAACACCCACAAGTACCTAGAAACACCCACAAGTACCTAGAAACACCCACAAGTACCTAGAAACACCCACAAGTACCTAGAAACACCCACAAGTACCTACAAGCACCCACAATTACCTACAAACACCCACAAGTACCTACAAACACCCAAAAGTACCTACAAACACCCACAAGTACCTACAAACACCCACAAGTATCTACAAACACCCACAAGAACCTACAAACACCCACAAGTACCTACAAACACCCACAAGTACCTACAAACACCGACAAGTACCTACAAACACCCACAAGTACCTAGAAACACCCACACGTACCTACAAACACCCACAAGTACCTACAAGCACCCACAAGTACCTACAAGCACCCACAAGTACCTAGAAACACCCACAAGTACCTAGAAACACCCACAAGTACCTAGAAACACCCACAAGTACCTAGAAACACCCACAAGTACCTAGAAACACCCACAAGTACCTAGAAACACCCACAAGTACCTAGAAACACCCACAAGTACCTAGAAACACCCACAAGTACCTAGAAACACCCACAAGTACCTAGAAACACCCACAAGTACCTAGAAACACCCACAAGTACCTAGAAACACCCACAAGTACCTAGAAACACCCACAAGTACCTAGAAACACCGACAAGTACCTAGAAACACCGACAAGTACCTACAAACACCGACAAGTACCTAGAATCACCGACAAGTACCTACAAACACCGACAAGTACCTACAAACACCCACAAGTACCTACAAGCACCGACAATTACCTAGAAACACCGACAATTACCTAGAAACACCGACAATTACCTAGAAACACCGACAAGTACCTAGAAACATCGACAAGTACCTACAAACACCGACAAGTACCTACAAACACCGACAAGTACCTACAAACACCGACAAGTACCTACGAACACCGACAAGTACCTACGAACACCGACAAGTACCTACGAGCACCGACAAGTACCTAGAAACACCCACAAGTACCTAGAAACACCCACAAGTACCTAGAAACACTCACAAGTACCTAGAAACACCCACAAGTACCTAGAAACACCCACAAGTACCTAGAAACACCCACAAGTACCTAGAAACACCCACAAGTACCTAGAAACACCCACAAGTACCTAGAAACACCCACAAGTACCTAGAAACACCCACAAGTACCTAGAAACACCCACAAGTACCTAGAAACACCCACAAGTACCTAGAAACACCCACAAGTACCTAGAAACACCCACAAGTACCTAGAAACACCCACAAGTACCTAGAAACACCCACAAGTACCTAGAAACACCCACAAGTACCTAGAAACACCCACAAGTACCTACAAACACCCACAAGTACCTACAAGCACCCACAAGTACCTAGAAACACCCACAAGTACCTAGAAACACCCACAATTACCAACAAACACCCACAAGTACCTAGAAACACCCACAAGTACCTAGAAACACCCACAAGTACCTACAAACACCCAAAAGTACCTACAAACACCCACAAGTACCTACAAACACCCACAAGTACCTACAAACACCGACAAGTACCTACAAACACCCACAAGTACCTAGAAACACCCACAAGTACCTACAAACACCCACAAGTACCTACAAGCACCCACAAGTACCTACAAGCACCCACAAGTACCTAGAAACACCCACAAGTACCTAGAAACACCGACAAGTACCTACAAACACCGACAAGTACCTAGAAACACCCACAAGTACCTAGAAACACCCACAAGTACCTAGAAACACCCACAAGTACCTAGAATCACCGACAAGTACCTACAAACACCGACAAGTACCTAGAAACACCCACAAGTACCTAGAAACACCGACAATTACCTAGAAACACCGACAAGTACCTAGAAACACCGACAAGTACCTACAAACACCGACAAGTACCTACAAACACCGACAAGTACCTACGAACACCGACAAGTACCTACGAACACCGACAAGTACCTACGAACACCGACAAGTACCTACGAACACCGACAATTACCTAGAAACACCGACAATTACCTACAAACACCGACAAGTACCTACAAACACCGACAAGTACCTACAAACACCCACAAGTACCTACAAGCACCGACAATTACCTAGAAACACCGACAATTACCTAGAAACACCCACAAGTACCTACAAACACCCACAAGTACCTACGAACATCCACAAGTACCTAGAAACACCGACAAGTACCTACGAACATCCACAAGTACCTAGAAACACCCACAAGTACCTAGAAACACCCACAAGTACCTAGAAACACCCACAAGTACCTAGAAACACCCACAATTACCAACAAACACCCACAAGTACCTAGAAACACCCACAAGTACCTACAAACACCCACAATTACCTACAAACACCCACAAGTACCTACAAACACCCAAAAGTACCTACAAACACCCACAAGTACCTACAAACACCCACAAGTATCTACAAACACCCACAAGTACCTACAAACACCCACAAGTACCTACAAACACCCACAAGTACCTACAAACACCGACAAGTACCTACAAACACTCACAAGTACCTAGAAACACCCACAAGTACCTACAAACACCCACAAGTACCTACAAGCACCCACAAGTACCTACAAGCACCCACAAGTACCTACAAGCACCCACAAGTACCTACAAGCACCCACAAGTACCTAGAAACACCCACAATTACCTACAAACACCCACAAGTACCTACAAACACCCACAAGTACCTACAAACACCCACAAGTACCTAGAAACACCCACAAGTACCTACAAACACCCACAAGTACCTACAAGCACCCACAAGTACCTACAAGCACCCACAAGTACCTAGAAACACCCACAATTACCAACAAACACCCACAAGTACCTACAAACACCCACAAGTACCTACAAACACCCACAAGTACCTAGAAACACCCACAAGTACCTAGAAACACCCACAAGTACCTAGAAACACCCACAAGTACCTAGAAACACCCACAAGTACCTAGAAACACCCACAAGTACCTAGAAACACCCACAAGTACCTACAAACACCCACAAGTACCTACAAGCACCCACAAGTACCTACAAACACCGACAAGTACCTAGAAACACCCACAAGTACCTAGAAACAACCACAAGTACCTAGAAACACCCACAAGTATCTAGAAACACTCACAAGTACCTAGAAACACCCACAAGTACCTAGAAACACCCACAAGTACCTAGAAACACCCACAAGTACCTAGAAACACCCACAAGTACCTAGAAACACCCACAAGTACCTAGAAACACCCACAAGTACCTAGAAACACCCACAAGTACCTAGAAACACCCACAAGTACCTAGAAACACCCACAAGTACCTAGAAACACCCACAAGTACCTAGAAACACCCACAAGTACCTAGAAACACCCACAAGTACCTAGAAACACCCACAAGTACCTAGAAACACCCACAAGTACCTAGAAACACCCACAAGTACCTACAAACACCCACAAGTACCTACAAGCACCCACAAGTACCTAGAAACACCCACAAGTACCTAGAAACACCCACAATTACCAACAAACACCCACAAGTACCTAGAAACACCCACAAGTACCTAGAAACACCCACAAGTACCTAGAAACACCCACAAGTACCTAGAAACACCCACAAGTACCTAGAAACACCCACAAGTACCTAGAAACACCGACAAGTACCTAGAAACACCGACAAGTACCTAGAAACACCCACAAGTACCGAGAAACACCCACAAGTACCTAGAAACACCCACAAGTACCTAGAAACACCCACAAGTACCTAGAAACACCCACAAGTACCTAGAAACACCCACAAGTACCTAGAAACACCCACAAGTAACTAGAAACACCCACAAGTACCTAGAAACACCCACAAGTACCTAGAAACACCCACAATTACCAACAAACACCCACAATTACCTACAAACACCCACAAGTACCTACAAACACCCAAAAGTACCTACAAACACCCACAAGTACCTACAAACACCCAAAAGTATCTACAAACACCCACAAGTACCTACAAACACCCACAAGTACCTACAAACACCCACAAGTACCTACAAACACCGACAAGTACCTACAAACACCCACAAGTACCTAGAAACACCCACAAGTACCTACAAACACCCACAAGTACCTACAAGCACCCACAAGTACCTACAAGCACCCACAAGTACCTAGAAACACCCACAATTACCAACAAACACCCACAAGTACCTACAAACACCCACAAGTACCTACAAACACCCACAAGTACCTACAAACACCCACAAGTACCTAGAAACACCCACAAGTACCTAGAAACACCCACAAGTACCTAGAAACACCCACAAGTACCTAGAAACACCCACAAGTACCTAGAAACACCCACAAGTACCTAGAAACACCCACAAGTACCTAGAAACACCCACAAGTACCTAGAAACACCCACAAGTACCTAGAAACACCCACAAGTACCTAGAAACACCCACAAGTACCTAGAAACACCCACAAGTACCTAGAAACACCCACAAGTACCTAGAAACACCCACAAGTACCTAGAAACACCCACAAGTACCTAGAAACACCCACAAGTACCTAGAAACACCCACAAGTACCTACAAACACCCACAAGTACCTACAAGCACCCACAAGTACCTAGAAACACCCACAAGTACCTAGAAACACCCACAATTACCAACAAACACCCACAAGTACCTAGAAACACCCACAAGTACCTAGAAACACCCACAAGTACCTAGAAACACCCACAAGTACCTAGAAACACCCACAAGTACCTAGAAACACCCACAAGTACCTAGAAACACCGACAAGTACCTAGAAACACCGACAAGTACCTAGAAACACCCACAAGTACCGAGAAACACCCACAAGTACCTAGAAACACCCACAAGTACCTAGAAACACCCACAAGTACCTAGAAACACCCACAAGTACCTAGAAACACCCACAAGTACCTAGAAACACCCACAAGTAACTAGAAACACCCACAAGTACCTAGAAACACCCACAAGTACCTAGAAACACCCACAATTACCAACAAACACCCACAATTACCTACAAACACCCACAAGTACCTACAAACACCCAAAAGTACCTACAAACACCCACAAGTACCTACAAACACCCAAAAGTATCTACAAACACCCACAAGTACCTACAAACACCCACAAGTACCTACAAACACCCACAAGTACCTACAAACACCGACAAGTACCTACAAACACCCACAAGTACCTAGAAACACCCACAAGTACCTACAAACACCCACAAGTACCTACAAGCACCCACAAGTACCTACAAGCACCCACAAGTACCTAGAAACACCCACAATTACCAACAAACACCCACAAGTACCTACAAACACCCACAAGTACCTACAAACACCCACAAGTACCTAGAAACACCCACAAGTACCTAGAAACACCCACAAGTACCTAGAAACACCCACAAGTACCTAGAAACACCCACAATTACCAACAAACACCCACAAGTACCTACAAACACCCACAAGTACCTACAAACACCCACAAGTACCTGCAAACACCCACAAGTACCTAGAAACACCCACAAGTACCTAGAAACACCCACAAGTACCTAGAAACACCCACAAGTACCTAGAAACACCCACAAGTACCTAGAAACACCCACAAGTACCTAGAAACACCGACAAGTACCTAGAAACACCGACAAGTACCTAGAAACACCCACAAGTACCGAGAAACACCCACAAGTACCTAGAAACACCCACAAGTACTTAGAAACACCGACAAGTACCTAGAAACACCGACAAGTACCTAGAAACACCGACAAGTACCTACAAACACCGACAAGTACCTACAAACACCCACAAGTACCTACAAGCACCGACAAGTACTTAGAAACACCGACAAGTACCTAGAAACACCGACAAGTACCTAGAAACACCGACAAGTACCTACAAACACCGACAAGTACCTACAAACACCCACAAGTACCTACAAGCACCGACAATTACGTAGAAACACCGACAATTACCTAGAAACACCGACAATTACCTAGAAACACCGACAAGTACCTAGAAACACCGACAAGTACCTACAAACACCGACAAGTACCTACAAACACCGACAAGTACCTACGAACACCGACAAGTACCTACGAACACCGACAAGTACCTACGAACACCGACAAGTACCTACGAACACCGACAAGTACCTACGAACACCGACAATTACCTAGAAACACCGACAATTACCTACAAACACCGACAAGTACCTACAAACACCGACAAGTACCTACAAACACCCACAAGTACCTACAAGCACCGACAATTACCTAGAAACACCGACAATTACCTAGAAACACCCACAAGTACCTACAAACACCCACAAGTACCTACAAGCACCCACAAGTACCTACAAACACCCACAAGTACCTACGAACATCCACAAGTACCTAGAAACACCGACAAGTACCTACGAACATCCACAAGTACCTAGAAACACCCACAAGTACCTAGAAACACCCACAAGTACCTAGAAACACCCACAAGTACCTAGAAACACCCACAATTACCAACAAACACCCACAAGTACCTAGAAACACCCACAAGTACCTACAAACACCCACAATTACCTACAAACACCCACAAGTACCTACAAACACCCAAAAGTACCTACAAACACCCACAAGTACCTACAAACACCCACAAGTATCTACAAACACCCACAAGTACCTACAAACACCCACAAGTACCTACAAACACCCACAAGTACCTACAAACACCGACAAGTACCTACAAACACTCACAAGTACCTAGAAACACCCACAAGTACCTACAAACACCCACAAGTACCTACAAGCACCCACAAGTACCTACAAGCACCCACAAGTACCTAGAAACACCCACAATTACCTACAAACACCCACAAGTACCTACAAACACCCACAAGTACCTACAAACACCCACAAGTACCTAGAAACACCCACAAGTACCTAGAATCACCGACAAGTACCTACAAACACCGACAAGTACCTAGAAACACCCACAAGTACCTAGAAACACCGACAATTACCTAGAAACACCGACAAGTACCTAGAAACACCGACAAGTACCTACAAACACCGACAAGTACCTACAAACACCGACAAGTACCTACGAACACCGACAAGTACCTACGAACACCGACAAGTACCTACGAACACCGACAAGTACCTACGAACACCGACAATTACCTAGAAACACCGACAATTACCTACAAACACCGACAAGTACCTACAAACACCGACAAGTACCTACAAACACCCACAAGTACCTACAAGCACCGACAATTACCTAGAAACACCGACAATTACCTAGAAACACCCACAAGTACCTACAAACACCCACAAGTACCTACGAACATCCACAAGTACCTAGAAACACCGACAAGTACCTACGAACATCCACAAGTACCTAGAAACACCCACAAGTACCTAGAAACACCCACAAGTACCTAGAAACACCCACAAGTACCTAGAAACACCCACAATTACCAACAAACACCCACAAGTACCTAGAAACACCCACAAGTACCTACAAACACCCACAATTACCTACAAACACCCACAAGTACCTACAAACACCCAAAAGTACCTACAAACACCCACAAGTACCTACAAACACCCACAAGTATCTACAAACACCCACAAGTACCTACAAACACCCACAAGTACCTACAAACACCCACAAGTACCTACAAACACCGACAAGTACCTACAAACACTCACAAGTACCTAGAAACACCCACAAGTACCTACAAACACCCACAAGTACCTACAAGCACCCACAAGTACCTACAAGCACCCACAAGTACCTACAAGCACCCACAAGTACCTACAAGCACCCACAAGTACCTAGAAACACCCACAATTACCTACAAACACCCACAAGTACCTACAAACACCCACAAGTACCTACAAACACCCACAAGTACCTAGAAACACCCACAAGTACCTACAAACACCCACAAGTACCTACAAGCACCCACAAGTACCTACAAGCACCCACAAGTACCTAGAAACACCCACAATTACCAACAAACACCCACAAGTACCTACAAACACCCACAAGTACCTACAAACACCCACAAGTACCTAGAAACACCCACAAGTACCTAGAAACACCCACAAGTACCTAGAAACACCCACAAGTACCTAGAAACACCCACAAGTACCTAGAAACACCCACAAGTACCTAGAAACACCCACAAGTACCTACAAACACCCACAAGTACCTACAAGCACCCACAAGTACCTACAAACACCGACAAGTACCTAGAAACACCCACAAGTACCTAGAAACAACCACAAGTACCTAGAAACACCCACAAGTATCTAGAAACACTCACAAGTACCTAGAAACACCCACAAGTACCTAGAAACACCCACAAGTACCTAGAAACACCCACAAGTACCTAGAAACACCCACAAGTACCTAGAAACACCCACAAGTACCTAGAAACACCCACAAGTACCTAGAAACACCCACAAGTACCTAGAAACACCCACAAGTACCTAGAAACACCCACAAGTACCTAGAAACACCCACAAGTACCTAGAAACACCCACAAGTACCTAGAAACACCCACAAGTACCTAGAAACACCCACAAGTACCTAGAAACACCCACAAGTACCTAGAAACACCCACAAGTACCTACAAACACCCACAAGTACCTACAAGCACCCACAAGTACCTAGAAACACCCACAAGTACCTAGAAACACCCACAATTACCAACAAACACCCACAAGTACCTAGAAACACCCACAAGTACCTAGAAACACCCACAAGTACCTAGAAACACCCACAAGTACCTAGAAACACCCACAAGTACCTAGAAACACCCACAAGTACCTAGAAACACCGACAAGTACCTAGAAACACCGACAAGTACCTAGAAACACCCACAAGTACCGAGAAACACCCACAAGTACCTAGAAACACCCACAAGTACCTAGAAACACCCACAAGTACCTAGAAACACCCACAAGTACCTAGAAACACCCACAAGTACCTAGAAACACCCACAAGTAACTAGAAACACCCACAAGTACCTAGAAACACCCACAAGTACCTAGAAACACCCACAATTACCAACAAACACCCACAATTACCTACAAACACCCACAAGTACCTACAAACACCCAAAAGTACCTACAAACACCCACAAGTACCTACAAACACCCAAAAGTATCTACAAACACCCACAAGTACCTACAAACACCCACAAGTACCTACAAACACCCACAAGTACCTACAAACACCGACAAGTACCTACAAACACCCACAAGTACCTAGAAACACCCACAAGTACCTACAAACACCCACAAGTACCTACAAGCACCCACAAGTACCTACAAGCACCCACAAGTACCTAGAAACACCCACAATTACCAACAAACACCCACAAGTACCTACAAACACCCACAAGTACCTACAAACACCCACAAGTACCTACAAACACCCACAAGTACCTAGAAACACCCACAAGTACCTAGAAACACCCACAAGTACCTAGAAACACCCACAAGTACCTAGAAACACCCACAAGTACCTAGAAACACCCACAAGTACCTAGAAACACCCACAAGTACCTAGAAACACCCACAAGTACCTAGAAACACCCACAAGTACCTAGAAACACCCACAAGTACCTAGAAACACCCACAAGTACCTAGAAACACCCACAAGTACCTAGAAACACCCACAAGTACCTAGAAACACCCACAAGTACCTAGAAACACCCACAAGTACCTAGAAACACCCACAAGTACCTAGAAACACCCACAAGTACCTACAAACACCCACAAGTACCTACAAGCACCCACAAGTACCTAGAAACACCCACAAGTACCTAGAAACACCCACAATTACCAACAAACACCCACAAGTACCTAGAAACACCCACAAGTACCTAGAAACACCCACAAGTACCTAGAAACACCCACAAGTACCTAGAAACACCCACAAGTACCTAGAAACACCCACAAGTACCTAGAAACACCGACAAGTACCTAGAAACACCGACAAGTACCTAGAAACACCCACAAGTACCGAGAAACACCCACAAGTACCTAGAAACACCCACAAGTACCTAGAAACACCCACAAGTACCTAGAAACACCCACAAGTACCTAGAAACACCCACAAGTACCTAGAAACACCCACAAGTAACTAGAAACACCCACAAGTACCTAGAAACACCCACAAGTACCTAGAAACACCCACAATTACCAACAAACACCCACAATTACCTACAAACACCCACAAGTACCTACAAACACCCAAAAGTACCTACAAACACCCACAAGTACCTACAAACACCCAAAAGTATCTACAAACACCCACAAGTACCTACAAACACCCACAAGTACCTACAAACACCCACAAGTACCTACAAACACCGACAAGTACCTACAAACACCCACAAGTACCTAGAAACACCCACAAGTACCTACAAACACCCACAAGTACCTACAAGCACCCACAAGTACCTACAAGCACCCACAAGTACCTAGAAACACCCACAATTACCAACAAACACCCACAAGTACCTACAAACACCCACAAGTACCTACAAACACCCACAAGTACCTAGAAACACCCACAAGTACCTAGAAACACCCACAAGTACCTAGAAACACCCACAAGTACCTAGAAACACCCACAATTACCAACAAACACCCACAAGTACCTACAAACACCCACAAGTACCTACAAACACCCACAAGTACCTGCAAACACCCACAAGTACCTAGAAACACCCACAAGTACCTAGAAACACCCACAAGTACCTAGAAACACCCACAAGTACCTAGAAACACCCACAAGTACCTAGAAACACCCACAAGTACCTAGAAACACCGACAAGTACCTAGAAACACCGACAAGTACCTAGAAACACCCACAAGTACCGAGAAACACCCACAAGTACCTAGAAACACCCACAAGTACTTAGAAACACCGACAAGTACCTAGAAACACCGACAAGTACCTAGAAACACCGACAAGTACCTACAAACACCGACAAGTACCTACAAACACCCACAAGTACCTACAAGCACCGACAAGTACTTAGAAACACCGACAAGTACCTAGAAACACCGACAAGTACCTAGAAACACCGACAAGTACCTACAAACACCGACAAGTACCTACAAACACCCACAAGTACCTACAAGCACCGACAATTACGTAGAAACACCGACAATTACCTAGAAACACCGACAATTACCTAGAAACACCGACAAGTACCTAGAAACACCGACAAGTACCTACAAACACCGACAAGTACCTACAAACACCGACAAGTACCTACGAACACCGACAAGTACCTACGAACACCGACAAGTACCTACGAACACCGACAAGTACCTACGAACACCGACAAGTACCTACGAACACCGACAATTACCTAGAAACACCGACAATTACCTACAAACACCGACAAGTACCTACAAACACCGACAAGTACCTACAAACACCCACAAGTACCTACAAGCACCGACAATTACCTAGAAACACCGACAATTACCTAGAAACACCCACAAGTACCTACAAACACCCACAAGTACCTACAAGCACCCACAAGTACCTACAAACACCCACAAGTACCTACGAACATCCACAAGTACCTAGAAACACCGACAAGTACCTACGAACATCCACAAGTACCTAGAAACACCCACAAGTACCTAGAAACACCCACAAGTACCTAGAAACACCCACAAGTACCTAGAAACACCCACAATTACCAACAAACACCCACAAGTACCTAGAAACACCCACAAGTACCTACAAACACCCACAATTACCTACAAACACCCACAAGTACCTACAAACACCCAAAAGTACCTACAAACACCCACAAGTACCTACAAACACCCACAAGTATCTACAAACACCCACAAGTACCTACAAACACCCACAAGTACCTACAAACACCCACAAGTACCTACAAACACCGACAAGTACCTACAAACACTCACAAGTACCTAGAAACACCCACAAGTACCTACAAACACCCACAAGTACCTACAAGCACCCACAAGTACCTACAAGCACCCACAAGTACCTAGAAACACCCACAATTACCTACAAACACCCACAAGTACCTACAAACACCCACAAGTACCTACAAACACCCACAAGTACCTAGAAACACCCACAAGTACCTAGAAACACCCACAAGTACCTAGAAACACCCACAAGTACCTAGAAACACCCACAAGTACCTAGAAACACCCACAAGTACCTAGAAACACCCACAAGTACCTAGAAACACCGACAAGTACCTACAAACACCGACAAGTACCTAGAAACACCCACAAGTACCTAGAAACACCCACAAGTACCTAGAAACACCCACAAGTACCTAGAAACACCCACAAGTACCTAGAAACACCCACAAGTACCTACAAGCACCCACAAGTACCTAGAAACACCCACAAGTACCTAGAAACACCCACAAGTACCTAGAAACACCCACAAGTACCTAGAAACACCCACAAGTACCTAGAAACACCCACAAGTACCTAGAAACACCCACAAGTACCTAGAAACACCCACAAGTACCTAGAAACACCCACAAGTACCTAGAAACACCCACAAGTACCTAGAAACACCCACAAGTACCTTGAAACACCCACAAGTACCTAGAAACACCGACAAGTACCTAGAAACACCGACAAGTACCTACAAACACCGACAAGTACCTAGAATCACCGACAAGTACCTACAAACACCGACAAGTACCTACAAACACCCACAAGTACCTACAAGCACCGACAATTACCTAGAAACACCGACAATTTCCTAGAAACACCGACAATTACCTAGAAACACCGACAAGTACCTAGAAACATCGACAAGTACCTACAAACACCGACAAGTACCTACAAACACCGACAAGTACCTACAAACACCGACAAGTACCTACGAACACCGACAAGTACCTACGAACACCGACAAGTACCTACGAACACCGACAAGTACCTACGATTACCGACAAGTACCTACGAACACCGACAAGTACCTACGAACACCGACAAGTACCTACAAACACCGACAAGTACCTACAAACACCGACAAGTACCTACAAGCACCGACAATTACCTAGAAACACCGACAATTACCTAGAAACACCCACAAGTACCTACAAACACCCACAAGTACCTACAAGCACCCACAAGTACCTACAAACACCCACAATTACCAACAAACACCCACAAGTACCTACAAACACCCACAAGTACCTACAAACACCCACAAGTACCTGCAAACACCCACAAGTACCTACAAGCACCCACAAGTACCTACAAACACCGACAAGTACCTAGAAACACCCACAAGTACCTACAAACACCCACAAGTACCTACAAGCACCCACAAGTACCTACAAACACCGACAAGTACCTACGAACATCCACAAGTACCTAGAAACACCCACAAGTACCTAGAAACACCCACAAGTACCTAGAAACACTCACAAGTACCTAGAAACACCCACAAGTACCTAGAAACACCCACAAGTACCTAGAAACACCCACAAGTACCTAGAAACACCCACAAGTACCTAGAAACACCCACAAGTACCTAGAAACACCCACAAGTACCTAGAAACACCCACAAGTACCTAGAAACACCCACAAGTACCTAGAAACACCCACAAGTACCTTGAAACACCCACAAGTACCTAGAAACACCGACAAGTACCTAGAAACACCGACAAGTACCTACAAACACCGACAAGTACCTAGAATCACCGACAAGTACCTACAAACACCGACAAGTACCTACAAACACCCACAAGTACCTACAAGCACCGACAATTACCTAGAAACACCGACAATTTCCTAGAAACACCGACAATTACCTAGAAACACCGACAAGTACCTAGAAACATCGACAAGTACCTACAAACACCGACAAGTACCTACAAACACCGACAAGTACCTACAAACACCGACAAGTACCTACGAACACCGACAAGTACCTACGAACACCGACAAGTACCTACGAACACCGACAAGTACCTACGATTACCGACAAGTACCTACGAACACCGACAAGTACCTACGAACACCGACAAGTACCTACAAACACCGACAAGTACCTACAAACACCGACAAGTACCTACAAGCACCGACAATTACCTAGAAACACCGACAATTACCTAGAAACACCCACAAGTACCTACAAACACCCACAAGTACCTACAAGCACCCACAAGTACCTACAAACACCCACAATTACCAACAAACACCCACAAGTACCTACAAACACCCACAAGTACCTACAAACACCCACAAGTACCTGCAAACACCCACAAGTACCTACAAGCACCCACAAGTACCTACAAACACCGACAAGTACCTAGAAACACCCACAAGTACCTACAAACACCCACAAGTACCTACAAGCACCCACAAGTACCTACAAACACCGACAAGTACCTACGAACATCCACAAGTACCTAGAAACACCCACAAGTACCTAGAAACACCCACAAGTACCTAGAAACACTCACAAGTACCTAGAAACACCCACAAGTACCTAGAAACACCCACAAGTACCTAGAAACACCCACAAGTACCTAGAAACACCCACAATTACCAACAAACACCCACAGTTACCTACAAACACCCACAAGTACCTACAAACACCCAAAAGTACCTACAAACACCCACAAGTACCTACAAACACCCACAAGTATCTACAAACACCCACAAGTACCTACAAACACCGACAAGTACCTACAAACACCCACAAGTACCTAGAAACACCCACAAGTACCTACAAACACCCACAAGTACCTACAAACACCCACAAGTACCTACAAACACCCACAAGTACCTAGAAACACCCACAAGTACCTAGAAACACCCACAAGTACCTAGAAACACCCACAAGTACCTAGAAACACCGACAAGTACCTACAAACACCGACAAGTACCTAGAAACACCCACAAGTACCTAGAAACACCCACAAGTACCTAGAAACACCCACAAGTACCTAGAAACACCCACAAGTACCTACAAGCACCCACAAGTACCTAGAAACACCCACAATTACCAACAAACACCCACAAGTACCTGCAAACACCCACAAGTACCTAGAAACACCCACAAGTACCTAGAAACACCCACAAGTACCTAGAAACACCCACAAGTACCT
The DNA here is from genome assembly GCF_054372755.1 of Phalangium opilio. Taxonomy (NCBI): domain Eukaryota; kingdom Metazoa; phylum Arthropoda; class Arachnida; order Opiliones; family Phalangiidae; genus Phalangium; species Phalangium opilio. Next base: position 2,388,857 of record NW_028324200.1, on the reverse strand, counting down.
AGAAACACCCACAAGTACCTAGAAACACCCACAAGTACCTAGAAACACCCACAAGTACCTAGAAACACCCACAAGTACCTAGAAACACCCACAAGTACCTAGAAACACCCACAAGTACCTAGAAACACCCACAAGTACCTAGAAACACCCACAAGTACCTAGAAACACCCACAAGTACCTAGAAACACCCACAAGTACCTAGAAACACCCACAAGTACCTAGAAACACCCACAAGTACCTAGAAACACCGACAAGTACCTAGAAACACCGACAAGTACCTACAAACACCGACAAGTACCTAGAATCACCGACAAGTACCTACAAACACCGACAAGTACCTACAAACACCCACAAGTACCTACAAGCACCGACAATTACCTAGAAACACCGACAATTACCTAGAAACACCGACAATTACCTAGAAACACCGACAAGTACCTAGAAACATCGACAAGTACCTACAAACACCGACAAGTACCTACAAACACCGACAAGTACCTACAAACACCGACAAGTACCTACGAACACCGACAAGTACCTACGAACACCGACAAGTACCTACGAACACCGACAAGTACCTAGAAACACCCACAAGTACCTAGAAACACCCACAAGTACCTAGAAACACTCACAAGTACCTAGAAACACCCACAAGTACCTAGAAACACCCACAAGTACCTAGAAACACCCACAAGTACCTAGAAACACCCACAAGTACCTAGAAACACCCACAAGTACCTAGAAACACCCACAAGTACCTAGAAACACCCACAAGTACCTAGAAACACCCACAAGTACCTAGAAACACCCACAAGTACCTAGAAACACCCACAAGTACCTAGAAACACCCACAAGTACCTAGAAACACCCACAAGTACCTAGAAACACCCACAAGTACCTAGAAACACCCACAAGTACCTACAAACACCCACAAGTACCTACAAGCACCCACAAGTACCTAGAAACACCCACAAGTACCTAGAAACACCCACAATTACCTAGAAACACCCACAAGTACCTACAAACACCGACAAGTACCTACAAACACCGACAAGTACCTACGAACACCGACAAGTACCTACGAACACCGACAAGTACCTACGAACACCGACAAGTACCTACGAACACCGACAAGTACCTACGAACACCGACAATTACCTAGAAACACCGACAATTACCTACAAACACCGACAAGTACCTACAAACACCGACAAGTACCTACAAACACCCACAAGTACCTACAAGCACCGACAATTACCTAGAAACACCGACAATTACCTAGAAACACCCACAAGTACCTACAAACACCCACAAGTACCTACGAACATCCACAAGTACCTAGAAACACCGACAAGTACCTACGAACATCCACAAGTACCTAGAAACACCCACAAGTACCTAGAAACACCCACAAGTACCTAGAAACACCCACAAGTACCTAGAAACACCCACAATTACCAACAAACACCCACAAGTACCTAGAAACACCCACAAGTACCTACAAACACCCACAATTACCTACAAACACCCACAAGTACCTACAAACACCCAAAAGTACCTACAAACACCCACAAGTACCTACAAACACCCACAAGTATCTACAAACACCCACAAGTACCTACAAACACCCACAAGTACCTACAAACACCCACAAGTACCTACAAACACCGACAAGTACCTACAAACACTCACAAGTACCTAGAAACACCCACAAGTACCTACAAACACCCACAAGTACCTACAAGCACCCACAAGTACCTAGAAACACCCACAATTACCTAGAAACACCCACAATTACCTACAAACACCCACAAGTACCTACAAACACCCACAAGTACCTACAAACACCCACAAGTACCTAGAAACACCCACAAGTACCTAGAAACACCCACAAGTACCTAGAAACACCCACAAGTACCTAGAAACACCCACAAGTACCTAGAAACACCCACAAGTACCTAGAAACACCCACAAGTACCTAGAAACACCGACAAGTACCTACAAACACCGACAAGTACCTAGAAACACCCACAAGTACCTAGAAACACCCACAAGTACCTAGAAACACCCACAAGTACCTAGAAACACCCACAAGTACCTAGAAACACCCACAAGTACCTACAAGCACCCACAAGTACCTAGAAACACCCACAAGTACCTAGAAACACCCACAAGTACTTAGAAACACCCACAAGTACCTAGAAACACCCACAAGTACCTAGAAACACCCACAAGTACCTAGAAACACCCACAAGTACCTACAAACACCGACAAGTACCTACAAACACCCACAAGTACCTACAAGCACCGACAATTACCTAGAAACACCGACAATTACCTAGAAACACCCACAAGTACCTACAAACACCCACAAGTACCTACGAACATCCACAAGTACCTAGAAACACCGACAAGTACCTACGAACATCCACAAGTACCTAGAAACACCCACAAGTACCTAGAAACACCCACAAGTACCTAGAAACACCCACAAGTACCTAGAAACACCCACAATTACCAACAAACACCCACAAGTACCTAGAAACACCCACAAGTACCTACAAACACCCACAATTACCTACAAACACCCACAAGTACCTACAAACACCCAAAAGTACCTACAAACACCCACAAGTACCTACAAACACCCACAAGTATCTACAAACACCCACAAGTACCTACAAACACCCACAAGTACCTACAAACACCCACAAGTACCTACAAACACCGACAAGTACCTACAAACACTCACAAGTACCTAGAAACACCCACAAGTACCTACAAACACCCACAAGTACCTACAAGCACCCACAAGTACCTAGAAACACCCACAATTACCTAGAAACACCCACAATTACCTACAAACACCCACAAGTACCTACAAACACCCACAAGTACCTACAAACACCCACAAGTACCTAGAAACACCCACAAGTACCTAGAAACACCCACAAGTACCTAGAAACACCCACAAGTACCTAGAAACACCCACAAGTACCTAGAAACACCCACAAGTACCTAGAAACACCCACAAGTACCTAGAAACACCGACAAGTACCTACAAACACCGACAAGTACCTTGAAACACCCACAAGTACCTAGAAACACCCACAAGTACCTAGAAACACCCACAAGTACCTAGAAACACCCACAAGTACCTAGAAACACCCACAAGTACCTACAAGCACCCACAAGTACCTAGAAACACCCACAAGTACCTAGAAACACCCACAAGTACCTAGAAACACCCACAAGTACCTAGAAACACCCACAAGTACCTAGAAACACCCACAAGTACCTAGAAACACCCACAAGTACCTAGAAACACCCACAAGTACCTAGAAACACCCACAAGTACCTAGAAACACCCACAAGTACCTAGAAACACCCACAAGTACCTTGAAACACCCACAAGTACCTAGAAACACCGACAAGTACCTAGAAACACCGACAAGTACCTACAAACACCGACAAGTACCTAGAATCACCGACAAGTACCTACAAACACCGACAAGTACCTACAAACACCCACAAGTACCTACAAGCACCGACAATTACCTAGAAACACCGACAATTTCCTAGAAACACCGACAATTACCTAGAAACACCGACAAGTACCTAGAAACATCGACAAGTACCTACAAACACCGACAAGTACCTACAAACACCGACAAGTACCTACAAACACCGACAAGTACCTACGAACACCGACAACTACCTACGAACACCGACAAGTACCTACGAACACCGACAAGTACCTACGATTACCGACAAGTACCTACGAACACCGACAAGTACCTACGAACACCGACAAGTACCTACAAACACCGACAAGTACCTACAAACACCGACAAGTACCTACAAGCACCGACAATTACCTAGAAACACCGACAATTACCTAGAAACACCCACAAGTACCTACAAACACCCACAAGTACCTACAAGCACCCACAAGTACCTACAAACACCCACAATTACCAACAAACACCCACAAGTACCTACAAACACCCACAAGTACCTACAAACACCCACAAGTACCTGCAAACACCCACAAGTACCTACAAGCACCCACAAGTACCTACAAACACCGACAAGTACCTAGAAACACCCACAAGTACCTACAAACACCCACAAGTACCTACAAGCACCCACAAGTACCTACAAACACCGACAAGTACCTACGAACATCCACAAGTACCTAGAAACACCCACAAGTACCTAGAAACACCCACAAGTACCTAGAAACACTCACAAGTACCTAGAAACACCCACAAGTACCTAGAAACACCCACAAGTACCTAGAAACACCCACAAGTACCTAGAAACACCCACAATTACCAACAAACACCCACAGTTACCTACAAACACCCACAAGTACCTACAAACACCCAAAAGTACCTACAAACACCCACAAGTACCTACAAACACCCACAAGTATCTACAAACACCCACAAGTACCTACAAACACCGACAAGTACCTACAAACACCCACAAGTACCTAGAAACACCCACAAGTACCTACAAACACCCACAAGTACCTACAAGCACCCACAAGTACCTACAAACACCGACAAGTACCTACGAACATCCACAAGTACCTAGAAACACCCACAAGTACCTAGAAACACCCAAAAGTACCTACAAACACCCACAAGTACCTACAAACACCCACAAGTATCTACAAACACCCACAAGTACCTACAAACACCCACAAGTACCTACAAACACCCACAAGTACCTACAAACACCGACAAGTACCTACAAACACTCACAAGTACCTAGAAACACCCACAAGTACCTACAAACACCCACAAGTACCTACAAGCACCCACAAGTACCTAGAAACACCCACAATTACCTAGAAACACCCACAATTACCTACAAACACCCACAAGTACCTACAAACACCCACAAGTACCTACAAACACCCACAAGTACCTAGAAACACCCACAAGTACCTAGAAACACCCACAAGTACCTAGAAACACCCACAAGTACCTAGAAACACCCACAAGTACCTAGAAACACCCACAAGTACCTAGAAACACCCACAAGTACCTAGAAACACCGACAAGTACCTACAAACACCGACAAGTACCTAGAAACACCCACAAGTACCTAGAAACACCCACAAGTACCTAGAAACACCCACAAGTACCTAGAAACACCCACAAGTACCTAGAAACACCCACAAGTACCTACAAGCACCCACAAGTACCTAGAAACACCCACAAGTACCTAGAAACACCCACAAGTACTTAGAAACACCCACAAGTACCTAGAAACACCCACAAGTACCTAGAAACACCCACAAGTACCTAGAAACACCCACAAGTACCTACAAACACCGACAAGTACCTACAAACACCCACAAGTACCTACAAGCACCGACAATTACCTAGAAACACCGACAATTACCTAGAAACACCCACAAGTACCTACAAACACCCACAAGTACCTACGAACATCCACAAGTACCTAGAAACACCGACAAGTACCTACGAACATCCACAAGTACCTAGAAACACCCACAAGTACCTAGAAACACCCACAAGTACCTAGAAACACCCACAAGTACCTAGAAACACCCACAATTACCAACAAACACCCACAAGTACCTAGAAACACCCACAAGTACCTACAAACACCCACAATTACCTACAAACACCCACAAGTACCTACAAACACCCAAAAGTACCTACAAACACCCACAAGTACCTACAAACACCCACAAGTATCTACAAACACCCACAAGTACCTACAAACACCCACAAGTACCTACAAACACCCACAAGTACCTACAAACACCGACAAGTACCTACAAACACTCACAAGTACCTAGAAACACCCACAAGTACCTACAAACACCCACAAGTACCTACAAGCACCCACAAGTACCTAGAAACACCCACAATTACCTAGAAACACCCACAATTACCTACAAACACCCACAAGTACCTACAAACACCCACAAGTACCTACAAACACCCACAAGTACCTAGAAACACCCACAAGTACCTAGAAACACCCACAAGTACCTAGAAACACCCACAAGTACCTAGAAACACCCACAAGTACCTAGAAACACCCACAAGTACCTAGAAACACCCACAAGTACCTAGAAACACCGACAAGTACCTACAAACACCGACAAGTACCTAGAAACACCCACAAGTACCTAGAAACACCCACAAGTACCTAGAAACACCCACAAGTACCTAGAAACACCCACAAGTACCTAGAAACACCCACAAGTACCTACAAGCACCCACAAGTACCTAGAAACACCCACAAGTACCTAGAAACACCCACAAGTACCTAGAAACACCCACAAGTACCTAGAAACACCCACAAGTACCTAGAAACACCCACAAGTACCTAGAAACACCCACAAGTACCTAGAAACACCCACAAGTACCTAGAAACACCCACAAGTACCTAGAAACACCCACAAGTACCTAGAAACACCCACAAGTACCTTGAAACACCCACAAGTACCTAGAAACACCGACAAGTACCTAGAAACACCGACAAGTACCTACAAACACCGACAAGTACCTAGAATCACCGACAAGTACCTACAAACACCGACAAGTACCTACAAACACCCACAAGTACCTACAAGCACCGACAATTACCTAGAAACACCGACAATTTCCTAGAAACACCGACAATTACCTAGAAACACCGACAAGTACCTAGAAACATCGACAAGTACCTACAAACACCGACAAGTACCTACAAACACCGACAAGTACCTACAAACACCGACAAGTACCTACGAACACCGACAACTACCTACGAACACCGACAAGTACCTACGAACACCGACAAGTACCTACGATTACCGACAAGTACCTACGAACACCGACAAGTACCTACGAACACCGACAAGTACCTACAAACACCGACAAGTACCTACAAACACCGACAAGTACCTACAAGCACCGACAATTACCTAGAAACACCGACAATTACCTAGAAACACCCACAAGTACCTACAAACACCCACAAGTACCTACAAGCACCCACAAGTACCTACAAACACCCACAATTACCAACAAACACCCACAAGTACCTACAAACACCCACAAGTACCTACAAACACCCACAAGTACCTGCAAACACCCACAAGTACCTACAAGCACCCACAAGTACCTACAAACACCGACAAGTACCTAGAAACACCCACAAGTACCTACAAACACCCACAAGTACCTACAAGCACCCACAAGTACCTACAAACACCGACAAGTACCTACGAACATCCACAAGTACCTAGAAACACCCACAAGTACCTAGAAACACCCACAAGTACCTAGAAACACTCACAAGTACCTAGAAACACCCACAAGTACCTAGAAACACCCACAAGTACCTAGAAACACCCACAAGTACCTAGAAACACCCACAATTACCAACAAACACCCACAGTTACCTACAAACACCCACAAGTACCTACAAACACCCAAAAGTACCTACAAACACCCACAAGTACCTACAAACACCCACAAGTATCTACAAACACCCACAAGTACCTACAAACACCGACAAGTACCTACAAACACCCACAAGTACCTAGAAACACCCACAAGTACCTACAAACACCCACAAGTACCTACAAACACCCACAAGTACCTACAAACACCCACAAGTACCTAGAAACACCCACAAGTACCTAGAAACACCCACAAGTACCTAGAAACACCCACAAGTACCTAGAAACACCGACAAGTACCTACAAACACCGACAAGTACCTAGAAACACCCACAAGTACCTAGAAACACCCACAAGTACCTAGAAACACCCACAAGTACCTAGAAACACCCACAAGTACCTAGAAACACCCACAAGTACCTAGAAACACCCACAAGTACCTAGAAACACCCACAAGTACCTAGAAACACCCACAAGTACCTAGAAACACCCACAAGTACCTACAAGCACCCACAATTACCTACAAACACCCACAAGTACCTACAAACACCCAAAAGTACCTACAAACACCCACAAGAACCTACAAACACCCACAAGTACCTACAAACACCCACAAGTACCTACAAACACCGACAAGTACCTACAAACACCCACAAGTACCTAGAAACACCCACACGTACCTACAAACACCCACAAGTACCTACAAGCACCCACAAGTACCTACAAGCACCCACAAGTACCTAGAAACACCCACAATTACCAACAAACACCCACAAGTACCTGCAAACACCCACAAGTACCTAGAAACACCCACAAGTACCTAGAAACACCCACAAGTACCTAGAAACACCCACAAGTACCTAGAAACACCCACAAGTACCTAGAAACACCCACAAGTACCTAGAAACACCCACAAGTACCTAGAAACACCCACAAGTACCTAGAAACACCCACAAGTACCTAGAAACACCCACAAGTACCTAGAAACACCCACAAGTACCTAGAAACACCCACAAGTACCTAGAAACACCCACAAGTACCTAGAAACACCCACAAGTACCTAGAAACACCCACAAGTACCTAGAAACACCGACAAGTACCTAGAAACACCGACAAGTACCTACAAACACCGACAAGTACCTAGAATCACCGACAAGTACCTACAAACACCGACAAGTACCTACAAACACCCACAAGTACCTACAAGCACCGACAATTACCTAGAAACACCGACAATTACCTAGAAACACCGACAATTACCTAGAAACACCGACAAGTACCTAGAAACATCGACAAGTACCTACAAACACCGACAAGTACCTACAAACACCGACAAGTACCTACAAACACCGACAAGTACCTACGAACACCGACAAGTACCTACGAACACCGACAAGTACCTACGAACACCGACAAGTACCTAGAAACACCCACAAGTACCTAGAAACACCCACAAGTACCTAGAAACACTCACAAGTACCTAGAAACACCCACAAGTACCTAGAAACACCCACAAGTACCTAGAAACACCCACAAGTACCTAGAAACACCCACAAGTACCTAGAAACACCCACAAGTACCTAGAAACACCCACAAGTACCTAGAAACACCCACAAGTACCTAGAAACACCCACAAGTACCTAGAAACACCCACAAGTACCTAGAAACACCCACAAGTACCTAGAAACACCCACAAGTACCTAGAAACACCCACAAGTACCTAGAAACACCCACAAGTACCTAGAAACACCCACAAGTACCTAGAAACACCCACAAGTACCTAGAAACACCCACAAGTACCTAGAAACACCCACAAGTACCTAGAAACACCCACAAGTACCTACAAACACCCACAAGTACCTACAAGCACCCACAAGTACCTAGAAACACCCACAATACCTAGAAACACCCACAATTACCAACAAACACCCACAAGTACCTAGAAACACCCACAAGTACCTAGAAACACCCACAAGTACCTACAAACACCCAAAAGTACCTACAAACACCCACAAGTACCTACAAACACCCACAAGTACCTACAAACACCGACAAGTACCTACAAACACCCACAAGTACCTAGAAACACCCACAAGTACCTACAAACACCCACAAGTACCTACAAGCACCCACAAGTACCTACAAGCACCCACAAGTACCTAGAAACACCCACAATTACCTACAAACACCCACAAGTACCTACAAACACCCACAAGTACCTACAAACACCCACAAGTACCTAGAAACACCCACAAGTACCTACAAACACCCACAAGTACCTACAAGCACCCACAAGTACCTACAAGCACCCACAAGTACCTAGAAACACCCACAATTACCAACAAACACCCACAAGTACCTACAAACACCCACAAGTACCTACAAACACCCACAAGTACCTAGAAACACCCACAAGTACCTAGAAACACCCACAAGTACCTAGAAACACCCACAAGTACCTAGAAACACCCACAAGTACCTAGAAACACCCACAAGTACCTAGAAACACCCACAAGTACCTACAAACACCCACAAGTACCTACAAGCACCCACAAGTACCTACAAACACCGACAAGTACCTAGAAACACCCACAAGTACCTAGAAACAACCACAAGTACCTAGAAACACCCACAAGTATCTAGAAACACTCACAAGTACCTAGAAACACCCACAAGTACCTAGAAACACCCACAAGTACCTAGAAACACCCACAAGTACCTAGAAACACCCACAAGTACCTAGAAACACCCACAAGTACCTAGAAACACCCACAAGTACCTAGAAACACCCACAAGTACCTAGAAACACCCACAAGTACCTAGAAACACCCACAAGTACCTAGAAACACCCACAAGTACCTAGAAACACCCACAAGTACCTAGAAACACCCACAAGTACCTAGAAACACCCACAAGTACCTACAAACACCCACAAGTACCTACAAGCACCCACAAGTACCTAGAAACACCCACAAGTACCTAGAAACACCCACAATTACCAACAAACACCCACAAGTACCTAGAAACACCCACAAGTACCTAGAAACACCCACAAGTACCTAGAAACACCCACAAGTACCTAGAAACACCCACAAGTACCTAGAAACACCCACAAGTACCTAGAAACACCGACAAGTACCTAGAAACACCGACAAGTACCTAGAAACACCCACAAGTACCGAGAAACACCCACAAGTACCTAGAAACACCCACAAGTACCTAGAAACACCCACAAGTACCTAGAAACACCCACAAGTACCTAGAAACACCCACAAGTACCTAGAAACACCCACAAGTACCTAGAAACACCCACAAGTACCTAGAAACACCCACAAGTACCTAGAAACACCCACAAGTACCTAGAAACACCCACAAGTACCTAGAAACACCCACAAGAACCTACAAACACCCACAAGTACCTACAAACACCCACAAGTACCTACAAACACCGACAAGTACCTACAAACACCCACAAGTACCTAGAAACACCCACACGTACCTACAAACACCCACAAGTACCTACAAGCACCCACAAGTACCTACAAGCACCCACAAGTACCTAGAAACACCCACAATTACCAACAAACACCCACAAGTACCTGCAAACACCCACAAGTACCTAGAAACACCCACAAGTACCTAGAAACACCCACAAGTACCTACAAGCACCCACAAGTACCTACAAACACCCACAAGTACCTACAAACACCCACAAGTACCTAGAAACACCCACAAGTACCTACAAACACCCACAAGTACCTACAAGCACCCACAAGTACCTACAAGCACCCACAAGTACCTAGAAACACCCACAAGTACCTAGAAACACCCACAAGTACCTACAAACACCCACAAGTACCTACAAGCACCCACAAGTACCTAGAAACACCCACAATACCTAGAAACACCCACAATTACCAACAAACACCCACAAGTACCTAGAAACACCCACAAGTACCTAGAAACACCCACAAGTACCTACAAACACCCAAAAGTACCTACAAACACCCACAAGTACCTACAAACACCCACAAGTACCTACAAACACCGACAAGTACCTACAAACACCCACAAGTACCTAGAAACACCCACAAGTACCTACAAACACCCACAAGTACCTACAAGCACCCACAAGTACCTACAAGCACCCACAAGTACCTAGAAACACCCACAATTACCTACAAACACCCACAAGTACCTACAAACACCCACAAGTACCTACAAACACCCACAAGTACCTAGAAACACCCACAAGTACCTACAAACACCCACAAGTACCTACAAGCACCCACAAGTACCTACAAGCACCCACAAGTACCTAGAAACACCCACAATTACCAACAAACACCCACAAGTACCTACAAACACCCACAAGTACCTACAAACACCCACAAGTACCTAGAAACACCCACAAGTACCTAGAAACACCCACAAGTACCTAGAAACACCCACAAGTACCTAGAAACACCCACAAGTACCTAGAAACACCCACAAGTACCTAGAAACACCCACAAGTACCTACAAACACCCACAAGTACCTACAAGCACCCACAAGTACCTACAAACACCGACAAGTACCTAGAAACACCCACAAGTACCTAGAAACAACCACAAGTACCTAGAAACACCCACAAGTATCTAGAAACACTCACAAGTACCTAGAAACACCCACAAGTACCTAGAAACACCCACAAGTACCTAGAAACACCCACAAGTACCTAGAAACACCCACAAGTACCTAGAAACACCCACAAGTACCTAGAAACACCCACAAGTACCTAGAAACACCCACAAGTACCTAGAAACACCCACAAGTACCTAGAAACACCCACAAGTACCTAGAAACACCCACAAGTACCTAGAAACACCCACAAGTACCTAGAAACACCCACAAGTACCTAGAAACACCCACAAGTACCTAGAAACACCCACAAGTACCTACAAACACCCACAAGTACCTACAAGCACCCACAAGTACCTAGAAACACCCACAAGTACCTAGAAACACCCACAATTACCAACAAACACCCACAAGTACCTAGAAACACCCACAAGTACCTAGAAACACCCACAAGTACCTAGAAACACCCACAAGTACCTAGAAACACCCACAAGTACCTAGAAACACCCACAAGTACCTAGAAACACCGACAAGTACCTAGAAACACCGACAAGTACCTAGAAACACCCACAAGTACCGAGAAACACCCACAAGTACCTAGAAACACCCACAAGTACCTAGAAACACCCACAAGTACCTAGAAACACCCACAAGTACCTAGAAACACCCACAAGTACCTAGAAACACCCACAAGTACCTAGAAACACCCACAAGTACCTAGAAACACCCACAAGTACCTAGAAACACCCACAAGTACCTAGAAACACCCACAAGTACCTAGAAACACCCACAAGAACCTACAAACACCCACAAGTACCTACAAACACCCACAAGTACCTACAAACACCGACAAGTACCTACAAACACCCACAAGTACCTAGAAACACCCACACGTACCTACAAACACCCACAAGTACCTACAAGCACCCACAAGTACCTACAAGCACCCACAAGTACCTAGAAACACCCACAATTACCAACAAACACCCACAAGTACCTGCAAACACCCACAAGTACCTAGAAACACCCACAAGTACCTAGAAACACCCACAAGTACCTACAAGCACCCACAATTACCTACAAACACCCACAAGTACCTACAAACACCCAAAAGTACCTACAAACACCCACAAGTACCTACAAACACCCACAAGTATCTACAAACACCCACAAGAACCTACAAACACCCACAAGTACCTACAAACACCCACAAGTACCTACAAACACCGACAAGTACCTACAAACACCCACAAGTACCTACAAACACCCACACGTACCTACAAACACCCACAAGTACCTACAAGCACCCACAAGTACCTACAAGCACCCACAAGTACCTAGAAACACCCACAATTACCAACAAACACCCACAAGTACCTGCAAACACCCACAAGTACCTAGAAACACCCACAAGTACCTAGAAACACCCACAAGTACCTAGAAACACCCACAAGTACCTAGAAACACCCACAAGTACCTAGAAACACCCACAAGTACCTAGAAACACCCACAAGTACCTAGAAACACCCACAAGTACCTAGAAACACCCACAAGTACCTAGAAACACCCACAAGTACCTAGAAACACCCACAAGTACCTAGAAACACCCACAAGTACCTAGAAACACCCACAAGTACCTAGAAACACCCACAAGTACCTAGAAACACCCACAAGTACCTAGAAACACCGACAAGTACCTAGAAACACCGACAAGTACCTACAAACACCGACAAGTACCTAGAATCACCGACAAGTACCTACAAACACCGACAAGTACCTACAAACACCCACAAGTACCTACAAGCACCGACAATTACCTAGAAACACCGACAATTACCTAGAAACACCGACAATTACCTAGAAACACCGACAAGTACCTAGAAACATCGACAAGTACCTACAAACACCGACAAGTACCTACAAACACCGACAAGTACCTACGAACACCGACAAGTACCTACGAACACCGACAAGTACCTACGAACACCGACAAGTACCTACGAACACCGACAAGTACCTAGAAACACCCACAATTACCAACAAACACCCACAAGTACCTGCAAACACCCACAAGTACCTAGAAACACCCACAAGTACCTAGAAACACCCACAAGTACCTACAAGCACCCACAATTACCTACAAACACCCACAAGTACCTACAAACACCCAAAAGTACCTACAAACACCCACAAGTACCTACAAACACCCACAAGTATCTACAAACACCCACAAGAACCTACAAACACCCACAAGTACCTACAAACACCCACAAGTACCTACAAACACCGACAAGTACCTACAAACACCCACAAGTACCTACAAACACCCACACGTACCTACAAACACCCACAAGTACCTACAAGCATCCACAAGTACCTACAAGCACCCACAAGTACCTAGAAACACCCACAATTACCAACAAACACCCACAAGTACCTGCAAACACCCACAAGTACCTAGAAACACCCACAAGTACCTAGAAACACCCACAAGTACCTAGAAACACCCACAAGTACCTAGAAACACCCACAAGTACCTAGAAACACCCACAAGTACCTAGAAACACCCACAAGTACCTAGAAACACCCACAAGTACCTAGAAACACCCACAAGTACCTAGAAACACCCACAAGTACCTAGAAACACCCACAAGTACCTAGAAACACCCACAAGTACCTAGAAACACCCACAAGTACCTAGAAACACCCACAAGTACCTAGAAACACCCACAAGTACCTAGAAACACCGACAAGTACCTAGAAACACCGACAAGTACCTACAAACACCGACAAGTACCTAGAATCACCGACAAGTACCTACAAACACCGACAAGTACCTACAAACACCCACAAGTACCTACAAGCACCGACAATTACCTAGAAACACCGACAATTACCTAGAAACACCGACAATTACCTAGAAACACCGACAAGTACCTAGAAACATCGACAAGTACCTACAAACACCGACAAGTACCTACAAACACCGACAAGTACCTACGAACACCGACAAGTACCTACGAACACCGACAAGTACCTACGAACACCGACAAGTACCTACGAACACCGACAAGTACCTAGAAACACCCACAAGTACCTAGAAACACCCACAAGTACCTAGAAACACCCACAAGTACCTAGAAACACTCACAAGTACCTAGAAACACCCACAAGTACCTAGAAACACCCACAAGTACCTAGAAACACCCACAAGTACCTAGAAACACCCACAAGTACCTAGAAACACCCACAAGTACCTAGAAACACCCACAAGTACCTAGAAACACCCACAAGTACCTAGAAACACCCACAAGTACCTAGAAACACCCACAAGTACCTAGAAACACCCACAAGTACCTAGAAACACCCACAAGTACCTAGAAACACCCACAAGTACCTAGAAACACCCACAAGTACCTAGAAACACCCACAAGTACCTAGAAACACCCACAAGTACCTACAAACACCCACAAGTACCTAGAAACACCCACAAGTACCTAGAAACACCCACAAGTACCTACAAGCACCCACAATTACCAACAAACACCCACAAGTACCTAGAAACACCCACAAGTACCTACAAACACCCACAAGTACCTACAAACACCCAAAAGTACCTACAAACACCCACAAGTACCTACAAACACCCACAAGTATCTACAAACACCCACAAGTACCTACAAACACCCACAAGTACCTACAAACACCCACAAGTACCTACAAACACCGACAAGTACCTACAAACACCCACAAGTACCTAGAAACACCCACAAGTACCTACAAACACCCACAAGTACCTACAAGCACCCACAAGTACCTACAAGCACCCACAAGTACCTAGAAACACCCACAATTACCTACAAACACCCACAAGTACCTACAAACACCCACAAGTACCTACAAACACCCACAAGTACCTAGAAACACCCACAAGTACCTACAAACACCCACAAGTACCTAGAAACACCCACAAGTACCTACAAGCACCCACAAGTACCTAGAAACACCCACAATTACCAACAAACACCCACAAGTACCTACAAACACCCACAAGTACCTACAAACACCCACAAGTACCTAGAAACACCCACAAGTACCTAGAAACACCCACAAGTACCTAGAAACACCCACAAGTACCTAGAAACACCCACAAGTACCTAGAAACACCCACAAGTACCTAGAAACACCCACAAGTACCTACAAACACCCACAAGTACCTACAAGCACCCACAAGTACCTACAAACACCGACAAGTACCTAGAAACACCCACAAGTACCTAGAAACAACCACAAGTACCTAGAAACACCCACAAGTATCTAGAAACACTCACAAGTACCTAGAAACACCCACAAGTACCTAGAAACACCCACAAGTACCTAGAAACACCCACAAGTACCTAGAAACACCCACAAGTACCTAGAAACACCCACAAGTACCTAGAAACACCCACAAGTACCTAGAAACACCCACAAGTACCTAGAAACACCCACAAGTACCTAGAAACACCCACAAGTACCTAGAAACACCCACAAGTACCTAGAAACACCCACAAGTACCTAGAAACACCCACAAGTACCTAGAAACACCCACAAGTACCTAGAAACACCCACAAGTACCTAGAAACACCCACAAGTACCTACAAACACCCACAAGTACCTACAAGCACCCACAAGTACCTAGAAACACCCACAAGTACCTAGAAACACCCACAATTACCAACAAACACCCACAAGTACCTAGAAACACCCACAAGTACCTAGAAACACCCACAAGTACCTAGAAACACCCACAAGTACCTAGAAACACCCACAAGTACCTAGAAACACCCACAAGTACCTAGAAACACCGACAAGTACCTAGAAACACCGACAAGTACCTAGAAACACCGACAAGTACCGAGAAACACCCACAAGTACCTAGAAACACCCACAAGTACCTAGAAACACCCACAAGTACCTAGAAACACCCACAAGTACCTAGAAACACCCACAAGTACCTAGAAACACCCACAAGTAACTAGAAACACCCACAAGTACCTAGAAACACCCACAAGTACCTAGAAACACCCACAATTACCAACAAACACCCACAATTACCTACAAACACCCACAATTACCTACAAACACCCAAAAGTACCTACAAACACCCACAAGTACCTACAAACACCCAAAAGTATCTACAAACACCCACAAGTACCTACAAACACCCACAAGTACCTACAAACACCCACAAGTACCTACAAACACCGACAAGTACCTACAAACACCCACAAGTACCTAGAAACACCCACAAGTACCTACAAACACCCACAAGTACCTACAAGCACCCACAAGTACCTACAAGCACCCACAAGTACCTAGAAACACCCACAATTACCAACAAACACCCACAAGTACCTACAAACACCCACAAGTACCTACAAACACCCACAAGTACCTAGAAACACCCACAAGTACCTAGAAACACCCACAAGTACCTAGAAACACCCACAAGTACCTAGAAACACCCACAAGTACCTAGAAACACCCACAAGTACCTAGAAACACCCACAAGTACCTAGAAACACCCACAAGTACCTAGAAACACCCACAAGTACCTAGAAACACCCACAAGTACCTAGAAACACCCACAAGTACCTAGAAACACCCACAAGTACCTAGAAACACCCACAAGTACCTAGAAACACCCACAAGTACCTAGAAACACCCACAAGTACCTAGAAACACCCACAAGTACCTAGAAACACCCACAAGTACCTACAAACACCCACAAGTACCTACAAGCACCCACAAGTACCTAGAAACACCCAAAAGTACCTAGAAACACCCACAATTACCAACAAACACCCACAAGTACCTAGAAACACCCACAAGTACCTAGAAACACCCACAAGTACCTAGAAACACCCACAAGTACCTAGAAACACCCACAAGTACCTAGAAACACCCACAAGTACCTAGAAACACCGACAAGTACCTAGAAACACCGACAAGTACCTAGAAACATCCACAAGTACCGAGAAACACCCACAAGTACCTAGAAACACCCACAAGTACCTAGAAACACCCACAAGTACCTAGAAACACCCACAAGTACCTAGAAACACCCACAAGTACCTAGAAACACCCACAAGTAACTAGAAACACCCACAAGTACCTAGAAACACCCACAAGTACCTAGAAACACCCACAATTACCAACAAACACCCACAATTACCTACAAACACCCACAAGTACCTACAAACACCCAAAAGTACCTACAAACACCCACAAGTACCTACAAACACCCAAAAGTATCTACAAACACCCACAAGTACCTACAAACACCCACAAGTACCTACAAACACCCACAAGTACCTACAAACACCGACAAGTACCTACAAACACCCACAAGTACCTAGAAACACCCACAATTACCAACAAACACCCACAAGTACCTACAAGCACCCACAAGTACCTACAAGCACCCACAAGTACCTAGAAACACCCACAATTACCAACAAACACCCACAAGTACCTACAAACACCCACAAGTACCTACAAACACCCACAAGTACCTAGAAACACCCACAAGTACCTAGAAACACCCACAAGTACCTAGAAACACCCACAAGTACCTAGAAACACCCACAAGTACCTAGAAACACCCACAAGTACCTAGAAACACCCACAAGTACCTAGAAACACCCACAAGTACCTAGAAACACCCACAAGTACCTAGAAACACCCACAAGTACCTAGAAACACCCACAAGTACCTAGAAACACCCACAAGTACCTAGAAACACCCACAAGTACCTAGAAACACCCACAAGTACCTAGAAACACCCACAAGTACCTAGAAACACCCACAAGTACCTAGAAACACCCACAAGTACCTAGAAACACCCACAAGTACCTAGAAACACCCACAAGTACCTACAAACACCCACAAGTACCTACAAGCACCCACAAGTACCTAGAAACACCCACAAGTACCTAGAAACACCCACAATTACCAACAAACACCCACAAGTACCTAGAAACACCCACAAGTACCTAGAAACACCCACAAGTACCTAGAAACACCCACAAGTACCTAGAAACACCCACAAGTACCTAGAAACACCCACAAGTACCTAGAAACACCGACAAGTACCTAGAAACACCGACAAGTACCTAGAAACATCCACAAGTACCGAGAAACACCCACAAGTACCTAGAAACACCCACAAGTACCTAGAAACACCCACAAGTACCTAGAAACACCCACAAGTACCTAGAAACACCCACAAGTACCTAGAAACACCCACAAGTAACTAGAAACACCCACAAGTACCTAGAAACACCCACAAGTACCTACAAACACCCACAAGTACCTACAAGCACCCACAAGTACCTAGAAACACCCACAAGTACCTAGAAACACCCACAATTACCAACAAACACCCACAAGTACCTAGAAACACCCACAAGTACCTAGAAACACCCACAAGTACCTAGAAACACCCACAAGTACCTAGAAACACCCACAAGTACCTAGAAACACCCACAAGTACCTAGAAACACCGACAAGTACCTAGAAACACCGACAAGTACCTAGAAACATCCACAAGTACCGAGAAACACCCACAAGTACCTAGAAACACCCACAAGTACCTAGAAACACCCACAAGTACCTAGAAACACCCACAAGTACCTAGAAACACCCACAAGTACCTAGAAACACCCACAAGTAACTAGAAACACCCACAAGTACCTAGAAACACCCACAAGTACCTAGAAACACCCACAATTACCAACAAACACCCACAATTACCTACAAACACCCACAAGTACCTACAAACACCCAAAAGTACCTACAAACACCCACAAGTACCTACAAACACCCAAAAGTATCTACAAACACCCACAAGTACCTACAAACACCCACAAGTACCTACAAACACCCACAAGTACCTACAAACACCGACAAGTACCTACAAACACCCACAAGTACCTAGAAACACCCACAAGTACCTACAAACACCCACAAGTACCTACAAGCACCCACAAGTACCTACAAGCACCCACAAGTACCTAGAAACACCCACAATTACCAACAAACACCCACAAGTACCTACAAACACCCACAAGTACCTACAAACACCCACAAGTACCTAGAAACACCCACAAGTACCTAGAAACACCCACAAGTACCTAGAAACACCCACAAGTACCTAGAAACACCCACAATTACCAACAAACACCCACAATTACCTACAAACACCCACAATTACCTACAAACACCCAAAAGTACCTACAAACACCCACAAGTACCTACAAACACCCAAAAGTATCTACAAACACCCACAAGTACCTACAAACACCCACAAGTACCTACAAACACCCACAAGTACCTACAAACACCGACAAGTACCTACAAACACCCACAAGTACCTAGAAACACCCACAAGTACCTACAAACACCCACAAGTACCTACAAGCACCCACAAGTACCTACAAGCACCCACAAGTACCTAGAAACACCCACAATTACCAACAAACACCCACAAGTACCTACAAACACCCACAAGTACCTACAAACACCCACAAGTACCTAGAAACACCCACAAGTACCTAGAAACACCCACAAGTACCTAGAAACACCCACAAGTACCTAGAAACACCCACAAGTACCTAGAAACACCCACAAGTACCTAGAAACACCCACAAGTACCTAGAAACACCCACAAGTACCTAGAAACACCCACAAGTACCTAGAAACACCCACAAGTACCTAGAAACACCCACAAGTACCTAGAAACACCCACAAGTACCTAGAAACACCCACAAGTACCTAGAAACACCCACAAGTACCTAGAAACACCCACAAGTACCTAGAAACACCCACAAGTACCTAGAAACACCCACAAGTACCTACAAACACCCACAAGTACCTACAAGCACCCACAAGTACCTAGAAACACCCACAAGTACCTAGAAACACCCACAATTACCAACAAACACCCACAAGTACCTAGAAACACCCACAAGTACCTAGAAACACCCACAAGTACCTAGAAACACCCACAAGTACCTAGAAACACCCACAAGTACCTAGAAACACCCACAAGTACCTAGAAACACCGACAAGTACCTAGAAACACCGACAAGTACCTAGAAACATCCACAAGTACCGAGAAACACCCACAAGTACCTAGAAACACCCACAAGTACCTAGAAACACCCACAAGTACCTAGAAACACCCACAAGTACCTAGAAACACCCACAAGTACCTAGAAACACCCACAAGTAACTAGAAACACCCACAAGTACCTAGAAACACCCACAAGTACCTAGAAACACCCACAATTACCAACAAACACCCACAATTACCTACAAACACCCACAAGTACCTACAAACACCCAAAAGTACCTACAAACACCCACAAGTACCTACAAACACCCAAAAGTATCTACAAACACCCACAAGTACCTACAAACACCCACAAGTACCTACAAACACCCACAAGTACCTACAAACACCGACAAGTACCTACAAACACCCACAAGTACCTAGAAACACCCACAAGTACCTACAAACACCCACAAGTACCTACAAGCACCCACAAGTACCTACAAGCACCCACAAGTACCTAGAAACACCCACAATTACCAACAAACACCCACAAGTACCTACAAACACCCACAAGTACCTACAAACACCCACAAGTACCTAGAAACACCCACAAGTACCTAGAAACACCCACAAGTACCTAGAAACACCCACAAGTACCTAGAAACACCCACAATTACCAACAAACACCCACAAGTACCTACAAACACCCACAAGTACCTACAAACACCCACAAGTACCTGCAAACACCCACAAGTACCTAGAAACACCCACAAGTACCTAGAAACACCCACAAGTACCTAGAAACACCCACAAGTACCTAGAAACACCCACAAGTACCTAGAAACACCCACAAGTACCTAGAAACACCGACAAGTACCTAGAAACACCGACAAGTACCTACAAACACCGACAAGTACCTACGAACACCGACAAGTACCTACGAACACCGACAAGTACCTACGAACACCGACAAGTACCTACGAACACCGACAAGTACCTAGAAACACCCACAAGTACCTAGAAACACCCACAAGTACCTAGAAACACTCACAAGTACCTAGAAACACCCACAAGTACCTAGAAACACCCACAAGTACCTAGAAACACCCACAAGTACCTAGAAACACCCACAAGTACCTAGAAACACCCACAAGTACCTAGAAACACCCACAAGTACCTAGAAACACCCACAAGTACCTAGAAACACCCACAAGTACCTAGAAACACCCACAAGTACCTAGAAACACCCACAAGTACCTAGAAACACCCACAAGTACCTAGAAACACCCACAAGTACCTACAAACACCCACAAGTACCTACAAGCACCCACAAGTACCTAGAAACACCCACAAGTACCTAGAAACACCCACAATTACCAACAAACACCCACAAGTACCTAGAAACACCCACAAGTACCTAGAAACACCCACAAGTACCTACAAACACCCAAAAGTACCTACAAACACCCACAAGTACCTACAAACACCCACAAGTATCTACAAACACCCACAAGTACCTACAAACACCCACAAGTACCTACAAACACCCACAAGTACCTACAAACACCGACAAGTACCTACAAACACCCACAAGTACCTAGAAACACCCACAAGTACCTACAAACACCCACAAGTACCTACAAGCACCCACAAGTACCTACAAGCACCCACAAGTACCTAGAAACACCCACAATTACCTACAAACACCCACAAGTACCTACAAACACCCACAAGTACCTACAAACACCCACAAGTACCTAGAAACACCCACAAGTACCTACAAACACCCACAAGTACCTACAAGCACCCACAAGTACCTACAAGCACCCACAAGTACCTAGAAACACCCACAATTACCAACAAACACCCACAAGTACCTACAAACACCCACAAGTACCTACAAACACCCACAAGTACCTAGAAACACCCACAAGTACCTAGAAACACCCACAAGTACCTAGAAACACCCACAAGTACCTAGAAACACCCACAAGTACCTAGAAACACCCACAAGTACCTAGAAACACCCACAAGTACCTACAAACACCCACAAGTACCTACAAGCACCCACAAGTACCTACAAACACCGACAAGTACCTAGAAACACCCACAAGTACCTAGAAACAACCACAAGTACCTAGAAACACCCACAAGTATCTAGAAACACTCACAAGTACCTAGAAACACCCACAAGTACCTAGAAACACCCACAAGTACCTAGAAACACCCACAAGTACCTAGAAACACCCACAAGTACCTAGAAACACCCACAAGTACCTAGAAACACCCACAAGTACCTAGAAACACCCACAAGTACCTAGAAACACCCACAAGTACCTAGAAACACCCACAAGTACCTAGAAACACCCACAAGTACCTAGAAACACCCACAAGTACCTAGAAACACCCACAAGTACCTAGAAACACCCACAAGTACCTAGAAACACCCACAAGTACCTAGAAACACCCACAAGTACCTACAAACACCCACAAGTACCTACAAGCACCCACAAGTACCTAGAAACACCCACAAGTACCTAGAAACACCCACAATTACCAACAAACACCCACAAGTACCTAGAAACACCCACAAGTACCTAGAAACACCCACAAGTACCTAGAAACACCCACAAGTACCTAGAAACACCCACAAGTACCTAGAAACACCCACAAGTACCTAGAAACACCGACAAGTACCTAGAAACACCGACAAGTACCTAGAAACACCCACAAGTACCGAGAAACACCCACAAGTACCTAGAAACACCCACAAGTACCTAGAAACACCCACAAGTACCTAGAAACACCCACAAGTACCTAGAAACACCCACAAGTACCTAGAAACACCCACAAGTAACTAGAAACACCCACAAGTACCTAGAAACACCCACAAGTACCTAGAAACACCCACAATTACCAACAAACACCCACAATTACCTACAAACACCCACAAGTACCTACAAACACCCAAAAGTACCTACAAACACCCACAAGTACCTACAAACACCCAAAAGTATCTACAAACACCCACAAGTACCTACAAACACCCACAAGTACCTACAAACACCCACAAGTACCTACAAACACCGACAAGTACCTACAAACACCCACAAGTACCTAGAAACACCCACAAGTACCTACAAACACCCACAAGTACCTACAAGCACCCACAAGTACCTACAAGCACCCACAAGTACCTAGAAACACCCACAATTACCAACAAACACCCACAAGTACCTACAAACACCCACAAGTACCTACAAACACCCACAAGTACCTAGAAACACCCACAAGTACCTAGAAACACCCACAAGTACCTAGAAACACCCACAAGTACCTAGAAACACCCACAAGTACCTAGAAACACCCACAAGTACCTAGAAACACCCACAAGTACCTAGAAACACCCACAAGTACCTAGAAACACCCACAAGTACCTAGAAACACCCACAAGTACCTAGAAACACCCACAAGTACCTAGAAACACCCACAAGTACCTAGAAACACCCACAAGTACCTAGAAACACCCACAAGTACCTAGAAACACCCACAAGTACCTAGAAACACCCACAAGTACCTACAAACACCCACAAGTACCTACAAGCACCCACAAGTACCTAGAAACACCCACAAGTACCTAGAAACACCCACAATTACCAACAAACACCCACAAGTACCTAGAAACACCCACAAGTACCTAGAAACACCCACAAGTACCTAGAAACACCCACAAGTACCTAGAAACACCCACAAGTACCTAGAAACACCCACAAGTACCTAGAAACACCGACAAGTACCTAGAAACACCGACAAGTACCTAGAAACACCCACAAGTACCGAGAAACACCCACAAGTACCTAGAAACACCCACAAGTACCTAGAAACACCCACAAGTACCTAGAAACACCCACAAGTACCTAGAAACACCCACAAGTAACTAGAAACACCCACAAGTACCTAGAAACACCCACAAGTACCTAGAAACACCCACAATTACCAACAAACACCCACAATTACCTACAAACACCCACAAGTACCTACAAACACCCAAAAGTACCTACAAACACCCACAAGTACCTACAAACACCCAAAAGTATCTACAAACACCCACAAGTACCTACAAACACCCACAAGTACCTACAAACACCCACAAGTACCTACAAACACCGACAAGTACCTACAAACACCCACAAGTACCTAGAAACACCCACAAGTACCTACAAACACCCACAAGTACCTACAAGCACCCACAAGTACCTACAAGCACCCACAAGTACCTAGAAACACCCACAATTACCAACAAACACCCACAAGTACCTACAAACACCCACAAGTACCTACAAACACCCACAAGTACCTAGAAACACCCACAAGTACCTAGAAACACCCACAAGTACCTAGAAACACCCACAAGTACCTAGAAACACCCACAATTACCAACAAACACCCACAAGTACCTACAAACACCCACAAGTACCTACAAACACCCACAAGTACCTGCAAACACCCACAAGTACCTAGAAACACCCACAAGTACCTAGAAACACCCACAAGTACCTAGAAACACCCACAAGTACCTAGAAACACCCACAAGTACCTAGAAACACCCACAAGTACCTAGAAACACCGACAAGTACCTAGAAACACCGACAAGTACCTAGAAACACCCACAAGTACCGAGAAACACCCACAAGTACCTAGAAACACCCACAAGTACTTAGAAACACCGACAAGTACCTAGAAACACCGACAAGTACCTAGAAACACCGACAAGTAACTACAAACACCGACAAGTACCTACAAACACCCACAAGTACCTACAAGCACCGACAAGTACTTAGAAACACCGACAAGTACCTAGAAACACCGACAAGTACCTAGAAACACCGACAAGTACCTACAAACACCGACAAGTACCTACAAACACCCACAAGTACCTACAAGCACCGACAATTACGTAGAAACACCGACAATTACCTAGAAACACCGACAATTACCTAGAAACACCGACAAGTACCTAGAAACACCGACAAGTACCTACAAACACCGACAAGTACCTACAAACACCGACAAGTACCTACGAACACCGACAAGTACCTACGAACACCGACAAGTACCTACGAACACCGACAAGTACCTACGAACACCGACAAGTACCTACGAACACCGACAATTACCTAGAAACACCGACAATTACCTACAAACACCGACAAGTACCTACAAACACCGACAAGTACCTACAAACACCCACAAGTACCTACAAGCACCGACAATTACCTAGAAACACCGACAATTACCTAGAAACACCCACAAGTACCTACAAACACCCACAAGTACCTACAAGCACCCACAAGTACCTACAAACACCCACAAGTACCTACGAACATCCACAAGTACCTAGAAACACCGACAAGTACCTACGAACATCCACAAGTACCTACAAACACCCACAAGTACCTACAAGCACCGACAAGTACTTAGAAACACCGACAAGTACCTAGAAACACCGACAAGTACCTAGAAACACCGACAAGTACCTACAAACACCGACAAGTACCTACAAACACCCACAAGTACCTACAAGCACCGACAATTACGTAGAAACACCGACAATTACCTAGAAACACCGACAATTACCTAGAAACACCGACAAGTACCTAGAAACACCGACAAGTACCTACAAACACCGACAAGTACCTACAAACACCGACAAGTACCTACGAACACCGACAAGTACCTACGAACACCGACAAGTACCTACGAACACCGACAAGTACCTACGAACACCGACAAGTACCTACGAACACCGACAATTACCTAGAAACACCGACAATTACCTACAAACACCGACAAGTACCTACAAACACCGACAAGTACCTACAAACACCCACAAGTACCTACAAGCACCGACAATTACCTAGAAACACCGACAATTACCTAGAAACACCCACAAGTACCTACAAACACCCACAAGTACCTACAAGCACCCACAAGTACCTACAAACACCCACAAGTACCTACGAACATCCACAAGTACCTAGAAACACCGACAAGTACCTACGAACATCCACAAGTACCTAGAAACACCCACAAGTACCTAGAAACACCCACAAGTACCTAGAAACACCCACAAGTACCTAGAAACACCCACAATTACCAACAAACACCCACAAGTACCTAGAAACACCCACAAGTACCTACAAACACCCACAATTACCTACAAACACCCACAAGTACCTACAAACACCCAAAAGTACCTACAAACACCCACAAGTACCTACAAACACCCACAAGTATCTACAAACACCCACAAGTACCTACAAACACCCACAAGTACCTACAAACACCCACAAGTACCTACAAACACCGACAAGTACCTACAAACACTCACAAGTACCTAGAAACACCCACAAGTACCTACAAACACCCACAAGTACCTACAAGCACCCACAAGTACCTACAAGCACCCACAAGTACCTAGAAACACCCACAATTACCTACAAACACCCACAAGTACCTACAAACACCCACAAGTACCTACAAACACCCACAAGTACCTAGAAACACCCACAAGTACCTAGAAACACCCACAAGTACCTAGAAACACCCACAAGTACCTAGAAACACCCACAAGTACCTAGAAACACCCACAAGTACCTAGAAACACCCACAAGTACCTAGAAACACCGACAAGTACCTACAAACACCGACAAGTACCTAGAAACACCCACAAGTACCTAGAAACACCCACAAGTACCTAGAAACACCCACAAGTACCTAGAAACACCCACAAGTACCTAGAAACACCCACAAGTACCTACAAGCACCCACAAGTACCTAGAAACACCCACAAGTACCTAGAAACACCCACAAGTACCTAGAAACACCCACAAGTACCTAGAAACACCCACAAGTACCTAGAAACACCCACAAGTACCTAGAAACACCCACAAGTACCTAGAAACACCCACAAGTACCTAGAAACACCCACAAGTACCTAGAAACACCCACAAGTACCTAGAAACACCCACAAGTACCTTGAAACACCCACAAGTACCTAGAAACACCGACAAGTACCTAGAAACACCGACAAGTACCTACAAACACCGACAAGTACCTAGAATCACCGACAAGTACCTACAAACACCGACAAGTACCTACAAACACCCACAAGTACCTACAAGCACCGACAATTACCTAGAAACACCGACAATTTCCTAGAAACACCGACAATTACCTAGAAACACCGACAAGTACCTAGAAACATCGACAAGTACCTACAAACACCGACAAGTACCTACAAACACCGACAAGTACCTACAAACACCGACAAGTACCTACGAACACCGACAAGTACCTACGAACACCGACAAGTACCTACGAACACCGACAAGTACCTACGATTACCGACAAGTACCTACGAACACCGACAAGTACCTACGAACACCGACAAGTACCTACAAACACCGACAAGTACCTACAAACACCGACAAGTACCTACAAGCACCGACAATTACCTAGAAACACCGACAATTACCTAGAAACACCCACAAGTACCTACAAACACCCACAAGTACCTACAAGCACCCACAAGTACCTACAAACACCCACAATTACCAACAAACACCCACAAGTACCTACAAACACCCACAAGTACCTACACACACCCACAAGTACCTGCAAACACCCACAAGTACCTACAAGCACCCACAAGTACCTACAAACACCGACAAGTACCTAGAAACATCGACAAGTACCTACAAACACCGACAAGTACCTACAAACACCGACAAGTACCTACAAACACCGACAAGTACCTACGAACACCGACAAGTACCTACGAACACCGACAAGTACCTACGAACACCGACAAGTACCTAGAAACACCCACAAGTACCTAGAAACACCCACAAGTACCTAGAAACACTCACAAGTACCTAGAAACACCCACAAGTACCTAGAAACACCCACAAGTACCTAGAAACACCCACAAGTACCTAGAAACACCCACAATTACCAACAAACACCCACAGTTACCTACAAACACCCACAAGTACCTACAAACACCCAAAAGTACCTACAAACACCCACAAGTACCTACAAACACCCACAAGTATCTACAAACACCCACAAGTACCTACAAACACCGACAAGTACCTACAAACACCCACAAGTACCTAGAAACACCCACAAGTACCTACAAACACCCACAAGTACCTACAAACACCCACAAGTACCTACAAACACCCACAAGTACCTAGAAACACCCACAAGTACCTAGAAACACCCACAAGTACCTAGAAACACCCACAAGTACCTAGAAACACCGACAAGTACCTACAAACACCGACAAGTACCTAGAAACACCCACAAGTACCTAGAAACACCCACAAGTACCTAGAAACACCCACAAGTACCTATAAACACCCACAAGTACCTAGAAACACCCACAAGTACCTAGAAACACCCACAAGTACCTAGAAACACCCACAAGTACCTACAAGCACCCACAATTACCTACAAACACCCACAAGTACCTACAAACACCCAAAAGTACCTACAAACACCCACAAGTACCTACAAACACCCACAAGTATCTACAAACACCCACAAGAACCTACAAACACCCACAAGTACCTACAAACACCCACAAGTACCTACAAACACCGACAAGTACCTACAAACACCCACAAGTACCTAGAAACACCCACAAGTACCTACAAACACCCACAAGTACCTAGAAACACCCACAAGTACCTAGAAACACCGACAAGTACCTACAAACACCGACAAGTACCTAGAAACACCCACAAGTACCTACAAACACCCACAAGTACCTACAAACACCGACAAGTACCTACAAACACCCACAAGTACCTAGAAACACCCACAAGTACCTACAAACACCCACAAGTACCTACAAACACCCACAAGTACCTACAAACACCGACAAGTACCTACAAACACCCACAAGTACCTAGAAACACCCACAAGTACCTACAAACACCCACAAGTACCTAGAAACACCCACAAGTACCTAGAAACACCCACAAGTACCTAGAAACACTCACAAGTACCTAGAAACACCCACAAGTACCTAGAAACACCCACAAGTACCTAGAAACACCCACAAGTACCTAGAAACACCCACAATTACCAACAAACACCCACAGTTACCTACAAACACCCACAAGTACCTACAAACACCCAAAAGTACCTACAAACACCCACAAGTACCTACAAACACCCACAAGTATCTACAAACACCCACAAGTACCTACAAACACCGACAAGTACCTACAAACACCCACAAGTACCTAGAAACACCCACAAGTACCTACAAACACCCACAAGTACCTACAAACACCCACAAGTACCTACAAACACCCACAAGTACCTAGAAACACCCACAAGTACCTAGAAACACCCACAAGTACCTAGAAACACCCACAAGTACCTAGAAACACCGACAAGTACCTACAAACACCGACAAGTACCTAGAAACACCCACAAGTACCTAGAAACACCCACAAGTACCTAGAAACACCCACAAGTACCTAGAAACACCCACAAGTACCTAGAAACACCCACAAGTACCTAGAAACACCCACAAGTACCTAGAAACACCCACAAGTACCTACAAGCACCCACAATTACCTACAAACACCCACAAGTACCTACAAACACCCAAAAGTACCTACAAACACCCACAAGTACCTACAAACACCCACAAGTATCTACAAACACCCACAAGAACCTACAAACACCCACAAGTACCTACAAACACCCACAAGTACCTACAAACACCGACAAGTACCTACAAACACCCACAAGTACCTAGAAACACCCACACGTACCTACAAACACCCACAAGTACCTACAAGCACCCACAAGTACCTACAAGCACCCACAAGTACCTAGAAACACCCACAATTACCAACAAACACCCACAAGTACCTGCAAACACCCACAAGTACCTAGAAACACCCACAAGTACCTAGAAACACCCACAAGTACCTAGAAACACCCACAAGTACCTAGAAACACCCACAAGTACCTAGAAACACCCACAAGTACCTAGAAACACCCACAAGTACCTAGAAACACCCACAAGTACCTAGAAACACCCACAAGTACCTAGAAACACCCACAAGTACCTAGAAACACCCACAAGTACCTAGAAACACCCACAAGTACCTAGAAACACCCACAAGTACCTAGAAACACCCACAAGTACCTAGAAACACCCACAAGTACCTAGAAACACCGACAAGTACCTAGAAACACCGACAAGTACCTACAAACACCGACAAGTACCTAGAATCACCGACAAGTACCTACAAACACCGACAAGTACCTACAAACACCCACAAGTACCTACAAGCACCGACAATTACCTAGAAACACCAACAATTACCTAGAAACACCGACAATTACCTAGAAACACCGACAAGTACCTAGAAACATCGACAAGTACCTACAAACACCCACAAGTACCTAGAAACACCCACAAGTACCTAGAAACACCCACAATTACCAACAAACACCCACAGTTACCTACAAACACCCACAAGTACCTACAAACACCCAAAAGTACCTACAAACACCCACAAGTACCTACAAACACCCACAAGTATCTACAAACACCCACAAGTACCTACAAACACCGACAAGTACCTACAAACACCCACAAGTACCTAGAAACACCCACAAGTACCTACAAACACCCACAAGTACCTACAAACACCCACAAGTACCTACAAACACCCACAAGTACCTAGAAACACCCACAAGTACCTAGAAACACCCACAAGTACCTAGAAACACCCACAAGTACCTAGAAACACCGACAAGTACCTACAAACACCGACAAGTACCTAGAAACACCCACAAGTACCTAGAAACACCCACAAGTACCTAGAAACACCCACAAGTACCTAGAAACACCCACAAGTACCTAGAAACACCCACAAGTACCTAGAAACACCCACAAGTACCTAGAAACACCCACAAGTACCTACAAGCACCCACAATTACCTACAAACACCCACAAGTACCTACAAACACCCAAAAGTACCTACAAACACCCACAAGTACCTACAAACACCCACAAGTATCTACAAACACCCACAAGAACCTACAAACACCCACAAGTACCTACAAACACCCACAAGTACCTACAAACACCGACAAGTACCTACAAACACCCACAAGTACCTAGAAACACCCACAAGTACCTACAAACACCCACAAGTACCTAGAAACACCCACAAGTACCTAGAAACACCGACAAGTACCTACAAACACCGACAAGTACCTAGAAACACCCACAAGTACCTAGAAACACCCACAAGTACCTAGAAACACCCACAAGTACCTATAAACACCCACAAGTACCTAGAAACACCCACAAGTACCTAGAAACACCCACAAGTACCTAGAAACACCCACAAGTACCTACAAGCACCCACAATTACCTACAAACACCCACAAGTACCTACAAACACCCAAAAGTACCTACAAACACCCACAAGTACCTACAAACACCCACAAGTATCTACAAACACCCACAAGAACCTACAAACACCCACAAGTACCTACAAACACCCACAAGTACCTACAAACACCGACAAGTACCTACAAACACCCACAAGTACCTAGAAACACCCACAAGTACCTACAAACACCCACAAGTACCTAGAAACACCCACAAGTACCTAGAAACACCGACAAGTACCTACAAACACCGACAAGTACCTAGAAACACCCACAAGTACCTAGAAACACCCACAAGTACCTAGAAACACCCACAAGTACCTAGAAACACCCACAAGTACCTAGAAACACCCACAAGTACCTAGAAACACCCACAAGTACCTAGAAACACCCACAAGTACCTACAAGCACCCACAATTACCTACAAACACCCACAAGTACCTACAAACACCCAAAAGTACCTACAAACACCCACAAGTACCTACAAACACCCACAAGTATCTACAAACACCCACAAGAACCTACAAACACCCACAAGTACCTACAAACACCCACAAGTACCTACAAACACCGACAAGTACCTACAAACACCCACAAGTACCTAGAAACACCCACACGTACCTACAAACACCCACAAGTACCTACAAGCACCCACAAGTACCTACAAGCACCCACAAGTACCTAGAAACACCCACAATTACCAACAAACACCCACAAGTACCTGCAAACACCCACAAGTACCTAGAAACACCCACAAGTACCTATAAACACCCACAAGTACCTAGAAACACCCACAAGTACCTAGAAACACCCACAAGTACCTAGAAACACCCACAAGTACCTAGAAACACCCACAAGTACCTAGAAACACCCACAAGTACCTAGAAACACCCACAAGTACCTAGAAACACCCACAAGTACCTAGAAACACCCACAAGTACCTAGAAACACCCACAAGTACCTAGAAACACCCACAAGTACCTAGAAACACCCACAAGTACCTAGAAACACCCACAAGTACCTAGAAACACCGACAAGTACCTAGAAACACCGACAAGTACCTACAAACACCGACAAGTACCTAGAATCACCGACAAGTACCTACAAACACCGACAAGTACCTACAAACACCCACAAGTACCTACAAGCACCGACAATTACCTAGAAACACCGACAATTACCTAGAAACACCGACAATTACCTAGAAACACCGACAAGTACCTAGAAACATCGACAAGTACCTACAAACACCGACAAGTACCTACAAACACCGACAAGTACCTACAAACACCGACAAGTACCTACGAACACCGACAAGTACCTACGAACACCGACAAGTACCTACGAACACCGACAAGTACCTACGATTACCGACAAGTACCTACGAACACCGACAAGTACCTACGAACACCGACAAGTACCTACAAACACCGACAAGTACCTACAAACACCGACAAGTACCTACAAGCACCGACAATTACCTAGAAACACCGACAATTACCTAGAAACACCCACAAGTACCTACAAACACCCACAAGTACCTACAAGCACCCACAAGTACCTACAAACACCCACAATTACCAACAAACACCCACAAGTACCTACAAACACCCACAAGTACCTACAAACACCCACAAGTACCTGCAAACACCCACAAGTACCTACAAGCACCCACAAGTACCTACAAACACCGACAAGTAACTAGAAACACCCACAAGTACCTACAAACACCCACAAGTACCTACAAGCACCCACAAGTACCTACAAACACCGACAAGTACCTACGAACATCCACAAGTACCTAGAAACACCCACAAGTACCTAGAAACACCCACAAGTACCTAGAAACACTCACAAGTACCTAGAAACACCCACAAGTACCTAGAAACACCCACAAGTACCTAGAAACACCCACAAGTACCTAGAAACACCCACAATTACCAACAAACACCCACAGTTACCTACAAACACCCACAAGTACCTACAAACACCCAAAAGTACCTACAAACACCCACAAGTACCTACAAACACCCACAAGTATCTACAAACACCCACAAGTACCTACAAACACCGACAAGTACCTACAAACACCCACAAGTACCTAGAAACACCCACAAGTACCTACAAACACCCACAAGTACCTACAAACACCCACAAGTACCTACAAACACCCACAAGTACCTAGAAACACCCACAAGTACCTAGAAACACCCACAAGTACCTAGAAACACCCACAAGTACCTAGAAACACCGACAAGTACCTACAAACACCGACAAGTACCTAGAAACACCCACAAGTACCTAGAAACACCCACAAGTACCTAGAAACACCCACAAGTACCTATAAACACCCACAAGTACCTAGAAACACCCACAAGTACCTAGAAACACCCACAAGTACCTAGAAACACCCACAAGTACCTACAAGCACCCACAATTACCTACAAACACCCACAAGTACCTACAAACACCCAAAAGTACCTACAAACACCCACAAGTACCTACAAACACCCACAAGTATCTACAAACACCCACAAGAACCTACAAACACCCACAAGTACCTACAAACACCCACAAGTACCTACAAACACCGACAAGTACCTACAAACACCCACAATTACCTAGAAACACCCACAAGTACCTACAAACACCCACAAGTACCTACAAGCACCCACAAGTACCTACAAGCACCCACAAGTACCTAGAAACACCCACAATTACCAACAAACACCCACAAGTACCTGCAAACACCCACAAGTACCTAGAAACACCCACAAGTACCTAGAAACACCCACAAGTACCTAGAAACACCCACAAGTACCTAGAAACACCCACAAGTACCTAGAAACACCCACAAGTACCTAGAAACACCCACAAGTAACTAGAAACACCCACAAGTACCTAGAAACACCCACAAGTACCTAGAAACACCCACAATTACCAACAAACACCCACAATTACCTACAAACACCCACAAGTACCTAGAAACACCCACAAGTACCTAGAAACACCCACAAGTACCTAGAAACACCGACAAGTACCTAGAAACACCGACAAGTACCTAGAAACACCCACAAGTACCTAGAAACACCCACAAGTACCTAGAAACACCCACAAGTACCTAGAAACACCCACAAGTACCTAGAAACACCCACAAGTACCTAGAAACACCCACAATTACCAACAAACACCCACAATTACCTACAAACACCCACAAGTACCTACAAACACCCAAAAGTACCTACAAACACCCACAAGTACCTACAAACACCCAAAAGTATCTACAAACACCCACAAGTACCTACAAACACCCACAAGTACCTACAAACACCCACAAGTACCTACAAACACCGACAAGTACCTACAAACACCCACAAGTACCTAGAAACACCCACAAGTACCTACAAACACCCACAAGTACCTACAAGCACCCACAAGTACCTACAAGCACCCACAAGTACCTAGAAACACCCACAATTACCAACAAACACCCACAAGTACCTACAAACACCCACAAGTACCTACAAACACCCACAAGTACCTACAAACACCCACAAGTACCTAGAAACACCCACAAGTACCTAGAAACACCCACAAGTACCTACAAGCACCCACAAGTACCTACAAGCACCCACAAGTACCTAGAAACACCCACAATTACCAACAAACACCCACAAGTACCTGCAAACACCCACAAGTACCTAGAAACACCCACAAGTACCTAGAAACACCCACAAGTACCTAGAAACACCCACAAGTACCTAGAAACACCCACAAGTACCTAGAAACACCCACAAGTACCTAGAAACACCCACAAGTACCTAGAAACACCCACAAGTACCTAGAAACACCCACAAGTACCTAGAAACACCCACAAGTACCTACAAGCACCCACAATTACCTACAAACACCCACAAGTACCTACAAACACCCAAAAGTACCTACAAACACCCACAAGTACCTACAAACACCCACAAGTATCTACAAACACCCACAAGAACCTACAAACACCCACAAGTACCTACAAACACCCACAAGTACCTACAAACACCGACAAGTACCTACAAACACCCACAAGTACCTAGAAACACCCACACGTACCTACAAACACCCACAAGTACCTACAAGCACCCACAAGTACCTACAAGCACCCACAAGTACCTAGAAACACCCACAATTACCAACAAACACCCACAAGTACCTGCAAACACCCACAAGTACCTAGAAACACCCACAAGTACCTAGAAACACCCACAAGTACCTAGAAACACCCACAAGTACCTAGAAACACCCACAAGTACCTAGAAACACCCACAAGTACCTAGAAACACCCACAAGTACCTAGAAACACCCACAAGTACCTAGAAACACCCACAAGTACCTAGAAACACCCACAAGTACCTAGAAACACCCACAAGTACCTAGAAACACCCACAAGTACCTAGAAACACCCACAAGTACCTAGAAACACCCACAAGTACCTAGAAACACCCACAAGTACCTAGAAACACCCACAAGTACCTAGAAACACCGACAAGTACCTAGAAACACCGACAAGTACCTACAAACACCGACAAGTACCTAGAATCACCGACAAGTACCTACAAACACCGACAAGTACCTACAAACACCCACAAGTACCTACAAGCACCGACAATTACCTAGAAACACCGACAATTACCTAGAAACACCGACAATTACCTAGAAACACCGACAAGTACCTAGAAACATCGACAAGTACCTACAAACACCGACAAGTACCTACAAACACCGACAAGTACCTACAAACACCGACAAGTACCTACGAACACCGACAAGTACCTACGAACACCGACAAGTACCTACGAACACCGACAAGTACCTACGATTACCGACAAGTACCTACGAACACCGACAAGTACCTACGAACACCGACAAGTACCTACAAACACCGACAAGTACCTACAAACACCGACAAGTACCTACAAGCACCGACAATTACCTAGAAACACCGACAATTACCTAGAAACACCCACAAGTACCTACAAACACCCACAAGTACCTACAAGCACCCACAAGTACCTACAAACACCCACAATTACCAACAAACACCCACAAGTACCTACAAACACCCACAAGTACCTACAAACACCCACAAGTACCTGCAAACACCCACAAGTACCTACAAGCACCCACAAGTACCTACAAACACCGACAAGTACCTAGAAACACCCACAAGTACCTACAAACACCCACAAGTACCTACAAGCACCCACAAGTACCTACAAACACCGACAAGTACCTACGAACATCCACAAGTACCTAGAAACACCCACAAGTACCTAGAAACACTCACAAGTACCTAGAAACACCCACAAGTACCTAGAAACACCCACAAGTACCTAGAAACACCCACAAGTACCTAGAAACACCCACAATTACCAACAAACACCCACAGTTACCTACAAACACCCACAAGTACCTACAAACACCCAAAAGTACCTACAAACACCCACAAGTACCTACAAACACCCACAAGTATCTACAAACACCCACAAGTACCTACAAACACCGACAAGTACCTACAAACACCCACAAGTACCTAGAAACACCCACAAGTACCTACAAACACCCACAAGTACCTACAAACACCCACAAGTACCTACAAACACCCACAAGTACCTAGAAACACCCACAAGTACCTAGAAACACCCACAAGTACCTAGAAACACCCACAAGTACCTAGAAACACCGACAAGTACCTACAAACACCGACAAGTACCTAGAAACACCCACAAGTACCTAGAAACACCCACAAGTACCTAGAAACACCCACAAGTACCTAGAAACACCCACAATTACCAACAAACACCCACAATTACCTACAAACACCCACAAGTACCTACAAACACCCAAAAGTACCTACAAACACCCACAAGTACCTACAAACACCCAAAAGTATCTACAAACACCCACAAGTACCTACAAACACCCACAAGTACCTACAAACACCCACAAGTACCTACAAACACCGACAAGTACCTACAAACACCCACAAGTACCTAGAAACACCCACAAGTACCTAGAAACACCGACAAGTACCTACAAACACCGACAAGTACCTAGAAACACCCACAAGTACCTAGAAACACCCACAAGTACCTAGAAACACCCACAAGTACCTATAAACACCCACAAGTACCTAGAAACACCCACAAGTACCTAGAAACACCCACAAGTACCTAGAAACACCCACAAGTACCTACAAGCACCCACAATTACCTACAAACACCCACAAGTACCTACAAACACCCAAAAGTACCTACAAACACCCACAAGTACCTACAAACACCCACAAGTATCTACAAACACCCACAAGAACCTACAAACACCCACAAGTACCTACAAACACCCACAAGTACCTACAAACACCGACAAGTACCTACAAACACCCACAAGTACCTAGAAACACCCACAAGTACCT
This sequence comes from Phalangium opilio, assembly GCF_054372755.1. NCBI lineage: Eukaryota > Metazoa > Arthropoda > Arachnida > Opiliones > Phalangiidae > Phalangium > Phalangium opilio. Next base: position 2,349,739 of record NW_028324200.1, on the reverse strand, counting down.
ACAAACACCCACAAGTACCTAGAAACACCCACAAGTACCTAGAAACACCGACAAGTACCTACAAACACCGACAAGTACCTAGAAACACCCACAAGTACCTAGAAACACCCACAAGTACCTAGAAACACCCACAAGTACCTAGAAACACCCACAAGTACCTAGAAACACCCACAAGTACCTAGAAACACCCACAAGTACCTAGAAACACCCACAAGTACCTACAAGCACCCACAATTACCTACAAACACCCACAAGTACCTACAAACACCCAAAAGTACCTACAAACACCCACAAGTACCTACAAACACCCACAAGTATCTACAAACACCCACAAGAACCTACAAACACCCACAAGTACCTACAAACACCCACAAGTACCTACAAACACCGACAAGTACCTACAAACACCCACAAGTACCTAGAAACACCCACACGTACCTACAAACACCCACAAGTACCTACAAGCACCCACAAGTACCTACAAGCACCCACAAGTACCTAGAAACACCCACAATTACGAACAAACACCCACAAGTACCTGCAAACACCCACAAGTACCTAGAAACACCCACAAGTACCTATAAACACCCACAAGTACCTAGAAACACCCACAAGTACCTAGAAACACCCACAAGTACCTAGAAACACCCACAAGTACCTAGAAACACCCACAAGTACCTAGAAACACCCACAAGTACCTAGAAACACCCACAAGTACCTAGAAACACCCACAAGTACCTAGAAACACCCACAAGTACCTAGAAACACCCACAAGTACCTAGAAACACCCACAAGTACCTAGAAACACCCACAAGTACCTAGAAACACCCACAAGTACCTAGAAACACCGACAAGTACCTAGAAACACCGACAAGTACCTACAAACACCGACAAGTACCTAGAATCACCGACAAGTACCTACAAACACCGACAAGTACCTACAAACACCCACAAGTACCTACAAGCACCGACAATTACCTAGAAACACCGACAATTACCTAGAAACACCGACAATTACCTAGAAACACCGACAAGTACCTAGAAACATCGACAAGTACCTACAAACACCGACAAGTACCTACAAACACCGACAAGTACCTACAAACACCGACAAGTACCTACGAACACCGACAAGTACCTACGAACACCGACAAGTACCTACGAACACCGACAAGTACCTACGATTACCGACAAGTACCTACGAACACCGACAAGTACCTACGAACACCGACAAGTACCTACAAACACCGACAAGTACCTACAAACACCGACAAGTACCTACAAGCACCGACAATTACCTAGAAACACCGACAATTACCTAGAAACACCCACAAGTACCTACAAACACCCACAAGTACCTACAAGCACCCACAAGTACCTACAAACACCCACAATTACCAACAAACACCCACAAGTACCTACAAACACCCACAAGTACCTACAAACACCCACAAGTACCTGCAAACACCCACAAGTACCTACAAGCACCCACAAGTACCTACAAACACCGACAAGTAACTAGAAACACCCACAAGTACCTACAAACACCCACAAGTACCTACAAGCACCCACAAGTACCTACAAACACCGACAAGTACCTACGAACATCCACAAGTACCTAGAAACACCCACAAGTACCTAGAAACACCCACAAGTACCTAGAAACACTCACAAGTACCTAGAAACACCCACAAGTACCTAGAAACACCCACAAGTACCTAGAAACACCCACAAGTACCTAGAAACACCCACAATTACCAAAAAACACCCACAGTTACCTACAAACACCCACAAGTACCTACAAACACCCAAAAGTACCTACAAACACCCACAAGTACCTACAAACACCCACAAGTATCTACAAACACCCACAAGTACCTACAAACACCGACAAGTACCTACAAACACCCACAAGTACCTAGAAACACCCACAAGTACCTACAAACACCCACAAGTACCTACAAACACCCACAAGTACCTACAAACACCCACAAGTACCTAGAAACACCCACAAGTACCTAGAAACACCCACAAGTACCTAGAAACACCCACAAGTACCTAGAAACACCGACAAGTACCTACAAACACCGACAAGTACCTAGAAACACCCACAAGTACCTAGAAACACCCACAAGTACCTAGAAACACCCACAAGTACCTAGAAACACCCACAATTACCAACAAACACCCACAATTACCTACAAACACCCACAAGTACCTACAAACACCCAAAAGTACCTACAAACACCCACAAGTACCTACAAACACCCAAAAGTATCTACAAACACCCACAAGTACCTACAAACACCCACAAGTACCTACAAACACCCACAAGTACCTACAAACACCGACAAGTACCTACAAACACCCACAAGTACCTAGAAACACCCACAAGTACCTAGAAACACCGACAAGTACCTACAAACACCGACAAGTACCTAGAAACACCCACAAGTACCTAGAAACACCCACAAGTACCTAGAAACACCCACAAGTACCTATAAACACCCACAAGTACCTAGAAACACCCACAAGTACCTAGAAACACCCACAAGTACCTAGAAACACCCACAAGTACCTACAAGCACCCACAATTACCTACAAACACCCACAAGTACCTACAAACACCCAAAAGTACCTACAAACACCCACAAGTACCTACAAACACCCACAAGTATCTACAAACACCCACAAGAACCTACAAACACCCACAAGTACCTACAAACACCCACAAGTACCTACAAACACCGACAAGTACCTACAAACACCCACAAGTACCTAGAAACACCCACAAGTACCTACAAACACCCACAAGTACCTAGAAACACCCACAAGTACCTAGAAACACCGACAAGTACCTACAAACACCGACAAGTACCTAGAAACACCCACAAGTACCTAGAAACACCCACAAGTACCTAGAAACACCCACAAGTACCTAGAAACACCCACAAGTACCTAGAAACACCCACAAGTACCTAGAAACACCCACAAGTACCTAGAAACACCCACAAGTACCTACAAGCACCCACAATTACCTACAAACACCCACAAGTACCTACAAACACCCAAAAGTACCTACAAACACCCACAAGTACCTACAAACACCCACAAGTATCTACAAACACCCACAAGAACCTACAAACACCCACAAGTACCTACAAACACCCACAAGTACCTACAAACACCGACAAGTACCTACAAACACCCACAAGTACCTAGAAACACCCACACGTACCTACAAACACCCACAAGTACCTACAAGCACCCACAAGTACCTACAAGCACCCACAAGTACCTAGAAACACCCACAATTACCAACAAACACCCACAAGTACCTGCAAACACCCACAAGTACCTAGAAACACCCACAAGTACCTATAAACACCCACAAGTACCTAGAAACACCCACAAGTACCTAGAAACACCCACAAGTACCTAGAAACACCCACAAGTACCTAGAAACACCCACAAGTACCTAGAAACACCCACAAGTACCTAGAAACACCCACAAGTACCTAGAAACACCCACAAGTACCTAGAAACACCCACAAGTACCTAGAAACACCCACAAGTACCTAGAAACACCCACAAGTACCTAGAAACACCCACAAGTACCTAGAAACACCCACAAGTACCTAGAAACACCGACAAGTACCTAGAAACACCGACAAGTACCTACAAACACCGACAAGTACCTAGAATCACCGACAAGTACCTACAAACACCGACAAGTACCTACAAACACCCACAAGTACCTACAAGCACCGACAATTACCTAGAAACACCGACAATTACCTAGAAACACCGACAATTACCTAGAAACACCGACAAGTACCTAGAAACATCGACAAGTACCTACAAACACCGACAAGTACCTACAAACACCGACAAGTACCTACAAACACCGACAAGTACCTACGAACACCGACAAGTACCTACGAACACCGACAAGTACCTACGAACACCGACAAGTACCTACGATTACCGACAAGTACCTACGAACACCGACAAGAACCTACGAACACCGACAAGTACCTACAAACACCGACAAGTACCTACAAACACCGACAAGTACCTACAAGCACCGACAATTACCTAGAAACACCGACAATTACCTAGAAACACCCACAAGTACCTACAAACACCCACAAGTACCTACAAGCACCCACAAGTACCTACAAACACCCACAATTACCAACAAACACCCACAAGTACCTACAAACACCCACAAGTACCTACAAACACCCACAAGTACCTGCAAACACCCACAAGTACCTACAAGCACCCACAAGTACCTACAAACACCGACAAGTAACTAGAAACACCCACAAGTACCTACAAACACCCACAAGTACCTACAAGCACCCACAAGTACCTACAAACACCGACAAGTACCTACGAACATCCACAAGTACCTAGAAACACCCACAAGTACCTAGAAACACCCACAAGTACCTAGAAACACTCACAAGTACCTAGAAACACCCACAAGTACCTAGAAACACCCACAAGTACCTAGAAACACCCACAAGTACCTAGAAACACCCACAATTACCAACAAACACCCACAGTTACCTACAAACACCCACAAGTACCTACAAACACCCAAAAGTACCTACAAACACCCACAAGTACCTACAAACACCCACAAGTATCTACAAACACCCACAAGTACCTACAAACACCGACAAGTACCTACAAACACCCACAAGTACCTAGAAACACCCACAAGTACCTACAAACACCCACAAGTACCTACAAACACCCACAAGTACCTACAAACACCCACAAGTACCTAGAAACACCCACAAGTACCTAGAAACACCCACAAGTACCTAGAAACACCCACAAGTACCTAGAAACACCGACAAGTACCTACAAACACCGACAAGTACCTAGAAACACCCACAAGTACCTAGAAACACCCACAAGTACCTAGAAACACCCACAAGTACCTATAAACACCCACAAGTACCTAGAAACACCCACAAGTACCTAGAAACACCCACAAGTACCTAGAAACACCCACAAGTACCTACAAGCACCCACAATTACCTACAAACACCCACAAGTACCTACAAACACCCAAAAGTACCTACAAACACCCACAAGTACCTACAAACACCCACAAGTATCTACAAACACCCACAAGAACCTACAAACACCCACAAGTACCTACAAACACCCACAAGTACCTACAAACACCGACAAGTACCTACAAACACCCACAAGTACCTAGAAACACCCACAAGTACCTACAAACACCCACAAGTACCTACAAGCACCCACAAGTACCTACAAGCACCCACAAGTACCTAGAAACACCCACAATTACCAACAAACACCCACAAGTACCTGCAAACACCCACAAGTACCTAGAAACACCCACAAGTACCTAGAAACACCCACAAGTACCTAGAAACACCCACAAGTACCTAGAAACACCCACAAGTACCTAGAAACACCCACAAGTACCTAGAAACACCCACAAGTAACTAGAAACACCCACAAGTACCTAGAAACACCCACAAGTACCTAGAAACACCCACAATTACCAACAAACACCCACAATTACCTACAAACACCCACAAGTACCTAGAAACACCCACAAGTACCTAGAAACACCCACAAGTACCTAGAAACACCGACAAGTACCTAGAAACACCGACAAGTACCTAGAAACACCCACAAGTACCTAGAAACACCCACAAGTACCTAGAAACACCCACAAGTACCTAGAAACACCCACAAGTACCTAGAAACACCCACAAGTACCTAGAAACACCCACAATTACCAACAAACACCCACAATTACCTACAAACACCCACAAGTACCTACAAACACCCAAAAGTACCTACAAACACCCACAAGTACCTACAAACACCCAAAAGTATCTACAAACACCCACAAGTACCTACAAACACCCACAAGTACCTACAAACACCCACAAGTACCTACAAACACCGACAAGTACCTACAAACACCCACAAGTACCTAGAAACACCCACAAGTACCTACAAACACCCACAAGTACCTACAAGCACCCACAAGTACCTACAAGCACCCACAAGTACCTAGAAACACCCACAATTACCAACAAACACCCACAAGTACCTACAAACACCCACAAGTACCTACAAACACCCACAAGTACCTACAAACACCCACAAGTACCTAGAAACACCCACAAGTACCTAGAAACACCCACAAGTACCTACAAGCACCCACAAGTACCTACAAGCACCCACAAGTACCTAGAAACACCCACAATTACCAACAAACACCCACAAGTACCTGCAAACACCCACAAGTACCTAGAAACACCCACAAGTACCTAGAAACACCCACAAGTACCTAGAAACACCCACAAGTACCTAGAAACACCCACAAGTACCTAGAAACACCCACAAGTACCTAGAAACACCCACAAGTACCTAGAAACACCCACAAGTACCTAGAAACACCCACAAGTACCTAGAAACACCCACAAGTACCTACAAGCACCCACAATTACCTACAAACACCCACAAGTACCTACAAACACCCAAAAGTACCTACAAACACCCACAAGTACCTACAAACACCCACAAGTATCTACAAACACCCACAAGAACCTACAAACACCCACAAGTACCTACAAACACCCACAAGTACCTACAAACACCGACAAGTACCTACAAACACCCACAAGTACCTAGAAACACCCACACGTACCTACAAACACCCACAAGTACCTACAAGCACCCACAAGTACCTACAAGCACCCACAAGTACCTAGAAACACCCACAATTACCAACAAACACCCACAAGTACCTGCAAACACCCACAAGTACCTAGAAACACCCACAAGTACCTAGAAACACCCACAAGTACCTAGAAACACCCACAAGTACCTAGAAACACCCACAAGTACCTAGAAACACCCACAAGTACCTAGAAACACCCACAAGTACCTAGAAACACCCACAAGTACCTAGAAACACCCACAAGTACCTAGAAACACCCACAAGTACCTAGAAACACCCACAAGTACCTAGAAACACCCACAAGTACCTAGAAACACCCACAAGTACCTAGAAACACCCACAAGTACCTAGAAACACCCACAAGTACCTAGAAACACCCACAATTACCAACAAACACCCACAATTACCTACAAACACCCACAAGTACCTACAAACACCGACAAGTACCTACAAACACCCACAAGTACCTAGAAACACCCACAAGTACCTACAAACACCCACAAGTACCTACAAGCACCCACAAGTACCTACAAGCACCCACAAGTACCTAGAAACACCCACAATTACCAACAAACACCCACAAGTACCTACAAACACCCACAAGTACCTACAAACACCCACAAGTACCTACAAACACCCACAAGTACCTAGAAACACCCACAAGTACCTAGAAACACCCACAAGTACCTACAAGCACCCACAAGTACCTACAAGCACCCACAAGTACCTAGAAACACCCACAATTACCAACAAACACCCACAAGTACCTGCAAACACCCACAAGTACCTAGAAACACCCACAAGTACCTAGAAACACCCACAAGTACCTAGAAACACCCACAAGTACCTAGAAACACCCACAAGTACCTAGAAACACCCACAAGTACCTAGAAACACCCACAAGTACCTAGAAACACCCACAAGTACCTAGAAACACCCACAAGTACCTAGAAACACCCACAAGTACCTAGAAACACCCACAAGTACCTAGAAACACCCACAAGTACCTAGAAACACCCACAATTACCAACAAACACCCACAATTACCTACAAACACCCACAAGTACCTACAAACACCCAAAAGTACCTACAAACACCCACAAGTACCTACAAACACCCAAAAGTATCTACAAACACCCACAAGTACCTACAAACACCCACAAGTACCTACAAACACCCACAAGTACCTACAAACACCGACAAGTACCTACAAACACCCACAAGTACCTAGAAACACCCACAAGTACCTACAAACACCCACAAGTACCTACAAGCACCCACAAGTACCTACAAGCACCCACAAGTACCTAGAAACACCCACAATTACCAACAAACACCCACAAGTACCTACAAACACCCACAAGTACCTACAAACACCCACAAGTACCTACAAACACCCACAAGTACCTAGAAACACCCACAAGTACCTAGAAACACCCACAAGTACCTACAAGCACCCACAAGTACCTACAAGCACCCACAAGTACCTAGAAACACCCACAATTACCAACAAACACCCACAAGTACCTGCAAACACCCACAAGTACCTAGAAACACCCACAAGTACCTAGAAACACCCACAAGTACCTAGAAACACCCACAAGTACCTAGAAACACCCACAAGTACCTAGAAACACCCACAAGTACCTAGAAACACCCACAAGTACCTAGAAACACCCACAAGTACCTAGAAACACCCACAAGTACCTAGAAACACCCACAAGTACCTACAAGCACCCACAATTACCTACAAACACCCACAAGTACCTACAAACACCCAAAAGTACCTACAAACACCCACAAGTACCTACAAACACCCACAAGTATCTACAAACACCCACAAGAACCTACAAACACCCACAAGTACCTACAAACACCCACAAGTACCTACAAACACCGACAAGTACCTACAAACACCCACAAGTACCTAGAAACACCCACACGTACCTACAAACACCCACAAGTACCTACAAGCACCCACAAGTACCTACAAGCACCCACAAGTACCTAGAAACACCCACAATTACCAACAAACACCCACAAGTACCTGCAAACACCCACAAGTACCTAGAAGCACCCACAAGTACCTAGAAACACCCACAAGTACCTAGAAACACCCACAAGTACCTAGAAACACCCACAAGTACCTAGAAACACCCACAAGTACCTAGAAACACCCACAAGTACCTAGAAACACCCACAAGTACCTAGAAACACCCACAAGTACCTAGAAACACCCACAAGTACCTAGAAACACCCACAAGTACCTAGAAACACCCACAAGTACCTAGAAACACCCACAAGTACCTAGAAACACCCACAAGTACCTAGAAACACCCACAAGTACCTAGAAACACCCACAATTACCAACAAACACCCACAATTACCTACAAACACCCACAAGTACCTACAAACACCGACAAGTACCTACAAACACCCACAAGTACCTAGAAACACCCACAAGTACCTACAAACACCCACAAGTACCTACAAGCACCCACAAGTACCTACAAGCACCCACAAGTACCTAGAAACACCCACAATTACCAACAAACACCCACAAGTACCTACAAACACCCACAAGTACCTACAAACACCCACAAGTACCTACAAACACCCACAAGTACCTAGAAACACCCACAAGTACCTAGAAACACCCACAAGTACCTACAAGCACCCACAAGTACCTACAAGCACCCACAAGTACCTAGAAACACCCACAATTACCAACAAACACCCACAAGTACCTGCAAACACCCACAAGTACCTAGAAACACCCACAAGTACCTAGAAACACCCACAAGTACCTAGAAACACCCACAAGTACCTAGAAACACCCACAAGTACCTAGAAACACCCACAAGTACCTAGAAACACCCACAAGTACCTAGAAACACCCACAAGTACCTAGAAACACCCACAAGTACCTAGAAACACCCACAAGTACCTACAAGCACCCACAATTACCTACAAACACCCACAAGTACCTACAAACACCCAAAAGTACCTACAAACACCCACAAGTACCTACAAACACCCACAAGTATCTACAAACACCCACAAGAACCTACAAACACCCACAAGTACCTACAAACACCCACAAGTACCTACAAACACCGACAAGTACCTACAAACACCCACAAGTACCTAGAAACACCCACACGTACCTACAAACACCCACAAGTACCTACAAGCACCCACAAGTACCTACAAGCACCCACAAGTACCTAGAAACACCCACAATTACCAACAAACACCCACAAGTACCTGCAAACACCCACAGGTACCTAGAAACACCCACAAGTACCTAGAAACACCCACAAGTACCTAGAAACACCCACAAGTACCTAGAAACACCCACAAGTACCTAGAAACACCCACAAGTACCTAGAAACACCCACAAGTACCTAGAAACACCCACAAGTACCTAGAAACACCCACAAGTACCTAGAAACACCCACAAGTACCTAGAAACACCCACAAGTACCTAGAAACACCCACAAGTACCTAGAAACACCCACAAGTACCTAGAAACACCCACAAGTACCTAGAAACACCCACAAGTACCTAGAAACACCCACAAGTACCTAGAAACACCGACAAGTACCTAGAAACACCGACAAGTACCTACAAACACCGACAAGTACCTAGAATCACCGACAAGTACCTACAAACACCGACAAGTACCTACAAACACCCACAAGTACCTACAAGCACCGACAATTACCTAGAAACACCGACAATTACCTAGAAACACCGACAATTACCTAGAAACACCGACAAGTACCTAGAAACATCGACAAGTACCTACAAACACCGACAAGTACCTACAAACACCGACAAGTACCTACAAACACCGACAAGTACCTACGAACACCGACAAGTACCTACGAACACCGACAAGTACCTACGAACACCGACAAGTACCTACGATTACCGACAAGTACCTACGAACACCGACAAGTACCTACGAACACCGACAAGTACCTACAAACACCGACAAGTACCTACAAACACCGACAAGTACCTACAAGCACCGACAATTACCTAGAAACACCGACAATTACCTAGAAACACCCACAAGTACCTACAAACACCCACAAGTACCTACAAGCACCCACAAGTACCTACAATCACCCACAATTACCAACAAACACCCACAAGTACCTACAAACACCCACAAGTACCTAGAAACACCCACAAGTACCTAGAAACACCCACAAGTACCTAGAAACACCCACAAGTACCTAGAAACACCCACAAGTACCTAGAAACACCCACAAGTACCTACAAGCACCCACAATTACCTACAAACACCCACAAGTACCTACAAACACCCAAAAGTACCTACAAACACCCACAAGTACCTACAAACACCCACAAGTATCTACAAACACCCACAAGAACCTACAAACACCCACAAGTACCTACAAACACCCACAAGTACCTACAAACACCGACAAGTACCTACAAACACCCACAAGTACCTAGAAACACCCACACGTACCTACAAACACCCACAAGTACCTACAAGCACCCACAAGTACCTACAAGCACCCACAAGTACCTAGAAACACCCACAATTACCAACAAACACCCACAAGTACCTGCAAACACCCACAGGTACCTAGAAACACCCACAAGTACCTAGAAACACCCACAAGTACCTAGAAACACCCACAAGTACCTAGAAACACCCACAAGTACCTAGAAACACCCACAAGTACCTAGAAACACCCACAAGTACCTAGAAACACCCACAAGTACCTAGAAACACCCACAAGTACCTAGAAACACCCACAAGTACCTAGAAACACCCACAAGTACCTAGAAACACCCACAAGTACCTAGAAACACCCACAAGTACCTAGAAACACCCACAAGTACCTAGAAACACCCACAAGTACCTAGAAACACCCACAAGTACCTAGAAACACCGACAAGTACCTAGAAACACCGACAAGTACCTACAAACACCGACAAGTACCTAGAATCACCGACAAGTACCTACAAACACCGACAAGTACCTACAAACACCCACAAGTACCTACAAGCACCGACAATTACCTAGAAACACCGACAATTACCTAGAAACACCGACAATTACCTAGAAACACCGACAAGTACCTAGAAACATCGACAAGTACCTACAAACACCGACAAGTACCTACAAACACCGACAAGTACCTACAAACACCGACAAGTACCTACGAACACCGACAAGTACCTACGAACACCGACAAGTACCTACGAACACCGACAAGTACCTACGATTACCGACAAGTACCTACGAACACCGACAAGTACCTACGAACACCGACAAGTACCTACAAACACCGACAAGTACCTACAAACACCGACAAGTACCTACAAGCACCGACAATTACCTAGAAACACCGACAATTACCTAGAAACACCCACAAGTACCTACAAACACCCACAAGTACCTACAAGCACCCACAAGTACCTACAATCACCCACAATTACCAACAAACACCCACAAGTACCTACAAACACCCACAAGTACCTACAAACACCCACAAGTACCTGCAAACACCCACAAGTACCTACAAGCACCCACAAGTACCTACAAACACCGACAAGTACCTAGAAACACCCACAAGTACCTACAAACACCCACAAGTACCTACAAGCACCCACAAGTACCTACAAACACCGACAAGTACCTACGAACATCCACAAGTACCTAGAAACACCCACAAGTACCTAGAAACACCCACAAGTACCTAGAAACACTCACAAGTACCTAGAAACACCCACAAGTACCTAGAAACACCCACAAGTACCTAGAAACACCCACAAGTACCTAGAAACACCCACAATTACCAACAAACACCCACAGTTACCTACAAACACCCACAAGTACCTACAAACACCCAAAAGTACCTACAAACACCCACAAGTACCTACAAACACCCACAAGTATCTACAAACACCCACAAGTACCTACAAACACCGACAAGTACCTACAAACACCCACAAGTACCTACAAACACCCACAAGTACCTACAAACACCCACAAGTACCTACAAACACCCACAAGTACCTACAAACACCCACAAGTACCTAGAAACACCCACAAGTACCTAGAAACACCCACAAGTACCTAGAAACACCCACAAGTACCTAGAAACACCGACAAGTACCTACAAACACCGACAAGTACCTAGAAACACCCACAAGTACCTAGAAACACCCACAAGTACCTAGAAACACCCACAAGTACCTAGAAACACCCACAAGTACCTAGAAACACCCACAAGTACCTACAAGCACCCACAATTACCTACAAACACCCACAAGTACCTACAAACACCCAAAAGTACCTACAAACACCCACAAGTACCTACAAACACCCACAAGTATCTACAAACACCCACAAGAACCTACAAACACCCACAAGTACCTACAAACACCCACAAGTACCTACAAACACCGACAAGTACCTACAAACACCCACAAGTACCTAGAAACACCCACAAGTACCTACAAACACCCACAAGTACCTACAAGCACCCACAAGTACCTACAAGCACCCACAAGTACCTAGAAACACCCACAATTACCAACAAACACCCACAAGTACCTGCAAACACCCACAAGTACCTAGAAACACCCACAAGTACCTAGAAACACCCACAAGTACCTAGAAACACCCACAAGTACCTAGAAACACCCACAAGTACCTAGAAACACCCACAAGTACCTAGAAACACCCACAAGTACCTAGAAACACCGACAAGTACCTAGAAACACCCACAAGTACCTAGAAACACCCACAAGTACCTAGAAACACCCACAAGTACCTAGAAACACCCACAAGTACCTAGAAACACCCACAAGTACCTAGAAACACCCACAAGTACCTAGAAACACCCACAAGTACCTAGAAACACCCACAAGTACCTAGAAACACCCACAAGTACCTAGAAACACCCACAAGTACCTAGAAACACCCACAAGTACCTAGAAACACCCACAAGTACCTAGAAACACCGACAAGTACCTAGAAACACCGACAAGTACCTACAAACACCGACAAGTACCTAGAATCACCGACAAGTACCTACAAACACCGACAAGTACCTACAAACACCCACAAGTACCTACAAGCACCGACAATTACCTAGAAACACCGACAATTACCTAGAAACACCGACAATTACCTAGAAACACCGACAAGTACCTAGAAACATCGACAAGTACCTACAAACACCGACAAGTACCTACAAACACCGACAAGTACCTACAAACACCGACAAGTACCTACGAACACCGACAAGTACCTACGAACACCGACAAGTACCTACGAACACCGACAAGTACCTACGATTACCGACAAGTACCTACGAACACCGACAAGTACCTACGAACACCGACAAGTACCTACAAACACCGACAAGTACCTACAAACACCGACAAGTACCTACAAGCACCGACAATTACCTAGAAACACCGACAATTACCTAGAAACACCCACAAGTACCTACAAACACCCACAAGTACCTACAAGCACCCACAAGTACCTACAAACACCCACAATTACCAACAAACACCCACAAGTACCTACAAACACCCACAAGTACCTACAAACACCCACAAGTACCTGCAAACACCCACAAGTACCTACAAGCACCCACAAGTACCTACAAACACCGACAAGTACCTAGAAACACCCACAAGTACCTACAAACACCCACAAGTACCTACAAGCACCCACAAGTACCTACAAACACCGACAAGTACCTACGAACATCCACAAGTACCTAGAAACACCCACAAGTACCTAGAAACACCCACAAGTACCTAGAAACACCCACAAGTACCTAGAAACACCCACAAGTACCTAGAAACACCGACAAGTACCTACAAACACCGACAAGTACCTAGAAACACCCACAAGTACCTAGAAACACCCACAAGTACCTAGAAACACCCACAAGTACCTAGAAACACCCACAAGTACCTAGAAACACCCACAAGTACCTACAAGCACCCACAATTACCTACAAACACCCACAAGTACCTACAAACACCCAAAAGTACCTACAAACACCCACAAGTACCTACAAACACCCACAAGTATCTACAAACACCCACAAGAACCTACAAACACCCACAAGTACCTACAAACACCCACAAGTACCTACAAACACCGACAAGTACCTACAAACACCCACAAGTACCTAGAAACACCCACAAGTACCTACAAGCACCCACAAGTACCTAGAAACACCCACAAGTACCTACAAGCACCCACAAGTACCTAGAAACACCCACAATTACCAACAAACACCCACAAGTACCTGCAAACACCCACAAGTACCTAGAAACACCCACAAGTACCTAGAAACACCCACAAGTACCTAGAAACACCCACAAGTACCTAGAAACACCCACAAGTACCTAGAAACACCCACAATTACCAACAAACACCCACAAGTACCTGCAAACACCCACAAGTACCTAGAAACACCCACAAGTACCTAGAAACACCCACAAGTACCTAGAAACACCCACAAGTACCTAGAAACACCCACAAGTACCTAGAAACACCCACAAGTACCTAGAAACACCCACAAGTACCTAGAAACACCCACAAGTACCTAGAAACACCCACAAGTACCTAGAAACACCCACAAGTACCTACAAGCACCCACAATTACCTACAAACACCCACAAGTACCTACAAACACCCAAAAGTACCTACAAACACCCACAAGTACCTACAAACACCCACAAGTATCTACAAACACCCACAAGAACCTACAAACACCCACAAGTACCTACAAACACCCACAAGTACCTACAAACACCGACAAGTACCTACAAACACCCACAAGTACCTAGAAACACCCACACGTACCTACAAACACCCACAAGTACCTACAAGCACCCACAAGTACCTACAAGCACCCACAAGTACCTAGAAACACCCACAATTACCAACAAACACCCACAAGTACCTGCAAACACCCACAGGTACCTAGAAACACCCACAAGTACCTAGAAACACCCACAAGTACCTAGAAACACCCACAAGTACCTAGAAACACCCACAAGTACCTAGAAACACCCACAAGTACCTAGAAACACCCACAAGTACCTAGAAACACCCACAAGTACCTAGAAACACCCACAAGTACCTAGAAACACCCACAAGTACCTAGAAACACCCACAAGTACCTAGAAACACCCACAAGTACCTAGAAACACCCACAAGTACCTAGAAACACCCACAAGTACCTAGAAACACCCACAAGTACCTAGAAACACCGACAAGTACCTAGAAACACCGACAAGTACCTACAAACACCGACAAGTACCTAGAATCACCGACAAGTACCTACAAACACCGACAAGTACCTACAAACACCCACAAGTACCTACAAGCACCGACAATTACCTAGAAACACCGACAATTACCTAGAAACACCGACAATTACCTAGAAACACCGACAAGTACCTAGAAACATCGACAAGTACCTACAAACACCGACAAGTACCTACAAACACCGACAAGTACCTACAAACACCGACAAGTACCTACGAACACCGACAAGTACCTACGAACACCGACAAGTACCTACGAACACCGACAAGTACCTACGATTACCGACAAGTACCTACGAACACCGACAAGTACCTACGAACACCGACAAGTACCTACAAACACCGACAAGTACCTACAAACACCGACAAGTACCTACAAGCACCGACAATTACCTAGAAACACCGACAATTACCTAGAAACACCCACAAGTACCTACAAACACCCACAAGTACCTACAAGCACCCACAAGTACCTACAAACACCCACAATTACCAACAAACACCCACAAGTACCTACAAACACCCACAAGTACCTACAAACACCCACAAGTACCTGCAAACACCCACAAGTACCTACAAGCACCCACAAGTACCTACAAACACCGACAAGTACCTAGAAACACCCACAAGTACCTACAAACACCCACAAGTACCTACAAGCACCCACAAGTACCTACAAACACCGACAAGTACCTACGAACATCCACAAGTACCTAGAAACACCCACAAGTACCTAGAAACACCCACAAGTACCTAGAAACACTCACAAGTACCTAGAAACACCCACAAGTACCTAGAAACACCCACAAGTACCTAGAAACACCCACAAGTACCTAGAAACACCCACAATTACCAACAAACACCCACAGTTACCTACAAACACCCACAAGTACCTACAAACACCCAAAAGTACCTACAAACACCCACAAGTACCTACAAACACCCACAAGTATCTACAAACACCCACAAGTACCTACAAACACCGACAAGTACCTACAAACACCCACAAGTACCTAGAAACACCCACAAGTACCTACAAACACCCACAAGTACCTACAAACACCCACAAGTACCTACAAACACCCACAAGTACCTAGAAACACCCACAAGTACCTAGAAACACCCACAAGTACCTAGAAACACCCACAAGTACCTAGAAACACCGACAAGTACCTACAAACACCGACAAGTACCTAGAAACACCCACAAGTACCTAGAAACACCCACAAGTACCTAGAAACACCCACAAGTACCTAGAAACACCCACAAGTACCTAGAAACACCCACAAGTACCTACAAGCACCCACAATTACCTACAAACACCCACAAGTACCTACAAACACCCAAAAGTACCTACAAACACCCACAAGTACCTACAAACACCCACAAGTATCTACAAACACCCACAAGAACCTACAAACACCCACAAGTACCTACAAACACCCACAAGTACCTACAAACACCGACAAGTACCTACAAACACCCACAAGTACCTAGAAACACCCACAAGTACCTACAAACACCCACAAGTACCTACAAGCACCCACAAGTACCTACAAGCACCCACAAGTACCTAGAAACACCCACAATTACCAACAAACACCCACAAGTACCTGCAAACACCCACAAGTACCTAGAAACACCCACAAGTACCTAGAAACACCCACAAGTACCTAGAAACACCCACAAGTACCTAGAAACACCCACAAGTACCTAGAAACACCCACAAGTACCTACAAGCACCCACAAGTACCTACAAACACCGACAAGTACCTACGAACATCCACAAGTACCTAGAAACACCCACAAGTACCTAGAAACACCCACAAGTACCTAGAAACACTCACAAGTACCTAGAAACACCCACAAGTACCTAGAAACACCCACAAGTACCTAGAAACACCCACAAGTACCTAGAAACACCCACAATTACCAACAAACACCCACAGTTACCTACAAACACCCACAAGTACCTACAAACACCCAAAAGTACCTACAAACACCCACAAGTACCTACAAACACCCACAAGTATCTACAAACACCCACAAGTACCTACAAACACCGACAAGTACCTACAAACACCCACAAGTACCTAGAAACACCCACAAGTACCTACAAACACCCACAAGTACCTACAAACACCCACAAGTACCTACAAACACCCACAAGTACCTAGAAACACCCACAAGTACCTAGAAACACCCACAAGTACCTAGAAACACCCACAAGTACCTAGAAACACCGACAAGTACCTACAAACACCGACAAGTACCTAGAAACACCCACAAGTACCTAGAAACACCCACAAGTACCTAGAAACACCCACAAGTACCTAGAAACACCCACAACTACCTAGAAACACCCACAAGTACCTACAAGCACCCACAATTACCTACAAACACCCACAAGTACCTACAAACACCCAAAAGTACCTACAAACACCCACAAGTACCTACAAACACCCACAAGTATCTACAAACACCCACAAGAACCTACAAACACCCACAAGTACCTACAAACACCCACAAGTACCTACAAACACCGACAAGTACCTACAAACACCCACAAGTACCTAGAAACACCCACAAGTACCTACAAACACCCACAAGTACCTACAAGCACCCACAAGTACCTACAAGCACCCACAAGTACCTAGAAACACCCACAATTACCAACAAACACCCACAAGTACCTGCAAACACCCACAGGTACCTAGAAACACCCACAAGTACCTAGAAACACCCACAAGTACCTAGAAACACCCACAAGTACCTAGAAACACCCACAAGTACCTAGAAACACCCACAAGTACCTAGAAACACCCACAAGTACCTAGAAACACCCACAAGTACCTAGAAACACCCACAAGTACCTAGAAACACCCACAAGTACCTAGAAACACCCACAAGTACCTAGAAACACCCACAAGTACCTAGAAACACCCACAAGTACCTAGAAACACCCACAAGTACCTAGAAACACCCACAAGTACCTAGAAACACCCACAAGTACCTAGAAACACCGACAAGTACCTAGAAACACCGACAAGTACCTACAAACACCGACAAGTACCTAGAATCACCGACAAGTACCTACAAACACCGACAAGTACCTACAAACACCCACAAGTACCTACAAGCACCGACAATTACCTAGAAACACCGACAATTACCTAGAAACACCGACAATTACCTAGAAACACCGACAAGTACCTAGAAACATCGACAAGTACCTACAAACACCGACAAGTACCTACAAACACCGACAAGTACCTACAAACACCGACAAGTACCTACGAACACCGACAAGTACCTACGAACACCGACAAGTACCTACGAACACCGACAAGTACCTACGATTACCGACAAGTACCTACGAACACCGACAAGTACCTACGAACACCGACAAGTACCTACAAACACCGACAAGTACCTACAAACACCGACAAGTACCTACAAGCACCGACAATTACCTAGAAACACCGACAATTACCTAGAAACACCCACAAGTACCTACAAACACCCACAAGTACCTACAAGCACCCACAAGTACCTACAAACACCCACAATTACCAACAAACACCCACAAGTACCTACAAACACCCACAAGTACCTACAAACACCCACAAGTACCTGCAAACACCCACAAGTACCTACAAGCACCCACAAGTACCTACAAACACCGACAAGTACCTAGAAACACCCACAAGTACCTACAAACACCCACAAGTACCTACAAGCACCCACAAGTACCTACAAACACCGACAAGTACCTACGAACATCCACAAGTACCTAGAAACACCCACAAGTACCTAGAAACACCCACAAGTACCTAGAAACACTCACAAGTACCTAGAAACACCCACAAGTACCTAGAAACACCCACAAGTACCTAGAAACACCCACAAGTACCTAGAAACACCCACAATTACCAACAAACACCCACAGTTACCTACAAACACCCACAAGTACCTACAAACACCCAAAAGTACCTACAAACACCCACAAGTACCTACAAACACCCACAAGTATCTACAAACACCCACAAGTATCTACAAACACCCACAAGAACCTACAAACACCCACAAGTACCTACAAACACCCACAAGTACCTACAAACACCGACAAGTACCTACAAACACCCACAAGTACCTAGAAACACCCACACGTACCTACAAACACCCACAAGTACCTACAAGCACCCACAAGTACCTACAAACACCCACAAGTACCTACAAACACCCAAAAGTATCTACAAACACCCACAAGTACCTACAAACACCCACAAGTACCTACAAACACCCACAAGTACCTACAAACACCGACAAGTACCTACAAACACCCACAAGTACCTAGAAACACCCACAAGTACCTACAAACACCCACAAGTACCTACAAGCACCCACAAGTACCTACAAGCACCCACAAGTACCTAGAAACACCCACAATTACCAACAAACACCCACAAGTACCTACAAACACCCACAAGTACCTACAAACACCCACAAGTACCTACAAACACCCACAAGTACCTAGAAACACCCACAAGTACCTAGAAACACCCACAAGTACCTAGAAACACCCACAAGTACCTAGAAACACCCACAAGTACCTAGAAACACCGACAAGTACCTACAAACACCGACAAGTACCTACAAACACCGACAAGTACCTAGAAACACCCACAAGTACCTAGAAACACCCACAAGTACCTAGAAATACCCACAAGTACCTAGAAACACCCACAAGTACCTAGAAACACCCACAAGTACCTAGAAACACCCACAAGTACCTAGAAACACCCACAAGTACCTAGAAACACCCACAAGTACCTAGAAACACCCACAAGTACCTAGAAACACCCACAAGTACCTAGAAACACCCACAAGTACCTAGAAACACCCACAAGTACCTAGAAACACCCACAAGTACCTAGAAACACCCACAAGTACCTACAAACACCCACAAGTACCTAGAAACACCCACAAGTACCTAGAAACACCCACAAGTACCTACAAGCACCCACAAGTACCTACAAGCACCCACAAGTACCTACAAGCACCCACAAGTACCTAGAAACACCCACAATTACCAACAAACACCCACAAGTACCTACAAACACCCACAAGTACCTACAAACACCCACAAGTACCTGCAAACACCCACAAGTACCTAGAAACACCCACAAGTACCTAGAAACACCCACAAGTACCTAGAAACACCCACAAGTACCTAGAAACACCCACAAGTACCTAGAAACACCGACAAGTACCTAGAAACACCGACAAGTACCTAGAAACACCCACAAGTACCTAGAAACACCCACAAGTACCTAGAAACACCCACAAGTACCTAGAAACACCCACAAGTACCTAGAAACACCCACAAGTACTTAGAAACACCCACAAGTACCTAGAAACACCCAAAAGTATCTACAAACACCCACAAGTACCTACAAACACCCACAAGTACCTACAAACACCCACAAGTACCTACAAGCACCCACAAGTACCTACAAGCACCCACAAGTACCTACAAGCACCCACAAGTACCTAGAAACACCCACAATTACCAACAAACACCCACAAGTACCTACAAACACCCACAAGTACCTACAAACACCCACAAGTACCTGCAAACACCCACAAGTACCTAGAAACACCCACAAGTACCTAGAAACACCCACAAGTACCTAGAAACACCCACAAGTACTTAGAAACACCCACAAGTACCTAGAAACACCCAAAAGTATCTACAAACACCCACAAGTACCTACAAACACCCACAAGTACCTACAAACACCCACAAGTACCTACAAGCACCCACAAGTACCTACAAGCACCCACAAGTACCTACAAGCACCCACAATTACCAACAAACACCCACAATTACCAACAAACACCCACAAGTACCTGCAAACACCCACAAGTACCTAGAAACACCCACAAGTACCTAGAAACACCCACAAGTACCTAGAAACACCCACAAGTACCAAGAAACACCCACAAGTACCTAGAAACACCCACAAGTACCTAGAAACACCCACAAGTACCTAGAAACACCCACAAGTACCTAGAAACACCCACAAGTACCTAGAAACACCGACAAGTACCTAGAAACACCGACAAGTACCTAGAAACACCCACAAGTACCTAGAAACACCCACAAGTACCTAGAAACACCCACAAGTACCTAGAAACACCCACAAGTACCTAGAAACACCCACAAGTACCTAGAAACACCCACAAGTACCTACAAACACCCACAAGTACCTACAAACACCCAAAAGTATCTACAAACACCCACAAGTACCTACAAACACCCACAAGTACCTACAAACACCCACAAGTACCTACAAACACCGACAAGTACCTACAAACACCCACAAGTACCTAGAAACACCCACAAGTACCTACAAACACCCACAAGTACCTACAAGCACCCACAAGTACCTACAAGCACCCACAAGTACCTAGAAACACCCACAATTACCAACAAACACCCACAAGTACCTACAAACACCCACAAGTACCTACAAACACCCACAAGTACCTAGAAACACCCACAAGTACCTAGAAACACCCACAAGTACCTACAAGCACCCACAAGTACCTACAAGCACCCACAAGTACCTACAAGCACCCACAAGTACCTAGAAACACCCACAATTACCAACAAACACCCACAAGTACCTAGAAACACCCACAAGTACCTAGAAACACCCACAAGTACCTAGAAACACCCACAAGTACCTAGAAACACCCACAAGTACCTAGAAACACCCACAAGTACCTAGAAACACCCACAAGTACCTAGAAACACCCACAAGTACCTAGAAACACCCACAAGTACCTAGAAACACCCACAAGTACCTACAAGCACCCACAAGTACCTACAAGCACCCACAAGTACCTACAAGCACCCACAAGTACCTAGAAACACCCACAATTACCAACAAACACCCACAAGTACCTACAAACACCCACAAGTACCTACAAACACCCACAAGTACCTGCAAACACCCACAAGTACCTAGAAACACCCACAAGTACCTAGAAACACCCACAAGTACCTAGAAACACCCACAAGTACCTAGAAACACCCACAAGTACCTAGAAACACCGACAAGTACCTAGAAACACCGACAAGTACCTAGAAACACCCACAAGTACCTAGAAACACCCACAAGTACCTAGAAACACCCACAAGTACCTAGAAACACCCACAAGTACCTAGAAACACCCACAAGTACCTAGAAACACCCACAAGTACCTAGAAACACCCACAAGTACCTAGAAACACCCACAAGTACCTACAAACACCCACAAGTACCTAGAAACACCCACAAGTACCTAGAAACACCCACAAGTACCTACAAGCACCCACAAGTACCTACAAGCACCCACAAGTACCTACAAACACCCACAAGTACCTAGAAACACCCACAAGTACCTAGAAACACCCACAAGTACCTACAAGCACCCACAAGTACCTACAAGCACCCACAAGTACCTACAAGCACCCACAAGTACCTAGAAACACCCACAATTACCAACAAACACCCACAAGTACCTACAAACACCCACAAGTACCTACAAACACCCACAAGTACCTGCAAACACCCACAAGTACCTAGAAACACCCACAAGTACCTAGAAACACCCACAAGTACCTAGAAACACCCACAAGTACCTAGAAACACCCACAAGCACCTAGAAACACCGACAAGTACCTAGAAACACCGACAAGTACCTAGAAACACCCACAAGTACCTAGAAACACCCACAAGTACCTAGAAACACCCACAAGTACCTAGAAACACCCACAAGTACCTAGAAACACCCACAAGTACCTAGAAACACCC
Source organism: Phalangium opilio (assembly GCF_054372755.1). Taxonomy (NCBI): domain Eukaryota; kingdom Metazoa; phylum Arthropoda; class Arachnida; order Opiliones; family Phalangiidae; genus Phalangium; species Phalangium opilio. The sequence continues at coordinate 2,325,769 of NW_028324200.1, read as the reverse complement.
ACAAGTACCTAGAAACACCCACAAGTACTTAGAAACACCCACAAGTACCTAGAAACACCCAAAAGTATCTACAAACACCCACAAGTACCTACAAACACCCACAAGTACCTACAAACACCCACAAGTACCTACAAGCACCCACAAGTACCTACAAGCACCCACAAGTACCTACAAGCACCCACAAGTACCTACAAGCACCCACAAGTACCTAGAAACACCCACAATTACCAACAAACACCCACAAGTACCTACAAACACCCACAAGTACCTGCAAACACCCACAAGTACCTAGAAACACCCACAAGTACCTAGAAACACCCACAAGTACCTAGAAACACCCACAAGTACTTAGAAACACCCACAAGTACCTAGAAACACCCAAAAGTATCTACAAACACCCACAAGTACCTACAAACACCCACAAGTACCTACAAACACCCACAAGTACCTACAAGCACCCACAAGTACCTACAAGCACCCACAAGTACCTACAAGCACCCACAATTACCAACAAACACCCACAATTACCAACAAACACCCACAAGTACCTGCAAACACCCACAAGTACCTAGAAACACCCACAAGTACCTAGAAACACCCACAAGTACCTAGAAACACCCACAAGTACCAAGAAACACCCACAAGTACCTAGAAACACCCACAAGTACCTAGAAACACCCACAAGTACCTAGAAACACCCACAAGTACCTAGAAACACCCACAAGTACCTAGAAACACCGACAAGTACCTAGAAACACCGACAAGTACCTAGAAACACCCACAAGTACCTAGAAACACCCACAAGTACCTAGAAACACCCACAAGTACCTAGAAACACCCACAAGTACCTAGAAACACCCACAAGTACCTAGAAACACCCACAAGTACCTACAAACACCCACAAGTACCTACAAACACCCAAAAGTATCTACAAACACCCACAAGTACCTACAAACACCCACAAGTACCTACAAACACCCACAAGTACCTACAAACACCGACAAGTACCTACAAACACCCACAAGTACCTAGAAACACCCACAAGTACCTACAAACACCCACAAGTACCTACAAGCACCCACAAGTACCTACAAGCACCCACAAGTACCTAGAAACACCCACAATTACCAACAAACACCCACAAGTACCTACAAACACCCACAAGTACCTACAAACACCCACAAGTACCTAGAAACACCCACAAGTACCTAGAAACACCCACAAGTACCTACAAGCACCCACAAGTACCTACAAGCACCCACAAGTACCTACAAGCACCCACAAGTACCTAGAAACACCCACAATTACCAACAAACACCCACAAGTACCTAGAAACACCCACAAGTACCTAGAAACACCCACAAGTACCTAGAAACACCCACAAGTACCTAGAAACACCCACAAGTACCTAGAAACACCCACAAGTACCTAGAAACACCCACAAGTACCTAGAAACACCCACAAGTACCTAGAAACACCCACAAGTACCTAGAAACACCCACAAGTACCTACAAGCACCCACAAGTACCTACAAGCACCCACAAGTACCTACAAGCACCCACAAGTACCTAGAAACACCCACAATTACCAACAAACACCCACAAGTACCTACAAACACCCACAAGTACCTACAAACACCCACAAGTACCTGCAAACACCCACAAGTACCTAGAAACACCCACAAGTACCTAGAAACACCCACAAGTACCTAGAAACACCCACAAGTACCTAGAAACACCCACAAGTACCTAGAAACACCGACAAGTACCTAGAAACACCGACAAGTACCTAGAAACACCCACAAGTACCTAGAAACACCCACAAGTACCTAGAAACACCCACAAGTACCTAGAAACACCCACAAGTACCTAGAAACACCCACAAGTACCTAGAAACACCCACAAGTACCTAGAAACACCCACAAGTACCTAGAAACACCCACAAGTACCTACAAACACCCACAAGTACCTAGAAACACCCACAAGTACCTAGAAACACCCACAAGTACCTACAAGCACCCACAAGTACCTACAAGCACCCACAAGTACCTACAAACACCCACAAGTACCTAGAAACACCCACAAGTACCTAGAAACACCCACAAGTACCTACAAGCACCCACAAGTACCTACAAGCACCCACAAGTACCTACAAGCACCCACAAGTACCTAGAAACACCCACAATTACCAACAAACACCCACAAGTACCTACAAACACCCACAAGTACCTACAAACACCCACAAGTACCTGCAAACACCCACAAGTACCTAGAAACACCCACAAGTACCTAGAAACACCCACAAGTACCTAGAAACACCCACAAGTACCTAGAAACACCCACAAGCACCTAGAAACACCGACAAGTACCTAGAAACACCGACAAGTACCTAGAAACACCCACAAGTACCTAGAAACACCCACAAGTACCTAGAAACACCCACAAGTACCTAGAAACACCCACAAGTACCTAGAAACACCCACAAGTACCTAGAAACACCCACAAGTACCTAGAAACACCCACAATTACCAACAAACACCCACAAGTACCTAGAAACACCCACAATTACCAACAAACACCCACAAGTACCTACAAACACCCACAAGTACCTACAAACACCCACAAGTACCTGCAAACACCCACAAGTACCTAGAAACACCCACAAGTACCTAGAAACACCCACAAGTACCTAGAAACACCCACAAGTACCTAGAAACACCCACAAGTACCTAGAAACACCGACAAGTACCTAGAAACACCGACAAGTACCTAGAAACACCCACAAGTACCTAGAAACACCCACAAGTACCTAGAAACACCCACAAGTACCTAGAAACACCCACAAGTACCTAGAAACACCCACAAGTACCTAGAAACACCCACAAGTACCTAGAAACACCCACAAGTACCTAGAAACACCCACAAGTACCTACAAACACCCACAAGTACCTAGAAACACCCACAAGTACCTAGAAACACCCACAAGTACCTACAAGCACCCACAAGTACCTACAAGCACCCACAAGTACCTACAAACACCCACAAGTACCTAGAAACACCCACAAGTACCTAGAAACACCCACAAGTACCTACAAGCACCCACAAGTACCTACAAGCACCCACAAGTACCTACAAGCACCCACAAGTACCTAGAAACACCCACAATTACCAACAAACACCCACAAGTACCTACAAACACCCACAAGTACCTACAAACACCCACAAGTACCTGCAAACACCCACAAGTACCTAGAAACACCCACAAGTACCTAGAAACACCCACAAGTACCTAGAAACACCCACAAGTACCTAGAAACACCCACAAGCACCTAGAAACACCGACAAGTACCTAGAAACACCGACAAGTACCTAGAAACACCCACAAGTACCTAGAAACACCCACAAGTACCTAGAAACACCCACAAGTACCTAGAAACACCCACAAGTACCTAGAAACACCCACAAGTACCTAGAAACACCCACAAGTACCTAGAAACACCCACAAGTACTTAGAAACACCCACAAGTACCTAGAAACACCCAAAAGTATCTACAAACACCCACAAGTACCTACAAACACCCACAAGTACCTACAAACACCCACAAGTACCTACAAGCACCCACAAGTACCTACAAGCACCCACAAGTACCTACAAGCACCCACAAGTACCTACAAGCACCCACAAGTACCTAGAAACACCCACAATTACCAACAAACACCCACAAGTACCTACAAACACCCACAAGTACCTACAAACACCCACAAGTACCTACAAACACCCACAAGTACCTAGAAACACCCACAAGTACCTAGAAACACCCACAAGTACCTAGAAACACCCACAAGTACCTAGAAACACCCACAAGTACCTAGAAACACCGACAAGTACCTACAAACACCGACAAGTACCTACAAACACCGACAAGTACCTAGAAACACCCACAAGTACCTAGAAACACCCACAAGTACCTAGAAATACCCACAAGTACCTAGAAACACCCACAAGTACCTAGAAACACCCACAAGTACCTAGAAACACCCACAAGTACCTAGAAACACCCACAAGTACCTAGAAACACCCACAAGTACCTAGAAACACCCACAAGTACCTAGAAACACCCACAAGTACCTAGAAACACCCACAAGTACCTAGAAACACCCACAAGTACCTAGAAACACCCACAAGTACCTAGAAACACCCACAAGTACCTACAAACACCCACAAGTACCTAGAAACACCCACAAGTACCTAGAAACACCCACAAGTACCTACAAGCACCCACAAGTACCTACAAGCACCCACAAGTACCTACAAGCACCCACAAGTACCTAGAAACACCCACAATTACCAACAAACACCCACAAGTACCTACAAACACCCACAAGTACCTACAAACACCCACAAGTACCTGCAAACACCCACAAGTACCTAGAAACACCCACAAGTACCTAGAAACACCCACAAGTACCTAGAAACACCCACAAGTACCTAGAAACACCCACAAGTACCTAGAAACACCGACAAGTACCTAGAAACACCGACAAGTACCTAGAAACACCCACAAGTACCTAGAAACACCCACAAGTACCTAGAAACACCCACAAGTACCTAGAAACACCCACAAGTACCTAGAAACACCCACAAGTACTTAGAAACACCCACAAGTACCTAGAAACACCCAAAAGTATCTACAAACACCCACAAGTACCTACAAACACCCACAAGTACCTACAAACACCCACAAGTACCTACAAGCACCCACAAGTACCTACAAGCACCCACAAGTACCTACAAGCACCCACAAGTACCTAGAAACACCCACAATTACCAACAAACACCCACAAGTACCTACAAACACCCACAAGTACCTACAAACACCCACAAGTACCTGCAAACACCCACAAGTACCTAGAAACACCCACAAGTACCTAGAAACACCCACAAGTACCTAGAAACACCCACAAGTACCTAGAAACACCCACAAGTACCTAGAAACACCGACAAGTACCTAGAAACACCGACAAGTACCTAGAAACACCCACAAGTACCTAGAAACACCCACAAGTACCTAGAAACACCCACAAGTACCTAGAAACACCCACAAGTACCTAGAAACACCCACAAGTACCTAGAAACACCCACAAGTACCTAGAAACACCCACAAGTACCTACAAACACCCACAAGTACCTACAAACACCCAAAAGTATCTACAAACACCCACAAGTACCTACAAACACCCACAAGTACCTACAAACACCCACAAGTACCTACAAACACCGACAAGTACCTACAAACACCCACAAGTACCTAGAAACACCCACAAGTACCTACAAACACCCACAAGTACCTACAAGCACCCACAAGTACCTACAAGCACCCACAAGTACCTAGAAACACCCACAATTACCAACAAACACCCACAAGTACCTACAAACACCCACAAGTACCTACAAACACCCACAAGTACCTACAAACACCCACAAGTACCTAGAAACACCCACAAGTACCTACAAGCACCCACAAGTACCTACAAGCACCCACAAGTACCTAGAAACACCCACAATTACCAACAAACACCCACAAGTACCTAGAAACACCCACAAGTACCTAGAAACACCCACAAGTACCTAGAAACACCCACAAGTACCTAGAAACACCCACAAGTACCTAGAAACACCCACAAGTACCTAGAAACACCCACAAGTACCTAGAAACACCCACAAGTACCTAGAAACACCCACAAGTACCTACAAGCACCCACAAGTACCTACAAGCACCCACAAGTACCTAGAAACACCCACAATTACCAACAAACACCCACAAGTACCTACAAACACCCACAAGTACCTACAAACACCCACAAGTACCTGCAAACACCCACAAGTACCTAGAAACACCCACAAGTACCTAGAAACACCCACAAGTACCTAGAAACACCCACAAGTACCTAGAAACACCCACAAGTACCTAGAAACACCGACAAGTACCTAGAAACACCGACAAGTACCTAGAAACACCCACAAGTACCTAGAAACACCCACAAGTACCTAGAAACACCCACAAGTACCTAGAAACACCCACAAGTACCTAGAAACACCCACAAGTACCTAGAAACACCCACAAGTACCTAGAAACACCCACAAGTACCTAGAAACACCCACAAGTACCTACAAACACCCACAAGTACCTAGAAACACCCACAAGTACCTAGAAACACCCACAAGTACCTACAAGCACCCACAAGTACCTACAAGCACCCACAAGTACCTACAAACACCCACAAGTACCTAGAAACACCCACAAGTACCTAGAAACACCCACAAGTACCTACAAGCACCCACAAGTACCTACAAGCACCCACAAGTACCTACAAGCACCCACAAGTACCTAGAAACACCCACAATTACCAACAAACACCCACAAGTACCTACAAACACCCACAAGTACCTACAAACACCCACAAGTACCTGCAAACACCCACAAGTACCTAGAAACACCCACAAGTACCTAGAAACACCCACAAGTACCTAGAAACACCCACAAGTACCTAGAAACACCCACAAGCACCTAGAAACACCGACAAGTACCTAGAAACACCGACAAGTACCTAGAAACACCCACAAGTACCTAGAAACACCCACAAGTACCTAGAAACATCCACAAGTACCTAGAAACACCCACAAGTACCTAGAAACACCCACAAGTACCTAGAAACACCCACAAGTACCTAGAAACACCCACAAGTACTTAGAAACACCCACAAGTACCTAGAAACACCCAAAAGTATCTACAAACACCCACAAGTACCTACAAACACCCACAAGTACCTACAAACACCCACAAGTACCTACAAACACCCACAAGTACCTACAAGCACCCACAAGTACCTACAAGCACCCACAAGTACCTACAAGCACCCACAAGTACCTAGAAACACCCACAATTACCAACAAACACCCACAAGTACCTACAAACACCCACAAGTACCTACAAACACCCACAAGTACCTGCAAACACCCACAAGTACCTAGAAACACCCACAAGTACCTAGAAACACCCACAAGTACCTAGAAACACCCACAAGTACCTAGAAACACCCACAAGTACCTAGAAACACCCACAAGTACCTAGAAACACCCACAAGTACCTAGAAACACCCACAAGTACCTAGAAACACCCACAAGTACTTAGAAACACCCACAAGTACCTAGAAACACCCAAAAGTATCTACAAACACCCACAAGTACCTACAAACACCCACAAGTACCTACAAACACCCACAAGTACCTACAAGCACCCACAAGTACCTACAAGCACCCACAAGTACCTAGAAACACCCACAATTACCAACAAACACCCACAAGTACCTACAAACACCCACAAGTACCTACAAACACCCACAAGTACCTGCAAACACCCACAAGTACCTAGAAACACCCACAAGTACCTAGAAACACCCACAAGTACCTAGAAACACTCACAAGTACCTAGAAACACCCACAAGTACCTAGAAACACCGACAAGTACCTAGAAACACCGACAAGTACCTAGAAACACCCACAAGTACCTAGAAACACCCACAAGTACCTAGAAACACCCACAAGTACCTAGAAACACCCACAAGTACCTAGAAACACCCACAAGTACCTAGAAACACCCACAAGTACCTAGAAACACCCACAAGTACCTACAAACACCCACAAGTACCTACAAACACCCAAAAGTATCTACAAACACCCACAAGTACCTACAAACACCCACAAGTACCTACAAACACCCACAAGTACCTACAAACACCGACAAGTACCTACAAACACCCACAAGTACCTAGAAACACCCACAAGTACCTACAAACACCCACAAGTACCTACAAGCACCCACAAGTACCTACAAGCACCCACAAGTACCTAGAAACACCCACAATTACCAACAAACACCCACAAGTACCTACAAACACCCACAAGTACCTACAAACACCCACAAGTACCTACAAACACCCACAAGTACCTAGAAACACCCACAAGTACCTAGAAACACCCACAAGTACCTAGAAACACCCACAAGTACCTAGAAACACCCACAAGTACCTAGAAACACCCACAAGTACCTAGAAACACCCACAAGTACCTAGAAACACCCACAAGTACCTAGAAACACCCACAAGTACCTAGAAACACCCACAAGTACCTAGAAACACCCACAAGTACCTAGAAACACCCACAAGTACCTAGAAACACCCACAAGTACCTAGAAACACCCACAAGTACCTACAAACACCCACAAGTACCTACAAACACCCACAAGTACCTAGAAACACCCACAAGTACCTAAAAGCACCCACAAGTACCTACAAACACCCACAATTACCAACAAACACCCACAAGTACCTACAAACACCCACAAGTACCTACAAACACCCACAAGTACCTACAAACACCCACAAGTACCTACAAACACCCACAAGTACCTAGAAGCACCCACAAGTACCTACAAGCACCGACAAGTACCTACAAGCACCGACAATTACCTAGAAACACCCACAAGTACCTACAAACACCCACAAGTACCTACAAACACCCACAAGTACCTACAAACACCGACAAGTACCTACGAACACCGACAAGTACCTACGAACACCGACAAGTACCTAGAAACACCCACAAGTACCTAGAAACACCCACAATTACCAACAAACACCCACAATTACCTACAAACACCCACAAGTACCTACAAACACCCAAAAGTACCTACAAACACCCACAAGTACCTACAAACACCCAAAAGTATCTACAAACACCCACAAGTACCTACAAACACCCACAAGTACCTACAAACACCCACAAGTACCTACAAACACCGACAAGTACCTACAAACACCCACAAGTACCTAGAAACACCCACAAGTACCTACAAACACCCACAAGTACCTACAAGCACCCACAAGTACCTACAAGCACCCACAATTACCAACAAACACCCACAAGTACCTACAAACACCCACAAGTACCTACAAACACCCACAAGTACCTACAAACACCCACAAGTACCTACAAACACCCACAAGTACCTAGAAACACCCACAAGTACCTAGAAACACCCACAAGTACCTAGAACCACCCACAAGTACCTAGAAACACCCACAAGTACCTAGAAACACCGACAAGTACCTACAAACACCGACAAGTACCTACAAACACCGACAAGTACCTAGAAACACCCACAAGTACCTAGAAACACCCACAAGTACCTAGAAACACCCACAAGTACCTAGAAACACCCACAAGTACCTAGAAACACCCACAAGTACCTAGAAACACCCACAAGTACCTAGAAACACCCACAAGTACCTAGAAACACCCACAAGTATCTACAAACACCCACAAGTACCTACAAACACCCACAAGTACCTACAAACACCCACAAGTACCTACAAACACCGACAAGTACCTACAAACACCCACAAGTACCTAGAAACACCCACAAGTACCTAGAAACACCCACAAGTACCTAGAAACACCCACAAGTACCTAGAAACACCGACAAGTACCTAGAAACACCGACAAGTACCTAGAAACACCCACAAGTACCTAGAAACACCCACAAGTACCTAGAAACACCCACAAGTACCTAGAAACACCCACAAGTACCTAGAAACACCCACAAGTACCTAGAAACACCCACAAGTACCTAGAAACACCCACAAGTACCTAGAAACACCCACAAGTACCTAGAAACACCCACAAGTACCTAGAAACACCCACAAGTACCTACAAGCACCCACAAGTACCTACAAGCACCCACAAGTACCTACAAACACCCACAAGTACCTAGAAACACCCACAAGTACCTAGAAACACCCACAAGTACCTACAAGCACCCACAAGTACCTACAAGCACCCACAAGTACCTACAAGCACCCACAAGTACCTACAAACACCCACAATTACCAACAAACACCCACAAGTACCTACAAACACCCACAAGTACCTACAAACACCCACAAGTACCTGCAAACACCCACAAGTACCTAGAAACACCCACAAGTACCTAGAAACACCCACAAGTACCTAGAAACACCCACAAGTACCTAGAAACACCCACAAGTACCTAGAAACACCGACAAGTACCTAGAAACACCGACAAGTACCTAGAAACACCCACAAGTACCTAGAAACACCCACAAGTACCTAGAAACACCCACAAGTACCTAGAAACACCCACAAGTACCTAGAAACACCCACAAGTACCTAGAAACACCCACAAGTACCTAGAAACACCCACAAGTACCTAGAAACACCCACAAGTACTTAGAAACACCCACAAGTACCTAGAAACACCCAAAAGTATCTACAAACACCCACAAGTACCTACAAACACCCACAAGTACCTACAAACACCCACAAGTACCTACAAGCACCCACAAGTACCTACAAGCACCCACAAGTACCTACAAGCACCCACAAGTACCTAGAAACACCCACAATTACCAACAAACACCCACAAGTACCTACAAACACCCACAAGTAACTACAAACACCCACAAGTACCTGCAAACACCCACAAGTACCTAGAAACACCCACAAGTACCTAGAAACACCCACAAGTACCTAGAAACACTCACAAGTACCTAGAAACACCCACAAGTACCTAGAAACACCGACAAGTACCTAGAAACACCGACAAGTACCTAGAAACACCCACAAGTACCTAGAAACACCCACAATTACCAACAAACACCCACAAGTACCTACAAACACCCACAAGTACCTACAAACACCCACAAGTACCTGCAAACACCCACAAGTACCTAGAAACACCCACAAGTACCTAGAAACACCCACAAGTACCTAGAAACACCCACAAGTACCTAGAAACACCCACAAGTACCTAGAAACACCGACAAGTACCTAGAAACACCGACAAGTACCTAGAAACACCCACAAGTACCTAGAAACACCCACAAGTACCTAGAAACACCCACAAGTACCTAGAAACACCCACAAGTACCTAGAAACACCCACAAGTACCTAGAAACACCCACAAGTACCTAGAAACACCCACAAGTACTTAGAAACACCCACAAGTACCTAGAAACACCCAAAAGTATCTACAAACACCCACAAGTACCTACAAACACCCACAAGTACCTACAAACACCCACAAGTACCTACAAGCACCCACAAGTACCTACAAGCACCCACAAGTACCTACAAGCACCCACAAGTACCTAGAAACACCCACAATTACCAACAAACACCCACAAGTACCTACAAACACCCACAAGTAACTACAAACACCCACAAGTACCTGCAAACACCCACAAGTACCTAGAAACACCCACAAGTACCTAGAAACACCCACAAGTACCTAGAAACACCCACAAGTACCTAGAAACACCCACAAGTACCTAGAAACACCCACAAGTACCTAGAAACACCCACAATTACCTAGAAACACCCACAAGTACCTAGAAACACCCACAAGTACCTACAAACACCCACAAGTACCTACAAACACCCAAAAGTATCTACAAACACCCACAAGTACCTACAAACACCCACAAGTACCTACAAACACCCACAAGTACCTACAAACACCGACAAGTACCTACAAACACCCACAAGTACCTAGAAACACCCACAAGTACCTACAAACACCCACAAGTACCTACAAGCACCCACAAGTACCTACAAGCACCCACAAGTACCTAGAAACACCCACAATTACCAACAAACACCCACAAGTACCTACAAACACCCACAAGTACCTACAAACAACCACAAGTACCTACAAACACCCACAAGTACCTAGAAACACCCACAAGTACCTAGAAACACCCACAAGTACCTAGAAACACCCACAAGTACCTAGAAACACCCACAAGTACCTAGAAACACCCACAAGTACCTAGAAACACCCACAAGTACCTAGAAACACCCACAAGTACCTAGAAACACCCACAAGTACCTAGAAACACCCACAAGTACCTAGAAACACCCACAAGTACCTAGAAACACCCACAAGTACCTAGAAACACCCACAAGTACCTAGAAACACCCACAAGTACCTAGAAACACCCACAAGTACCTAGAAACACCCACAAGTACCTAGAAACACCCACAAGTACCTACAAACACCCACAAGTACCTACAAACACCCAAAAGTATCTACAAACACCCACAAGTACCTACAAACACCCACAAGTACCTACAAACACCCACAAGTACCTACAAACACCGACAAGTACCTACAAACACCCACAAGTACCTAGAAACACCCACAAGTACCTACAAACACCCACAAGTACCTACAAGCACCCACAAGTACCTACAAGCACCCACAAGTACCTAGAAACACCCACAATTACCAACAAACACCCACAAGTACCTACAAACACCCACAAGTACCTACAAACACCCACAAGTACCTACAAACACCCACAAGTACCTAGAAACACCCACAAGTACCTAGAAACACCCACAAGTACCTAGAAACACCCACAAGTACCTAGAAACACCCACAAGTACCTAGAAACACCCACAAGTACCTAGAAACACCCACAAGTACCTAGAAACACCCACAAGTACCTAGAAACACCCACAAGTACCTAGAAACACCCACAAGTACCTAGAAACACCCACAAGTACCTAGAAACACCCACAAGTACCTAGAAACACCCACAAGTACCTAGAAACACCCACAAGTACCTAGAAACACCCACAAGTACCTAGAAACACCCAAAAGTATCTACAAACACCCACAAGTACCTACAAACACCCACAAGTACCTACAAACACCCACAAGTACCTACAAACACCGACAAGTACCTACAAACACCCACAAGTACCTAGAAACACCCACAAGTACCTACAAACACCCACAAGTACCTACAAGCACCCACAAGTACCTACAAGCACCCACAAGTACCTAGAAACACCCACAATTACCAACAAACACCCACAAGTACCTACAAACACCCACAAGTACCTACAAACAACCACAAGTACCTACAAACACCCACAAGTACCTAGAAACACCCACAAGTACCTAGAAACACCCACAAGTACCTAGAAACACCCACAAGTACCTAGAAACACCCACAAGTACCTAGAAACACCCACAAGTACCTAGAAACACCCACAAGTACCTAGAAACACCCACAAGTACCTAGAAACACCCACAAGTACCTAGAAACACCCACAAGTACCTAGAAACACCCACAAGTACCTAGAAACACCCACAAGTACCTAGAAACACCCACAAGTACCTAGAAACACCCACAAGTACCTAGAAACACCCACAAGTACCTAGAAACACCCACAAGTACGTACAAGCACCCACAAGTACCTACAAGCACCCACAAGTACCTACAAGCACCCACAAGTACCTAGAAACACCCACAATTACCAACAAACACCCACAAGTACCTACAAACACCCACAAGTACCTACAAACACCCACAAGTACCTGCAAACACCCACAAGTACCTAGAAACACCCACAAGTACCTAGAAACACCCACAAGTACCTAGAAACACCCACAAGTACCTAGAAACACCCACAAGTACCTAGAAACACCGACAAGTACCTAGAAACACCGACAAGTACCTAGAAACACCCACAAGTACCTAGAAACACCCACAAGTACCTAGAAACACCCACAAGTACCTAGAAACACCCACAAGTACCTAGAAACACCCACAAGTACCTAGAAACACCCACAAGTACCTAGAAACACCCACAAGTACCTAGAAACACCCACAAGTACCTAGAAACACCCAAAAGTATCTACAAACACCCACAAGTACCTACAAACACCCACAAGTACCTACAAACACCCACAAGTACCTACAAGCACCCACAAGTACCTACAAGCACCCACAAGTACCTACAAGCACCCACAAGTACCTAGAAACACCCACAATTACCAACAAACACCCACAAGTACCTACAAACACCCACAAGTACCTACAAACACCCAAAAGTACCTGCAAACACCTACAAGTACCTAGAAACACCCACAAGTACCTAGAAACACCCACAAGTACCTAGAAACACCCACAAGTACCTAGAAACACCCACAAGTACCTAGAAACACCGACAAGTACCTAGAAACACCGACAAGTACCTAGAAACACCCACAAGTACCTAGAAACACCCACAAGTACCTAGAAACACCCACAAGTACCTAGAAACACCCACAAGTACCTAGAAACACCCACAAGTACCTAGAAACACCCACAAGTACCTAGAAACACCCACAAGTACCTACAAACACCCACAAGTACCTACAAACACCCAAAAGTATCTACAAACACCCACAAGTACCTACAAACACCCACAAGTACCTACAAACACCCACAAGTACCTAGAAACACCCACAAGTACCTAGAAACACCCACAAGTACCTAGAAACACCGACAAGTACCTAGAAACACCCACAAGTACCTAGAAACACCGACAAGTACCTAGAAACACCGACAAGTACCTAGAAACACCCACAAGTACCTAGAAACACCCACAAGTACCTAGAAACACCCACAAGTACCTAGAAACACCCACAAGTACCTAGAAACACCCACAAGTACCTAGAAACACCCACAAGTACCTAGAAACACCCACAAGTACCTAGAAACACCCACAAGTACCTAGAAACACCCACAAGTACCTAGAAACACCCACAAGTACCTAGAAACACCCACAAGTACCTAGAAACACCCACAAGTACCTAGAAACACCCACAAGTACCTACAAGCACCCACAAGTACCTACAAGCACCCACAAGTACCTACAAGCACCCACAAGTACCTACAAGCACCCACAAGTACCTACAAGCACCCACAAGTACCTACAAGCACCCACAAGTACCTAGAAACACCCACAAGTACCTAGAAACACCCACAAGTACCTAGAAACACCCACAAGTACCTAGAAACACCCACAAGTACCTACAAACACCCACAAGTACCTAGAAACACCCACAAGTACCTACAAACACCCACAAGTACCTACAAGCACCCACAAGTACCTACAAGCACCCTTAAGTACCTAGAAACACCCACAATTACCAACAAACACCCACAAGTACCTACAAACACCCACAAGTACCTACAAACACCCACAAGTACCTACAAACACCCACAAGTACCTAGAAACACCCACAAGTACCTAGAAACACCCACAAGTACCTAGAAACACCCACAAGTACCTACAAACACCCACAAGTACCTAGAAACACCCACAAGTACCTACAAACACCCACAAGTACCTACAAACACCCAAAAGTATCTACAAACACCCACAAGTACCTACAAACACCCACAAGTACCTACAAACACCCACAAGTACCTACAAACACCGACAAGTACCTACAAACACCCACAAGTACCTAGAAACACCCACAAGTACCTACAAACACCCACAAGTACCTACAAGCACCCACAAGTACCTACAAGCACCCACAAGTACCTAGAAACACCCACAATTACCAACAAACACCCACAAGTACCTACAAACACCCACAAGTAACTACAAACACCCACAAGTACCTGCAAACACCCACAAGTACCTAGAAACACCCACAAGTACCTAGAAACACCCACAAGTACCTAGAAACACCCACAAGTACCTAGAAACACCCACAAGTACCTAGAAACACCCACAAGTACCTAGAAACACCCACAAGTACCTAGAAACACCCACAAGTACCTAGAAACACCCACAAGTACCTACAAACACCCACAAGTACCTACAAACACCCAAAAGTATCTACAAACACCCACAAGTACCTACAAACACCCACAAGTACCTACAAACACCCACAAGTACCTACAAACACCGACAAGTACCTACAAACACCCACAAGTACCTAGAAACACCCACAAGTACCTACAAACACCCACAAGTACCTACAAGCACCCACAAGTACCTACAAGCACCCACAAGTACCTAGAAACACCCACAATTACCAACAAACACCCACAAGTACCTACAAACACCCACAAGTACCTACAAACAACCACAAGTACCTACAAACACCCACAAGTACCTAGAAACACCCACAAGTACCTAGAAACACCCACAAGTACCTAGAAACACCCACAAGTACCTAGAAACACCCACAAGTACCTAGAAACACCCACAAGTACCTAGAAACACCCACAAGTACCTAGAAACACCCACAAGTACCTAGAAACACCCACAAGTACCTAGAAACACCCACAAGTACCTAGAAACACCCACAAGTACCTAGAAACACCCACAAGTACCTAGAAACACCCACAAGTACCTAGAAACACCCACAAGTACCTAGAAACACCCACAAGTACCTAGAAACACCCACAAGTACCTACAAACACCCACAAGTACCTACAAACACCCAAAAGTATCTACAAACACCCACAAGTATCTACAAACACCCACAAGTACCTACAAACACCCACAAGTACCTACAAACACCCACAAGTACCTACAAACACCGACAAGTACCTACAAACACCCACAAGTACCTAGAAACACCCACAAGTACCTACAAACACCCACAAGTACCTACAAGCACCCACAAGTACCTACAAGCACCCACAATTACCAACAAACACCCACAATTACCTACAAACACCCACAAGTACCTACAAACACCCACAAGTACCTACAAACACCCACAAGTACCTAGAAACACCCACAAGTACCTAGAAACACCCACAAGTACCTAGAAACACCCACAAGTACCTAGAAACACCCACAAGTACCTAGAAACACCCACAAGTACCTAGAAACACCCACAAGTACCTAGAAACACCCACAAGTACCTAGAAACACCCACAAGTACCTAGAAACACCCACAAGTACCTAGAAACACCCACAAGTACCTAGAAACACCCACAAGTACCTAGAAACACCCACAAGTACCTAGAAACACCCACAAGTACCTACAAACACCCACAAGTACCTACAAACACCCAAAAGTATCTACAAACACCCACAAGTACCTACAAACACCCACAAGTACCTACAAACACCCACAAGTACCTACAAACACCGACAAGTACCTACAAACACCCACAAGTACCTAGAAACACCCACAAGTACCTACAAACACCCACAAGTACCTACAAGCACCCACAAGTACCTACAAGCACCCACAAGTACCTAGAAACACCCACAATTACCAACAAACACCCACAAGTACCTACAAACACCCACAAGTACCTACAAACAACCACAAGTACCTACAAACACCCACAAGTACCTAGAAACACCCACAAGTACCTAGAAACACCCACAAGTACCTAGAAACACCCACAAGTACCTAGAAACACCCACAAGTACCTAGAAACACCCACAAGTACCTAGAAACACCCACAAGTACCTAGAAACACCCACAAGTACCTAGAAACACCCACAAGTACCTAGAAACACCCACAAGTACCTAGAAACACCCACAAGTACCTAGAAACACCCACAAGTACCTAGAAACACCCACAAGTACCTAGAAACACCCACAAGTACCTAGAAACACCCACAAGTACCTAGAAACACCCACAAGTACCTAGAAACACCCACAAGTACGTACAAGCACCCACAAGTACCTACAAGCACCCACAAGTACCTACAAGCACCCACAAGTACCTAGAAACACCCACAATTACCAACAAACACCCACAAGTACCTACAAACACCCACAAGTACCTACAAACACCCACAAGTACCTGCAAACACCCACAAGTACCTAGAAACAACCACAAGTACCTAGAAACACCCACAAGTACCTAGAAACACCCACAAGTACCTAGAAACACCGACAAGTACCTAGAAACACCGACAAGTACCTAGAAACACCGACAAGTACCTAGAAACACCCACAAGTACCTAGAAACACCCACAAGTACCTAGAAACACCCACAAGTACCTAGAAACACCCACAAGTACCTAGAAACACCCACAAGTACCTAGAAACACCCACAAGTACCTAGAAACACCCACAAGTACCTAGAAACACCCACAAGTACCTAGAAACACCCACAAGTACCTAGAAACACCCACAAGTACCTAGAAACACCCACAAGTACCTAGAAACACCCACAAGTACCTAGAAACACCCACAAGTACCTAGAAACACCCACAAGTACCTAGAAACACCCACAAGTACCTAGAAACACCCACAAGTACCTAGAAACACCCACAAGTACCTAGAAACACCCACAAGTACCTAGAAACACCCACAAGTACGTACAAGCACCCACAAGTACCTACAAGCACCCACAAGTACCTACAAGCACCCACAAGTACCTAGAAACACCCACAATTACCAACAAACACCCACAAGTACCTACAAACACCCACAAGTACCTACAAACACCCACAAGTACCTGCAAACACCCACAAGTACCTAGAAACACCCACAAGTACCTAGAAACACCCACAAGTACCTAGAAACACCCACAAGTACCTAGAAACACCCACAAGTACCTAGAAACACCGACAAGTACCTAGAAACACCGACAAGTACCTAGAAACACCCACAAGTACCTAGAAACACCCACAAGTACCTAGAAACACCCACAAGTACCTAGAAACACCCACAAGTACCTAGAAACACCCACAAGTACCTAGAAACACCCACAAGTACCTAGAAACACCCACAAGTACCTAGAAACACCCACAAGTACCTAGAAACACCCAAAAGTATCTACAAACACCCACAAGTACCTACAAACACCCACAAGTACCTACAAACACCCACAAGTACCTACAAGCACCCACAAGTACCTACAAGCACCCACAAGTACCTACAAGCACCCACAAGTACCTAGAAACACCCACAATTACCAACAAACACCCACAAGTACCTACAAACACCCACAAGTACCTACAAACACCCAAAAGTACCTGCAAACACCTACAAGTACCTAGAAACACCCACAAGTACCTAGAAACACCCACAAGTACCTACAAGCACCCACAAGTACCTACAAGCACCCACAAGTACCTACAAGCACCCACAAGTACCTACAAGCACCCACAAGTACCTACAAGCACCCACAAGTACCTACAAGCACCCACAAGTACCTAGAAACACCCACAAGTACCTAGAAACACCCACAAGTACCTAGAAACACCCACAAGTACCTAGAAACACCCACAAGTACCTACAAACACCCACAAGTACCTAGAAACACCCACAAGTACCTACAAACACCCACAAGTACCTACAAGCACCCACAAGTACCTACAAGCACCCTTAAGTACCTAGAAACACCCACAATTACCAACAAACACCCACAAGTACCTACAAACACCCACAAGTACCTAGAAACACCCACAAGTATCTACAAACACCCACAAGTATCTACAAACACCCACAAGTACCTACAAACACCCACAAGTACCTACAAACACCCACAAGTACCTACAAACACCCACAAGTACCTAGAAACACCCACAAGTACCTAGAAACACCCACAAGTACCTAGAAACACCCACAAGTACCTAGAAACACCGACAAGTACCTAGAAACACCGACAAGTACCTAGAAACACCCACAAGTACCTAGAAACACCCACAAGTACCTAGAAACACCCACAAGTACCTAGAAACACCCACAAGTACCTAGAAACACCCACAAGTACCTAGAAACACCCACAAGTACCTAGAAACACCCACAAGTACCTAGAAACACCCACAAGTACCTAGAAACACCCACAAGTACCTAGAAACACCCACAAGTACCTAGAAACACCCACAAGTACCTAGAAACACCCACAAGTACCTAGAAACACCCACAAGTACCTACAAGCACCCACAAGTACCTACAAGCACCCACAAGTACCTACAAGCACCCACAAGTACCTACAAGCACCCACAAGTACCTAGAAACACCCACAAGTACCTAGAAACACCCACAAGTACCTAGAAACACCCACAAGTACCTAGAAACACCCACAAGTACCTAGAAACACCCACAAGTACCTAGAAACACCCACAAGTACCTAGAAACACCCACAAGTACCTAGAAACACCCACAAGTACCTAGAAACACCCACAAGTACCTAGAAACACCCACAAGTACCTAGAAACACCCACAAGTACCTAGAAACACCCACAAGTACCTAGAAACACCCACAAGTACCTAGAAACACCCACAAGTACCTAGAAACACCCACAAGTACCTAGAAACACCCACAATTACCTAGAAACACCGACAATTACCTAGAAACACCGACAATTACCTAGAAACACCGACAAGTACCTAGAAACACCGACAAGTACCTACAAACATCGACAAGTACCTACAAACACCGACAAGTACCTACAAACACCGACAAGTACCTACGAACACCGACAAGTACCTACGAACACCGACAAGTACCTACGAACACCGACAAGTACCTACGATTACCGACAAGTACCTACGAACACCGACAAGTACCTACGAACACCGACAATTACCTAGAAACACCGACAATTACCTACAAACACCGACAAGTACCTACAAACACCGACAAGTACCTACAAACACCCACAAGTACCTAGAAGCACCCACAAGTACCTACAAGCACCGACAAGTACCTACAAGCACCGACAATTACCTAGAAACACCCACAAGTACCTACAAACACCCACAAGTACCTACAAACACCCACAAGTACCTACAAACACCGACAAGTACCTACGAACACCGACAAGTACCTACGAACACCGACAAGTACCTAGAAACACCCACAAGTACCTAGAAACACCCACAATTACCAACAAACACCCACAATTACCTACAAACACCCACAAGTACCTACAAACACCCAAAAGTACCTACAAACACCCACAAGTACCTACAAACACCCACAAGTATCTACAAACACCCACAAGTACCTACAAACACCCACAAGTACCTACAAACACCCACAAGTACCTACAAACACCGACAAGTACCTACAAACACCCACAAGTACCTAGAAACACCCACAAGTACCTACAAACACCCACAAGTACCTACAAGCACCCACAAGTACCTACAAGCACCCACAAGTACCTAGAAGCACCCACAATTACCAACAAACACCCACAAGTACCTACAAACACCCACAAGTACCTACAAACACCCACAAGTACCTACAAACACCCACAAGTACCTAGAAACACCCACAAGTACCTAGAAACACCCACAAGTACCTAGAAACACCCACAAGTACCTAGAAACACCCACAAGTACCTAGAAACACCGACAAGTACCTACAAACACCGACAAGTACCTAGAAACACCGACAAGTACCTAGAAACACCCACAAGTACCTAGAAACACCCACAAGTACCTAGAAACACCCACAAGTACCTAGAAACACCCACAAGTACCTAGAAACACCCACAAGTACCTAGAAACACCCACAAGTACCTAGAAACACCCACAAGTACCTAGAAACACCCACAAGTATCTACAAACACCCACAAGTATCTACAAACACCCACAAGTACCTACAAACACCCACAAGTACCTAGAAATACCCACAAGTACCTAGAAACACCCACAAGTACCTAGAAACACCCACAAGTACCTAGAAACACCCACAAGTACCTAGAAACACCCACAAGTACCTAGAAACACCCACAAGTACCTAGAAACACCCACAAGTACCTAGAAACACCCACAAGTACCTAGAAACACCCACAAGTACCTAGAAACACCCACAAGTACCTAGAAACACCCACAAGTACCTAGAAACACCCACAAGTACCTAGAAACACCCACAAGTACCTACAAGCACCCACAAGTACCTACAAGCACCCACAAGTACCTACAAGCACCCACAAGTACCTACAAGCACCCACAAGTACCTAGAAACACCCACAAGTACCTAGAAACACCCACAAGTACCTAGAAACACCCACAAGTACCTAGAAACACCCACAAGTACCTAGAAACACCCACAAGTACCTAGAAACACCCACAAGTACCTAGAAACACCCACAAGTACCTAGAAACACCCACAAGTACCTAGAAACACCCACAAGTACCTAGAAACACCCACAAGTACCTAGAAACACCCACAAGTACCTAGAAACACCCACAAGTACCTAGAAACACCCACAAGTACCTAGAAACACCCACAAGTACCTAGAAACACCCACAAGTACCTAGAAACACCCACAATTACCTAGAAACACCGACAATTACCTAGAAACACCGACAATTACCTAGAAACACCGACAAGTACCTAGAAACACCGACAAGTACCTACAAACATCGACAAGTACCTACAAACACCGACAAGAACCTACAAACACCGACAAGTACCTACGAACACCGACAAGTACCTACGAACACCGACAAGTACCTACGAACACCGACAAGTACCTACGATTACCGACAAGTACCTACGAACACCGACAAGTACCTACGAACACCGACAATTACCTAGAAACACCGACAATTACCTACAAACACCGACAAGTACCTACAAACACCGACAAGTACCTACAAACACCCACAAGTACCTAGAAGCACCCACAAGTACCTACAAGCACCGACAAGTACCTACAAGCACCGACAATTACCTAGAAACACCCACAAGTACCTACAAACACCCACAAGTACCTACAAACACCCACAAGTACCTACAAACACCGACAAGTACCTACGAACACCGACAAGTACCTACGAACACCGACAAGTACCTAGAAACACCCACAAGTACCTAGAAACACCCACAATTACCAACAAACACCCACAATTACCTACAAACACCCACAAGTACCTACAAACACCCAAAAGTACCTACAAACACCCACAAGTACCTACAAACACCCACAAGTATCTACAAACACCCACAAGTACCTACAAACACCCACAAGTACCTACAAACACCCACAAGTACCTACAAACACCGACAAGTACCTACAAACACCCACAAGTACCTAGAAACACCCACAAGTACCTACAAACACCCACAAGTACCTACAAGCACCCACAAGTACCTACAAGCACCCACAAGTACCTAGAAGCACCCACAATTACCAACAAACACCCACAAGTACCTACAAACACCCACAAGTACCTACAAACACCCACAAGTACCTACAAACACCCACAAGTACCTAGAAACACCCACAAGTACCTAGAAACACCCACAAGTACCTAGAAACACCCACAAGTACCTAGAAACACCCACAAGTACCTAGAAACACCGACAAGTACCTACAAACACCGACAAGTACCTACAAACACCGACAAGTACCTAGAAACACCCACAAGTACCTAGAAACACCCACAAGTACCTAGAAACACCCACAAGTACCTAGAAACACCCACAAGTACCTAGAAACACCCACAAGTACCTAGAAACACCCACAAGTACCTAGAAACACCCACAAGTACCTAGAAACACCCACAAGTATCTACAAACACCCACAAGTATCTACAAACACCCACAAGTACCTACAAACACCCACAAGTACCTACAAACACCCACAAGTACCTACAAACACCCACAAGTACCTAGAAACACCCACAAGTACCTAGAAACACCCACAAGTACCTAGAAACACCCACAAGTACCTAGAAACACCGACAAGTACCTAGAAACACCGACAAGTACCTAGAAACACCCACAAGTACCTAGAAACACCCACAAGTACCTAGAAACACCCACAAGTACCTAGAAACACCCACAAGTACCTAGAAACACCCACAAGTACCTAGAAACACCCACAAGTACCTAGAAACACCCACAAGTACCTAGAAACACCCACAAGTACCTAGAAACACCCACAAGTACCTAGAAACACCCACAAGTACCTAGAAACACCCACAAGTACCTACAAGCACCCACAAGTACCTACAAGCACCCACAAGTACCTACAAGCACCCACAAGTACCTACAAGCACCCACAAGTACCTACAAGCACCCACAAGTACCTACAAGCACCCACAAGTACCTACAAGCACCCACAAGTACCTAGAAACACCCACAAGTACCTAGAAACACCCACAAGTACCTAGAAACACCCACAAGTACCTAGAAACACCCACAAGTACCTAGAAACACCCACAAGTACCTACAAGCACCCACAAGTACCTACAAGCACCCACAAGTACCTACAAGCACCCACAAGTACCTAGAAACACCCACAAGTACCTAGAAACACCCACAAGTACCTAGAAACACCCACAAGTACCTAGAAACACCCACAAGTACCTAGAAACACCCACAAGTACCTAGAAACACCCACAAGTACCTAGAAACACCCACAAGTACCTAGAAACACCCACAAGTACCTAGAAACACCCACAAGTACCTAGAAACACCCACAAGTACCTAGAAACACCCACAAGTACCTAGAAACACCCACAAGTACCTAGAAACACCCACAAGTACCTAGAAACACCCACAATTACCTAGAAACACCGACAATTACCTAGAAACACCGACAATTACCTAGAAACACCGACAAGTACCTAGAAACATCGACAAGTACCTACAAACACCGACAAGTACCTACAAACACCGACAAGTACCTACAAACACCGACAAGTACCTACGAACACCGACAAGTACCTACGAACACCGACAAGTACCTACGAACACCGAAAAGTACCTACGATTACCGACAAGTACCTACGAACACCGACAAGTACCTACGAACACCGACAATTACCTACAAACACCGACAATTACCTACAAACACCGACAAGTACCTACAAACACCGACAAGTACCTACAAACACCCACAAGTACCTAGAAGCACCCACAAGTACCTACAAGCACCGACAAGTACCTACAAGCACCGACAATTACCTAGAAACACCCACAAGTACCTACAAACACCCACAAGTACCTACAAACACCCACAAGTACCTACAAACACCCACAAGTACCTACAAACACCGACAAGTACCTACGAACACCGACAAGTACCTACGAACACCGACAAGTACCTAGAAACACCCACAAGTACCTAGAAACACCCACAATTACCAACAAACACCCACAATTACCTACAAACACCCACAAGTACCTACAAACACCCAAAAGTACCTACAAACACCCACAAGTACCTACAAACACCCAAAAGTATCTACAAACACCCACAAGTACCTACAAACACCCACAAGTACCTACAAACACCCACAAGTACCTACAAACACCGACAAGTACCTACAAACACCCACAAGTACCTAGAAACACCCACAAGTACCTACAAACACCCACAAGTACCTACAAGCACCCACAAGTACCTACAAGCACCCACAAGTACCGAGAAACACCCACAATTACCAACAAACACCCACAAGTACCTACAAACACCCACAAGTACCTACAAACACCCACAAGTACCTACAAACACCCACAAGTACCTAGAAACACCCACAAGTACCTAGAAACACCCACAAGTACCTAGAAACACCCACAAGTACCTAGAAACACCCACAAGTACCTAGAAACACCGACAAGTACCTACAAACACCGACAAGTACCTACAAACACCGACAAGTACCTAGAAACACCCACAAGTACCTAGAAACACCCACAAGTACCTAGAAACACCCACAAGTACCTAGAAACACCCACAAGTACCTAGAAACACCCACAAGTACCTAGAAACACCCACAAGTACCTAGAAACACCCACAAGTACCTAGAAACACCCACAAGTATCTACAAACACCCACAAGTACCTACAAACACCCACAAGTACCTACAAACACCCACAAGTACCTACAAACACCGACAAGTACCTACAAACACCCACAAGTACCTAGAAACACCCACAAGTACCTACAAACACCCACAAGTACCTACAAACACCCACAAGTACCTACAAACACCCACAAGTACCTACAAACACCGACAAGTACCTACGAACACCGACAAGTACCTACGAACACCGACAAGTACCTAGAAACACCCACAAGTACCTAGAAACACCCACAATTACCAACAAACACCCACAATTACCTACAAACACCCACAAGTACCTACAAACACCCAAAAGTACCTACAAACACCCACAAGTACCTACAAACACCCAAAAGTATCTACAAACACCCACAAGTACCTACAAACACCCACAAGTACCTACAAACACCGACAAGTACCTACAAACACCGACAAGTACCTACAAACACCCACAAGTACCTAGAAACACCCACAAGTACCTACAAACACCCACAAGTACCTACAAGCACCCACAAGTACCTACAAGCACCCACAAGTACCGAGAAACACCCACAATTACCAACAAACACCCACAAGTACCTACAAACACCCACAAGTACCTACAAACACCCACAAGTACCTACAAACACCCACAAGTACCTAGAAACACCCACAAGTACCTAGAAACACCCACAAGTACCTAGAAACACCCACAAGTACCTAGAAACACCCACAAGTACCTAGAAACACCGACAAGTACCTACAAACACCGACAAGTACCTACAAACACCGACAAGTACCTAGAAACACCCACAAGTACCTAGAAACACCCACAAGTACCTAGAAACACCCACAAGTACCTAGAAACACCCACAAGTACCTAGAAACACCCACAAGTACCTAGAAACACCCACAAGTACCTAGAAACACCCACAAGTACCTAGAAACACCCACAAGTACCTACAAACACCCACAAGTACCTACAAACACCCACAAGTACCTACAAACACCCACAAGTACCTACAAACACCGACAAGTACCTACAAACACCCACAAGTACCTACAAACACCCACAAGTACCTAGAAACACCCACAAGTACCTAGAAACACCCACAAGTACCTAGAAACACCGACAAGTACCTAGAAACACCGACAAGTACCTAGAAACACCCACAAGTACCTAGAAACACCCACAAGTACCTAGAAACACCCACAAGTACCTAGAAACACCCACAAGTACCTAGAAACACCCACAAGTACCTAGAAACACCCACAAGTACCTAGAAACACCCACAAGTACCTAGAAACACCCACAAGTACCTAGAAACACCCACAAGTACCTAGAAACACCCAAAAGTATCTACAAACACCCACAAGTACCTACAAACACCCACAAGTACCTACAAACACCCACAAGTACCTACAAGCACCCACAAGTACCTACAAGCACCCACAAGTACCTACAAGCACCCACAAGTACCTAGAAACACCCACAATTACCAACAAACACCCACAAGTACCTACAAACACCCACAAGTACCTACAAACACCCACAAGTACCTGCAAACACCCACAAGTACCTAGAAACACCCACAAGTACCTAGAAACACCCACAAGTACCTAGAAACACCCAC
The DNA here is from genome assembly GCF_054372755.1 of Phalangium opilio. Lineage (NCBI taxonomy): Eukaryota > Metazoa > Arthropoda > Arachnida > Opiliones > Phalangiidae > Phalangium > Phalangium opilio. The sequence continues at coordinate 2,298,487 of NW_028324200.1, read as the reverse complement.
AAGTACCTAGAAACACCCACAAGTACCTAGAAACACCGACAAGTACCTAGAAACACCGACAAGTACCTAGAAACACCCACAAGTACCTAGAAACACCCACAAGTACCTAGAAACACCCACAAGTACCTAGAAACACCCACAAGTACCTAGAAACACCCACAAGTACCTAGAAACACCCACAAGTACCTAGAAACACCCACAAGTACCTAGAAACACCCACAAGTACCTACAAACACCCACAAGTACCTACAAACACCCAAAAGTATCTACAAACACCCACAAGTACCTACAAACACCCACAAGTACCTACAAACACCCACAAGTACCTACAAACACCGACAAGTACCTACAAACACCCACAAGTACCTAGAAACACCCACAAGTACCTACAAACACCCACAAGTACCTACAAGCACCCACAAGTACCTACAAGCACCCACAAGTACCTAGAAACACCCACAATTACCAACAAACACCCACAAGTACCTACAAACACCCACAAGTACCTACAAACACCCACAAGTACCTAGAAACACCGACAATTACCTAGAAACACCGACAATTACCTAGAAAAACCGACAAGTACCTAGAAACATCGACAAGTACCTACAAACACCGACAAGTACCTACAAACACCGACAAGTACCTACAAACACCGACAAGTACCTACGAACACCGACAAGTACCTACGAACACCGACAAGTACCTACGAACACCGACAAGTACCTACGATTACCGACAAGTACCTACGAACACCGATAAGTACCTACGAACACCGACAATTACCTAGAAACACCGACAATTACCTACAAACACCGACAAGTACCTACAAACACCGACAAGTACCTACAAACACCGACAAGTACCTAGAAGCACCCACAAGTACCTACAAGCACCGACAAGTACCTACAAGCACCGACAATTACCTAGAAACACCCACAAGTACCTACAAACACCCACAAGTACCTACAAACACCCACAAGTACCTACAAACACCGACAAGTACCTACGAACACCGACAAGTACCTACGAACACCGACAAGTACCTAGAAACCCCCACAAGTACCTAGAAACACCCACAATTACCAACAAACACCCACAATTACCTACAAACACCCACAAGAACCTACAAACACCCAAAAGTACCTACAAACACCCACAAGTACCTACAAACACCCAAAAGTATCTACAAACACCCACAAGTACCTACAAACACCCACAAGTACCTACAAACACCCACAAGTACCTACAAACACCGACAAGTACCTACAAACACCCACAAGTACCTAGAAACACCCACAAGTACCTACAAACACCCACAAGTACCTACAAGCACCCACAAGTACCTAGAAACACCCACAATTACCAACAAACACCCACAAGTACCTACAAACACCCACAAGTACCTACAAACACCCACAAGTACCTAGAAACACCCACAAGTACCTAGAAACACCCACAAGTACCTAGAAACACCCACAAGTACCTAGAAACACCCACAAGTACCTAGAAACACCCACAAGTACCTAGAAACACCGACAAGTACCTACAAACACCGACAAGTACCTACAAACACCGACAAGTACCTAGAAACACCCACAAGTACCTAGAAACACCCACAAGTACCTAGAAATACCCACAAGTACCTAGAAACACCCACAAGTACCTAGAAACACCCACAAGTACCTAGAAACACCCACAAGTACCTAGAAACACCCACAAGTACCTAGAAACACCCACAAGTACCTAGAAACACCCACAAGTACCTAGAAACACCCACAAGTACCTAGAAACACCCACAAGTACCTAGAAACACCCACAAGTACCTAGAAACACCCACAAGTACCTAGAAACACCCACAAGTACCTAGAAACACCCACAAGTACCTAGAAACACCCACAAGTACCTACAAGCACCCACAAGTACCTACAAGCACCCACAAGTATCTAGAAACACCCACAATTACCAACAAACACCCACAAGTACCTACAAACACCCACAAGTACCTACAAACACCCACAAGTACCTGCAAACACCCACAAGTACCTAGAAACACCCACAAGTACCTAGAAACACCCACAAGTACCTAGAAACACCCACAAGTACCTAGAAACACCCACAAGTACCTAAAAACACCCACAAGTACCTAGAAACACCGACAAGTACCTAGAAACACCGACAAGTACCTAGAAACACCCACAAGTACCTAGAAACACCCACAAATACCTAGAAACACCCACAAGTACCTAGAAACACCCACAAGTACCTAGAAACACCCACAAGTACCTAGAAACACCCACAAGTACCTAGAAACACCCACAAGTACCTAGAAACACCCACAAGTACCTAGAAACACCCACAATTACCAACAAACACCCACAATTACCTACAAACACCCACAAGTACCTACAAACACCCAAAAGTACCTACAAACACCCACAAGTACCTACAAACACCCAAAAGTATCTACAAACACCCACAAGTACCTACAAACACCCACAAGTACCTATAAACACCCACAAGTACCTACAAACACCGACAAGTACCTACAAACACCCACAAGTACCTAGAAACACCCACAAGTACCTACAAACACCCACAAGTACCTACAAGCACCCACAAGTACCTACAAGCACCCACAAGTACCTAGAAACACCCACAATTACCAACAAACACCCACAAGTACCTACAAACACCCTCAAGTACCTACAAACACCCACAAGTACCTAGAAACACCCACAAGTACCTAGAAACACCCACAAGTACCTAGAAACACCCACAAGTACCTAGAAACACCCACAAGTACCTAGAAACACCCACAAGTACCTAGAAACACCGACAAGTACCTACAAACACCGACAAGTACCTACAAACACCGACAAGTACCTAGAAACACCCACAAGTACCTAGAAACACCCACAAGTACCTAGAAATACCCACAAGTACCTAGAAACACCCACAAGTACCTAGAAACACCCACAAGTACCTAGAAACACCCACAAGTACCTAGAAACACCCACAAGTACCTAGAAACAACCACAAGTACCTAGAAACACCCACAAGTACCTAGAAACACCCACAAGTACCTAGAAACACCCACAAGTACCTAGAAACACCCACAAGTACCTAGAAACACCCACAAGTACCTAGAAACACCCACAAGTACCTAGAAACACCCACAAGTACCTAGAAACACCCACAAGTACCTACAAGCACCCACAAGTACCTACAAGCACCCACAAGTATCTAGAAACACCCACAATTACCAACAAACACCCACAAGTACCTACAAACACCCACAAGTACCTACAAACACCCACAAGTACCTGCAAACACCCACAAGTACCTAGAAACACCCACAAGTACCTAGAAACACCCACAAGTACCTAGAAACACCCACAAGTACCTAGAAACACCCACAAGTACCTACAAACACCCACAAGTACCTAGAAACACCCACAAGTACCTAGAAACACCCACAAGTACCTAGAAACACCCACAAGTACCTAGAAACACCCACAAGTACCTAGAAACACCCACAAGTACCTAGCAACACCCACAAGTACCTAGAAACACCGACAAGTACCTACAAACACCGACAAGTACCTACAAACACCGACAAGTACCTAGAAACACCCACAAGTACCTAGAAACACCCACAAGTACCTAGAAATACCCACAAGTACCTAGAAACACCCACAAGTACCTAGAAACACCCACAAGTACCTAGAAACACCCACAAGTACCTAGAAACACCCACAAGTACCTAGAAACACCCACAAGTACCTAGAAACACCCACAAGTACCTAGAAACACCCACAAGTACCTAGAAACACCCACAAGTACCTAGAAACACCCACAAGTACCTAGAAACACCCACAAGTACCTAGAAACACCCACAAGTACCTAGAAACACCCACAAGTACCTAGAAACACCCACAAGTACCTACAAGCACCCACAAGTACCTACAAGCACCCACAAGTATCTAGAAACACCCACAATTACCAACAAACACCCACAAGTACCTACAAACACCCACAAGTACCTACAAACACCCACAAGTACCTGCAAACACCCACAAGTACCTAGAAACACCCACAAGTACCTAGAAACACCCACAAGTACCTAGAAACACCCACAAGTACCTAGAAACACCCACAAGTACCTAGAAACACCGACAAGTACCTAGAAACACCGACAAGTACCTAGAAACACCCACAAGTACCTAGAAACACCCACAAGTACCTAGAAACACCCACAAGTACCTAGAAACACCCACAAGTACCTAGAAACACCCACAAGTACCTAGAAACACCCACAAGTACCTAGAAACACCCACAAGTACCTAGAAACACCCACAAGTACCTAGAAACACCCACAAGTACCTAGAAACACCCACAAGTACCTAGAAACACCCACAATTACCAACAAACACCCACAATTACCTACAAACACCCACAAGTACCTACAAACACCCAAAAGTACCTACAAACACCCACAAGTACCTACAAACACCCAAAAGTATCTACAAACACCCACAAGTACCTACAAACACCCACAAGTACCTACAAACACCCACAAGTACCTACAAACACCGACAAGTACCTACAAACACCCACAAGTACCTAGAAACACCCACAAGTACCTACAAACACCCACAAGTACCTACAAGCACCCACAAGTACCTACAAGCACCCACAAGTACCTAGAAACACCCACAATTACCAACAAACACCCACAAGTACCTACAAACACCCACAAGTACCTACAAACACCCACAAGTACCTAGAAACACCCACAAGTACCTAGAAACACCCACAAGTACCTAGAAACACCCACAAGTACCTAGAAACACCCACAAGTACCTAGAAACACCCACAAGTACCTAGAAACACCGACAAGTACCTACAAACACCGACAAGTACCTACAAACACCGACAAGTACCTAGAAACACCCACAAGTACCTAGAAACACCCACAATTACCAACAAACACCCACAATTACCTACAAACACCCACAAGTACCTACAAACACCCACAAGTACCTACAAACACCCAAAAGTATCTACAAACACCCACAAGTACCTACAAACACCCACAAGTACCTACAAACACCCACAAGTACCTACAAACACCCACAAGTACCTACAAACACCGACAAGTACCTACAAACACCCACAAGTACCTAGAAACACCCACAAGTACCTACAAACACCCACAAGTACCTACAAGCACCCACAAGTACCTACAAGCACCCACAAGTACCTAGAAACACCCACAATTACCAACAAACACCCACAAGTACCTACAAACACCCACAAGTACCTACAAACACCCACAAGTACCTACAAACACCCACAAGTACCTAGAAACACCCACAAGTACCTAGAAACACCCACAAGTACCTAGAAACACCCACAAGTACCTAGAAACACCCACAAGTACCTAGAAACACCGACAAGTACCTACAAACACCGACAAGTACCTACAAACACCGACAAGTACCTAGAAACACCCACAAGTACCTAGAAACACCCACAAGTACCTAGAAATACCCACAAGTACCTAGAAACACCCACAAGTACCTAGAAACACCCACAAGTACCTAGAAACACCCACAAGTACCTAGAAACACCCACAAGTACCTAGAAACACCCACAAGTACCTAGAAACACCCACAAGTACCTAGAAACACCCACAAGTACCTAGAAACACCCACAAGTACCTAGAAACACCCACAAGTACCTAGAAACACCCACAAGTACCTAGAAACACCCACAAGTACCTAGAAACACCCACAAGTACCTAGAAACACCCACAAGTACCTACAAGCACCCACAAGTACCTACAAGCACCCACAAGTATCTAGAAACACCCACAATTACCAACAAACACCCACAAGTACCTACAAACACCCACAAGTACCTACAAACACCCACAAGTACCTGCAAACACCCACAAGTACCTAGAAACACCCACAAGTACCTAGAAACACCCACAAGTACCTAGAAACACCCACAAGTACCTAGAAACACCCACAAGTACCTAAAAACACCCACAAGTACCTAGAAACACCGACAAGTACCTAGAAACACCGACAAGTACCTAGAAACACCCACAAGTACCTAGAAACACCCACAAATACCTAGAAACACCCACAAGTACCTAGAAACACCCACAAGTACCTAGAAACACCCACAAGTACCTAGAAACACCCACAAGTACCTAGAAACACCCACAAGTACCTAGAAACACCCACAAGTACCTAGAAACACCCACAATTACCAACAAACACCCACAATTACCTACAAACACCCACAAGTACCTACAAACACCCAAAAGTACCTACAAACACCCACAAGTACCTACAAACACCCAAAAGTATCTACAAACACCCACAAGTACCTACAAACACCCACAAGTACCTATAAACACCCACAAGTACCTACAAACACCGACAAGTACCTACAAACACCCACAAGTACCTAGAAACACCCACAAGTACCTACAAACACCCACAAGTACCTACAAGCACCCACAAGTACCTACAAGCACCCACAAGTACCTAGAAACACCCACAATTACCAACAAACACCCACAAGTACCTACAAACACCCTCAAGTACCTACAAACACCCACAAGTACCTAGAAACACCCACAAGTACCTAGAAACACCCACAAGTACCTAGAAACACCCACAAGTACCTAGAAACACCCACAAGTACCTAGAAACACCCACAAGTACCTAGAAACACCGACAAGTACCTACAAACACCGACAAGTACCTACAAACACCGACAAGTACCTAGAAACACCCACAAGTACCTAGAAACACCCACAAGTACCTAGAAATACCCACAAGTACCTAGAAACACCCACAAGTACCTAGAAACACCCACAAGTACCTAGAAACACCCACAAGTACCTAGAAACACCCACAAGTACCTAGAAACAACCACAAGTACCTAGAAACACCCACAAGTACCTAGAAACACCCACAAGTACCTAGAAACACCCACAAGTACCTAGAAACACCCACAAGTACCTAGAAACACCCACAAGTACCTAGAAACACCCACAAGTACCTAGAAACACCCACAAGTACCTAGAAACACCCACAAGTACCTACAAGCACCCACAAGTACCTACAAGCACCCACAAGTATCTAGAAACACCCACAATTACCAACAAACACCCACAAGTACCTACAAACACCCACAAGTACCTACAAACACCCACAAGTACCTGCAAACACCCACAAGTACCTAGAAACACCCACAAGTACCTAGAAACACCCACAAGTACCTAGAAACACCCACAAGTACCTAGAAACACCCACAAGTACCTACAAACACCCACAAGTACCTAGAAACACCCACAAGTACCTAGAAACACCCACAAGTACCTAGAAACACCCACAAGTACCTAGAAACACCCACAAGTACCTAGAAACACCCACAAGTACCTAGCAACACCCACAAGTACCTAGAAACACCGACAAGTACCTACAAACACCGACAAGTACCTACAAACACCGACAAGTACCTAGAAACACCCACAAGTACCTAGAAACACCCACAAGTACCTAGAAATACCCACAAGTACCTAGAAACACCCACAAGTACCTAGAAACACCCACAAGTACCTAGAAACACCCACAAGTACCTAGAAACACCCACAAGTACCTAGAAACACCCACAAGTACCTAGAAACACCCACAAGTACCTAGAAACACCCACAAGTACCTAGAAACACCCACAAGTACCTAGAAACACCCACAAGTACCTAGAAACACCCACAAGTACCTAGAAACACCCACAAGTACCTAGAAACACCCACAAGTACCTAGAAACACCCACAAGTACCTACAAGCACCCACAAGTACCTACAAGCACCCACAAGTATCTAGAAACACCCACAATTACCAACAAACACCCACAAGTACCTACAAACACCCACAAGTACCTACAAACACCCACAAGTACCTGCAAACACCCACAAGTACCTAGAAACACCCACAAGTACCTAGAAACACCCACAAGTACCTAGAAACACCCACAAGTACCTAGAAACACCCACAAGTACCTAGAAACACCGACAAGTACCTAGAAACACCGACAAGTACCTAGAAACACCCACAAGTACCTAGAAACACCCACAAGTACCTAGAAACACCCACAAGTACCTAGAAACACCCACAAGTACCTAGAAACACCCACAAGTACCTAGAAACACCCACAAGTACCTAGAAACACCCACAAGTACCTAGAAACACCCACAAGTACCTAGAAACACCCACAAGTACCTAGAAACACCCACAAGTACCTAGAAACACCCACAATTACCAACAAACACCCACAATTACCTACAAACACCCACAAGTACCTACAAACACCCAAAAGTACCTACAAACACCCACAAGTACCTACAAACACCCAAAAGTATCTACAAACACCCACAAGTACCTACAAACACCCACAAGTACCTACAAACACCCACAAGTACCTACAAACACCGACAAGTACCTACAAACACCCACAAGTACCTAGAAACACCCACAAGTACCTACAAACACCCACAAGTACCTACAAGCACCCACAAGTACCTACAAGCACCCACAAGTACCTAGAAACACCCACAATTACCAACAAACACCCACAAGTACCTACAAACACCCACAAGTACCTACAAACACCCACAAGTACCTAGAAACACCCACAAGTACCTAGAAACACCCACAAGTACCTAGAAACACCCACAAGTACCTAGAAACACCCACAAGTACCTAGAAACACCCACAAGTACCTAGAAACACCGACAAGTACCTACAAACACCGACAAGTACCTACAAACACCGACAAGTACCTAGAAACACCCACAAGTACCTAGAAACACCCACAATTACCAACAAACACCCACAATTACCTACAAACACCCACAAGTACCTACAAACACCCACAAGTACCTACAAACACCCAAAAGTATCTACAAACACCCACAAGTACCTACAAACACCCACAAGTACCTACAAACACCCACAAGTACCTACAAACACCCACAAGTACCTACAAACACCGACAAGTACCTACAAACACCCACAAGTACCTAGAAACACCCACAAGTACCTACAAACACCCACAAGTACCTACAAGCACCCACAAGTACCTACAAGCACCCACAAGTACCTAGAAACACCCACAATTACCAACAAACACCCACAAGTACCTACAAACACCCACAAGTACCTACAAACACCCACAAGTACCTACAAACACCCACAAGTACCTAGAAACACCCACAAGTACCTAGAAACACCCACAAGTACCTAGAAACACCCACAAGTACCTAGAAACACCCACAAGTACCTAGAAACACCGACAAGTACCTACAAACACCGACAAGTACCTACAAACACCGACAAGTACCTAGAAACACCCACAAGTACCTAGAAACACCCACAAGTACCTAGAAATACCCACAAGTACCTAGAAACACCCACAAGAACCTAGAAACACCCACAAGTACCTAGAAACACCCACAAGTACCTAGAAACACCCACAAGTACCTAGAAACACCCACAAGTACCTAGAAACACCCACAAGTACCTAGAAACACCCACAAGTACCTAGAAACACCCACAAGTACCTAGAAACACCCACAAGTACCTAGAAACACCCACAAGTACCTAGAAACACCCACAAGTACCTAGAAACACCCACAAGTACCTAGAAACACCCACAAGTACCTACAAGCACCCACAAGTACCTACAAGCACCCACAAGTATCTAGAAACACCCACAATTACCAACAAACACCCACAAGTACCTACAAACACCCACAAGTACCTACAAACACCCACAAGTACCTGCAAACACCCACAAGTACCTAGAAACACCCACAAGTACCTAGAAACACCCACAAGTACCTAGAAACACCCACAAGTACCTAGAAACACCCACAAGTACCTAAAAACACCCACAAGTACCTAGAAACACCGACAAGTACCTAGAAACACCGACAAGTACCTAGAAACACCCACAAGTACCTAGAAACACCCACAAATACCTAGAAACACCCACAAGTACCTAGAAACACCCACAAGTACCTAGAAACACCCACAAGTACCTAGAAACACCCACAAGTACCTAGAAACACCCACAAGTACCTAGAAACACCCACAAGTACCTAGAAACACCCACAATTACCAACAAACACCCACAATTACCTACAAACACCCACAAGTACCTACAAACACCCAAAAGTACCTACAAACACCCACAAGTACCTACAAACACCCAAAAGTATCTACAAACACCCACAAGTACCTACAAACACCCACAAGTACCTACAAACACCCACAAGTACCTACAAACACCGACAAGTACCTACAAACACCCACAAGTACCTAGAAACACCCACAAGTACCTACAAACACCCACAAGTACCTACAAGCACCCACAAGTACCTACAAGCACCCACAAGTACCTAGAAACACCCACAATTACCAACAAACACCCACAAGTACCTACAAACACCCTCAAGTACCTACAAACACCCACAAGTACCTAGAAACACCCACAAGTACCTAGAAACACCCACAAGTACCTAGAAACACCCACAAGTACCTAGAAACACCCACAAGTACCTAGAAACACCCACAAGTACCTAGAAACACCGACAAGTACCTACAAACACCGACAAGTACCTACAAACACCGACAAGTACCTAGAAACACCCACAAGTACCTAGAAACACCCACAAGTACCTAGAAATACCCACAAGTACCTAGAAACACCCACAAGTACCTAGAAACACCCACAAGTACCTAGAAACACCCACAAGTACCTAGAAACACCCACAAGTACCTAGAAACAACCACAAGTACCTAGAAACACCCACAAGTACCTAGAAACACCCACAAGTACCTAGAAACACCCACAAGTACCTAGAAACACCCACAAGTACCTAGAAACACCCACAAGTACCTAGAAACACCCACAAGTACCTAGAAACACCCACAAGTACCTAGAAACACCCACAAGTACCTACAAGCACCCACAAGTACCTACAAGCACCCACAAGTATCTAGAAACACCCACAATTACCAACAAACACCCACAAGTACCTACAAACACCCACAAGTACCTACAAACACCCACAAGTACCTGCAAACACCCACAAGTACCTAGAAACACCCACAAGTACCTAGAAACACCCACAAGTACCTAGAAACACCCACAAGTACCTACAAACACCCACAAGTACCTAGAAACACCCACAAGTACCTAGAAACACCCACAAGTACCTAGAAACACCCACAAGTACCTAGAAACACCCACAAGTACCTAGAAACACCCACAAGTACCTAGCAACACCCACAAGTACCTAGAAACACCGACAAGTACCTACAAACACCGACAAGTACCTACAAACACCGACAAGTACCTAGAAACACCCACAAGTACCTAGAAACACCCACAAGTACCTAGAAATACCCACAAGTACCTAGAAACACCCACAAGTACCTAGAAACACCCACAAGTACCTAGAAACACCCACAAGTACCTAGAAACACCCACAAGTACCTAGAAACACCCACAAGTACCTAGAAACACCCACAAGTACCTAGAAACACCCACAAGTACCTAGAAACACCCACAAGTACCTAGAAACACCCACAAGTACCTAGAAACACCCACAAGTACCTAGAAACACCCACAAGTACCTAGAAACACCCACAAGTACCTAGAAACACCCACAAGTACCTACAAGCACCCACAAGTACCTACAAGCACCCACAAGTATCTAGAAACACCCACAATTACCAACAAACACCCACAAGTACCTACAAACACCCACAAGTACCTACAAACACCCACAAGTACCTGCAAACACCCACAAGTACCTAGAAACACCCACAAGTACCTAGAAACACCCACAAGTACCTAGAAACACCCACAAGTACCTAGAAACACCCACAAGTACCTAGAAACACCGACAAGTACCTAGAAACACCGACAAGTACCTAGAAACACCCACAAGTACCTAGAAACACCCACAAGTACCTAGAAACACCCACAAGTACCTAGAAACACCCACAAGTACCTAGAAACACCCACAAGTACCTAGAAACACCCACAAGTACCTAGAAACACCCACAAGTACCTAGAAACACCCACAAGTACCTAGAAACACCCACAAGTACCTAGAAACACCCACAAGTACCTAGAAACACCCACAATTACCTACAAACACCCACAAGTACCTACAAACACCCAAAAGTACCTACAAACACCCACAAGTACCTACAAACACCCAAAAGTATCTACAAACACCCACAAGTACCTACAAACACCCACAAGTACCTACAAACACCCACAAGTACCTACAAACACCGACAAGTACCTACAAACACCCACAAGTACCTAGAAACACCCACAAGTACCTACAAACACCCACAAGTACCTACAAGCACCCACAAGTACCTACAAGCACCCACAAGTACCTAGAAACACCCACAATTACCAACAAACACCCACAAGTACCTACAAACACCCACAAGTACCTACAAACACCCACAAGTACCTAGAAACACCCACAAGTACCTAGAAACACCCACAAGTACCTAGAAACACCCACAAGTACCTAGAAACACCCACAAGTACCTAGAAACACCCACAAGTACCTAGAAACACCGACAAGTACCTACAAACACCGACAAGTACCTACAAACACCGACAAGTACCTAGAAACACCCACAAGTACCTAGAAACACCCACAATTACCAACAAACACCCACAATTACCTACAAACACCCACAAGTACCTACAAACACCCACAAGTACCTACAAACACCCAAAAGTATCTACAAACACCCACAAGTACCTACAAACACCCACAAGTACCTACAAACACCCACAAGTACCTACAAACACCCACAAGTACCTACAAACACCGACAAGTACCTACAAACACCCACAAGTACCTAGAAACACCCACAAGTACCTACAAACACCCACAAGTACCTACAAGCACCCACAAGTACCTACAAGCACCCACAAGTACCTAGAAACACCCACAATTACCAACAAACACCCACAAGTACCTACAAACACCCACAAGTACCTACAAACACCCACAAGTACCTACAAACACCCACAAGTACCTAGAAACACCCACAAGTACCTAGAAACACCCACAAGTACCTAGAAACACCCACAAGTACCTAGAAACACCCACAAGTACCTAGAAACACCGACAAGTACCTAGAAACACCGACAAGTACCTACAAACACCGACAAGTACCTACAAACACCGACAAGTACCTAGAAACACCCACAAGTACCTAGAAACACCCACAAGTACCTAGAAATACCCACAAGTACCTAGAAACACCCACAAGTACCTAGAAACACCCACAAGTACCTAGAAACACCCACAAGTACCTAGAAACACCCACAAGTACCTAGAAACACCCACAAGTACCTAGAAACACCCACAAGTACCTAGAAACACCCACAAGTACCTAGAAACACCCACAAGTACCTAGAAACACCCACAAGTACCTAGAAACACCCACAAGTACCTAGAAACACCCACAAGTACCTAGAAACACCCACAAGTACCTACAAGCACCCACAAGTACCTACAAGCACCCACAAGTACCTACAAGCACCCACAAGTACCTACAAGCACCCACAAGTACCTAGAAACACCCACAAGTACCTAGAAACACCCACAAGTACCTAGAAACACCCACAAGTACCTAGAAACACCCACAAGTACCTAGAAACACCCACAAGTACCTAGAAACACCCACAAGTACCTAGAAACACCCACAAGTACCTAGAAACACCCACAAGTACCTAGAAACACCCACAAGTACCTAGAAACACCCACAAGTACCTAGAAACACCCACAAGTACCTAGAAACACCCACAAGTACCTAGAAACACCCACAAGTACCTAGAAACACCCACAAGTACCTAGAAACACCCACAATTACCTAGAAACACCGACAATTACCTAGAAACACCGACAAGTACCTAGAAACATCGACAAGTACCTACAAACACCGACAAGTACCTACAAACACCGACAAGTACCTACAAACACCGACAAGTACCTACGAACACCGACAAGTACCTACGAACACCGACAAGTACCTACGAACACCGACAAGTACCTACGATTACCGACAAGTACCTACGAACACCGACAAGTACCTACGAACACCGACAATTACCTAGAAACACCGACAATTACCTACAAACACCGACAAGTACCTACAAACACCGACAAGTACCTACAAACACCCACAAGTACCTAGAAGCACCCACAAGTACCTACAAGCACCGACAAGTACCTACAAGCACCGACAATTACCTAGAAACACCCACAAGTACCTACAAACACCCACAAGTACCTACAAACACCCACAAGTACCTACAAACACCGACAAGTACCTACGAACACCGACAAGTACCTACGAACACCGACAAGTACCTACGAACACCGACAAGTACCTACGAACACCGACAAGTACCTACGAACACCGACAAGTACCTACGAACACCCACAAGTACCTACGAACACCCACAAGTACCTACGAACAGCCACAAGTACCTACGAACATCCACAAGTACCTAGAAACACCCACAAGTACCTAGAAACACCCACAAGTACCTAGAAACACCCACAATTACCAACAAACACCCACAAGTACCTACAAACACCCACAAGTACCTACAAACACCCACAAGTACCTACAAACACCCACAATTACCTACAAACACCCACAATTACCAACAAACACCCACAAGTACCAACAAACACCCACAAGTACCTACAAACACCCACAAGTACCTACAAACACCCGCAAGTACCTACAAACACCCACAAGTACCTACAAACACCCACAAGTACCTACAAACACCCACAAGTACCTACAAACACCCACAAGTACCTACAAACACCCACAAGTACCTACAAACACCCACAAGTACCTACAAACACCCACAAGTACCGATGGGGTCACCGCAGCGGCCGCATCATCGTCGCGGCCGCAATATTAAAACCATCTTATCACACTATCGATAGGCCATTCCAACCAAAAGGCAACAAGAAGAAACAATCGGATTATTATGAGGCAACTATACGTTAAAAAAGGCCAATATTGGTCACGCTGATATTTCCCAATAAAACAGTGTATAAATGCTAAAATATCGCAGATTGGGGCAATTTTTAAAATTTAAATTAAACATACTTAAAACTAATTTTTCCTAATAACAAGAAAAATGGTCCTAGATTATAGTGTAAAGTTTCATTTAAGATCGTTCCCAAAACTAACCAACGTATAGTTTTCTAAATCACGAATAACCGATTTGTTTTTTTCCAAAAATTTACCATGTTATTTCTATGGGAAAAATTCCTGTTTTTCATCAAAAGGTGTGATTAATTTTATGGAAATGAAAACCACCCTTAGCAACTTTATTTTTTATAAAATAGACTAATTAATGGATCTCTTTGAAATTTTCACCACATATTGAGGGCCCGAATTGTAGTTCTGTGGAATTTATTCAAAACAATTAATGCAATACAAAAAAAAATACATCCAAACAAAAACCCTGCTTATACATTAAGAGCAGTATGAAGTCTTATCTAAGAGAGCTACCGCTCTCTCAGAATTGAGTAGCGCCATTTGCGCTACGTGACGTTTTGAGGGCCAGTAAGACGTTTCCCCAACTCCATTTTCGAAAACAGCGCTAACTTCAAAATGTCACTTTTCCGTTCAACAACCTTTTACGTCACACTGACGTCTCGAGCCCATCAAGTAAACATAAAAAAAACACGATTTCCTTGAGATTTTAGTTACTGAACGTATCCCTTGTATCTAGGAGTCACGTGGTGCCTGTGACGTGTTTAATACATTTTTTACCCCCTTTTAATAAAACTATTTTCTATTTAAAACTGTTTGGGCATTTGTATAGTGGCATCATGTACAAATCCGGAGGGTTAAGAATATTATGTTTAAATGGTTTTAAATGTAACGTCACCAGTTGCTTATAAAATAACACTTGAGAGGTTAATTTTGGTTTCCCAACTTGTTATGTTTTAAGACTATCGCTTGAAACTACTTTTATCGAAGTGTATAACAGCACCATGTCTCTAAAAAAAATCAATAGTTACTAACAGACAAACCAAGTTCGAAATGGAAAAAAAGCAAAATCTATTAAATTAATGAACAGTTTTCCAATCATGGTATTTTCCTTATTCAAGCAAACATTTTTATCGAGAAACCAATCTGGGGGACTATTCCGTAAGCGTCGAAAGGGTCATCTCGATCGACTACTATTTCGATATCGACATTTATATCGATAATTTGTTAGAATGGTATTCTATAGTAACTTTTGAAGACATCGACATCGACATCGTTCTCAAAAATCGAGAGCGATGTAGATGTCGATCTCACCTGGCTAATGCATGTCGAGAAACCCATCGATACCACTTTTAGCCAATCACAGCCCCCTTTGTCAAAGACTATACACTCTAGAACAACATTATTTAGTCTTTGGTTTGGAGGCTGACAAGAAGGGTTGAAAATAAAATGGCGTTAAACTTAGCTCGAATCGAACTACTTAATTTAGCCTTAAACTTGGATAGAAGGAGAAACTTACGTCGGCAAAGAGTTATTAGGGACCGGTCTAAAGCATTCGAACTTTCGGATATCAACTTTAGGCGACTTTTCTGGCTTGAGAAATTAATAGTAATAGAACTAATAGAAGAGTTACGTAGGCCTTTGTCGGGCCGAAGAAATACTAAATTGCCTGTAGACTGTCAAGTGAGTATATTTCATATTTGTTTCAATAATTTAGCATATTTTAACCTTGCTATTTTATCTAATGTTTTAACACCTTTTCGAATATGTGTAGGTATTAATAGCACTTAGATTTTTTGCTGTTGGATCGTACCAAATGTGCATCGGCCAAGACATTTATTTAGGAGTTAGCCAACCAACTGTGTCGAGAGTCCTTAAGAATGTAACAAGAACAATTCTGAATGTTTTATCAGAGAAGTGGGTAAGGTTTCCCACAACCGAAATTCAAAGGGTCGCCAATAAAATAAGGTTATTTAATGTTCATTTTTGATGTTAGTCACAGTGTTCCTAAATATTAAAGATGTCTGAATTATAGGTTCATGGAAAAGACAAATTTTCCAGGTGTAATTGGAGCAATTGATTGTACTCACATAGCGACTGTTCCCCCGCAAAAGTAAACGGCGAAAATCGTGAATACCTTTATGTAAATCGTAAAGGCTACCACTCTATAAATGTGCAATTGATAAAGCAAATATTGTGTAACACTCCTCATCCAAAAATTTACTTGAACAACATTACTTCCATAAAGATTTGCGACTATGACTTAGTGATACTGCAAGCTAACGCAAAGTTTCCTGGATCTGCACACGACACTTACATTTACAAAACGTCCGCAATATCTTCCTATCTTGAAAGAAAATTTCAAGATGGATCTTTAAAAGGAAGTTGGATATTGGGTTAGTTACAATATAAAGTTTTGATCCTAGGCAGTATGGATGGGACATTTATCTGTAATTAAAGTGATATGCACTAAATAAATTGAAATTATAGAATGATGAGCTATTGCAATTTTAGATTATATGGTTCGAACCTTAATTAATGAATAAATTTTAAACAGGAGATGGTGGATACCCATTGTTACCTTGGTTAATAACACCGATATCTAAGCCTGCAGCGGGATCACCAGAGGAAAGGTTTTCCCTATGTCAACAATCTGCTAGAAGTGTGATAGAACGTTGCAATGGTGTGCTTAAACAACGTTTTCGTTGTTTATTAAAAGACAGGACCTTACATTATGATGCTGGCAAAGCGGCCGACATAATTAATGCATGTATTGTTTTACACAACATATGCATACTAAGAGGTGTAACTGATGATTACAACGAATTGGATCCGCTGGAAGATGGGGAATATGGACCTAATGATCAATTATGGGTAGATAATGAACATTGGGAGGAAGTGGCAGCTCCTACTGCACATGTAGTTGACAAGTGGAAAGTATCAGGCCAACAAACACGAGTACAAATAATTCGCAGACGTTTTACGTAATGCAACAATTTATTAAATCTTTATAAATAGTCATGAAACTGGTTTAATTAAACTTAAAGCAAATTCATACTATTATTGTCCATTTGCTGCGATACAAATAAAAGTTTTTTTTAATAAATAACTTGAGAGAAATAAAATTGTTTAATTTTATTTTTCATGGTTTTTCTTCAAAAACCTTTTTATTGAATGTTTCTATTATGATTAAAAGACGTTCGTTCATTCGTTTTTGATTGGCTAATGTTAACTGTGCGAGAAGGTTTTTTTCTTTCTTAATTTTTATTAACTCTTTTTGCTCCAAGACTAGATCCTCTGCTGCTTTAACATGGCGGGCGAATGAGCTTGCTATATCTCTATACACATTATTTTGAGATTCTTGCAAGTTTTCGAGCAATATTGACGTTGTTTCTAACTGAGCTGCTGCAGGCGATTTTTTTGCCTTGCCATTATTGATAAGTTTTTGCCGCTTTATTAGATTATCTATTAGAAGAAATAAGTGGTTAATTAACTATATTTATACCAACGTTCAAGTGCTATTGAAGAACAAAAGTCACAATATTTTTTTTACTTACTTTTGGCAGCTTCAATAATTCTCTTTTTTGTTTTCGTTTTTGACGCATCAACTTTCACATCTTCAAAAGTATCACTTTCAGAATGTTATTCAAAGGTATAATTTTCAAGCCCTAAATAAATGTCAGATGCAGAAGGCTTGTTGCTTGAAGTTGGAGTTTGTTTGTCGATTTTGTAATTTGAGCTGCTAGAGTTAAATTTATCTTGAGCACCAATAGCGCAAGTCAAGGGGAAGTTTTTTGATTTGCCTAAACAATTCACTCTCACGGAGACGTCTACATCTTCATTAACTCTATTATTGACTAGCAATTCATTCCAAGTAAAACAAATCCTATATTAATTACGCCTAATTGGTTAAATTAAGTTAAATGATAGAATGTTCTTACAGAAAGCCCATATTCTTCCGTATTCGCAATTCCTTCTACCAATTCCTTTCCATAAATGGCCAAAAGTTGTTCCTCGATGTCCGTTAGTGTTTCTGTCGTTTTCTCTCCACCGCCAGAAGCGTTCAATGATTTCTTTATTCGAGAAGCTTTTAGTTTTGTATTGCTTTTCCAATCAGTTAGAACCTGTAAAAAATTATATCAATATATTATTCTATAATAACTAAGTTTAATTGAGAGTATTCTTACCTTTTTCCATTTGTCAACACTTTTAGTTGGCCCTGTACCATCACAGTTTAACTTTTGAGCTAATTGTTCCCATAATTTACTTAAATCGTCACTAGTAAATCCAGCACTGAATTTTTTAGTCTTAAACCTTTCATTATTAGCCAAAAAACTTATAATAGTTTCTTGCTGACTAGCAGAAACACGCGTTCTACGTGCGTTATCCATTGTGTGAGAGTGGAAGTGGGTTTTCCTGTGGTTTATATTCTCAATATGAACAGCGTTAGTTTGTTTTGACGTCTGCTTATATCATGCATTCTCTCATTGGTGGAGTTGCTCACGTGGTCCTTCACGTGATCTTTGGGCCTACCCATTTTAAAGCGGAAATACGTCAGCGATCGACATTTTTTCTCGATTTCGATATGCGAGAACTGCGCTATCGATTTCGACAAAACTGTCTTAGAGAAATCTATTTTTCTATCTCGATCGATACGACAGCGGTCGACATCGAATTCGAAATCGAAATCGAAATAAATTACAGAATAGCCCCCCAGTTTCGTTAAAAATGAGATTTCTAAATCTCTTCGCCAAAACAGCATAAAAATTGTTCAAATCCAAATAGATTATCGAATTTAAACTTTTGATAAACTTTGATTAAATGGGCGATTTATCTTTCAAGTGTCGGTGTCAAGTTATTCTTGCGAAAGTTTAAAAAATGTACTTCTCGAAAGTGTTTCTTCACTTTGTAATAAAATCAACGTAGATTATGGTACACTTTTATACCAAACGTTTTTAAGATATGTCGATTAGTTTCGTCTTTGTCACTTTTTCACAATGGTGGAAGCAGGGACACTATAAAGAAATATGGACAAGGGTTGACCAAGGATGATAGGGGTGGATACGAATTCTGAGACAAATACGCGCCGTAACTTCGGAAACGATTGGGTCTGGTAGGAGGTTAAAGATGGGGGAGGAATACTTGGGACGAAAGGCAGGTGGGCTAAAGATGGGGGAGGAATACTTGGGACGAAAGGCAGGTGGGCTACTTTAAAATTGTACACTATTTGGCGCCATCGTGTTGACTTAATTTTACTAAAATATGCCAAAGTTAATTTAAACTGTTTCTCTCACAAATGAAACTTTCAATTGAAACACTAAATTTTATATAGAGTTAATATTTAATAATTATTGTTTCGAAATTGTAGCTAAAATAATAATGCACGTAGATGACGCTGCAATAGGCAAACGCCGGTAGGGATTTATTTGAAGGCACTAGACGCGTCTGCTAGAATTCTTTCTTCCTCTTTCAAGGGAATTGAAAGGATTTTAAGATAAAACAGTTGATTAAATATTGTTTTTCACTTCTATGGCGTAAAATGATATTTTTTATGCGGGAAAGATGAAAAGATTTAATAATCAATGTAAGTTTTTTTCAAACATAGTAAAATCATGTTTGGTTTCATCACTATGCGATAGAAGTTAAATTAATTCTTTTTAAATCTGTAACGTGAAAACGTGAACCTCGACTAAAATTTAGTAATTTCGTAGAATTTGACCAATTAGGGTTCTTTCTATACTCGTGAAACGTTTGTCAACGGGGAGTAAAGAGTTCAAATCTACCTACCATCCCTATAACTATATAACTGCTTTTCCCCATATGCGATATCCATCAATAACTCTTTGGAAAGATACGATACGAAAAAGTTTCACTTTTACATTGTATACTAATAAGATTTACAACCAGAGTTAAAAATATATTTCTGTACATAAGCTTATCGTAAAACCCAAAGGTTTACTTTTAAAAATATAAGAAAAATTACCAGAGTTGAAAATATCAATATATATATGTGTGTGTTGGTGGTCGCGCCAAACATCAAAAGTGGCGTTAAAGATATGCCTCCAGTAGTTCGAAGTGAAAGAAAGCCCTGCTGAACAGGCACTCTCCTTCAACTACTTAATTTTTATTGCGGGCAAGGGTTCCCTTCGCCCTTGACAATTGGTGCTGTAAATTGTCATCGTTGGCTGACCTTTTCGCGGCATGGCTCTCAGGATGCAATTAAGGATTCTCGGAATTGGTGCGCGGTACTCCTAAAAAGCCGTGGAGCTAACAACGGTAATGTCTCATGTCCCCATGAGAACATTTGGGTATGCCCCGTCGGACAAAAAAAAGGATGCAAATATATACATAAAAACAAATATTAGGAGGAGATAAAAAGTATCTCATAATGTTATACATGGCGCCAACAATAAAATTAGTTCGATTAATTAATAAAAAAATTAGGCCTCTTGTCGTATTAAAAATTTGGGAAACTAAGCCCTTATATGATATACGCTGGCAAACAAGGATCACGTAATTCACGCAATCAACCAGCTAAATAAAAAAAATAAACATCATCCCTGGGAGTTTAAATACACCCCCTATTGGATTGAAATTTCACGGTTGCAACGTCAAATTGAAAATTGAATCCCGTGGGCTTAATATATAGCTCTAGCAGGGAACAAATTGAAATGGCCAAAAAGAAAAAAGAAAAACATCGCTAACCGGAAAAATCTAACTACGATTTGACATAAGTATAAAACAAAATAATAATAAAAAAAACTAAGGGCTCAGAATGTACCCTTCCTGAATTTGGATCCCTGGGTCTTAAATTATGACCTCCATAGGGTTTTAATTCATGCACATTGGGTATATAAATATCGGGATCACATGTCCCGGGGGCTACGTCTGAGTCTTGCAGGGCAAGATCAGTACGGGGCACAAATTGCCTTAACTCTCTAATATGATACGTCCCTTTGAGAGGACGACCTTTCAAGGTTTCTAACCTGTTCGTTAAGGGGTAAAATTTCTTCGCAATGCGAAAGGGGCCTACGTAACGAGGGGCCAGTTTACTAGAGAAATATTCTCCTGATTTCGAAAGGTAGTGAGCCTTTTTGGTTACAAGAGTGCCTTCGTCAAATTCTATATCCCGATGATGTTTATCGTATTGCGCCTTCTGGGAGGCTTGTGCCGTACGAATATTTTCCTGGGCTACTTTGAGGGCATCTTGAATCTTGTTCTGTACAGTCAAACCATAGACCCTAGAGGTTTCGCCACTGTCATAATAGTTAGGGTCCTGTTTAGATAGAGTACTTGCGGCAGTACGCATTTCGCGTCCAAACATGAGATATGCGGGAGTGAACCCCGTTGATTCCTGAACGGCAGATCGTATGGCCATAGCAAATTGCTGCAACCCTCTGTCCCACTCCTGTTGATCCCCATAAATATAAGAAGAGAGCATAGTTCCTATCGTTCGGTTAAATCTCTCTGTGGGGTTTGATTGGGGAGAATATAGAGACGTACACTTTTGCTTTACCTGAAGCTTTTCAAAAACCCCTTCAAATAATTTACTAACAAAACAACTGCCGTTGTCACTCACCACGGTATCGGGGAGACCGTATCGAGTAAAAATATCATCCACTAAATGACGCACTATGGGGATGGTTGTCGCTTTCTTAAGAGGGATGATTTCTACCCACTTTGTAAGGTAACAGGTAACTACTAGGATATACTTAAAACCTCTTTTCGAACGAGGAAAGGGGCCTTTCAGATCCATTGATATAACCGACCAAGGGGTCGTAACCGCACTGGGCTGCATAAGTCCCTGAGGGGCTTCATTTGGGGCCTTCCTAGTCTGGCAAATCTCACAAGAGCGACAATAATTTCTTATATCTAAAGTCATACCAGCCCAAGTGTACTGGCTTTGAATTCTTTTGGTGGTCTTTTTGATCCCGAAATGACCAGAAGACGGAATATCATGACTGATATGAAGTAAGCGGTCTCTAAGAGCCGGGGGAACTAAAATTTTGAAGTTATCCCACCAGTATTCATCAATTTTTCCCGTGTCTTTGTACAAGATTCTTTCTCGAATATCACAAGTGGGGGCTATATTTTCCACCCATGTTCTCAACTCATTATCTGGGAGTAATTGATTTTCTTCTAAATAAATAATTGAGGGCCCCAATTGTTTGTCGGCACGCTGGGCCGAAATGAGTTCCTCATTGTCAAATTTAACTAAGAGCTGAGGGGTATCTTTAGCACTTAAAGCAGAGATATGACCAACTTCTATGGATTCAGGTATTCTAGAAAAAGTATCTGCTATTACGTTGGAGGTACCGGGGACGTGATTAATGGTAAAAAAAAGCCTAGCGTTCCATCTGGCAAACTTGCCAGTAGGATCCGGTGCATGGTGTAGCCATTTTATGGCGCTATTATCGGTATAAAGTTCAAAATGGGTCCCTTCAACGTAAGGGCGAAAAGTTTCTACAGCAAATAATACTCCTAGGGTTTCTCGTTCAACGGCGGAATAATTTCTTTCGGCGGCATTCAGGGACGTACTAGCATATTGGATGACTCGTCTTTTACCCTCAATATTTTGGCTTAAAACTGCCCCAAGACCCACCTGACTGGCATCGGTGTGAATTATAAATCCGTAATTATAGTCGGGGGTACATAGAATTGGTGCGGACCCAATTTATCCTTCAGAATGTTAAATGCTACTTCCTGAGAAATAGTCCACTGCCATTTATTGTCTTTCTTTAAGAGGTGGTAATATGATGCCATACCTAAGAATCTCCTCAATTGTTTAATGTTTTTAGGGGCTGGAAAATCTCTAATTGTAGCCGTTTTATCGGGGTCTACCTTAATACCGGATTCTGATACGACATGCCCTAAGATTTTACATTCATTTTGGCAAAATTGGGTTTTAGAAGCTTTGATTGTAAGGCCAGATTGCCTGAGTCTATTAAAAACCTCCACCAAGGTTTGTATGTGACTATCGAATACTCGAGAAGCTATAATAAGGTCATCTAGATATGCACATACGCCTTTATCTGACAAATCTAAATGTGGTTATGTATTTGGGGTTATGAATTGACTCCAGGATATCATCGATACGCGGTAGGGGATATACATCGCGCCGAGTAACAGCATTCAATTTGCGGTAATCTATACATAATCGGAATCCACCATCCTTCTTAGGAATGATGATGATAGGGCTGGCCCATGGGCCATTGCCGGGTTCGATAATATCCTGGCTAATCATTTCGTCTATAGCTTCGTTTATAAGACCTCGTTTAGGTATGGAAACGCGGTAGGGTGGCACGGAAATAGGCCAAGTGTTAATTAAATCAATAAAATGTTCGACAGTAGTTATTCGACCCTGTTCCTTAGAAAAAATTATTTTATATTCCTCCACTAATCCTTCCAAAATTTTCATTTGCTCGCTAGACAAGGAGGCGGTTTCCAAGGCGTGACTAATTCCTTCTTCGTCTATGACATCCCTCGCGTCATAATAAGTATTGTGATTATTCCGCAGCTCATTAGCCGTGGCTAGTCTACATATGTTACCATGGGTTGAATCGTGGAGCCCTTTAAAATAACAATTAAAATCTAATGCGTCTCTATAACAAAAATGATTTAATCCGTAATCAACAATCATGCCAACATGGCGTAAAATATCCTTTCCCAAAATACAATGATAATTAATCCCGGAAACATAAACAGCCTGAAATTCGACCTGTTTCCGGGACAAACAAAAAGGAAGGGTAACCGCTCCATAGGTGGCTAGCAAACTGCCGTCTGGTTGTCTGAGAGCTAAGAGGGATGTATTAATTGTGGGATAGCCTAAACTTTCTAAAATAGGTTTTAAATCTCTATGAAGCACTGTATGTTTGGAACCACCATCTACCAAAGCCATGCACGGAAGGGTTCCAAGAAAAATGTCCAAGAAGTCCTGGGACTCTGTACTAAAGGCGGTGGGTGTAGGGCCTAGTACAGTGGTGTTTTCCGTGCTGGCGGTGTCCTCATTTAATTTTATTGCTGCGCAGGCTGGCTCCGCATCTTGCTGGCGCCAGCCGGACTCGCGTTTCCCTGATTGTTATTAGGCACCGGCCTATCGGTTTCAGGCGCGGAATAATTGTTTTGGGCCCTCAAGTTTGGGCAATCAGGACGAACATGTCCGGAAACTCCACATTCCATGCAAATGGGAACAAAAGGCCTAATATTACTAGGGGTAGCTACGACTTTTGGATAAGTTTGCGAATTATTTGACCAATTATCCGGCGGGGGAAAATTGTTTCGGTTGAAATTAGCACGAGGATATCGGTGAAGTGTTGGTGGATGATATTGGGTGACATTGGGAGGATTAAATCTATTGAAATTAGTGAAAGTGGAGGTTCTAAACTCTTTTGCCGCCACTGATTAGAATTGTGACCATTGGGGGGCTTTGGGGTGCTAGCAACAGGGGTAGGCTGAATCGCTGGAGGGGGGTTTGTACTACGTTTCTGTTTATTCACAGATCTTTCTACACCTGCAGCATCATTCAATAATTCTCTAAGGGTTGAATAAACCTTGGTTTCCAAATAGGGCTTAATATCATCCCTTATATTCCTAAACACATATTTAATATATTTTCGCTCATCCGGCGGTTTCACTAATTGACTACATAACTTAACGATAGCCTCCGCATTCTCGTGAACCGATTCCTGGGATCCTTGAACCCGATCCGTTATTTTACCTTTAACGTGTATGTCGTTTTCTTTCCTTTCAAATCGGGTTCGAAGGGCCGTTTCGAACTCATCAATCGTAACAAAAGGGACATTATCATTATCATTGCTAAACCAATCGAGCGCAGGTCCCGTCAACATAGACCGGACCCATTGTTGAACAAAAATAAACTCTGGAACATTATACGTAGAATTTGTTTAATTCTACGTAAAAATAATTTTGGACCAGAATCGGTAGGGTTACCGGCATAAGTCGGGACAGTTAAGGGATTTGAAAACATAAAAGGAGTGGTGGGGGTTCAATAAATTAGCTGCGAAGGGGAACTACGCTTACATTTGAAGCGACCGACGCATTACTGACACTACGACCTAAGTTGAATTGACGGAGCTGAATGAACGCTACTGTGAGAGGTATTTTGGGGTAAAACGCCAACGGGGGGTTGCAAGACGGGAGGCACCGCTTGACTTCCAGCGGGCATTGCAGATAAATTTGTAGATAAGGGTTGAGAAGACATGGCATGGAATCCCGTATAGGAATACTCTGATTTATCGAGAGATTCTGAATATTAGCTACCGTGGCTGCTAATTGTTGCTTCTGCATCGCTAGCTGTTGATTATTAGCAACTAATTGTTGGTTTTGAGTTGATAAAGTATTAAGCTAGTTCAAAATTTGAGTTAATACATCTCCCGGAATCGTTACCGGCGTGGTAACATTATGCAACGGTAACGTCGCAGACAAATTAATATTTGGGACATGGGTCGTTCCTGAACTATGGGCAGAAACGCTACCTCCCAAAGGGTTATTGCTCGCATTGTTAGCACTTGCCATGTTAGCCTGATTAAATAAGGGTACTCCAGCTGGAGTATTTGAC
The DNA here is from genome assembly GCF_054372755.1 of Phalangium opilio. Taxonomy (NCBI): domain Eukaryota; kingdom Metazoa; phylum Arthropoda; class Arachnida; order Opiliones; family Phalangiidae; genus Phalangium; species Phalangium opilio. The sequence goes on along the minus strand of NW_028324200.1, from coordinate 2,271,751 downwards.
ATCACTGGCGAAGGAGATCGAGTCAGAGAATTTCTATGGCTCATATTTGTTGCCTTGTTTTTAGAAGCACCTCTTTTGGCTCTGTTAGTTAGGTTAAGCAAGGATATTCTTCGTGAATTGCGGGTCGCTAAACGGGCCGCACGAAGTTTGTTGCTATACGTGATGAATTCTTTATCACGTCTATTACTCATATGGGACAATTAGCAAACCGAAACAAAATAAAAACAAATTCCTTTACGTTTAATTAAATATCAATTATTCAAAACAATGGTTTGACTATTAAACATAAGGGGTTGGAAATTGACAAAAATATATTCATAAAGGGAATCAATAGTAATCTCAGCTATAACCCTGGAAAGGCCAAAATAAAAATAATAATCATAATAATAATAAAAAAAAATAATATTGCAAAATCCATACTAGCGTCTAACACGGGAAATAAATAATAGTAATCTACTTGATCGTGTAAACGAGCCCCAAAAATTCATATAAGGCACAAACGTGATAAAATATCAGGCTATTAGGGCAATTTTTAAGATACTTTTAAAAACAATTAAGGGTTGTCAATTCATTTCTTACGTTAGTAACTTCTAGGTCCTATGACCAGGCATACACAATACTTTTGCATAATATACTTTAGTTAATAACATCCCGGACGGACCCCCATTTTGTAGCGAGAGGGGGAGATCTTTATCTTATATTGGAAAGATTGTAAAGAACTTGCCCCTCCACGTCACAAAGCAAATACTAGATTTGGTCCGGGTCTTTCGCTAACCTTCACTATTGGGGGTTGCGAGTTCAAAGAGAGAGTAGGTGTCTAGGGGAAATATAATAGTCACTCAGTTGTCTAGGGGATTTCGATTTTAATAAAGGTAGACTCGGAAAGAAACGATACTGGTTTATATTTAAATAATGCAATATTATTTATTAAATCGGTTGTTCATCAAGTTAACGAAACTTGCTTTAGGAGCAGTTTGAGAAACGAAATATTATAAAGTGAACAACAATTAATTACCGCGAACCGCGTACTTGAAATTAGACACTTAATATTTTATTTTATTATTTAATCAATTATTTGTTTAGTTTAATTTTAGTTTACGAGAGTAATATTTTTATAACTTTTAAATTAATTTACCAGAGTTTATTTAAATGAAAATATTGAATAAGGCCATGGCCATGGTGTTTGGCGGAGTCCTTTATTCCCAAAGTCCGGGGACTTTCATGGTGCTTTTCGCCGGCACCCAGAGCTCGACCAGTTGCCTCGGTCAGAAAAGGTTAAGGTCTTGTTATCTTCGGGTCAAAAAGAGATCTCTCTTCTTCTGTGTAACACCGTGGTTTTTACCATATCTTTCTTTTGGGGGTTAAAGGCTGGTGCCAATCCAAATCGAGAAAGTCCGAAAATACGTGGTTTGTGTCCATTCCCACTGGTGAACGTTAGAGCAGCGTCACTTTGTCCATCCCATCTTTATGATACCGTTGTTAGCTCCACGGCTTTTTAGTTTTTTAAAAGATAGGAGTACCGCGCACCAATTCCGAGAATCCTTAATTGCATCCTTAGAGCCATGCCGCGAAAAGGTCAGCCAACGATGACAATTTACAGCACCAATTGTCAAGGGCGAAGGGAACCCTTGCCCGCAATAAAAATTAAGTAGTTGAAGGAGAGTGCCTGTCCAGCAGGGCTTTCTTTCATTTCGAACTACTGGCGGCAAATCTTTCACGCCACTTTTGATGTTTGGCGCGACCACCAACACACATATATATTAATCAAAACGTGTTGGATTTAACCAAGACCTAAAAAGTATCGATAAGAAGAGAGTTAAGCAAGTGACTGAAAGCCCAGATATTAAAAGTTTTTTTAAATTAAGACTTACATGCTTAAGATGCTGTTCGGACAGTGGGACAAAGGACGATCTTCCTCGTAGAGCTTAACATGGCGGGTGGGTAAAAAAGGAGAGGGCGTCGGACAGCCCCTTTAAGATACTTATGTTCCATCACCCTATTCCATTGAATAAACTTAATTTACTGGTAGCAGAAGTCCATTAAATTAGCCTAGGAAGGGAACAATTACAATGGCTGGTATAGCGTACGTCTCTGCTGGGATAAAAACTCCTTCTAGCTCCATGCATAGGGGGTTAAATTTTTTCCCCTTTCTTAACACAGTTAGAAATCTCGAGCTCCTCTCTAGGAAGTCTTTTTTGACGTCAGCGGGGCTTGACTTCTTCAGCCCATGAACGCTGGATCTTTAAAGGGTAGATTGTTTGCTTTATAAAAAATTAAAAAAAAACGGCCACGGTTGTTAAAGGGAGGGTGAAGTAGAAAATCAAGTGGTTTTTTTATCAATTCTTCTACTAATTATAAAAAGCCAGGGGATTACGCGATTGGTCGGACGTCCTTATTTAAAATTATCCTTTAAATCTGAACCTTATTTGAATTTTAAAATCATTCGGAAGTATTTCCTGTATGTTTGGCTATGCAGACTGGTCTTGTAATTAGTAGAAGAATCGATAAAAAATCACTTGATTTTCTACTTCACCCTCCCTTTAAATAGTTTTTTAATAGGTGTATGAAGAGTGATAAAAAACTGAATGACCTTGACTGTTCCAAAATTCACACCCCCATCCCTTCTCCTATGCTAAAGAGAGCTCGGTTTTACAGTGGAAGGGGGCGTTTTCGGCCAATAGTTTTTTCTCTCTCGATAGGGCAAATTTTGGCGTACGAGTCGCACTTAAACCGGAGATATAAGAAAAATTACCGCGAGGTGGCGAAGGTGTCGCCCTTCTTCAGTATTGCTACACAAGAGAGGGGAGTCCCAAACCCCGCTTTTGGTTACTTCCTAGGCTAATTTAATGGACTTCTGCTGGTAGTCAATTTATTTTCTCTCAATAATATGAAAAATTTACTTATCTCGGGTTTTCGAGCACAATTCCATTCCCCGTTTACATTTTATAACTACATTTATCATTTTTAGGAGAGTACGTGTATGACATTGTGTCGTTAATAAGTTGCTAACATATCCCCGTTCATGGCCTGAACGATTTATAGTGAAACCTTTAGTTTTTGTGCAAATTTCAACAATGGCGGCAAATTCAATAGGGACGTTATGATTTTTAGTCTTGGTTAAACTGAATATATGTAAGAGGGAAAGTACGTTGCCTTCCATCTCGCTCGATGGAAAGATCATAAAAAGAGTAGAGACGTCGAGGGGTCAACCCCCTGTATATCCCGATACTGAGGATTGACATCTCTCTTTTTTAAGTAGAAAGGGTCTATAGCAGCGGTACGACAGACAACGGTCACACGGTTCTATGCCAGGCCCATGGCGTCTCTATCGTTTCTATGGTTCGCAAGCAATACATGCTGCATACTATTCGAAATTTTTTTGGATTTTCGTTGTTGTAAATTTGTAGTTGTCAACTTAAGGGCGCTAAGGGTGTGAGAGTGTCAGTTGGACTCAGCGCGGTCGTAGCCTGAAAATTCTGACTTGGCTATTTTGCAACATAGCCTGCGTTCACCTAGTCGCGTGATCTAGGAGGCTGTGACTCGACTCTGCTATACTTAGTCTGTATAGAGTAATTTCTTTCCCATATACGGCAACGTCATAACCCTCTATCTCTTACCTTAGTGATATCCCCCCTCCCCTTCCCTTCCGGGGGCAAATAGTATTCTCTAGTACAAAGTTGCCCCTAACGTAGGGGATACACAGTTCACTCCTCGTCTCAACCGAAATTACTCTATATCTTCAGTAACAAGTTAATGAATGTATTAACGGTTTTTAAAGGAATATGGGATTTATCAGGGATAGCCCTGGATTTATATACTTGTCGCTGCGAATCTTTCTATATAAATGTAGTATTTCTAGTAGTCGCAGAGACTTCTCGTAGCATTGTATACATTTAGTAGAATACTTTTATAGAAATTGAAATGGTAGAAAATATTTATAAAATAAAATTTGGTCGAATTATTTCGTAGTTGTCCTATTTCAAGCCGAGGAATGTTCTCAAAAACAATTACTATTTGGTGACGGAAACCTTAAAAAGTACTATTCACACGGAATTTTGGAGCAGCTTAGCGCGTAATTGAGTTGGCTATTGCCTTGGTGACGAGGCCAGCGAAAGAAGGCATGAGAGTGGCACAAGGCGTACTTCTAGCCAGGACGATGTATACAACTATGCATCCTCCTTGCTCGTATCGGGCATAGCAGAGGCTAAAGCAGACTACGACTAAATCGTTTTGTCATTGTTACGTGAAGTTTTATGGTACTTTTCATCACGAAATCCCCTAAAAATGATAAATGTAGTTATAAAATGTAAACGGGGAATGAAATTGTGCTCGAAAACCCGAGATAAGTAAATTTTTAAAATTATTGAGAGGGAATAAATTGACTACCAGTAAATTAGGTTTATTCAATGGAATAGGGTGATGGAACATTAGTATCTTAAAGGGGTTGTCCGACTCCCTCTCCTTTTTTACCCAACCGCCATGTTAAGCTCTACGAGGAAGATCGTCCTTTGTCCCACTGTCCGAACAGCATCTTAAGCATGCAAGTCTTAATTTAAAAAAACTTTTAATATCTGGGCCTTCAGTCACTTGCTTAACTCTCTTCTTATCGATACTTTTTAGGTCTTGGTTAAATCCAAGACGTTTTCATTAATATCTGTAACTTCGGTCTTAATTTTTATTTATTTTGTGTAGACACGTTGGTGATTTTATATTGATTATTTCAACGCTTATTTCTGCATGCCGTAGAATAGGGAGCTAACAGTTCTGACCCTGAATCGTCACACCCTTCTATCTCTTACTGGAGTTTCATCCCCTCTAACGGTTGGAAACGGTATTCTACGCGCAAAAATGCCGACCAGATAGGGGCTGCGTGACATCAGACTAGCTCTTCCCCCTAGCCAGTTGTTAGCTCCGTATAGGAAGTAGTTCATCATTCAATAGAAAATTGTTGAGAGATCGGAGCTATGGGAACGTCACATCAATATTTTTAGTCTAAATTGTATGACCAAAGCTGACAAAGATTGTAGTATCACACTATAGAGAGCTTTCAGATGGGATAGTAGTACGTCACACCCTCCCAAGTCTTACTGCTGTTCTGGTAGCCACATTGGGTGGTCTCAGCTTCATCCCTGCTTTAAACCCACCAATATGGCAGCGTAAATTACGTCACGAGACTCGGCTCCTCCTCCAACTGAAAGCTCTCTATTTCAGGTGGACCAAGACCAGATGCTCTATTACAAATTTTTGAGCCCCATTTCCAATGTCATTGTTTTAACAAGATCTTATTCAAAATGAATAATTTCTTTTAACCTTGACAGTAGGGCTGGGAGTATCGAAGATTTTTGGTATCGATACCGGTATCGAGTACTGAATATTGTATTCGATACCGGGTATCGGTATCGGAGAAAAAAATACTCGATACCCAAAGTGTCGAGTACTTTTTTTTAAAGCGCCACCTATGATAGATTTTGCGTATTTAATTATAATAAGCTTTGTAATTAGTTTTTTTTCTCGGAAAACCATTGCTGCAATATTTTAACATTTAATTTAAATTTATTTAATCTAATTTTTAAGATGTGATTTTAATTTAGTTAGAGCTATTCACAAAATTTTCTGTACGCCTTTTAAGTTCGGTACGAAAGCTTGAATCCTTTGGAATATAATATAATAGAATAGATTGTATCACACCTCAGAGTAAAATTGCTGGACATCATTTTGACTTTGGAAAATAATTTTTATAAAACAATATCCACTCTAGAAAGCTAGAATCCTTTTAAGTATAATAAAACACGTCGAAAGTTAAATTTCAGGTCGTTTGTATCAAAAGGACGAAGGAACTGGCCAAAAAACATACTTCCTCCTATAGAACTTAATATTAATTTTCGGTTACTCCGAATTTTCTTCAAAAGTCGCGCTTATATGTAAATCCAACTCTTTGAACGGGATTCTATAGCACGAACAGCTTGCATCGTTTTGTGCGCGATCGAATGGGCTATGGTTGAAGAAGCTACGTCTGACGTCAGTCTACTCTAGGGATGGAGTATAGAGACTAAACTATGTCGACGAGGGAAAAATTCACGTGTTAAAATATAAAGCAAATGATTGGCCGCAAGTTTCATAAATAAACCTTCCTTCGATTCCAGGGGGAAAAGATAGGGGGATAAAGTACTCGATTCTTCGGATTTTGCGAAAGTACTCGATACCAGTATCGGATCCCAAAAACGGTACTCGATACCGGTATCGAAAGACTGAAGTACTCGATACCAAGTTGGCATCGAGTAGTATCGAACAGCCCTACTTGACAGGAAATGAAACATATGGAATATCCCATCTTTTGTGTCGCTCTAACTTTAACCTAATTTAAAGAACTAAGATAGTATTTTTTTGTCGAAAATGGCATTAAATTAGTAAACTAGCAATACTTAAGCAATATTTCAGGGTGAAAACAAATCCAATTTTGTAATATTTTGGGAAAGATGTCAATTCGATAATAATATGAAATACAATAACAGGCACACATTCAGTCATTCAGTTTTAATGTCATTAGCTCCGCCCTTAAGTACAATTCTAATTGGATTCAGCCTTTGGGAAATTGAAGTTGGTGTTTAAATGATTTGCCAGAATACAATTGAAGTATGCTTTGATTTATCATTAAATATAGGAAATAACAGAATTAAATGATTATTTACTTGTACTCATGAAATTAATGGTAATTTTATGCGCTGTAAACTATTTTACCTTTAATAAATAAAGTTAAATGACAGTTACGGTAATTTAATGATGACAAAATTTAGGGTTAATAATATTATTTCATATAATAGTTAAAATACAAATAGGAATGTTTTTAAGTAATGGCTGTTTAATAATTACTTTCAAATTGCATTAAGAATGTTTTTGTTTGACTATTTTCAAGTTTTTAAACACGCATGATTATGATATTGGAAGGCGCAAAAGATTTATTTAAATAAACATTTGGTTTGATACTTGCCACGTTTATTTACAGCATGTAATTTGGGCTTAATTTCCCTAGTTGTTATTTAATTATGGTATTCATTATAAATTTATTCCAGTCAATAAATATTTGTTTTTTACGTTTAAAGGTAAAAGTTGCATATTTTATAGGGTTTTTCCAAAGAAAATTGTTTTTTGACACCAGAAAGGCTTTTGAGGATAATTAGCGATTGCGTCCTGCTGCCAAAAAATAGACCTTAACAGGGAAAAGCTAAGAGTAACTATAATTAATTTTAAATGAATCTAAAATGCAAGTTTCACAATGAATGCGTGAGCGGGATTAAAAAAATGTTCAAAGACAGTCATACGTGAAGGTTGGATTTAAAAGTGTGAGAGTTAAACATCATCGTATGAATGCCTATAATAATTTTGTTAATCTCTCAAGTGAACAATTCAATGATGAAAAAATATCTACACACATTTAATCCTAGGATTGTCAAATTGAGACTATATAATTGCCAGAAAAATAGTAAGCATGTGTTTCAATATTATATTTTTTTAAGGTATAAAAAAAGGGAAGGGGAGTTTGTTAAATTACTCCTAATATACTCTAAGATGCTTTTTAAAATTGGTAGCGATTTGTTGGTGTATAATCTGCAGTTTAGTTCAGAGAGTTAATGAGGTGCATTGTATTTCGTTAGTGACATCTCCAATCCAGTTGATTTTAGGGTTTTTTCTATATTTATTACTATTGAACTCAGATGGCGTTGGGAGTTAATGTCATTAATTGTAGTTTTTTTACTGGTTCCATCGCGCTTGATTTTGTTTTGTTGATGTAGAATCTGCAGTTCAGTTCAGAGAGTTAATGAGGTGCCTTGTGTTTGGTAGCGACATCTCCAATCCAGTTGATTTTTTTTTCTTTATTTATTACTATTGAACTCAGAAGGCATTACTGCTTAACGTCATTAATTGGCAGCATTTTTTACTGGTTCCCTCGACCTTGCTTTGTTTGGCAAACGTCCGTTAAACAATGTAATATACCATCATGGTATATTAGTTTTTAGGCGTTTTGATGAAAATTGAAATCCAAGGTTAATCAGTTGGTATTTTAGAGTAACGAGTGAAGTACTTAAGGTTTAATCGAGTGGTGAAGGAGGGGGATTTGGGGTATTTCACCACCCGCGGACGCGGGGTAGTCAGTTCCTGCAGGGTAGGCATGCTGACAAGTCCCTTACTCCCTCAAAACTTTGTTGCCCAGAAGCTTGGCTTACAGGAGTGCGCCCAACTCCCAACATAGTCAAGCACATAATTTTAGTAACAAACCATTGCTGTTCTAAATTTTAACAACGTCGAGGCAACTTTTTGCCCGAAAAAGGTTTTTTGTGAATCTATAGCTGTTATGAACTTCTATTGTGTTGATAAACTTGTAGGCACGGCTTGCCAAACCGTAACGTAATTATATAGGGAAACCAAAGAGTTGACATGTATTATTTGGCCTTGATACAGATTGATGTTCTATAGACACTGACTCAAGCCAACAGAAAGATTATTTCTTTGAATATCTTTGCCTTTCTCAATCCAAAGACGCTCTCACTGTTATTTCGGTGGAGAAGTTGAATATATTTCTTGATTTGTCTATCGAAGTCTTGTTGTGGTTTTTTTTATAATGATGATGATCATCATATTTTTGAGCTGTGTAGGTTTAATCTTTTACTACACTGGTAATAGCTATGATGAATTATCTTACTGTTGAAGCTTAGCAGTTGGCACGTGTTGATACGATACGTATGTAGTTGTACGAAATTAGTCTTTAAATTGTATGTTTCAAACTTGAAAATATACACTGCTTGTAGTATTTATTTCGGAATAATTTTGATCTTCGTTATATTAGTTATGTAAAGGGGCGGGGGTTGAAAGAAAACTTTACAATTTACTGGCAATTATAAGTTCATTTAAATATAAGATTTTGAGGGTCTATTTTTAAAATTTTGTCACGCAACTCTTAACTTTAAGTTTGGAAACAGTGCTGCTAGAACATGGCAATTATTGTTTTGCGCGTGGGTTACCAAAGGGACAATGAAAAGGTTATTAATTTTTGGGGAAAAAAAAGTATTCCAGAAGGCTTTGCAAATTGTACCCCTGTTGGATTTACGCAATGCAACCTGCCACGCAGACTACCCCAGCTGGTGAGAAACACAAAGAGATTATGCAAAACTTACTGGAATATTAATTGGAAAATGGTTTAGTTGTTTTAATTACAAGGGTAATGTCTATATATATTGATAACCACAATTTGGGAAATAATTTTCACACTTTATAAAGACAAATTATACAACAATAGTAAGATATTAGTTATAGGACAAATTAATAAGTTCATATGGCTTTTTTTAAGCCTAATTATTAAATAGTTTAAAAATCAATTTTTGTAAGTGGTATCGGATTGGGTCGGGTACACATTATTGATAAGTTATAGAAAGAAAAGGTTATATTAATAGATAATACTTAAACATAAAAGCTTTGCTAATCTTTGATATTGTAACAGGATAATATAAGATTAGATTAATTTAATTTAATGTTTTTGAATGGTTTTGTTAATGTAAAAAAGTTATGGGCGTCTTAATTTTAAAAAAAATATAGCGCGCTTAAAAGAGAAAAAATGAAAGATGCGAAACTGATATTTAGAAAACTCTTTGAATATATTAATTTTAATCAGTATTTATTTAAAATTTGGGTACGAGTGTCTAAATCTCAGTTCAAAAAATCTGTTCAAAGTTAACTAATAGGATGAGTTTGTCTCAATAGTTTCACCAGCTTATTAAAGAATTATATTTAATAACATAGCATTACCAACAGGGGTTACGTTTTTAGCGTGTTTTTTAAATAAAACACAATTGGGGCAAGACTAATACAAAGTACTAAAAACGCTTCACTAGAAAATTCTAAAATTAATGCAAGAATCATCGCCCTTTTTTTTCGTAACAATAGCATGCCCCTACAATCCTCCCTCCTCTCCCTTTCACGGTTATTATAGTAGGCAACATCAAAATGACTCCAGAACCATCGTTAACCTTAAACTTGCTCTAGGATTAACAATCTTACCCAGTCATAAATTACTTTAAAGGGAATATGAAACTATTAGTATATCTTTGACAGATTTAATGCTCCTTTCTGGTATGAATATTGAAATTTTGGACTTTACTCGGGGTAAATTTGATATGGATTCTTCAAGCACGTTAGATTCCCTTTAATGTGTCTGGACTCTTTCCAAGAGGAGAACAGTGACGTCAGTCAAGTTACTGACGAATCTCTCCCTTTTTCTGATCATTGTATCACTGACCTCGTACCAGCCGTTGTCTTTTCTCACAAAGTTCACATAATGTCCCTCGGCCAACGATTCACCTTTATGAATAATAACCCCTTTAGTTTTGAAAAGCATCTTACTCATTGTGACATTTTGATTTTCAAAACTTGATATTTTGGTCGAAATCTTAATTGGTCGACCATCTTTGTAATCGCCACGGAGAAGACACAAAAATACGTACTTCCCGCTGGATATCAATACATCACGCTTTTGTATTTTCGGGTTGTTACAAAATACGCATGGCACCTCTGTTAATCTCATCCTTTTTTCTAGAGATTTCCAATCAATTTTATCTCGGTTTTCTAGTGGAAGATTGAAAATGTTGCTTTCAACAATATTTTCCGAATTTTGTTCAACTTTTGGGGCATTTGGTAAAGTTCCGCGACTTTGACCAAAAAAGATCTTTTAGAGCCTTAGAGTAATCGGTTTCCATTTCTTGACTTAGTGTCGTCCTCATGGACCATCAAAAATTCACTGGCGTCTTGTTAATCGTTTTGCGTAAAATGATTTCCAACAGCCATTCTCAGTTCCAACCCTTTACGACTGAAACTTCCTTAAGAACTCTCGATGTCGTTTATCGTGTCATGGAGGCAACGTAAAACTGGTTTTTCAACGAACGATCCATTGTAAGACTTAACCAATTCTCTTAATTCCGGCACTAATAAGAGTAGTTGCAAAACGCTATTAGAATAGCACGTTACTTGATCATCGTTAGCTAAACCTTTCAAGGGAAAACTATCCAAACTAGTGATGCCACGAATATTGATTTTGCCGAATACCGAATACCGAATATTCGGCCATGCTCTCGGCCGAAGCACCGAATATTCGGTCGTGAGATATGTGCAACTCGCGTGAAACCGGTTATGAGCTGTAACCCGTTCCGCGAAATACGTACATCCCCCGCACGGACCGCAATGGGACAGGTCTTATCATGGAAGAAGAAGGGTATGGAATGGTGAGGTGAATAGGCAGACGGCTACGCGAAATGTAGGGTCACGTGGGAAAACTCTCCTCTCGGCACTAGCTGTAACGCGATTACTGCTCTGCGCAATATAGGGAGATGGCAAACCCATTTTTGCTACGTCATAGGCTTATATCTCTTACCTCGATTCCATACCCCTAACGGGGGAATTTCAGTATCGCGCCTACAAACGCTCCCCTAGGTAGAGGTATAAAATGACGTCGGATGTTCTTTCCCTCCCTGACAAACGCCCTCTCCCTATTGGCGCGCAAGCAGAGAGAGGGATACACTGTTTAGACATGGAAGAACTCGCGTAGTTCTTCCATGGTTTAGATCCGCTCTCCACCGCCTCTGTTACAGCGCGCCTGCGCGGAAGCTTTCAACTTTGGTGATAAACTCGGGAAGGAGGGAATGAAAAGGGGGAAGTTACGATTTTTCAACGCGCTCTCTTTAACACCATAGGACCCGTCTATAGCGTCTTTAGGTTTTTGGTTCATTTGCGAGTAGATCGTGTATAGATATTAAAGTAAAAGTTGTTATTGAAATAAATAATTTTTGAGTAATTTTTCCGTTTTTTTCCTTCATGATTGGAGATTCGGTATTCGGCCGAATATTACGAAATATTCGGCCGAATATTACGAAATATTCGGCCGAATACCGAATACGAAAAAAATGGCCGAATACCGAATAGTAACCGAATATTCGTGGCATCACTAATCCAAACTCTGTTGGGCTTTCCTTTTCTTCTTCGGTGTTTCTTCACCTCTCACTTCCTCGCCTTCTAAAAGGCTTTTAGATAATGAAGGCGCACTTCTTTTCCCACCTCTACTTTCTTTCGACTCCGTTATTTCCAAAAGAGGCAGATCTGGCCTATATTTTTTGCAAAGCCTGTTATATTCCATTATGGCTCGTCCATCCGCCTTAATTTTAGTCGGATCGAACTGTAATAGATGGAGTCCGGCTAAGGACGTCACTTTCGATAAAGCGACGTACGCCATGCCCGTTCCGAATAAATTCGGACCCAAATCCATAATGGCGCATTTTAAACTCATGCCTTGGCTTTTGTGTATCGTAATTGCGTATGCCAGGATGACGGGAAACTGGGACCGCTTAACGTAAATGTTTGTCATGAGCAAAAATTTGACGGAAATTTTCTCAACTAAAAAGTCAGTGTTAGCGTCGTCATTGTCGTTATTCGGTTCGCGATCTACTCTGAGAAAAATACCAACAACGTTTCCTTGTTCGTCCTTCTTGAATCCAGTTACGAAACCCATCGTACCATTAACAACGCCTTTTTCGAAACTGATATTCCTTCTGACCCTTATGCGGCAGCCAACGCAAAGAACTAACTCGCTCTCCAAACCGCCCGTTTTGGACGTTTCGTTTTCTAGCCTTTGCAGTCTCCTGAAAATGTTTTTATTCATTTTTCTGCCACAATCAGCGAGTCTATCCTGGCAAGGAATTCACTGTTAATAAAAAAGGAACATGATTTAACCATTTGAGGTTCAAAGTCATGCAACCCAGGGCCAAATTTATGGTTTGAATACAAACCTTTTAAAATGGTTCAATACTGAACCTTTTAAAATGGTTCAATATTGACACTTTTAAAATGGTTGAATATTGAACCTTTATAAATGGTTGAATATTGAACCTTTAAAAATGGTTCAATATTGAACCTCAAAAAATGGTTCTATATTGGACCTTTAAAAATGGTTCATATTAATACCATTGTAAGGTTCGAACGAGTACCTTTGAAAGGTTCGTCATCTTGTTTATTGCGAACCCCAATTAGTTGAATACAATTAACACAACCACTTTCTCAAATTTAGGCACTATTTTGTGACCCTTTCTGCTTTGAATGTGGGTATTCTCCTATTCGGTAAACATTTGTTTCCGACAAGCGGTTTTCAATGGGCCACATATTGAGATAATTGCTTGGGCTCTCCGAAATGCGCGGTTTTCAACCAAACGTTCATGCAGACTTATGTTGAAACAGACATCAAGAATTGAAGAATTGCAAGTAATCTAGATGGAAATCTCTCTCCACCCTCTGGGCCTTGCGAACCATAGTGGAACAGAATGCCGCACCCGTGGCCATATCTTCACCTAAGGCAGATTTGAAGTATCATTCTACAATTGTTGACTTATACATTTGTGTAATATTAAAGGGTATAAGAATATGGCTCAATGCATTGATTCCGTGGTGGACGTGTATTCAGAACATTACAGTTAACATCACTGCCCCTTTTTTATATAGGATCACTGTGAAAAGTTTAAACAAACTTAAATCTTGACATTTAGTTGGCCTAATAAACGATATCAGTCAAAGCACTGCAAAACATGGTATAGTCCACCCTCAAACGTTCCAAAGGGGCTACTTATTAATCAGAGTTATCGGTGCCCAGATTGCCGTTCCCTCGATTGGTAATTTTAATGAAACCTAAGAATAGTCATAGTTAAATGAAAATTAAAATATGCTTCTAACAATTTGCAAGGTATTTACGGGATCGCATAAAGGCGATGTCTTCAATTTCACCAAACCGCAAGCAGAGGAGACAGTTGCCTATAGTTCAAGCTGTCCTATCGGTGTTCTAACTCCTAAAACTCGAAGGAAAAGGATTGCCAGTTAAGGTGTACTCAGGCCAAGCGAATAAAGGACTTGGAGAAGAAACTTAATGATTCTAGACTTGAAATATCCGAAAAGCAAAACTTTGAAATAGCTTCATTAGTGTCACTAATTAACAAAACTGGCAGGGATGAACCTGAGGGCATATTTAAAGAATCTAGCTCCTATAGTGAATCACTTGCGGAAACTATGAAAAAATCATGGGACATAGATAGTAAAGAAAACTTAAATGAATTTATACAGGATCAAGCGAAGTTCACTAGTGGATCAAAAGGGACTATGTGGAGTCCCTTGACTTACAGAGTGACGCTTGCTGTTTATTGCCGTTCCCCAGCTGCTTATGAGGCCCTGAAATCCTTTAAGATTTTACAACTTCCAAGTATACACACTGTGAAATCTAAAGCCAGGGAGATCCCGTGCGAGCCAGGCATTAATTTAAAGCACTTAGTCATTGAATCGAAAAGGTTTGATGACTTTGTTCATCATTACCCCAACGAACTAAAGCCACCGAAAGAAGGGATTCTTATCTTTGATGAGGTGAAAGTCATTGGCAAACTAATGTGGAATTCACGTAACCACAAATTTTTGGGTGCTGATATGGACCAGGAAGATCACCCTTCTCTGGGTGATATTTACAAAAAAAAGAGGTTAAGGAGGTTCTTGAAGCGGATTACGTACTACAATATCTGTGGAGATGCGCCGTAGGAAGATTTGACATAAACGGACCTTATTTTATGATGGCTAAAGCTGTACCCAACCACGTCTTAACAGATACATTACTCAATTGTATTTCGGGTTTTGAATCTGTCGATTTACATGTTTCCGCATTAGTATGCGATGGTGGCTTGTCAAATATTGCTTCTATGCGTGAAAGTTTGGGGATTTAACGCTTCCCTACTCGTGTTATTAATTATGATGACAGCATCGATTATTCCATTATGCCAAGGTTTAGAAACCCTTTCGTATTAGAAGATTCTTGGATATATTGGAGAACGTGCTCTACCCATCAACTTAAAAATATGATAAATGCCATTCACCACTCGAAAGATGACGATTCTTGGGAATTCACAATTACGAGGAATGATAGGCCGATTCATTTTGGCTGGAAACAAATAGTCCAGATGAAGGTGCGGGAAGACGATCGTCGAAATCAAAACGAATTACAACAACTCAAAGGTTTGAGAAAGGATTATATTGTCAGAGACCCATGGACAAAACTAAACGTAACGCCTGCAAAAATAATGCAACAAGACTTAGTACTAAGCGAACTATTTAACTATGCAAATCCAATGGTTGGTAAAGATGAAAAGCCACCCCCAGATAGGGAAGAAGTAATGGGATGCTATGAATATTTAGCAGCTTGTAATAAAATATTTGAAAATGGTCTTTTATCAAAGCAACGTGTAGACTCCAAAGATTCTGCCCCGATCAAATCGGTGCTTGAAGGTTTGGTTTTCTTTAAAAACTGAGAAACAGAGCTAGTAAATTCTGAAGAGGACATTGGGATGAGTCCCATGTTTTTATCTTGGCAACATGGGAACTTCTTCGAATATCGATTAACGGTTTTGAAGGTTTTGTTGAAGATCTTTGCGCTCGTAATCCCAATCACTACATTTACCCGCAGCGCATAAGTGGTTCAGCAGTTGAAACTATTTTCAGCCAGATGAAGTACATTACAGCAGCAAAAGTTAACAAGTATCAACTATACGTGCTATGTACATTAGAAGTTGTACATCAACTGGACAAAAAGATGAAGCATGCTACCGAAAAACTGGATTAGATAATCTTGAAACCTTTTGATTTTTTAAATAAATGTTTGAACAACATAATAAAGTAATTTTTAATACTGAAACCCATCAAGTCTCTTCTTTTTTCTTACACGACCACTAGTTGAATTATTTTGTCTTGATTTTGGACTAGTTTGACTAGATTTAGGACAAGCTGTTTCCTGAATTTTAGAGTCATTTTTAGGAACTTGATTTGTTTTGCTTCTACAATGTTTATTGCCACCTTCTTCCACCTTTTTGGATGGTTTATTGGCAATTTATTCTAAGTTTTTCGTTTGTTGCTTGACTATGTTTTTGTTTCCATTTGGTTTCCTTGTGATTTCTTCCAAGATTTCTGTTGGTTTCGTGATCACTTTAATGCTTTTATTGAGTACCTTCTCAGACGTTTCACTCATGACAATCGCTTCCGACTTTATTCTTTTCGTGGTGCGCTTTTCTGACAGTTTGGATGTATTTTTTCCAGTCTTTTTTTTCACGTTATTTTTTCGTTCACCTGTTGCTTTAATGTTGAATAGCTTACATCTTAAATTTTGCCCACCCACACTTCTTCGTCCTTGCATTTCGCAAATTTATTTGACCTCTAATCAAATCGGCTATCTTTTTAAGTGCAATTTTTCTTTGCCATACTTCTCGCAAATATTCTAGTTCCGTTGTTGAAAACTTATGTGTTTCTTCTATTTGAGCCACAGTGCGATGAAAATAATCTTTTAGACTTTCTTCACTTTTGATTTTGTCCATCACGGTTGCTTTTATTTAATCAAAACACAATAATTAGACTAAAATAATAAGGGTGTATCTGAAAATACATTTACCTATAATTTTGGCTGCCGATTTACCGATGGCCCCTTTCTTGAATTCTTGAACTACCAATGTACCTAAGACCATTAAACACAGATGGTGTTTAATGGTCTTAGAATGATCTAATATTAGCAATATATGGGATCAAAGAAGCATTTGGGAAGAGAAGTCCTCCTCTGTCAATCTTCAACAATGCTGGTGGTAATTCTTTGGGTATTTTATCAACATTTCGAATAGCAAAACTCATTTTCATTAAGAGCGCACATTTAAACTTTTCTTTGGGTCCTAAGGGTCTTTTCTTTTGAAACTTTCAAACGTTTTCATTCAAATTTGCTTTATCGCGACTCCATTTCTCACCAAGAGAACCTCCTCCTAATCTATTCAAGGTGTAAATATTGTCAGATTCACGATTACGCCTGACATCCCTTTGTTGTGGTTCATTAGGCGATGGATATTCGACGGTTGTTGTTGATGAACACGCATTTTCATTAAAGTCAGATTGCTGGTTTAACAATTTAAAACCTAACCATTGCACAGTAACTAAAATCTCACAATTTTCTATCACATCTTGAAACTTTGCCTCATTCGATTCGAGGAAAGACTTCGTAATATCTCTTACGCTAGTACTCCATGAGTAAAGAAACCTTGAATAGGCATTAGTTTCATCTTTAAATTTGTCTTGTAGGTAGATATATTGCTTGAGCATTGTTTTAATAAGTGCATCTAGCTGGCCGCAGTTTGTTAACGCTGTTAGAAAGTTCTTTCTTTTTCCAGTTTCATCTAATTTGAAGAAGTCATCCTCGTAGTTGTTTAAAAGTCTTTTAGCATCAATATCCATATTTATAACTGATACACTTTAGCATCTAAATCCATAATTATAATTGATAAATTATATATAAAACAACCAATAGATACAAAAATTGAATTTTAGAAGATCAAAACACACCTACCTAGAATTTGAACATTTTCCAAACTGGAAAACGTTAATGTAGCCCTCAAAGGCTTAACACGTTTCAATCTGTGATGAAGCAGACGACGAACTTTACCACAAGCTTATTGGCTAAACGTTTCAATTTCCTCCCGACCAAAAATTGGCGCGGGATTATTTCTTCTCGCGAAAGAAGAAAAGAAATTGGTGATTTGGTCATTCCAGGAAGGGGGGGGGGTTTCATGAAATTTACGGATTTCCTATGCCCCTTCAACAAGGCGTCGTCCCACAGAGCGAAAGAAATAGACTCTCTTCTATTTACTGTTGCTGTTACGTACTTCATGTGTAAAGCCTAATCGGCTTCTGTTATCACTAACAATGCATTCCGCTAGTCCAAATTTTGAGAAGATGTTAGATAGTGATTTTATAGTTTGTTCCTACGTACATGTTTTTGATATATATACTTCAGGCCACTTTGAGTAGGCGTCGACTACTACGAAAAACATAAGATAGCAAAAAGGACCAGCATAGTCCACATGTAGTCGTTGAAAAGGCCTATCCGCATTTATCCAAGTACTTTTGATCGGAGTCTTGCTCAGTGTTTGACATTCAGTGCAGGTTTACACGGTTCTTTCTAAATCTTTATCAATTCCTTTACACTGTTAAAAAAAATGGAACTGTTTGACACCTTTAGAGGTGTTTCCTAATGCATCCCCAGCAGCACCTCTATTGGTGTTTAAAAGCACCATTCGAGAGGATGTCAATACGCACCTTTCAAAACGGTGCGAAATAATACCTTATTTGAAGGTGCTTTTTATATCCTGTGAGGTGTTTTAATCACTTTGAATAGAGGTGTTTATTAATACCAGAAAAAGTGTTAATAAACCCTTTAAAAAAAGGTCTTTTTGAGACTAATTTGGTGTTTTTAAATTCCATTGACGTTGGTGCTTTTTAATTCTTGTTAGGTTTAAACCATCATTCTTAATAGAGGATTATAATTATACCAGAAAGGTGTCTATAGACTCGGTAAAAGGTGTTTTTTGAAATTATTGTTTTCAAAACACATGAGTTACCATAGATTAGTCTATCAAAATAGCTGCTCAAAATCTGCTGCTCAAATCTAGTGGATTAAGGGTAGACGTTTTTCTGCTGTAAGCCTTATTCAACCGTGTAAGAATTGATATGCGTGTGAAATGGTTACTTTAACCTTTACTGTATATCCTCAATAGTTCTATTTAAGGACCTGATTTACATCATTGAAATGTGTATTTAATTTTCGGCTCACTGTGAACCGTCAAGACGTCCTCAAAGACACACGAATTCAAGGAACCAATCCGAACAACGCTTACCAAAACATTTCGAAGTAACATTTAGTGAAACTAGGAAAGTTAAATTTCAAGTTTACACTGTATATAAATGTAGTAAAGCTGAATTAAAAAGTAAACAAAAAATTTGATATATTAATATAAAAGATCTTCTTGGAATATTGAAATGAAACAGAACTTTATAGCTACAAAACTACTTAAAGAATCGTAATGCCGAAACATACTTAACATATTTTCATTTAATATTCTACAATAAGAAAATGTTATGGTTTTGTAAGAGATAATATTATCCTACTCGCTTTATATTAACTTTGATATGCGTGTAGTGTTTCGATTCAGATGCAATCTTCATTACTCGTTCTATATCAACTTTCACTTGTGTCGTTCCGAAGAAAGAAAATTATCTTAAATATTTAAATAAATATAAATGATATTCATTTTTTTAATCGTCAGTATTTTACCTTAATTCTAGTTAAGTTGTTTTAAAGAACGTTATTCTTAAAATGATTTTAAACATAGCTATTGTTGAAGTTTGACTTCTAGCGTAAACCGTTTACACAATTTTTGGAAATTTAGGGTATATAAGGCGATTGATTCACAAATGGTAGGAATAAGCGCTATTGCGTCAACCTTTGGTCGAAGCCCTGCCATTGGGAGGCTGGTCGTTTCTCTTAACTTAAGCCGATCGCGCGTACATCTTAATCCCAACGATGATAATGGAGTAGAAGCCAATGTTTCAGTTTGGCGTGTATGTGGTATACACAGAAGACTATATGATGGTGTTGTCAGAAGACAATAAGTACAGATTAGCGTGTATGTGGTATATACCATTAGAAAAACAAGTGTGGCGATAGAGTTATGAAGTTGAATTTTTACCTCTCTCCGAGTGACTGGACGTGTCTGTGGGTCTGTCTGTCACCGCGTTCGCAGTTGGCAAATCGACGCAAACGTGTTCGTAATTTCCGGAGCGCGTTCGTAGTATACAGAAATTCGGAAAATGTTACTTCGTTGCTTTATCCATCTTATTTAACGTCAATCATTAACTATTCGTTACACCTTCATCTGCTGTCTAACAACCAATTGTTTCACCCAATGCTAACCGGTATTTAATGGTTTCTAACAACAACACCATGCACTAGTCTTTCGTGTACACCACATACGCCACGAGAAACGTCTAGCCTCCTAATGGCATAACTTCCACCAAAGGTTCACGCAATTGCGCATTTCTTATCTCTTAGTGTGAATCAATCACCTTTTATACCCAAAATTTACAAAAGTTCTGATACAGGTGTTTCCTAGAAGTATAACTTTATAGATAGCTATGTTTAAAATTAATTTAGGAATTAAATTTCTTAAACCTACCTAATTATAATTAACGTAAAATACTGACAATTAAAATAATTCATAGCACTTATATTTATTTAATTATTTAAGATAAACTTCTTTCTTTGGAATGACAAAAAAAGAGAGTTTATATAGAACGAGTAATGAAGATTGCATCTGAATCGAGACACAACACGCATATCAAAGTTAATATAAAGCGAGTAGGATGATAAGATCTCTCACAAAACGATAACATTTTCTTTTTGCAGAATATTAAATGGAAATATTTTAAATATTTTTTGGCATTAGGATTCTTTTAGTAGTTGTGTAGCTATAAAGCTTTGTTTCATCTTAGACACACAGATACGTCCAATGTAATACCTCTCCGTGACGTCATCGTCACTCGGAGAGATAAAAACCTGTGTCAAGGGGAAATTCAAGTGATAATTTTATGAATTACTCTAATTCCAAAACATTCCAGCATAGAACTCTTCGAGAATTATTTTCCAATGATTGAAAAATCAAAATAAGTATAAATTCCTTCAAATATTAGAATAAGCTAGTCCTAAGAAATGTTAAATAATTTAGATTTTTAAAATCTTTTGGTTATTTTTAGGATGCTTCACTGTGCAGGTAGAATTAGTAGATTATTTCCCTCTAAGCTCATATCAATAACCATTCACTTAAAAAGGCACCATATCAGCTTAAAATGTGTAAAGTAAAGCCCAAAGGTGTTTATTCGCACCATTCGAACAGATTTATATTAAAAACACTATTTCCGTTTAAAAAACAATTTAAATAAGGGTCAATTAACACCTAAAGGTGTGTCTACGTACCAGTGAATCACAATTTCCTTAAAAAATACCTTAAAAGAGTCAACTAGCACCTTTTTACGAAGAAAACACCATTTCATTTAAAAAACACTCCAAAAAGAGTGTATAAACACCTCAAGGTATTTCCAAACACCCATGAAACACCTTTTTTTCTAACAGTGTACGTATTTTCTGGCTATAGCCTTCATATTGACTATGCCTGGGTGATTGCGATGTAGCTCTTCCAAAATTCTAGCTTGACATTTTAAAGGAATAACCACTCTCATACCCCGTAAGAGGCAGTTGTGCGTTACGGTGAGGTCGTCTCGTTTGGAGAAATAGAATCTTGAATCTTCCTCCTCCTTCGGTAGCCGTTCAAAGTATAGTCGACAACTCGAGATAAATAGGATCGTATCGGGTAGCTTGAGCGATGTTATGACTAGTCAGTTGCAGGCAGCTAATCTGTTGTAATTTAAAGAGATCTGCTCCATCTTCTTTATCAGGGACCGTAACTTGTAAAGTAAGCCGCGAGAGAGAGTCGGCATTCGCGAGTGCAGGTCCGTGCTTGTACTTAATAGAATATGAATGCGCCGCAAGCATAACGGCCCAACGTTGAAGGCGTGACGCTGCCAACACGGGAAGACCCGAATGATGACCAAAAATTCGCGTCAAAGGCTGTTGATCCGTGTATAGTGTAAAGTGATGTCCGTATAAATAGGAATGAAATTTCTCGATACCGAAGATGATGGCCAGAGCTTCTTTTTCCACTTGTGCGTAATTCTGCTCGGTATCGTTATGGTACGAGATGCGTACGCGATGGGGCGTTCATCACCTTCCGGCATAAGATCTGCTAACACACAGCCAAGCCCATAGGGAGAGGCACCACAGGATGATATCAGAGGAAGGGCTGGATCATAATTAACCAAAACGTGGTCAGAGGTTAATTCGTTTCTGATGTTCTCAAAAGCAGCGCTACACTCTGGTTCATTCTTGTTTAATAATTTATGGAAGGGGTGAAGTTTCATGCTGATAATTTTAATGAATTTTCCATAATAATTGACTAGTTCTATGAATGAACGTAACTGCGATCGTTGGTGGGACATGGAGCATTTTTTATAGCTTCAATCTTCTTCTTAGTCGGATGCAGACCTTTAGCATCAAGTATATGACCCAAAGATTCCAGTGATCCCACAAAGAATTTACGTTTTTCACGGCGGACCCGCAATTTATAGTTGTTCAAACGTTGTAGTACTTTATCCAGATTTTCTAAGTAATTGTCCTCCGTTTCTCCCGTGACTAAAATATTATCTCGGAAATTACTAGTCGCTTCTAAACCAGACAAGACTTGTTCTAGGGCTTTCTGGAAGATGGCGGGAGAAGAAGCTATGCCATAAGCTAGCCTATTGACTTTGTATAACCCCTTGGAAGTGTTTATAGTCCAAAATTTGCTGGTTTCTTCATCCACTAGAATCTGCATGAATGCTTCGCTTAAATCAATTTCAGTGTACTTTGTGCCTTTAGTTAATTTCTCGAACATTTCTTCGATACGATGCATGGGGTGTTGGTCTACTTGTAATGATGGATTTACGGTAATTTTATAATCTCCACATAAAAGGATAGATCCATCCGGCTTAACAATTGGAACAACGGGCGTAGCCCAATCGCTGAAGTGAACTGGAGTAATAATGTTTTCCCGTTCCAGTCGTTCTAATTCTTGATCTACACTTTCTCTGAGAGCATAGGCTATATTGCGAGCTTTACAAAACTTCGGTTTAGTACCTTCTCTGAGATGAAGATGAGCCTCAAAATTCAATAGTTTGGCTATGGTGGGACCCAAAACTACGTGGTGTTTATCCAAAATGTCCTTCACCTTTTTGGGATACTCAGTTGTGGTTAAAGTGGAAACTTGTCCATATTTTTCTCGGATTACTTTCTTCCAATTCAACGTTAATTTCAACAGCCAACTTCGTCCCATGAGAGGTTTTCCGCATCCCTCTAATACGTAGAGCATATCGTGTATAACTTGTGACTCGTACTGAATTGAGACTGGTATTACACCCAAAGGTTGGACTGGCTCGTTTGTATACTGTAACATTCACATTCATAACTCCCGCCGCCCAATACTCCCGCTAGAGCGCGCCATGCTCTACGGGCTCTGAACTCCGCTTCGGAGAGAAACGAAAGACATTCTCGTTCCCGGCTCTCTAGTACGAGGCCGCATGTAAATACCAGAGAGATAAACCCACAATAAAAATCAGTTAATGTTATTAGTTTAACCCTCGTTTATTCACTCGACTAACAAACATTACAATGGCGACGGAGATGGGATTCTCAAAGTATCATTAAGCTGCAACAACACTTCTGATTCTACTGATCGACTTCGGAGGGACGTCGAAACAAATGAAAAAAGTACACAGCAAACAAAGGAACAGATTCAACGATCATCCGTGATTAACTACGAAACCAACGCGGTGAGCAACACCGATAGTTATCCGTAACTCAGCGACAATAGTTATTCGTAACTAAACGGCGATAGTTATCCGTAACAAGTCTCAACTTCTCTAGCAATTCCGAACAAAATCGGGCCTAATCTCCTCTTCGTGGACCACGAAGCAAGCTCGGGAAAACCAGCGGCTCCCATAGCCGTCTCCGACTTCCAAGTCACGCGAACCGAGGCTAAACGAGTACCGCCGTAATTTTATCGACTCCGAGTATCACACGTGCAATGGCTGATGCGGCATCAACCACCACTAACATTTATCAAATGGGAACAGTAGGTTTATTAGAAACTTTTAATCCTCAAACCATTTCGTGGAAACAGTATTCTTCCAAGCTTAACGCCTACTTCATCGCCAATGGACTAAAAGAAGAAGATCGCAAGCGTGCCGTTTTAATGACTGTAATGGACAACCAAACATTTGCGTTATTAGCGGGACTCGTTCAACCTGAAGATCCCATTGATATCGCGTACTCCCAGTTAGTAGAACACTTGAGCACTTATTTTAATCCAAAACCCTCGAAAGGCATCTCTCGCTGTAAGTTTTACCGACGGAACAGACTTCCGGGTGAAAGCGTTGTCTCATAAATTTCGGACTTAAAGAATTTATCGGAAAACTGCGACTTCGGCGCCAACCTCGAGTCCATGATTTTAGACCGAATTATGATGGGCATCAACGATGAAGCAATGCTTCGGCGCATGTTAGCTGGCGAGGATGAAACTAATTGCAACTTGGCAGCCGCGACTAAGGCACTTTTGTCAATGGAAATGATAAATAAAGACGTGAAAGAACTGAAATCCTCCATACCGCAAGTGGAAAATTACCACGTCAACGTTGTTAATACTTTTAACAAGCAACTAGCCTTTAATCGGAATCGTATGAGACCTTCGAACCTATCAAACACGCATGGACAATCCAACGTGAGGCATGATGTACATCAGAACCTGAAATGTGCCAGGTGCACGAAGACTGATCATGTGGGCCCGAACTGCCCTTACATCAATGCTGTTTGTGGCGGCTGTGGAAAAACAGGACACTTAGTCAAAGCTTGCTACTCAATGAAGCAAGACAAATCAGCCCCGAAACGAGGCAATGGTAGGAAGAAAACAAGGGACTATAATAGTGGAACTAACAATGTGGTCGAATCGTCCGACGATGAACCCATTTTACCTCATCAAGAATACATAACGTATGACTATAATAGCGGAACAAACAATGTGGTCGAATCGTCCGACGATGAACCCATTTTACCTCACCAAGAATACATAATGTATACTGATGGTACCAACCACGTTCATGACTCCTTGGATGAAACTATCGCGCCTATTCGAGAGCAATATCTTTGCCATCTCGAGCCTGGGAATGCACGAGATCCTGACCTTAACCTCAGAGACGATGAGGCCCCCCCAAGTAGATAATGGTTCCGGATTCACGATAATGTCGGAATCTGTGTTCAACGACCTATCGGGAGCCGGCACGTTACAACCGTTCCCGAAGCGCTTAAAATCCTACACCGGAAACGATCTTGATATTCTCGGTACATGCCTAGTCACCGCCACATACCATGGTAGAACTAGCACCTTACCTTTGCTCGTGATCAAAGGTACAGGACCGAGCCTCTGCGGACGAAAATGGCTGTATTCAGCGCTGGCTATTTTACCATCGCTTAACGAATTAGCCGTCAACCAAACGAGAGTGGCTTCAAGCGCACCTGCAACTGCACCAACTATGGCCGAACCGTTAACCTTGGATGACGTCCTGACCAGTCACAAGGCGTTATTTCAACCAGGTCTCGGCAAACTTGAAGATTTCAAGGTCAAGCTATATGTTAAGCCTAACATAACACCTAAATTTTGCAAAGCGAGGTCCGTCTCCTATGCCATGAAATCACGAGTCGAAGATGAATTATCCCGCTTGGAAGCCGCCGGAATCATTGAGAGTATTCCATACTCAGAATTTGCTTCTCCGATCGTTCCCGTTTTGAAACCCCCGCCAAACATTTTGCACCAAGAGGGTCTCGATCAAGGTAAAGCCACAATCGACGACGACCATTCCGATAGTGTTACCAGATCTTACACACTTGAGACGCCGATCTACGCTAAAAATTTTGGATGCAAATGGCTTCCGGGTGTCGTCATTAAACGCCTTGGACGCGTGCTGTACGAGATCAACACCTCGAAAGGTTTGATCCGACGACACATAAATCAAGTACGTCCCAACGCACACCCCATACCTGACCTACGTTCCGATCCGGATTCATCCATCGATCTCGACTTTTACCCGGAACTCCACACTTCCCGCAACAACGTCGCGCCGACCTCACTCCCAACGCCAAACCGCACACTTGTAACGCCTAGACAACAGGATAGACCGCGCCCACCTACACCAACTCTTCGCCAAGTCACTACAACTAACACCTAGCTTCAGTTGACCCGACCACCAGAGCCTTCCAGCACTCCATCACTGCCAAGAAGCCGGCCAGTTCGCACAACACACCCACCCTCGCGCTACAAGGATTATATCTCCAAATGAACTATTAACTGAGATTAGACATTACATTCCGAATTAAGAATAGGCACTACTCATTATGACAACCTAAGTTTTTTTAATTATTATTTATTCCTCTATAAGTTCCATAATAATCTTAATTGATAATAACATTTGCTCATTCATAAGTTCCTAAGTAATTTTAAGTATTTCGAACACATGCCCTTTCTCTGTAACAGTTCATTAAAAAAAAGGGAGGTATTGTAACATTCACATTCATAACTCCCGCCGCCCAATACTCCCGCTAGAGCGCGCCATGCTCTACGGGCTCTGAACTCCGCTTAGGAGAGAAAGGAAAGGCATTCTCGTTCCCGGCTCTCTAGTACGAGGCCGCATGTAAATACCAGAGAGATAAACCCACAATAAAATCAGTTAATGTTATTAGTTTAACCCTCGTTTATTCACTCGACTAACAAACATTACATATACGTTGAGAGTTTCTTCCTTGTAGGTTCCAAAGGTATATGATGAAATTCACTGTCATACAGTTGTTTTGAAATAACTGAGACTGAGGCACCGGTGTCTAATTCCATTAAAAGGGGCTTTGCATTGACCAGTAGTTCCACCATAATAGGAGTATCTTCCCTTGCATTGTCGGTCTTTACCGTGTAGATCTGGCCTCAAAATAAATCATCATCTTCTGTGAGAGATTCCTCCTCCTATCTCATATCGGTATCGAGAGAATTGAAGTTGGGAGGCTTCCGAGTGTGGTTTTTTTCTTTCGCTTAGCATTTGTGGGCGTGTTCATTTGGCACACGCGTTGGATATGTCCATGACTTTTGCAGCGGTTACATTGTGCCCTCTAGAATTTGCAAGCTACTTCGGTATGAGTAGTACCGCCACAACGGTAGCAAGCTGGCCGATTAACGGTAGTATTCCTTGTACCAGAAGCTGGGACCCTGTGCCGGGGTGTGGTAGAGTAAGAAGGGCCGGAAGAGCGTGAAGAAAACTGTTGACCAGGGTAAGAGATAGCGTGGACCGTACCACGATCGGAGGAAATTGAACCATGAAGTTTAACGGAATCTTTCGCGGCAGTTTCCATTGAAACGGCGATATCGACAGCTTGTTGGAAAGTTAGTTTTTGCTCCGATAACAGACGTTTTAAAATGCCTTTGTTGGCCAAACCGGAAATAAACTGGTCGCGCAAAACATCATCGAGGGTAGCACCAAAGTCACAACGAACCGAGAGGCGTTTAATTTCTGCTACATAGGCGGAGATTGGTTGAGATGAAGAGAGACGGCAACGGTGGAAGCGAAAGCGTTCCGCGACGAGCGAAGGCTTAGGCGATAAATGATCGAAGGAGCGGCGGGCGTTGTGAGACTTCGTAATAAAGTGTACGTGTTGGGGCCAAGTAAAGTCAAAAATGTTGGTACTTTCTTCGCTGGGGGTACATCATGGGCCAAAAGGTACAGATGAACACGTTCCACATAAGTAGGCCAATCACATGTTGACGAGTCGAACGGTTCCACGAACAAAGGCGTAGCGGCGGCCATAGCGAGAGAAATGGTGGGGTCGAGAAAATAATTTTCTCCGTCGCCATTTGTTATATATTTTGTATACTCTTTAAAATAACATTAATTTATTCCGGGTCTAAACTTCTGGCGACTAATCGATAAATTAAGAGTCAATGTTTTCTTACTAAATAAGTTTAACAGTTTAAACTGAGTCCAATAAACAATATATATTATTAAAAATTCGAGAGAGTCGTGCTCTGTTCTTTCTCTAATGGCTTTCTGCCGCGCACTGCTCGCGTAGTGCGTTAAGCCTAACATAAGCCCAACACAAAATATTAAGGCTTACCTTTAAATATAGTTTGAATCAGTTTTTTTGCCGCATTTCTCATAAACCTCATCCTGCTTTGAGTCAGGTGGGAACACGTGATCGTACGCAAAGCATTTATTGACATCGGGTAGGGAAACTTGATTTTGCGCTTTTGAAAAATGCACGACTATTTTGGCGCCTTCGTTGGTTTCCCGGCGGACCAGGGGACGAGAACGTACCACAACCGTGACTGGAATGACTTTCAATTCTTCCATTGCAAGAGTGGTGGCTTCTATTTAAATGAAAAGGGCATAAGTTAAATAAAACGGGCCTATTTTTAAATCAGATTAATACGCCAGTTAGATTCGCGTAAAGAAATTATTGAATCAATACTAGAGTTGGCTCGAGGAGAGACTCGGGTAACGGAAGTTACAGCCGTTGATTTGACTGAGCCGAGCATTTTTGAATTTGTTTGACCACTAAAATAGTACACAAGGGTCGGTCAAGAGGTTTAAATGGTAATGGAATTTATGCGCGTGACTTCGTCTCGAGAGGTCGCATGTTTTTTATTCGCGAGGTTTTTTAAATTTTTTAAACTTTCAACCTTTTGTGTTAGGCTTAATTCAAAATTTTTTAATTTACTTAAATTTCGAAGTTTTCTTTCACAAAATTAGCGGAGTGGCCTGGATTAGTGGAAATGCAGCCCCCAATTTGGCGTGGGGGCTTAGTGGCGCCCTTTTCCAGAACCAGGGTTAGATTTAGGGTTACTTTTGTCGCCAGTCTCTGGATTCTACTGCTTCTTTTTCTATTCCTCGGATACTTCTTCAGTGGTGACTTTGAAACTTTGAAATTCAGTGTTCGACCTTTGGATGACACATATTTCTACGCACCTTTGGCTTCGTACTCAACTTCGTGCTATGTTGACGTTCGAGGATTCCGCCTTCGCTCGCTCCCGACTCTATTACCCTTCTACGCGGTCGCTTGTACCATACCCAATTTGATAGCGGTACGTTTTGATGCCATCGGTTCTTGTGGTGATGTTGAACTTAATCGTGGTCCTCCTCTCAATGTTAAATGGCCTTGCGGTCATTGCCAAAAACCAATTTTGGATAACCGTAAGGCGCTTCTCCGTGAAGGTGCTTCTTACCAGCAATTGTTTCATGCGAAATGCGTTCACATGCAACGTGCAGAATATCGCAGTCTTGGTTCCTCTGATGAACTATACCTTTGTCCAACGTGCTCCTTGCCTGCATTTAGTGACTCGTTTTTCTCCATCCATGACTCACAATCTGATAGTTCCCGTTCTTCTCGGTTGAATCTGCAACGTTCGAGGACAGTCACATACCTTCATTCCAACGTTCGAAGTGTCCGCAATAAATTGCAGTATTTGTCCCTATTGAATTCACTACAGTACGACATGATTGGCCTCACGGAAACGTGGCTTGATGGGACGGTACTGGACTCTGAGCTATTTCCGTCCAACTATGTTACTTTTCGATGAGATCGCCCGAAGAGGGGTGGTGGAGTCCTACTGGCGATACATGACACCCTTCTTCCAGTACCAATAGACATCCCAGAGGATAGACTTGTCACTGAGGAAGGCACACCTTTATAAGCAGTATTCGCTTTCTTCACATGTGGCACTCGCACTGCTGTCACTGGATGCGTCTACCAACCTCCTAGGTCTTCCTTGGCTTACATGGTATCTTTGTGCGGCCTTTTGGGATTTTTACATGAGACACTCCCGCCGCATGATGTGTTACTTTTGATGGGTAATTTCAATTTACATATTCCTTGGTCGGATCCATCGCCTCGTACTGCTGAGGAACAACTTTTCTCCGACACAATCCTTGGCCTTGGTCTTGAACAAACGGTTACTACCGCCACCCGGGGCGATCACATTCTGGATTTGGTCTTCATAGACGATTAACGTTTTTTAAATGAGACTACGACTAGAGACAATCTTCCTGGATGCGACCACTTAGCGATTGTTGGTTCTCTTAACATACCTAAAAGATTTACCCAGACTGTGAATCGTACCATCCTAAACTATAAGAACCTAGATCTGGAGAATCTACGTAATACTATGCGATATGCACCATGGGATTTGCTCTATTCTACTGATGATATCGATGAGATATGGCAGAATTGGCTTGATATCTTTTAGGCCTGCGTGAGGGATAACATCCCATCTGTAACGCTGCTGTTATATATTTTGTTTACTCTTTAATATAACATTAATTTATTCCGGGTCTAAACTTCTAGTGACTAATCGATAAATTAAGAGTCAATGCTTTCTTACTGAATAAGTTAAATAGTTTTAACTGAGGCCAATAAACAACATATATTATTAACATTCGAGAGAGTCGTGCTCTGTTCTTTCTCAATGGCTTTCTACCGCGCACTGCTCGCGTATTGCGTACTATTATAATTGCCCATAGCAATTTGAAAAATAAGAGCGCCAAAAATCAGAGACGCTTACGCCATCTATATGCTTAAGAACACAACATTCAAAACATATATTTTTAACTTTATAAAAACCAAAAAAAATGATTGATATTGAAAAATAGGAAATCAACTTGTAGCTCACTAAAAGTCTGTAGTTCTTGTTTAAAAATCGAATTTCTTAAGTGATTGAATTACGCGTTTAGAGCGGCGGATCACCGGAGTGGTAGTTGGAGTGCGGTCACTCGGTGGTGTAGGAGATGGATTGTTTATGGGAGGGTTAAATGATGACTGGTGACTTTCCAGTATAGAAGTATTATCAAGTATTTGTCGGGGCAATTGTTCCGATCCATGACTAGTGACATTGTTGTTAGGGACGTAGATACGATTGGCAAGATTCTGAGTTTGTGGTAGGATATTCGGGTTTGAGATCGTTGTGTTAGGCGATTCCACACGTTCGAGGATCTGATCTAGGTGTCTTTTCCAAATACTATGTTCTTGTGTTTGGAGCTGATAGGACAAATGTCCTGTTTTCTTGATTACTTTAGCAGGTGTCCATGTAGGTTTGGATGTGCGATAATCGCGAGCATATACTGTATCCCAACATTGAATTCCTGATGACGTGTACGATTACTTCGGAAAACTTGAGCCGTTTGGTTACCTTGAATCTTGGTGTTGATGTCAGGTTTCAATAAGATGAGACGTGTACGTAATGACAGTTTGAGGAACAAGTTAGCCGGCGTTTCCCCCGTAGTAGCGTGAGGGGCTTTTCTATAGGTCAGTAAAAACTCATCCAATTGAGAGGAAATTTAGGCTGATGGATGAGAATGTTTCAGGCTTCTTTTAAGTGTCTGAACAAACCGTTCCGCCAATCCATTAGTTGACGGATGGAAAGGCGCTGTGAATACGTGTTTTATGCCATTATTATTCATGAAGGTTTCGAATTCTGAGCTCGTGAAGCATGGACCATTATCACTAACAATGCATTCCGCTAGTCCAAATCTTGAGAAGACGTTTGATAGTGATTTTATAGTTTGTTCCGATGTACATGTTTTTGATATATATACTTCAGGCCACTTTGAGTAGGCGTCGACTAGTACGAAAAACATAAGATTGCAAAAAGGACCGGCATAGTCCACATGTAGACGTTGAAAAGGCCTATCCGCATTTATCCAAGGATGTGGCGTACTTTTGATCGGACACTTGCTCAGTGTTTGACATTCAGTGCAGGTTTTCACGGTTCTTTCTAAATCTTTATCAATTCCTTTCCAATATACGTAACTTCTGGCTATAGCCTTCATATTGACTATGCCTGGGTGATTACAATGTAGCTCTTCCAAAATTCTAGCTTGACATTTTAAAGGAATAACCACTCTCATACCCCGTAAGAGGCAGTTGTGCGTTACGGTGAGGTCGTCTCGTTTGGATAAATAGAATCTTAGATCTTCCTCCTCCTTCGGTAAATTTGGCCAGCCGTTCCAATTCTTGATCTACTCTTTCTCTGAGAGAATAGGCTATATTACGAGCTTTACAAAACTTCGGTTTAGTACCTTCTCTGAGATGAAGATGAGCCTCAAAATTTAATAGTTTGCCTATGGTGGGACCAAAAACTACGTGGTGTTTATCCAAAATGTCCTTCACCTTTTTGGGATACTCAGATGTGGTTAAAGTGGAAACTTGTCCATATTTTTCTCGGATTACTTTCTTCCAATTCAACGTTAATTTCAACAGCCAACTTCGTCCCATGAGAGGTTTTCCGCATCCCTCTAATACGTATAGCATATCGTGTATAACTTGTGACTCATACTGAATTGAGACTGGTATTAGGAACAAAGGTTGGACTGGCTCATTTGTATACGTTGAGAGTTTCTTCCTTGTAGGTTCCAAAGGTATGTGAGGAAATTCACTGTCATACAGTTGTTTTGAAATGACTGAGACTGAGGCACCGATGTCTAATTCCATTAAAAGGGGCTTTGCATTGACCAGTAGTTCCACCATAATAGGAGTATCTTCCCTTGCATTGTCGGTCTTTACCGTGTAGAGCTGGCCTCAAAATAAATCATCATCTTCTGTGAGAGATTCCTCCTCCTCTCTCATATCGGTATCGAGAGTATTGAAGTTGGGAGGCTTCCGAGTGTGGTGAGAATTCTTCCGCTTAGCATTTGTAGGCGTGTTCATTTGACACACGCGTTGGATATGTCCATGACGTTTGCAGCGGTTACATTGTGCCCTCTAGAATTTGCAAGCTATTTCGGTATGAGTAGTGTTTCGGTGCTATAGCTTCCGTCCAGCCCTGTTATATAGCTTCCGTCCAGCCCTGTAATATAGCTTCCGTCCAGCCCTGTAATATAGCTTCCGTCCAGCCCTGTAATATAGCTTCCGTCCAGCCCTGTAATATAGCTTCCGTCCAGCCCTGTAATATAGCTTCCGTCCAGCCCTGTAATATAGCTTCCGTCCAGCCCTTTAACTTGGCTACCCGGTTTTCATGCAAGCTGATATACAGCCCTGGCAGAACCACTCGCGTCTCTCGCGCTCACTAGACGGCTGCTTCAGTATCGAAGTTGTAACAACGTTTATGAACTATTAATAAATGCTAAAGTTGACTCAGATCTGATCTTACTAACACTAATATCATCCAGAAAACTAAAGAAAGAAACAAGTAGTACCGCCACAACGGTAGCAAGCTGGCCGATTAACGGTAGTAAGCGGGCCGATTAACGGTAGTATTCCTTGTACCAGAAGCTGGGACCCTGGGCTGGGGTGTGGTAGATGAAGAAGGGCCGGAAGAGCGTGAAGAAAACTGTTGACCAGGGTAAGAGATAGCGTGCACCGTACCACGATCGGAGGAAGCTGAACCATGAAGTTCAACGGAATCTTTCGCGGCAATTTCCATTGAACCGGCGATGTCGACATCTTGTTGGAAAGTTAGTGTTTGCTCCGATTACTGACGATTTAAAATGCCTTCGTTGGCAAGACCGGAAATAAACTGGTCACGCAAAACATCATCGAGGGTAGCACCAAAGTCACAACGAACCGAGAGGCGTTTAATTTCTCCTACATAGGCGGAGATTGGTTGAGATGAAGAGAGACGGCAACGGTGGAAGCGAAAGCGTTCCGCGACGAGCAAAGGCTTAGGCGATAAATGGTCGCTAAGAGCACTTGCGAGTTCAGCGAGAGCCTTACTGGAAGGAGCGGCGGGCGCTGTGAGACTTCGTAATAAAGTGTACGTGTTGGGGCCAAGTAAAGTCAAAAATGTTGGTACTTATTTCGCTGCGGGTACATCATAGGCCAAAAACTAGAGATGAAAACGTTCCATATAAGTAGCCAATCACATGTTGACAAGTCGAAGGGTTGCACGATCAAAGGCGTAGCGGCGGCCAAAGCGATAGAAATGGTGGGGTCGAGAAAAAAATTTTCTCCGGCGCCAATTGTTATATATTCTGTTTACTCTTTAAAGTAACATTAATTTATTCCAAGTCTAAACTTCTGGTGACTAATCGATAAATTAAGAGTCAATGCTTTCTTACTAAATAAGTTTAATAGTTTAATAGTTTAAACTGAGGCCAATAAACAATACATATTATTAACATTCGAGAGAGTCATGCTCTGTTCTTTCTCTAATGGCTTTCTGCCGCGCACTGCTCGCGTAGTGCGTTACTAAGCCTAACATAAGCCCAACACAAAATATTAAGGCATACCCTTAAATATAGTTTGAATAAATTTTTTGCCGCATTTCTCATAAACTTCATCCTGCTTTGAGTCAGGTGGGAACACGTGATCGTACGCAAAGCATTTATTGACATCGGGAAGGGAACCTTGATTTTGCGCCTTTGAAAAATTAAATCTATTTGGTTTGGAACCTTTCGGACAAATCTTTCAAAAACTATGTAAGATAGGTTTTCGAATCTTATGAGAGAAGAAACGTTTTCAGTATCGGTTCTATTTCATCCGCGAAGAAAACAATCTTTCAAGGCGAAATGGGGGCTGGCTATCCGGTGGCAGGCGAAATGGGGGCTGGCTATCCGGTGGCAGGCAAAATGGGTGCTGGCGATCCGGTGGCAGGCAAAATGGGTGTTGGCGATCCCGTGGCAGGCAAAATGGGTGCTGGCGATCCGGTGGCAGGCGAAATGGGTCCTGGCGATCCGGTGGCAGGCGAAATGGGTCCTGGCGATCCGGTGGCAGGCGCAAAACATGCTGGCGATACAGTGGCACGCGAGGAAGATGTTGGCGATGCGGTGGCAGGCGAAGAAGATGTTGGCGATGCGGTGGCAGGCAAAATGGGTGCTGGCGATGCGGTGGCAGGCGAAGAAGATGTTGGCGATGCGGTGGCAGGCAAAATGGGTGCTGGCGATGCGGTGGCAGGCGCAGAAGATGTTGGCAATGCGGTGGCAGGCAAAATGGGGGTTGTCGATCTGGTGGCAGGCGAGGAAGATGTTGGCGATGCGTTGGCAAGCGAAAAAGATGTTGTCGATGCGGTGGCAGGCGAAGAAGATGTTGCCGATGCGGTGGCAGGCGAAGAAGATGTTGGCGATGTGGTGGCAGGCGAAGAAGATGTTGGCGATGCGTTGGCAGGCGAAGAAGATGTTGGCGATGCGGTGGCAGGCGAAGAAGATGTTGGCGATGCGGTGGCAGGCGAAGAAGATGTTGGCGATGCGGTGGCAGGCGAAGAAGATGTTGGCGATGCGTTTGCAAGCGAAGAAGATGTTGTCGATGCGGTGGCAGGCGAAGAAGATGTTGGCGATGCGGTGGCAGGCGAAGAAGATGTTGGCGATGCGGTGGCAGGCGAAGAAGATGTTGGCGATGCGGTGGCAGGAGAAGAAGATGTTGCCGATGCGTTGGCAGGAGAAGAAGATGTTGTCGATGCGTTGGCAAGCGAAGAAGATGTTGGCGATGCGGTGGCAGGTGAAGAAGATGTTGTCGATGCGGTGGCAGGCGAAGAAGATGTTGGCGATGCGTTGGCAAGCGAAAAATATTTTGTCGATGCGGTGGCAGGCGAAGAAGATGTTGGCGATGCGTTGGCAAGCGAAGAAGATGTTGTCGATGCGGTGGCAGGCGAAGAAGATGTTGTCGATGCGGTGGCAGGCGAAGAAGATGTTGCCGATGCGTTGGCAAGCGAAGAAGATGTTGTCGATGCGGTGGCAGGCGTAGAAGATGTTGGCGATGAGTTGGCAGGCGAAGAAGATGTTGGCGATGCGGTG
The DNA here is from genome assembly GCF_054372755.1 of Phalangium opilio. Classification (NCBI taxonomy): domain Eukaryota; kingdom Metazoa; phylum Arthropoda; class Arachnida; order Opiliones; family Phalangiidae; genus Phalangium; species Phalangium opilio. The sequence continues at coordinate 2,236,429 of NW_028324200.1, read as the reverse complement.
GCAGGCGAAGATGTTGGCGATGCGGTGGCAGGCGAAGAAGATGTTGGCGATGCGGTGGCAGGCGTAGAAGATGTTGGCGATGAGTTGGCAGGCGAAGAAGATGTTGGCGATGCGGTGGCAGGCGAAGAAGATGTTGGCGATGCGGTGGCAGGCGAAATGGGAGCTGGCGATCTAGTGGCAGGCAAGATGGGTGTTGGCGATGCGGTGGCAGTCAAAATGGGTACTGGCGATCCGGTGGCAGGCAAAATGGGTGTTGCCGATGCGTTGGCAGGCAAAATGGGTGTTGGCGATGCGTTGGCAGGCAAAATGGGTGCTGACGATGCGGTGGCAAGCGATCAAGATGTTGGCGATGCGGTGGCAGGCGAATAAGATGTTGTCGATGCGGTGGCAGGCGAAGAAGATGTTGCCGATGCGTTGGCAAGCGGAGATGATGTTGTCGATGCGGTGGCAGGCGAAATGGGGGCTGGCGATCCGGTGGCAGGCGAAATGGGGGCTGGCGATCCGGTGGCAGGCGAAATGGGGGCTGGCGATCCGGTGGCAGGCGAAATGGGGGCTGCCGATCCGGTGGCAGGCGAAATGGGGGCTGCCGATCCGGTGGCAGGCAAAATGGGTGTTGGCGATTCGGTGGCAGACAAAATGGGTGCTGACGATGCGGTGGCAGGCGAAGAAGATGTTTGCGATGCGGTGGCAGGCGAAATGGGGGCTGGCGATCCGGTGGCTGGCGAAATGGGTGTTGGCGATCCGGTGGCAGGTGAAATGGGTGCTGGCGATCGAGTGGCAGGCGAAATGGGTGCTGGCGATCGAGTGGCAGGCGAAATGGGTGCTGGCGATCGAGTGGCCGGCGAAATGGGTGCTGGCGATCCGGTGGCAGGTAAAATGGGTGAGTCTCCTTTTTGCCTCACACCGTTTCTCGCTGCCGCATCTCTTTTTTTGCTTGTCCAGCACTTGCTGGTAGAGTTCTTCACCTGTTAATTTATTTGTTGGGACCTCTATCAGTAACGTCATTAGAGAAAATTAGTTATCACGTAATCTTCATCAAGTAATTATTGCTTATATTAGTTGGTCCAATTGAATTCACTCGTTACATTAAATTTTACCTTGACAGGGCCGACCTCTGGGCAAGCTAACTACGAACTTGGCCACACCAATATGGCTTAAATTTCCACTCTTGGTCAAAGGGCTCAAAATATGAGGCTTTACTTTTATCCACGTCCTTATACTGGTAATGTTGATATTTCCCGAAACCTCCGCAGGAAGCAGGAAATCTCCAATGAGGATATGAACAAACCTTAAATTAAAAATTCAATTAAAAACTTTTCATTTTTGTTGGCACCTATGTTTTAAATCAATGCTTATAAACATTAAAATTCCTCAAAATTTATTGTTTGGAGTTAATTTAAATTACAAACAAGCAAAATACATGATTCAAGAGACGATTTTCAGTGAAGTTCTTAACTATTTATTACAGTAGAATGTAAATATATAATTTTTGTATTTACTTTTGGCAGTTTTTAATTTAATATTAAAGTAGCTCGAAGAGTCGAAGTGAAGAGAGTGAAGTAGCAATCGAGGAATTTTCGAGGTTTAAACAAGGCGAGGCATCAATCAAGGATTGTAAAATCTTATTCAGTACGGAGTAATGACGTAAGGTCATCGGTGAAGGCGGCTGTAACTACGGAAAAGTGAGCAGTAGCGTGGGAACGAGGGATATTACGACGGAGTAAGGTGAGGAGGGGTTCCATGCATAAAACGAAAATTAAGCCGGAAAGTGGGCACCCTTGCCTAATGCAAAAGAGAGGAGGGGATTGATGCATCAAAAACTCGTTGAGGCTTTCTACATGGACCCTTCTCTCCAAGGAGTGGGAATCAGAGGTGGTCACTAATGATTCTAATCGTGAAAGTTCCTGGTTATCAGAAACCTTCTTACTGTGCCAAAAAGGAACGCTAAAGCGCTTTATCTCTGGCTTATCGACATTGAACCACCACGGCACCACAGGGATCCACGGCGGTTTGACACAAATCAGAGACTGAAGATGACCACGCATAGCATCTACAAAGAATATTTCATTTAAGGCATTAAAAGGAAGCCTCCAGAAGGGACGGGAACGCGGTATAAATAGCGGCTCAAAAAATCACAAACAACGGGATCATGATCCCAGAAAAAACTCTGAATATGGCGGACGGCTTTGAGTTTCAGAAGAGTACGGATATAGACACGATCAAGTCGGGCAGAAATAAGTTTGCCATGATTACGCGCGCGCCACGTGTAACTTGGCGTCGAAGGATGAAGCGTAGTATATGCGTCAAATAAGTTAAAATCCTGCACTAGAGCACGTAGGGCTCCGCTTAAAGCGAAACGATTTTCTTTACAATTGTTACGGTCAAAATCTGGGTTAAGGTGTTGTGTTCAGGTTCTCACGGATTGTAACTGGTCTTACTCAAGTTAAAACAATTGGTTAAAATAAACATCAGTACTTTATTCAGGTTAAAATCATACAACCGACTGCTAGTCCCAGCCGTAGCTGTCTGTCTTCCCACTACCCCGTCTCCCCTAGATCCGATTCCACGGTTCAGTTCAGTTCCTTACATTAGGGACTCCTGGTATAGTTTTATAGAATCACGAAATAGCGCGTACTTTGATCGCGTTATGTTACAACTTTTTTTTGAGATAGTTATTATTATACTTGATAGCGTTGTGGTCGTCGCATGATGCGTTGTGGGCGACCCGTTGGGCCGGTGTCAGACGCTGGTGTGTTGAGCTAGTGAGGATTAATCTTGGAAGGTGATTGAGGGTTCTGAGGCGTTAGTGTTGTCTTTTGATGAGGTGATGCTTGCCCGTTGTGCGGCGGTGGTTGTTCATGTTGAGGCGGTGACTGACTGATTTGCAGTAGTGGTTTTCTTGGGAATTCTATGACTGTTGTTGCCCTTGATGAGCGTGGACTATTTGGTTGTGTTTTCTTTACCGAGTTTGCAGGACTATTGGACGAGGCTACGTGAGAAAATGCGGTTTCATCCATGGTAAATTGAGGTCGTATTTGGCTTCTTGTCCGTCGGATTATCTTGTTTTGTTGTGTTTGAAGTTGGTAGGAAAACGGTTCTGGTCCTACCGAGGCTATCAGGGCTGGTAACCATAGCCTGGGTCCGGCCAGATAGCGTATGGATTGGCCTGGGTATAGCTGAGGTAGTGATGTTGTCGATCTTTTATTGAAGTTTTCAGTCATGTTGGTTTGTCGTTCTGTAAGAACGCGTCACGTTTCATTTGTTGGATATAGGGGTTCTAATGACGTGTTGGTGGTGGTTAAAGGTGTGCGTATCCTGCGTCCCATCAGAAGTTCTGCTGGCGAGGGGAGATCAGTTTTAGGCGTCGCTTGGTACTCCATCAAGACATCATTGAGATCTTTGTTTTGACGCTTGGCTTTTATCATTGAGTTCTTTATGGTTTGGATGGTCCTTTCTTACATGTCATTCGACTTCGGGTAGTAGGGGCTTGAGGTCACATGAGTTGTACCCCTTTGTTCAAGAAATAGTCGAAATGCCTCTGATGAGAATGGCGGACCGTTGTCTGTGATAAGTTTTTGAGGGGCGTCATGGCGGGAAAATTGAGGTTTCATGAAGTTTATTACTGCTTGAGCGTTTGTTGTGAGCAGCTGCTAGGCCTCTTTAAATTTTGAATGATAATCTACTAGTATTATGTAGTGTTTCGAGTCCAATTCATATAGGTCTGATCCAACCGTTTCCCATGGCAATTGCGGGACCGGATGAGGCGTTAGAGGTATCGCCATGTTAGCTCTATCTCTTTCTCGGCATATGGGGCATGCCCTGACGAAATCCGATATGTGATTGGACATGTGGGCCCAGAATACGTTAATTTTAGCTCTTGCCACAAACGAGTTGATCCCTTGATGTGTGCTATGTATTTTCTTGAGTATCTCATGTTGCAGGGTTTTTGATACCGCGAGGCAGGAACCGCGATAAAGCAGGTTGTCTTCGATGTACAGTTCGTCTTTGTGCTGCCAGAAAGGCTCCAGATCTGATGTGAGGGCCTTTTGAGTGTTTGGCCAACCTTGGTGAATGTATTCGATGATCTGTTTTAGTGTCGGATCTGCTTGAGTCGCTCGTTTATTCTTGTCTTGTATGGTTGCTGGGAATGTGGTGATAGCGTGTACCGCTGTGTGCGGACCCTCAAGGTTGTCGGTTTTTATAAGGGTATGAGACTCATGGGCTCGTGAGAGTGTGTCAGCTATATATAGTTCAGGGCCGGGAACATAAACCAGGTGCATATTGTAACGGAAAAGGCGCATCACTAGACGTTGTAGCCGCGGCGACAGGATGTGCAATGGTTTATGCACTATAGCCAGAAGGGGTTTATGGTCAGTCTGTACCGTGAACACTGTGCCCGCTGTGTAGAAGTTGAAATGTTCACATGCAAATACGACACCCAGGAGCTCTTTTTCTATTTGAGAATAACGAGTTAGCGTCGGTGTGAAAGCTATTTGAGAATAGCGAGTTAGCGTCGCTGTGAAAGCAGTCGACGTGAATTCGACGGGATGAGAGTCTTGCAGAAGAACATCTCCAACCCCACTTTGACTAGTATCGACAGAAATGACTATTGGGCGTTCCGCGTCGTAAAATGCTAGTACTGGTGCTGTTGATATAAGAGTTTTTAAGTGATCATAGTGAGACCATGAGTGAATCATATACTAGCTCCCTATAAGTTACTCAACCACACTGGCCTAATGTATCCAGCATTTTCTTCCCGCCCAAAATTGTGTTACCTATATGCGACCCCCAGTGAGAGAAAATAACACTAGTCTCGGCGCTTACGTATTTCCGGTAAAAAACCGGAAAAGGGGATCAACCAATGAAACTTCGAACTTAAAGGTAGTTAGTATAAGCAGACGACGTTTTAGAAATGTTGTGATTGTTTGTGACTCATTCGTATTTTATCTTTGAAATTATTTTAATGGGTTAAGGTTGGCGCAATTGGAAGTTTTATTTTTTCGCATTAAAATGGCAGAATTTTGGATATTTGTTGACAAAGCCTAAATGAAAGAAACTCATTTAAATTCAGAGCGTTACCTACGGAATAAGAATTTTTATTCCGTAGGCAACGTTCAGAGGCAGGTACTTTTTATGATGAGAGAACCAAACTTTATTAAAAAATAAGAAAAACAACAACTTAATAATGCGTCTAAAGAACTAATAGAAAAACTTAAAGAAAGGCCCAACCCATTTTTAACGAAGCCTGTTGTGAGACCCAAATTATTTTTTAATGAGTAAAAGAATGAATGTGACGCAAAGAAACCAAAACCTCCAAAACCGTTAATATCATTTGGAACTATCGTCACTTTCAAGTTCTCAAGTTCTCGATACATTAATTTCAAATCCCTAAGAGAGGGCGCCGTCTACTATCACTTTCACCCGCCTCCCCTCCTCTCGACTACTATTCGGAAGAAAATGCTGGATACATTAGGCCAGTGTGACTGAGTAACTTATAGGGAGCTAGTATATGATTCACTCATGGTGAGACTGATGACTAGACTCCCATGTAAAGCCATTTCTTTCTTCAGGATTGTCCGAAGCGGTGCGGTGTCAGTTATTCATGCTGGCAGAAATTTGGAAATGTAATTAATCATTCCAAGAAATCGCTCAAAAGCCTTTTTGTCCGCGGGAGGCGGTAGGGAGCAGATCGCTTTGGTTTTGCGAGGATCGACATGAATTCCTTTGTCGCTTATCTCATGACCCAGGTATGTGATTTCCGGGACGGCTAATTGCATTTTTGAGAGGCTGAACCGTAATCCATGTCTGCTCGCTTGACCCAGAATTTTCATTAGAATTAGGGCATTTGAGTGTACGTCAGTAGAGGCAATCAGGAAATCATCAGTTGAAATGTACACATTAGGGAACTCCGACGTGGGATAGATGGTTATCATAACGTATTGAAAATACTCAGGGACCGTGACAATTCCGTCTGGTATATTTGAAGCGACCCCACGGCGTGGCGGAAGTGCAAAGTTTGGCGCTCGCTGGTATTAGCTCTATTTGCCAGAAGGCGGTCTTGGCGTCTAGTGTTATGAACCCCTTGAGCTCAGCGAAGATTTCTTTTGTCGTTGGCAAAGGATATGGTTGACGTTTTATCGCTTGATTGAGCTTGCGAGGGTCGATACAGATTCTGACTGACCTATCTGGTTTGGGTACGACCACCATTGGGTGAACCCATTCTGTTTGCTCGGAAACTGGTAAAATTATTCCCTCTTCGACCATCCGTGATAATTCTCTCTGAACCGGGGCGCGATAGAGATGGGGAATGTGATGAGCCGCCGATATGGATGGGTTTACATTTGGTACTGACCTGGGAGTTTCCCTAGTGTATAGAAAACCGTTTGGTATTGTTCAATGACCTGAGCTGGTGTGAGTGTTGGCATGTCAGTATTAGCGTGTATCGTCATTACATCAAGTTTTGGTGGAGGCCCTAATGGACGTTGTACATGGTCGATTTGTCCGAGTGTGATTGACGCCTCAGCTCCTAATATGGGTGCTGGTGATGTAAAACTGGCATGTCCATTTCGCAGTGTGAGAGGTGTATTGGAGGTTTGTTACCCTATAACAGGTACCTGGTGACCAGAGTATGACGTTACCCTATGGGTCGGATTTGTCAGCTGCGGTTGGTACGGAAAAGCGTCATACATTCGTTTCGTGATGATATTAACCTGCGACACAGTATCGACTTAAAAAGCGATGGGTGTGCTGTAGATGTATATATCATCATATAGTTCATCTCATCTTCGGCTCTTCTTGACTGTAAGGAATCTTGTCTTTGATCGTCCCGAGAGTTAGGTACCAGTACCAGGCCATAGCTCAAGGTCTATATATGCGCAAAAAATTGCACTATTAGGTTGGCTCGTACAGATCCAAAAAATCTCGGTTTTTCGGAGCTAGGCGCGAGAGGCAGAAATATCTCAAAACATACGAAACAAGGTGACGCGTACCGCTTGAGGATTGAGAGGGCGAAGTGTCACGTGTGATGAAAGTGGGGAGAGAGAAATCTTTCGCTAAACGGTTAACGGTTCCTGGCCGATACTTTTGGGCGCGAAACGGCAAAGATCCTCCGCGAGATCTAGAGTCCGAGGCTCCGACAACATACTTCGGGAGTCGGGTGAGCGAGTCTAGGCCCTGGTTGGTAAAAGTTGCTCCGTGTAAATATACACGAGAATCTCAAGTAAATAATAAAATAGTTATTTAACACTACCATTAATATAATTTTTGGCTTTGAAGCTAACGGCCAGTGATTTTGTTTTGATTATAATTTGTCACGTATTAAAATATCCGGTAAGCCTCTGCTTTGGCTTGGGCACCGGTCGATTCAGCTTGTCATGTTTCACGAGATAGAATAATTATAATATTAATAATAATTAATTATAATATTAATTATAATATTAATAATAATCAATTATAATTATTATAATCAATAGTTTGCACTAATTAATATACTAGAATAGTTATTGTTATTTTGTAAGTAATTAAACAGTCTGTGATATCTAAGGAAAACAAAGTAATTAAAATGTCTGTGAAATAAATAAATTTTATGAAATTTACTGTGCCTATATTTATATTTATTTTTACTCTTATAAACACACAGACGCTTAGTCTGGCAGGTCTCGGACCGGGGGGCCTAAAATGACCAATATCTTGCATTGTTATTTTCATTAAATATGCAATAATATCTCAACATTTAACTATAATATGTTTATTTATACTGATTTAAATATAAATTATTATTTATTTAATAATAAGAATTATTTATTTAATAATAAGAATTATTTATTTAATAATAAGAATTATTTTTTAAAATGGCACATAATTTTATAGAAACAAACTCGGTCGAGTCGCAAGAAATTTTCATCTCTTTTAAAAAAATGTTTTCACCAACTTATTTGGTTATGTCTTTCATGACCTTATGTACAAACTCTTTGGCAGAGTCGCAACAGTCAATCGTCTTATAAAGTTATTCATAGTTTTGTTTGAAAGCACGTCTTTTTTGAAGAGGAATCTGTTTCGATTGCTGTACCTTTTCATTAAAAATGAAAGCCACATGGTGTTCGTGATTGGCTTGTGTGCCTGCCATTCATCCCTATTTAAGCGCGCAATTCAAAGACAATGGTGAATATTGTTTCACTATTATTTCTCAGGGTTAATCTTATACCAGGAGTTAATGGCGTTTGCGTAGAAGGTATTCGGGTTCTAGTGTGGGAGGTATCAAATAAACAATGCGAAAAGTGGGGAATCTGTTGGAAGAATTTACGGAAAAGTGAGTTAGATATTATATTTGGGTGTAAGACCAATAATCGGTGTAATGAAACTGCTCGAAAAGCGTCAATTTTGCTTTAAATATGAACGAGACCAAGCCCGCTGTGACAACGTGGAGGGTAAAGCGACCGGGACGGCACCCAGTGAATTCCTGACCAGAGAAAATTAACGATACTAGATTGCCAATCCGTGACAACGGTATTGGGGGGATGGAGCACCTAGAGGCGATGCCATAAAACGGAGGCCGCTAACTGGTTAGCCAGCAAGACCCTGCCAGTGATGGAACATAAATGTCGAAACCGATGCCATCTGCCCAGCACACCCGCCAGACGAGCTGAAAGCTCAGACCAATTACGGTGCAAGAAGATGTCAGAATTACCTAGGTAAACCCCGAGAAATTTGCCACCATCAGTTCGGGATGGGATCGGTAAATGCAGGGTGGGGGGTTTTTACACCAGGCCCCGCACCAGAGAATAAACGGCTTGCCGTAATTAACCTGAGCCCCCGAAACACGAGAGTACAAGGCGAGGCATCAATCAAGGATTGTAAAATCTTATTCAGTACGGAGAAGCAATCGGGTTTATCGGCGAGGCCGCGAGTGTACCATCCATGGTACCGAGTGTAAAAGAAGCCGTCAGCGTGGGGTCAAGGCCCAAACACGAAACGGACTTAATCACGTAAAACCGAAAGAAATACGGTTAATTACAGTTCAAAAAGGCTAAATACCTTTCAGGAGCCTTTAAAAAGACTGGTACGTGAGAGAGAAAGATTCCTCTCTCGGCACCAAATGTGTCCCGAGAGAGAGCAATTAATCAGCGGTTCCAGGTTCCAGTAAGTGGCACCGCGGAGACGCGAATGTCCAAACCCTCCAAGTATAGATACAATACAAAGATAAGAAAGCAATCTGAAAATATAGTTCAAATGGCCTGAACCGACAAAATTCAAAAATAGATGCTTAACCCGATATATTTACAATTTAACCCTACCCAAAAACTTTCGCTTGGACATTTTTCGTAGATACAAAAAGAGAGATAGTGAGAATGAATGACTGTAATAAAACGGGGTTCTTCGAGAAGCCATGTACTGAGAATACCGCCGTATCAATTAGCTTAAAGGATTCTCGAACCATTTGGGAATAATTAGTAAAACCTTTTTTCAAACAAAAATGATTGAACATCCAAATCAAATTCAACATTTTGTCCTTTAAACGAAGAGTTGTCCTTGAAGTGAAAACTTTTAGCTTTTCTGCACCATAATTTTCAAATTTTTCCACCCTTATTTTAAAATTTTTGCACACATTTTGCAGTGTTTAATACTTCATCATACGCTTCTTAAAGAGATGAATTGCGCCTCTGTAATTTTACTGATAAATCACCAATCAATGAGTACAAGTTGTGAAAAAAGGCCAAACTTGCTGGAAAAGAGGTTTTCGTGACTTCTGTTAGAAGTTTTGATGCCTTTGCAGCATCATCTTTTATCCCAACAGATTCAGCCTCATTTTTTAGGTGAACTACCATAGGGACCCAATTTCTTTCCACTGCTGAGATCAATTTAAAATGGAACATTAACCACCGAGTTTTCGGAAGAGAGTCGAATTTGGTGATCATAATTGCCAGTTCATTTCCAATTTCCTTCACCGCTGTCTGCTTTTTAGGTGATTTGTAGTGATACTTGTAAATATTTTGTACTGTGACAGAGAATTCATATTAAATTAATTGCCGAGAGCAATTGTCTTAATCATGTTAATTTCATTTGTTAATTCTGTTTTGTTGTTGCAAATGGCTAAAGCCCTAGTTAGTAAGGTGTAAAACGCGGTTAGTTATTGGTTAATAGGATGTCGGGATTCTGCGTGGGGGCATGGATGTTGAAAAAGGTTTTCTATATACTGCTACTCTTCGGCAAAATTAGCCTCGAGGAAGTCAAGGGAATCGTCCAAGTCCACGCAGAGATTGTCACCGGGAACTGAGGCTTTAAGCCTTGTCCACAAATTTCGAATTTGATAGTACGCTATCTTGATGTTAAATTCCTTGGCAACCGAACCCCAGTCAATTTCTTCTTCGTAAAAAACACCGCTTTTTCTAATTACGTCTTGGTACTTTATTATGTCCATTTGGGTGAATACACAAGAAATCATACAGTTGATTTACCACTTTTAAATATTTTCTTAAAAATTTAATTAAAACAATACTTAACAGAGCCTTATTGGTTTTTTGAGTATTTTTATCACTTGAGGAATGACTTATGAAAGAGATTCGTATTTTCAACCTCCGTTTAAAAAAGCCTCGTATCACATTTTTCTCATCACTTTGAAAATGTCCCTAAACAAGTATCAAACAGCCTTTAGTTTTTTTATTTATATAATTAATACAAGTTTTAAAATCTGCTACAATCTCCAGTTTAAACTCTTCGTTCTTTAATCAATTCATTTAGGAACATAACAAATTATTAGTTTTTTTTAAGACCGTAAACCATTTTAGGAACTAACAATTTTAAATTATTCAAGTATAAAACTTTCAGTTTTCAAACTTTTTCAACTTAAAAAAAAAGAAATTATTGCAAAAATTTACTATTACTTTGGTTTTAAGCTTAAAATTAAGACCAGCTTTGCTTGGTCTTTTTAGCCACATCGTATATATGCGATGAGGCTATTAGTTTCACTGGGGCCGTAGTAGTGCCACAGTCCCACCTTTGGCAGTATCGTTCGTCATTTTTGAACGACGCTAGAAAAGATTTTCTTCCTTATAGTCGACTATTCAATTCCCAGGTGGACTTCTAAATTTAATTAAATGAAGAAATTTTTTTCGAGGCCGGGTCGGGATATGAACCCCGGCCCAACCGCCCACTATACAAGCATGCTATCCAAATAGCCAAGAAGCTCTCTTGTGAAATCCGAGATTTTTTCGTTAAGCGAAGAAATGGGTGAAGAAATGGAGAGAAACCAGTTCTTCGGTACCATAAGTATATGGAGAAGTATATGGTAGAAGTTTACATTCGGTATCATAAGTATATGGAGCAGTATATGGTAGAAGTTTACATTCGGTATCATAAGTATATGGAGCAGTATATGGTAGAAGTTTACATTCGGTATCATAAGTAGATTATACATTCAGTATCATAAGTATATGGTACAAGTTTACATTCAGTATCATAAGTATATTGTATAAGTTTACATTCGGTATCATAAGTATATTGTATAAGTTTACATTCCATACATTCGGTATCATAAGTATATGGCATAAGTTTACATTTGGTATCATAAGTATATGGTATAAGTTTACATTCAGTATCATAAGTAGCCTCGTTCGTGTATTTTAAAAGGAAGGGAAGAATAACAGTAAGTTTAAGAATTGTTACCTCTCCGAGTGACGTATGTCACGGAGAGGTTCTAAAATCGACAGGCATGTCTGTGTGTGTGTGTGGGTGCGTTTACATTACTATACTTATGAGGACCGCGACGAGAAAACACACCAATCCTGTGGGGACCGTAGTCACTTATGGGGACGCACACCCCGGTCCCCATTAAACCCAAAAAAAACATATGCTCAAATTAATTATTTTTTGATTTTAATTGCTTAAAATTAGTTTTTAAAGTGGTCCCCACAAAGGCGGTAAATTACACATTGCCGATTTTGTGTCACACACGGACTGATAATAGCGCCCCCTTATCGGTCCTCGCAAGAACTAAAAAGCACACACTACTACTTCCGGTATGAGTGAAGGCCCCATAAAAGCGGTATTTTAACAATGATCATAAAAATTAAACACAAACGCACCGTTTTCTTTATTTTGAGAAGATAAGCACATGAATACTTGCTATCTTAACTAGCTCTTATATCAAACGACTAAACAATATTAGATACGACAACATACGAAGTTTACTATTATTCATTTATATGAAAAATAATAATTCAAGGTTAAGAAAAGGGTCCCCATAGCGGATGTAGTAATTCAAATTTAAACACAAAATGTGATTTATTTCAAATTTCAATTTAACAGAAAGACATCAAAAACACGAAGATATTTCTACTTCTTTATACGATATCTAGATAAATCGCTTTATTTTCACCAAAAGCAAAAAACATGAAAAACCGTTGGCTCAAAGGTCCCCATAAAGGATTTAAAAATACAAAATTAGACACAAAATGGTGTAAATTGTAAATTTCATTTATAAAGGTTTTTAAATAATTTTAGATACGACAACTTACGAAGTTTACTATTATTCATTTATATGAAAAATAGTAATACAAAGTTAAGAAAAGGGTCCCCATAGCGGATGTAGCAATTCAAATTTAAACACAAAATGTGATTTATTACAAATTTCAATTTAACAGAAAGACATCAAAAACACGAAGATATTTCTACTTCTTTATACGATATCTAGATAAATCGCTTTATTTTCACCAAAAGCAAAAAACATGAAAAACCGTTGGCTCAAAGGTCCCCATAAAGGATTTAAAAATACAAAATTAGACACAAAATGGTTTAAATTATAAATTTCAAGAAAAAGGTTTTTTTAAAATAAATTTATGCACGACAACCTTCGAAGTTAACTTTTATTCATCTCTTTGAAAGATAATAAAAAAACGTTGGGAATGGGGTCCCCATAGCGGATGTAGTAATTCAAATTTAAACACAAAATGTGATTTATTACAAATTTCAATTTAACAGTAAAACATCAAAAACACGAAGATATTTCTACTTCGTTATACGATATCTAGATAAATCGAATTATTTTCACTAAAAGCAAAAAACATGAAAAACCGTTGGCTCAAAGGTCCCCGTAAAGGATTTAAAAATCCAAAATTAGACACAAAATGGTGTAAATTATAAATTTCAAGTAAAAGTTTTTTTTCAATAAACACGAAAACCTTCGAAGTTAACTTTTATTCATCCATATGAATGATAATAAAAAAATGTTGGGAATGGGGTCCCCATCACTTATGTATTAATTCAAACTTCAACACAAAATGTGATTTACTACAGATTTCAATTTAACAGAAAGAAATCAATAACACGAAGATATTTTTACTTCGTTATACGATATCTAGATAAATCGAATTATTTTCACCAAAAGCAAAAAACATGAAAAACCGTTGGCTCAAAGGTCCCCGTAAAGGACTTAAAAATCCAAAATTAGACACAAAATGGTGTAAATTGTAAATTTCATTTATAAAGGTTTTTAAATAATTTTAGATACGACAACTTACGAAGTTTACTATTATTCATTTATATGAAAAATAGTAATACAAAGTTAAGAAAAGGGTCCCCATAGCGGATGTAGCAATTCAAATTTAAACACAAAATGTTTTTTACTACAGATTTCAGTTTAACAGAAAGAAATCAATAACACGAAGATATTTCTACTTCGTTATACGATATGTAATTAAATCGCATTATTTTCACTAGAAGCAAAAAACATGAAAAACCGTTGGCTCAAAGGTCCCCGTAAAGGGTTTAAAAGTCCAAAATTAGACACAGAATGGTGTAAATTATAAATTTCAAGTAAAAGGTTTTTTTTAAATAATAATATACACGACAACCTTCGAAGTTAACTTTTATTCATCCATATGATAGATAATAAAAAAATGTTGGGAATGGGGTCCCCATAGCGGATGTAGTAAATCAAATTTAAACACAAAATGTGATTTATTATAAATTTCAATTTAAAAGAAAGACATCAAAAACACGAAGATTTTTCTATTTGGTTAATCGCATTATTTTGACCAAAAGCAAAAAACATGGAAAACCGTTGCCTCAAAGGTCCCCGTAAAGGATTTAAAAATACAAAATTAGACGGAAAATGGTGTGAGTTATAAATTTCAATTACAAAGGTTTTTTAAATAATTTCAGACACGACAACCTTCGAAGTTTACTATTATTCATCCATATGAAAGATTATAAAAAAACGTCGGAAAATGGATCCTCATAGCAGATGTGGTTAGTGAAATTTAAACACTAACTGGAAATTATTACGAATCGGCAATCTAGCTTAATTACCCGCCATCGGTAATCTAGCTTGATTTTCTACAATCGGTAATCTAGCTTAACTTCCTTTAATCAGTAATCTAGTTTAATGATAATAATAATAATATTTACCTTTAAGAATTTTCTTATTTACAAAAGTGTCCTGCTTTTAAGTTAAGATTTTAAAATTAAAGAGAGAAAAGCTCTAATTTTTCTGCTATTAGTCAAGACAGAAATTAATGACTTCTTATCCTGGATAAGAAGTCATAAACTTCTGCTTAAGACTAGTAAGATCGTTCAAATAATTGTTTATCTTATCTATAACAAGTTTATAAGATTGTTTTTGTTTGATGTCCATTGGGAGTCTATTCCCGAGCTCTATACCCTTATGCTTCAAGCTTTTATTTCTATATCTGGAGAAGTTTTCCGTATAGAAGTTATTTGTTGTGCCACGAGTTTTTACGTTATTATTTGTTGTTTGAAACCATCCTTCAATAAAGTCAGGGTAATAACTAATTTTTATTCTGTACATGAATTTCAGCACTTCTAGGTGCTAATTATGTTGCAGAGATGTAATATTAGCTTTTGGGCTGGCAGCTGTAAGTGAGTCCAATTTTTGCGCTTTAGCTATCATCTTGATACACTCTTCATGTTTAGCAGTTCCCCTGCTATGTTCACAAAGCATTCGTTAAGCATGTTTGCTACAGTTTCTGGATCTTTGTTTTTATTGGCCTTGTATTCCATCTCCGTTATAAGTTTGGTATTCTTTTGCTTGAGGTATGGCTTAATGGTTTTCCAAATATTGGTCGTTTCATTACTGCCGATTCCAATATTAATTTTGAAGTATCTTGTCTTCTCTTTATGGATAAGAGCGTTGACCAAGTTTGTCAGTTTCCTGTACATATTTTGGTACTTTTCTTTATGAGCATGGTTTACTGTTCTTGTCTTTGTCTTGAATTTGTCTCTTATGTGAATTTGATGTTTTATATTTGAGGTTAGCCACGGGGCGCTTTTAGTAGATACATGTTTTTCTCTTAGCGGAGCATGCTTGTCCAGGTGGTCAATTATTTCATTTTGTAACATCTGTAGGCCCCTTTCTGGGCTGTCAATGGATTCCTTAGCCTTGTTTAATTTTGTATGGAGTTCTTGAACGAATTTCGAGGTAATTTTCTTATGCAGTTTTATACTCATTTTCTTCCTTATGATCCATGTTAGGTCATGGTCAGATGCTCCACATGCCTTTATTATGATCTCTGTGATTCGTTCCGGGTGATTTACATAAATATGATCAGTCAAACTTGTTGAGTTTAGGGTAATTCTGGTCGGGGATGTTATCATTTGTATGAAATTCCCCAGTAGTCTAGCCTTTGCCGATAGCGTGGTGGCTTTTAGGTTACAGTTCGTGTCCCCTATGATCAGAATTTCGTTGTTTGTCTTAAACAGTAAGAAATCAATGTTACTCCTTAGTTTAATGCCATAGACTTGTGCAGAGCTGTATTCTTAAAGAAAATTAATTAGATTTCAACCGAGGTTATCGACTCGCGAACAGACAGCGCTTGGATTCAAGCTTACTTAACTTTCTATAGAGTATTTCATCCATAAAACTTTAAATAGAATTACTCCAATTGTTTTCAACCACTAAACGCTGTCACGAACGTGCTGTCAATTTCTAATAAAACAGGGCATCATTGAAAAAATCGTAAATCGAGGTATTTTTGAAAAATTAAAACTGAATATACTTAACATAAAAGTTTCTGAATGAAAAGTAGAAAAGGACCTAATAGATAGTTTTCACACATGGAGGATTCATACCATTTACACCAGGAGACCGGGCTATCTGGCGGACAAAAACCCGTCTGCTTTTGTCCTCCAGATAGCCCTGGTTCCTGGTGTAAATGGTATGAATCCTCCACGTGTGAAAACTATCTATATAAAGATCTTATGTTCATTTAAAAACGTTTTGAATCCTAAGCAATTTATAATTTTTGGAATATACGGTCCAGAATTTGGCTTTTTTTTTAATAAAAAATCCAATGTTATTTCAATGGGAAGTTTCGAGTTTTTTTCCAAAAAGGCTAATTAATTTTATGTTAATGAAAACCACCCTTGGCAAATTGACTTTTTATAAAATAAACTATTAGATGGATCTCTTCGAAATTTTTACCACATATTGTGAGTCCGGGTTGTTGTTCTATAGATTTTTTCAAAACAGTAAAAATAATACGAAAAAGGTTAAAACCAATCAAAAAACACCTCATTAATCATTAAAGGCTGTATGAAAACTTATGTAAGAGAGGTACCACTCTCCTAGAACTATAATAAGTTTCAGATAATTTAATGACAATCAAAAACTGCATAAAGCCAATGCTACGGTACTTAACAATTATAGACCGATATCAAAAGGGGCGTCGAAGGGGCCGCTATCCTCAGTAGACTGATTGAGAGATAGATCCGGTGAGAAAGGGGGTACTACTTCAGCGGGAAGGAGTACGCTCTGCCTGCGCAACCCCCCTTTTTAAATCGGGCTGCGGAAGATATTTTTAAAACGTCGCGCTTGCGCAGAGAGAAACATAAAAGAGCTACAGTCTCAACTCAGAAGGTCGGGACGGAGGGGGGAGGCGGAAGGGCTATAAACTCGTCTTGTTTGCTCACCGTAACGCCAAAGAGAAGGGAAATTTCCCTCCTCTTTGGTAACGCGTGCTGGAGAAAAAATGAATTGTGGAAGCTAAAAATTGGGAATTTTTCTAATCCAAAGAGAAATATCATTCCAGCTTGAATCCCTTTTCACTCCCGCATTAATATTTTGAATTTTTTTATAGCCAAAAATGTCCAAATTAGGCAACTCACAGCATTTTTCTGGATATTATATAATATAGCTTAATGGGTTGAGAGGAAATAATTCGGTTCGATATTTTAATCATGAATTAAATCTTTCCAGAACAATTATTTAAAAGAAAGGTTTTTTTCAATAAAATAGGTAGTAAAAGTATTTGAATATTTTCTATTTATACTGAATTCGAAATCGTTATGTTAATCTCTATGGAGCTTAACATTACGAGGTGGATAATAGTTTGCGAGTTAGACGTTTTTGTTGCAAAATTTCGAATCATAGCAACCGTTTGAACTCCCCAATTAAAACCAAATTTCTCGTATTGATAAAACTGAAATTCAAATTGTAATTCATGTAATAGTTTCCAATTTCTGGGCCTTTGTGAGTTTAAAAAACTGTGGCCAATGATTGTCTATATGTGAAGTTTTTTAAGCACTGCGAAGAAAAACTCGTTTTTGTATAATATACTGTATTTCAATCTTTATAGTCTAATACACTCTTTAGAATGACAAAGGTTAAAAGGATATTTTTACGAATGGCATCGTCAATTAAACTTAGAATAGGGTTTTTAATAACTTCCTCTTTTATCAAAATATTAGTAATAACTTCCTCTTTTATCAAAATAATTTCAATGCTCATTTTTTACTGCAAAGTGTTCCAATGGTTTTTCATTTTTTTATTTTTGCACTTAAAAAATAATCATTAATTTGATAAATACCTGTTTAGTTGATATTGAAAGTAAATTCTATTTTGTGTTTGATTTGACTTATTACATCTATAATACTTTTATACCAACAATTTCTCACTTTCTTTGCTTTAAAGGAAAATTTGAAGAATTTATGATTCATCTTGAGTTTAACTGTGAAATTTTCATACCCGAGATGGCGATTTTTCGTCTTTTTTCTTTTAATGAATATTAGAAAACTTCCTTAACCAAACGCACGAAAAATGATTACAATTTTTGATGTAAACCTGTTTAAATGAAATGTTAATAAAATCCCGTATTGTGTCTAATTGTGACTATTTACACCTGTTATATGGACCTTTCTTCCAATGGGTTTTTATGTTTTTGCTTTAGATAAAAACTGGATAATTTCCGAAGGTATCGTATAACACATTAAAAGAGCCTCGAATATTTGATATCTACCTGTCCTGTTTCATTGAAATGCATAATACATCTCATTTTTGTTCAATTTTGAACTCTTATATCCACTATGGGCAGCCTTTTTCAAGCGGTATTTCATTATGTTTCTAGTTAGTAGTCTTTGTAAGTAAATAAATTCAATTTTCGATATATTCCCGTTGAATTGTAATTTTAATATCACCCATTTTACACTATTTTTCAGGTGAATAGTAAATTTCGTAAGGTGTCGTATCTAAAATTTTTAATATATACTTATTCAATTGAAATTTATAATTTACACCATTTTGTGTCTAATTTTGGATTTTCACACCCTTTGTGGGGACCCTTGATCCAACGGTTTTTCATGTTTTAACTTTAGATGGAAATAATACCATTCCTTAAGGTTTCGTATAACGCAGTAGCAAGAGCTTTGTATTTTTGATATCTACCTGTTTAATTTAAATTTGTGATAAATAAAATTTGAGTTTAAAATTGACTTACTACATCCCTTTTTCCAACGGTTCTTTGCTATTTTCCTTGTGTATGAATAATAGTAAACTTCGTAAGGTATGATGTCTAAAAGTTTTGATATATACCTTTTTAATTGAATATTATAATTTACACCATTTTGTGTCTAATTTTGGATTTTAAGCCCTTTCCGGGACCTTTGACCCAACGGTTTTTCATGTTTTTTGCTTTAGGTGAAAATAATGCGATTTTTTGAGATATCGTATAACGAAGTTGAAATAGCTTCGTATTTTTGATATCTTCCTGTTTAATTGATATTTGTGATAAATAAAATTTTCTGTTTAAATTTGACTTACTACATCCGCTTTGAGGACCTTTTTTAACGCTTATTCATTATTTTTCTTTTGGTTGAATAATAGTAAACTTGGTTAGGTGTCGTAACTAAGATTTTTGATAAATAATGTACTATATATAAGAGCTGTGCGAGTCTTGATTTTTTGGTTTCGAGTCGAGCCTCCCGCCTCTCTATTTTCGGTTTTCGAGCTTCGAGCCGAGTCTCGAGTTTCTTATCCAGCATCGAGCCTTTAGCTGCATGTTGAAAATATGGTTTCGGGCTTTTATCGCGCCTTAAATTTATATGGCGAGCCTTAACTACTTTCAATTTTAGATCTTAGTTTTCAATGCTACTGTTTTATACATTTAATTACTTTTCTTAGGAAAGAACACTTAAGTCGTAAATATAACAGATATACTTTTTTGACCATAAATACACTTCAATCCTATTATCACTTTTGTAATTCCCTTTAAACAGAGAAAAAAACCGCATGAAAATTGTTAATGAATTTTCCCATATTAGATGTAAAAGTGACAAATTAAACTTAAAATTGGATTTATTAATAATAATAATAATTTTAGAATACCACAAAAAATCGAGCGGTTTTAAGTGTAATAGGAGATAGCTCGTGAAATTTTCGACGAAAAAATGTATAACCGTTATAACAAGGGTCCTCATTACGCGTATAAACAGTCAAAATTAAACACAAAAAGGGATTAATTCTCAATTTGAAAAATAGAGGTATATATCAAAAATTTTAGCCTATTTTAAGTACACCATTGGGCATCTATTTAGATATTCTAAAAACATATGAAAACCCTTGGAACAACGATCAGCATAACGGACGTAAACAGTTAGAGACGAAATGGGGCATTTCTGGATTTCAAGTAAATAAGATATTGAAAATATAAGGCTATATTAAATGTTTTATACCTTTGAAACAAAATTTCAAATTTCTGTGCATAGCATTATGAAAAAACTAAAAACCGTTGATTCTGGAGGTAAAAAGTCAATGTTAAAAACAGGTCCAGATTTATTCTAGATTTCAATTAAACATTATATCTAAATTATGATTCTAATTTACTGCATGATTCAGAATCTTAAGAAATTATCTAGTTTCATCCAAATTCTAAAATAGATTTCATATTGAGTTATTTTAAATTTCAATTTTATATGTTTATATATTAAATTCGAGGCTATTTTCAGTGCGTTGTACCTTAGGAGATTTAATAATTTTCAACAAAAAAAAATTTAAAAATCATGAAGAAAAGGGTCCCAAAATCGAATGTAAAACCTTAACACCAAAACATTTTCGATTGATTTTTAACTCCAATGAATTTGGAAGATAGAAGAAATACCTGGCGTGATTAAGTGTGATATTCATCTAAAGCAAGACCACGAACACCTGTAGGAAAAAAGGTCCCCACATCAAATGTAAAAACTAAAATAAAACACAAAGTGTGATTTATTCTCAATTTAGAAAAACAGATGTATATCTGGATTACGATTCTTACGTAGTGCATTACTTGATAACTTAAGACATTATCTAGATTAATAGAAACTTAAAAAACATGAAAAAACTTTGGAACTAGGGTTGCCACTGCGGATTTAAAATGCCAAAATTGGATTTTTCTATTAATTTCAAAGAAAATTGTATATATCAAAAATAATAGGTAAATTGCGTTGTACGACACCTTAATAAGAAATATAATGAAAAACCCTTAGAAAAGAGGTCCTAATACCGGATGAAGAAAGTCAAAATGAAACAATAAATTGAATGTATTGTAAATTTTAATTAAATAGGTAGATACCAAAAATTCAACGTGTTGCGATACCCTAAACCTTACGAAGCTCACGTATTTTAATCGAAAAAAATTATGGAAAAACGTTAGAACGAGGGGCCCCAGAGCGGATGTAAAAATTGAAAATTACATACAAAATAATAATAATAATAATATTTATTTCCCAATATATAAATTGGAGGCCAACAAGAAAAGGAGTAACTCCCAGTACAAAGCTTGTTGACCCAGACAAATACAAAAAAGAAAAAAAAACATAAATTAAATTAAAACAAAGAAAATTATAAAAACCAATAGTCATATTAAACCATAGTTATATAGATAAAATCGAAGAGGCATTAAAAATAATTATAATATGCAATCGTCATTTAAAAATTTTTGATACAATTTAAATTTAAAACAGGCTAGCGTATTACTACACATTATGTC
Source organism: Phalangium opilio (assembly GCF_054372755.1). NCBI lineage: Eukaryota > Metazoa > Arthropoda > Arachnida > Opiliones > Phalangiidae > Phalangium > Phalangium opilio. The sequence goes on along the minus strand of NW_028324200.1, from coordinate 2,215,175 downwards.
AATTGGGAGAGAATTCCAATCCCTAACGACACGAAAAAAAAATGAATGAAAAAGTGCATCACATCTAGCTTTACCAATGGCAAATGTCAAAATTTCGTGCCTTTCATTAATATTGACATAATCTAGTAAAGGAAAGGTATAATGACCGTAAATTCCCGGTATAAAAAGACGAGACTAGAAAACTGTCTGAGTGCATACATAGGTAAAAAATTCAGTGTTTTTAACGATTACCATATTGTATTCTATTGCAATTTTGCACATTATTGAACCATGACTGGTTCAATTGATAAGAAGTAAAATGTCTCAAGACCCGTTCAACACTGTCAATATCCTTTCGAAAATGAGGAGACCATACCACAGACCCATATTCCAAAACAGGAATTACCAGAGCCATAAACGCTATAACAGCTGCTTTTGAACGACCAAAAGTTCTATTAATTAAACCAGTCAAGCGCCTGGCTTTAGAGGTAATGTATAAGACATGATCAGCCCATTTTAAATCACTTGAAATAAAAATCCCAAGTAACTTACATTTAAAGACCCGAGGCAAGATTTGATTAGAGACACAATAATCAACATTAAATACATTGCGACGTCTAGTTAAAATGATATATGAACATTTCGATACATTTAGAGATACAATATGGGATGAATTATACATTTCAATTAAAAATATATGTTTCAAAAACTCGAGTCTATTGATAATTCTTTTAAATCGAACCCATTGTTTAGGTTTAAGTTGGACCTGATCCTTGGTCACCCTCAAAACATCCCTCATTTCCATAATGGGCACCATAGTGTCAGCCTATTGTCCAATTCTGAGATTGCCTATAACTTTGATGGCTCGTTTGACGTGCGTTTGTAAGTTTCGATAGAAATGTATCCCTTAACATCATTGGGTGGGACTACACTCTTAATTTGAAGCGGTTCCTCGGAATCCACATAAGCAATAAACTTCCTCATTAATAGTAATATTGTCAATTTTTCTTTCCCAATTTTGCATAATTTCGATCATTGACTCCAGGAAGTAATGTGTGTTGAGTAATTTCATCAGAGAGCTCAACATCTCCATTTGGAATTTTAAGAATTTTCATCAAACACAAAAAAACTTCCAAAGTCATTAAGAAAAAGGGTCCCAAAATCAAAGGTAAAATAGTAGTATAACGCCTACACGGATTTTTAAAAGTTTATAGTCGTTTCCTATAGTAAACGAGGTGGGGAACACGATGCCGTCAAAATTTTTCACCGCAAATGATTATGAAGTTTTTTTTTTATGAAAATTGCAATATTTTGGAAAAGGACAAATCTAATAGAAACTGAACCTAACCTAAAACTAACCTAACCTAACATAACCTAACCTAACATAACCTAACCTAACATAACCTAACCTAACATAACCTAACCTAACCTAACCTAACCTAACCTAACCTAACCTAATCTAACCTAACCTAACCTGAACCTAAAATATCCCAAACATAATCTAAACAAGTGTATGCGCCCCAAATATCAAATATAAAAACAACCATAAGTAATATGTGCTACCTTTTTTTTTTTTTTTTTTAAATCATTTGCGGTGAAAAATTTTGACGGCATCGTGTTCCCCACCTCGTTTACTATAGGAATCGACTATAAACTTTTAAAAATCCGTGGAGGCGTTATACTACCATTTGGCCAAATCAAATTTAAAAACTCACACCAAAAACATATTGGATTGATTTTAAAGTCTAGTGAATTAGGAAGATGCGAAAAATACTTATTTTGTATGTATATGTATTATTATGTATAATTTTCATCTAAAGCAAAGACCACAAAAAGCTGTAGGAAGTGAAATCCCCACATCGAACGTAAAAATTCAAATAAAACACAGAACGAGATATATTCTCTATTACAAATAAATGAATCTCTGATTACGATTATAATTTATAATTATTTAATACGTTTATAATTATTTAATACGTTAAGAAATTATCAAGACTCATCGAAACTAAAAAACATGAAAAACCAGGTATATATCAAAATTATGAGGTTTAATTTTGTGCGTTATGCGATACCTTAGGAATATGACTAATTTGAATCAAAAACAAAGGTTATTGAAAACCGTTCCCGAACATAAATTTGGGGCTGTTAAAAAGGTGTAAACTATAGCTGTTTTTAGAATAGTTGGCTGAACCTTCTCTGAACCTAGACTACATTTGACTGCAGACTCATCCCGCAAATTATTTAGCTAAAAAATCGATCTGCATTTTTCTGCTAAAGTTGATAAAGAGCTGCACTACAGCTGCTAGTTCAGCTTAACTGACTAAATCTAGCTGCAAAAGTTTTAAGTAGCCATATAGCTGCAGGTATTAAAATACTGTAAATTGAATGTTTCTTTGGACCATTTTCAAGTTATCTCTGTTAGATGGTTGGAAAAGCTTTGCAAATAAGTCAAATTGATGATACTACAACATGACTAAAATCAAACTGTGATGGTAGTCCATGCGATATGCCTTAATATAGATGCACTCAAGCTTAGTAGGAAGGAGTTTGCAAATCTCATTGACTGGAATATAACATCAAATACATCTGTAAGCAGCCCTTAAAATAAGATGCTGTATCTTAAAAACAGACTTTATGAAGCTGTGCTAAATTTCTGCACGTAATATCTGTCAGCCAATTAAAACGATCGGTATAGGGGCAAAAATAGGTTAAATCACATAAAGTTTCTTAATTAAAGCTTATCAGTATAAAGAAACTTCTATGTGATCTTGCGTCTTTTCGTTTACATGAGGGCCCTGAAAGGGATAGAACAACTATAACGGTGCTTCCAATGGGGCTTCAGTGATTAGCTGTAAGTGAGTTGCAAAAGGGCTGTAAGTAGACTGCAGTTTGGGTGGAGATACCTGTCAGTGGTCTTTAGCCGCTTTGGTTTATTGCATGTTTAAGTGCACTTGTACCAACGTGTATTACTTAATGCAATTAATTGTTACACGGAATACTGCAGTGCCCTAAGAATCCTGCAGAACAGACAAGTTTTCATTACATTCATTCATCCCATCTTAACCGGGCACTGGGTTTATAGTAAGGATTATTCTCCTTAAGTGAACTGGCAGTAGAAAGAGCTTCGGGGTGTTACACCTTAATAGAAAGCTCTCATAGGTGCTGTTTTGAACGTTTAAACTTTAATTCTGATATCAGAATAGTAAATTTTTCATTCTCATTCTAGAACATTTAAACTTAACCTCTATTATTAGGACATTAACAGAATATGGTTTAAAGACGGAAAATTAACGAGATATAGTTTAAAATCGGTACATTTCTGAATCATATTCTGAAAGCAGAACATTAGTTAAAGGGTCTGATAATAGAACATAACGGTTCCATGTCTAATTCCTGAACATTGTTGGTATAATCTAGCTTTATGGACAAACCATTTATGGTTAATTTTGACTCAATCGATTTTCAAACCATAATACACCTAAATTTAAACTATAAATAGTATGATGTTTTAGTTTAAACCATGAAGAGACCATTTTTAAACCTCTAGTTTTTACAGTGTGTAGCGAACTGAAAGTGGGCTGGAGCGATCATTAAGTAGAAATTGTACAATATATACATTGTATAGACTTTCCATTAAGGTATTGTAGAAAACAGTAGAATCACAATTCAAACGCCTTTACAAGATTTTCTGAAAACTTTAATAGAAAATTAGCAAAAATCGTATAGAAAGTTGTGGAAAATAAGTTAAAATAATTTATAAAATTTCTATAAAATATGCTTATAGAATATAAACATAACACTTCCAGGAAAACGCATGGTTTCTGTTTTATATAAAATCTATAATATGAAGATATAGAAAGTTTATAGATAAGTCTAAAGATAAATCAATTGAAATAGAGCCCCTTACGCACTACACTCTATTGAATTTTATATATTTTTATGGAAATTTCATAGAACATTTTCGTACGGGCAATAGTCAGTGAGAGGGCTTCAACTGGACTACAATTAGCAGAGGCAGCGCTGACCCCGATTCTGCTATATTTTAGCCAGCTGGTTACCGAGTTGCAGTTTTTTTATATATTGGATTCATTGCTGCACTATTACTGCCTGATAGCCCAAGCGCAGCGAAGAAGAAAATTATTCTGGTTTTTTTTGTAAGGCCCGTATCCTTTTTGCAAGCCCACATTTGACTGGTGTAAATATTACTTCCACTTTTGTGCATAGAAAAAATATAAAATAATTGGAGTTTTATTTTTACTTTTACTTTTGGCCCATTTTGGGTATAGAAAAATACGATTGAATTGAATTATCAGTGCGATTGTCAGTTCACGTAAGTACTTTTAATAAGTGATAATAGGATTCAAGTGTATTTATAGTCTAAAAAGTCTATCTGTTATATTTACGACTTAATACTGTTCTTTCCTAAGGAGAGTAATTGAATGTATAAAACGATAGCATTGAAAATTAAGAGCTAAAATTGAAAGTCGTTAAGGCTCGCCATAGAAATTTAAGGCGCGATAAAAGCCCGAAACCAGATTTTGAACATGTAGCTCGAAAACCAAAAAATCAAGGCTCGCACTGCCCATATATATAGTGCATTATATATCAAAAACCTTAGTTACGACACCTAACCATGTTTAACCAAAAGAAAAGTAATGAAAAAGCGTAAAAAAAGGTCCTCAAAGCGGATGTAGTAAGTCAAATTTAAACAGGAAATTTTATTTATCAGAAATATCAATTAAACGGGAAGATATCAAAAATACGAAGCTATTACAACTTCGTTATATGTTATCTCGAAAAATCGCATTATTTTCAGTAGAAGCAAAAAACATGAAAAACCGTTGGGTCAAAGGTCCCCGTAAAGGGCTTAAAATCCAAAATTAGACACAAAATTATAAAGAACCGTTGGAAAAAGGGTCCCCACAGCGGATGTAGTAAGTCAAATTTAATCTCAAATTTTATTTTTCACAAGTTTCAATTAAACAGGTAGACATCAAAAATACAAAGCTATTGCTACTGCGTTATACGAAAACTTAAGGAATGGTATTATTTCCAACTAATGCAAAAAACCTGAAAAACCGTTGGATGTTAAAATCCAAAATTAGACACAAAATGGTGTAAATTATAATTTTCAATTAAAATAGTATATATTAAAAATTTTAGATACGACACCTTACGAAATTTACTATTCACCTGAAAAATAGTGTAAAATGGGTGATTTTAAATTACAATTCAACAGGGATATATCGAAAATTGATTTTATTTACTTACAATGACTACTAAAAGGGCCGGATTAAGCAATTTTGCACCCGGGGCCGAGATAGTTTGCGCGATATAAACGGAACAGCAAATGTCCCTAAGGGGGAATAGTTAAACTCGATGCGCCCCCAACAAGCCTTGCACCCGGGGGCCAGTGCCCCCTTTCCCCCTTTAATCCGGCCCTGACTACTAATATTCATCATTAAGAAAAATAATGAAAAACCGTTTGAAAACTGAAATAAAAGAGATAGATAATAATAATAGTAGTAATCTAAGCTTTGTCTACGAAGGGATTTCCACACTAAGCCTGTGACTTATTTACAGGTGGGTCCCTTTACAACGCATAGAGGAGTGGTGGCTAGCCCTTTTCCCACAGCTAACCTACAGCGCCCTATACTTACTATTACCGTTAACCTCAGCAAGTTTTGATATCCGAGGCTCTTTTAAATTGTTGTACGATACCTTCGGAAATTATCCAATTTTTATCTAAAGCAAAACAAAAATCTATTGGAAGAAGGGTCTGTAAAAAAGGTGTAAATAGTCACAATTGGACAAAATATGGGATTTTATTAAACAGGTTTATATCAAAAATTCTAATCATTTTTTTGCGTTTAGTTGCGGAAGGTTTTTAACATTCATTAAAAGAAAAAAGACGAACAATGCCCATCTCGGGTATGAAAATTTGGACTTATTTTTAATTCTAATAAATTAAGGAGACGCAAAAAGTGTTAGTCAAGATAAGTCAAAAATTGTTGGAATTAAAATATTATAGATGTAATAAATCAAAGAAACACAAAATAGAATTTACTCTAAATATCAATTAAACAGGTATTTATCAAATTTATGATTTTTTAAGTGCAATATATAATATCTAGCTACATCCTAAATAAAAAAATATGAAAAACAAACCATTGGAACACTTCGCACTTTCTTAAGGAAGTAAAAAATTAGCATTGAAATGGGCTCTTTGAATAATTTAATATAAGAGGAAGTTGTTAAAAACCCTATTTTAAGTTTAATTAACGATGGCTTTCGTAAATATATCCTTCTAGCCTTTGTCATTCTTTAGAGTGTATTAGATTATAAATATTGAAATATATTATAAAAAAACGAGTTTTTCTTCGTAGTCCTTAAAAAAACTGTACATATAGAAAATCCTTGGCGACACTTTTTCAAACCCACAAAGGCGCAGAATATAGAAATTATTACTGTATTACAATTTGAATATAAGTTTAATCAATACGAGAAATTTGGTTTTAATTGCGTAGTTCAAGCATTCACTATGATTCGAAATTTTACAACAAAAACGTCTAACTCGCAAAAAACTATTCACCTCGTAATGTTAAGCTTCAAAGTGATTAAAATTACGATTTCGGATTCAGCATAAATAGAAAATCCCTGTGCTCTAACCTATTTTACTGTGGAAATGCATAAAAAACCTTTCTTTTAAAAAATAGTTCTGTACAAATTTAATTCTTGATTCGAATATCGAACCGAATTTTTTCCTCTCAATCCATTAAGCTATATTATATAATATTCACAAAATTCTATTTTTGGCTATAAAAAAATTCAAAATATTAATGCGGGAGTGAAAATGGATTCAAGCTGGATTGATATTTCTCTTTGCATGAGAAAACTCCCAATTTTTAGCTTCCACAATTCATTTTTTCTCTGGCGCGCGTTACGGTGAGCAAACGAGACGAGTTTATAGCCCTTTCGCCCCCCCCCCGTCCCGACCTTCTGAGTTGAGACTGAAGCTCGTTTATGTTTCTCTCTGCGCAAGCGCGACGCTTTAAACTTATCTTCCACAGACCGATTTAAAAAGGGGGTTTAAGCAGACAGAGTGTACCCCTTTCCGCCGACGTATTACCCCCTTTCTCACCGGATCTATCTCTCTATCATTCTACTGAGGACTGCGGCCCCCTTTGACGCCCCTTTTGATATCGGTCTATATTCGTTAAGTACCGTAGCATTGGCTTTATGCAGTTTTCGATTGTCATTAAATTATCTGAAACTTATTATAATATACACTGATCTTCACCATAACATGTGGGTGTCTGCTATTTGTCCCGCATTTTTTCGTTAAGCAAAATCCAGCACTGTGAATCTGGAGCTTTATGTTTTTAGTATATCTATAATGGAAAACGGCATAACTGTGTTCTGAAATATTTCCCACGATGTGTAGTACGTAGTTTCCAACCCATGGAGTTAAAAGAAAGGAATGGAGTCGGTAGGTCAGGGTTTGGTTTGGATAACAACTTCCAGTAAGAAATCGTGGCGCTAACAAGTCAGTAGGAATGTAGCAACCACAGTTTACTGGAAGGCAGTTTCCAAAAATCCTTAATTCTTGAATCCTTTTGGGTCTTCAGGTGTTTTTGTTAAACTGCGGAAGGCAGGGATCAGGAAAAGTTTCCATTCCTTACATTTTTTTGAGGTTGACTAGAGCAGTCGCATGAAAATTCGCTCCGCGTTCTCAATCGTTTTCCCAACTAAAATATTTCGGCCGGAAAGTATTTTATTTATTTAAAGCAGTCATTTAAATACATTATTAATTAACCGCGGGTTCTCAACGAAACAGCGCGGTACCCACTATGGCGGGAAAAAAGTCCACTTTAAATAAAAAATTGACGAGAAAGAACTGCCTAATATGTAAAAAATATATATCAACAACGCAGCCAAAGATCCCATGTGCGGTTTGTAACGAAATTTCGCACGCTTTATGTATCGGAGCTAGAACCCCTGAAGAAATTGAACTATACTACAATGGACAGCAAAGTAAGCATAAATGTAAGACTTGTATCATGAACAGGAACGATGCCTCCCTAATCCAAAGCCCATTAGTAAACCATGAATCTGAAAGTGAGGCCGACGAAGACGATAGCGTCAACGAAGATATCCTTACCATTAGTGACCTAATAGATAATTTTAATGAGTACTTCAGGGAAGACAGTCTACACCGATCAAAAGGGAACGTAATAGACAATGTTATGACCTCCATGTCACTTTTGGTTGAAACAGTTGCTGAACTCCAGAAGGAAATTAAAAATCTTAGAGAACAAAATGCAATGATAGTAAGACAAAATGCGGAAATTCTTGCCCGTAACATTCAACCACCCAATACAACTCCCACTTTGACCTCCATTGGACGTATCAATTCAATCGATAAACCCCGTGAATTTTCCGGTATGCTCAAGCATACTAAAAAACAAGGTGTTTCCCACTCTAACGAACCTACTCGGACTAACAGAGACAACAAACGCGTTCAGTTAGGTACAAAAAAATCAACCGCAATCAAAGCCGTCACAAGACCTATTAATCAACCCAAGAAAAAAGCATTGTTCGTCTCTAGACTACCCGTTGACACCACAGCTGACCAACTGAAAGAACTAATTACACTCGACACGAACCTAAAAACAGTCGACTGCATAAAACTCAACACACGTGTAAAAGGCAAATACTCCTCCTTCTATATTACCTCAAGCGACGAAGAATTTACAGAGCTAAGCAATCCAGGAAATTTTCCCGAATTCTCCATACTAACCGAGTTTCGTGGCCCCCTGCACGAAAATCAAAAATTTAAAAGCCCTTGCGAAGTAGTTGGAACAAATGACGATAATATGGGAGTAAACATCTAGGCACATCCTATCCATGATGAAACACGCAACCCACGCTAACATATATTACCAGAATACTAGGGGACTACGCACTAAAGCAGACACCTTTTTAAATAACTTAACTGACACCGATTTTGATATCTTATGCCTAACGGAAACATGGTTAAACAATGCCCATAGCAGCACAAACTATTTCACTACTGACTATTCAGTCTTCCGGTCTGACCGCACATCGCGCAATATGGGGGGTGGTGTGCTTATAGCAATTAAAAACAAAATAAAAGCCCTCAGACGACCGGACCTAGAATTTGATTACGAAGCTGTTTGGTTGGAAGTACGACTAAACAACCAGAAAAATTTACTTCTAGGCTGCATATATCTCCCTCCCAACGAAACCATATCTACCTATGCAGAACTGAACATTAAAATCCAACAAACCCTACTTATATTTAAGGGCGACATTATAATCTTGGGTGATTTCAACTTGCCAGGCGTAAACTGGACAACCTCAAATCTAGCTCAATGTGGTTATTACGTGAAAAATAAAGCAATACCTATTCTTGAATTACTGCACATAAACAACCTGGAGCAGCTAAATTCCAATATAAACTCTAGTGGTAATATTCTAGACCTTTGTTTATCTAATACACGAAACTGCACCATCAAGCATACTCCCAACCATTCACTGGTACCTATGGACAAATTTCATCCAACCTTTACGGTGGAATATAGACCCAACCAACCAATCGAACAAATAACCGCTAACAATCCCCGCGGCTTCAATTATAAAGGCGGCAACTACCTCAAACTGTATAACACAATCAAAAGTGTCGATTGGGCCCCAATCTTAGAATCGAAAGACCTCGATTTTTGTGTAAATTTCATTACTACGAATATTAAAACTGCAATGAAGGAAAATATCCCCTTGCATCCAAATCCAAACAAAATCCCCGCAGGCAAATATCCAAGCTGGTACTCTCGGGAATTGATCAAAACCATTAGGCAGAAGAACTACTTCCATAAAAAAACCAAAAGAACTAAAAACCCGATTGACCTATTGAAATACCGAGATGCTCGTAGGAAAGTAAAAACCTTGATCAAACGTGATAAGCGTGAACACGCCAAATCACTCTGCGATAGTATTAAAGATAATCCTAAAGTGTTTTGGTCACACGTTCGCAAGAAGTCAAAAGACCCAAGGCAAAGCATAATCCTCAAAAAAGGGGACCAAATTCTCGTAAACGAGGACGAAATAGCCAACGAATTTAGCCACGCCTTTTCAAACATCGCAAGCGACAATTCCCATGCCTTTGATTTTTCACCCAATGATAAAATCTGCCGCGCTTTCTTTGACCGCGAAATAACCGCACAATCAAATCAATTAAATCAAAACTATCATCCGGGGCCGATGGAATACCTAACTTTATAATTAAAGGCTGCAGAGACTTACTCACGCCCATTCTCACCTACGTCTTCAACTTATCCACATCACAGGGCACTTTTCCAAATTCATGGAAAGAGGCCCTAGTGTCCCCTATTCACAAGAAGGGTTTTAAAGGAGACTCAGCAAATTACCGACCTATCTCCCTTTTAAATTGTCTTAGTATGATCCTTGATAAAATAATGAATAAGAAATTATATTCATGGTTCAAGGTTAATCTACCAGACAACCAACATGGATTCGTGTTTGGGAGAACAGTAGAAACAAATCTCCTAAGCACACTAGAATACATAGCACCTACCTTTGAAACGCGCGGGCAGGTCGACATTCTATACGTAGACCTGGCCAAAGCATTTGACAGGGTCTCACACCGAGTTCTAATCCAGAAACTGAACTACTACGGTCTATCGGGAAACCTTCTAAATTGGACTATAAGTTACCTCAATGGAAGGAGTAACACTTTAAAAATCAACGGCAGCGTAACGAACGTGACGTACAAGGTTACCTGTGGGGTCCCTCAAGGATCATCACTGGGGCCCCTATTATTTAATATCTATACCTCCGACCTACCTTCCCAAATTCGAGATTCCAAAACTCTCCTGTTCGCTGATGACAGTAAACTAGGACGCCACATAAGCTCCGATCATGACTGTCAGAAACTGGAAATAGATCTCAAACGACTCAATGAATGGTGCACCATTAACAACATTCCCATTAATGAAGATAAAACTTCTGTTGTATCCTTTTCGCGAAAGAAAAGCCGTGTCACCTACCATTATACTTTAAATGGAAAGCCTATCAAAAGGACTCCAGTCATAAGAGACCTGGGAGTTATATTCACCGATAATTTACTATTTAACAACCATGTTAAGAACACCTCCTCAGACTGTTTAAGAATTCTATATTTAAGCCTAAATATTGCAAAAAATATAAATTCGTCCTCGTGTTTCAAAAAATTATATTTATCACTAGTTAAACCGAAGATACTATTCGGAGCTGTTGTTTTTAGCGGAATTAGCAACCACCAGCTTTGTAAACTAGAAGGAGTTCAAAAGAAATTCGCGTACCTATATAATTATTACTTTATGCAAAAAATACCTTACAAATACAAAAATGTTCTAAAAATATTGAAACTAGACACAATTAAAGACACCTTTATTAAGTTAGACCTTATATTTATTCAAAAAATCATTTCTAACCAAATTGACTGTAAAGAACTGCTGGAAAAAATTAACTTCAATATTCCCTTTGCTAAAACCAGAATAAGAGGAAACCAAACCTTTAAACCGGAATTGAGTTCAATACTACCGATGAGTAGAATCATGGAAAACTTCAACATTTATGGACACTGCCTTGACCCATACAACGCGGCTAAATTAAGCGCCAAGATAATAACCTTAGACAAACGAAACTAGAACCATGACTCCTATATTCCCACCCCAATTCTAATTTAATTTACCCTCATCCCTAACGATGTGTATTTACACTGATACCGAAGCAGTTGTGTAAAAACTTGTAGGTCATTTTTTGTACTGTTTTTTTACACATTAAACACTATTTTATTTATTTATATTATTTATTCCAACGGACCTTAAGCATAAGCATTCATATGGATGAATAAAAGTTAACTTGATTGTCGTGTTAAAGATTGTCGTGTATAGTATTATTCAAAAAAACCTTTACTTGAAATTTAAAATTTACACCATTTTGTGTCTAATTTTGGGTTTTTTAACCCTTTACGGGGACCTTTGAGCCAACGGTTTTTCATGTTTTTTGCTTCTAGTGAAAATAATGCGATTTATCTAGATATCGTAGAACGAAGTAGAAATATCTTCGTGTTTTTGATTTCCTTCTGTTAAATTGAAATCTGTAGTAAATCACATTTTGTGTTTAAATTTGAATTACTACATCCGCTATGGGGACCCCATTCCCAACATTTTTTTATTATCTTTCATATGGATGAATAAAAGTTAACTTCGAAGGTTGTCGTGTATAGTATTATTCATAAAAAACCTTTTACTTGAAATTTAAAATTTACTCCATTTTGTGTCTAATTTTGGATTTTTTAACCCTTTACGGGGACCTTTGAGCCAACGGTTTTTCATGTTTTTTGCTTCTACTGAAAATAATGCGATTTATCTAGATATCGTAGAACGAAGTAGAAATATCTTCGTGATTTTGATTTCCTTCTGTTAAATTGAAATCTGTAGTAAATCACATTTAGTGTTTAAGTTTGAAATAATACATCCGCTATGGGGACCCCATTCCCAACATTTTTTTATTATCTTTCATATGGATGAATAAAAGTTACCTTCGAAGGTTGTCGTGTTCAAAAAAAACCTTTTACTTGAAATTTAAAATTTACACCATTTTGTGTCTAATTTTGGGTTTTTTAACCCTTTACGGGGACCTTTGAGCCAACGGTTTTTCATGTTTTTTGCTTCTACTGAAAATAATGCGATTTATCTAGATATCGTAGAACGAAGTAGAAATATCTTCGTGTTTTTGATTTCCTTCTGTTAAATTGAAATCTGTAGTAAATCACATTTTGTGTTTAAGTTTGAAATAATACATCCGCTATGGGGACCCCATTCCCAACATTTTTTTATTATCTTTCATATGGATGAATAAAAGTTAACTTCGAAGGTTGTCGTGTATAGTATTATTCATAAAAAACCTTTTACTTGAAATTTAAAATTTACTCCATTTTGTGTCTAATTTTGGATTTTTTAACCCTTTACGGGGACCTTTGAGCCAACGGTTTTTCATGTTTTTTGCTTCTACTGAAAATAATGCGATTTATCTAGATATCGTAGAACGAAGTAGAAATATCTTCGTGTTTTTGATTTCCTTCTGTTAAATTGAAATCTGTAGTAAATCACATTTTGTGTTTAAGTTTGAAATAATACATCCGCTATGGGGACCCCATTCCCAACATTTTTTTATTATCTTTCATATGGATGAATAAAAGTTACCTTCGAAGGTTGTCGTGTTCAAAAAAAACCTTTTACTTGAAATTTAAAATTTACACCATTTTGTGTCTAATTTTGGGTTTTTTAACCCTTTACGGGGACCTTTGAGCCAACGGTTTTTCATGTTTTTTGCTTCTACTGAAAATAATGCGATTTATCTAGATATCGTAGAACGAAGTAGAAATATCTTCGTGTTTTTGATTTCCTTCTGTTAAATTGAAATCTGTAGTAAATCACATTTTGTGTTTAAGTTTGAAATAATACATCCGCTATGGGGACCCCATTCCCATCATTTTTTTATTATCTTTCATATGGATGAATAAAAGTTAACTTCGAAGGTTTTCGTGTTTAGTATTATTCAAAAAAAACCTTTTACTTGAAATTTAAAATTTACACCATTTTGTGTCTAATTTTGGATTTTTAAACCCTTTACGGGGACCTTTGAGCCAACGGTTTTTCATGTTTTTTGCTTCTAGTGAAAATAAAGCGATTTATCTAGATATCGTAGAACGAAATAGAAATATCTTCGTGTTTTTGATTTCCTTCTGTTAAATTGCAATCTGTAGTAAATCACATTTTGTGTTTAAATTTGAATTACTACATCCGCTATGGGGACCCCATTCCCAACATTTTTTTATTATCTTTCATATGGATGAATAAAAGTTAACTTCGAAGGTTGTCGTGTATAGTATTATTCATAAAAAACCTTTTACTTGAAATTTAAAATTTACTCCATTTTGTGTCTAATTTTGGATTTTTTAACCCTTTACGGGGACCTTTGAGCCAACGGTTTTTCATGTTTTTTGCTTCTACTGAAAATAATGCGATTTATCTAGATATCGTAGAACGAAGTAGAAATATCTTCGTGTTTTTGATTTCCTTCTGTTAAATTGAAATCTGTAGTAAATCACATTTTGTGTTTAAGTTTGAAATAATACATCCGCTATGGGGACCCCATTCCCAACATTTTTTTATTATCTTTCATATGGATGAATAAAAGTTACCTTCGAAGGTTGTCGTGTTCAAAAAAAACCTTTTACTTGAAATTTAAAATTTACACCATTTTGTGTCTAATTTTGGGTTTTTTAACCCTTTACGGGGACCTTTGAGCCAACGGTTTTTCATGTTTTTTGCTTCTACTGAAAATAATGCGATTTATCTAGATATCGTAGAACGAAGTAGAAATATCTTCGTGTTTTTGATTTCCTTCTGTTAAATTGAAATCTGTAGTAAATCACATTTTGTGTTTAAGTTTGAAATAATACATCCGCTATGGGGACCCCATTCCCAACATTTTTTTATTATCTTTCATATGGATGAATAAAAGTTACCTTCGAAGGTTGTCGTGTTCAAAAAAAACCTTTTACTTGAAATTTAAAATTTACACCATTTTGTGTCTAATTTAGGATTTTAAACCCTTTACGGGGACCTTTGAGCCAACGGATTTTCATGTTTTTTGCTTCTAGTGAAAATAATGCGATTTATCTAGATAACGTATAACGAAGTAGAAATATCTTCGTCTTTTTGATTTCCTTCTGTTAAATTGAAATCTGTAGTAAATCACATTTTGTGTTTAAATTTGAATTACTACATCCGCTATGGGGACCCCATTCCCAACATTTTTTTATTATCTTTCATATGGATGAATAAAAGTTAACTTCGAAGGTTGTCGTGTTCAAAAAAACCTTTTACTTGAAATTTAAAATTTACACCATTTTGTGTCTAATTTTGGATTTTTTAACCCTTTACGGGGACCTTTGAGCCAACGGTTTTTCATGTTTTTTGCTTCTACTGAAAATAATGCGATTTATCTAGATATCGTAGAACGAAGTAGAAATATCTTCGTGTTTTTGATTTCCTTCTGTTAAATTGAAATCTGTAGTAAATCACATTTTGTGTTTAAGTTTGAAATAATACATCCGCTATGGGGACCCCATTCCCATCATTTTTTTATTATCTTTCATATGGATGAATAAAAGTTAACTTCGAAGGTTGTCGTGTATAGTATTATTCATAAAAAACCTTTTACTTGAAATTTAAAATTTACACCATTTTGTGTCTAATTTAGGATTTTAAACCCTTCACGGGGACCTTTGAGCCAACGGTTTTTCATGTTTTTTGCTTCTAGTGAAAATAATGCGATTTATCTAGATATCGTATAACGAAGTAGAAATATCTTCGTCTTTTTGATGTCTTTCTGTTAAATTGAAATTTGTAGTAAATCACATTTTGTGTTTAAATTTGAATTACTATTTCCGCTATGGGGACCCTATTGCCAACATTTTTTTATTATCTTTCATATGGATGAATAAAAGTTAACTTCGAAGGTTTTCGTGTTTAGTATTATTCAAAAAAAACCTTTTACTTGAAATTTAAAATTTACACCATTTTGTGTCTAATTTTGGATTTTTAAACCCTTTACGGGGACCTTTGAGCCAACGGTTTTTCATGTTTTTTGCTTCTAGTGAAAATAAAGCGATTTATCTAGATATCGTAGAACGAAATAGAAATATCTTCGTCTTTTTGATTTCCTTCTGTTAAATTGCAATCTGTAGTAAATCACATTTTGTGTTTAAATTTGAATTACTACATCCGCTATGGGGACCCCATTCCCAACATTTTTTTATTATCTTTCATATGGATGAATAAAAGTTAACTTCGAAGGTTGTCGTGTTCAAAAAAAACCTTTTACTTGAAATTTAAAATTTACACCATTTTGTGTCTAATTTTGGATTTTTTAACCCTTTACGGGGACCTTTGAGCCAACGGTTTTTCATGTTTTTTGCTTCTACTGAAAATAATGCGATTTATCTAGATATCGTAGAACGAAGTAGAAATATCTTCGTGTTTTTGATTTCCTTCTGTTAAATTGAAATCTGTAGTAAATCACATTTTGTGTTTAAGTTTGAAATAATACATCCGCTATGGGGACCCCATTCCCATCATTTTTTTATTATCTTTCATATGGATGAATAAAAGTTAACTTCGAAGGTTTTCGTGTTTAGTATTATTCAAAAAAAACCTTTTACTTGAAATTTAAAATTTACACCATTTTGTGTCTAATTTTGGATTTTTAAACCCTTTACGGGGACCTTTGAGCCAACGGTTTTTCATGTTTTTTGCTTCTAGTGAAAATAAAGCGATTTATCTAGATATCGTAGAACGAAATAGAAATATCTTCGTCTTTTTGATTTCCTTCTGTTAAATTGCAATCTGTAGTAAATCACATTTTGTGTTTAAATTTGAATTACTACATCCGCTATGGGGACCCCATTACCAACATTTTTTATTATCTTTCATATGGATGAATAAAAGTTACCTTCGAAGGTTGTCGTGTTCAAAAAAAACCTTTTACTTGAAATTTAAAATTTACACCATTTTGTGTCTAATTTTGGATTTTTTAACCCTTTACGGGGACCTTTGAGCCAACGGTTTTTCATGTTTTTTGCTTCTACTGAAAATAATGCGATTTATCTAGATATCGTAGAACGAAGTAGAAATATCTTCGTGTTTTTGATTTCCTTCTGTTAAATTGAAATCTGTAGTAAATCACATTTTGTGTTTAAGTTTGAAATAATACATCCGCTATGGGGACCCCATTCCCATCATTTTTTTATTATCTTTCATATGGATGAATAAAAGTTAACTTCGAAGGTTGTCGTGTATAGTATTATTCATAAAAAACCTTTTACTTGAAATTTAAAATTTACACCATTTTGTGTCTAATTTAGGATTTTAAACCCTTTACGGGGACCTTTGAGCCAACGGTTTTTCATGTTTTTTGCTTCTAGTGAAAATAATGCGATTTATCTAGATATCGTATAACGAAGTAGAAATATCTTCGTCTTTTTGATGTCTTTCTGTTAAATTGAAATTTGTAGTAAATCACATTTTGTGTTTAAATTTGAATTACTACATCCGCTATGGGACCCCATTGCCAACATTTTTTTATTATCTTTCATATGGATGAATAAAAGTTAACTTCGAAGGTTTTCGTGTTTAGTATTATTCAAAAAAAAACCTTTTACTTGAAATTTAAAATTTACACCATTTTGTGTCTAATTTTGGATTTTTAAACCCTTTACGGGGACCTTTGAGCCAACGGTTTTTCATGTTTTTTGCTTCTAATGAAAATAATGCGATTTATCTAGATATCGTAGAACGAAGTAGAAATATCTTCGTCTTTTTGATTTCCTTCTGTTAAATTGAAATCTGTAGTAAATCACATTTTGTGTTTAAATTTGAATTACTACATCCGCTATGGGGACCCCATTCCCAACATTTTTTATTATCTTTCATATGGATGAATAAAAGTTACCTTCGAAGGTTGTCGTGTTCAAAAAAAAAACCTTTTACTTGAAATTTAAAATTTACACCATTTTGTGTCTAATTTTGGATTTTTAACCCTTTACGGGGACCTTTGAGCCAACGGTTTTTCATGTTTTTTGCTTCTACTGAAAATAATGCGATTTATCTAGATATCGTAGAACGAAGTAGAAATATCTTCGTGTTTTTGATTTCCTTCTGTTAAATTGAAATCTGTAGTAAATCACATTTTGTGTTTAAGTTTGAAATAATACATCCGCTATGGGGACCCCATTCCCAACATTTTTTTATTATCTTTCATATGGATGAATAAAAGTTACCTTCGAAGGTTGTCGTGTTCAAAAAAAAAACCTTTTACTTGAAATTTAAAATTTACACCATTTTGTGTCTAATTTTGGGTTTTTTAACCCTTTACGGGGACCTTTGAGCCAACGGTTTTTCATGTTTTTGCTTCTACTGAAAATAATGCGATTTATCTAGATATCGTAGAACGAAGTAGAAATATCTTCGTGTTTTTGATTTCCTTCTGTTAAATTGAAATCTGTAGTAAATCACATTTTGTGTTTAAATTTGAATTACTACATCCGCTATGGGGACCCCATTCCCAACATTTTTTTATTATCTTTCATATGGATGAATAAAAGTTACCTTCGAAGGTTGTCGTGTTCAAAAAAAAACCTTTTACTTGAAATTTAAAATTTACACCATTTTGTGTCTAATTTTGGATTTTTAACCCTTTACGGGGACCTTTGAGCCAACGGTTTTTCATGTTTTTTGCTTCTACTGAAAATAATGCGATTTATCTAGATATCGTAGAACGAAGTAGAAATATCTTCGTGTTTTTGATTTCCTTCTGTTAAATTGAAATCTGTAGTAAATCACATTTTGTGTTTAAGTTTGAAATAATACATCCGCTATGGGGACCCCATTCCCAACATTTTTTTATTATCTTTCATATGGATGAATAAAAGTTACCTTCGAAGGTTGTCGTGTTCAAAAAAAAAACCTTTTACTTGAAATTTAAAATTTACACCATTTTGTGTCTAATTTTGGGTTTTTTAACCCTTTACGGGGACCTTTGAGCCAACGGTTTTTCATGTTTTTGCTTCTACTGAAAATAATGCGATTTATCTAGATATCGTAGAACGAAGTAGAAATATCTTCGTGTTTTTGATTTCCTTCTGTTAAATTGAAATCTGTAGTAAATCACATTTTGTGTTTAAATTTGAATTACTACATCCGCTATGGGGACCCCATTCCCAACATTTTTTTATTATCTTTCATATGGATGAATAAAAGTTAACTTCGAAGGTTGTCGTGTATAGTATTATTCAAAAAAACCTTTTACTTGAAATTTAAAATTTACACCATTTTGTGTCTAATTTTGGATTTTTAAACCCTTTACGGGGACCTTTGAGCCAACGGTTTTTCATGTTTTTTGCTTCTAGTGAAAATAATGCGATTTATCTAGATATCGTAGAACGAAGTAGAAATATCTTCGTGTTTTTGATTTCCTTCTGTTAAATTGAAATCTGTAGTAAATCACATTTTGTGTTTAAGTTTGAAATAATACATCCGCTATGGGGACCCCATTCCCAACATATTTTTATTATCTTTCATATGGATGAATAAAAGTTAACTTCGAAGGTTGTCGTGTATAGTATTATTCATAAAAAACCTTTTACTTGAATTTTATAATTTACCCCATTTTGTGTCTAATTTTTGATTAGTAAATTTGAATTAGTAAAGTTCGTAAGATATCGTACAAAGCACTAAAAATAATTTTTATTTTTAATAGGGCCTATATATTTTTTAATTGTTTCTAAAATTGAATTTTACCACCCTCTATGAGGCCATTGTTCCAACCTTCTTTAATGATTTTTGTTCTTGATGAAAATTTTGATATATACCATTTTAATTGAATTTTATTTGACATTTGGTAGGTGGATCATTGTTCCAAGTTTTAAGTTTTTAAGAGTTTGTTTCTTGAGGTTTTGTATTACTATTTATGATTTTTCTAAATTTATACAAGTATTATTTTTAAGTTTTCAAAATGAATCTTGACAATATCAGCTGCTTGATTACGGCTTGTTCTTATCGTATTAACGTATTAAATTCCGTTTCCTTTTGAATTGAGACATTTTGTTACCCATAACTCAAGCTTAGAGAATATAAGTGCATTGCTATTCTTACGGGGACAAAGTTAACCGGAAATACGTCATAGATTTTGGTCCCCATAAAGAATGTAAAGAAAATTATGTAAAAGTTTCTTTTAAAAATATTTGGAATTCATTTTAAGATGCAATTTGAAACAAGTCATAAAAGTGAAATATATTTTCGATTTTACGATAAAAGCGGAGGAGATATTGCGTTTTCTAAATGTCCCCGTAAGTGACTTTTTAAACTCGGTCCTCATAAGCAATGTAGGACATGTATGGGTGTGTGTGTGTGTGTGTCAGGCTGTTGTTATTGACTTACACCCCAGGGGACCGCGTTCGCAGTTTCCGAATCGAAGCAAATGTGTTCGCCATTTCCGGACCGCATTCACAGTTCCCGGAAAATTCAAAACTTGAGGCTATCCACAACTATTTCATCTGACTAGTCAATTGTCCATTCCACATGAACACCAATCTGTATTCACTGGCTTCTAACACCACCACCTTCTGGGCGTTGCTTTTGTCCATCCCACAAAGACACCAGTCTGTACTTACTGGCTTCTAACACCACCATCTTCTGGTCTTTGTTTTTGTCCATCCCACATGGACACCAGTCTGTACACCTGGCTTCTACACCACCATCTTCTCGTCTTTGTTTTTGTCCATCCCACATGGACACCAGTCTGTACACCTGGCTTCTACACCACCATCTTCTGGTCATTGTTTTTGTCCATCCCACATGGACACCAGTCTGTACACCTGGCTTCTACACCACCATCTTCTGGACATTGTTTTTGTCCATCCCTCATGGACACCAGTCTGTACACCTGGCTTCTACACCACCATCTTCTGGTCATAGTTTTTGTCCATCCCACATGGACACCAGTCTGTACACCTGGCTTCTACACCACCATCTTCTGGTCATAGTTTTTGTCCATCCCACATGGACACCAGTCTGTACACCTGGCTTCTACACCACCATCTTCTGGTCATAGTTTTTGTCCATCCCACATGGACACCAGTCTGCACACCTGGCTTCTACTCCATCATCATCCTTAAGGTTAAGACATACGCGGTGATCGGCCAGGGTTACGAGAAACGTCCGGCCTCCCAATGGCGGGGCTTCCACCAAAGGTTCACGCAATTGCGCTGTTCTTATCCATAGCTGCGATTCGAAATCCTTATATACTACCTATTAGAATAAGGTGAAGCAACCGGCGTATGCTTCATTTTAAACGCCAATATTAGTCAAGTCTCTCAAGAATGTTTAATTGTTCTTTATCAAGACGATGTAACGCTCAATAAGGCGAACAACTAACGAAGAAAATATTTAATATTAATTATATTTATTTTAATATTTAAGATAATCTTGTTTCTAAACTCAAAATTAAAACGGAAAGAGTTAAAAAGCAGTCTATTTTTTTGTCTGTGTGTGTCTGTCCGTTGTCACACTAGTGCGCCGAGTTAGCAGTTCGCTTTGTTTTGATGTGTTAAGAAATCCTACAGAACCTTAATATTCACTTTTTCATAATATAAAGTGAATATGTGGAAATCTTTTTCGTAATTACGATGCATTTAGTACTTTTGTAGCTTTAAAGCTCTGTTTCATTTTGATATTCCAAGAATGTTTTTTAATATTGTTATTTGAAATGGATGTTTATATATTACTTAAGCTATACTACATCTGTTTATAGCATAATCCTTTCTATAGTGATTTCAAAACGAACGCAACGATATTGGTCAAATGTACTTTTATTTGTCAATAGGCCTAGTGAACCAAAAAGTAAACGCTTGGTTTTCGTTTCTGTAATGCAGAGACATTAACGGTTCAGAGTGAGCCGAAAGTTAAATACACTGTTAAATAATTAGGCTTAGATTTTAAAATCATGGTGGATATCTGGGCCGCGTTCAGCAGAGCTCAGCGCTGTTAGCAGTGTCGTACAGGACTGGATTTTGCTTATGAATTTGACGTCACGGTGCTCAGCGCTGAGCCAGCGCGGTCTTCAAAGAAAATAGTCGGGTTTTGGGAAAACGTGACGTAAAACGCGTAGTTCTCAGCTTGGCGAAAAAACATGGAGGAATTAATACAAATAGCTCTTGCTGATTCTGATGGGACTATAGCTATTTAATTGGCGTGAAACCATTTGATGACGCGAGAATTTTAAGAGACATGTTACTTTCTAATTTTAATTATAAAAGACGTTGTTATCTATCTCTTTAAATATGTTATCATACAATTTTTGTTAAGCCTTGGTACCTTGCACGCTTTATTGCGCTAGCGTCATTTTTAAAACACCGATGACCGGAAAAAAGCTATGACGACAGATCTCACCGGTAACCGTTTTCCAAAATCCGCTGTCATTTTGGGGAGCTCTGCTGGACGCAGCCCAGACCAGTGAAAGGTCTGATCGTAATCGGATTATAGCTTCGTGTTTTCATGCTATTTATGGTGCGCATTTACTTCCAGTGTGTGTAGCCACAAATAAGCTTTGGTGTTATGTAACGTTAACAGTCATGTTGACAAACTAAGAAAATCGTTGAGGTGAAACGAGAGGATAGTGTTTACATGGCAACCCTGTTGTGAATATGGCTTTGAACATAGAGGGTATACAGTTGAGGAGTAGAAAATTCGGCCTTTACAAAAACGTAAAGGTAATATCCCTCCAAAGGTTTAGCTCTTCATTTCCCGTTTTTCCCCCATCGGATGATTTTAATGTGTACAAGTATATCCTTATTGGATGTAAAATGTCGTCTGATTTACAGTATACTTGCTATGCTTTGTATACTGCTTTAATATTTTATAAATTTTAACTTCAGTATTTGTTCTTAAAAAAAGAAACATTTCCATATCTAGGTAAGTAAGTTTGTAAGTAGTCCTCCTCGGAGAGGTAATATTTTGGTTTTCCCAACTTGTATTTATTTGTACTAGTAAAGTTAAACATCGAGAATTGTGTTTTACGTTTGCTCGATATATTTAAAGCGAGAGAGAGAGGATTATAATATTGCCTTAATTTAAATGGACGGTTTAATACTCCCTTCAAAATTCCTGTCACCCGTCGAGACTCGACAATAAGGATTTCACGCTTTTTATCCCGCTCCACGGCTCCCCTATTGCAAAATTCAAAGAAATCCAGGGGAATTTTTAAGAAGCAAAAGGAAATATATACCTACGTTATATTTAGAATGGTTTAAGGCGGTATTTATTATTGGAACTTAAGTCTATTTCTCCAAAAACCGAGAAGAGTTTTAAAAGAAGGTACTAGCTTGGGGCCTCAGATATTACAATTATAACGTATGTAAAGGATTTAAGGGTTATAATTTTTTGTTAGGGCATCGAGGGGCTATTCACTCTGATATTCAGTACTTATTTTAATGGGTGTTTTCTGGTAGTAGCGCATCGAGGGGCTATTCACTAAATTTTTTTCTGTACGCCGTCGCCTGTTAAGTACGGTACGATGTGGCTACTATTACGAGCCCTTGGGTCGCCTTGTTTTCTTTAACATTACGGGAGGGTATCAGTTCTTATCTAAAAGGGCCTACTGGCCCTCTAGAATAGGATTTTTTTGTTTAATGATGCATAAAATAATTTTAAAAATAAATACTGAGCTTGCCAGGACTCGAATCTGGAATATTCGGCTCCGTATAGGCAGAAGCGTTAATCGTTGCGATCTAGGCAGGACTCGAACCGAATCTTCTGCTTTGAATGCAGACGCGTTAGCGATTACGTCACAAGCCCATACTTTATTACAAAAAACTTATCCAAACATTGTTATTTAAAAATTTTCTTTTCTATAATATACTAAGAATCTTCATTAAAAATAGACAACGAGCTTCTCAGGACTCAAACCTGGAATCTTCTGCGTCGAATGCGAACGCTTTATCCATTACGGCACACGCCCGTACATTGTAATACAAAATATCTTATCCAAACATTGAAGAAAAAAGTGTGGCGTATAAACCAAATGGGGGTCAACAAGGGGGCTCGTAGGGACCAGAGTGGCGTATGCTGCCGTATTATTCTCTGACGTAATATTCAAAGCACCAGAGAATTTTTTAACCACGACACAATGTTTACACTGTCCGATTATCGTTTTCAGGCGATCATGTTGCTTCTGAAGCTTTTCTTCAACAGGGAAGTTGAAATAATGAAGGATACCCTTCTCGTACCATGATAAGTCGTTGCAATTACGAAACGCGTTAGACTCATATTGTTCCTGGGTTGTAACTTCCTCTCGAGTTTCAAACACAAATGTTTAATAGTTTACAAAATTAAAAATTAATCTCACCTTTATCGAGCCTAGATCAAGGAATATGGAAGAAGGGAAGTTTCGTGTAACGCTATAACTCCGGTCGCCCAAAAATCCGGGTTTCGGCGTGGATGTGCATGTGCGCACGCGCCGCATTTTTCTCGCGCATCGTGAGGATAGGCGGCACTACCGGTTTCCGATTTGTTTTTTACCAAGGCTTAGATGTTTTGTGCGGCGTACTGCTTGGCAAGTACTAATTATTTCGTGAACCAAGTTAATTATTTTCCGAGTAAATAAGCTATGGTTGGGAAAAACTGTAGTTACAAAGGGTGTAAAAATGACTCGAGATTTAGCAATCAAGATTATATGGAAGGTATATTTTTTCTGAAATTTCCACAAGCAAAGACCCATTTAGAGCAATGCAAACGCTGGATTTTAGCCTGCTCTAGACCAGAATTCCTGACTCTAGAAAAAATAACACGAAGGTTAGTTCCATCTTCTATATTGTGCATATTTTAAAAAATAATTGTGAATTTTATTTAGTGAAGTTCTTCCTTATTTGCAGGCATATTTGTTCTTTTCATTTCGTTGGTGGTGCTGGTCCAACCGAGAAAAATCCAGACCCTGTGCATTATCATGACTATTGTATTGATGATACACATGAAACGTGCATGGAAACTACATTGACAGCTGAAGAAACTTTATTGACAGCGGGGGAAACTACATTGACAGCGGGGGAAACTACATTGACAGCGGGGGAAACTACATTGACAGCGGGGGAAACTACATTGACAGCGGGGGAAACTACATTGACAGCGGGGGAAACTACATTGACAGCGGGGGAAACTACATTGACAGCGGGGGAAACTACATTGACAGCGGGGGACACTACATTGACAGCGGGGGACACTACATTGACAGCGGGGGACACTACATTGACAGCGGGGGAAACTACATTGACAGCGTGGGAAACTACATTGACAGTGGGGGAAACTACATTGACAGCGGGGGAAACTACATTGACAGCGGGGGAAACTACATTGACAGCGGGGGACACTACATTAATCATTGAGGAAGAGGAGAGAGCTAAAGAAACTACATTGGCCACCAATAGCTTTAAATTAAGTATAGTTGAAGCAAATTTGTCAGAAACTACACAGCGCAAAAAAATTCAGTTATCACCTGTATTTGATACAAAGGACCTCTTTAAAAATATTTTGAGAATCAATACTTCAGCCATATTCAAGAAATAGCATGGACTATTTCCGAGAACGAGGATTCTAGCTTGAGCATTTTCAAAGTTAGAAGTCCGCATATATGTTCTATCGAAGTTAAAATTAAGTTAAATTTAGAATTAGAAATTCTTGTTTACGGAAAGGCAATCGGCGAAAATCATCGGCTATTCCCACTAGAAATCTTTCCACGAACTATCTCGAAGCTTAATGATTTACTTAACTTATTAGATTATTTAAATTCACTGCGTCATTGTAATGGGAGTGGTTTAGATTTCCATAAAATTAAATGCAGTGAAAAACTAGGATGTGTAAATATATACACAAAGGCCGTTTATTCAACAAAATGTAACGGTTTCGTTAAGAATAATATGGATTCCAGATGTATAAATTGCACACCTTTTGCAAAAGGTCAGCTTGCAAAGGAAAAAAGATTGAAGTTAAAAGTTTTGAAAAGTCCCAGGAATTTTCAGAATATGTCTAGGAATGATTTAATAGCCGCTTTGAAAGTAAAAAACCGTCAGAATAGAATGCAAAACCAGCAAATACAACAGTTGAAGAGAGTAATAAAAACTCTGAAGCTGTCCCTTTCAGACGAACCAAATATTTTGCTCAGTGAGTCAATAGACGATGATTCATTTTGCTCAAAAGAGAACTTTTTAAGAATTTTTCTTAAAGAACAGTTGAAACTAATTAAGAAAAAACAGCGAAAGCCCAAAGTGGCATCCTGCCATTATCAAATGGTGTCTTTATTTGAGAGCGAAATCACCATCTGCCTATGAAACTCTCCGAGTAGTTGTTCCTCTGCCAGTTCCAAGGACACTTTGGAAATATGGATCTTTATTTTCTAGCCAAAGTGGTTTCACAATAGAGTCAATCAGGGAAATGAAAGGGAAAATTGATCTGCACAGCTCAGATGAGCACCAAAAATTTTTCTCCCTAATTGTGGACGAAATCCCTAATTGTGGACGAAATGAAAATAAAAGAAGACCTGATATTTAAAGCCAATACAGGAGAGGTGGTTGGGTTTTGTCATTCAAGCGGTTCTGGAGATCTAATCAAACAAGCGGAAAATGAACAGAATAATGTCAACAATTCTGAAGAATTGCCTATTGCTACGCACGTTATGTCTTTAATGGTCCGGGGCTTGACAACCAATTTCAAACATACACTGGCTTATTTTCCTTGCCACGATATGAAAGCAGATGAGCTATACTTAATCATTCAAGAGGCAATAGAGAATTTGGTAGGTAACGGATTTAAAGTATTAACCGTTGTATGTGATAAATCAGCCATAAATCAGAAGTTGATCAGGCTAAGTACACGTCCCGACCCAGTGACTAAAACTCACTATAAAGCAAGGAATATATATTCTAGCCCTGGAGAAGAAAGATATATATATTATATCTCCGATCCCCCCCACCTTATAAAAACGGTTCGGAATTGTTTCTCCAATAGTGGATATCATAAAAACTCAAGACTTTTACATAAAAACAAAAAAAAAACATTTTATGGTCTCATGTGGTAGATATGTATAAAAAAGACTGTATAGGACATTTCCGCTTGTGCCCAAAGCTTACGGACAGCCACGTTTATTTGGGCCCTTTTTCAGCAATGAGAGTGAAATTGGCCACCCAAATAATGAGTAACACCGTAGCCGAGGCAATAAATGAATTAGTTGAAGAAGCCTCCGAGACTGTAAAATTTATCAAGATTTTCAACAGGTTTTTTGATATCATGAATTCGAAAAACTTTGCCCAAGGAAAACTCTCCCGAAACCAGGATATAGATCCATTCACAAGCACTGATGATTGGAGGTTTGCCGTATGTATTTATACAACTACTTTTCATAAGCATTACTTATTGTTTTTCTCCATTTCATAATACTGGCTTGAGGACACATTTTTAGGATATCTTAGAGAATGGGCGGAAGAAGCTAGTCAAGCAAATGTCCCTGAAGAAGGGAGGGCAATGATGCAGCTTAGCAGAGAAACGCTTGACGGAATTCAAACTACTGTTTACTCTATAATTGATGCAGTAAAATTCTTGCTCAACAAAGGAGCTCAATTTGTCTTAACCGACCGATTTAACCAAGACCCATTAGAGCGTCATTTTGGAAAGCATCGGAGGTCTGTTGGTTGTCATGAAAACCCAACGTTACTTGCCTTTAGCTATAACGAAAAAAAATTTAAAATTATGCGTGTTGTAACGAGTAAACCCAAAAATGGCAATTGTAGTCATGGAAAAAAGGTGTCTTAAACGGTTTTTGTTCTTCTTATTAATCATTAAAATTCGTTAACTCAATGGTTTTTTCTATCTTTTAATATAAAAAAATATCACAAGTCACAAAAATCATGCGAGATCATGAACAATATACCATTTCAAATGGAAAATATGACTGGACTAAAGTTGGAAATAGGAACTAAATTTATAAACTTTGTTTCGGGTCATTCTCTTTAAGAGATTGTCTTAGCTCTTTCTTTTTAAAAAGCGAGTCATTGTGAGCTTTGTTAATTTTTCTTTTAAAAAAATCCTTCATTGCTTTTGCTCTGCAATTGAAAAACGTATCTATAACTAGCTTTTTGCACTTTTCCCTTGTGGTTACATTCTCCTCGACCCATAAATCATTCCACCTATTTGTCACTACATTTGTTTTGAGAACATCTAAAATCTTTTTCTTTCTGTTTTGGTTATCAGTCAATATTGATTGTTCGAATATTGGGGCTGTCAATTCATTAATAAGATAAAAAACCCAAAAGCTATTGGCTTCAAAATTATTAGCCCACCCCGATTTAGCCGTTCACTCCAGCTTGAATAATTACAAATGTAGCCCTCGGTTTCAGCGATGCAGCGTTCAAGAAACGTACAATCTTCATATTTAAAACAAATTTTTTTTTTAAAATGTATCCCCCCAAATGATGGATAACCTTTTCCTCCTTTTCTTTAATCTGTCTATCTGACAATAATTTCGGCTCATGAAATATTTCTGTTCCCGCCTTAAGCTCAGAGGGTTTCTTAAGTTCATCCCATTTATCGTGCAATACCACAAAAAAACGCCGAAGCCAATGATTGCTTAAAACCTTTGATTATTTCAAACGATTTTATAGCAACCTCTTTTAACTTCTGATTTTCCCGTAGCGCTTGGGAGCCAACAATGTAAGCATCTTTGTCACGTATTTGATCTTCATTTAAACCTGCCAATATTTTGACGGCGTCATCGATAATCCTTATCCCATCACTGCTGACCTCTATCTCAACATCTTGCCCTGGGTCAGCTAGTTTGCATGATCCCATATGTTTCGACGTTTTTACCACGAGTTCTTTCATATGTGCTCGCCAAAAGAGCTCGTTGAAATCTACATAGATAACATCTTTAAATACACCTTCGAAATTGTTAAATATAGTTAATAAGTTAATAACAAAGGTTTGAACGGAATACAAGTTGTATTTTTTTTATTACACTTGATGTCCCATTCTCTAAACTATCAGCTGGCTTTGAGATAGGCAAATCCAAAGGCTTAGCTCGCTGTTTTAATAAATTAGCTGAATTGTCCTGATGAAAGTTTCCCCATTAAGAACCGTAATTAAATATAATTATGACACACAGTTATATACTCACCACGTTCAAAACACTTGCACCAGTCTCCGAAAATGATATAGGATCCTGAAACTTATCAGAAGGTCCGAGTCCACCGTAAAAATGATTTGAAAAAACATAATGTGTCTTTTTACTTAGATCTGTTGTTAAATCACTTCTACCACAAGCTACTATCCATTTTTTTGCATTTTTCTTACTTGGTTTTTGGTTTTGGAAATGGGAGAAAAAGCAGGCTCTTATTTGGATTCTCTTTATTAAATTTGCTGTTGCTTTTGCAGCCCCGATAACAGCATTTTTTGTAACTAACCATTACAATTATTACTTTATGTTATTACTTACTTTATGTTAACTTAAACATACAAAAATTAACCTTAAAAGTATCTGAAAGATTAAGCCTTTGCATATATCAGGTGCATTTTTGAACATGCAGACGACCGTCTGGCGATCACGTAGGGAAATGACGTCTCACGCTTCGATCCTGCGCAGTTCAAACTAACGCCGAATATAAGTCATGTGACCTGCTAAATTTCGTGAAGAGAGATTCCTATACTGACCAAACTTCCCTTCTTCCATATTCCTTGCCAGAATATACTGACTGGCGTCCATGTGGAATGGACAAAGACTTGAAGATGGTGATGCATAGAAGCTGGTGTCAATGTGGAATTGACGAAGAACAGAAGATGGTGGTGCTTGGAAGCCAGCAAGTACAGTTTAGCGTCCATGTGGAGTGGACGAAAACCAAAACTGGTGGTGTGGGAACTCAAGTAGAATAGCGAGCGGAGACAAACACAATTTTCCAAATTTCCGTGAACTGTCAATGCAGTCCGGAAATTGGGAACGCGTTTGCTCCGATACGCAAACTGCGAACGCGGTCACGTGGGGTGTGACAGACACACACACCCACCCACACGTCCAGTGCAATACCTCTCCGTGACGTCATCGTCACTCGGAGAGGTAAAAAACCAAAAATTTCTAAAGAATGAATTGGTTACGATTGGGGAATGGACAGTGTTCAAGAGAATGGAAGGAAAGGGATTTCTAGTGGGTTTAATCTTAGGATTCTCGTACCTCACCGGAAAAGGAAAAGCGAGAGAGTATTCATGCAGCACTGCACCAATAAAACCCCCAATGCGAGGCGGCCGAGGAATCGGTGTGTTATGCAACTGGTAAAGTTGGGATAAGGAAGGAAAATCGAAGCCTGCTAAAATTCGTTACCATTGTTTTTGTGATATAAAAAACTACAGGGGATCAATACCCCATCCAGACACTAAAGAAAACAGCTTAGTTCTAAACCAGGAAATTTTAAAACATCTTTAAAACTTAAGGAATTAAATCCAGAAATTACATTACGTTAAGAAATAGCCAAGGCATTAATGGCTACAGTTTCCAGATTTTAAAATAATTCATAGCTACCATATAAATCATTCCTATACATATGTTCATTTAAAAGTATACCTCATTTTTCAAAGCGTAAAAAAAGTTTATTTGTAATATAAACTAGTCCTATTAAATGTTTTAAGGGGGAACACAACTGAAGACTAATCAAAATCGCCCGTTTTAGTTCGAGTCCAGTCCCCAAAATAATAGCCCTATACGGATAAAATTTTACTGACTTATATTTTAAACTCAATATTTAAGTCAGAATATTTTTTCCCGTGAGTGAAGTTTTGGATGTAGTTATTCGAGTCCAACTCTTACAATTCAATACCTAATGTTTTCTCCAATATGTCATACGCAAGACCATTTTGGGCTGTATCGATTAAAATAATTTTCAATTAAATCCTTCCACTATTAAAAGAGCTGCACTAGAAAAACTTAAAAACTAGCAAGCTTCAATACTTAATCTCTAGAGGGCGCCCTATCTGGGTATAGGTTAAACTCTGAACTCCTCGTATCATGTAGAAATTTTCCACCTATGCTGGTTTAAAAGCCCGTCGGATAGAAGGGCAATGGTAAACTGGTCGTATGGCTCCCGCGGCGAGATTTTCGAGTTCTTTTGTTATACAGCAATACAAAGGGAAGGTATATTTACGTGAGACAAAACTATGTATGGGATTTAGAAAAACCTCGTTCGCCTCGGTAATGGAATGATGATGCTCGTGGATTTCGGGTGTAGGTGAAAGGGCCCAGGAACCTACTTACAGTTTTTTTTAGTTTATCCTGCTTGAAATTAGGCCTTATACTGACCCTTTCCTGGTAGTTCAATTAGTAGAAGTTGTCTGAAATGGTCATACAGCCATTTTTAAACGATTTAGATTAATATATAAAAATTTGATGTTATTTCATTACTCTAAACATACGTTAGTAAGTTATGTTTCACAAGTCTGACAATATCTATACTTCGTAATGCAACAGAATTGAGATGGGAGCTAGTTCGAGAGCGACCTGAGAATTGACTATACGCGGTTTTTCAGTCATCTTCCTATTTAGCCTATACTAACCCTTTGACGGGACCTTACCAGGCGTCGCTTTACGAGAATCTATGACGTTTCATATACATCACTTCATGACAAGCTCTCCGTAACCAGTGACAACCGTATGGAGCATCTTATGAACTTATGCTCTAATTATAGATAGTTTTCCCTAAAGGGATAGAGAAATTTCCACCCCCTTTCACTCAGTTTTACTGCAGTGCAGTGTTGTTAGGCCCTCTGAAATTAGCCAAGTCAGTCAAATACCGAGTTCAACTGAACTGCAAGCCTCCCTCTCTGCCATTTGATTGGCTCACAAATGGCTTGCCAACACTGGGAAAAGCAAAACCCCTTTAGTGGAAACTATGTATGCTAAGAAATGGATGTTTAGTGATTTTTACTCCCTTTTAACAAAGATTATCAAGTTTGATTATGAATCAATATTTATTTTCATTAGATAAATTTCTAGCGTATAAATAAATTTAAACTCCCCTTTAAAATTATGATTTTATTAGTTAAAAGAAATTATTTCATAACAAAGATTTTAAAATATGTACGAAGACTAGACTATCTAACTTCTAAGACTTGTAGGTCACAATGTTTTTTTTTGTTGCAATATTTTATTTGTGTTTTTGGTTTCGTTTCTTTTAATTTGTATTCACTTTGGCTTCGTTTCATTTAATTTTTATTCACTTTGGCTTCGTTTCTTATAATTTGTATTCACTTTGGCTTCGTATCTTTTAATTTGTATTCACTTTGGTTTCGTTTCTTTTAATTTGTATTCACTTTGGCTTCGTTTCATTTACTTTTTATTCAGTTTGGCTTCGTTTCTTTTAATTTTTATTCACTTTGGCTTCGTTTCTTTTAATTTTTATTCACTTTGGCTTCGTTTCTTTTAATTTGTATTCACTTTGGCTTGTGTTTTTGACTTGTTCTGGCTTTGTGTTTTTGACTCGTTTTGGTTTTGGTTTTGTGTCTTTGACTTGTTTTGGTTTTAATTTTGTGTCTTTGACTTCTTTGCTGTTTTTATTATTTATGCTTGATTTTGCCTTGTTTTTAAATAGTGTTTGGCTCTTTGTCAATGTATCCTTCGTTATTGGAAGTGTTTCACATTTTCTTTTCTTTGAATGGATTTTACTGGGCTGGTCGGTATTTTTACAAATCTGCTTCAACTTTAGCTTTGATTGGGCTTCCAATATATAATCAGGTTTTCGATAAGGCATATTTCTGGTTTGTCGTGGATCAATACTTTCTGGCAACAAGCAATGAATATAAAACCGTTCAAGAAATGGGCGCATTTTTGTTGACCAAAACTGTTCGTCGGCAAAAATCCTCTCAATAGACAGTCCTTTGGAGCTATAGATTATGAAATCACAGTATTTTCTACGAGTTATATGAAGCTGGCCCTGGATTTGGAAAAAATAATCGTGCCCTCTCTTCAGTTTAAGCTGGTTATTTTCTTTAGTACAGAAAAAGTGACTGATGAATTCAGGGGCTTCCATTGGTTTCATTTTTTCAATGGACTTTGGACGCTTAACCTCAATTAGTCCGTCTGTACCAATAAGACCATCAGGTGAAGCGGCAAAGTAAACTATCTCTAGATCAACGAAAATGCAATTTTTAACAACGGATGTTCCAGTTTGTTCGATATACTTCTCGATTGCATCGTCCTCGTTAGCCTTTCCGTATTCCATAGCTGGCGTGCTAACTAGTGGAGAGTATAAAAGACGCTTAAAGAGGTTGTCACAATCAGTACTTTCTTTTCGTTTGCAAACTGCACCGAAATTTGAAGCTGTAAGTCGATTTCTTCAATATTGGCTTGCTTGGCTTCATCGACTTCCAAACTTTTGAGAATTTCATGCTTCCGCCTTAGAAATTCATCATTGGAAACATCAGGCTGTTGACAATTAGGGCCGTAGTCGGCAAGTAAAGATAACACCCTATTCGGGAAAAAAACTGAAATTGAAACATTAAGCCTTACCAACCAAACTAAAAGAGGAGAAGATCAAGTACCCACAACAGAAAAACTACTATCCGATGATAGGACTCTGGGAAGTCCACTCATTTTTCAGCCAAGTGTATTCAGAACTCATCCCATTGGAGAGGCCGGAAATAGGGAGGAGAAAACGTTTCATGATGTCTCTTTCCCCAACCTTTGCCAACGAATTGAAAAGCTAGTAGGTGAACTTAAAGATCTCAGGGTGCTGAGAGGAGGGGCCTTGCTGTTGGTCCCAAATACCCTGGAACAAAGAGACAAGCTCCACAAATGGACACACATTGACAAGGTCAAGTTTACAGTTACACAACCGGGAACCTAAAGAGACGATGGTGCCAAAGGAATAATTAAAAACGTTCCACACGATTTTACCGAAGAGACCATCAAAGAGGCTCTACTACAGAAAGGATACATGATTGAGTCGGTGAAAATGTTAGGCCCAGGCAGCACTTTGTACTTACTCCAATTTAGTCAACCACAGATGCCTCAGGAAGTACGCTTCTACTATATAAAATATCCAATAACACCATACGAACGCCGGCCCTGGCAATTTAAGAATTGCAAACGCTTTGGACACCCAGCGAAATACTGTCGTTCCGCCTTATGCTGCAATTCCTGTGACGACTCCCACGAAACTAAATCGGAATGTACAACAAACACCACTTGCCCGAACTGCAAAGGACCCCACCCAGCCAACGCCCTTTCTTGCCGCAGACGCTTGAAAGAACTCCAAATACTCAGAATACAACAAAAGGACCACATCCCCAAACATGAAGCAGCAAAACGAGTCCAGCAAAAGACCAGCACTACAACCTATGCAACAGTAACCCAAAGATCTCCACCCCAGGGTTCCCAGACAGCACACATATCTACAGGTGCCCAAACTACCATTAGGACCCCCACCAAAACTCCCGCTCCTCCCCCGAAAACGTCGTGCCCTGGTTGGCGGATCTCCTCCTGACCTTCGCCAAAAATATCCAGTCGGACTACGACATAAGTGCTCTTATCACATTAATAATTAACAGACTCCTGCACACCTCGCTTAAGCGCCAGGACATCGATCCCCTAATCCCTTCTCATATAAAACAGAGCTTCGCCTCCATGTTTCGGGATGAGGAAACAACCCAGTGAACTCCACCTCTTACAGTGGAACATTCGAAGCATACAGGCCAATTTTGGAGACCTCACAATGCTAATAAAACAAGAACAACCAGCTATAATCACCCTGCAAGAAACCAGGCTAACACCAGAAATAAAAGTTCATGATTTTGGCATGTACCGCGTTTTTCGACAGGTTCGTCCTCCCGCTCAAGGAACCTTGGTGAAGGGGTAGCAATCCTACCCGGAATGATCTCACACCCAAGCAAACGAACAAGACGTTTCCTTCTTTGGTGGATGGTTTCGCCATAACCATCACTTGGGATAACAGAAAAGTAGAGATAATCTCGTCCTACGAGCCAAAAGGACGCACGAGCCTACTAGATTTACAGGCGTTACATGAACAACTACACGCGCCTTTCATCTTATGTGGAGACTTTAATGGACACCATCCTAGTTGGTGAGACACCACCATGAATACCCGAGGCCGTATCATTGCTGAATGGTTAGACACCACGCTGAATCTCGTACTCAAAGGGAGGTTGAAGTACAAAATCAAGTGATTTTTTATCGATTCTTCTACTAATTATAAGACCAGCCTGCATAGTGAAACAACCAGGAAATACTTCCGATTGATTTTAAAATTGAAATAAGGTTCAGATTTTAAGGATAATTTTAAACAAGGACTGTCGATCAATCGCGTAACGTCCTGCCTTTTTGTTAACAAAATTCTCGTGGCACGTTCCGTGTTGAATGAAATTTATCACGAGATTTGATAAAATTCGTGCACAACGTCATAATCGTAGCGCGAGACATGGAGCGTGCCACGAGAATTTTGTTAACAAAAAGGCAGGGCGTTACGCGATTCGTCGGCAGTCCTTGTTTAAAATTATCCTTAAAACCTGAACCTAATTTGAATTTTAAAATCATTCGGAAGTATTTTCTATGTGTTTCACTATGCAGACTGGTCTTATAATTAGTAGAAGAATCGATAAAAAATCACATGATTTTCTTCTTCACCCTCCTTTTAAAAACAAGGGACAATACACTCGCTTCTCATCCTCGGCTTCGCCTTCGGTGCTGGACCTCACCTTTACCGACGCCACACTCGCAGCAGGGGTGACTTGGACGCCACTACACAAGGGGGCAGTGATCATCTCCCAATCCTTATTACCATCCCACACAAAACGTCGCCGGGGGAGGTCACCTCCCATACAACGGCTCCCTCACCCACATTTATGCCACTTAACTGGGGAAAATTTGAATCAAGGACTTCAGACCACGCCACTACCAATGTTCGGGAACACTGGTGCTATACAGCGGTAGTCGAGGCCCTTAGAACATGCGCCGGTAACAGCACTCTAAAACGCCCCAGCCCAGGAGGGAACAGCACCCCCATACTTCCCCCATGGTGGTCCATTAAACTTTCCCAACTCCACACGAAGATGAATTAGCCTATTCACATTAAGGGCCGCGCATGAGAAGTTGCAATGTTTGGGGGCATGAGTTATAGCGCTTCTATGGAGTTAAACGTGTAAACTAAACTACGATGGACGTATGGGAGACCTTTTGAAATTTAATATTAAAATAAAATGCCTAGTATTTAAAACCGAGATAGTACAATTAAAACCATTGTAATCCTCCGTAGGATAATTTAACCAAGGGAGAATCTGCCGAGGGCCATAAGAAAAGAATGAAGACAACTTACTTTAATAATCCAAAAATAGAAGATTTCCTTCTAACTTTATTGAAGTCACTCAAAAATAACTAAGGGATAAAGATCCCGCAAACTATCACGTTTATACAAATACTCCGTCTTTGGAGAAGTTAAAACAAAAAGGGAGAGAACTGCTCTCGACCAGAGACCAATAGTAACTAACTTTTTCTTGCGAAATATCGCAGTAAGTAAAATGGAGGAGGAGTATGTAGCATGGAGGCTTAACACCCTGCCAGATCCAAGGAGTAGAAACTCCAGGAATCTGGCAGCCATGCTACATCCCCCCTCGTTAGGAACTCTTATTATATGAAAAATATCAAAGAAAAAAAAAGGTTACCCCGAGGAACCTTACAATTATTAGCAGGGGTTATTCAGTATCACAAGTATTATCACCAGTATCAAATAAAAGAAAAATGTCTCTCTCTCTTAAATTTTTTTTCTTCTCTCTGGACCTAAGTCCATTTTCTTAATCGTCCTTTTTTTTGCATATTTGCCAAACGGGCCAATCTACGAGCTTCTCTCCGGGCCAAGGCAGCTTTACTCCTTTTGCCAGGGCAGTCCGCAACAACATGATGACCGACTTTGCGGCAGCGCCAGCAAATGGAAGTGGTTCAAATAAATGGGTGTTTCGCATCAGCGACCTTTGAAGAAATTAAGAGTTTTGGAGGGTTTTTTGGGATCCACCCCATTGATCCGAAGCGCTCCCAACGCATTTTATCTTCATAGTCATCACTATCGGAATCCTCCAGGAGGATCCATTGGCGTGGTGACGTTCCTGGTTTCGCAGTGGGTTCCTCCTTGATGATGGCTATTGTAGGCCTTATTTCTTCCTCGTGTGGAGGAGGATGGGGAAGGAATGGTGTTAAAGACCAAGGGTCATGTGCTTCTTAATTTAAAGATGGAGGTGTTATTGGATAAAACCCTGGGGACGGGTCCTGGACCGCCTGAGGAACTGTGTTTTGCTCCAATTCCTCTCCTGAATCTGCTAGCACCAGTATTTCGTCGTCGTCTTCTTTGAAAGGGCAAGAAATTGCAGTATGTCCCACTGTATAACATTGTGAACAAGAGTTAGTGGAATTCATATATTTATTGGGCATGTAGCAATCGTTTGCTACATGTCCACGTTCGTAGCAGTTAAGACATTGCGGGAGTTGGTCTTGATCATTCTTGCAATAGCCCTCCAAAATCCTTAATGATTGCTCCGCCTTGCTAAGTAACTTTTGAGTCATCTTAGGCTTTTTCAATTCTTTGGGGAGGTCAAATTCCCAATTAAAAGCCATCTGCAAGTATACAACATTACTTTTGTCTTTTATTGGCTTGGGAGATAAACTCCCATGGGAATACAGAGATTGGCTCTCGGGAAAAACAGAAATATTCCCTTTTTTTAGGTTCGGGACATTATTGTTATTAAGGTAGACTTGGACCTCATAAGGTGACCTTAACCTTTTATTATCAGGAGGTCGATAATAAATATCAACTTCATTACCTCTGGGCTGAACCGTCGCCCTCTTACATACCTCTCGTCGCCATCCCAATTTAAAAGGTTCTAGATAAATATCGGGTAATGCAGCCCTATTTAAACGAGGAGTTCTCATGGACTCCGATAACGTGGTCGATGAACTGTCAGACGCACGTAGCGATTAGGATTTCGCTTGAGGGATCTGTTCAGGGGTTGATATTTCCTCCGAAAGAGTAGAAATAGGTTCAGGAGGTACTATTTCTTCCGAAAAACCAGAAGAAGGAGAATGGTGCTACGCCGGTTCTGATACTGATTGCTCAGAAGTCGTTGAGGTGTGTTCCGGCGTTAGAATTTCTTCGGTAAAACTGGAAGTTGACTTGAGTAGCTCTCGTTCCTCGACTAATTTTCCATGATCAGACGGGGAAGCCTCCCCTGCCGCAGAAGGCGGACTATCGTTAGTGGGATGACCGAGCTGAAAAGCCCTCATATCATGATAGGTAAAAAGGAGGAGAGGAGGGTCTTCAAAAATGGCCATGCCCGGTTCACTATCAGAATCTGTAGGTTGATGTGAATCATCTCGAACTGCAGGAAGGATCTGTTGATCCGCTGCTTGATCTTCTAGAATACTTGATGTCAAGGTTTGAAGGACATCTGGGATAACAGGAATGATCGGTTGATCGACTTCCTGACCGTCCTGAGGTGACGGTGACGTAGAAGATGATGATGATTCAGATGAAGTAGTAGGTTGACTTTCCCTACATTTTGTCCTGAGTTAGCATCTTCTAACTCGTAAACTACGGGAGAATGTTTTGCTACTATTTTAAAGGGACCTGCCCATTTAGGACTAAGCTTTTTCATTAGCGGACCTGTCGTACTGGATAACGGATGTGTTTCCATCCATACTAATGTTCCTACCTCAAACTCTAAAGGTTCATGGCGGAGGTCATATTAATTTTTCTGGAGGTCATATTAATTTTTCTGGTGTGCTTTAGCTAACTTAGACAATTCATTTTGAATGCTAATTGTTCCTTAAGAACCTTTAAAGCTTTACTACGACTAGGGTCATCAGGGTCCTGAATGGGTTCTTCAATGTCTAAATCCCAAGGGAGACGTGGCTCCCGCCCTAAATTCAAAAAGAAAGGGGATCTGCCCGTGGTCTCATGGGGTGCCGAATTTATAGCGAATTGAAGAAGGTCAATGGATTCATCCCATCTATCATGGTGATTCCCTACATAGAATGATATTAACTCGCCTATTACTCTATTAACTCATTCAGTGGGATTTCCTTTAGGTGTGTGTTGGGGGTGGTAAACTTTGGGTTTATTCTAAAAGCTCTGCACGTCTGCAGCCAAAGTTTTGAAGTAAACTGTACCCCTCTATCACTAAGAATAGCTTTCGGTGCTCCCCACCTAGTAACAATAGATTTGAAAGCCTGTACACAGGTCTTAGCTGTAATAGTTTTGAGTGGTATCATTTCCACGAATTTAGTTATGCAATCGACAAAAACTATTAAATACTTATAGTGGTGTCTACTTAAAGGGAAGGGTCCCATTATGTCGACACTAATCTGGTCCCAAGGACTTGTTATTTCAGAGGGTTGCATTAGCCCTGGCTTTTTCCTGTTTCTAGCCTTAAATTGTTGGCATAAAGTGCATCCTCTAACATAGTCTTGGACATCACTAACTATGGTTGGCCACCAATATCGAAATGTGACTTTACTAAGGGTTTTGTCTTTGCCCCTGTGAGTCGATAAAGGGTGGTCGTGTAATAACCTCATGGCTTCTAGCCTTAAACGAGGAGGTAAATAAACTTTTTCAGGATAGTTCCTGTAAGGTCTTCTATAAAGAAGATCATTCTTTAATTCAAACATTTTATTCCTAACTGGGTTAGGTCCTTGCAAGGAATTTATAATAGGGGAAGCAAATGGATCTTCCCTTTGACATTTTCTTACGTCTTCTAATGTGAAGACTGGATATAAGGTTCTAGGACCTGGAGGACGTAACCGACCTTCAACAGAATTACTAGAGGAAGTTGAAGTATTTTCACTACTACCGGTAGAATTTTGACTTGTACTACTACTAGTTGGATCTTGGTTACTAGTAGAATTAGAAGTAGAGGAGCTAAAGTTAATACTTAATACGTTTATCGAGGCCCTCGACAAAGCGTCTGCTACTACATTTTCTACTCCTTTTTTATGCTTAATTGTAAAGTCAAATGTTTGAAGGTACATAGCCCATTTAACTAGTCGAGAATTTGGTTCCCTAATATTAAATAACCATTGTAGAGCCTGATGGTCAGTGAGGACAGTGAATTTACGACCTTCTAAAAAGGGCCTGAACTTCTTAACTGCCCAACAAATGGCTTAACACTCTTTCTCGCTAGTGGAGTACCTAGTTTCCGCATCTTTAAGTCCTGTACTAGCATAGGCTATAGGAACTTCTACATTGTCTTGTATTTGGGAAAGAAGGGCACCTAACCCTGCATCACTAGCATCTGTAGCAGAATGCACGGGGAATCCCTTCTAAAGGAAGCTAAAGGATGAGCCTTACATATTTCTTGCTTTATCTTTTCGAACGCTTGTTGCTGTTCGATACCCCAAATAAATTTTTGATCCTTCCTTTTAAGCTTGTTAATAGGGGCTACTATTTGGGAGTAGTGACCAATAAACCTATTATGCCATCCTGCCATCCATAAAAATCTCTGAACTTCCTTAACACTTTTAGGAGGAGGGAATTTCTGTATGGCTTCTATCTTAGAAGGATCTATATGCACTCCTGATTCATTGACTATGTGACCAAATATGGTAGCTTCTTTTTGAGCGAAACGACATTTCTTCAACTGAAGGGTGAGACCCGCTTCCTTTAATCTATTTAAGACGTATTCTAAACACGTCAAGTGTTGATCCCAATCTTCGCTAAGAGAGATTAAATCATCTAAATAGTCTATTAACTGGAAGTAATCGGCATCTCTAAAAATCTCGTCAATTAAGCGCTGAAAAGAGCTAGGGGCGTTACAGAGCCCAAAAGGGAGTACATTAAATTCGTACTTTCCCATATGAGTCACAAAAGCAGTTTTTGGTCTGCTCTTAGGGTGCATTTCCACTTGCCAATACCCTGATTTAAGGTCAAGTGTTGTAATGTATTTAGGTTTTCCAGCCCTAGCTAACATGTCCTCTATATTAGGCAAAGGATAAGGGTCCTTTGTGGTAACTTGATTTAGTTTTCTATAATCAATACAAAACCTATAGGGTTTACCCCGTTTTGTTTGATCAATTAAAACTACGGGCGAAGCCCAAGGAGATACAGAGGGTCTAATTATCCCGTCATCTAGCATTTCCTTGACATGTTGCTCAATTATTTTCCGTTTCTGGTCATTAACACGATAAGGCTGAGATTTGATGGGCGGACTATTACCCGTATGAATCTCATGGAAGATTAGTCCTGTTCTTCCTACTTTATCTGAAAACAACTCTGGAAATTTCAATAAAAGGGTTTCTAATTGGTGACGTTGTTCATCAGAAATAGGGGCTGCGGAAACTGCGTCCCTAATACTATTCACAATCTCCTTATCTACAAGATCCTTTTCAGATGGAATTGAAAACGGGATCCTTAAGTTACCCACTAGACATTGAGACGATTCAAAGTCTAACTTGACCCTATTTTCTTCAAGAAAATCTTGACCCAATATAAAGTCACTATTTAGGGAAGGAACTATGTAAAATTTAAATTGTTTCTCACTTTCACTTGACTTAAGAGTGAACTCTAGTTCGTGAGAACCTTTTGTAAATGTATATCGGCCATCGCCCCAATTAAACTACACAATCCAATTGTTCATCTTCAGGTAATTCTGAAGAGTTTCTAAATTTACAAATTTGTTGCCATTGATCTAGACTAACAAAAGAGGCATCGGCCCCACTATCTAATTTAGCGTGAACTGTCGCGTGTTCAAAAGTAACGGGAATGGTAACCCTTTTATAAACTGACCCTTTCCTGACGGATTCAATCCTCAGGGGGAACGCGACACGCTTTTTGGTAGGGGAATTTATTGGGCACCGGGAGAGGGACCACGAGGGACCTCTCCCGTCTGGGATTCCCCCGACTTGCTAATCTTTTTGTTTGGACAGTCGGGTGCAAGATGACCTGGTTCCTGACAACTATAACAAGTGATAGTACGTGTAGAGGGGTAGAACAAGGCCAATTGTCGACCAGGAGATTTTGGTCTCTGATTATTATATCTATTAGAAGATCTTTGACCTCTATTGGAGTTGTTAGCCCTAGCTTTGGCTCTAGAGTCTAAAGGTTGTAAGGGATATTCCCATTGAGGAGAAGTAGGAGGATTACAAGGGCTTTGACAATGCCCGGGGGAACAATGACTATGGGCGGAGCTCTTGTTAGCTGGGCAAGAGGACTCTGCTGTAAAATTAGGTTTAGGGGGTGATCTCCTCTTTTCCCTTTTTTCGGCATTCTTTTTCCTAACTTCACTATCCTTTTCTATTGTTTTACAGGAATTTCTTAACTGTTCCATTGTAGTAAATTGCAGGAAAAAATTCAATAGGGTTAATTCGAATTGGTTTCTATTGAATTTTCTACGAATTAATTTCGACTACCATAGGTTTTAACAGTTGTAAATGTTTAAAAACGTAATCATTACTATAATAAGTTAGTTTTAATATATAAAAATCGAAAATATGTATAAAATGGAAATAAAATAGGCTTATGTTGTTGCTTTGTCGCCTTCTATTTAAAAAATGTCTCAAGTTTGCTATTGCATTGTTTGTCTCGTGTGACATCAGAGCGGCATTATAACTGTTGATATTTCGAAGTGAATCGCTAATCGGGTTAATCTCGGGGAACAGATTATATATGTCGAGACTCGTGCAAAGTGTTTCCTGGTTCTTTTTCTTCTGAAAACTTGCACAGTTTGAAGGAGGAACTAGAAAATTCTTTGCCTTGGAAGTTTAAATGGTTAACTTTCGTCTGGCTTCATGCGTTCTGAATTCAGATTAACAGGAACATCATTAAAAGCTGTTCCACATGATGAATTTAAATTAAAACCTACTAGGATGCTTTTTTTAATAGTTAAGATTATATCGTTGTTCCACTGCGGTGTATATTACCAACTTTCTTCTGGCTTTACGCGTCTTGATTTTGAAAACAGTAACATCATAAAAACTGTTCCACTTGCTGAGTTTATATTGAAACCTCGGTCACTTTTTCCAATAGTTAAGAATATATTGTTCCACTGCGGTGTATGACCAACTTTCGTCTGGCTTTACGCGTCTTGATTGCGAAAGCAGTAACATCATTAAAATCTGTTCCACTTACTGAGTTTAAATTAAAATCTTAGTAACGTTTTCCAATAGTTAAGGTTTCCTCGTACCGCATTGCAGCATATATATCTAACTTTCGTCTTGTTTTATACGCTTTTCGAATTAACAAAAGTAGTTCCGCATGCTGAGTTAAAATTAATACCTAGGTTAGCATTTCCTCGCACCTCTATTTCCAATTTTTGTCTGGTTTCACGCGTCTTGCTTCCGAATTAACTATAACATAGCTGCCTATTTTTATAAACTTAACACATAATTTTCCCATGGGTAAGATTTCCTCGAACCGCATTGCGGGGTATGTTACTAACCACTGAGCAACGACGAAAAGTTAATGTAATAATAGCTAAATAGATTAATATGAATTCGTCAGAGAAGTACGATTTTATAATTGTAGTGCGTTTAAATATTGTATACATACATATCATATTTGTAATAGACAGCTAATCGGTGGTCAGAAAAGGAGATTCAGAATTTTTTAGCAGGAGATTTTACATCTAACCCTGTGACTTCAGCACTGCAGTATATTTTGCTAAATTTAATAAACGTAAGGTAAAGTGAAAATAAGAGATCTGGGTTTTGTATAAAAAGTTCCACATAGTTTTTATTTAAGCTTAACAGTAAAAATATTTGTATAATTACGTTGTGGGAATTTCATCAGCCTTACAGTGTTGCCATTTGATTCTGTCACGGTCTCGTTGAAAGATTATTACCATATATATATTCCCGAAAATATTGGGATGTACTTGAGTGTATTTTACGGGGTAAGTTTAGTATTCTGCTCGTTTCTATAGTTAGAACAAAACTAAAAGTGAATCGGTGAGGAGAATGTAGATGATACGTGATTCATGTTAATGCTTCCTCGCAGTATGTTAGGGGTAATCTAGAGTATGATTACTAACCAGTGTGAGTATGGAAGCAAAGTTAATCACGTTTCCACTGAGAATTGTTAGATCATCAAGAATCAAAAATATTCCAAGGCTTGGAATGCCTCAAAAGTCGCACTATTTCGACGGAGGGAGGAAATATTTCCTTGGGTACAGCGCTGACTTATCTACCAAAGAAGCTGAAGAGAAAGAAGCCAGTATACTGGTCACAGGTTTCCATCCAACAAGCGCCACACTTTGTGTTATTTTTTTTTTGCCTTTTGGTTTAAATTTATCGTCATAACAATCTTCGCATTTTTTAGCTTGCAGACGTGATTACTGGATGCTATAATCCAGCTTTTCCAGACCAGTATCATTATTCACCTTCATTTCAATGGGTAGAGAGCAAACTAATGTCTTTCGTAACGCCAGTGAGTGAGTTGAACGTCGAGGGCAAAAGATTATCTTTGGGTGGAGTTAGTGGATCTATTTGGTTAACGACAACAGCGTGTCTCGTATTCCTCTCA
Organism: Phalangium opilio; assembly: GCF_054372755.1. Taxonomy (NCBI): domain Eukaryota; kingdom Metazoa; phylum Arthropoda; class Arachnida; order Opiliones; family Phalangiidae; genus Phalangium; species Phalangium opilio. The sequence continues at coordinate 2,170,954 of NW_028324200.1, read as the reverse complement.
ATATTATCTGTCATTTTCAAGAAGTTCATTCGCAACGCTTGGCGGAAAGAGTTTTTGTGTTTGGAATAAGTCTGGTTTTTCACATCGAACATATTGCAGAATCGTTGAGTATATAAAGCGTGATAAGGTGTAAAAAGAGAGTGATATGCTAGGAAGCATTTTTTACCCAGAATTGTTGCCTATAACTACGAATTTACGTACTTTAAAGAAGCAGGAATTAATAACACCATGTAAGAGTTAATCGTTACTTACTCATAACCCAAAGAACGAAATTTGTAAAGTATCTTTTGAATCCCTTAATCTACTTTTAGATGACTGGGTAAAAGGGACGGCGATGGGAACAGTCCCGTGACGGAGTCATTGAAGCCTGTTATATCTTCCTGCTTATTTAAAAAAACTCCTATCTACATGAAGAGGTCACTAAAAACTACATTGCTAAGTGAATGTCTTAAAAAAGATTGTCCGCGGCGGCTGGTACATTTTAAAATATTCAGCATGACGCTAAGGTACTAACACTCCCTCGGCTGCACCACTGATAACTTAACTTGATGCGAGTCGGGAAATACAAATAATAAGAGTTCCTGAAAGCTGTAGACCTTCTTGAAACTTACTTTCGAAAATAATAGCCTTCGGTCAGTTGCACGCGACTCTCTCAAGAAATTCAAATGAAATTGTAGGGCTGTGCGAATAGTGTTTTTTCAAACCGAATCGAATAGTAAATCTCCTATTCGAAATCCGAATCGAGTACTCGTTCAAACAAATATTACTCTGGTTTCAGTACTCGTTTTTTTTCGATTAATCCGTTTTACCAGACGAATATTCATTTCAGAACGATTAATCGTTTTCTAAATACACGTAGCAGTCTAAAAATATTATAGTTACTCCACAGAATGCAATTTTTCCTTTCTCTCTGGTTCCCACGCTAAGACCGAGTATTTCGTGAAAGAAAAACAAAACACCGCGAACTGCGCAATCGCATTGAAAATCCAAAAAAACCCCGCCTCATACATGCCATGTGACCACAGTCCCTCTCATTTCCAATCAAATACTCGTTTCCTATTCGAATTTAACCCCTTGGAAACGATTACTCGGTTTAGAGAGCTGTATTCGTATTTGAATCGGTTATTCGAATTTCTTTTCGAATAATCGTTTCGTGATTCGAATACTCGTGTTTCTCCAATGGCAAATTCGATTCGTCGAATCTAATAATCGATTCGATTTAAACGAATACTATTCGAAAATTCGAGTGTTCGCACAGCCCTAAGAAATAGTTAAGAATCAACAATTCAATTCTTACTTTTTCAGCTCCGGATATATTTGCGCGAAGAAGTTCGGCAATGTTGTTGTTGTCGGGATGGTTACTGGGCACATCAGTTTTAATCAAAGCGTACACGGAGAATTTGAAGAGCGAAATGATAGTTTCCAGATCGATTCGAATTAATACGCTAGACGATCTGATGAAATCTCCTGGTACATACCATACCAGCGATAAGATTGGGTTCGCCAATTGATATCACAAATAAAGAACACTATGGTTTCACTCCAGAAATGGCTCGATTAGCAAATGAGGCTAAATACTACAAACTGTTTAACAGCGCCATATTTTCCTCTTTTCCCAATGGTATCCATAAATACGCCTTATTGGATGGTGTGGATGGATTACTATGGAACATAGTTGTTAACGATCAGTTCCGCAAGTACTTGGAAAACAACGGCATTAAGTTGTACATTGGAAAAAAGAATTATCTTTCGGGAAAGTCGGTGTTTGCTTTTAATAAAAAGCTACCGCCAAGAATTTTGGAAAATGTTGATTACTTGTGAGTTCATAGACTTATTTCACTTCTTGCTTTTTTGTGGATATATAGTGGGATCTTTCAGCATATGGGCAACGAAAACACCAAATATAAGAGTAGGGTTGCTGTGTTGAGCAACGGAGGGTTATACGAAGAGGGTTGCCTATTTTCAGTTCGAATTGAATTCGAGCTAAAAGTTCTTTGCTATAAGCTTTTCTTTTAATTGAATGGTCATTATTTGGTTCTTTTAAGTCTTTTTCATGTTAAGAAATTCCATTGAGTAGAAAAAACCAATGTAAGCTGTTTTATTATCCTCGGATTTGCGCAAACTACAAACGCCATTGTAGAAAAACGACTTCGGTCAAAAAGATCGTTTAGTCTGGCAACTGTCTCAATAAAAGCATTTCTTCCTGGGGACGGTTTCTCATCTGTCGAGTTTTACTGAACGCAGCCCAAAAAATCTTCCATAATAACTATACATTCTTGAAATGTTTACGTTTCTAATTTAGGACAAGTCGGTTTGTTGAAACTGCTCAGCTTCATCGATGTATGATTTACTCCAGTTTCAAGACTAATCGTTTCGCAGCGTCGGATGAAGGAACCACCGTCAATGAAATCACCGTGACGACCATTATGTTTAACTTTTGGTCTTGGGGAATTGGATTCGCTTGCTTAACCTTATGCCTGGAAATGATTATCGATAAAAAACTACAAAAGGAACCGAAATCGAAACAACGCGACATTCGTTTGGAAATGGAATAAAGTTCCAATTTTTCCCAATAAATACAGATTACTCTTTTTCTGTAAAACATAGTAATGATCTTCTTGGAAGACACTTGGGAATCTACAAAAAGCAGAGCTAACTTGGGTTTAAACAATGTTAATTTAACCTTAATTGATAATTATGAACCTCTCACTTGAACTTATGTTGAGTAAACACAACTGTGTTGGGCAAATTGGATGACACGCCAAGTATTCTGTTAAAACAGACAGTTCACAGCATTATATAACTTGGATTGTAAATAGACGAATACCTTAAGTTTGATAATTATGTGAAATCTTAACCTAAAACACTTAGCTATAGCTATATACATATCAAATATACTATATACATATCAAATATACAGTTTAACGTCAAGTTAAATTTCACAGTTTGATTTACTACCTCAGTCGGATATTAACTATAGTAAACTTTCTGTGTCTCCTTGTAGTTCTGATTAACAAAATATTACGTTAATCACGCCACGAACCTTTCGACAACCCGACTAAATTACCGTTTAAAGAATGCAAGGTTCGAACTATTTCACAATTGTACGCTTACCAAAACCTTATATGTGAATTCAAATATATATAAAATGTACCACTAATACATCGAAGTACAAGATTTATAACATGAAATAATTTAAATTTAAAAAGAAGAAAAAAACATACGACCATAGGTCAAAACCAGGCACCATATGCTATTATAAAATTATACCATAACTTAATGCTAAATGCTAAACTAAAATTCATAACTAACATACAATATAAAAATTATATATAAATCTAATTATGGTTATAGTGTATAAATAATTTAGAAACGCTCTTTAGAATGAAATCAATTTACTAACAATAACAAACTTATAACGTTTAAATAGCTGGTCGTACGTAGTGACCTCAACATTTCTATTTTGTATGGTCTTCGTTGTCCACGCACTAGTTATTCTACGTGCACGATGATAAATTTCCTACTTAAATATTATTAAAAATAACGAGTATTAATAATAATAATAATAACATTACTAATATGCTATTACATATTTATAAAGTAGAAAGTTTTATAAATATAGATCATAAGTGGAAATATTCTCTTTTTCGATATAAAGACTTACATTTGCACCAAATACAAACTGATACAAAAAAAGTACGAATGCCTTTGAATGGAAAATTTGTTATTAGGCAAGATAAACGATTGTTAGATGTTGCAATCCCACGAGATTGGGGGGGGGGTGCGAGTCGAGCGCAAGGGAATTGTGAATCAGTTTTAGCGGCGCCGGCTGGCGCTCCCATTCTTGCAATCTAATCTACCTGTACTTCTTGTACATTTTTTACCAAACGTTTAATTAAAAACGGAAAGTGCTATTTCGTTCGAATTGTTTGTTAGTTCCCAAAATCGCCATAAACCTAATGTACCGAAATGCAGCTTGGGAGAGATAGAAATATTGCAAAAGCGAAACTGAACGGACTGAGAACGCTGGCGCAATAAAGTATATTAAATATTTCTAAACCGCGACTATCACGGAAAATGGTAACCAGTTGAAACTTCTTGGCAATGTAAATATTTCAACTCAAAATATATTACCTACTTTGTTTACATAATTTAACGTACAATTAAGTGCTTTGGCGAGAAAGTTATAATCTGCTTTATGGATATTCTAAAGCTAATTGGCATTAACGCCCTTTTCAACAAGAATCAATATTTCTTTCTGTATATTTCGCTAGTAATAATTAAAGATATAGTAAAATATATTTTTGTGTGCACGGTTTTAATTTCGACTATAATTTTAATTTGAGCTTAAATCTCGGTAACATTTTTGTCTAGGGTAAGATTTCCACGAACCGAATTGCAGCTGATATTTCCAGCTTTCTTGTGCCTTTTCGCGTCTCACTTTCGATAAAACAATTAAGCAGTTCCGCATGCTTAGTTTAAATAAAACTTGGGGTAAAATAATTACTATTTACTCGCACCTCAGAATAATCAGATACTACTTTTCATTTTGGCTTCACGCGTCTTGCTTCCGAAATAACATGGCGGCCCATATTTTTAATTGGAACTAAAACCTCGGCTACATTTTTTCATGGGTAAGATTTTCTCGAACCGCATTGAGTAGTATCTTATGAACTTCTGAGCAACGTCGAAACGTTTATATAAAAATAACTCCATAGATTAATATAAACTCTTCAGGGAAGTTGGTTCTAAGAATTGCAGTGAGTTTCCATTTATAAAAACGATTATATGTTGTAGGCCTTATACATTTTTTTGTAATAGACAAGGTCTCGATGGTCAGAGGAGTCTATTTCGAGTTTCTTAGCAGGGCATTTTACAGAAAACATTGTGATTTCGGCGCTGCAGTATATTTTGCTAAATTTAGTAAACGTGAGGTAAAGTGAAAATAAGAGATCTGGGTTTCGTATTAAAAGAGTCGCGTAGTTTTCAATTAAACTTACTATTTTAAAATTTGTATAATTACATGGTTGGAATTTCCTAAGGCTGGTCGTGGTGCCATTTGATCGTGTCTCTAAAATGTTGAAATATGTTTACCGAGGAACTAATTGGGAAAATAAGGAAAATAAACAAAACTTTTTGAAGTTGCTAATTCACAATTTTCAGATACCATTAGGCGAACAACTAACGAAGAAAATATTAAATATTAATTATATTTATTTTAATATTTAAGATAATCTTGTTTCTCAATTCAAAATTGATACGGAAAGAGTTAATCACCAGTCTATTTTTTACCTCTCCGAGTGACGATGACGTCACGGAAAGGTATTGCACTGGACCTGCGGGTGTGTCTGTGTGTGTGTGTGTCTGTCTGTCACACCCCACGTGACCGCGTTCGCAGTTTGCGTATTGGAGCAAACGTGTTCCCAATTTTCGGACTGCATTGACAGTTCATGGAAATTTGGAAAATTGTGTTTGTCTACGCTGGCTATTTTACTTCAGTTGCCACACCACCAGTTTTGGTTTTCGTCCACTCCACATGGACACTAGTCTGTACTTGCTTGCTTCCAAGCACCACCATCTTCTTTTCTTCGTCAATTTCACCTTGACACCAGCTTCTATACACCACCATCTTCTGTTCTTCGTCAATTCCACATTGACACCAGCTTCTGTTCTTCGTCAATTCCACATTGACACCAGCTTCTGTTCTTCGTCAATTCCACATTGACACCAGCTTCTATGCACCACCATCTTCAGGTCTTTGTCCATTCCACATGGACGCCAGTCAGTACATTCTGGCTTCTTTTCCTTCGTCATAGTTTGGTTTCAAGATATACGCGGCGATCGGCTAGGGTTACGAGAAACGTCTAGCCTCCCAATGGCAGGGCTTCCACCATCGGTTCACGCGAATGCGTTTTTTATCTAATATTATTATGGAAACGAATCGTATATATATCCCAAAATTTGAAAAAAGCGAGCAAGAGGGGTACCCTTCACTTTAAACGTCAATATTAGCAAAGTTTCGAAAGATAATAGGAACAACTTTATTTTAAACGATTTAACTATTTTTAAAGTTATTTACTGGCGATTAAAATAATTAATATCATTTATATTTAATTAATTATTTAAGATAAACTTATTTTTTGAAGTGAAACAAGTGAGAGTTTATATAGAACGAGTAATGAAGATTGCATCTGAATCGAAACACTACACGCATATCAAAGTTAATATAAAGCGAGTAGGATGATAAGATCTCTTACAAAACGATAACATTTCCTTTTTGCAGAATATTTAATGGAAATATTTTAAATAATTTTCGGCATAACGTTTTTTTAGTAGTTGTGTAGCTATAAATCTCTGTTTCATCTCAATATTCCAAGAACATCTTTTGATATTAACATTTCAAATTTGGTGTTTACTTTTTAATTCAGCTTTACTACATTTATATATAGTGTAAACGCAACTTTTAATTTCATTAGATAATATGGATTTTAATACTTCGTCTCTCTGTAAGTGTTGAAGCGATTGAGTCTATGAAACAAGATACCCTAGATTTAAACAAGAATTGACCTTGTTTCGTGTCCTCTTACAAGAGGTGTTAACGGTTCAGAGTGAGCCGAAAGTTAAATACACACTTAAGTGATAGATATTAGGTCCTCATTAGACTTATGAGAATACACAGGGAAATGTTAAACGATTAAACCTTTACAAATGGCCTTCGCGATATCCCGATAATTTGAGCTACGTATTTCCGGTTTTCTCATTGGTTGGTGGACCCATGGACGAAGTAATACTGAAGAACCAATGGCAGCCCATTATTTCCCCCATTACTAAGCGACAAAACAACCAATGTAAAGCTTACAGCTCCAAAATGGAGGGGGTTATGAAAATGCGGAGTCAAATCCCGGAAAACGCTAGCGCCATCTAGACAAAATAAGACGTTAGCTGCTTCCCTCGGTAGAACGTTTATTCCCCCACTATCCGGTTTGCTACTATCTGCCGCTAGAAGGCGCATCAACAAGTATTTTTCAATTTCTCCATCTGCCATCCGTCCTTCAGTATTAGTTCGTCCATGGTGGACCTGTGTTTGGAAAGTTAATTCGTCTCGACTCGGAGAGGTTTATTTTGGTTTCCCAACTTGTTATATTTAAACTCCAGAAAATGGACTTTTGATACGCGACAACTTCAGAGGCTAGAAAGTAGCGTATGTGGACATTATAGCGTCCTCTATCTTATTCACAGAAGTAAGAAGAAAAGTACGAAAGCTTTCCTAAAAGCTTTTACCGCAAATCGAAAAATTAACGATATGAAAATTGCTGAACAGTATCAAAATCATATACGGCGACTTAAAAATTGTAAAAGGAGCTTATTAACAAACCGTATGGCTACCTGGTGGTAATGCGTCCAGCTCTGTGTTGTTTCAACAACATTTGACTTTCCATTCCAGGGTTCGACTTCCTACCAACGGCGCTTTATTAGTCCGGTATAGAAAAAAACATCTTCAGATACAGCTTGAATCAAGTTTAAGGAGGTTTTTTTGGAATATTTAACCAATTTATTATTATTTTAACTTAATTATGATTGCTAATATAACGCTAATTAAATGTTTTTGATTTAAAATCCGATTCTTTTACAACTAGCATAAGCCTATCTTTTCAGGATCTAATATATTATAAGCCTATCCCTACAGGTATCAGCCACGTGCCGTCACCAAAAATTAGCCGTGACGTCATCAAGGAAAGCACAACCAAGGACGCAACAATTCAAATTTCCCGCCAACAACATCACAGGATGTCATCAATTACCCATCTCCCCCCACCCCGAGGGATGGCTTTATAAACCCAAAACATTTTACCCCCCTCCTGAAAGGGGGAAGGAAGGGGGGTAATAAATTTGGGTTTATAAGGCCGTCCTTACTCTCTCCAACAATTCAAATTTCCCACCAACATCACGTGACGTCATCAATTCCCCATCTCCCCCCACCTCGAGGGATGGCTTTATAAACCCAAAACATTTTACCCCCCACCCCTGAAAAGGGGAAGGAAGAGGGGTAAAAATTTGTTTATATAAGGCCGTCCTTACTCTCTTATTCGGGCTCCTGTTACGTTGTGATGAAAGTGCTCGCAGCATACACTATGGCCAGCATTTCGTTCTCTATTTGTGCATATCTTGTTTGCGTGCTTGTGAAACACGTGGACGCGTATTCCATTGCGTGTCCATCCTGTAAAAGGACCGCATCTACCTCGTGCTGGCTTGCATTGACTGAGAGTGTGATGTGTTTCTCTGGATTAAAGAATGCAAGTACTAGAGCTGTTGATGCTAGATCCTTCAGGCGATCGTAATGAACTTGGTGCGTTGGTTCCCATTTGAATACGGCTTCCATCTTCAGTAGTGCTCTCGGCGGGACCGTGTCTTCGATGGCGTTTGGTATGAACTTGACGATGTAATTGACCATTCCTAAGAAACTTTGTAGAGCGGCTTTGTTTGGTGGTAGGGATGTAACGGGATGTGTTGAGATCTACTGTGACTCCGTCGGGACTTAGTATGTGGCCAAGGTAATGTGTTCAGGAAACAGCCAGTTGTAGCTTCTTGTGACTGAAAGACAGGCCTGATATCAAGGCTCGGTCTAGAATCCGTATCAAAGAGTCCGTTTGGGTGGCCATATCCGGAGTTGCGATAAGGAAGTCATCTGTCAATATGTGAACTTAAGGGAATTCAGCTTTTGGGTAGATGCGACGCATTACTACTTGACAGATCTCCGATCCAGTGGAGATACCCATCGGTAGCCGCTTAAAACGAAATTGGCCTTCCGGTGCAGAGCTTTGAGCTATTTTCGTCGAGTTAAATTTGCCAGAATACACTTTGAACGTCTAATACCGTGGATACTTTGGCACCGCTTAGCTCAGCTAATATTTTCTGCGTTGTAGGTATGGGAAACGGGTTACGTTTAATGACCTCGTTTAATCGCCGCGGGTCTATGCAGATTCGTACTTCTTGTGCATTTTCAGGAGCTTCAGTTTTGGGAACGACCACCATAGGGTGAACCCAGTCGCTTGCCTCCGTGACAGGAACTATCACGCCGTGTTGTAGCAATCGAACTAGTTCCACCTTCACTGGTTTTAGAAGTGCGAAAGGAATTCGGTGGGCTGTCGCAGCTGACAGTGTTGCGTTCGGTTTAGTTGTATGATGTGTTTTCCTGGGATTTTCCCTATGTTACCGAATACCGTATGATTTTGTTGAATGATGTCTTCTGGCGTGATGGCTGGCTCTCGATCGCTACTGGATTATGTCTTCTGGCGTGATGGCTGGCTCTCGATCGCTACTGGATTGCCATTGCGATGTGTCTAAAGCGTTCATTACTTGTGGTGGTGGCCCAAGGCGGTTCCGGTGGTGCTCGATTAGGCCTAGTTGAAATGCTGCGGCCGCTCATAGTATTGGGGTTCTTACCTCCGTGGTGACATAGAATGGGTGCGAAATGCCTGATTTATAAGATGTGCATGGGGCGTCTATTATACCGGCGATCGAGATGGTGTGACCGGAATAAGCAGTGATGACGTGAGATGGCCTCCGTAGTGGTACTTTTATCGGCAGGGCTTCGTACATTTTGTTGGTTAAATTTTTCACCTGGGATCCCGTGTCTATAATGAAGGTCATGGGTCGATCAAAGATATGTATCTGGTCGTAGATTTCTTCTTCTCGGTGAAGGGAATGTTGCAATGTGGTTTCTGTTAATTGACAGGAGGTGATCGGATTTTCTAAGGTTATTGCCTGGAATGTTAAGCTGTAGTTGAGATACTCTTGACTTGGAGCTTGCGATTCACCGTGTATAGGGTAGGTTTCTGAGTCGTAGTCCTGTGTGTCTGCGTTGTAGCCCTGTGTATGGTCATATCTCGTTTCGGCAAGAGCGTTAGTGCTGCCACACTTGCTCTTGTAGTGTCCTCTTGCATGGCATCCCAGGCATCTGGCATTACGGGCTGGGCATGGTCAAGTGTCGTGAAACGTTCCACAGTTCGGGCACTCTGTTTGTGGATGACTGGAGTTTCGATGCAAATGGGCATGTCGTGGTGACCTTTGCCGCTGGAAGTTATGGGTCTGCGTGGAACTCCCTTGTTGGGGTAGGTAGTGGTGGCTGCATGGTCTTGGGGCTCTTTCATGGTCGTGACTCCTTTGTTTAAGGAATGGCCGTCGTCTCCGAGTGAAATGTGGTTCGAGATGTTGACGAGTTCATGGCTACTGCATGTAAGGAGGAAGTTTCTTCTGCTTGATAGGCCGCTACAGCATCATTCAATTTTAGGTTTGCATTGGAGAAAAGCTCCTTGCGTAAAGTGTCGTTTCGAGTTCCGACTACGATGAGTGTTGTAATGAGAGAGTCTGTGATTGGTGTCAACTCGCAGTCTTGGGCTTTGGTTTTTAACTCCGTGAATAAGTCGTCAAAGGTTTGAGATTCGCGTTGTACGGTGGTAAAGAATACGTAACGGAGATAGAGAAGGTTCTTGTAGGGTTTATTATTATAGTAGGTATCGAAAGCTGCTAATATTACCGCTACTGTCCTTGCGTCGTTCATTTCTATGATAGACAAAGTATTGTAAATCCGACGTCCTGCCGTTCCTAGGATGAGCAAGAATGTGGCTCGTTGTGTTGCGATGTCTTCCTCTGCTAATTTCGCTACGATGGCATAGATTTCATATCCTTCCTTGTACTCACGCCAGCTTGCTGCTGGGTTGACACCTGGTACGAACTGGGCGGGACTCTTAAAATACGTCATGCTTAGGCTTTGGTGCTTGATGTGGAATGTTGCGATTTATAAGTAGTCAGGCTAGAGTGTAGTCATATCCCACCTCTATCACCATGTTATAAGTTGAAGTCAGTCAACAAGTAGTTTAAAACGTAAGCACTTAATTTAAGTTCAGTCTAACATGACAAGAGTGGCACACGTCGCTGCGGGCCTAGTTTATATACCCGCTCCTTAAATAACATTGGTTTTTTATCTAAGGTCCATTATTGAGTTAGGCCTATTATAACAGACAGGAAGTGGCGAGGGGTACCTATTAAATTACACCGCCCTCTTAATAAAGAAGCATGCGGCATGAGTTAAAACTGTAGAAAGTAGATGTGGCTTATACGATAAGTAACCTTGGAATCGGAAGCTTGTGCTACGTAAACTAATCATCCAATGTGGAAACATTTCTGAATTGATTTGCAATACGTTTGCTTCTACCGGAAGATGAGTAAGAATTTTGATTTGCATCCCTAATTATCGTTGGTTTGTGAAGCGCTACCACATAGCGCCATTTAAACATGGAAGCCACTTCTCGTGAATTAGCTTCTATGATTTAGACACAGGGGGCATTGCCGACGGTTTTTCTATTGCACGACCCTACCGAAACGCTGTCGAGGCTGGGAGGATTTCGTTGCCGTAGATGGGGTTGCAGACGCTACGCTATAAAAAGAAGAGTAGACACGGAGAGGAAGTGTTCTGACCACTTTCACCATATACTCCCACAAGTGGAGCATAGTTGGTTGACCAAAAACTTCATTACAACTTATCATGTGGGGCGTGGCATCAGAAATCCCTCAAAATCATACTACGAATTGCCTTTTAGTGAGAATCAGTTGCGCAATTAGTGCAAGGTTTAAGCATAAAGGTGCAAGCCTCCCGCGTTTTAGTTTATGAAAATCGAAATTAGTTTATGTACAATTATGAAATATTGAGTCTTTGAGTCGTGGAAAAATCGTGAATAATTACTCACGTGGTCAGGCTATCATATTTTTTCCTCTTCCAAAACCAATAAGACATCGGACAAAAAGCCTTATAAGGGTAACCGCTATTGACCGGGAAGATATGAAGGCAGTTGACATTACATCGCTTCACTTTGTGAGTTCGAAACACGATCCATGCTGCCACAGTGAACGGACGCATGTTTTCTTATCATGATTCTCACTAAAGGGAAGTTCGTAGTGCGTCTTTGCGGGAAATCTTATGCTTCTTGCCACTAGATAAGTTCTAACGAAATATTTTTCCCATCCCTCTTTTCTCCCGTTGTTTAAGTGTATGGTGAGTTGGTGACAGTGTTTACTCAAAAAAGCGCCTACAGTTAGTTTCCATGTCTTTTCCTCCCTAGTTTTAGGTATGGAGATTTCTTCTATACTCCATCTCGCCTATTTCCTCGAAGACGGTTTAGTATATGCTATGCAGAAAGTTCCCCATGTTCACGATAAGGTAGTATATAGGTCTACTAGAGTTTTAGAATATTTAACTTCGTTAAATGTTAAGATTTTCGCGGTCGGTAATTGTTTAAAAAACATTCCGTTATATAGTGTGGAGACGGTCACCGGCGACCATCGTAGATATTTCTCTCTTAACGCGTTGGTGTTACACAGGAATAATTTATACGACGTGGTAGTAGAGAAATGAAATAGATTTACCGTCGCAATTGCGCGACGTCGTTTTGTTCACGGGCACAACCCTTTGCTTTGCTTAACAGGCTAGATGAAACCTTTTGAGTACGGATGTTTAAAGGAAAAGAAATTAATTAATAATAATAATAATAATAATCTAGGCTTTGTCTAAGAAGGGATGTCCACACTAAGCCTATGGCTTGTTTACAGGTGGGTCCCTTTACATTGCATAGAGGGGTGGTGGCTAGCCCCTATGCCACAGTTAACCTACAGCGCCCTATACTAACTATTACCGTTAACCTCAGCAAGTTTTGATGGAAAGGAGAAACCGGGCAAGACCGCGGAGGAAACTCCTTTTAACAAGCGGGGAGAGAACTTGCAAACTCTACGCAGAAGGGTTTGTTCCCAGATACCAATACCATACCAATAAGAGGTAAAGCAATTACTCTAGTTCTTAAATGTCTCCTCTACAGCCTCTCTTACACCATTAGTTCATAAGATATGTTCCATAAGTTTGTCACTAGTTACTGAGAGCTTATCATGAAGTGACGTTGGTGAAACGTCGTAGATTCTCCTGAAAGGACGCCTGCTGAAGCGCTGTCAAAGGATTAGTACAGACTAAATAGCAAGATGGACTTCAGAACCCAGTGTATTCATTCTCGCGTGTCGTTCTCCAAGTAGCTCTCAGTAGGTAGCATTACGAAAAATAGGACGTGTCATACGTATGGAACATAGATCTTATGAAGTTATGCTTACATGTTTTCTCTCTAAAACAACTCCGCTTAAGGAGACGTATCATGGTCGCCGGCGAATATTTGAACCTTGCATACGCTAACGAGGAAGAGGAGTGAAGTTTGATAGACATTTGAAGCACTGAAGCTTGGGATGTTATTCTAACTAGACAATAAATATTTCCGATATTTGTGGACAGTGTTTTAACATGTCTTGTAATGAATGTTAGTGACAATGGACCGTGACAGACAACACTTGGAAAAATCACAGTTAGTTACCAAAGAAATGTTTCACGAATTATCCTCTCCAAGCGATTGTGACGAATTACTATCGGGTAAATGTAAAATGTCTCATATAAGAACTATACGGCGTGTTTCTTGACGCGCGATAATACACGATTTAAGGCCAGTTGTAGTAGAGATTGTTCAATTATTTTGTCCACCTAGCCCCCATTTCGGAGATGGGAATCACACAAGTGATAAATACTTCCCGCATCATTGCTCTATTAGCGTTTAACTGTTTGGCAAGACGCGCTTGTGGATTTTGTCCCACCCCAAGACAAGGTTTTTGTTGGTTGATTGCTGAGGATTTAGTGCCAAATATATATAAAATTCACCTTACGGTGCGATGCCCACCTGAAGTTTGAGGAGCGGGAGAGCAAACAAAAAGGGTGAGCCTGGGAAGAATGACGTTACATATCTAAAGTATTTGGAGGATACAGTGTCATCCTTCCTCTATTATCCCCTTCTGGTAATATGTTTATACGTATAACACTATTAAAAGCGTATATTTCTTAACTTTACAGACCAAAGTAATCTCCTTAGAACGGAATTGCATGATAAGAGTTCCGTTTCCGCACATTCGGATTCAGATATGGAATATAGTTTTGGGGATTATGGCACACGTTTAGAATCGATAGAATCGAAAGGTGTTGCTTTTGGCACAAATAACGAATCAGACGCAGTTTATAACACTGAGGATTACGATGGCAATTTAGAATTAGTAGAACCTCATGCAAGGGACGAGTCAGAAGCAATGAGCACCACAGACAGTCAATCCGACACTGATAGCACCAAAACTCATACTGACGACTTTCTTGAAGCGCATTTCGATAGTGAAGGTCAAAACGAGTATGAAACTAGTAATGAAGGATCCGATGATGACGAGAGTGAAGGGGCAATTGATATTAACACTGACGGGTTTAACTGGATCCACAACCAAGATGAAATGGATGAACTTATTTACAATGATGCTCCAATATCTATTAATGAAAGCGTTTTACTCATTCTTCTGTTTAGCATGAAACACTCACTAACCGGAGAATGTTTAAGCGACTTATTAACCTTGATAGATAGTCATTATAAATACCCAAATAAGTGCATGAAGACAATGCACTTTTTAGAAAGTATTTTAAAACCAGTAATTTCAATATATTACATAAACGATTTTGCCTAGCGTGTAACAGTCTCTTAGAACTAGGGGCTTCTAAAGAATGCGTTTATTGTAAATCTAACATCGACGCTAAAGATGCTTGTCGTTATATGGTTCAAATACCGCTTAAGAGACACACAAACACTTTACTCACGAAATGGCTTTTTCAATAAAGTACGCGGGCCTTCTCGAAAAGACAGTACATCGACTGATAAGCTCAGGGACATTTATGATGGCGAGGTATACAAGAGATTTAATGGGGAAAATGGCTTTTTAGATAGCAATAGCACCAATATCTCCTTAATGTGGTATACAGATGGAGTGTCTTTGTTTAAGTCCTCCACTTTGAGTATTTGGCCGATTTACCTGGCCATTATGAGCTACCATATCGTGATCGTGTCATTTTGCAAAACATGCTTTACCAGCTATCTGGATTGGCCGTAAAAAGCCTGACATGACTGTGTTCTTTGGCAACCAGTATGAGTGTTTGAAGTAATTACGATCGGGTATTGAATTATTATCACCAGACTTTAAGGGAGGAAAAGAGCCGATAATGGTGAAAGGCATACTAATAGCCGGTACTTGCGATCTTCCAGCGAAAGCAGCAGTGCTTAATATGACACAGTATTTGGCAGTTACGAATGTCACATTTGTTTGCAAAAGGGTGCAATGGGTGCCAAAAGCTATGTATACCCTTTTGACCACGAAAACATAAATGGTCCTATGAGGAGCCACAGAGAAACGTCTGAATATGGAATTGCTGCTATGAACTCCAGAGATAAATCAGTTTACGGTGTTAAAGGTCCAAGCTTTTTATCAAAACTAGTTCCTGACATAATAGATGGTACAGGTATTTATGTCATGCACACAGTGTATTCTGGAGTTACGAAGAAACTTTTAAGTTTGTGGTTCGACACGAAATATAGTCTTTTCGAGTTTTCAATTTCAAAACATAGGTCTAAGGTAGATAGTCGTCTCTGAAAAATTAAACCACCAAGCATTATACAAAGGCTTTCCTGGCCAACTACGGAACAAAAAGGCAGGGTGTTATACGATTGGTCGAAGGTCTCAATTTTAAATTATCCTTTAAAATATGAACCTAATTTCAATTTTAAAATCATTCGGAAGTATTTCCTGAACATATTTCACTATGCAAAATGATCTTATAATTAGAAGAAATATCGATAAAAAATCACTTGATTTTCCAATTCACCCTCCCTTTAAATCGGCTTGCGATATGTTCCATAAGTATGACACTACCTATACTTCTTAATCCTAGACACTTACAGATCGAGCTAGTTGAGAAGGACAAGCGAGAATTGTCAACCCTCGGTGTTTGCAGTCCATATTCTTACTTAGTCTGCATACACTAAGCCTTTACCAGGCGTCGCGTTAACAAGAATATATGACGTTCCACGTACATCACTTCAAGACAAGCTCTCGTTAACCAGTGACAAACTTATGGAACATATTTTATAAGCTCATGGTGCAAGTGTTGTGATTAACCAAAGGAGTAAATGGTTAATTACATGGCTCCAGCTTTGGTCTAGTTCAATTACCGTCAGTAAATTACTTGTAATTTGCGAATTACCTCAGCAAATTACTGATCTACATCATACCACAGTGTTAATCAGTCTCTAAAATAGAAACATTTTTCAGCTCTTACTTGTATATTTGAGTAAAACTAAGTGCAAGAGACTGTAACAATGTGCCAATTTTACTTCGGAGCCCAGCTTTCCCTGAATTTTCCTATCCGTTTGCGCTGTGTAAAGCACCTAATAAAGTGCTCACATTTCAACGTAATTTAATAGACTATATCTCTGCGCGTGGAAAAATTTAAATCACCGACAAATGGTAATTTTATTTTCCCAAAAATTGGAATCGGTAACGTACCAGTACCTTATGTATGGTAATTTCACATGCTTATTTCCTTACTCGAATTTTATTCAACGCATGCCGCCGAATAATGTATCAGTAAAAACTGATCTTTGAACTTCAAGGTCAGAATCTAGCGCGAGTCAAACTACAGTTTAAAGTTCATGTACAGTCCGAGTAGCCTGAATAGGCCCAACATGACCTCATCGCTACAACGTTTCGGGAAAAGGATAGAAAACTCGTAAATGTTTTAGGACTTCAGTTTTTTTAAACAATATACTTCTTTTCGCAAAATGGCAATATTAAATGTTCTATGAATCAACTCCGCACTAATATATTTTCGGCATCCAGTATATGTCCGCATAGTTCACCATTTGGTGCATAGAACATAGAGAAATATCGCCAAAAAAGCTGAAACTTGTACATTTTCCAACAAATAGGTGGGTTGACGTCATGTTTGGCCTATTTACGCTGCTCGGTCTACTACAGATAATCTAGCTCTATTTGCGGTACTGATAAAAAGATGACCCTTGGGCTTCCCTAGAGGTTTGGGGTTTATACCCCCAACCGCTAGGGAGGTATACATAATTGTATGCGAAATTCATTGCTACTTTTACGCTCTATCAGTATTGTAAAGGTACGTCCGCACTAGGCGTAAATTTTCGCTCGCCACGCTACGTACACTACGCTCGCCACGCGCGCCGAGAAAAACCACTGTCCGCACTTCGCAAATTTTCGCGCCAACCGCGCTGGGCGAACGAGGCGTAGAGAGAAAAAATGTTCGCCAAGCTTAACTTTTTACGTCGGTCTCGCCGGCGTTGGTGGCGTACATCCAATCAGCGAGCGTCTCTGGCTCACGTGCGAATGTCGTCTGCTTGAAAAAATATATACGGTGTTAATTGTGAATATTCTATCGTCGTGAACATTATTCTCGAGATAATTGACGAAACTTTAATAAATGAAGTACACTCGAGACCGGAACTGTGGAACATCTCTTTACAAAGCTACAGAATTGCAAAATTGAAGGAAGCTTCGTGGAAAAAAATCGCTGAACGATTAGGTTGCTCTTGTAAGTAAAGTGTACAGTACCTAATGTGCTTCTTATGTATTTATTGTTACTAACTTGTGTGACTAGTGAATGATGCTAAAAGTCGTTGGAAATCTATTCGGGATAAGTATACAAGAGAAAAAAAAGCGGACAAGAAAATCAAAACAAGCGGATCTGGGAGGTCAAACAAGAAATCATGGGAATTCATGGAAACATTATCGTTTTTAAACGACACTTTACAGCACAGACCGTAAATAAATATTGAATTTTAATAGTATCCAAGGCATGACCTACCCATGTAGCCTTTTAAGCAACCATTAGCATAAACAACAATAGGGACACAGCTATCTGGACTCGTAAACTTATGGAATCTACTGATTTTAAACGACAATTTCTTATAGCACCACAAGTAATATGGGACAAGGCATTCCAAACAATACTCAGGAACAAGAGGCGACAACAACAGAACAAAACCAAGAAATTACCGTAACAACTGAGGCTGGTGATTTTGTAATTAATGCCGAGGATCTGTTATCAGCGTCTACATCAAATCCGTCAGATAGTAATCCCGAAGTTAATGATTCAACAACTTCACGAGAAGAGGGTCCAATTAATGTGGGCGAGGATACTTCGAAACCAGAGGATAAAAGACAACCAAAGTCAAATGGAATTCCTATTAATAATAAAAAAAGAGGAAGAAAAGATGGAACAGAAGCTGCTCTTTTGGAAATGATGAAGAACAACAATGAAATCATAAAAAATGGTTCATGTTGTAGCCAAAAAAAAACACAAGATTCTGATGAACATTTTTTATTGAATTTGCTAGACGACTTTAAAAGTTTGCCACCACAAAAAAAGCGTTTCGCTAAAATCTTTTTTATAACGATTTTAGATGAGTTAAACAATGAAGCCGGGCCAGTCAGTACTACCGACGCTTTTGACAATAATTAAAATAATAATAAATGCATATATGAATTCATTGGTTATATCTGTCTTGCCATTCACCCTTGCCATCAGTCATGAAAAACGTTTTCAAGTCATCCCTTGTTGCCGATGCATTTCTTTTGTAGGTATTCGTTCCTTGGTGATTGAGTTGAGGCAAAACATTTCCTGGGTCAGTTCGCCAACGTCCAACATGCAACTTTCCTTCTGAATCCACAAAATCACCAAAATCTTTCGGACAATAAAGTCGTTCATCCAGGTTTCCATCTTTGATCATTAAAAAATTATGAAGGGAAACACAAGCTTTCACCACGTCTTCAGCATTTGCAGGCATGAGAGGGATGCTGTTACGAAGCACCCTAAATCGTGCGCATAAAATTCCAAAAGCATTCTCTATACACCTTCTAGCCCGGGATAGCCTATAGTTAAATATACATTTATCCTCTGGAAGGTTTCTTCCTGAGTACGGTCGCATGAGGTTGGGCTTCAACGGAAATGCTTCATCGCCGACAAAGGTAAAAGGGAATTCTATTTCGATGTTATCCACTTTCCGCGGCGGAGGAAAATACTCTGGCTTTTCAATTGCCATACCTAGCTCTGATGATCCAAAAACTCCACCGTCACTTATTCTACCAAAATTCCCAATGTCAACGAAAGTGAACACATAATTAGCATCACAAGCTGCCATTAGAACGATACTGTGGTTCCCTTTGTAGTTAAAGTATTTCGAACCACTGTTTGGGGGTGCGACAAGATTTATATGTTTCCCATCGATGGCTCCTACGCAGTTAGGAAAATTCCATTGGGTATAAAAATCATCTGCAATGGTAGCCATGCTTGACTTTGTTAAGGGTCGCATGTAAAGAGGCAATAACGCATTCCAAATAGCTTTGCACGTTTCGGGGATGATTTCAGCGACAGTAGATTTTCCTAATCGAAATGCTAGTGACAAAGATCTATAGCTGTTGCCTGTTGCAAGGTATCTAAAAACAAGCAATGATGCAAATTCTATCTAATAAATATTACTTTCATTACCTTACCTCAGGGTTAAGTACAGTCGCTCAGCTGGCGAAATGCACTCACGAAATTGGGTAGATTGTTTGTTTAATTCTGATGAAACGAGATTCAACAAAATAGGTTGGTGTATGTCGACAGTATTCAACATAAAGATTATCCCCGTATCTTAGGAAACAGTAACCTGGAAAACATCCGCTAGGAGGAGAGTATCGGACAGAACATACAAATCGTGGTACTCTCCTTTAAAAAATGCAATACAAACATTAGCAAATGTTCATCTCGAATGAATGTCATCATGATCATACCCAAATTCCGAATGTTGAATGATTGCCACACGTTTTGAGCGTGAGTGTAATCATCCTGTTTAAGGGGTCGTCCGTAAGATCGTTGTAGAAACACTCAATTGGTGGTAGTTGCTTTTCGGAGAAGCGCTTCTCGGAATCCATGTAGGTGTAGGGGTATACACCCTTCCGAAGAAGTAATTTAACTTCAGCCGGATTGAAAACGGCGTTCATGAGTGGGAATTTCTCCTGTCCTCCTTTCGCTACATTTGAGACCAACGATTCGAGGGATGCAGGCAAGAATCGGATACTATCCACAAAGCGTAGATTTCCCAGCGTGAATGAAATGTATGTCTCACTATTGGTTGCTATCCAGTCAATCTTTTTGTTTCGAATCATCGCAATTTGCTGCATGATGAGATGCGCATCGTACCTATTCGGTAATCGATACTTATTAAATAGATCCAATTAGACATAATGATTATTTAAATTACCTGCTGAGATTGTGCATCACAACTGGTATGAATTTTGGTGCTTTCAATTTCAAGTTGCAACTTTGGCACGCACTCCCTCTATATTTTCCAGTGTAGTGGTCATGGTCGCGTGTTTTGATTATAGTAGCCTGGAAGGATTCTTCACATACGTAACAACGAGTCGCAGCTTCGTGTGAAGCTTCTTCGACCGTTGTTAATTGCATTGGTATGTTCTACTTCAGTTTCCCAACGATGATGTCGGATTCATCCAACAGCATTTTCAGGAATTTTATTGCCCCGTCAACTCCTCTGTATACTTCGTGTTTAACGAGATTTCCTATGATAGCACGAATATTTGTAAGATAACCGGTTAATCCGTTTAGGGGATTGAAATTTACCGGTTGGTCCGACTATTGCGTATGAAAAACCACACGCCTTATGCAACGCCAATGTAGTTGTTGAAGACAACGATGTGTCTGGTAAACATGTTGTCACCTTTGCGAGAATCGATTCAAAATCGGCTACAATAATATATGGAACCTATATCGATGTAATGAAACATTATAATTTTGTCTTGCACTTGGTTATATTTAGTAAATTACCATTTGATTCCATCCAAAGTTTTTAAATTTCAATGTAGGTTCACTGTGCGGCATAATCACGCGTTGCGGGTCGTGTACACTACATTCACGCACGTGATTATCGTGAACTGTTTCGGTGGCGCTTCTTTTCAAGCAATATCGGCAGTAGAAGGATTGGTGACAATGTTTCGTGAAACCGTTAAACAATCGGCTAAGGTGGCGAATTAACACGTAATGTTTTGACTTTCCATTGGAAACCAAGAGAAGATCAATTTGACTAGATTCGTGCACTTTATTCTCGCTTACGTAACGTGGAAAATATCCTTTTTCGTACGCGAAAATATTCACTGATAAATTGTTCACCTCCTCAAACCGTTTAAGTTTAAACGTATCTAATTCAAAAGGGAAAGTGATTCCACACAAATCGAGTTCGTTCTCGTACGGTCTACACTGTTAAAAAATGTTGTCCAAAATTGGATGTAAATGGATCCAAACGGCTGACTCTGAGACAGCACAGTTTTTCGTCTATTTTTGGATAACGTAATTTGTGTCCAAAAAGGGACGGTCAAATGATAAGCCAGATTTGGAGTCTCATCCAAAATTGGATCCAGAATCATCTATTAAGGGATCAACAATTACCCAGAAATGGACAGGATGTTATCCAATTTTTACGCAAGTGGGCAAAAATGTACTAGTATCCTCCCAATAATGGACTAATATCAAGCCAATATTGGACTAATATCAAGCCAATATTGGACTAATATCAAGCCAATATTGGACTAATATCAAGCCAATATTGGAGTAATATCAAGCCAATATTGGACTAATATCAAGCCAATATTGGACTAATATCAAGCCAATATTGGACTAATATCAAGCCAATATTGGACTAATATCAAGCCAATATTGGACTAATATCAAGCCAATATTGGACTAAATTCAAGACAAGATTGGACAAATTTCTAAACGATATCAAGCTCATATTGGACTAATATCGAGCTCATATTGGCCTAATATAGAGCTCATATTGGGCTAATATCGAGCTCATATTGGACTAATATCGAGCTTATATTGGGCTAATATCGAGCCCATATTGGACTAATATCGAGCCCATATTGGACTAATATTGAACCCATATTCAACTAATATCGAGCCCATATTGGTGTAATACCTAGCCCATATTGGTGTAATACCTAAATAACACTGAACAAATGTCGAAAGATATTGGGCTCATATGAAGCCAATATGGATGCTAGATTCTTTACTTCACCAAGTGATGTATGCTATGGAGATGTTCTGTTCTCGACGCATCCATCTGTCTTCGTGTGTGCCTGTCTGTCTGTTGTTACACCCCAAGATATTGCTTTCGCAGATTCCTAATCTGAACAAAAGTGTTCTCAATTTCACAGTTTAAGTATTCAAAATTCACAGTTAACGGAATTATGGAATATTGGAAAACTGTACAATCGCAAGTACACTGACCACTATTCTCTTTTCAGTCATCCCCAATCTAACTACACCATTTTGTGGTCTTTTAGACACTCGTGAAAGAGGTATATTCTAGGAGTCAAACGTCAATATTAGCTAGGTTCAAATGATAATAGGGAAAACCTCTCTTAAAACGATACAACTAAAAGTATGATAAGTAACTCTCGATAAAAATAAATAATATCAAATAATTTTAATAAAATATTTGAGAAAAACCTATCTTAACCAAAAAATCCGTAGTCAAAGTTTATATAGGACGAGTAAGGATGATTGGGTGTGAAGTCAATACACTGGATATATTTCACAGTTTATTTAAAGCGAGTAATAAAGACTGTACAGTACCATGAAGCTCTTTCCAAAGTTAATGTGTGACGAGTATTGATATCGTTAGTAAATAAAAACGGAACAAAGAAGTCGTTTTGAGGTAAATGACCAAAAGATGTTTTAAGCGTGACTTTCTGAAATATTGTAGGGGAGTGGATTTTTACCTTTCTGGGGAGAGGCTTTGTATCTAACGTGTCAGTGTTTTACGTTAACTTCTGCAATTGCTTATCAATAAAGAGAAATGATTGATGAGAAATAGGTAAATATTTATGTAGGTGATCCTCAAGTATCATTTCGCTCCCCCCTTTTTACCTTAACCCTTTTATATACCTTAACCCCTCTTTGTTCGAGTCTAGGGTGTTTATGTTCAGATATGGATGGGTTTCGCACCAAGAATCGAAGGCATGCATTTTTGGATTAAAGCTACCATTTTTGGACCCTTACATCACTTCCCACCCAAATTTTGGACTATTTGTGCAAATTTGGATAGTTTTAGCACCTAGAATCGAAAGCATCCATTTTTGGATTAAAGCTACCATTTTTGGACCCTTACATCACTTGCCATCCAAATTTGGATTACTTTGTGCAAATTTGGACAGTCATTGGACTCATTTTTCTAACAGTGTATAATGTGTTACACGACTTGGGGTGATTAAAGCCGGATGAAGTTTTGCGATTATCGACCACAAGAAACACTTATTGTCAGTTGGATCTTCCGGGTTAACATTCACCGTGGCCTTTTTATTTTCAATCACGGGTGGTAATTGAAAATATGTTCCACCCACTAGGGGTAAATACTGGATAATGTTGATTTGTATAAATAATATTCGGTCTAAAACCCACCCACTTCCCATAGCTTCGAAGCAAATCATACTCTTGGCAATTTTATCTCGACTCGAGTCGATGTGTTGTGGGATAACTTCCGGTGACAATGTGGCATGCGTAAATCCTCGGAAATATGGGCTAATTTCGGTTTCAGCACCTATATTCCCAAGTTCACGTGTATACCGCGCGCGAACCGTTAAATACCATTTAATCCCCTTTTTAACACTCAATTTGTCACTGAGATACGATTTTAGTTTTCCCCTGTGTTTAGTGATGAATAAAATCGGGTCCGTTACACCGTCAGGTTCACGCGGTGATTCTGGCCGAGAAAATCGCGTTATCGAGCGCGTTAATCTCCTCAATGTCCGGTTGTTGACTCTCGGGTTGTTCTACCCCGTTTTGTTCGGCTTCCCAGTTTTCCATTAATTCATTTAAACCCGCATCATCTTGCGAGAGCAAAACATCACCATCTTCATTTTCCCTACCCCTCCCATCTAGATTTTGTCTATCCTCCCGCATCTTTATAAACGCGTCAAGTCCTTCGATATCTTGGGTAGATAACGTCTCATCTGGCATTGGCGCATTTTCTACATATAAATTAAGAATTAATTCCTACAACAATTCAAATGTCGAGTTTTACGACTAACGCAACTAAACCCCTGGTGGGTACCTACACCCTGTACATCAATTTGCGGCGGGTAAGACACTTTACAGGGGAAATCAATAAACTAAATATTTACCATTTTCAACTCTGATTCTTTTTCTTTTCTCTGGGATCGGTGCCGCTTTTCTCTTAACGGGCGAATTAGGCGGGGTGACGCGGTGAGATGGTCCGAGTTGCGGGGATGCTGGACGCGTGTTGTTTTCCGCGACGTTATTTACCGCCGCTCCATCTTGGTTCGTTCGCCGTTGATGACGCAATAAATTATCTCTCCGCGAAAATGACTTATCGCAAACGGGACACGCAAAAGAAATATTACCGTGTTTGACCCGCATATGTCGAGTGAGGTTTTGCTGGTTCGTGAAGACATCGGCGCATGTGGAACAGGAGTACATCTTGAAATCGAATGTGACCATAGTACCCATTTCACCTCCCTTTTATACAATTTTTAAGCTCACGTATATATTGTTTCACCCTTTCCCGTGATTCCCATTGGATAAAAATATTGTCAGCCTTAAACAGTGTCTTTTTACTTGGATTTTCCAGGGTTTCCCCATCATCGTACGGAAATCCAATTGCACCTGGTTTAAGATGGTGTAATATGGAAGACCCAAAAAGAACCTTCTAGAAACAATGGAATGTTCTGGAATCGGAAAGAATATTCTAGATGGTTCGAGTTGATCGACACTTCATTGTACATCCGAATTCGTTCTATATTGTAGGTAGTGTAAAGTCAACAATGACGCTTTGATGTGAAGACTCCCTCGAGTCTAAGAAATTTACTCCTCTGATGAAAAACCCAAACGGTATCTTAAACTATAGTAGCAGGTACATTCGTACACGAGGGGTCTGTCGAGACGTCAAGTTGACATGTTAGGTTAAGACGCACGTGTTTTCGCCTTCTAGGTGGTTCGAAACGAGGGGTCGGATACGTACTAATTCTATGTACCATGTCCTTTAAGTTTTCAGTATATTTTGAACTAGTAACCGACCACCCAGCATCGGGCTTGATTTCTTCGCGCTTTTTGGGTTTTTTGGGGGAATTCCGAATGAAACCAGTGATTCATGTGTGTGTATGGTTTTTAATCCTACAATTCATACTAACTGTTTGAAGTTCTATTGTGATTTGGTGAAAATCCGTGGAAGGGCTAGAGGATTTCATACTACACCAGGTCGTGGGTACAGGGGCAATTTTCAATATTCTACTAACAACGTTCTTTCTACCTCAACGAGAAAAGTTCATCTTCTTTTATTTTTTTGAATAACTAAATTTAAAAATGGTCGCGGAAAATCTACCTATTTTTGATGTGTGCCCGGATGCTATATACAACCCGCAAGGAGAAGACGCTGATGAATTAGTAATTGATAGTGATGAACTTTTTGGATGAAAATGGTGTCGAATATAATTTTGAAGATAACGAGGGGGTTAATGTTGTGGTGGAGGAGGCGGAAGATAGCCAGGACATGCTTCCAATTTTGAGTGTGGGGGACTTGTAAGTAGTTTTATATTTATAATAATATCATAATGGATTCATGCGCGTTATTTGAGTCTGATTTAATTTCGATATTAATAGTGATGGTTTAGACGATTACGAGGGTAATCCGACACCACAATTTATCGCTAGAGTCATGAATTGTGACGGATTCAAGTAAATAAACAGGATGTTTTAATTAGTCTGTTAAATAGTATTAATAAAATTATAATATTAGAATTATCGCTAACATTCGCGAATTGATGATGCCCAACTTATTAATTGCCGGGGTTGAGGAATTAATGTTGAAGCTTGAAGATGTATCCGCCGAGCAGATGCATCCCATGTATGTATTGTTAATTATATAAATAGTATAGGGATAATTAAATAGGGTGAAGTACGTATCTCATATGGTTTCGCGAGTGGTCGAGTTTTTGGCGGGAACCCGCGGATGAATACACTTCCCCGAATTGGGAGTTGTATATTTATTTACATTTATATTTAGCCCGGAGAGAGATGCGCATCACGTGAAATATATCCCGAATGGGGCGTACATAACCCTTAATTGCGATGGATTCAGGTACTTAATTAGTTTTCAACATAATCATACATTGTGTTTTCATAATTTGTTCGATTAATTTCATTGTTCAGTGTCTTGGCTGCGATCTACGCAATCTTCATTAAGAGGAGGGACGCCCGGACAGTCAACCCCGAAGTTGATTGTGAGACGGGGGCGCAACTCTTAGAGTTTGACCGGGGTTTAATGAACCACATCAATCGGTTTATTTTATCCGATTCATTGGGGAATTTGGAAAATTCATACATTAATAATTAAAGTCGTTTTATCGTTGTTATTTTATTCGATTTTATCGTTGTTATTTTATTCGATTTTATCGTTGTTATTTTATTCGATTTATTAATCTCCTAAATGATTATTTACAATTTCTTTGTGATTATAAATCCACTCGGAAAATAATATACATTTTTATAGTGCACACAAATACTTCTTATTATTACGGACAGTTTTATGGTTAAGCATACACGTCACCATCGGACCATCCTCATCGATTTCGTTAGCTTTTGGACATCCTACTCCATTCAAGTCTATAACTTCTCGATTAATAATGTTCAACAAAAAGAAACACTTTTCCTCCCCTTTACAGAATACGCGGTCGTAACCTTGAACTGCAGATCGGAGGCACTCGCCGAGCTTTTCGTACGGGGTTACCCCATAATCCCATCCCAGGCCGTGCGGGTTGTTTAGAATCCACCTGTTCTGACGCACAGTGTCGTATGTAAGTTCTTTTTCACTGTACGGGGGCGCGAAGGACCATGAGCCAACCGTCGGTGTTTTCTCCACGGTTGTAACGGCCACCTCCTTGGCTATTTGTTCCCGTTCAACTCCAACAATTCGCCCGGTAAGAAAATCAAAGTCAACGACCACGGATTTCTTAAGCCTTGGTGATGGTAAAAAAATCTCCCATTAACACTGATATTTACGGTTCAAACTTTAACTTTAAAAAACACCAAGTCCACAAAAATTATACTTACATGGTACTTGTTGAATGGTCCTTCCTTCCTCTTCGAGCTTGAGTGAGATTGTGATGGTGTTTTAACTCAGGGTCCTGGCTATTTATATTATTTAATAAGATCATCATCCTAGCTTTGACTGTACATTAATGGTGTTTACGCCGTGGGTTTTTTCGGGAAGTTTATTCTCGAACAATCTACAACTTTGACTGTACATTTTACTTCATGACCTTAAACAACGTTAATCTGGGTTTTACGGGGCGAATTTTAATTTTTCTGGAATGATCTAGAATAATCCCTAGAGCTGGGTTTTTACGGGGATTCTTTATTTTCCCCCAACGTCATCTGGAGTTTCATACACCCCTTAACCATTTGATTAATACGGGAGAAATTAATGGTTCAAATTTTAATCTAATTAACATATTAAAATACTGTTTATTTCTTAAATCATTATTCACCCTATCTTCATACTCCAATGTATGTACTTCTACATCCGAGAATCGAACGCGCTTCATTGACCTGTCAATCAAAAACACCCCTTGCAGGTGCGGGGATGAGAGGGGTGAGTCAATCAAAAGGCTTACGTACAAAGTCTCATCCACCATCTTGTTTTCTCGCCCGCCATCTTGCAATCCTCCAATCCTCCAAAACTCAATCCTCAACCCTCCCATCCTCCAATCCTCCCCTGCCTTCTACTGTACCTGCACTGGGAACGGCATATTCCCCCTACTTATAGAGTACCCCCGAAAAGGTCTTAATGAAGCGTTCTAAGTCAGGTCCGAATTCCGAACAGCTGGAGATGTCTATTAGATGCCGTCTAAATGACGCCTAATATAGAGTACCCCCAAAAAGGTCTTTATGAAGCGTTCTAAGTCAGGTCCGAATTCCGAACAGCTGGAGATGTCTAATAGATGCCGTCTAAATGACGTCTGATATAGAGTACCCCCGAAAAGGTCTTAATGAAGCGTTCTAAGTCAGGTCCGAATTCCGAACAGCTGGAGATGTCTAATAGATGCCGTCTAATATAGAGTACTCCCAAAAAGGTCTTAATGAAGCGTTCTAAGTCAGGTCCGAATACCGACCAGCAGGAGATGTCTGATAGATGTAGTGTAAATGACGTCTAATATAGAGTACACTCAAAACGTTCTTAATAGGGCTGTGCGAGCCTTGAATTTTTGGTTTCGAGTCGAGTCTCGAGTATTGAAATTTTCCCTTATCGAGTATCGAGCCGAGTCTCGAGTACTCGAATCGAGTATGGAGTAGTTGGAAAATTTGTTTCGAGTATTTATCGAGTAATTGGGAATTGATTTTCTAGTGTTTTCACACTTTCTGTTAATTTATTACTCTCATAATTGACATTTGGTGTAATTTTGATCATCGACAACTACTTCCTTCAATTTCCAGACGGTATTAGTCTTCTTTCCTTTAAATTTAATAACAAAATTCCTCATTTAAATCTTCTTCGGAATCTCATTCCTCACCGAAGTCACTTGTAGCCATTGTTATACTTCGCGCAAAGTTCCAAACGAAAATTTATAACCTAAACTTAAAAAATAAATAAATAAATAAATACATAAATAAATAAATAAATAAATAAATAAATACATAAATAAATAAAATAATAGTTGTAAACGCGCCTTTAACTGTATTTCATTACTTTTACTTACACTATTTTACCAGCTATGAGCTACTACCCTACTACATTGCACTGACAGTATGATCTAAACTACCCAATGAGCACTAATGTGCGTCTGTTAACCAATAAGCGTTACTTGCTTGTAGATTTTTATAGCTACTACATCCCATTTTCAGAGTTCAAGGCTTTCCAAAAGCAGGTTCGAGTATTTATCGAGCCTTGGTTTGATACTCGAAACTTTTTCGAGTCTCAGAAAATCGCTTATCGAGTATCGAGCCGAGTACTTGAAGTATGTTATATTCATCATTTTCACCGTTTCTAACAATACTAAGTACTTGGGGTTACAGGTGTTAATTAAGCATATGATCCTTAACTTTCGGGATACTTAATATATGGGGGCAAATATGGAAATACCAGCGGAGAAATTCAAGGGAAACATTCTGGAAATATGAGATATTGGTTTTCTAAAGATTGTATGAACCTTGAAAGTGGTCTTGTTGAATTCCCCAACGTTTGTCCGATGATCTCTAGTATTTTACAACCGTGATACTTCAGTTTTACCATAAAATTCTAATTGAAATGCCCAAAAACAACAAACAAAAGGACAACGGTGGGTAGATTATAAAATGATGGTTATTAAAATAGTGAGCCCTTACGATGAATCACGTCAAGGTGTTCTTTAGGCAAGCCCTTCCTTTCAGTGGTGCCCAATGCTGCCATTTGGGCAAGTTCATCTTCCGTATGTAGCATTCTTAATAAAGCGAGGGACACACATGCGTAAAAAATTCACGGAAAATAATAAAAAAATCGTAAACAGAATTTATTTTTCTATTCCGTTTACGTTTACGTTTCTAGTTCCGAAGCGCACTTGACTACGTAAACGAAAACGTAAACGTCTTTTGCGGTGTCGAAATTTAATTGCAGTGACATCTATACGTCTGTGTCGAAAACAAAAAGCAAAACATTGCAAATGGCGTGTAAAAACAGATTAGCGGCTCTTTGCCATTTATATTCAGGTCAGCTTATGGTATTAATCGCGATATATGCAAAAGTAAAAGATAAAAAAAAGAAAAAAATATGGATGAGGAAGATATTTCAATTAAGGGACCAATATGGATTCGGTAACACGTTGATACCACAATTAAAAAATCATGATCCAGAATACTACTTCCAGTAAGTCCTGTCAAGGGTGTTTTTGTAATCAATATGTATTTCCTAATTGGTGTATATTGTTGGAGATTTATGAGAATGACTCCGGAAACATTTGAGAACATTTTGCAAAGAATTGGCCCACTCATTGAAAAGAAAACCACACGTTGGCGAGAGCCCATTACTGCCAGAAATAGATTAGCAATTACTTTAAGGTATAAATAGTTTTCCTGTATAATCTATTCATTTATTTTATATTGAATTATAGGTTTTTAGCAAGTGGAGAAACGTATCGTAGCTTAAGCTACGCGTTTAGAGTTGGGCGTTCTACTATTTCTGAAATAGTCAAATCAACATGCCAGGTACGCGTAGGGATTTTGTTTTGTCTTAACTACAGTGTGTTTATACAAATAGGTTATATGGGAAACCCTCAAAACGGAATACATGATCATACCCAAGACCTCCGAAGATTGGCAGAAGGTTGCAGATGGATTTGAAACGCGATGGCAACTTCCTCATTGTGTTGGAAGTGTCGATGGAAAGCATGTGTACATGGAATGTCCCAACAATACTGGAACCTTAAATTTTAACTACAAAGGAACTTTTAGTAAAGTGCTACTTGCCGTTTCGGATTCTGTGTACAAATTTCTCATTGTGGATTTTGGCCATTATGGGTCAGAGAGCGATGGTGGTATCTTCAGAAAGTGCATGTTTGGAAAACGAGTGTTATCGAACACAATTAATCTTCCACCGGCTACTCTTTTACCAAACTCAAATATCCGTTATCCGTACTATTTCGTTGGCGACGAGGCATTTCCACTGAAGGCTAATTTAATGCGCCCTTATCCCAGGAAATCTAATTTTAATCACAACGAACGTATCTACAATTACAGGTTGAGTAGAGCTCGCCGAGTGGTGGAAAATGCATTTGGAATTCTTTCCGCAAGATTCAGAATTTTTAGACGACCCCTGAACTATGGTGAAACCGCAATACCTTTTATGGTGTCAGCAGCTTTAGTTCTTCATAACTATCTTCTAACGGAAGTTCCCAACATGTACTGTCCAAGTGGTTTCGCTGATAGGGAAGACTCGAACCATCAACTTATTCCAGGTCAGTGGCGAAACGAAACAGACCTCCCTCATTTAAATGACCGTTTGG
Organism: Phalangium opilio; assembly: GCF_054372755.1. NCBI lineage: Eukaryota > Metazoa > Arthropoda > Arachnida > Opiliones > Phalangiidae > Phalangium > Phalangium opilio. The sequence goes on along the minus strand of NW_028324200.1, from coordinate 2,139,934 downwards.
GCTCCAACATGTATAGTCAAGATGCCAAAATGTTAAGGGACAAATTAGCCAAATACTTAACTGAAGAAGGGCAAGTTCCATGGCAAAATGATATGGTTTATCGTGGTCTCCCTCATTAGCTGTTTAATTGTTATGGTAGTTAATAAAAGAATTCAAAGACGTGTGAAAGAATAAAATGCTTTATTTTGATAATTATGATAAATATTGTTCTTCTTTGTCTAACATGATCAACTCCATCTTTTTCATCACTTCAAATTGATCTCTAGCATTGAAGGCTCTCAGTATGTTTTGCAACAAGTCACAATACAGTTTAATTTTATCCGCTTGCTGGGTCTCGCTATTTGAAATTATAGCACCAGCAATTGTGCTTGAAGTATCCGAAAACTTCTGCAAAGCCTCACTCAACGCAATATCAACATCTGACGTTTTTGCTCTCTTCTTCGGTGGCTGTCCTTGGGGCCTACCAGAATCAAAACTGGACCTACTAAAGCTTGTGCTCGGCCTGCTTAGGCTAAAATAACATTGTTTCATTAACGTTTCCCATGTGTATTACAGCACAAAAATTCATGCGAAATTACTCTTCCAGAGAGGTTCGGCTACTTTCCTCCTCGTTCTCAATCTCAGTTGTAGGTGTAGGTGGGGGTTTGACGTGGAGGTCTTCCACCACACTCGCTTCACAAAGGTCAATGTTGTTGTCATTTGTTATTGTACTTTATAATGCAATCCTTCATTAGTACTTCACACGCTTCAAAATATAATTATTTAGTATACCTTTCTTCTTGAGCATCAATGCCACTAAGAATATTGTCCATAACTTCAAAGAGTTCCCAATTTGATTTGGACACTTCTTTACTCCCACTGCCACTAACCGCAGTGTCCTTGAGCCGGCGTTTATCCCTGCGATACCGGTCACGCTGGGTCTTCCACCATTTTTCAGCATCCTTTGCTAATAAACACCAATTGTGTGGTTCATGATAACGAATCCAGTGGAGACCGAGGGTTAGAGGTTTAAATAATTGCTACGAACCTGATAAGTTATGTGATGCCCCAATCGCATGCCAAATGGTTTGTTTAAACACCGTATCTTTGTAGTTTTTGTCTTTTTTATCGAAAAGACATGGATAATTTCGTACTTTCTCGATAAATTGTTCTAAATCAGCGCGTCTCTCCGCTCTACTACCTTTCTTCTCCGCCATCTTTGATTATAAAAAAAAAACCTTGACCCAGACCGAGCTTCTGATTGGCTAATGAAAAAACGTAAAATGTTTTGCGACGGAAAAAGTTGAGACAATTTCAACTCCTTTTTCTAGTACGTTTCCGTCGAAGTGTTTGTACGTTTACGTTTCAGTTTACGTTTCAGTCGTCTTTTCCGTCGACATTTTACGCATGTGTGTCCCTCGCTTAACTCATGAATCATGCGGCTTTCACTTTCCAGATGGGTTTCTACGTTTTTTTGGCGACGTCTGAGACGAATACGTTGCATCCTTCGCACAACCTAACCTGTTGAAGAGTTAAACCGAAAAACAAAATTAGATCGGTTCTGAAAATGTTCTAACTATAAATTATTCCACCCAAACCCATAGTCATAACGAATTCCACATTACGGGATTTGCTAATGCTAACCCATAATCGAGTAATACAATTAGCACACCCATCTTTTAAAGGAATTCTCAAGTATTTGGGTACGATCAGTTGATCAAATTGAGATATAGCGCATTCATTATTCTATAGAAATCATACCTTCTGTCTCTTTGATGCCGTTTTTCTTTGAGGAATGGGCTCGTCCTCTGATGAGCTGTCGAAACCACTATGTTGATCGGCCATTAATGCGATTTTTCGGCAAAATTTGACTACCGATTTGGTAATCCTAAAATATATACGCAGCTCAGTTGGTAACATATGTATCGAATGGACTAGTCGAACAATTGGGAGCAATTCTCTATCGTTTTAAGCGAGGAGTTATCGTAAGTGATGACTATCGTCTAAAGGGTTGGTGCCAATCTTGTTCCGTCTTTGAGAGAGCGATAGCTAAATTGGTGATTAGTCATACGTGTCGTCATACCTTGAACGAAAATTGGCGAATGTCTCGTGAATTCCCCTCGTGATAATAAAAAAGCAAGGTGGGCAAACTATTATTTTACCGTTTTTAATGTTCACGAGAGTGATAACTTAGTAAAAGGGTAAAGCAGGTGGATAAGTTATCGCATGCTTTATAACTGAAGACGGTAAAATGTTAACTTGACCACCTTGTTTTTTATTTGCACCATGAGAATTCCGCCGATGTTCGTTCAAGGTTTGATGACACCTAAGACAAATCACCTACTTAAATATCACGCTCTCATAGACGGCACAAGGTTGACAACAACATTTACACGATTGTTATCACTTGCAATAACTCTGTTAAAATCTTAGAGAATTGCCCCCACTGACCATAAATGTTTAGCACCCTACAAGTTCTGCCCTTAAAATGAGATAAAGGGAGGGTAGAAGTACGGCTTTTATTTATTCAAAATGAGCCAACCGGATATGATCGTAGCCATAAAGCCGGCAGCAAAACTTCTTAAAAGACTATTGGTGAGAGTAACGCCATTTACTAAAATGACGATATGCTCTGAACCAATGCATCGTTGAGCATAAATCCACACTTATGAGTAGTGATGTTACTTATACTTCTCTAGTCAATTCCGTCTAGCATTAGCAGTGCGTGTGCAAGTGTAGGTTACCTCTGCCTCTATAATACCTCTCCGATCAAAGGTTGCATGTAAGAGGTTTCCTAGTTTTGCACGGGCTGCAAACTCGAGATGGAACTGTCCATACGTAACACATCTGTGTCATAACTAACAGCGTTCTCTCGCCTTAAAGGGGTTCTGAAATCCCCCAGACGAGAGAAAACGGTTTATCTTTTAAGCCCATAAACAACGCTTGTGAAAGGGCTGATACCGATATCGGCTGTTCTTGGAGTAGAAATGTATAACAGTACCAACAGTGTGGAATACGCTTTAGATATTGCATGGAGTCCATGACTACTTCTACTATTGCAACGAGGCCATGACTACTTCTATTATTGCAACGAGGCCATGACTACTTCTACTATTGCAACGAGTCCATGACAACTTCTACTATTGCAACGAGTCCCTGACAACTTCTACTATTGCAACGAGTCCATGACAACTTCTACTATTGCAACGAGTCCATGACAACTTCTACTATTGCAACGAGTCCATGACAACTTCTACTATTGCAACGAGTCCATGACAACTTCTACTATTGCAACGAGTCCATGACAACTTCTACTATTGCAACGAGTCCATGACTACTTCTACTATTGCCACGAGTCCATGACTACTTCTACTATTGCAACGAGTCCATGACAACTTCTACTATTGCCACGAGTCCATGACTACTTCTACTATTGCCACGAGTCCATGACTACTTCTACTATTGCCACGAGTCCATGACTACTTCTACTATTGCAACGAGACCATGACTACTTCTACTATTGCAACGAGACCATGACTACTTCTACTATTGCCACGAGTCCATGACTACTTCTACTATTGCCACGAGTACATGACTACTTCTACTATTGCCACGAGTACATGACTACTTCTACTATTGCCACGACTCCATGACTACTTCTACTATTGCCACGAGTCCATGACTACTTCTACTATTGCCACGAGTCCATGACTACTTCTACTATTGCCACGAGTCCATGACTACTTCTACTATTGCCACGAGTCCATGACTACTTCTACTATTGCCACGAGTCCATGACTACTTCTACTATTGCCACGAGTCCATGACTACTTCTACTATTGCCACGAGTCCATGACTACTTCTACTATTGCCACGAGTCCATGACTACTTCTACTATTGCCACGAGTCCATGACTACTTCTACTATTGCCACGAGTCCATGACTACTTCTACTATTGCCACGAGTCCATGACTACTTCTACTATTCTGGTCGTTTTGCCATTGCACTACTACCTTTAAGCGTTTGGATCTCATTTATCCACGCGTAAAAAACGAAACCCGATCTATAACGCAAACTTCAATGTAATAATACCCGCGGCGGTCTTAAGGTACGTCCGCACTAGGCGTAAATTTTCGCTCGCCACGCTACGTACGCTACGCTCGCCACGCGCGCCGAGAAAAACCACTGTCCGCACTTCGCAAATTTTCGCGCCAACCGCGCTGGGCGAACGAGGCGTAGAGAGAAAAAATGTTCACCAAGCTGAACTTTTTACGTCGGTCTCGCCGGCGTTGGTGGCGTACATCCAATCAGCGAGCGTCTCTGGCTCACGTGCGAATGTCGTCTGCCTCCTATATTAAAATGGCGCCTGTTTGTAGCAAAGCAAAGCGATTAGCTCACGCAAATAATTTAATAATTTCACTGCCAAAATGTGCATGACGTACTATCGTCTAGACCCTGCACACTCATATACCTTACCCGGTTTTGCCTGGCAAGCCGCTCTATGCATGTCAAATGTGCACCTAGACTTGCTATTGGATGAGAACATGCACCTCTTCATCGAAAAGGGGATTAGGGGAGGGGTATCCATGATAAGTCATCGCCAACAACACATATCTAGATAATTACGACGCATCAAAACCGGATAGTTACATATGCTATCTAGGTAAGATATACAAGTTATCCTAAATGAATTTTCACATACTAACAATCAACGATAATAGATTGCAACAACCTTTATGGGACGGTCATGTGTGACGCTCTACCCATGAGGAACTTCCAGTGGGTAGAACCCAACCCCAACTCCGAGCTCGAAATTCTAAGTTGCCCAGATGACTCGCCGGAGGGTTATATTATTGAAGTGGATATGGAGTACCCCGAATATCTCCATGATAGTCACAACTGCTATCCACTAGCTCCAGAATCCATGTCCATAAAACCCCAGATGCTCTCTCACTATTCCAAAGAGCAGACGACTTCACTGAACATCAAAATCAAGGAATCTCTACCCAAACTACTCCCCAACCTAAACAAGAAGGAACGATACGTGGTTCACTATCGTAATTTAAAGTACTACGTATCAAAGGGGCTGAGAATCAGCAAAATTCACAGCATTTTGAAGTTTCAACAAGGAGCGTGGTTAAAGGGGTACATAGAATTTAACACCGAGAAGAGGACGAAGGCGACTGACGATTTTGAGAAGGACCTATTTAAAATAATGAACAACGCCGTGTTTGGTATGTATTTATAAAATTAGAATAAACATAAAATAGTATAGATAATAATGATTTGCTTTCTTCCTTAGGAAAACCGATGGAGAACCTTCGGAACCGTCAGGATTTCCAACTAGTGACGACTGCCGAAAAAGCTGTTAAAAAGGCTAGTTCACCAGCATTCGAACGGTTCACCATATTCCACAACGAACTAGTTGGAATCAACTCCACAAAAAAGAAGCTGGTCCTAAACCGACCCATATACACGGGCTATCTAAATTGCTCATGTATGGTTTCCACTATGACGTAATTCGGGCACAATACGGGGTGAAAGCAAAACTCCTCTTCACAGATACTGGTAAGTTTTTACGCCCTTATATATCATTTACTTATCATAACATTTATATAAACATTTGCGGACATTACGTATAATTACAGACAGTCTCACGTATCACATAGAAACGAAAGACCTGTAAAAAGACTTCGCCGCTCAGTCGGAAAAATACGACTTCTCGGGTTACCCGCGAGATCACGCGCTTCATAGCGATGTGAACAAGAAACGCCTTGGTAAATTCAAGGATGAAATGGACGGCATCCCAATCGAGGAGTTCTGTGGGCTGAGACCCAAAATGTACAGCATTTTGTCGGCCAAAGGGGAAAAGAAGATCTGTAAGGGAGTTTGCAAGCGCGTCGTGCAGAAACGCGTCCGGCACGCGCACTACCGTGAGTGTCACCTCAACCGCGAGCTGACCACCGCGGAGATGATAAGGATTGTCAGTGAAAAACATATTTTAAAAACTGTAAAACAAACCAAACTTTGTCTCAATCCTTGCGACGATAAGCGTCATATTTTAAATGACGGTATTTCGACACTCGCCCACGGGCATAAAAATGCAAAATAAAGAGAAAAAATTATGACACATTTATTGAGTAATTCTTATACATATATTCAGAAATCATATTATCATTAACATTTTTATTTTTAGAAAATCGTTTTATTATATCAAACATTTTAACACCCCTACATCTATACAACGAGAAATAGACACAATACCCACCACAAGTTTGACTTAATTCACCCTGTAGTTGGCGTGAATTAAACGTAACAGTTAGGCTGTTTCGCTCTACAAAATCATTAAATTTAAATAAATCCGGAGGATTTCCATAGCTTTCAAAGAATTCAGTATTCTTTTTCCTCGAAATGTATATAACCGTCTAATGTTCGCCTGTCCCTTTAGAAGTATCAGTGTTCACAATATATAGAGATGGGAATGTTTTAACAGTTAGTGGTAGTTTATCCGCCGGAAATATTCCCCGGAACAAATTCCTAGCGTATGGGTCGTGCCTTAATATTCTCTCAAGTTGTCGAGAGACCATTATGAGCTTTGATCGAATAAAACGGCTCGGTATTTGTCAATTTCAATCAAAAATTGGAATTCGGAATAGTAAACGACGGCAATTGTAGCCGGTAGCGCTTCGGCAAATATTAACTCCAATCGGACACTACCGTTCTTTATAAAATTGAAACTTTCAGTCGAACTACCATTCAGGTCGGGGGTCAAGTCGAATACGAAAAGAGCATTACCATTGGCGAACTCGTCACGGTCAATGAAATTACCCTCGTCGATATTCCATTGCCCGGTTTGAAGAAAGAGATTGGCGTACGATCTCATACATAGGTTATCCTTAAAGTTGGGGTTTAAGGGTTTATGGGGTACGCTAACCCCATCAACGGATAAGGTGATTTGAGTCACCGCTTCATTTTTAAAATTAAAAGGCGACATTTTATAATCACCCAAAAACACGTTCAGGTCTACAAATCCAATTACTACTTTATTCGGTTGTTGACCGCTAAATAAATTGTCATTGACTGCTATCTTACTTCCTTGAGATATGGAAAACGTATTACATTCCGTACGTGTTATGGGGTATTTCATCGTGGCCAATTCCAGGGTTTTAGCGTGTGATATCATAATCTCAGGGGTTATTTTATCTCTTCTTATGAATAACGAAGCGTGGGTAAATATAACTTTCGCTTTAATTCCATCCGCATGTAAGCAGAATTCGTTGGGACTTTTGATAAATTTAAAATTCACATCGACCAGATTGGGGATGAAGCGATTTTGCTGACATATATCGGCGTGTACGACACCAATCAAGTCTATAACTCCATTTTGGGCGAATTTACTCCGTTTCTTAAACCCTTCATTTTCGAAAAAGTCGTCAAAATGTCCCGCCGTATCTTTGTAGAATAGTGCCCCGGTCAAAAAACTCTTTTTCGCTGGACCACCAAATGTCAATAGCGTTTGAATCATGCTCTTAAATGCGTATTGTTGAGGACATGATGTAACTGATCTATCATTCAATGATACGTGTAGTTCACTAAAAAGACTGGAGTGTAATAGGTTTTCGGGTCCAACTTTATCCGCCTGAGTAGTTAAATCAGCATTCGCATCGTACACAGCGGCTTTAGGTAGAGACCCATCCGCTTTAACCACTATTACTAGTAAATGCAGGAGCGTGTTTTTCAAGTCTATGTATGACTCGGAGTTCCCGGTGACGGGAAATATAATAGCCTGATTTTCATCTACGTTGGAGGTAGAGTTATACTCCACCCATTGACTTCCTATTATCCCAGTTTGGGTATAGGGTACGTGAAAAACATTTAGTTCCGAGCTGACGCTGTTCATAGAGTTTGGGTGTGCGAGCGACATTAAGAAAATATATCCGGGTGTAAAGATGACGACCTTCTCTTCTTCTTAGTTCGAACAGAACTGATGATGGGTGACACTTTCCGTTTCCTTTTACGTCCGTTTCCAGTTAGCTTGGTCACTTCTTCGGCCGCCCTTCTCAATGTTTCCTTACCCGCTGCTTTACCCCTAGTTCTCAATGCTTGTTTAATGGGTACACCGCTTGTATAATCCGTCACAATTTTCGAGCCAGTGTTTAAAAACTTTCGACCTAGGAACGTGGCACCCCTTTTAAGTAATGGCATGGCTGATCTGAACGCCGAGGAGATAATTGACCCCAGACCATAACCACGTTGCACGGCCAAACCTCTATATACTGGGATGGATCCATGTCCAATTTGATTTTGATAATAATCCTCATAATCCTTAACAGAAACGTGACCCGTATTATATGGAGACATCCTTACACTTTGACAATCACGTCATAAATGGGGCGGAGATTGAATTCAACGTAGTTCTTATAACAAGTGCCAAGTTCTTCTGGGTCTGAAATGTAGAGTGACGTGAACTTTCCCAAGTTCGAACTTAACCGGTTCACCCATTTCACTCATAATGTTAATTTCAATTGTCTGGACCTTTTTTTCGCTATGGGCATATAATGAGTTTTAGCAAACGCTTTTTCCACCGTGTCTCCATCTTTCCCGTTGATACTTATAATTCTTAAGAGAGGGACGTCAGAGTCTCCTACTGATCGAGACTGAATTATATCAGAGTATACGAATATGGAGTGCATTCCAGCATCCATATCGCAACTGAATGGGGCTGTCATGGAAGTGACCACGGTAACGTCTTTCTTTGGTTTCCTAGTGAACCCCAATATAACGGCAATTTCGCTTGGGATATAAAGTTGGTTCGGCCCTTTTAACTCAACCATCACCCGTCGATTTGGTTTGTTGTATGAGAACTCAAACCTAGATTTTATTTTTTCAGTAGCACCAGCATCGTCGATTGACAATATTTCCAGTAATTCCTCTACAGAACCGTAATATCCGGGAGGTATAACTATGGCTATATCCCGGTTTTCATTCACTCCGTTAATTATCTCTTCAGATTCACCTAAACCGGAACCTTCCTCTGGGAATTCATCTGAAACAACACCTTCGAACGATCTATCCCAAATGCGAACTATGCACTCCCTTTTTACATTATTCCATGTTCTGGGATAGCTTATTTCAGCCAGAGCAACCTCGTGAGATCCCTCTAGTGTTATAGATTCTGGTAGATACGTTCTGAACTTGCTTATAGTATTTCCTTTGAAATATTGCGTTGACGAGTCAGAGGGTAGTGCGATGTAGAAACTCATTTTACGTCGATTTCTTGCACCCAGGAATCAAATTCGGAACTATACCCTCTCCACCGTACGAGGAGTTCTTTAGTACCGTCAGGTTTTTTACGTTTTCGTAATACTTTTTCAATTTTAAATTTACAGTTTTCTAGGTCCTTGCCAACTTTCTGTATTTCCTCTTTGTAGAACACACCGGAAATGAGCTCGGAGTTCAAATCCTTCAGTTTAAATACGGGTGGATCTCTCGGTATTCGTTCTGTTACTTTGAATAGTTCTTCGGTATAATTGGCCAAATACCCTTTTTCAAACGTTCTTTTATTTTTGCTTATTCTAACTAAATCATCAATTTCAAAGGGGTATGAAACTGGCGGCGAAAAGTTTACTTTTCCTTACAAATTTAACCAGATTTGTTTCGAATTTTCCTCTGTCACTTCAGTGGGTTTGCATTTAATTGATTTGTGGCAGTTGTTATTATACGATTCCAATAAGTCGGGTAATACGTCAATGTATTTGTAGGTGTCGTTTTGCGTAAAATAGCGGTACATTCACTCCTTCAAGGATCGATTAAATCGTTCAACGATACTACATTTCACTTCCGAGTGTGTGGCGAAAAACTTGATGTCCAAACGTTTCAATTCACTTTGCAATTCTTTATTTAGAAATTCATTGCCATGATCCGACTGGACAATCTTGGGTTTTCTACCAGACTCTAAAACGGATCTAAACGCCGCAACCATCGTAGGTCCTTTCTTGTCTTTAATAGCGCCGGCGAAAGCAAATTTACTGAATACGTCAATACAGCACAGTAGAAATCTATACCCGTCGTTATGACGCTTGATGTTTTGCATGTCTGCCAGATCAAGTTGCCATTGTTCATCTATACCGTACACAATAATCTTTTTCCTTCTGAAGTTGTGCCTCGCGGGTTTGTGCAGCGTATACGTATCTTGACGTTGTAGGAACTCAATAACATCATTTAAGGAAACGTTAATCCCATTTTCTCTCGCATCCCTATATAGTCCTTGTACACCTCCGAAGCTCCCCGGATCTTTTTCATTGAAGTATATTTCTTCTAGTTTATCCATTAGTCGTGCAGTTTAAGGTTTTTTGAGTATACCAATAAGCGAAATCGGATAACTCGATAATTATAACAAGAAATAATATCAAAAGCGCCGTAATAACTTTGGGATTATTTAAAAATGAAACGGACAGGGAGGCTAGAAGCCCTGTGGGAGAAGGATCGTTACATCCTTCCATGATAACGTGTAAGTAATTTGTGAAAGAAATGAAACGTGATATTGATATATATTCTTTTTATTTCAAGTTTATCCAAGTGTGGAGACCATTACCATAGTGGGAATCCGGGGTTGGGGGATAATAATCAATTTTCGGTAAGTCGCTTTTAGATACATCGAGATAGGTATTTGGTACAACACTAGTAGAGTTTCCAAAGGGGAATTTGTTTCTCACGATAGTTTTTGGTACATTTTCTTTTATTAACATTTCGTAAAACTGATTTATTCCAACCACAGTGTGTTTCGGTTTACTTTTATAACCTTTAACGGATTCGTGTAAAATATCCATAATATTCGACCCGACGATTGGTTGTCCCCTGTATATAAGTTCCCCGTTGGGGGACCAATTAATCTTGGAGTTGATATCAATCCACTTGTATAAGGCAATGGCTGGTTTGAGGTGTGAATCTGGTATTGTCATGGCTATTTCAGAATACCAATCTTTCTTTTTCTGTTGTTTAACAGGTTTCTTCTTTTTTCTTTTGTTAATAGCACTCGTTAGTAAATGATTGTACATGTTAACTTTTTGCGTATGGTTCAATTTGTTGTCTACCAAAACAGTCTTCGTATCCAAATTTTCACTATGTTCAACTTTTGGTTGCGAGTTTAATCGACGGTAAACCTCTTCAGGTACCAAAATCATCTTTCTAGCCATTTTTAATTGCTCTGCTTATAGCTGCACCGGCAGCACTGCTAACAAGTGATAAGAGGGGTGCTAACAAAAGAGGTAAAATCCACCTTTTTGAATAAGGATCTTTTTTCGTTTTGCTACAGTGCTTTGTTTAGATAACTTCCGTAACATTAGACAGTGCTTCTTCAATCGTTTCTTCTGGTCATCTGATAACTTCACGTTACCACGTAGGACATTTATACAACATTCCACTATAGCCTTGATAGAGTCATTACTAGCGTGTTTGATAGCGTATTTTCTCTGACACGCATTTTAAGTAGTCAGATACTTTAAGAAATGTTGATGCGTATGCACTCTTTTCATTTTGGAATATAGACTGCGGCTTCTTCGCCCGGTATGAGTCCCGTCCGTAGTCTATGATCATCTGACGTCGTTGGCTTTAAATCAACCCATAAATACCAAAAAATCTCTAGTAATTGCCTGATGGAACGCGTCGATGACGTATTTACTATTAATGGGACAAATCTGTTTGGCTAAATGAAATATAGCCGATTTATCTCGAGGAGATTTGAATATTATCAAGTAGTGGGCGTTTAAATTTAATGTTCTAATTACCTTCCCAGGGTAACATAAATTTTGCATCAAAATAAAAAAAGAGGTGTTTTTATGGTGCGATCCCCTTATGAACAAATTAGTTACATCCTTGTTATTAGATATTTCACAAAGTAAATCATCAAGTATAACAAAATTCTTGATATTGGGGTCTAATATATTCACATTTAATATACCTTCGTGAAATTCTACAGAAGGCGTGTGATCTAATACCGAATTAAATAATTTCGGTTGATATTCAGTGTAACACCATAGTATCCTATCTGGAGAGGGTGATATACATATATCTTTATACTTTATAAGGTTAGCTACAAAGTATGATTGTGTCGCCCCGGCTATGAGACCATTAAATGGGTGTCGTAAGCTGAAGTCCATTTTAAGGAATGAATCACTTTTTAAGAATCAAGTTGTTTTTTAATCACAAATATTCTTTGGCATTACATACGATTTGACCAATCATAGACTTTTACAAAATTCGTCACTTAGAAAAGTGCTCAAAGTAAATATCTTATAAATTTCAACATAATCAAGATTACTTATCGCGGTGTCAAAGTTCATTGATACACGCATTTCCCACCCATTCAAACAATCGTGTTGAGTTTGAGAGGGGTGATCAATACTACATCCGTAACAACATTTACGGATGTTTGATTTCAATTGTTCTACAATACAATTTTTTAATAACACACGTACTCGACTCGCCTCGTTAAGAAATGGGACTACGTCTTTATACGTATCCATTAACGTCTTGGCAAGGTAGTGTCCAACGGCGAATCCCTTCTTTGTTGGGAAGAACTTGCCGTACATAGGACCTGTTCCAGGGTATAGTTCCCTGATGTCTATAATCTTACGGTCTCGATATGTTCGCAACTCCACACGCTTCGTTTCAGAACCGGTAAAGAACCATGATGTCTCCGGGGCGTCGTCGGTTTCGAAGAACTTGAATATTTCATCCTTCCTAGCGTATAGCTCGTGGAAATCGGACTGGTGAAGTATGAGTCCCGTAGAACTGTCTTTGAACCCTAGTCGTACGTCTAACTTCGGGGTAACCTCAATTACTTTCTCATCTGATAGGGGAAATAGCACTACGGCAGACATTCTGTCAAATAGAAAAAAAACTAAGGTTTACATCCAAACTATAGCTTTGAAAATAACAAATCCACAAAAACTATACTTACATTGTACTTGGTGGCTGTTCCTTCCTTCCTCGTCGAGCTTGAGTGAGATTGTGATGGTGGTTTAACTCAGGGTCCTGGCTATTTATACTATTTAATAGGATCATCCTAGCTTTGACTGTACATTAATGTGGGTTTTTTCGGGTAGATTATTCTCGAACAATCTACAACTTTGACTGTACATTTTACGTCATGACCTTAAACAACGTTAACCTGGGTTTTACGGGGCGCATTTCAATTTTCCTAGAATGATCTAGAATAATCGGTAGAGCTGGGTTTTTACGGGGATTCTTTATTTTCCCCCAACGTCATCTGGAGTTTCATACCCCCTTAACCATTTGATTAATACCGGGGAAATTAATGGTTCAAATTTTAATCTAATTAACATATTAAAATACTGTTTATTTCTTAAATCATAATTCACTCTATCTTCATACTCCAATGTATGTACTTCTACATCCGAGAATCGAACACGCTTCATTGACCTGTCAATCAAAAACACTTCTTGCAGGTGCGGGGATGAGAGGGGTGAGTCAATCAAAAAACACCCTCTTGCCGGTCTGAGAGAGGGGAGAGTCAATCAAAAAAGGCATACGTTTTCTCACCCGCCATCTTGCAATCCTCAATCCTCAATCCTCCCTGCCTTCCACTTAACCTGTTCTGGTAACGGCATATATGTACTACTCACAACTTTTGTTTTTTTTTTAAACTAAATTTTTGCCAACCCTGACTTCTTGATCCCGCGTCACCTAAACCTGTTTACGCTGTCACATTTCGTAAAACAAGATCTGAAGAGAGTAGATAGCCTAGTTAAGACATTCGTACGTCGTTTCGCAAGGTCCGGGATGGTGGCCTCGGAATACCTTGCTTCGCGACCAACATCCCGCTACACTTCGTTGCAAGGATCAAGAACCTGGAGACTTTGGCTAGCCCTGTAATAAACAACCTTTACCGTACTCATTATGTTACGTCTACGGTGAACCGCGTTATCAACATGGTCCAATCTACGGGCAATACCATGGAAGACGTTCAGATCTATTGGCGTAATCACTTGTACAATACGGTGTACGGAGCGGGTCTATGTCAAGTTATGGATAGTCCGATTTCCAACTGCTTTCTAATGGACTTTCGCCGTGCAAAATCGTGTATGCAGTTCTGTGCTTGGGTCAAGACTCGACTCAATATCTTACCTTGCCGAGGTGCGCCATCTAATCAAGGGAATAAGATGTGCCGTGCGTGCCACACTAAGGTCGAGAGCCTGTCACATATATCTAATAGCTGCCCGCTCTCCAAGACCAAGATGATTGCCCGGCATGACAAGTTCGTCCCATTGCTTAAGACATCGGCGAGGCGGCCCAACACCCTGATTTCTATCGAACCTCGGTTAACTGACGCGGCCAAGAATGTCCATAAGCCCGACCTTGCCATCATCACAGACAACGAATTCCTGTTATGTGACGTTGCCTGCCCATGGGAAACACCTCGAACCTTGCAAGAGACTTACCAGCATAAGCTGAATACTTATGACACTCCAAAGGTCCGTGCTGCAGCTCAGCTTCTGTGGCCAGGAAAATCGATACGGTTCTCGGCTTTCGTTGTCTCGGCAAGGGGCGCATGGTGCCCTTCTATCGCCGAGATCTGTGACTATCTTCAACTTGGTCCGGGGTTCCGTCGTTTTAGTGTCAAGTTGAGTCCCATTTTTTTAAACCTAAATTGATCTTAATAATGGTTGCGGGTCGCGTCCCTATGGACGAAAATATCATAGGGAATTACCTCAGACGCTCCTCCGCTTATAATAGAAGAAATGGAGGATGATTTTATTCTCTATAAGGGAGCTGAAGTTATGATCATCATGATGGGAGTGATTCCGTAAGCACGTTCCCAATTATCCATCCCGGGGATATGTGAGTTTTTCTGTTATTGTTGTTTAGTATCAATAATTAAGTTTTTCAATGTAATTAGCGCCTACCTGGGAGATTTCGATGGGTTTAACGAGAAGATAATCTTAAACATAAACTAAGACGGGTATAGGTAAATACATCCATAATTATACACCCCATCATAAGTAGCGCTAATTGTTGTCAACCCCACCCCCATAGCCCGACGAGAGATATCAATGGGTCTTACCCTGCCCCCCAAACTGTGATGGCTATGGGCATGATACACTAACAAATATTTAATTAAATTTACATTAACTACAATACACATATATTGTTTAGCATCCACCGGTTTTGTCGTTTGGCGTCCTGCGTTAGTTCTATTCCGGGGTAGGGCGCCATGAATGACCGCGACCCAACTCTGGGAGTTTTCTCAACAATTGTTACAGCTACCTCCTTCGCTATCTTTTTCGCGTCCATCAGTAGTATGTTACCCCACTTTTGACTATGCAAATTAGCCGAAAATGATCAAAATTTGCATAATTCGGAAATCCCACTTTTGACTATACAAATTAGGATTTAAATTTGTATAATTCAGAAATCTGACCTTAAACATGCAAATGAATCGCAAATGATCATTATTTGCATAAAACAAAAAAATCATACCTGTCAATCAAAAAACTGTTAATAAAGGCAATTAGTAAAGTGATGAACAAGTCATTAGCAATAAATAACTCGACAAGTAAACATGGCAATGTTAGCACCCGCTTACGATTCCTTTTACATTACTTTACCTAGTAATGCCTCCATGCAATTATATCCTGAAAATACTAAAACAAGTTATAGGACGGAACTACCTACAACGTATAATTTATCGGAGGGAAATTGGGAGGTTGGATTGTCGGAAATAAATATGCCTTCAAAGTGGGATAACATAACTGATTGTTTTGATGAATTTGTTGTTAGATCGGTGGATCTTGATTACGAGTACGAAATTGGGGAAGGGGGTTGTGGTAAATTGGGAAATATAGTGAGGGGTCCGAACGACGAACCTACTAGTATATACCAAAAATTATTCGAAACGTTTAAACAGTCAATAGCAACAAAAGCTGGGGATGATATAAATTTTGAAATAATGACGAAAGAGGGAATGACATTTATGCAAATTAAATTTAGCAGAGACAAACAAACGGCTATTAAGTTTCCTAAAGAATATGGAAAAGTACTTGGAATTGCGGAATAAGATTGGGATCGATGGTTTTTTCGGGAAACATATATAGCTAGTAATCCTTTAGATACTGCACGAGATCAATTAGATACCAGAAATTTGGGGAAATTCCAAGTCAAACAATTTGTTCCAAGGGAGAGAAATAGAGCCGTTGATGTTGATAAAGATGTTAATAAAGCATCAATCGAAACGAAAGCTTATAAGATACCTCAAGGAACGTATGAAAGTATAGATACCGTACTCGAAGCAATGAAAATGGTTTTACCCGAATCGAAACGAAAATATTTCGATTTTGTGTATAATAAAACAGGAACAGTAACAATCAAATGCGGGGTTGGAATTGTTAAAGAGAATACCCCATGGCATAAAATTACCAAAAATGAGGCAAAATACATGGATTATATTTCAATTACATTTCCAAAAGATAATCCCGGATTAGGTTACATGTTAGGATTTGATAAGAGTCAAGTAGACACTCCGTTGAGGAACAATACGGAAAGTAAACATCTCGGAGATGTAAATAGAGGTGTACAAACCTTATTCATTTATACGAGTCTCATTTATCCCCAGGTAATAGGTGACTCTTGGGGTGTGCTTTTACGTACAATTCCAAGACCTGAAAACAGTCGAGATAATAAACCTCACGTGTTAACATTCAATCCAATTAATTATTATCCAGTACGTACACCCAATTTTAATTTAGTTGAGATAGATATAACAACAGATTCGGGAACGAAAATCCCATTCAAACTCGGAAAAACAGTTACGACTTTACATTTTAGAAGGATCCGTAATCACTAATAATGTCTGTACGGAATAGATATTATCATTATTATTTACAACAATCGGGCGGGGTGTTTGTTGGTCCAGTATTTCAAAGAGGAAATGGGTTAGGATCTATATTTAAGAGTTTAGTTCGCTTCATAACACCCATACTCAAACCAGCAGCAAAAGCTGTTGGACGAGAAGCGATAGGTGTTGGAAGTAGATGGTTCGGCGACATATCAACGGGAGCAGATCCTAAAAGCTCTTTCAAAAAGAATATTAAAATTGCGGGGTCTAATTTATTACATAAAGCGGGTGATAAAATAGGGGAAGCGCAATTTGGGAGTGGAAGACGTAAAAGAAGAAAAAGAGCCAGTAAGCTAGGAAATAGAAAAGTGAAAAGAATAAGGAAGAAGACTGATTTTTTAGCTTAAAGAAGAACCCTAAATATCAAAGGGGGGTATAAAAGTAGGGAATTTACACGAGTAATAATTAGTTTACGCTTAAACAGTGACAAATAAAGGTATTCAAAAAATGGAAGGAATGATGTCAGAATTAGATTTTTTCGCTAAACTCGTCTCTAATTTGAATATTGTGGCCAGTAACGACATACAACTACAAACTGTTAATGCTATAACGGATGGTGGTCCATTGGAATTTTTTATTCCCGGAACTCCTGATAGTTATATAGACACTTCAAAAATTAAACTGTACGTTAAGGCTCAAATATTAGGATTTAACACAACTGATAATAAATGGGTAGAAATCGCGGGAAACGATAAACTCGGACCGGTTAATTTAACCTTATGGAGTTTATTTGATCAAATTGAAGTCATGTTTAACGATACCCAGGTTCAAGTCGTGAATAATTTAGCCCCATATATCGCTTATTTCGAAACAATGTTAAATTATGGGAAAGAAGCTAAAGACACGCAATTGGCGTTAGAAATGTTTTACAAAGATACAAAACTATCAAATACCGATTCACACCATGCCGAGAATAACGGAATGAAATCTAGAAGAAGTAGAACCGGAGCATCTAAAATATTTGAAATGATAGGGAGATTACACGTTGATGTATGTAAGATGAACAAGTTCTTATTGAACAACGTTGATATAAAGTTTAAATTTATTAGATCAGCGGATACTTTTCCAATAATTTTCCAACCTCCTCCTCCTGCTGCTGCTCCACCCCAAGGGAATGCTCCCCCTCCTGATCCAATTAATAATTATAAAATCGTTATTAAATCAGCTTCTTTATTTTTACGGAAAATAAAACCAAACTCTGAAATTATGCTAGCACATGCTATGGTTTTGGAAAAAACACCGTGTGTGTATCCCATTAATCAAACTGTGGCAAAGTATTTTAGTATCGAAACCGGGAACAGTGACACGATTAAAGAAAACTTATTTTTGGGTAGAATTCCTAATCGAATGATTATCGGATTCGTTAAAACATCAGCCTTTAATGGGCATTTATCTCAAAATCCATTTTATTTAGAACACCTAGATTTAAACTTTTTATCAGTTACAGTAGGGAATAAAAATTATCCAGATCAACCTTTCACACCGGATTATACTCTCAATCATTACTGTAGGGAATACGCTACCTTATTTACGGCTCTAGATATGTATGGGAAAAATAAAGGAAACTACATTAGTCTTTTTGATTATCCTAGAGGTAACACTTTATACGCTGTTGACTTTACTCCGGAAGAGCAGGTTAGTGCCGAGCATTGTTCTTTAGAAAAACACGGTAGTTTAAGGTTAACTATACGTTTTAAAAGTCGTCTCACTTTCGCGGTAACAGCCATAGTATACGCCGAGTTTGAAAACGAGTTATTAATAACTAGGGATCGTAACGTTTTGTACAAACTAGAGTGAGAGTATGGACGAGTACGTTTATTTTCCAACTCGAAAAGATAATAATCTTCTCGTAACAGTTAGAAATAACAAAAGACACGTAACTATCATCGGTAATTGTTGGGATTTTAAGGAAATTAAAAAAGTGTTGAAAGAAATATAAAATTAAACGTCTTCAACGAATTAGCGTCAAATGATCGCGTGAAAATCATGAAACAACAACAGTACAATCTCTCCGATAAACAAACTATCGAGATAGCCGAAGCTGGCGATGATCTAATTATTTCCATTTCCGATAATGCGAGAACGGAGTATATGGTTACTATTAGTAACAAAGTATATCAAAACTTATGGTTGCTGGTGGATTATATAAACTTGTTTTTCCAAGACGTCTTACCCCGCTTCCACAGTACCCTACCGGAAAATTTTCAAGTTGAAGGTTACGTATCTGGAACCGGAACAAAGTATATCGACATTCGACAATACGTATGCGAAAATTCGAATATTCATCGTCACGATTTACTGTGGATGGCGACGTGTAAAGGATTTTGTTTAAATAAACCCACGTGGAGCCGATTGAAACAAATAAAACCGGAATTGGACTGGCAATTGGAAATAAAAGCTAGTACCAAGGAATTATTCAGAACAATGATTTTGCGAGACATTACCGAAAATTTACTGGAAAAGACCAACTGCTGCAGTAATCTTAATTGCCAAGGGGAAATCGAGCACCACGTATCCTTCACCTCAAATTCGAATACGGACTTGAATATCCTACAAGCAATATCGATGTTAAATAAGACGAACCTGAAGAATGAGTTTGAAAAACGATTTGGAGAGAAGAACGAAAATTTGGATCAATTATTTCTTATTATTACCGACAATGTATCGGAATTGAAAAGAGATGTTTTTTACAATTACGTTTGATAAATAAAAAGCTTATTCACAGATGGTTATTTTCTTTATTACCCAAATACCTTCAAAGATGGTTAGTAAACGAATAGCGCGTAAAATCGAAAATATATATTACGAACCGCAACATCCCGCGAGTTTAGGATCGGTGAGAAAATTACAAAAAGCTCTACCAAATGTATCAAAGGAAGATATCGAACAATGGTTGATTTCCCAACCCGCGTATACGAAACATAAACCCAGAAGAAAAATATATCCTAGAAATCAAACGTACGTCACTAGTATGAACGAGGTTTTCCAATGCGATTTAATTGATTTACCCCAATTATCCAAATACAATAACAAATATCGTTATATTCTAACCGTTATTGACGTCTTGTCGAGATACGCGTGGGCTTTACCGTTAAAAACAAAGGGGGCGAAATAAATTATAAAAGCTCTCGGTACAATCTTTAAGCAACGTACACCTTCGAGGTTAAATTCTGACGAAGGAAGCGAGTTTAAAAACAAAAAAGTGCAAGCCTATCTTAAAAGTAAGGATATCCATTAGTACGCTAGTTACGGTAATTTAAAATGCGCCATGATAGAAAGATGGAATAGAACATTTGAAAACGCGAATGTTTCGAATAATGACGAGAAATAAGAATTATAATTACACGAAACATTTACAAAAAATTGTAAATGGATATAACGCTACTGTTCATTCAACAATCGGTATAGCTCCAAAAAACGTAAATATAAATAACGAACATTTAATATGGAAACGATTATACACAAGAAGAAAAGTACAAGCATTAAGCCAAAATTACGAAAGGGTGATTTGGTGAGAATTACTTCTGACAAAGGCGCCTTTGTCCAGGATACACTGGATATCGGACGAATGAAATTTTTGTCGTACATAAAGTACAACTACGTACTCCAACTGCTTACATAATAAAAGACGAAAACGACGAAATAATAAAAGGATCATTCTACGAACCGGAATTACAAAAAGTTGCTAAATGAACACGGAAGAATTAAACCTTTTTTAAGCACAGATCCTCGAACGAGACCCTACTTCATAGGAGTGTTCCCGAAAGATATTTTACCCGACCCAACAGAACGGAAACCCTATTGTTTCGTAGTCAATTCGGAACCATCCTCAAACGAAGGATTGCATTGGTTAGGAGTCTATATCGATACTAACGATAACGGTTATTTCTTTTGCTCGTACGGTAAAGACCCTAGTTATTACGGTTTTAATCTATCAAGCTACGCTTCCAATTGGTATTACAATAATTGTCAAATACAACCGAACAGTTCATTTACATGCGGGGGACACGTTATTTTTGTTTTAACAAGTTTGTGTTACGGATTTTCTTTTAATGAAATAATACGAGAATTGTACGACGTGAAAGATAAACCTTACAACGACGTGATTATTATGTTAAATATGAGTATACATTTATTGAATCAAGAAAAAAAATGAATAAAATATTTTTTTTTATTTTAAAAAAATTGGTACATGTTCATTTAGACCATTTTATCGGTGTTTTGACTTACCCGTAAGGAGACGTCTCGGGCGATAAGAATAACCGTCACCATCATCACCATCATCACCCTCCTCCTCCGGTATACCTCTGGTATATCGTCGATGTCTTTTCGATTTCGGAGTCGACGTGAGTTTAGGCCGTGGGAATGACTTCCTAATCGTCGAGGGCACCCTCGAGGGTGACCTCGGCGTTGACCTTGAGAGGGCCAGGGGGGTCCCTTGAGGTGATTGTTGTTGCGAAGGCGGCTGTTGCAATACTGAAAACGGATTAGGTGTTAGAAATTGCGGTGGTTGAACGGGTTGTTGTTGTTGAACTTGGAAAACTGGTGGAATATTTGCAACGTTGACGTTAGGAGGTTCTATCAGGCTCTTCATAGTCAAATACTTTTGTAAAGTTAATAAATAATGTCGAAGTTTATCCTCCGAAGAGGTGTTTTGTTTTAAAATCCGACTCATTTCACGATCCAACTCTGTCGCTTCTTTTTCAGCTCCCGATAAAACAGCGGATTCGGGTAGTAATACTATTCGTTTCATCTCGCTAATGAAGTGATGGTAGATATCAAGGTCGGTACCAAAGCAGCTATTAACCCGGGTAAAAATCCTCCCGCCTGTTTTATAAGAAGTTTCCGTTTGTTTTTAGCCAGACCTCTTTTATTAGCGATTTTTCTTATATATACTCGATGTTTTTTAATATAAATTCTATCCTTTTCGAGTAATGGAATATTTCCCTTTAACAAATTATAAAACGTGTTGTGAACGGCTTTGATTTGACTTTCCTTGGCTTTTTTCAATACCTTGGTTAATTTTCCTCCGCCACTTTGACTGGCGCGTACCAATCCACTAAAAAATATGTTACTCACCTTTCGAATTCTTTTGGGTGATTTTGAAAAAAAATTATTGGATGTTAATCGCGAGAGTAAATCTACCTTACACGCATTTTGCAGCACCTTAAATTTAACCGATCTGTTAAAATCATTCGAAAATAATTTAAGAAATCCTCAAAATATTCAATGTGTTTTAAGCATTCAACAAATGATTTCGTACTGTTTAATTGAATTTTAAAAATCTTTTTAATCAGTTGTAAAAATAAAAAATACAATAATAATAAAATGATAGATGTTTAGAAAAAAAGTTAATATTTTTTAGAAAAAAGAGTTAAACATTTAAAGGATAATCAAACATATCCACAATTCCCGTATTTAAATCATCGGGATGACCGCGACAGGGGTAATGCATATTAATAGCGGTAAGGCAAATACCCACTATCTTATTATATCGGGGACAGGATAGAGTTCTACAATAGAAAGCCTTTGAAATATTTCTAACGATAACAGAAACCTGTCTTCTTTTACAAACGCAACACGGTACGAATTCCAATGAATATGTTTCGAAGATTCTAAAATACATAGCTACTTTTACTTAACTATACTTTTAATGGTAAAATTAAAAATATCACTTACCCTGTAGATGCCCTTTCTTTCGGTATAGCTGCGGTAATTTCGAACGGTACTTGGGTTCTGTAAAAACGAAAAAACACTCTTAAGATACTAGAAGCTTAAAACAACCAGTAACTTTTAGCTTACACAATTTTCTGCGGCTGAGGATTATCTTCTGGGAGACCCATGTTTTTTAAAAGACTTTCTGGGATGAAGCGTTAAAAGAAAATGATAAAGTTTTCCCCGAGATATCTACTATTTTAAAGAATTATTATTGGGCGTTGTCAAGGTTAACTACTTTCCTAGCTTTAGTTTTTAATATTCGAGAGGTCCTTGAAAAACATTGGTTGCAGTGTTCGTTTTAAAGAGGGGATTCTTATAGACTGTTTAAGCTTAATATAAAAAAGATAAGAGACGAAGTTTCGTTATAATATATATTTTATTGATTAGTAACTTGGGATAATAATTTAGGTTGTAACGGGGAGCCCGTTACCATGATTCACCACCAGGTGGAGCCACCTAAAAGACTACCAGGATTCCCCGCTAGAGGGCCCAGCACGCTGAACCTTGGACCTGTCGTCGGCTGGACACGCGGATTGGCTGAGGATTGGAGGCCAGAGGGGATAAATTCAAAGGTAGCCCGGGAATCAGGGCAGTTGGAGCGGTACCGGGACCAAGATCAGTTAATACCTTTTGTTATATAAATTAGCTTTATTTACTTGTTTAAATGTTATTTCATGGATTGTTTAAATATTAATTGTACTAACGGATTGTATATATAAATTAACCGGTTTTCTATATTAATAAATATATTGAAATAAGTAAAACTACGTAGTCGTGTGATTTCGGGTATCAACGAGAGCGCGCGATTACAAATGGTGCCCCGAGTGAGGAAATAACTTTTTGAAATTTCGCGCCTTTATCTCCCGGATTTTGTGTTTATTACGGACTTGCGTTGTTATACGGACGTCTTTACACCGAGCGAACTTTTGGTATACTACCGGATTTGTGGACTAATGTGCATCTTAGTGTGTTCCTTCTGCACAACGTGGGATTGGAACACCCTACAGTGAGCCCCTGATCCGGCCTGGGGGGATCTTTGAGGGTGTTCCGCAGACATCGGGAACACTCTACCAGCACGGACACCCAGGACTCTACGAACGATAAGTCTATCTTACGTATTTCTTTACTCGGTTTTTTGTATACTCCGTATGTTTGCCCCGGTAAGCGTGAGCAAAGGGGCTATGTAGGATTCCCCGGTGGGCTACATCTCGCTCTCTGAACCGCGTGATAGGGTGGAGCTTAAGTTTTTGGCTTCTTTTTGTCGGCGTTTGCCAGCACCCAGTTGTTGGAAGCCATTTCTCGTTGACTGCCGAGCTAGTTAGATCAAAAAAATTTTTTGTTTATCCGACTACGAAGAAAAGTTTTTCTTTCTCTTCTCTGATTTCCGTTACTTTATTTCGGTAACAGCAATTTCTCGGTAAGATTACTGAATTAATTCTTACTATGGGATCAAAATTAATTATCTAAAGGAATCAAATCCGTAAATCATCTATCCTAAGCCTCGGTCGCTAAGCGTTTTTTGGGTCGCGTCATTGTGTATAGGTAGAGCTTAACTTCAGGGGCCGCCATCTTAGGCCTCGGTCTTATTGCCAGATAGGCCTTCTTAATTTAATTGGTCTTCTTATTTGTTCAAATTTAAAATGGGGCTTTATTTTTTCTTTGATCAAATATTTTTACCGTATATTATTACATTTGCGGTCACTGTTACCCTGGGTTATGTGGGTCTTTTGATATTACGGGAAATCGGTACTACCGTGGGTTATAATCGACATACCCCGTTGCATGGATTTAATATACCCCCGCCTCGTCAAGGTATTAATCCCCAGCTGCCAACTGGCAAGATTAAACAGCCTGGGCCCCCCATACCCTTACCATTAAACCCTAGCGTTGGGTGTCAGGCGCAAGCGCGTCCCGGCTCTTTTGACCTAATGGACCGGTTCCTCAAGGATTGTGACCCCCCCATAGGGCAACTTCTAGGGTATTATCCCGGTCGGGTAGTGTTTTACGACCCTCCGAGTTAGACGCTGTCGATGTTCAACAGCGTAAGGCCTGGCAAAACTGGGCTAGGATTGAAGCCGAAAGAATTCGGGCCCGCGTGGGTCAATTTCGTGATGATTTAGGGACGGGTGAGCCATTTCGGGAGCCACCTAGGGGAGTTACCCCTTTATCCCCTTTAAGGGCATCCCCTCCGCCAAATATCCCGGTCCTGAGAACCTCGTCGCCCTTGCAGCAGAGACAGGTTTTAGCCTCCGCCCCCCCTCTCCCCTTCGTTCAGCCAGGAACTGTCAATCCGCCCCCCTTTGCCACCCCAAGGAATCCGGGGGCCCTATTTAATATTTCGGCTAGGTCAAGAAATCGTAATCTTCGGGAGGAAGCCCCTCACATGGTAGCATCCGGTAATAGCTCGGGTAGGGGCCCTGTTCTTCGATCTCAGCATATTCTGGTGGTTAATCCACAACGAACACCACCTCGGGTAACTCACAGAGTAATGGGTACCAATACCTCTCCCCTAGTTTTAGTTCAACTACCAAGAGCCAATCATTTTCAAACACCGCCTCGTGTGACGCATCGGGCTATGGGAACTAATACCTCTCCCCATGCCCCTCTGGCTCAGAATATTTCTGTAGGCAATTCTCCCCAAGCGTCATGTTTTGTAATGCGTAGAGTTATCGGAACCAATACTTCACCGGCTCCGCATGTTCCGGTGGTCAATCAGCCTCAACCACCACCCCGGGTAATTCATAGGGTTATGGGTACCAATACCTCACCCCCTGCTACGCCAGCTCAACATATTCCGGTGGTCAATCCACCTCGAACGCCACCTCCGATAACTCATAGGACGATGGGGACCAATCCCTCACCCCCTGCTACGCCAGCTCAGCATATTCCGGTGGTCATTCCACCTCAAACACCACCTCCAGTAACTCGTAGGACGATGGGGACCAACCCCTCACCCCCTGCTACGCCAGCTCAGCATATCCCGGTGGTCATTCCACCTCAAACACCACCTCGAGTAACGTATAGGACCATGGGGGTTAATCCATCACCCCCTACTGCCCTCGCTCAGCAGGTTTCGGTGGGCAATCAGCCACTAACGCCGCCCCGAGTAACTCATAGAGTGTCTGGAACTACTACACCCCCGCCGGTGAACCCCACTACCCCGGTGCAGATAGTGGCCACCCCAGCCAGTGGCACGCGTTATAACCCGGTTCTGGGACCGGCCATTATGTTGCCTAGTTTTTCGGGTAGGGAGGATCCCAAAGAATATTTATGTCAAATGGAAATGTTTATTCGGTATCATAGGTTTACAGCTCAGGACATAGACTTATTTATACCCTTATCCTTAAAGGAAGATGCTCTTAACTGGTGGAAAAATCTTAGCCGCCATGCTAGTCGCCCCGGGGATTGGGGATATTTCGTTCAACAATTCACCCAAGAATATTTGTCCTCCCGAAGAGACAGGGAAATTAGGATCTCCCTCTATAATTTAAAACAGGGTATGGGTGAAGACCTACATTCATTTCGTAGACGAGTCATGCAGTTGAACGAGACCTTGTTGGAGCCGATTTCAGAACGTGAATTAGTCGAGGTTTTAACTACCAATGTTTTACCAGAAATCACCTTGCTGTTGCCGGTAGGTTTATGCCGTACCATGACCCAAGTGCAGCAAGAGTTTAGCCGTATCCAGAGTGGTTTAGACCGAAGGTATGCCCAGGGTGGAACAGGGGGAAATCCTTCAAATCCCAGCCCAAGGGTGCGTTTTTCCGGTCCTACCGGGACCACGGGCCGTAATACCGGACAGACGAGTGGTTCGAATAGACCACCACTATCCCAGGCGTGCTATCGGTGTGGTAGTTTTAGCCATCTTCGTCGGGACTGCCCCAGACCTGCAGGAACACCTCCTCGCCCGACGCATCCGAGAAATTTACCCGCACTTCCACCTGTGCCCACCCAAGGTCCGGCACCAGGTGCGGGAAATGCTTAGGACGCATCCTGTATGGGTCTCAGGATGTGCGCCGGAATACACAAGACCCGATTCATTTTAATTCCGTCCCGGGGGATCAGGTTAACAACAGTCGACTTAAGGGAATAGCGATTCAGATTGCCTGTCAACCATGTATTGCTTTTCTTGATAGTGGGGCAGACCACAGTATTATTTCCTGGGACTTTGTACATAAATTAGGAGTTCTTGCGTTAATGGTCCCTCAGTCGAAAAGGGTTAGGGGTGTACAAAGGGGTATAACTACGACTTCTGTCGGTTATATTGATTTAGAGATAGATTTGGGGAGGCAAATGGGAACAATACCGGTACGCTTTCATGTTCTAAAGGATATAGAATTCCCTATTATCCTGGGAATGGACCTATTGGACGAGCTGCGAGCTAGCATCGACCATGAACGTAACGAATTCCGGTATTGCGGATATACTCTTCCCCTTATTTATTTGAGAGGTCATGCGCCCGGGTTCACCCAAAACCAGGAACTCGACACAGGGACAGTTGATGTGACCCAGTTAAACATGGGTACTTTGACGGAACAAGAAGTAGGGGACTTAACCAGACTTTGTCAAGAATTTTCATCCCTTTTCTCTGGTCGTTCGAGTAGAACTCACCTGTTACGACATCGTATCAAGTTAAAACCGGGGACTGTCCCTATCCACCGACAACCTTATAACCATAGCCGTGTGGCTAATGAGGAAATAGATAATCAGGTCAGGGACTTGTTGCAACAGGGTTTAATCCGACCTTCCGATAGTCCGTGGGCGTCGCCTACTATCGTGGTGGGAAAGAAAAACACAACAGAGAAGCGTATGTGTATAGACGTGACTCGGCTGAATAGCGTTACTGTAGATGATCCTTACCCGGTACCGCGCATTGAAGACATCATAGATTCTATGGGAAAGCCCAAATATATCACTAAACTTGATCTAAAATCCGGTTACTGGCAGGTAGAGATGCACCCGGATGATATCGAGAAAACGGCTTTCGTTACCAGGGAAGGGAAATTTGAATGGCTTGTGATGCCGTTCGGTTTAAAGAATGCCCCGTCAACGTTTTCCCGGTTAATGAAGAAGGTATTGAAATACGCGAGGCGCTTTGGGGTCGGTGTATACCTGGACGATATTGTCATCGCTAACGCTAGCTGGGAAGAGCACATGGAAGCTCTGCGGTACGTGTTTTCACAACTGAAACACGCCGGTTTAACGCTCAATTTGAGAAAATCGAGTTTCGGAGTTTCTAAAGTCGCAGTACTCGGCTACGTTGTAAGCGCGCAAGGTGTCCAAATTGACCCGGAGAAAGTTGAAGTCATTAGGAATTTTCCCAGACCACGAACAATGAAACAGGTTTCATCCTTTTTGGGAATGTGTGGTTTTCACTCAAGGTTTATCCCTCATTTCGCGGATCTTACGGCCCCTCTTAATCAATTAAAGCGTAAGCATCAGCGATGGCGGTGGGGTGACGAAGAGGAGAAATCTTATCAGGATTTAAAGCAGGCTATCGCGGATGCAGCTATGCTGCAGGCCCCAACCCCGGATGGGAAGTTTATCGTTACCACGGATGCAAGTGGCATCGGTATTGGGGGTATGTTAACCCAGATCCAAGGGGAAGTAGAAGTACCCCTCGCATATACCAGTCGCCTTTTAAGACCCCCAGAATTAAAATATAGTACCCCAGAACAGGAAGCCTTAGCGGTCGTAGAAGCCATTCGTAAATTTCGTCATTATATAGAGGGCAGGGAATTTGCAGTCTTATCGGATCATAGGGCGTTATGCTGGTTATTACGGTTGAAGGATAAGAAAAGTCGGCTAATGCGGTGGGCCTTGGAACTACAGGAATTTATGCCGTTCGAAATCCTGCATAAATCCGGAAGGGAAAACGTGGTTGCCGATGCCTTATCTCGATGCCCGGTATCTGATTTGGACACTGTCAGTCCAAAGGTTTTAGAAACGGACGACATAGATCAGTCGCCCGGTTCAGAGGGCCAGGACGTCCGGGTCAATATGGTATCGTGTAACCCGGTAGCGTTAGGTCTCCCGTTAGACGTAGCAACTAAGGCAGATATTAAGTTAGCACAGGCTAGAGATCCATACTGGCAGTCTATTAGACACGATTTAGAAAAGGGAAAAGCGTCAAAATTGTATATCCTAAAAGATGATATGTTATATCGGATAGCCCAGGGTTTTCAGCCAGAAAAAATAGTTGTTCCCACCTCGGTCGTGCCACAGATATGTCAAGCTTATCATGACCACCCACTATCAGGTCATAGAGGTCGCACAGCAACTTATAAACGGGTGCAAGCTAAATATTACCATCCTAAGTTGTATTCCCTGGTTAAAGACTATGTCCGGGGATGCGAAACTTGTCAGAGGTATAAGAGTAGGAACACTAAGAGACCAGGTTTAATGATTCCTTCCCATAAAATCCACCCCGGAGATCTAGTAGGGATTGATATTATGGGTCCTTTACCAGTAACGAAATCCCAGAATAGGTTCCTAGTGGTAATGGTAGATTATTTTACCAAGTATGTAGAGCTATTCCCGGCACGAAGTGTTACCGCCCCTATACTGTGTAAGATCTTACTATAATAATAATATAATAATAATAATATAAGCTTTTGTCTATGAAGGGATATCCACACTAAGCCTGTGGCTTGTTTACAGGTGGGTCCCTTTACAGTGCATAGAGGGGTGGTGGCTAGCCCCTATGCCACAGCTAACCTACAGCGCCCTATACTAACTATTACCGTTAACCTCTGCAAGTTTTGATGGAAAGGAGAAACCGGGTAAGACCGCGGAGGAAAACTCCTTTTAACAAGCGGGGAGAGAACTTGCAAACTCTACGCAGAAGGATTTGTTCCCAGATTTTCACCCGGTGCCACAGTTCGGGATCGAACCCGGGATCCTCTTGCTGCGAGGCGAAAGCGCTACTACAGTATGTTTCACGTCATGGTGCGATGACAGCTTTACTATCAGACAATGGGCCTCAGTTTATATCTGTACTATGGAAACACTTGTGCCGAATGTTAAAAATCCAGTTAAAATTTACGTCCCCATATCACCCACAGGCGAATATGACCGAGCGGGCAAACAGGGTTATAGGTGAAATAATGAGTATTTATACCGGGAATGTCCATACGAAGTGGGACGAAAGCTTGCCCCTTATTCAGTTGGCCATTAACAGTGCCATCCATACTTCTACTGGTTCATCCCCCTTTTATTTACATCATGGTTATGAGCCTACGTTACCATGGGATGAGCGTACATTTGCCGGTATCCCCGAGGACATAGAGGGAGAGATTAGGGGTTATGAGGATGGGCCACTCCGGGAATGGCAACTAGCCATTGATTTTGCCCAAGAAATGAATGAGCAGGCCAGTGCCAAACAAAAACGATTCTATGACCGGAACTATTCCGATGGGGAACTAGAAGTGGGGCAGTTAGTATGGAAGGTAGGACATAGCTTGTCGAACGCCGCAGCTAAGTTCTCGGCTAAATTAGCTCCAGCTTGGGAGGGTCCCTACCGGGTAGTAGAGAAGATATCCCCAGTTTCCTATGTTATCATGGATTTAGAGTCAGGGGCTTTAGCCGGTACCTGGCATATAAATCAGCTCAAACTTTTGCTGAATTCGGTGGTCTTGGAAACTCAAGAAGCCACGGAGCTTGAAATCCCGCCGGTAATACAGGAAATGGAGAACGTTGATGAGATGGTTATAACTCAGGACGAAAGGTCATTCACGGAGGTGGATTACCAGGACAATCAAGGGAACGTTTGGGATGCGGTTCCCATTAGAGTATATGACTTCCGGCCTCGTCAAAATCAGGCAGAAGGGGCCGTTGAAAGGCCATCGACCCCAAGAGATGTAGAACCAGATGTACCCTATCTGAATCATAGCGTTCCAGTAGAAAATGACTCGGTTCCCACCCCGATTCCTCGGCGGGAATATAACTTACGACGCCGGGTTCGAGATGAGGTACAGGAAAAGCAAGGGGTAGACCTAGCGGTGGCAGGTCCTTCCGGTGAGGGAAGGCGGGAACGTGGTATTCAGAGGGACCCGGTGTTAGAGATAGATCTGGAAGATGAGGACGACGTATTGATGGCTCCCTTTCGATATGGCTGGAGAAGGGAAATAGTGTTGAGAAAGGATACCGGAGGACGAATTGGGGATGTCTACTATTATACCCCGGAACCAGTTAGGGAGAAGTTACGGTCATATAAACAGATTGCGGCTTTTCTTGGTACTCATCGCAACCAAGCCCGTTTATTAGGCATGCGCAATTTCAGCATGAAGCCCCAGCCGTTTGCGTATCCCCCCTTTGAGATTGTCCGCCATGCTCTATGGTGAAGCACGACTGAACGTACCCCCCCGACTTTCCATTGCACTTTATTTACAGACGCTTGTCTATGATTGTTTAGCATGCACCTTTTGACCCACATGCGGCCAGCATAGCCTTAGGACTCTTTTTATCTTACAGACCATGGCAGAGGCACGCCCAACTTCCTACCTGGACCAACCTATGAGTTTGGAATATACATCATCTAGCGATGAGGACGATGTTCCCATCATCCAGCCGCTAGTGGTAGACATTACCGGGGTGACGAACAATTTAGTAGAGGAAACTGCCGCTGGAGCAGATACTTTGGATGACGCAGGTGCGTCGATTGAAAACACTCCGGCCGCCCCGCCGTTAGAAGAAGGGACTGCAAGCAGAGCAGACAATTTGGGTGACGCAGGAGCGTTGGCTGTAAATATCCTGGCCGCCCAGCCATTAGAGGAGGAGACGGTCGGAGGAGCAGATAATTTAGAAGACGTGGACGCATTGGAAGAGGGGTCACGTGGAGAAGAAACGACAGGTTTGGTAACCACACCTTCCCCAACGGAGGAAGGGCCGATTATGCCCCTCGCTGTAGTAGATGGTAATCCAGGAAACACAGTAAGCGAAGTGACGCCACCCACCCGCTATGTGGATATCTTTTGTTCCCTACCTTGCTATGCGTCCCGGACGGGAACGGATATTACGCACTTTTCCCGGCATGTCCGGGCCCTTCCGGAGCGATTCCCGGCAGGCTTTAGGGGTTGTGTAACCCATCTTGGTGCCATTCCAGACGAATTGAATATCGACTTTATAAAATCAGTTTTGTCAAATTCCGGGGTCTTTGGCGCGGTGGGAATTCCGCCCTTATACGCTAAAGCCTATATAGAGGATGAACGCATCGAATGCCAGCTGATACAAGCCCTAGCCTTTTCTAAGGTCCGCGCAATCGGCGCCATTGGGCTGGACGCATCCAGGGTTATTAACATCTGCCCTCCAGAACTCCAGATTCAGGCCTTCCGTCGACAATTGTGTTTAGCTACCACATATAACTACCCGGTGCTAATTTCTTGTAGAGAAGGGCGACAGGATAAGGAGGTTTTCAAAACCTGTTACCGGCTACTAGGGGAAGTACTCCCTCCCGGACATGTCATCGTACTTCTTAATTTTTCTGGAGGTCTCGACGTGGCTGAAAAATTCCTTGCCCGGT
The DNA here is from genome assembly GCF_054372755.1 of Phalangium opilio. Lineage (NCBI taxonomy): Eukaryota > Metazoa > Arthropoda > Arachnida > Opiliones > Phalangiidae > Phalangium > Phalangium opilio. Next base: position 2,107,802 of record NW_028324200.1, on the reverse strand, counting down.
TCCCTCAATTATATCTTGCACTATCCCCGGCTATGAAACCACAATACATGAGCAGGTTCCTTAGGGATATCCCGGTGGAGCGCCTATTGGCGCAATCGGGGTCACCGATGTTCGCGTCGACTCGTGAAAAGTCCTCAGCCGTGCCATCCCCAGGATTGGTTTATACCGTCATCCAAAGAATTGCACGAGCCAAAGCGTTACCGGTCGCGGACGTGGCCGCTATTCTATGGGCCACTTCCCAGAAGTTGTTCCGGTACCCAAACTAATCCCGGAGGAAAAGAGATGTTTACCCAGATTTACGTTACCATCATTTTCTTTGATTTTGCGTTGAGTTTGTTTTGGAACTCCGAGTATTCCCTTTATTTTTTGTCGGCCGGACGCCGTGATTACCTCAATTTTCCCCTGCCAGGGCGTTTAAAAAAAAAAAAAAAAAAAAAAAAAAAAAAAAAAAACTTCGTTTACTGTTAACTAATATTTTGTGTGATTATTCATGTATATCGTAATATGCCTCATTTTTTTGTACCTGTCCCCAAAGTAGGACCGTCTCCTCAGGCCCATCGGGCATTAATAAAACCTATTCGCTCTAACTCCTCCCTAGTGGTCAATCTGTATGTTACTATCATTCCCAGGATTTGGGAGGGGGTCCCCTCCCTCTATATTTTTCATTACAGATACTCCCGACGGCATGGCACTGCTGTTTCCCCTTCACCCGGGGCTGCTGCTTGTTTCTGGCAACGGGGGAGGATGTAACGGGGAGCCCGTTACCATGATTCACCACCAGGTGGAGCCACCTAAAAGACTACCAGGATTCCCCGCTAGAGGGCCCAGCACGCTGAACCTTGGACCTGTCGTCGGCTGGACACGCGGATTGGCTGAGGATTGGAGGCCAGAGGGGATAAATTCAAAGGTAGCCCGGGAATCAGGGCAGTTGGAGCGGTACCGGGACCAAGATCAGTTAATACCTTTTGTTATATAAATTAGCTTTATTTACTTGTTTAAATGTTATTTCATGGATTGTTTAAATATTAATTGTACTAACGGATTGTATATATAAATTAACCGGTTTTCTATATTAATAAATATATTGAAATAAGTAAAACTACGTAGTCGTGTGATTTCGGGTATCAACGAGAGCGCGCGATTACAAGGTACGTTATAAAGAGAAATTAGATAACAGAAATGAGAATTATTAAAAATATGAACAGGATAAAATTTTTGAAGATCGGTGAAACAGATGAGATGTTGGTATAAAGGACACGCTTGTAATCGACAGAAGTAGAGCCTGTAGACAGTTGTAGATTGTAAATTAGTTTGGTCGGTGATAGTGTAGTATTTTGAAGTACGGCAATAGCAGTTAGGGCATCGAGTAGGAATAGCGTAGGTAGAACTACAAAAAAAGGTTAAATTATTTTTTTATATATTAAATAGGACTCATTTCAACTTACTTTAAGTCAATTTGTAAATCTTTTTCGTATAGGGGGCACTGGAACTTTTTATATTCAGAAAGAAAAAAGGTATCTAGGAAAATGTTAATGGGATAGAAATTGGACTGGTCACAGGTAAGGCAGATGATAGTTTGGAAGAGAGGGCAGTTAGAATTAGCGCAGAAGTATAAAATATAGCGGGTTTCAGTAGTACGATAAATGACACGAGTATTTGTTTCAGAGGAGAAACAAAAAGAACACAAGGTAGGATAGGGATTGATAGTACTGTAAAAACATGTATTAGTTTATTAATTTTTAAAATAATTATTTTTATGCTTTACTTTAAATTAATTTGCAAGAAGGGTATTCTTGGATCTTTGCGTTGTAAATTTCTTTGCTTGCGCTGTAAAGTTTTAAAAATTTCTTGTTAGCTATATTACAATTCCTCAAACTTATTTAAAACCTTACGTTTCTTCATCCGAGGATGATTCGGTAGAGACCACATCGGGGTCGTCCGCTTCGGCGAACATATCAAAATTCGCGATTAATTCGTTTATTTGCTCCTCCATCCCTTCTGGGATATCATCCTCGTCTTCGAGGATGATGATTGGTTCTACTTCCATTTCCTCCTCGAGATCCCAGAGTTGAGGTAAAGCACTATATACAAAATAGATCCGGTATTAAAATTACTTTTAACTTGCTAGCTAAAATAACTTACAATTCCTCAGCCGGTTGAACTTCGTTTGAGTTAAAAGATTTTGGTGGACACATGATTTTTATAATAATCTAGGCTTTGAAGATATTTTCAAACTTAAAATTTTTTGTGTTATGATGTGAAACTTTGAAATCCGTTCGGTTTATATACGAAATTTTCAAGGTTGTTAGCTTAAGAAGTCTAGTTAGGAATTTGTAATGAGCGTCGAGGTCATCCCCTGGTTTTCTTAGAAAATATATTTAACTGTTGGTTTTTTATGTATTAACGACTTTAAAGAAGGGTCCATATTAATGAGCGTCGATTTTTTTCCCTATCGAGGTTGTTTTTTAAGAAGGGTGCATATTAATATGAAAAGAAAGACCTCTATTATGGGGTGCATAATTTTAAAAGAGACCCTCGCAACGTACGTGATTCTTATAAGATATTATTACTTTTCACAGACTTGAACGAATCGCAATTATCAGAATTGAAAACAAGAGGAGAGACTATTTTACAGAGTGGTCAAGATCTAATCTGTCATTTTTGTAAAAAAGACGATATCTCTACTTTTTCATCTATTGGTGGTGATATTCATTACTGTGTGAATACCGAGTGCGTTAAATTTAATCGGGCTATATACAAACAATACGGTAAAGTGATAATTAGCAATATTGAAAACGCTTACGCGATTTTGGACAATAGTTTTTTATGTATAAACTGTAATCAGTTTTGTTACAAAAACCAACGCCAAGAAAAAGAGTGTTCATATTGGGATAGTGAAGAGGAACCAAATTACTATCTCTGCTCTTTCCGTAAACACAAATGAAGGAAATTTGTTCGTTCAACCTATCCAACATTTTAAAAGTCGATAACGATTGCAAAACTATTGTACCTCGGTTGGGTACATTATGTTTAATCGAAATTGAAGACAATCGTCAGAAATTTGCGCGAAAGTATAAAATAACCCATACCGTGATTAGAAAACTCGTTTGCGAAGAAATTTTGAAAAACAAGTTTGAGTGTTATGTTGTAGAACTATCATGGTATTCTTATAGATATGCTTGGACATTTCTAAAACCAATTGATACGGTAAATTGTGGTCAGCACGTACCGACTACTACATGTAAATTAGGTCGGATTCACAAGTACTATAAAAAACAAAACTGGCGTTGTCAACATCGGGAAGAGGCGGCCTACGTTCTGGGATACGTTTGTCATGACAGCGACGCTGTTCAAGCAGTGATTATCACGGCGATTGTTAAAATCATTTACGAATTCAACTCTACGCTGACGTATAAAAACCCATTTCGTAGGAATTACGCAACATCTAACATCTTCACCACAAATTTCTTGAAGCTGTTATATATTAAAGTTGTAATCAATTCTTTACGGTACGGCAATTACTCTATAGCGTCCTTATCAAATAATTTGTCTACATTTAAGAAGAAATTTTATTTGACTCGATACTGTATTTTTAAAAACGATGAATTTCGTGACGAAGAAACATTTGTCTGAAGTGATTTTTTCAAAGAATGCCACCAATAAATCTTACGAAGATCGTCAAAATGCCGATCCATCTTCAATAGAACTTGAAGGTGAAGAGTGGGATTGGTAATTATGGCTAAATTCGGGAGTTACGTTTTTAATCAAGCTCTTGGTATTAACGTTGATGCTGCGCCCGCAGTACCGCGACTGGGTACGTTTATGTTTAATCACAATTGAGGATAATCGTGAAAAATTTTATGGAAAAAAGAGAATTTCCAAGTACGCTATCGAACAGCTTGTGTGCCGGAAATGTTAAAAAAACGTATATGAAGGCAGGGTCGTGCAATTAACTTGGCCACACGCGTGGATAGAGTCGTGTCAAATCGATCCTAGAGATTGCGGTCGTCACGTCGTTACGACAGAATGTAAACTTGGTCGAATTCATAAATTCGATCCCAAAAAACAGTGGCGTTGTCAGCATTCGAATGAAGCAGCCTATATTTTCCAGTACGTGTGTCACGACAGTGATAGTGTTCAAGCAGTTATTAACACTACTATAATCAAACTTTTATACGAATTAAACTCTCCTTTAATTGTAAAAAACCAATCGTTTTTTGTTGGTAACTTTTCTCCTACTACTTTTTTAGTAATATTTTTAAAATTTGCGTATTTATAGTCTGCAATTACGGAATTGAACAATTTAAATTTTTAGTTTATGGACTTAACATTCACTTTTAAAAATTATAAACGTAAGTTTGCTTTTCTCGTCCGTTTAAAGGTGTTAGCGGTGTATTTTATAACCCGATGATTACAATGTATAAAAATGACCACTTAACGTATTTCCACAACGACTTGGAAAAACTAGATAAAATCTTAAAACGTAATTTTCCAAATTTTTCGTTTTACTATCGAAGAATTTAACCCCAGAAAGAACGCTGTCAATTATACTTTACAAGATAGATTTCCAAGATTTTGGAATCATTATCGCAGAATTTAATCATGATGTAATCAATACAAATAAATATTGTTTTTTAACATTTTATTTTATCTTTTAATTTGTTTTTTACAATGTTGACACAATCCTTTTTTAAAAAAATTCTGATCTAAAATCGGTTTAAGTAGAGGAAAAAACCCATAATTGCAACTGATGGGTCCATCGATAACATTCCAAAAATAATTTCTACAGGTACAGTTACGGGAAGGAGAAGTAATAAACCACCTAAACGGCCATATTCTTTTGTAACCTCAAAAACACGCTGCGTACAACATCTATTATTACAATATTCATTAGTCTTGGATTTGCTTGTAGTTGAAACGTATTTCTCCGTTGGTGGTACATCTCTCCCTGACTCGTCGTTAGAACAGTTTATGTGTATGTTGCACGTTGAAAACCCTTTAACAATTGGGCATTCCGGGGAATATTTTCGATGCTCCTCATTTACTTTATCATTAGCTTTCCAACTATATAATGTTATATCGCAATAAAAACATTTAACGGCATCGCCCTTCTTTAAATAATAAAAACCATGTTTCGCAAATTCTAATGGATTTATATTACTAACGGGGTAATCTTTCAAAAGTTTCGAGCCGTAGTTTTTCCCAGTTCATTATAGCTTTAAGTTTTGTCACGAACTAATATAGTTTTCAATCAGTGTTGCTGATATATCTTAGAAATTTTACCTACGTTACACTACACGTGACTCGCATTTTGATACAATAAAATGTTTTAATGATGCCTATGGTGTAATTTTTATATTACAACGAATACTTTGGAACGTTCGATCTTCTTTAAACAATAGCTACACTTCGAAGGTCCACGGTGTCCAATACAAACCGCTAATATAGGGAAAAAACCCATTAACGCGACCTCCTGACTCATTGTTATCATACCTAACACTATCCCGAGTGGTATAGTTATTACGGTACTTAGAAGTAATCCTCCTACTATAGAACATTCTTTTACATGCTGATAAAAACGAAGCTTACAACATCTATTGTTACAGAAGTCTATCTCTTTAGTACTACCCGAAACGTATTTTTCTGTTGGAGGTACATCCGTTCCGTGATTTATACGAATGTTATCCTCCGCTTCCATTGTCAACAAAGTATCAAACATTTGGTTGAATATCTTCGATACTAACGGGTAATCTTGCTTCGAGCCGTAGTTTTTTTCCAGTTCCTTATAGCTTTACGTTTTTCCCGAACTAATATAATTTAAATCACTGTTGTGGATATATCTTAAAAAATTTACCTACGTCACACTGCACGTGACTCGCATTTGATTGACAGGTGTGATTCTGATTTATGCAAATTTTAATCATTTTCGGTTCATTTGCATGGTTTAAGGTCGGATCTCTGAATTTTGCAAATTTGGATCATTTTCGGTCCATTTGCATGGTTAAAAGTGGGCATTCTGAATTATGCAAATTTTGATCATTTTCGGCTAATTTGCATAGTCAAAAGTGGGGTAACATACTACTAACGTGCGAAATATCCCGACAACGTGCTTTGATGGGGATGCAAAAGCGGAAAAACTGGTTTTGGGGCTAGTCCCCTCGTACCTACTCTAGAGACGGTTTCGCCCTCCACCTTCGTTCCTTTTGGCGGGCGTTACAAACTCGTACAAAAAATATAACGAAAATAAAAGATAGTAAAAGTATATGAAAACGTTAATAGGAGTACATTAAACTCGTACTTTCCCATATGAGTCACAAAAGCAGTTTTTCCTCTACTCTTAGGGTGCATTTCCACTTGTCAATACCCTGATTTAAGGTCAAGGGTGGTTATGTATTTCGGTCTTCCTACCCTAGCTAACATGTCCTCTATATTAGGCAAGGGATAAGGGTCCTTAATGGTAACACTGTTCAGTTTTCTATAATCAATACAAAACCGATAGGGTTTACCCCGTTTTGTTTGATCAACTAAAACTACGGGCGAAGCCCAAGGAGATACAGAGGGTCTGATTATCCCGTCATCTAATATTTCACTGACCTGTTGTTCAATTATTTTCTTTTTCTGATCATTAACACGATAAGGCTGAGATTTTAAAAGCGGACTAGTCCCGTATGAATCTCATAGAAGACTAGTCCTGTTCTTCCTACTTTATCCGAAAATTAACTCAGGAAATTTCAATAAAAGGGATTCTAATTGATGATGGTGGGGCTGCGGAAACTGCGTCCCTAATACTATTCACAATCTCCTTATCTATTGGATCCTTTTCAGATGGAATTGAAAAAAGGATCTTTAGGTTATCCACAAAACATTGTGACGATTCAAAATCGTCAAAGCGACATGCTTCTTGGTAGGGGAATTTATTGGGCACCGGGAGAGGGACCACGAGGGACCTCTCCCGCTTTGGCTTCCGCCGACTTGCTAATCTTTTTTTCTTGACTGTCGGGTGCCAGATGACCTGGTTTCTGACAATTTAAACACGTTATAGTACGTGTAGATGGGTAGGACAAGGCCAATTGACGACCAGGAGATTTTGATCTCTGATTATTATATCTATTATAGGATCTTTGACCTCTATAGGAGTTGTTAGCTTTAGCTTTGGCTCTGGAGTCTAAAGGTTGTAAGGGATATTCCCTTTTAGGATGTGAAGGAGAAGTAGGAGGATAAGAAGGGTTTTGACACTGCCCAGGGGAACAATGACTATGGGTGGAGTCCCAGTTTGCTGGGCAAGGGGACCCAGCCTTAGGTTTAGGGGGAGATTTCCTCTTTTCCCTTTTCTCGGCATTCTTTTTCCTCACTTCGATATCTTTTTCAATGGTCTTACTGGAATTCCTTAATTGTTCCATTGAAGTGAATTGCAAAAAGAGGAGAGGAGTTCTTAGTTCATCCTTTAAATTACTTTTAATTATAGGAACTAACTCCTTTTCGGAAAGAGGATAGGTCATCCCTAAGTTTAACTTCATAACATCCCCGAAGAAATCTTCGACAGATTCCATATCCTTCTGACTCCTTTGGGAAATCTCTATTTTAAGTTTCGAATCAGCTTCAGAATCTCTAAATTGAGCCTTAAAGTGCCTTTTAAATGTTTTCCAAGCTAAATGACGATGGGCAGGGTTTGAATTACAAATATCGTCATACTGACGGATTAAAACCTTGTACCAGTACAAAGCATGCCCTCGTAAAAGGAGAGGTAATGCCGCTAACCTATCTTCATTCGATAGCTTGTGAAATTTAGCATATTCCTCAAAAGCGGGTAAAAACTTTGAGGCATTATCGCTAGAAGATCCCATAAACGCTAACCTTTCCGGCGGTTCAATAGGGACTTTTGCCGTCTGAGGAATTGTACTTCTATTTATTAATGTGGGTAGATCCCTAACCTTTCCGGCGGTTCAATAGGGACTTTTGCCGTCTGAGGAATTGTACTTCTATTTATTAATGTGGGTAGATCCCTAACTAATTTATCCAAACTAGTAGCTATAGATTTATCTATTGCTACATTCTGAGCTACGGCGTTATCCTGTGTGGTTCAATTATCAGCCAAGGTTTGGAGTAAGGGTAATATAAAGGATCTTAATTCCTCATCGGTTGTGTCTGGTCCAAATTGAGGGATTTGTCGAGACGGAGACATTTGAGTTCCCGTAGTTTCAACTCTTGTAGTAGGTAAAGTGTTAGCAAAAGTAACTTTGGGGCCTAACGCTTTTAGACGCTGGTTTAGGAGGAACAAGGGTATCAATCCCAGAGTGAGGAGGGAAATTTGAGGGAGTTGAACTTCCCTGGGGAGCAGGAATGCTCTTATGAGGGAATAATTGATAGGGAGAAAATCCCGAAACTAAAGAGGCTGCAGTCTTCTTTCTCGAATCAGAATCTTCTTCTTCCTTCTCTTCTTCAAGGCGAAGAATCTGGTAAAAATCCTCCAAAGGATCATCTATTTCTGGCGGTGCTAGCGTGTCGCCATCTTCCCCACAGAGGAAAATAGATCTTCCTTTGATTGGTCTTCCCTTTTATTTCATGTAGAATCCTCCTCCTCGTCCTCAGTGTCATGAGGAGATCTCCATGTTTTATTGTCCGAGTAGGCTTATTATTTATTCAAGTTAAGTTTTACAATAATTAAGTAAAGTTAAATTTGGTTAAGTTTATACAAAATAAACAAGTAAGTTATCTTAATTCAATACCTTAATTATAAAGATAATTTTATTTTAATTTATTATTTAAATTCATTATGATTAATTAAGATTAAATTAATTATCTTTAATCATTTACCAAAGTGGAAACCGAGGCTTACCGTCACGTGGAAGGCGGATATACCAACGATGATAAACAATTTTTCTACGGGACGAGTCCCTGTTTGGGCGCCATTTATGTAACCCTGAATAGAAATTAACTAAACAGGGAGATTCTCCCGAGGGCCATAAAATGAATCAAAGACAACTTACTTTAATTATCCAACAATAGAAGAAAAACTTCTAGACTTTTATTAATCAAAAGTAGAAAACGGGATAAAACCAACCTAACCCGTACACTTTACGGTGCTTGATTAACAAACAAAACAATTGACGACTGCTTCTTGATCACAGCGATATATCACGAAACTAAAGTAGGGAGGAGGAGCATGTAACATGGAGGCATATATACCCTGCCAGATCCAAGGAAAAGAAACTCCAAGGAATCTGGCAGCCATGTTACAGTAGTTCTTTTTGTGCGAGAAATGAAAGATTAGATGGTTTAATATTTCCAGACGATATATATTTAAAAATTTTCAGTTCTTACTGGCTAATATTACCTGCATTAAATGGATTAGCAATTTCGGTTAAGGTTAATGTTATATACTTATAAAGGCACTAATTCGTCTTAAAATATTTATTAATTGTTTTTTTATTTTTAAAAATAGATAATAGTAAAAGATTTTTGTTGTAAAATTAGTTTTCTTCGTTAAAAATGAGAAATTTAAATCAAACTTTCTATATAAGAAAAGAAATTTATCAAAATTAAAACTTCTCACGATCAAGTATGTCATGCCTTGTAGAAAAGAGCTATGGGAGAGCTTAATATTTTGAACAATGGATGAATAGTTTTGTTTTTATTGTTGGTAATTGGTACTGGTTAGTTTTGTGGTAATTAATTGGCGACTCGATTCAACTAAACAATAAATTTAATACTAAGTTATAAATATTTTAAAGTATTACATGATTATTCGGGTCCAGCGACATAAAAAAGAAGGTATAATTTTAAAGTTTTAAAACTTGGTTTGAATAGATTCCGGCTTAGGCAGGTGACCATTCGGGTCCAGCTACAAGGTAAAGAGTGTCTAAATTTACGAGATATTTTTTATTCTACAAGATCTCCTCCCTCTAAGCTAGCCAATCATATTCGAGCTTTCTGCGGTACACGTGCATAGGAAAGGATGATGGGGCACTTTGGTGGTGTTTTGGGTTTTTTGGGGACGTTCCCCTTTCGCTCGCTCGAGAGGGAAGACCTTATGGATTTACAGTTTAACAATAATTGACAGGTTCTTTTACAAATTTTTCTTATTGATACAAAGGTTATTTTTGAAGGGTTGGTGGTCTATTGAATTTGAAAGTTCAAGGTTTTTTTTTTGGTTGTATTTTTATGGTCAGGTGGGATTTTTTATTATTATTTTTGTTCACTTGCACGTGATAATTTTCTTTTCGTGTGCTTAAACTATACAAGTTGATAATATTTATTCAAATTTATAGAAATTTAAACTTAATTATTAACTAATTTTAGAAACGCGTAAATTACATTCCTAAATTCTCAACATGCCTTGAGCGACTTCTGTTATGCATTGCTCTTAGATCTATAAATTAAAATCAAAATTAAATGAAATTAAGTTTCCATAACCAAATAACTCTACTTGGACGACATTAATTCAACCATTTCGCAAGTTGTTAATCTGGCTGAACAAAGTGGGAGGGGCTAAAAAACCTTTCATTCAGTCACATTCTATTATAGTGTCTTTTTGGGAAGATAATTTAAATCAAAATTTAAACGAAATTAAGTTGATAAATTATTAATAAAATATATTAATAAACAATTATTTACATAAAATTAACAACAAAATACATTAAAAAACATTAAACTTACCATTGGTTATGTCTAGAAGATGTTTCTGTGCTTTTCACTCGGCCTTTTCTTTCTCCGCTTTTTCTCTCAATTCCTTGGCTATTCTTATCTTCTCCTCGGCTTCGCGGAGTATACTGTTTTCTTTGTGCGCCCGCTTTTTCTCTCAATTCCTTGGCTATTGTTATCTTTTCCTCGGCTTCGCGGAGTTTACTGTTTTCTTTGTGCGCTTCCTGCAAAGATGACAACATTCCGAGTCGGTAAATGAAACAAAAATACACGAAACACGTAAGACAATAAACCCAAAAGACGACGACTACTTACAATGAATTGATCCTTGCATATTTTAATATCACTAAAAAATTCATCCAAGGAATATTTTTTAGGATCGAAAACGTAAAACTCCGACAGTTCGTCATATAGTTTCGTAATTTTCTTGTACATGTTCTCCAAACCTTCAGATTGTTTACGCGATTCTTCTAGGAAGCTCTTGAAAACATTTAGTTAAGGAAATTTTGTCTTAAAAATGATGTAAAAAGTAAACAAACAATCAAAAAAAGGATACAGTCATGACTTATTCAAATTGACCACTTTCATTTTGGGCTTTAAAGTTTTTCAAGTCAAAGTCCAACTGTTGAACTGATTTCTTTATTTGGTTAATGTTTTTAAGTATCTGATCTGGTGAAACTAGACGCCAAACAGTGATAGAAAAACATGACAAATCTGTCTCGGTATCGTTTATAAATGGCGATCGCTCAGGTGGGGAAGTAATTATAAATCGCGATCGATCCGGCGGGGAAGTAATTATAAATGGCGATCGACCCGGCGGGAAATGTTAGGGCTCGGAATCGGATACGCATTATCTTGGGTTAACCGTTTTTTAATCGACGATTTAATTTCGGATGGTTTACTTATAGACAAAGCATATCAAATGTTAATCGATTTCACTTGAAACGGATAATATGGAAACAATGTTATACGCTTATATTTTTAATTATTGGGTTTTATTCTTTCGGATAAATATCATATTGTTTACATTACTCAAATTTTTGCTAGCCGTATTGGATCTCAAAATACGATTCGTAACGGATGGATGGACCGTGTCTAATAATTAATTGTTTACTCGATAAGTGGAAACAAAAAACATTATAGCACCCAAATATATTAATTAATTGTTTAGATAAGGTGATGATATGAAAGAGACAATTTTTCATCGAAATAACTACAACAGATTATTTTTGAATGATTGCTTAAATAGTTATGTAGTGTACAGATAGAATCTTTTGTTATACTATATATATTATAAAATAGAATGGCAAGAGTTGTGAATAAAGAGACCGCACAACTCCCGCGGAATGGTCGGGTACTGACGTCTCTTCGTTGCTGACATTCTACTCTATCAACCTTCCTTTGACAATGTAAACACAATACGCAGGGGTATGTGTAGTAAATAGTGAGTGAAAAAAACAGCTACGTAATAAAACATGTTTTATTTATAAGTTTTACAAAGATAAATAATTTTTCATCGTAATTATGATTCCACCATGACTTCAGGCACATGCAACTCGATATTGTTTCCGGTTTCATAGAACCACGTTTCTGAGAGATTAAGTTCGTACCGCCAGAAAACGTTCTTTCAGACGCAACTGAAGAACCTTGAATACATAGGTAGTCCTTCGCCATTTTACTAACCGATGGGTAATTGATTGAATTTGCCTTTGTACATAATAGGAATAAATGATATTGAAAGACGCACGGTAAAACCTTTTTTACCTTCCACCATTAGATAACGTTTGTCTGGGGAGGAAGCAAATCATCCTTTAAATACCTAAGAAGTTCAGTCCCCATTTACCAGTCTTCGAGGACGCTTAGGGTAAACACTAAATATTTCGTCAGTGGGCTAAACGGCCACATCCACTGTTGTTTCTTCTCTCGAATCGTAGAAATGGTTGAAAACGTTAAGAACAGTAGCCTTGATTTCTTTTAATTCATTTTTGCTAGAGATATCTTTAAAGAAATCTAGCTTTAATGTTGGGTCCAAAACTGTAAATAACAATACTATTTTAATTACTAAGTCTTCGTTGAGTATTGTGAAAGTCTGCTTTGCAATGCAAACTAGTCGAGATATTATTTGTAGTACTTAATTATAAAGCCTACTCAAACAGCAAAGTCCAAGGTTTCTGGGAGCGCTTATCTGCCAAATTCCACTGAGGGGGCTTAAGAGTAATTTCACACTACTCAGTACAGGTTTTATTTTCTCATTTCATTTCAGGCGGATATGAGTGACACCAATGTAAGCGGTTTTTTGACTGGTTGAGTTAAGTTGAAGCGGAATGTGTACAGTAATGTAAGACTATGTTTATTTATGCCATCAGGAATGTATGGAGCATAGGAAAACTATTTTAGAAATTCTCCCTATAATTGTGCCTTTATGCGATTAAATATGGTTGTATCTTACGGGTCACCATATTTCAACCCGAAAGAAGGCAAAACAAGAGGAGCGCGCATACCTAAAGTAGATAGGTAAAGATCGAAAAAATTTCCCCAGATTACCGGTTTTCTACTCTTTGATATTTCACTGCTCGGAAGATCGTCGAATTTCAGAGTTGAACACAGACCACCCCAGTGGAATCCGCTAATAGAGACGCTCATCCTTACCTACGGCAATCCAGTTTGCTTCGTTATTAGACAATTCTTTGTATCCATCCATTTTGGCTTTCGCTAATTTGCTAGCTTCCTTTAATGGACCTTCATTGCGTTCAATTGAGTCATTAAGCTTTTCCAAAAGCCAATGATATATTGGTATCACTATTGATATTGTTGGAGATGTAACGAAAGACACTTTCCTTGTCGCAATATCAAATTGCTTTTGGAAAATAAAAAAGATAAAGGTAACGTCACCAGACAATTTTTTAAGCCGTTCTCTACATCACTTTTAGAAGTTGTATGTACTCAGTGAAAATAAAGCCTATAACTTACGTAAAATGAGTGTTCGGTGCATAAAAATAGTAGCTGCACAAAATGGGAAAGTTTTTGTGCACTTAACGTCGATAGATGAATCACGGACACCTTAAAACATACGACTATCGATATTCTAGAAAACTATGATATTCTCCGTAGTTATCCATTCAATTATTTGACAATCTCTTTTATTGAGGATATGAAACTTGTATAAGTAATATATGTAAATGGTTCCTACTTGATTTATTCTTCAGCTACTCATAAGATGTGCTCAAGCAAAATAGTACTTAGAAAATAAGACGAACCTTTAATATGGTCATGAAACTCTCGATATTCTCCCATTCAGTCTCAGTGATGGTGAAGTTTTGTAAATCTATATCAGATCTTAGTATTCACTGTAAAGGCTATTGTGAAGTATAATATTCCAATTACGATACAGGGTGTTTCACTGTCTCCGAAAGATGTTGTACAAATACATTGTGGTGTTCAATAAGTCACAAGGAATAAAAAGGTCGATGAACCCATTTTCTAATGTGCTTAAATTCAGCGTTGTCGGCCCTTCATCGTACCTTAGAGACAAAACTACATTATTGAAATCAGCCGTTTTGATGAAAACAATGCCCATATGGTACAATATGGGAGTACAATCTAACACAGTTTTGTCTATACAGGGTGTTTTTGAAAAATCCACCAATAATGAAGGAGCGTGTTTATTGGGCCCAACTGAATGTCAAAGAACATGGGGTGAACAACATTAGATTACGAAGATATGGTCCCCCAAACATTGGCTCCTGAAATAAGGAGATATTCAAAATAGTAGAGTACGACTTTAAACCAATTAACCAACTTGTTAAGATTTTACAGACAATTTCAATAGTCTTCAATCTAAAAACGTTTTGCATCTATACACAGCAGAAGGGTACAATTTGTGTAGAAGTATGCCTACGACAGTAATGTTAAGCCAATTCCAAGTTTCATGGTGTTTGAAGATCTCCCAGCTCACTTTACATTCGAAAACATTTTGGATTCATTGTTGGACGCTTGTCAAGTCTTTTACATCACGAACTTGTACGCTAATTATGTCCAATGAATCCAAAATTATAACGAGTGTAATGGGTGCTGGGAGATCTTCAAACACAATGAAACTTGGGATTGGATTGACATTACCTTCGTAGGCATACTTCTACACATTGTATACCCTTCCGCTTAGTAAAGGTACAAAACGTTCTTAGATTGAAGGCTATTGAAGTTGTCTAAAAGTTCTTAACAAGCTGGTTACTCGGTTTAAAGTGGTAGTCTACATTGTTGGATACTTTCTGGTTTTTGGGGTCTATGTTTGGGGGACCATATCTCTGTAATTAACTGTTGTACACCCCATCATCTTCGATACTTTCCCTTAAGTTGGGCCCAATAAACACGGTCCTTCATTATTGGACTTTTAAAAACACCCTGTATACCGTTACTGAGACAATTTTTAAATATTTGAGACCCAAAGAACACGTAACAAAATTTGTGCCACACATTTCAGCAACGCCTTTCAAACTTGCCTGTTTCAAGCGTAGGGCTCTTTCAAGCATTATAAACGTTGAGTTCCAACGGGTTTTAACATCTAGAACTACATTTACATAGCTTTGACCACAAGCTAAAATAGACTGTCTTAGTGCTTCTTTTTTAACATTTGAAAGGCGGATTTTTACAATGACTGATCTTATCTGAAAATAATTAAAACTTTTTTTAGAAAATTTCTATAAATATACTAATCTGTACAAATCAAAATGTCTTAGTTGTGACGATATAGAGAACTAGATTTTCTAATAATATAAATGTATAGTGCAGTGCTTCCAGTATACCTTAGCTACGGTGTTGCCAATGCTGGACTCTGAGTTTAAGTTTTCCCCCTCTTCAGGACCATACTCTTCTTCGCAACTAGGTGTCGGGTTTGATTTAAGTTGATCAAGAATTGCAGACACTGAGATATGCAACACGTGAGCGAAGCAACGGATTCTATTCCCGGTACGAAATCGAAGACCTAACGTTTGGCTTCGCTTTTCAAGTTCTTTTGCAAAAGTGTCATTGTTAGAAGCATTGTTCATTGTAATTGCCAAGACCTACCCAAAAAGTAAGGAAACTTTTAGAAATATTACGTCAAGAAAAGAAATATCATACAGTGAAGTATTTGCTTCAAACAAGAGATATTCTATTTACCTTACTTATTTCACGTTTTTCGATTAAGTTGAAAACCTTATCACAAATGTTAATGCCTGTATGTCTCGATGGAAAATGCACAACGCCTAAAAGAATGCTTTGCAATACCCAGTTTTGAGATATCCAATGAGCAGTTACGCCCAGGAATGAAAGTCTATTTGGTGAAGTCCATACATCCAAGGTAAAAGAGATTTGACTTTGAATTGTCTTGCACAGTTCTGAAACCTTGAGTTTTTCTTGCGTGTACAGTTTAAGAACATCTGTCCCTACAGTTCTAGCACTCAATGCTAAACTGTCAGCAACTATGGTATTGGTAGGATTAATAGAAAGTAACACTTCTTGGAAAGTTTGTTCTTCAGCTATGTCAAATGGTTTGTCCTTTAATGATAATCCATCTATATAAATTCATTTTAGCTCTTTCCAATATAACTGGAGCCGGCTGTAAACAGTAAGGCCTATTTAAAAACCTTATGAATAGTATCGCCATAACGGCGTACTATCAGAAGTGACATGAGACTAGAAGTACTGAGCTAACCAAATTCTTCACTTGGCGAAAGTGAATATTCTTGATAACACACCAACGGTTGGCCCTCTGGTAGCGGTTTCTGAATTTTCCCTCCAAAACGTGAGACGCTCGCGGTGGTAGACGGCCGAACTAGATTCAAGCACCCGCGTCCAATTTTTTTCTCTCTAGTGTAGGTGCGATGGAATTGGCATAAAATCCTCAAATTTGTTCACTAGTGCCAGGATCTATTACCAATGCTAGAACTTTTCACTTCTAGTCTCATCTCACTTCTGGTACTATGCATGTTCAGAAAAATAGTACTCTAATATCTATACTACGTGTGAGTGTTAAGCCTATTGTATTACTAATTAAAAAGTATCTGCGATTGTTTTTCAGCTAAACGTGAACGATTTGGCGTAAAACAGCATAGAAGGATTGGCGTTTTCGTCCACGTTTTCTGAAAATTTAATGTTCTGCTCCTTGTTAGCACTTAGTAAAACTATTTGCCGAGTACGTTGGGAGGAGAAACGAGACATTTCTCAGTGCGCTCAACTTTTTTCGCCTAGGAACCCATCGTAGCCAGCGTTCATAAAATAAGCGAGATAGATAGATAATAATAGTAGATATACGATTTCAAACACCTGGATACCCCTAGGTTATAAAATATATTTTTTGAAAAGTAATTTACCGAGAATTCTCGTCGTTAGTTATGCTTAATGATACCCCTAGGTTGTAAAATATATTTTTTGTATTACAATGTATCAAAAATAACTGCTTTTTTATCTGGCTGCGGGTATACTTTTTAATGATAGGTAGATATACGATTTCAAACACCTGAATTCCCCTAGGCTACAAAATATATTTTTTCAAAAGTAATTTACCGAGAATTTTCGTCGTTAATTATACTTAATGATACCCCTAGGTTCTAAAAATATTTTTTTGAATTACACTGTATCAAAAAATAATTGCTTTTTTATACGATCCACCTGGTTGTAATTACCGAGAAGTATTTTTTGCTTCGATCAAATTGCTCTGGGTGGAGTTTATGGAGAGGGCTAAAGACGCTTCAACTCTCCAATACACGTCCTACACAGATGGAAAGCTTTAATTGGCATTTAATGGTTTATAAAAACGAAAAAGTGTGGGAATTTAAACAGGGATTTTTCGGGGGAAAGGTGCTCCGATCTTAAAATGGATGATATTTTTGGAAAAAGATCGAAGGGTCATTTACTTAAAAAAAATCTTCTCTCTCGTAGTTAATTATACTTTCAAAAATCACGCGTGAATTCTAACAAGGTTTTTATTTTCTCGCAATTATCAGGTACAAGAATTTCTATCGCTTAAGGGTAGTATTATGGAATTTTTAAGTGGAGATATTTTAGTATAAAAAGACCCCCGAGTTTTTGTTAGGAAAGTCAATCGAAAGTAAATGTTTGAAACTGCACTGCTCGTTCCTGAATAAAAATACCCGTGATGTGTTGTAAGTAATACTTTTTTATAAAAAATATGGCTATGTTACGCGATTTGAACTTACACCTAACAAAAAGCGGTGTATCGGTAACTGTTTGTCCGCGGTGAAGAGACGTAGAACCAACAGTTATAGTTGAAAGTGAAAACTTTATTTTAATACCGTATAAAATATCAATTAAATTTTATTGTTGCAAGAACATCTATATTTCTATTACGAGTTACGGTCTTGCCTTTACATATGACGAAAGCGTTCCAGTGACATTACACCCGAAGTATTTGCGCTTATTATGCAAGACCCCGTAAACGGGTTTATTACTACCCATATTAACTTTATTATTAATCAAAGAATTTTCTTAAAAAATATGTTACTCAGCTTTCGAATTCTTTTGGGTGATTTTGAAAAAAAAACTATTGGATGGTAATCGCGAGAGTAAATCTACCTTACACGCATTTTGTAGTACGTTAAATTTAACCGATCTGTTAAAATCATTCGAAAATAATTTACGAAATCCTCAAAATATTCAATGTGTTTTAAGCATTCAACAAATGATTTCATACTGTTTAATTGAATTTTAAAAAATCTTTTTAATAACATGTAAAATACAATAATAAAAAAATGATAGATGTTTAGAAAATAGTTAATATTTTTTAGAAAAAGAGTTAAACATTTAAAGGATAATCAAACATGTCCACAAATCCCGTATTAAAGTCCTCGGGATGGCCGCGACAGGGGTAATGAATATTAAGCATAAAAGCGGTGATGCAAATACCCACTATCTTATTATATCGGGGACAGGATAGAGTTCTACAATAGAAAGCCTTTGAAATATTTCTAACGATAACAGAAACCTCTCTTCGTTTACAAACGCAACACGGTACGAATGCCGATGAATAAGTTTCGAAGATTCTAAAATACATAGCTACTTTTACTTAACTATACTTTTTAATGGTAAAATTAAAATATCTCTTACCCTGCAGATACCCTTTCTTTCGGTATATTTGGGGTATTTTCTAACGGTACTTGGGTTCTATAAAAAACACTCTTAAGAAACTAGAAGTTTAAAACAACTAGTAAACTTTTAGCTTACACAAATTTCCACTCCTGAAACTGCGGCTGAGGATTATCTTCTTGGAGACCCATGTTTTTTAAAAGACTTTCTCGGATGAAGCGTTAAAAGAAAATGATAAAGTTTTCCCCGAGATATCTACTATTTTAAAGAATTATTATTGGGCGTTGTCAAGGTTAACTACTTTTTTAAGAAATGTTTGGCACTACGGTTGTTTAAAGAGGGGATTCTAATAGTGTTTAAGCTTAATATAAAAAGATCAGAGACGTAGTTTCATTATAATATATATATTTTTATTTATTAGTAACTTCGGATAATAATTTAGGTAAGTTATAAAGAGAAATTAGATAACAGAAATGAGAATTATTTAAGATATGAACAGGATAAAATTTTTGTAGATCGGTGAAACAGATAAGATGTTGGTATAAAGGACACGCTTGTAAATGACAGAAGTAGAGTCTGTAGACAGTTGTAGATTGTAAATTAGTTTCGTCGGTGAAGGTGTAGTGTTTTGAAGTACGGCAATAGCAATTAGGGCATCGAGTAGGAATAGCGTATGTAGAACTGTAAAAGAAGGTTAAATTAGATTATATATATATATATATAATCTAATTTAACCTTATTCGAGGCATTGCGTACGATTGTTGGATCTCAGGACCAAAGGCCATTAAACTTTAAAAAGGGGGATTACAAGCAACTGTATGAATTGTTCAGAAAACGCATCTGGACAGACGTTACCAATTGTCGCGACGTGAATACTGCAGCAGCGCTCCTACAGGATCACGTGGTTACTACTATAGAACGCTGCGTCCCTGTAGGAGGGAGAAAAAGTCAGAATTTCCCATTTTGGTACTCTAAGGAATTAAAAATAATACTTAGAAGAAAACACTATTACCATAGAAAGTATAAAAGGCATAAAAAACTAGAAGATATTGAAAAGTATAGGTATCTTCGTAAAGAAGGTCATAAATTGCTACGGAATGACAAGAAATTACACGCCGAAAATACTGTCAAGGAAATTATTGACCAGCCCCAAAAGCTATGGACATACACGCAGGATAGGCTCAAACCTAGAGACAAAACTCCTTTAATACTACAGGATGTTAATGGCCAATTAATCACCGATAACACGAAAATTGCGGAAATATTCCGAAAACTCTTCACCTTCATTGATGAACCAGGGCAGATGGATCAGACGACCCAACAAAACCATGAAAGATCTTCAGTAAAAGAGAGCCTTAGTACAGACTACTTTGGAACATTGCAAATAACATATAGAGATGTACACGAAGCAATAAAGAAACTTAGACCAAAAAAATCCACGGGACCAGATTATGTCCCTGCTTTTATAATAAAAGGCTGCATTGAGATCTTTACCCCAGTCTTGCTGCATATCTTCAACTTGTCGCTAGAAAAGGGCATATTTCCAACCAATTGGAAAAGATCAATAGTTGTGCCCATCTACAAAAAAGGGAACAAAGCAAAAGAGAACAATTACAGACCAATATCCCTAATCTCTGTTTTTTCCAAGATATTTGAAATTATAATGCACAAATATATAAGCAAATGGTTCGAGCCAGAATTATCCCCCAAACAACTTGGGTTCTGTCCAAAAAGATCAACATGTACTAATCTCATAAGCCTCTTAGACTACACTGCACCTCTGATTGAAAATCAAGGACAAGTCGATTGCATTTACATGGACCTGAGTAAGGCCTTCGACCGTATGGACCACGGACTTTTGGCACTCAAACTGGAGCAATACGGACTAGGAGGCAACATACTAAATTGGCTGAAAAGTTACCTATTAAAGAGAGAAAGTATCATAAAAATTAATAATAAACTCACCACTATTTTTTACGAATCCACGAGAGGAGTTCCTCAGGGCTCATCACTTGGTCCATTGCTATTCGACATATTCATAAATGACCTTTTCAAGATTGTAGAAGATAATGCGGAAATTGAAGCCTTTGCCGATGATAATAAGCTCTTTAAGGAAATAAGATCGATCAAGGATTGTGAGTCCCTAAACAAAGAACTTCAGAAAGTGAACGACTGGGGGATTAATAACAAGCTTCCCCTAAACACCCTGAAGACATTTGTCATCAGTTACAGCCGGAAAACTAATACTATACTTTACAAATATAATATCTCTGGAGAAATAATCCAACGGACCAGCACTATCACAGACTTAGGAATCGTAATGGACGCCAAACTTTACTTAAAATCTCACATAGAATCGAATAGGTCAAACTGCCTTCGTAGACTGTATAAAATTTTAAGAATAGCTAGAAATCTTAAGAGTCCGAGGGTATTTATTCGGTTATATGTAGCCATAGTTAGAACCAAACTGGAATATGGAAATCATATCTGGGGTGGCAGCTCAGAAACGAACATTAAAAATGCTGAACGCATACAGAGAAAATTTGTAGAACTGTACCAAACATATTTCTCTAAAAACAAAACTTATGGCTATGAAAATGCTTTACGCCAGTTAAATTTAAGTAAAATAATAGACCGACTAGAACTTGCTGAAATTAAATTCATTCAAAATATACTCAAAAACAACATTGATTGTCGCGATTCTCTCGAACAAATAAACATAAGAATTCCTACAAATAATACAAGGTGTAAAGATATTTTCTACTATAAAGGAGAGCCACGACTAAATACAATAATGCGAATGCAAAAAACATGCAATAAATATAAAACAATTATAGACGTTTTTGATCGTGGTAAAATTGAACTAAAATTATTGAAATCGTTCTAGAACACCTTAAAACAATGAGCAAGTGTCTGTTTTTATCAGTTATACTGGAGCAATTGAACAAGACAGGGCAAATAAATTGCCGACGATGATTTTAAATTATTATTTTGTAAATACAATTTAATTCCTGAAATTTTCTTTTATTAATATAACATGACAAAACTTCTTTTTTTTCTCATCTCTGCCACATTGTGAAAAGTACAACTATGTATGTTATGTGACAGAGCAATAAACATGATTTGAATTGAATTTGAATTGAATTGAATATATATATATATATAATAAGACTCATTTCAACTTACTTTAAGTCAATTTGTAAATCTTTTTCGTATAGGGGGCACTGGAACTTTTTATATTCAGAAAGGAAAAAGGTATCTAGGAATATGTTAATAGGGTAGTAATTAGCCTGGTCACAGGTAAGGCAGATGATAGTTTGGAAGAGAGGGCAGTTAGAATTAGAACAAAAGTATAATATATAGCGGGTTTCGGTAGTACGAAAAATTATATGAGTATTTGCTTCAGAGGAAAAACAATAATTACACAATGTAGGATAGGGATAGATAGTACTGTAAAAAAAACTTGTATTAGTTTATTAATTTTTAAATATTTTTTATGCTTTACTTTAAATCAATTTGCATGCATGGGTATTCTTGCCTCATTGCGTTGTAAAGTTCTTCGCTTTCGCTGTTTTAAAAAAATTCTTGTTAGCTATTTTACAATTCCTCATACTTATTTAAAAAACTTACGTTTCTTCATCCGACGATGATTCGGTAGTGACGACATCCGGGTCGTCCGCTCGGTGAACATATCAAAATTCGCAATTAATTCGTTTATTTCCTCCTCCATCCCATCTGGGATATCATCTTCGTCGTCGAGGATGATGATTGGATCAACTTCCAAATCATCCTCGATATCCCAGAGTTGGGGTAAAGCGCTATATAAAATAGATCCGGTATTAAAAAATAATTTTAACTTGCTAGCTAAAATAACTTACAATTCCTTAGCCGGTTGAACAGCGTTTTGGTTAAAAGATTTTGGTGGACACATTTTAATAATAAGATATTTCCACACTTAAAGTTTTTTGCGATATGATGTGAAATTTTGAAATTCGTTCAGTTTATATACGAAATTTTCAAGGTTGGTAGCTTAAGAAGTCTAGTTAGGAATTTGTAATGAGCGTCGAGGTCATCCCCTGGTTTTCTTACAAAAAATATTTAACTGTTGGTTTTTTATGTATTAAGAAGGGTCCATATTAATGAGCTTCCCTATCGAAAAATATTTAACTGTCGTTTCTATCTATTAATGACTTTTAAGAAGGGTGCATATTATAAGATGTATAATTTTAAAAGAGCCCCTCGCAAAGTGCGTGTTTCTCATAAGATATTATTACTTTTCACAGACTTGAACGAAAAATAATTATCGGAATTAAATATCACAGGCCAAACTGAGTTACAGAGTGGTCAGGATCTAAACTGTCTTTTTGTCATCAAGACGAAATCGCTAGTTTCTCATCTATTGGTGGTGAAATTCATTACTGCGTTATCAATAATTGTGAAAAATTTAAACGGGCTATATACAAACAATACGGTTAAGTGATAATTACCAATATTGAAAACGCTTACGCGATTTTGGAGAAAAGTTTTTTTTGTATAAACTGTAATCAGTTTTGTTACAAAAACCAACGCCAAGAAAAAGAGTGTTCATACTGGGATAGTGAAGAAGAACCAAATTACTATCTCTGCTCTTTCCGTACACAAAAATGAAGGAAGTTTGTTCGTTCAACCTATCAAACATTTTAAAAGTCGATAACGATTGTAAAACTATTGTACCTCGGTTGGGTACATTATGTCTAATCGAAATTGAAGACAATCGTCAGAAATTTGCGCGAAAGTATAAAATAACCCATACCGTGATTAGAAAACTCGTTTGCGAAGAAATTTTGAAAAACAAGTTTGAGTGTTATGTTGTAGAACTATCTTGGTATTCTTATATATTTGCTTGGAAATTTCTAAAACCAATTGATACGGTAAATTGTGATCAGCACGTACCGAGTACTACATGTAAATTAGGTAGGATTCACAAGTATTACAAAAATCAACATTGGCGTTGTCAACATCGGGAAGAGGCGGCCTACGTTCTGGGATACGTTTGTCACGACAGTGACGCTGTTCAAGCAGTGCTTAACACGGCGATTGTTAAAATCATTTACGAATTCAGCTCTACGCTAACGTATAAAAACCCATTTCGCAAGAATTACGCAACATCTCACAGCTTCACCACAAATTTCTTGAAGCTGATATATATAAGTGTTGTAATCGATTCTTTACGGTTCGGAAATTACTCTAAATCATCCTTATCAAATAATTTGTCTACATTTAAGAAGAAATTTTATTTGGCTCGACACTGTATTTGTGAAGACGATGAATTTCGTGACGAAGAAACACTTAATAACGTGTCTGAAGTGATTTTTTCAGAGAATGCCACTAATAAATCTTACGAAGATCGTCAAAATGCCGATCCGTCTTCAATAGAACTTGAGTGGGATTGGTAATTATGGCTCAATTCGGGAGTTACGTTTTTAATCAAAATCTTGGTATCCATGTTGATGTTGTGCCCGCAGTACCGCGACTGGGTACGTTATGTTTAATCACAATTGAGGATAATCGTGAAAAATTTGGTGGAAAGAAGAGAATTGCCAAGTACGCTATCGAACAGCTTGTGTGTCGGGAAATGATAAAAAACGTATATGAAAGCAGGGTCGTGGAATTGTTTTGGCCACAAGCGTGGATAGAGTCGTGTCGCATCGATCCTAGAGATTGCGGTCGTCACGTTGTTACGTCAGAATGTAAAGTTGGTCGAATTCATAAATTCGATCCGAAAAAACAGTGGCGTTGTCAGCATTCGAATGTAGCAGCCTGTATTTTCCAGTACGTGTGTCACGACAGTGATAGTGTTCAAGCAGTAATTAACACTGCTATAATCAAACTATTATATGAATTAAACTCTCCTTTAATTGTAAAAAACCATTAGATTTTTAGTGGTAAATTTTCTCCTACTACTTTTTTAGTAGTATTTTTAAAATTTGCGTATCTATATTCTGCAATTACGGAATTGAACAAATTAAATTTTTCGTTTATGGATTTAACGTTCACTTTTGAAAATTATAAAAGTAAGTTTGCTTTTCTCGTACACCGCCATCATCCGTTTAAAAGTCTTAGCGGTCTATTTTATAACCCGATGATTACAATGTTTAAAAATGACCACTTAACGTATTTCCACAACGACTTGGAAACACTAGAAAAAATCTTAAAACGTAATTTTCCAAATTTTTTGTTTTACTTTCGAAGAATTTAACCCCAGAAAGAACGCTGTCAATTATAATTTACAAGATAGTGAATCATCTTTTTGGTGAAATAAAAATTCAAAAATGAATTTACCGGACGTTTTTGGCATTGAATCACGTAAAAATATTAATCATCGGTTTCCGAGTTACGTGTGTTACAAACCTATTAGTATTAAATCAGAAGGTGCAAACGCAATACCTCGATTAGGTACATTATGTTTGATCGAAATTGAGAACAATCGTATTAAGTTTGAAGGAAACAATCAAATATCAAAGTATGTTATTAATCAACTTGTACGTCGTGAAATGTTAAAAAACTTGTGCGTTATCAACATCGTTAAAATATCTTACTACCGAAGGATATCTTACTCCTTGGTGATGGGCGAATGGGAGGAATGGACCTCTATCGACACCAGAGATTGTGGACATTACATTTTGAGCATGGAATGTAAACTAGGAAGTTTACATAAATACAACCCTAATGAAGTTGATCAATGTCAACATTCGAGTGAAGCAGCGTACATTTTAGGATACGTTTGTCACGATCAGGCGAGCGCTGAATCGGTATTAAATACTGCAATTATAAAACTTTTGTATGAATTCAACACTAGTTTGATCATAAAGAACAGAAATTACAATGACAACCCCTATGATGTTAAAATTTATACACCTATTAGTTATACTATTAATTTGTTTAAGTTATTATATATTAACGTAGTTATTGAACAATTGCGTAAATATAATCATTCTTTAATGGATTTAACTTTCACTTTAGAAAAATTTAAAAATAAATTTAAGCTCATTACAAGATCTCCATATCTTCCAAGTATTTTGGAAGATAGACACTTCAAATTAACGTTGATCCCAATTTTAATGTATTTTCAAAAGACGCTATTGATTATTTTTATCGTCAAGACTTGAAGTATATAGAGGGAAGATTTTTAAAATTATTTCCAAATTTTTGGAATCTTTATCGCAGAATTTAATCATGATGTAATAAATACAAATAAACATTGTTTTTAACATTTTATTTCATCTTTTACTTTGTTTTTTACAATGTTGACACAATCCTCTTTTAAAAAAATTCTGATCTAAAATCGGCTTAAGCAGAGGAAAAAAACGCATAATTGCAACTGATGGGTCCATCGATAACATTCCAAAAATAATTCCTACAGGTACAGTTACGGGAAGGAGAAGTAATAAACCACCTAAACGACCATATTCTTTTGTAACCTCAAAAACACGCTGCGTACAGCATCTATTATTACAATATTCTTTAGTCTTGGGTTTACTTGTAGTTGAAACGTATTTCTCCGTTGGTGGTACATCTCTCCCTGACTCGTCGATAGAACAGTTTATGGGTATGTTGCATGTTGAAAACCCTTTAACAATTGGACATTCCGGGGAATATTTTCGATGCTCCTCATTTACTTTATCATTAGCTTTCCAACTATGTAATGTTATATCGCAATAAAAACATTTAACGGCATCGCCCTTCTTTAAATAATAAAAACAATGTTTCGCAAACTCTGATGGATTTATATTACTAACGGGGTAATCTTTAAAAGTTTCGAGCCGTAGTTTTTCCCAGTTCATTATAGCTTTAAGTTTTGTCACGAACTAATATAATTTTCAATCAGTGTTGCTGATATATCTTACAAATTTTACCTACGTAACACTACACGTGACTCGCATTTTGATACAATAAAATGTTTTAATGACGCGTATGGTGTAATTTTTATATTACAACGAATACTTTGGAACGATCGATCTTCTTTAAACAATAGCTACACTTCGAAGGTCCACGATGTCCGATACAAACCGCTAATATAGGTAAAAGACCCATTAACGCAACCTCCCGACTCATTGTTATCATACCTAACACTATCCCGAGTGGTATAGTTATTACCGTACTTAGAAGTAATCCTCCTACAATAGAACATTCTTTTACAACCTCATAAAAACGAAGCTTACAACATCTATTGTTACAGAAGTCTATCTCTTTAGTACTACCCGAAACGTATTTTTCTGTTGGAGATACATCCGTTCCGTGATTTATACGTATGTTATCCTCCGCTTCCATTGTCAACAAAGTATCAAACATTTGGTTGAATATCTTCGATACTAACGGGTAATCTTGTTTCGAGCCGTAGTTTTTTTCCAGTTCCTTATAGCTTTACGTTTTTTCCCGAACTAATATAATTTCAATCACTGTTGTGGATATATCTTAAAATTTTTACCTACGTCACACTGCACGTGACTCGCATTTGATTGACAGGTGTGATTCTGAATTATGCAAATTTTAATCATTTTCGGTTCATTTGCATGGTTTAAGGTCGGATCTCTGAATTTTCCAAATTTGGATCATTTTCGGTTCATTTGCATGGTTAAAAGTGGGCTTTCTGAATTATGCAAATTTTGATCATTTTCGGCTAATTTGCATAGTCAAAAGTGGGGTAACATACTACTAACGTGCGAAATATCCCGACAACGTGCTTTGATGGGGATGCAAAAGCGGAAAAACTGGTTTTGGGGCTAGTCCCCTCGTACCTACTCTAGAGACGGTTTCGCCCTCTACCTTCGTTCCTTTTGGCGGGCGTTACAAACTCGTACAAAAAATATAACGAAAATAAAAGATTGTAAATGTATATGAAAACGTTAATAGGAGTACATTAAACTCGTACTTTCCCATATGAGTCACAAAAGCAGTTTTTCCTCTACTCTTAGGGTGCATTTCCACTTGTCAATACCCTGATTTAAGGTCAAGGGTGGTTATGTATTTCGGTCTTCCTACCCTAGCTAACATGTCCTCTATATTAGGCAAGGGATAAGGGTCCTTAATGGTAACACTGTTCAGTTTTCTATAATCAATACAAAACCGATAGGGTTTACCCCGTTTTGTTTGATCAACTAAAACTACGGGCGAAGCCCAAAGAGATACAGAGGGTCTGATTATCCCGTCATCTAATATTTCACTGACCTGTTGTTCAATCATTTTCTTTTTCTGATCAATAACACGATAAGGCTGAGATTTTATGGGCGGACTAATCCCGTATGAATCTCATAGAAGACTAGTCCTGTTCTTCCTACTTTATCCGAAAATTAACTCAGGAAATTTCAATAAAAGGGATTCTAATTGATGATGTTGGGGCTGCGGAAACTGCGTCCCTAATACTATTCACAATCTCCTTATCTATTGGATCCTTTTCAGATGGAATTGAAAAAAGGATCTTTAGGTTATCCACTAAACATTGTGACGATTCAAAATCTAATTTGACCCTGTGCTTTTCAAGGAAATCTTGTCCCAATATAAAGTTACTATTGAGGGAAGGAACTATGTAGAATTTAAATTTAAATTGTTTCTCACTTTCGTTTGACTTAAGAGTAAACTCTAGTTCTTGAGAACCTTTTGTAAAAGTATATCGGCCATCGCCCCAAAATACACATTCTAATTGTTCATCTTCAGGTAACTCTGAAGAGTTTCTAAATTTACAAATCTTTTGCCACTGATATAAACTGACAAAAGAGGCATCAGCCCCACTATGTAACTTAGCGTGAACTATCGCGTGTTCAAAAATAACGAGAATGGTGACCCTTTTATAAACTGAACCTTTCCTGACGGATTCAATCCTCAGGGGGAACGCGACATGCTTCTTGGTAGGGCAATTTATTGGGCACCGGGAGAGGGACCACGAGGGACCTCTCCCGCTTTGGCTTCCCCCGACTTGCTAATCTTTTTTTCTTGACTTTCGGGTGCCAGATGACCTGGTTTCTGACAATTTAAATACGTTATAGTACGTGTAGATGGGTAGGACAAGGCCAATTGACGATCAGGAGATTTTGATCTCTGATTATTATACCTATTATAGGATCTTTGACCTCTATAGGAGTTGTTAGCTTTAGCTTTGGCTCTGTAGTCTAAAGGTTGTAAGGGATATTCCCTTTTAGGATGTGAAGGAGAAGTAGGAGGATAAGAAGGGTTTTGACACTGCCCAGGGGAACAATGACTATGGGTGGAGCCCCAGTTTGCTGGGCAAGGGGACTCAGCCTTTACTATAACCTTAGGTTTAGGGGGAGATTTCCTCTTTTCCCTTTTCTCGGCATTCTTTTTCCTCTCTTCGATATCTTTTTCAATGGTCTTACTGGAATTCCTTAATTGTTCCATTGAAGTGAATTGCAAAAAGAGGAGAGGAGTTCTTAGTTCATCCTTTAAATTACTTTTAATTATAGGAACTAACTCCTTTTCGGAAAGAGGATGGGTCATCCCTAAATTTA
The DNA here is from genome assembly GCF_054372755.1 of Phalangium opilio. Classification (NCBI taxonomy): domain Eukaryota; kingdom Metazoa; phylum Arthropoda; class Arachnida; order Opiliones; family Phalangiidae; genus Phalangium; species Phalangium opilio. Next base: position 2,078,577 of record NW_028324200.1, on the reverse strand, counting down.
ACTTCATAACTTCCCCGAAAAAATACTCTACAGATTCCTCATCTTTCTGACTCCTATGGGGTATCTCTATTTTATGTTTAGAATCAGCTTCAGAGTCTCTAAACTAAGCCTTAAAGAGCCTTTTAAATGTCTTCCAAGCTAAATGAGGACGAACAGGGTTTGAATTACAAATATCGTCATACTGACGGATTAAATCCCGGTACCAATACAAAGCATGCCCTCGTAAAAGGAGAGGCAATGCCGCTAACCTATCTTCATTCGATAGCTTATGAAATTTAGCATATTCCTCAAAAGCAGCTAAAAACTCGAAGGCATTATCGCTAGAAGATCCCATAAACGCTAACTTTTCCGGAGGTTCAATAGGGACTGAGGAATTGTACTTCTATTTATTGTCGGTAGATCCCCAACTAATTTATCCAAACTAGTAGATATAGCTTTATTTATTGCTACATTTTGGGCTACAGCGTTAGCCTGTGTTGTAGAATTATCTGCCAAAGTTTGGAGTAAAGGTAATATAAAGGATCTTAATTCCTCATCGGTAGTATCTGGTCCGAATTGAGGGATTTGTCGAGACGGAGACATTTGAGTTCCGGTTGTTTTAACTCTAGGAGTAGGTAAAGTGTTAGCAAAACTAACTTTAGGCCTAACGTTTTTTGACGCAGATTTAGGCGGAATAAGGGAATCAATCCCAGTTTGAGAAGGGAAATTTGAGGGAGTTGAACTTCCCTTGGGAGCGGGAATGCTCATATGAGGGAATAGTTGATAGGGAGAAAATCCCAATACTGAAGAGGCTGCAGTCCCCTTTCTCGTATCAGTATCTTCTTCGTTCTTCTCTTCTTTGTTCTTCTCTTCTTCAAAACGAAGAATCCGGTTAAAATTCTCCAAAGGATCATCTGTTTCTGGCGGTGCTAGCGTGTCGCCATCATCCCCTGCAGAGGCAAACAGATCTTCCTTTGTATGATCTTCCCCTTTATGCAACGTAGAATCATCCTCCTCATCCTCAGATGTTCGAAGCGACCTCCAATGTTGTTTGTTGTCCGAATAGGCCATTATTTACTTAAGTTAAGTTTTACAATAATCAAAATAGTTAAACCAGTTAAGTTTATACAAAATAAACAAGTAAGTTATCTCAATTCAATACAGAAATATAAAGATAATTTTATTTTTAATTTATTATTTAAATTTGTCATGATTAATTAAGATTGAATTTAGTTATCTTTAGTTATTTATCAATGTGGAAGCCTAGGCTTAACTCCACGTGGGGGCGGATATACCGACAATGATAAACAGTTTTTCTACGGGACTGACAAAGGCTTAAGGCCTAGTCATATCGAGTCGAGTCCCTGTTTTGGCGCCATTTATGTAACCCTCAATAGAAATTAACTAAATAGGGAGATTCTCCCGAGGGCCATAAAAATGAATCAAAGACAACTTACAATGTAATATGTCGAAAGTTTTGTTGTTTACGGTACTTCTTCTTAAGACTTGAGAAGTTTGATTTTTCCTGACCGTAGCGTTAATGTCTAGTTTTATTAGAGTTAGTCTAGTTCTTGGAGTGCGTTTTAAGAACATATTCGCCGGGATTTCTCCCGTTGAAGCATGTGGAGTGTTACGATAAGTCAAAAGGAATTCATCTAGTTGTTGTTGGATGGAGGTAGCTGTAGACGAGTGTTTCAGATTACGTTTCAGGGTTTGTACAAATCTTTTTGCTTGTTCGTTTGTTGCGGGATGAAATGGAGCCGAATAAACGTGTCGAATTCCGTTATTAGCTGTTAAGTTTGCGAATTCAGAACTGTTGAAACACGTTCCATTGTCACTTACTAAACATTCTGCCAGTCCAAAACGTGAAAAAAAGTTAGTAAGAGATTCTATAGTTTGTTCTGTTGTTGATGTTTTTTAGATGTATACTTCGGGCCATTTAGAGTATGCATCCACTGCAACGAAGAACATGTGATTTTTGAATGGACCTGCATAATCCATATGTACCCTCTGTAGTGGTCTGTCCGCATGAATCCAGGGGTGTAAGGTTCCTTTTATCAGGTTTTTACTAAGTGTCTGATATACTGAACAAGACTTGACCTTTGATTCCAAGTCCTTGTCTATCCCCTTCTAGTAAACAAAACTGCGAGCGATAGCCTTCATGTTTACTATACCGGGATGATTTTGATGTAACTCGTCCAATACCTTAGTACGACATTTGGTCGGTATGACTACCCTCATTCCCCTCATCAAACAACCTTGAGTGGCTGTCAGATCCTAATTTCGAGCGTAATAAAACTTGAGATCGTCATTCCAATTCTTTGCAACGGAATTTGGCCAAACCTGGACGGTAAATTCCAGCAGAGGATCATGGCGAGTAGCAGAGGCTATGACGGAGCTCGTGATAGGTAAACAATTTAAGTGGTTCAGTTGGACCACTTCGGCGCCATCTTCTTTGTTTGGTACGGTGATAGCGAGCGGTAGTCGTGAGAGCGCGTCCGCGTTTCCGTGTGAATTACCCGGTTTATACTTGATAGTATAGTCGTGAGCGGCGAGCATGACCGCCCAGCGCTGGATGCGAGAAGTCGCCAAAACCGGAAAACCCGTATTGTGACCGAAGATTCGCGTCAAAGGACGTTGGTCGGTAAAAAGGGTGAAATGGCGTCCGTAGAGGTACGAATGAAATTTTTTTTATGCCGGAAATGATAGAGAGCGCCTCCTTTTCAACGTGCGCGTAATACTGAACAAGACTTGACCTTTGATTCCAAGTCCTTGTCTATCCCCTTCTAGTAAACAAAACTGCGAGCGATAGCCTTCATGTTTACTATACCGGGATGATTTTGATGTAACTCGTCCAATACCTTAGTACGACATTTGGTCGGTATGACTACCCTCATTCCCCTCATCAAACAACCTTGAGTGGCTGTCAGATCCTAATTTCGAGCGTAATAAAACTTGAGATCGTCATTCCAATTCTTTGCAACGGAATTTGGCCAAACCTGGACGGTAAATTCCAGCAGAGGATCATGGCGAGTAGCAGAGGCTATGACGGAGCTCGTGATAGGTAAACAATTTAAGTGGTTCAGTTGGACCACTTCGGCGCCATCTTCTTTGTTTGGTACGGTGATAGCGAGCGGTAGTCGTGAGAGCGCGTCCGCGTTTCCGTGTGAATTACCCGGTTTATACTTGATAGTATAGTCGTGAGCGGCGAGCATGACCGCCCAGCGCTGGATGCGAGAAGTCGCCAAAACCGGAAAACCCGTATTGTGACCGAAGATTCGCGTCAAAGGACGTTGGTCGGTAAAAAGGGTGAAATGGCGTCCGTAGAGGTACGAATGAAATTTTTTTTATGCCGGAAATGATAGAGAGCGCCTCCTTTTCAACGTGCGCGTAATTCTGTTCAGTTTTAGTCATTGTTCGTGAAGCATATGCAATTGGGCGTTCATCGCCGTTCGGCATGACGTGAGCTAAAACCACCCCTACTTCGTAGGGTGACGCGTCGCAAGATAAGATTAATGGCCACTACTAATACGCGGTCCGAACATAGGTCGTTCTTGATTTCTTCAAAAGCTTTGTGGCATTCTAGAGACCATTCCCAAGGGGTATCTTTGTGAAGTAGTTGATGTAACGGATACAGCTTTAGACTAATGTTGTGGGTAAATTTTCCGTAGTAGTTGACTAGTCCAATGAAGGAACGTAGCTGCGAAACGTTTATCGGGGGGGGGGGTGCGATTAAAATCGCAGAAAGCTTCTTAGGCGTAGGGTGTAGACCCGAGGTATCAATGATATGTCCGAGACATTCTAATGAGTCTTTAAAGAAATTACACTTATCCTTTCTCACTTTTAAACTTCGATCCGCCAGACGAGTAAGAACTTTGTCTAAATTCAAGAGATGCTCTTCGTCCGTTTTGCCTGTAACTAAGATATTGTGTTTAAATTTTTCGTCATAGAGTGTCTTTGAGATAACCGATACGGCTGCACCAGTATCTAGTTCCATGGACAAGGGTTGTTGGTTGACCAATACCTCCAACATTAGCGGCGAATCTTCACCCATTAAGATTGAATTTAACGAATAAATGTTATTCTGGAAAGATTCTTCGTCGTCCGACTCAGAGTTTGTCTCCTTTGGTGCGGAATCGAGTGAGTGAACCTTGTGGTGCTTAGAACTCTGTGACCCTTTTGTACAGACTCTAGCTATATGGCCGTGTCTGTGACAGCGATTGCATTTAGGGCGTTTGAAACAGCACGCTACCTCAGTGTGTTCAGTATCTCCACATCTATGACGCGCAGGTCTTCGGTTGTTAGAGCTTTTTCCTCTCCCGTGACGAGATCCAGAAGAATGGGGAGAGTTATAGTCGTAAACCTCGAAGGTGTTGACTGACGAAAAGCTGGTCGCGAAGACGTACCGGTGCTTATGGCATGGACTGTAGGAGTGGAAACCGAACCGTGCAGTTCAATGGTATCTTTAGCCACCGTGTTCATTGAGACTGCAATATCTACCGCTTGTTGAAAAGTAAGAGTTCGTTCTGACAAAAGTCTCTTCAAGATGCTATCGTTAGCGAGACCCGAGATGAACTGATCGCGTAAAACATCATTTAAATTGGCAACAATGTCACAACGAACCGATAAGTGTTTTAGTTCCGCGACGAAAGCCGAAATTGGTTGCGACGAGGACTGCCGACAGCGGTGAAACCGAAATCTTTCAGCCACTAACAAAGGCTTAGGGCACAAGTGGTCGCCTAAAATCGTCTTGAGCTCAGCAAAAGTCTTCGTAGAAGGAGCTACCGGAGCCGTGAGACTGCGTACTAACGAATAGGTTTTAGGGCCTAACAAGGTTAAAAACGTGGCCACCTTTTGGCGTCAGCGATATCTTGGGCGATGAAAAAAAGTTCGACGCGCTCAACGTACGTACGTGGGCCAATCACTTGAAGATGAGTCGAAAGGTTCTACAACCGAGAGGGAAGAAGCCGCCATTTTGAGACGCCGGAACAGGGTGTGGACCGTGGGGAAAATCAGTAATCTCCGTCGCCAGTTATTATGATTGTTGTAGGCTTGTAAAGCTACTTATCACAAGTGAGCCTATTAAACGAACTTACGTAAATGTATTCTCATTTATTGAAGCTATTCTTTAGTTAATAAGGCTAACAATTTATATTCTTATTTCAGATGGAGCGTGGTGTTTCCTTATTCCGACGCTGAGCGCTTCCCGGGGGCGACTGATTCTCTATAATGATAGTGTAACGAGGGAATAACTAACCTCTCTAAGAGGTAGCACTATGGCCATCTAGGTGTAGATATTAGAACTAGTATAGAAACACAACACAAATACATCTTATATTGATGTATTTAATTTCGTTGGTACGGTGGCCAATTAATCCTAACCATTGAACGAACCAATTTTGACCCTTAATTCTAGTACTCAACTCTTTTTAAGCCCTAAACCTCTCGTTTCAATTTATTTGCGTTGTATCTAAAATTTTTCTTGGTCTTGGTCTTGTTGAATCGTGTCTTTTGTATCTTTCTACTCCCGTTGCTTGTTAAAGTGTACAGCCTCCACGATTCCTGTGACATAGGGTTTTACAACTTTTGTAGCAACGAATAATTGAAGACGGCAAAATATGCAGGGTTCTTACGAGCCTGGAAAAACTCTGGAAATTTCGAATTTGTAGTAAAATGAAGAGAAATCAGTGGTGAAATGTGTTGACAGGGTTGAGTAAGTTTGTTCTGAAGGGGTTGCTTCAACTATAGAAAAACACTGACGTACGTGAAGAAAAAACCCTGGAAAACTCGGGCGAAATAGAATTTCGAAAGTTGTACGAACAATGTATCGTTTCCAAATAAGACTTAGTCAAACGATCTATGGTCGAATATGGATGTATCTGCAATATAGTGCTTATCTCACCCGCTTTACAACCGGAAGTCTCGGCTTCTGCCATTTTTTGTACGCTTGTTAGTTTAAATTCACAACTAAATTAGCTCAAAAAGCGTTCAAGAGCGCGCAATGTGTCTAATTACTCGGCTACTGTTTACTCGAACCCCAAGTTTTTAGTTTGGTTGGATGAAAAAAACCATAGACTATAACATACTCAAAGGCCATCCCCGTAGTAGAACCAGAGTTACGAGCCTCCAAAGTTTAGCGCAAAGTAACTTTCTAACTATAAGTGAGACGCTACCCCAAGTTGAGCATTTTCCTTGACTACTCGGCCCCTGTTTACTCGATCACCAAAAATAACATATCTGTCAGGACTTGACATTGCTACGCATGCTGCTACAAACATTTAAATAGTTACCTCGTTGAACATTACTCTGTGCTTTTCGTTTTGAGATGACATACTTCGTTTGAAAAATGTAAATACACTTAAGAATTTACTCAACTTTAAACCATACAAAGTAGAATCAAGAAGCGATATCTAGTTTACTAGGGAGAAGTTATAAGATGTCTAAGTATTGGCGCGCCATAGTCCTGCAGTCCCCTTTCGAAATACAAGGGGGGAGCGTAAAAGAAGGCCGGGCTATTTCGCCTCTCCTTAGTCGGAAAATATCACTGTAATTTTCGTCATTCGCGTCGCGCTGACGTGAGAACCAATGAGATGCAGCAGGTTTTAATGTAGAGGGGGCGGGGTTACGGGGATTAACTCCGGACCTTTTTTATTAAAATATTCAATTCAAATCTCACTCTTATATTCACCATTTTATATTGAAATTAAGGTCACATAATTTTTCAAAAACCTTTCGGGCCTACTTTTTGTCTTAATAAACAGTGGTGAGGCGCTGTCAAAGGCTTAGGCCTAGTACTTGCGGGACTAAATAGGGAGACGGAAGATATTTTAGTTAAAAATTAATTACTAGGCCTATTTGAAAATAGGAAAAAATATTTCAGTGAAAAACATTTCGTTTTGAAAATAGGCTTTAAACCCTCGGTGAAAAAATAGACAATAATACCTTTCTATTACCCCATGCTAGAGCACTTTACTTCTAGTTTACTACTTGCTTAAATATTAATTGATTGATTTGTTTATTGTTAACTAGCTGTTACCCGCGGCGTCGCTCGCGTGTAATAAGAACTTCCATCAAAATGATATAAAGAGTGGGTAGATTTTACTGATGACTACCCCTGCAACAAAAATCGACTGCGGGGACAGTACGAATTTTAAGTCGCGGGACGTGTTTTTGGATTACCTGATATGTGTCCTTAGACCCTACCCTACAGTGCGAAATGTCCGCCCAGATAAGTGTCCTGTTATCCCATTATATACGTCAATTTAAAATGGTTGAAATTAAAATGCACTTAATCCGGACGGCCGATACCTCTCCGAGGTAACATATAATCAAAAGCGCATAGATCAGAAAGTGAAGAACATTAAACCTTTCCTGCCTTTAGCAACGGTATTCGTGTAAAATGAGAAGCAAGGGGGGACACAAATGGGTGGTTGGTGAGCCTCGTTTTCAACTACCAATCGAATCAGAGATATACTAGGTCATCGTTAATGTCACGTGACATGCGGAAAGTAGTTCGCGATGGTAGCGGCTCCTGGGGATAGTGCGGAATACTATTGAGAAATCGGCTGCTTAACTAGGCTTAACGGTTGTTCTTTAGCGCTCTTTCGGTTCGATCGTCGTGGAATTTTCAAGTTTCGTTAAGTTGAATTTTGATATTGTTTTTCATGCATTCTATTGCACCCTTACGTTTTCAGTCTTTATCAATCAGGAAAAAAGCCATCCTTTTCGTAGCTTTCTAAAATGTTTGCTAAATTCGAATCTGTCATTTTGACAAATGTGCCGATTCCCGACTACCTAAATGACTAGATTATATTAAGCCTTGGAATTAAACTATAGCAGACGACATGAAAATAAAGAAAGAAGTGAACTATACTTTCGAGCCAACTTACGCATGTACCTTGTGTAAAACTACGCGAAAGTAACTCTCCGCCGCGGCATAAGACAAACTCTTCCCGTCGCTCTGTAAGGGGGACGGAAATCTTGAATCGACTATGGGGGAACTCATTTTTCACGTTGCGGTTTAGGCTTCTCGTTCTTCACTTTCTGGTTATCTATGCGCTTTTGATATAATTTACCCAACAAAATTTAAATAGTTATCCTCCTGAAAGACAAATTGGAGTCACTCGGGAATAAAATCGGCCAGCGAATAGACGAAAAATATGCGTGTTAAAATCCATAATATGTGCTGGCATATGGATACAAAACAGGCAAACGAGTGGATACAATATAGGCAGGCGAGTGGATATGAAATACGCAGGTTAATGGAGATAAAATCGTCAGGTTAATAGACACGAAATCAGCAGGTTAAAATACATGAAATCAGCAGGTTAAAATACACGATATCGGCAGCCTAACGGACGCTAAATTGACAGGTTAAAAAACATGAAATCGTCAGGTTAAAAGACACGAAGTAGGCAGGTTGAAAGTCACGAAATCGGCAGGTCAAAAGACACTAAATCTGCAGCCTAACGGACACGAAATGTGAAGGTTAAAAGACACGAATTTGGCAGCCTAACGGAGACGACATTGGCAGGTTAAAAGACACGAAATCGGCAGGCGAACGGAGACAAAATAAACAGGCGAACGGACACGAAATAAGCAGGCGAACGGAGACGACATCGACCGGTTAAAAGACATGAAATCGGCTGGCGAACGGAGACGACATCGACAGGTTAAAAGACACGAAATCGGCTGGCGAACGGAGACGACATCGACAGGTTAAAAGAAACGAAATCGGCAGGCGAACGGAGACGACATCGACAGGTTAAAGGACACGAAATCGGCAGGTTAAAAGACACGAAATCGGCAGGCGAACGGAGACGACATCGACAGGTTAAAGGACACGAAATCGGCAGGTTAAAAGACACGAAATCGGCAGGCGAACGGAGACAAAATAAGCAGGCGAACGGACACGAAATAGGCAGGCGAACGGAGACGACATCGACAGGTTAAAGGACACGAAATCGGCTGGCGAACGGAGACGACATCGACAGCTTAAAAGACACGAAATCGGCAGGTTAAAAGACACGAAATCGACAGGCGAACGGAGACAAAATTGGCAGGGTAAAAGACACGAAATCGGCAGGCGAACGGAGACAAAATCGGCAGGCGAACGGAGACAAAATCGGCAGGCGAACGGAGACAAAATCGGCAGGCGAACGGAGACAAAATCGGCAGGCGAACGGAGACAAAATCGGCAGGCGAACGGAGACAAAATAAGCAGGCGAACGGAGACGACATCGACAGCTTAAAAGACACGAAATCGACAGGCGAACGGAGACAAAATAAGCAGGCGAACGGAGACGACATCGACAGCTTAAAAGACACGAAATCGACAGGCGAACGGAGACAAAATAAGCAGGCGAACGGACACGAAATAGGCAGGCGAACGGAGACGACATCGACAGCTTAAAAGACACGAAATCGGCAGGTTAAAAGACACGAAATCGGCAGGTTAAAAGACACGAAATCGGCAGGTTAAAAGACACGAAATCGACAGGCGAACGGAGACAAAATAAGCAGGCGAACGGAGACAAAATAAGCAGGCGAACGGAGACAAAATTGGCAGGGTAAAAGACACGAAATCGGCAGGCGAACGGAGACAAAATCGGCAGGCGAACGGACTAGCGGGTAACCAATGAAGCCGAGACTTTCGGATACTATAGAAATGCAATAGAAGTGGCAAAATTATGGGTGTTTCCTAATCCACCCAAAATCATAAAACATTGCTAAGTATTTGAAATGGCAACGTATGAATGCAACCCATTGCAGGTTATGTGGATTCTACATGGCCTCTTTACTATTTCACTAACTCTGCATCTTTCAAGTTATATGTTCTCGAAATTATATCATTTTAATATTTTTTTGTTAACAAAGTCGCTTTAGGAAAATACTTTAATGAAAAATTGACAATAGCGATTATGATCCTTTCTGGAATGAAACATATGTTTTTTCAAATTCTATAGAATTTAGGAACTATTATAGCTTTTGTTAAATGTTAACAATACATTTCGAAATTTTTTAATATCAATTTATTTCGAAAATCTTGAGCATTGTTTACTCGGAATCTTCAGAGTCATCAACGATACGTCGTCTTTTTTCTAGCCCATGACGGGATTTCTGTTCGTGACGCCCTAATCTTGTTTGCTCTTGATACCTCGCTCCTTCTCCTTTATGAAGAGCTTGTGTCTCGTAACGCCCTTGCGCAGTTTGCTTTTGATGACTTGACCCTTGACTTCTTTGTTCATGACGCCCTCGATTCTTTGCCACTCTTAGGCCATGATGACTTTCATCAAGTTCTTGACGTTTATCCAAGTCCTGCAGAGATGGTTCCCTAACTTCATGACTTCGTTTTGGCATTCGTGATGCTACTTTCCCTGAGGAGCGTCTTGTCGGTACAGGTTGTGCGCTTACTTCATTTAGTTCATTTTTTTTACTGCCCACTCTCTCTCCAGAATGTCTTAACCAACTCTGTATTTGCTGTTCTATATCAAACTCTCTAGCAAATTTTGTCCTTGGATTTGCTCTTACAGCTTCTAAATGTTCACATACATATGAAAGATATGATATAATTTCAGAAAATTATGCAAGTACAAAATTCAAAAATATTTCTTGTTAATACCAATAATAATACGTCGTAAGTGTAGAGTTTTCATCGAAATTTTACCGTTGGCTCCATTCCAATTCATACCAACAGCAAGTTCGGTTGATATATTATTCACCAAAATTCGTCTGGTCGTATCGTTAATTTTTCGTCCACCCCAACTAGACATAACTATCACCTGGAACGTTAAACTACAGTTAGATACCCATACGAAATAACATTGTGGAATATAAAATTACGGCTTTGCTTCTATTTTCAGGAGAATTTTCAATGTACTGTTCAAATTCCTCCACACTGTCTTCAGAGTTTAAGGGTAGAGTTGGGAAGTCTTGCACACTGACCTCAAAAGGGCAATCATATTTTTGAGATATTGTTTTTTGGAGCAGTTCCACTTTAGTATTCAAATCAGAAAGCATATGAAGTACAGCTTTCTTAAACGTGTCATCTGTGTTGAAATTTTAAATATAATTCAATTATAAAATTAATAAAATGGAGAACAATTTTCATGCTTGATTCGATTCCACAAACAAAACCGAATGTTAAGTGAATGGGTTGAGTTAAGCTTTAAAGGGAATATGAAAAGGTTTGACAACTTGAAGTAATTTTTACAATATTCCTCTATTACTTATTCTTAGTGAGAGATTCCAGTATTATACGATACGTGGAAGTGGTTCGAGACGAACAGAGTGACTGGGAAGTTAGATTAAATGCAAGGCAGGGGCGTGATGGGGGATTACATTTCAACGCGATTATCGATGAGAATCTAGCCTATTTTGAGATAAAATTATCCATAAAGATCCTCAATGTTTTTATATTAATTAATAGAGGAATCGATTAAAAATCATTGGATATTTCCTTTCCACCCTTCCCTTAAGTTTAATTAGTTATGTTTGTTAGTGCAGAATATAGAAGGGTTATGAATTTTAAATGTTCCACTAAACATAAATGTACCTAGAAGATCATTGGTCTTTTTAGGAATTTCAGTTTGAGTCGCAATTGAGGACATTATCATTTCGATTGAATGAGGTAAATCTTCGTCTGAACTGTAAATATAAAATTTATTTGCAAAAAATAAAACCAGAATTACGTTTTTATATATACCTGATAATGTTGTTTCATCGCTAGATTTTTTCTCATTGAAACATTTGGCATCAGAAATTTCATTAATTTTTTCTAAAATGAACTTCTGAGTAAATTTTTGGTAATGAATATAGTAGTTCCAACTGAGTTACCAGCTGGTTTCTGCTGAATTTCCCCGAGGGATTTAACTATATTGTTTTCATTGTTGACTATGGGCAGGGTGTGGCTAACAGCGTTGCTTAATTCTTCATAATAATTTCGAAATAAATTTGAATTAGGAATGCAGTTTCAGGAAAAGCATAATTACTCTGAATGGCAGCTGCATTTTCGAAAGTTTCCGATTCTATAGACAGAAGACTAGGTGACTCTGGACTAGGCGACACGAAAATAGGCGACTTTTCCCTTTCTGATGAAACATTTCGACAGGAAATGTCGTTATTGTCTATCCCTTTTGATTTAGGATCGGGCTCTATATAAATTAATCAAAAATGTCTTGATTAGAATCAAGACTTAAAAAAGTATCGATAAGACTGAGGTTATCACTTGACTTAAGGTTCAGATATTAATTTTTCTTTTTAATTGAAACTTAAAGGCATGCTTAAGAAAAAGCAACGTTCCATTACCGTTTTCCGTTGAAATAACTTATTTTACAGGTAATCAATTTCAAAAATTTACTTATCTAGGGTTTTCGGGCACAATTCCATTCCCCCAAAACATTTTATCATTACATTAATTACTTTTGAGAGAGTACGTGTATGACTTTGAGTTTTAAAAGGTTCCCCCATTTGTGCCCGGCATGCTTCGCAGTGGATCAGTTGAAAACAATGGCGGAAAATTAAGTAGGGACAGTTAGATTTTTACTCGTGGTTATGCTAAATGATGTAATGTCTAGTGTACTTCAGTCAACAGTCATACTGTTCATTCTCATAGCTCGGGACATGATTAATGCTACTCACCTATTTCTCTCTCTAGTTTCAAAAAATGGTTAGAGACTATTCAGTGCCGCTGATCGCACGTGATGATATTTCAACTACAGTTTACATCAATTCTCCGTGGTCGTACTATTAGCGGGTTAAGCACTAATTTGTTCTGGACATGTCTCGAAAGGGTGCTTGTTGTAAGTTTTTAAAAAAGTGTTGCCAATGTGCGGGTAATTTCTCACATCGTGGGAAATTTAGGTTTGGTGTTAGGCTCTGTGGGGAAAGGGTAATATTTTTCCAAAATCGATAAAATGTCGGAATTTTCCTGTTAAAGGGTTAATATTGCAGACTGTGCAATTAAAATTAGTGTATTTTCCAAAATTTTGTCCGGTTTAATAATTTCAAGCGACATTTTGAAATGAATTCGGTGATTTTAAGTTTGGCACTGAAAAAGAAAGAAAGCATATTTTGAGAATTTTTAAGCTTTATAGCATTTTGGAGCGTTTGTACATATTGTCAAACCCATGCGGAGTGATATTCCATATTAAGCTTAGTAGGATAAAATAGTCCAGATAAATATGACTGTAATGAGTGAAATTTTAAAATGGAAGTGGGAAAATCCACTTTCTAACATTGGCAACACTGATTTGAAAGTTTTGGTCATGGCTAAACAGACCGCTCATTCAGTTTTCTATTGTTTTAAAGCTTATTTTGACACGTTATCTCTCAAAAGTAATTAATGTAATGATAAAATGTTTTGGGGGAATGGAATTGTGCCCGAAAACCCTAGATAAGTAAATTTTTGAAATTGATTACCTGTAAAATAAGTTATTTCAACGGAAAACGGTAATGGAACGTTGCTTTTTCTTAAGCATGCCTTTAAGTTTCAATTAAAAAGAAAAATTAATATCTGAACCTTAAGTCAAGTGATAACCTCAGTCTTATCGATACTTTTTTAAGTCTTGATTCTAATCAAGACATTTTTGATTAATATCTGCAACTTCAGTCTTAATTGTTTATTAATTTATTTTAATGTTGAAACCGGGGTTGATTTTAGCCATTATTTCATCGCGTATTGCCTCATACCATAGAATCGGCATTATTATTTAATTTCCGATTCCCTCATACCATAGAATCGTTATTATTAATTTATTCCCGATGGGGGTTGACCAGAAATATACCAGATGTTCCCACGCAGATCATTCTTAAAGACTGTTTTAATACCATTGTTCCAACAACATTTAAATACGGATATAGCTCTTAACTTTCACGTTCAACATAAATGACTTTAAAATATATCTTATTCTGGCAGTTGGTGAAATAGGCAAATTGTGGTAAACCAACTACCAATAATTTGGGAAAGGTAGCAATATTTTGGTGGAAAAAACATCCAATTAAGTAATATCGTTCTAAATGAGGCAAATTGATAATAATTTGAAAGCAATAACAGGCGCAAATTTAGTGCAACATCGCTCCTTTGGTACTGTTAGAGATTTTCTTTTTTGTGTGTATTTTTGAAAAAGCTGGCATAAGCTACTTTAAGGTCCGCCCTCGTGTTGACTTCTAGTTGGTTTCTGACTTTGGTATTGAAAAATTGTAGGGTAGAATATTAGGCACCGTGTTTTGGGCAGGCAATGGAACTGTTTAGCTTTAGCATTAAGCATTGGAAATAACTATTTATTTATACTTATGAAATGAATCGTGAAATTACGTGCTGTCAGATATTTAGGTCTTGAGTACAGTAATTTAATAACTTTAAAAATTATGGTTAAAAATTTTATTCAAGAAAAGAGTTCTTTAATGATAATTATAACATTATCTGGAATTTAGAAATAAACTTTTGTTTAATAATTCCACGTGAATCATTAAAGAATTAAATAACATTATGAATATTTAGTTTTTTGAGTATTTTAAAAGCTTTAAACACGTATGATGATGTTCTGTTAATGCACAATAGATTTATTTTGGTACACTTTTGGTTTGATATAGCTGCATTTTTTTACAGCATTTAATTTGGGCTTAAATTCCCATGGTTGATTTCTTATTATAAATTTTATTATTAAATTTTTTTTCTAGGAATATTTTTTGTTTTCCATGTTTAAGCTAATAGTTGCGTATTTTACAAGCTTTTATTCGTAGCTTCCGAAGGAAAATTTAATTTTTGTCTCCAGAATGGTTTTTAAAATAATTAGTGATTTGTTCTCGTAAAATTTTCAATTCAGTGGTAAATGTAAGTTTCACTATGGAATCATTGAAGAGATTAATGAAATTTTCAAAGACAATCATACGTGAAGGATGGACTTAAAGTTCAACATTAATGTTGAATGCCTATAATAATTTTGATAATCTCTCAAGTGAAAAATTCCATTTTTAAAAAGTGTTTATATACATTTAACCCTAGGACTCTCAAATTGGGAATTTATAATAGCCTAGTTGCCAGAAAAAACAGTAATTTTTTTGTCTCCTATAAAGGGGGCGGGGAGGGGTGTCTTTGTTAAATCACCTTTAACATTTTTAAAGATGCTTTTTAAAAGCGTACTGATATGTTGATGTAAAATATGAGTTGTTCAGATGCCCTTTAATTGTTAGTGACAATTCTATATCATTTCACAAACATTTTTCGTATTCATTATTATTGCATGATAGCGTTAGTGGTTAATGGTTAATGAGTGAGTGTCATTAATTGACATCTTTAATTACCGATTTCATCGAGCTTCTTTTGTTTGTCAAACGTTCATTGCGATGGTTTAATTACGAAGCTTCAATGCAAATTGAATTACGATGGTTTTAATTATGAAGTTTCAATGCAAATTGAATTGATAGTCCACGGTGATGAAAGATTAACGAGTGAAGTAATTGAGGTTTAATCGGGTGGTGAAGGAGGGGGGATTTGGGGTGTTTCACCACCCTCGGACACGGGGTAGTCAGTTCCTGAAGGGTAGGCATTCTGACAAGTCCCTTATTCCCTCAAAACTTTGTCGCCCAGAAGCTAGGCTTACAGAAGTGAGCTAAACTTCCGACAGTACATATACAGCCATTATTAGGCAACCTTTGTTTGAAGAAGTTATTTTGCGAATCCTTTTACGAGCTTCTATTTTGTTTGTGGACCAATTGCCAAGTCGTAAAGGAGTTATGTAGCGAAGTTGAAGCATTGGGATATATATTTTTTGGAATTGGTATAGTTGAAGCCAACACAAAGGTTGTTTCATTGTACATCTTTGTAGTGCTTAACCCAAAGTCACTTTCACTCTTTGAACGGGCCAATCCAAAGCGTCTGAATATCAGTAGAGAAATTGAATATGGATATTTCTTGATATGTCGTGTCTGTCGTAGGTCTTGTTGGGTTTTTTTTCCCAAAATGATAGTTCGGGAAGTTCTATTGGTCATCGTATTTTTAACTGTACATTTTAAGTATTTTATATTACTCGTGTTGGCTATGATGAAACATCTTTCTGTTGGCGCATGTTGATACGATAGGAAATTACTGATTTGTCAAAAGAATGTTGTACTTGGTTATATTAGTTGTGTAAATGGTGGGGGGGGGCGGGTTGAAGTAAAACTTTACCATTTACTGGCAATTATATGTGCATTTAAATATAAAATTTTAGGCTATGTTTTTAAAATTTTGTTACGCAACTATTAGCTTAAACATAAAGAACACTGCGTGCATGGGTTACCAAAAAGACAATGAAATGGTTATTAAACTTAAAATTATTTTTTTTTAAATTTTCCAGAAAATGTTTGCAAATTCTACCCCTGTTGATTTATAGTAAACGTCACCTGTCACGCAGATAGATTACCCTAGCTGTTTAGGAACACTAAGAGAATATGCAAAACTTCCTGGAATATTTTGATTTAAAAAAATATTTTAGCTATTTTTTATTTATGGGGGCAATGTCTATATTATTTTAGTGACGACAATAGTGAAAAGTTCTATTACTTTTTAAAATCAATTTCTACACAAAGTGTAGTGTTAGTTAATCAGACAATTAAATTAGTTCATATATTTCTTAGCCAAAATACTATTACTGGTATATTATACAAAATTATACAAAGAAAAGGTTATAATAAAAGATATTATTTAAATATAAAATTTAAGCTATTTGGGTGTTCTAGTTGTACTTACTTAAAATTAGTTTAGATTTTTTTAACTTTTTAAAATGAGTAATGTATAAATTTTAATGAGTGTCTTAACGTTAAAAAATGTAGAGCGTTGGTAATGAAGTTGTGAAACTGATATTTAGTGAACCCTTTGAAAAAATTAATTGGAATTGATATTGGTTTAAAATTTGGATACTAGTGTCTAAATTTCAGTTCAACAAGTCTGTTCAGTTTTAAGTAGCCTTTTTACGAGCTTATTAAGAAATTAAATTTCATTGCAACGCTTTACTAACAGGGGTTACACTTTTAGTTTTTTTTACCTCTTGGAAATTCTATAATTAAAGCAAGACTCGTGGTTTTTAGCAATAGCGAGGCCCTACAACCCTCCCTCCGCTCCCTTTTAATAGCTATTGCCAAGACAACTCCGAAATGAACCTTGAACCAACGTAAACCTTAAACTTTCTCGAGGGCCGATAATTTTACCTAGTCATGAATTACTCCAAGGTAATATGAAACTATTCGTAAATCTCTGGCAGGATGTATCGTAAAGATATCTAATGTAACGGTTCAGACAGAACACTTTGGAATCACAAAGATATCCAATATAACGGTTCACACAGAACACTTTGGAATCACAAAGATATCGAATTAAGTGGTTCACACAGAACAGTTTGGAATCACAAAGATATCCAATTAAGTGGCTCACACATAACACTTTGGAATCACAAAGATATCCAATAGAGTGATTCTCACAGAACACTTTGGAATCACAAAGCTATCCAATAGAGTGGTTCACAAAGAACACTTTGTATCTATAAGAGGTACAAAAGAAATAGGTACACGCTTCACACACAGAACTGTGAATCCAAAGTACACTCAGATTTAGATGATGTACTACAAAACTTAAAAAAAAATTACGTTTTAA
Source organism: Phalangium opilio (assembly GCF_054372755.1). Lineage (NCBI taxonomy): Eukaryota > Metazoa > Arthropoda > Arachnida > Opiliones > Phalangiidae > Phalangium > Phalangium opilio. The sequence continues at coordinate 2,060,969 of NW_028324200.1, read as the reverse complement.
TTTCGAGGCGATCGATAATCTTTTTTAAAAAAAGTAAAATTTTTATCCTATATAATTTTTTCTTCTGTATAACACTGGCCCTACAACCCTCCCTCCGCTCCCTTTTAACAGCTATTGCCAAGACAACTCCGAAATGAACCTTGAACCAACGTAAACCTTAAACTTTCTCGAGGGCCGATAATTTTACCTAGTCATGAATTACTCTTAAGGTAATATGAAACTATTGGTACATCTCTGCCAGGACGTGAAACCATCTGATACATAACATTAATTTTAGGGTTTACTACGGGTTCATTTTTTTAGGAATCCGGGCGCTTAACATTACCTTTAAAATGTCTATACTCTTTCCAAAAGCAGAACAGTGACGTCAGTCAAGTTACTGACGAATCTCTCTGTTTTTCTAATCATAGTATCGCTGACCTCGTACCAGCCGTTGTCTTTTCTCACAAAGTTCACATAATGTCCCTCGGCTAACGATTCACCTTTATGAATAATCACCCCTTTAGTTTTAAAAAGCATCTTGTTCATTGTGACTTTTTGATTTTCGAAACTCGATATTTTGGTCGAAATCTTAATTGGTCGACCATCTTTGTAATCGCCACGTTGAAGACACAGAAATACGTACTTTCTGCTGGATACCAATACATCACGCTCTTGTATTGTAGGATTATCACAAAATACGCATCTTATTTCTGTTAATCTCATCCTTTTTTCAAAAGATTTCCAATCAATTTTATCTCGGTTTTCTAGTGGAAGATTGAAAATGCTGCTTTGAACAATGTTTTCCGAATTTTGTTCAACTTGACATTTGGGGCATTTGGTAACTTTTCGAGACTTTGACCAAAAAAGATTTTTTAGAGCCTTAGAGTAATCGGCTTCCATTTCTTGGCTTAGTGTCGTCAAAAGGACCATCAAAAATTCACTGGCGTCTTGTTGCTCATTTAGCGAAAAGTGATTACCAACAGCTATTCTCAGTTCCAAGCCTTTACGGCTAAAACTACCCTGAGAACTATCGATGTCGTTTATTGCGTTACTGAGGCAGCGTAAAACTGGTTTTTCTACGAATGATCCGTTGAAAGATTTGACCAATTCTCTTAATTCGGGCACTAATAACAGTAATTGCAAAACGCTATTTGAATAGCATGTTACTTGATCATCGTTATTTAAACCTTTCACGGGAAAACTATCCAAACTCTGTTGGTCCTTCCTTTTCTTCATTGGCATTTCCTGCGCCGTATCGTCACATCTCTCTTCCTCGCCTTCTAATACGCTTTTAGATAGAGTAGGTGCACTTCTTTTTCTACCTCGGCTTTGTTTTGACTCCGTTATTTTCAATAGAGGCAGATCTGGCCTATATTTTTGGCGAAGCCTGTTATACTCCATAATAGCTCGTCCATCGGCCTTAATTTTAGTCGGATCGAACTGTAATAGATGGAGTCCGGCTAAAGACGTCACTCTTGATAAAGCGACGTACGCCATGCCGATTCCGAATAAATTCGGACCTAAATCCATAATGGCCCATTTTAAACTCATGCCTTGGGTTTTGTGTATCGTAATAGCGTACGCCAGGATGACGGGTAACTGGGAGCGCTTAATGTAAATTTTTGCCATGAGCAAAAATTTAACGCTTATTTTCTCAACTAAAAAATCTGAGATATCGTGGTCGTTATTCGGTTCGCGATCTACTCTGAGAAAAATACAAGTAACGTTTCCTTGTTCATCCTTCTTGAATCCAATTACGAAACCCATCGTACCATTTACAACGCCTTTTTCAAAACTGATATCCCTTCTGACCATTATTCGGCAGCCAACGCAAAGAAGTAACTTGCTCTCCAAACCGCCCGTTTTGGACGGTTCGTTTTCTAGCCTTTGCAGCCTCCCGAGAATGTTTTTATTCATTTTTTGTCACAGTCTGCGAGTCTATCCTGACAAGGAATGCTTTCAACTTTCTCGCAGCATTTCAAAGTTCAATTTTACGCACATGGCTAATTTAGGCATCAAACAAATTGGTTGAAACCCTTCATTGGACAGCTTAATGAAAAGCTCCATAGCCACCTCGATGTTTTTTCCTCCCTCAGCCAATCTAGATTGTAAGGTTGCAACATCAGCTTCGGAAATATTTCCAATTCTAACTCTGCTTAGAATGTCGCCTTACTTTGGTCGTTGGCTTGTCTAACATTTTGCGTTAGTTCATCGTATTTAAAAAACTTCCAAAGATAACTTCCTCCGATGCAATTGAATCTAAGTCTGGCTTCTTCGGAAGTGATTTTGATAAACGCGGGAATTCCTTGAACCGGAGGCAATTGGAAAAAGTCTCCCAAAACAAGGATAAACACAACTCCACCAAATGGTTGGTTCATTTCCCAAAATTCGTTGAGCCTCAAGTGAACGTGAGTCAGTAAAACCGGTGAGACCATAGAAATTTTATCAATAATTAACAGTTTTAAATTTCCCAAAGTTTCTTTCATAATGCTCATATTGTCAGAACTCAGTGAATGGTATTCGGCGATAAGCCCATGATCTACTGGCAACATTAGTAATCTGAGTAATGTTACGCCATTAACATTCAATGCTGCCAAACCCGTTGGCGCGGCAATGGCCACGCTAGCAGGATTTTGAAAGCGTCGCCTTACGGCGTTGGCGAGAGTGTCTATAAGAAACCATTTGCCAGTGCCACCAGGTCTCGACACAAAAAGGCACATGTTTCCAGATTTTTCTCCCTCTTGGTAGAAGTGATCCATGATGTGATCATAAACCCTCTTTTGATCCGAGTTTAGCAACGCAACATTGTCAACAGCAGCCTCAAAATTCATTTCCATTACAGCTTCGACATCTGCCATGCCATTTTGAGTTTCAATAACAATTTCTTTCCCTTGGAGGGCATTTTCATCGTCGTCACTTTGTGACTTCGAAATTACGGTTTCTGGTTCCTTTGCCCTTTTTGGAAGCCTCGTGTTTCTTTTCAACTTCTTTGGAAACCGAGAGCTTCTCGTGATATTCTCTCATGTCTTTTAATACCGAAAGCGAGTTTTCGAAAGCATCCGCGTAGGTTTCAAACTCGCCCAACAGCTCAGTTTCGTCACGCCACGGTTTGAACAGGTTCAGTAGGGCGTGACAATACTTTTCTTTCTCCTCTATCGGGTCGTGAATGTAGTGCTCTACTATGTAGGGCTTTATTCTCTTTCTCATGACACCCAGATTGTTTTTCAACTCGATTACATTCGCATTTTTCTCAACACCCTTAGAGTGCTTCGCATAATCGTAAAACTGACCAAATTCCCACAAGCTAAGCTATTCCAAGCTGTCGGAACGATTCGGGTACTTGTCGTCAACGAACCCTTTTTGGCAAGTGTCCTTGTTTTCAGGGTCAGTTTCCCTCAAACGGGCAAGTTCCTTGTAACATTTCAAAACTCTTGATCGGTTTTCTTTCAAGTTAGTGTTAATAAATCTTGTGCTGTCAGATTTGTTGTAAAGGTCTTGGCCCAACATTAGATCCATAGCTTCGTATATCCCTACTGACTTAGACGTCAGTGATTTCAATCTATAGGCAAATAATTTTTGGACAAACTTTCGTGCCCTAACTCCGCCAAAGTTTGTTCCATGTCAGCCCGGTCTCCCTTTGTCACGTACGCCGTGACATAGTTTGCCATTATTTCCGATTTGTCAGCGACAAATTTTATTATTTTTTTTAAATTTGACTATAAGCATCCCAATTTTATTATTTATTTAAATTTGATTATAAGCATTTAAATTTTATTATTTATTTAAATTTGATTATAAGCATCCTAATTTTATTATTTATTTACATTCGATTAAACATCCCAATTTTAGCATTTAAATTTTATTACGCATTCCAATTTTCTAATTTGTACGACAACCACCCAGTATAATCAGCGTACACGCTGGACTTTTGACTGTACTAAAGTGATTTTCATAATTTTTAAACCCCTGCCCTTGACTATGTTAAAATGATTACTGATAAGACGTGATCAGTGTGCAGTTTCAAAATAATTTATTCCTATTTTTAATTCATTAACATTTTGATAATCGTTAAAATTTTATGTAGTAATTCCACATTGAACATAGTCATTGTATTATTTAATAGACTTTTTAATTAAATGTAATGTGTTTCTAATGATTGATTAGATCGGAAACTGACAATAGCCTTGATATTGAACACCTTAATATTTGACGATATATCATGTTTTTCTAGCTGCGAGACACTTAAATATATTATATAACGCTGTCTGTTGTCTGAGGAACTAGGAAATCCATCATGAACGTAATAGATAATTCCCAAGCAGCAATGTGTTTTTATTAGTGTTAACATTTATCTACTTCCAATTACAGAGTTAAAAATTATAAATCAATCTATTTAACTAAAAAACTAATCTACTTCGTTCGATAACACCGAGTGAAAAAACTGGGAACGGAACCAGTCTGTGTAAAGTTTGCAAGTACTCTTCACGCTAGTTAAACATTTTTTGTCAAAATTTCAATAACCCCAATCCAGGATTCCCTTAAAACTACATAAAGAATTAATAAAAACTGTCTTTGCAGACAAAGACTTGAAAAAGTAAGAGATAAGTTTATAAATTAATTGCCTGAAGTAACAGATATTAAAATTTTGACTTTTGAAGACATGATTATAAAACATTTAATATTTGATAAAAATTCTTATCTTAGTTTTTTTCACCAAAATAACTTTAGTAAAAATATTTCATTATGAAATATCTGCATCGTTTTAAAAACACATGTGCATTTTACTTTCTATTAAAAATGTACAGTTAGGTTTGAGTATTCGGCTCTAAAAGGAGAATGTACTAAAAATCTTTGATAGCTGATAAAATAAATTTAGTATTAAGACCTAACAAAACGTGTTCGTTAACTTTAAGTTTTCGAAGTACCAAACATGAACGTGTTGTATAGCTCTCAAAAGATCACGATCAAGGTACAGATCTTTTCGAATTTAATAACAGTCAAACGGCCTATGTTATATTCCGCTTCGCAATATTTTCAATATTAAAATATCAAAAATTAAATTCATCAAGTTAAATTATTCAGATATCCGAGTAATTGAACTTCTTAAAAGCAGTTATTAATAAATTAAAAAAAAAACACTGGTATAAAGCTAGTATCCATAATCCATTAAAATATTCTTGGAAATGCCATTTTTTCTAGAATTATTATTAAGAGCAAAATACTTGTTTAAATAATGTTGAAAAATATTTTCGCCAAATTAAATTTTGATGAAAAAAACTAAGATAAGAATTTTTTAAAAATATTAAATGTTTTATAATCATGTCTTCAAAAGTCAAAATTTTAATATCTGATACTTCAGGCAATTAATTTATAAACTTATCTCTTACTATTTCAAGTCTTTGTCTGCAAAGACAGTTTTTATTAATATCTGGGACTTCAGTCTTAATATTAATTAAAGTTGTTTAGAACTAACGTTTTAAACCTTGGGAGAGAAAAGCAGGAGCTACTTTTAAGGGTTTTGCGTGTCCATTGTTTAAAATTTCATCCTGACTGGTTGACATGACAATCAACGCCCAGTCTAACTCAAACTGCTTTCCCTTCGTTTCCACAGTGGAAAGTTACCCTTGATCGCTAGCCTAGTTCAATCACCCTTGATCGCTAACCTAGTTCAATCACCCTTGATCGCTAACCTAGTTCAATCACCCTTGATCGCTAACCTAGTTCAATCACCCTTGATCGCTAACCTAGTTCTATTACCCTTGATCGCTAAACTAGTTCAATTAACCTTGATCGCCAACCTAGTTCAACTCCCCTTCATCGCTAACCTAGTTCAATCACCCTTGATCGCTAACCTAGTTCAATTACCCTTGGTCGCTTACCTAGTTCAATCACCCTTGATCGCTAACCTAGTTCAATTACCTTTGGTCGCTAACCTAGTTCAATCACCCTTGGTCGCTAACCTAGTTCAATTAACCTTGATCGCAAACCTAGTTCAATTAACCTTGATCGCTAACCTAGTTCAATTAACCTTGATCACTAACCTAGTTCAATTAACCTTGATCGCTAACCTAGTTCAATTAACCTTGATCGCTAACCTAGTTCAATTAACCTTGATCGCTAACCTAGTTCAATTAACCTTGATCGCTAACCTAGTTAAATTAACCTTGATCGCTAAACTAGTCCAATTAACCTTGATTGCTAATCTAGTTCAATTAACCTTGATCGCTAACCTAGTTCAACTACCCTTGATCGCTAACCTAGTTCAATTAACCTTGATCGCTATCCTAGTTCAATCACCCTTGATCGCTAACCTAGTTCAATCACCCTTGATCTCTAACCTAGTTCAATTAACCTTGATCTCTAACCTAGTTCAATTAACCTTGATCGCAAAACTAGTTCAATTAACCTTGATCGCTAACCTAGTTAAATTAACCTTGATCGCTAACCTAGTTCAACTACCCTTGATCGCTAACCTAGTTCAATCACCCTTGATCGCTAGCATAGTTCAATCACCCTAGATCGCTAAACTAGTTCAATTAACCTTCATCGCTAACCTAGTTCAATTAACCTTGATCGCTAACCTAGTTCAACTACCCTTGATCGCTAACCTAGTTCAATCACCCTTGATCGCTAAATTAGTTAAATTAACCTTGATCGCTAACCTAGTTCAATTACCCTTGATCGCTAAACTAGTTCAATTAACCTTGATCGCTAAACTAGTTCAATTAACCTTGATCGCTAACCTAGTTCAATTAACCTTGATCGCTAACCTAGTTCAATTACCCTTGGTCGCTTACCTAGTTCAATAACCCTTGATCGCTAACCTAGTTCAATTACCCTTGGTCGCTAACCTAGTTCAATCACTCTTGGTCGCTAACCTAGTTCAATTAACCTTGATCGCAAACCTAGTTCAATTAACCTTGATCGCTAACCTAGTTCAATTAACCTTGATCACTAACCTAGTTCAATTAACCTTGATCGCTAACCTAGTTCAATTAACCTTGATCGCTAACCTAGTTCAATTAACCTTGATCGCTAACCTAGTTCAATTAACCTTGATCGCTAACCTAGTTAAATTAACCTTGATCGCTAACCTAGTTAAATTAACCTTGATCGCTAAACTAGTCCAATTAACCTTGATTGCTAATCTAGTTCAATTAACCTTGATCGCTAACCTAGTTCAACTACCCTTGATCGCTAACCTAGTTCAATTAACCTTGATCGCTATCCTAGTTCAATTAACCTTGATCGCTAACCTAGTTCAATTAACCTTGATCGCTAACCTAGTTAAATTAACCTTGATCGCTAAACTAGTCCAATTAACCTTGATTGCTAATCTAGTTCAATTAACCTTGATCGCTAACCTAGTTCAACTACCCTTGATCGCTAACCTAGTTCAATTAACCTTGATCGCTAACCTAGTTCAATTAACCTTGATCGCTAACCTAGTTCAATTAACCTTGATCGCTAACCTAGTTAAATTAACCTTGATCGCTAACCTAGTTAAATTAACCTTGATCGCTAAACTAGTCCAATTAACCTTGATTGCTAATCTAGTTCAATTAACCTTGATCGCTAACCTAGTTCAACTACCCTTGATCGCTAACCTAGTTCAATTAACCTTGATCGCTATCCTAGTTCAATCACCCTTGATCGCTAACCTAGTTCAATCACCCTTGATCTCTAACCTAGTTCAATTAACCTTGATCGCTAAACTAGTTCAATTAACCTTGATCGCTAACCTAGTTCAATTAACCTTGATCGCTAACCTAGTTCAATTACCCTTGGTCGCTTACCTAGTTCAATCACCCTTGATCGCTAACCTAGTTCAATTACCCTTGGTCGCTTACCTAGTTCAATCACCCTTGATCGCTAACCTAGTTCAATTACCCTTGGTCGCTAACCTAGTTCAATCACCCTTGGTCGCTAACCTAGTTCAATTAACCTTGATCGCAAACCTAGTTCAATTAACCTTGATCGCTAACCTAGTCCAATTAACCTTGATTGCTAATCTAGTTCAATTAACCTTGATCGCTAACCTAGTTCAATTAACCTTGATCGCTAACCTAGTTAAATTAACCTTGATCGCTAACCTAGTTAAATTAACCTTGATCGCTAAACTAGTCCAATTAACCTTGATTGCTAATCTAGTTCAATTAACCTTGATCGCTAACCTAGTTCAACTACCCTTGATCGCTAACCTAGTTCAATTAACCTTGATCGCTATCCTAGTTCAATCACCCTTGATCGCTAACCTAGTTCAATCACCCTTGATCTCTAACCTAGTTCAATTAACCTTGATCGCTAAACTAGTTCAATTAACCTTGATCGCTAACCTAGTTCAATTAACCTTGATCGCTAACCTAGTTCAATTACCCTTGGTCGCTTACCTAGTTCAATCACCCTTGATCGCTAACCTAGTTCAATTACCCTTGGTCGCTAACCTAGTTCAATCACCCTTGGTCGCTAACCTAGTTCAATTAACCTTGATCGCAAACCTAGTTCAATTAACCTTGATCGCTAACCTAGTCCAATTAACCTTGATTGCTAATCTAGTTCAATTAACCTTGATCGCTAACCTAGTTCAATTAACCTTGATCGCTAACCTAGTAAAATTAACCTTGATCGCTAACCTAGTTCAATTAACCTTGATCGCAAAACTAGTTCAATTAACCTTGATCGCTAACCTAGTTAAATTAACCTTGATCGCTAACCTAGTTCAACTACCCTTGATCGCTAACCTAGTTCAATCACCCTTGATCGCTAGCATAGTTCAATCACCCTAGATCGCTAAACTAGTTCAATTAACCTTCATCGCTAACCTAGTTCAATTAACCTTGATCGCTAACCTAGTTCAACTACCCTTGATCGCTAACCTAGTTCAATCACCCTTGATCGCTAAATTAGTTAAATTAACCTTGATCGCTAACCTAGTTCAATTACCCTTGATCGCTAAACTAGTTCAATTAACCTTGATCGCTAAACTAGTTCAATCACCCTTGATCGCTAACCTAGTTCAATTACCTTGGTCGCTAACCTAGTTCAATCACCCTTGATCGCTAACCTAGTTCAATTAACCTTGATCGCTAAACTAGTCCAATTAACCTTGATCGCTAACCTAGTTCAATTAACCTTGATCGCTAACCTAGTTCATTCACCCTTGATCGCTTACCTAGTTCAATCACCCTTGATCGCTAACCTAGTTCAATTACCTTTGGTCGCTAACCTAGTTCAATCACCCTTGGTCGCTAACCTAGTTCAATTAACCTTGATCGCAAACCTAGTTCAATTAACCTTGATCGCTAACCTAGTTCAATTAACCTTGATCACTAACCTAGTTCAATTAACCTTGATCGCTAACCTAGTTCAATTAACCTTGATCGCTAACCTAGTTCAATTAACCTTGATCGCTAACCTAGTTCAATTAACCTTGATCGCTAACCTAGTTAAATTAACCTTGATCGCTAAACTAGTCCAATTAACCTTGATTGCTAATCTAGTTCAATTAACCTTGATCGCTAACCTAGTTCAACTACCCTTGATCGCTAACCTAGTTCAATTAACCTTGATCGCTATCCTAGTTCAATCACCCTTGATCGCTAACCTAGTTCAATCACCCTTGATCTCTAACCTAGTTCAATTAACCTTGATCGCAAAACTAGTTCAATTAACCTTGATCGCTAACCTAGTTAAATTAACCTTGATCGCTAACCTAGTTCAACTACCCTTGATCGCTAACCTAGTTCAATCACCCTTGATCGCTAGCATAGTTCAATCACCCTAGATCGCTAAACTAGTTCAATTAACCTTCATCGCTAACCTAGTTCAATTAACCTTGATCGCTAACCTAGTTCAACTACCCTTGATCGCTAACCTAGTTCAATCACCCTTGATCGCTAAATTAGTTAAATTAACCTTGATCGCTAACCTAGTTCAATTACCCTTGATCGCTAAACTAGTTCAATTAACCTTGATCGCTAAACTAGTTCAATTAACCTTGATCGCTAACCTAGTTCAATTAACCTTGATCGCTAACCTAGTTCAATTACCCTTGGTCGCTTACCTAGTTCAATAACCCTTGATCGCTAACCTAGTTCAATTACCCTTGGTCGCTAACCTAGTTCAATCACTCTTGGTCGCTAACCTAGTTCAATTAACCTTGATCGCAAACCTAGTTCAATTAACCTTGATCGCTAACCTAGTTCAATTAACCTTGATCACTAACCTAGTTCAATTAACCTTGATCGCTAACCTAGTTCAATTAACCTTGATCGCTAACCTAGTTCAATTAACCTTGATCGCTAACCTAGTTCAATTAACCTTGATCCCTAACCTAGTTAAATTAACCTTGATCGCTAACCTAGTTAAATTAACCTTGATCGCTAAACTAGTCCAATTAACCTTGATTGCAAATCTAGTTCAATTAACCTTGATCGCTAACCTAGTTCAACTACCCTTGATCGCTAACCTAGTTCAATTAACCTTGATCGCTATCCTAGTTCAATTAACCTTGATCGCTAACCTAGTTCAATTAACCTTGATCGCTAACCTAGTTAAATTAACCTTGCTCGCTAAACTAGTCCAATTAACCTTGATTGCTAATCTAGTTCAATTAACCTTGATCGCTAACCTAGTTCAACTACCCTTGATCGCTAACCTAGTTCAATTAACCTTGATCGCTAACCTAGTTCAATTAACCTTGATCGCTAACCTAGTTCAATTAACCTTGATCGCTAACCTAGTTAAATTAACCTTGATCGCTAACCTAGTTAAATTAACCTTGATCGCTAAACTAGTCCAATTAACCTTGATTGCTAATCTAGTTCAATTAACCTTGATCGCTAACCTAGTTCAACTACCCTTGATCGCTAACCTAGTTCAATTAACCTTGATCGCTATCCTAGTTCAATCACCCTTGATCGCTAACCTAGTTCAATCACCCTTGATCTCTAACCTAGTTCAATTAACCTTGATCGCTAAACTAGTTCAATTAACCTTGATCGCTAACCTAGTTCAATTAACCTTGATCGCTAACCTAGTTCAATTACCCTTGGTCGCTTACCTAGTTCAATCACCCTTGATCGCTAACCTAGTTCAATTACCCTTGGTCGCTAACCTAGTTCAACTACCCTTGATCGCTAACCTAGTTCAATCACCCTTGATCGCTAAATTAGTTAAATTAACCTTGATCGCTAACCTAGTTCAATTACCCTTGATCGCTAAACTAGTTCAATTAACCTTGATCGCTAAACTAGTTCAATCACCCTTGATCGCTAACCTAGTTCAATTACCTTGGTCGCTAACCTAGTTCAATCACCCTTGATCGCTAACCTAGTTCAATTAACCTTGATCGCTAAACTAGTCCAATTAACCTTGATCGCTAACCTAGTTCAATTAACCTTGATCGCTAACCTAGTTCATTCACCCTTGATCGCTTACCTAGTTCAATCACCCTTGATCGCTAACCTAGTTCAATTACCTTTGGTCGCTAACCTAGTTCAATCACCCTTGGTCGCTAACCTAGTTCAATTAACCTTGATCGCAAACCTAGTTCAATTAACCTTGATCGCTAACCTAGTTCAATTAACCTTGATCACTAACCTAGTTCAATTAACCTTGATCGCTAACCTAGTTCAATTAACCTTGATCGCTAACCTAGTTCAATTAACCTTGATCGCTAACCTAGTTCAATTAACCTTGATCGCTAACCTAGTTAAATTAACCTTGATCGCTAAACTAGTCCAATTAACCTTGATTGCTAATCTAGTTCAATTAACCTTGATCGCTAACCTAGTTCAACTACCCTTGATCGCTAACCTAGTTCAATTAACCTTGATCGCTATCCTAGTTCAATCACCCTTGATCGCTAACCTAGTTCAATCACCCTTGATCTCTAACCTAGTTCAATTAACCTTGATCGCTAAACTAGTTCAATTAACCTTGATCGCTAACCTAGTTCAATTAACCTTGATCGCTAACCTAGTTCAATTACCCTTGGTCGCTTACCTAGTTCAATCACCCTTGATCGCTAACCTAGTTCAATTACCCTTGGTCGCTAACCTAGTTCAATCACCCTTGGTCGCTAACCTAGTTCAATTAACCTTGATCGCAAACCTAGTTCAATTAACCTTGATCGCTAACCTAGTCCAATTAACCTTGATTGCTAATCTAGTTCAATTAACCTTGATCGCTAACCTAGTTCAATTAACCTTGATCGCTAACCTAGTTAAATTAACCTTGATCGCTAACCTAGTTCAATTAACCTTGATCGCAAAACTAGTTCAATTAACCTTGATCGCTAACCTAGTTAAATTAACCTTGATCGCTAACCTAGTTCAACTACCCTTGATCGCTAACCTAGTTCAATCACCCTTGATCGCTAGCATAGTTCAATCACCCTAGATCGCTAAACTAGTTCAATTAACCTTCATCGCTAACCTAGTTCAATTAACCTTGATCGCTAACCTAGTTCAACTACCCTTGATCGCTAACCTAGTTCAATCACCCTTGATCGCTAAATTAGTTAAATTAACCTTGATCGCTAACCTAGTTCAATTACCCTTGATCGCTAAACTAGTTCAATCACCCTTGATCGCTAACCTAGTTCAATTACCTTGGTCGCTAACCTAGTTCAATCACCCTTGATCGCTAACCTAGTTCAATTAACCTTGATCGCTAAACTAGTCCAATTAACCTTGATCGCTAACCTAGTTCAATTAACCTTGATCGCTAACCTAGTTCATTCACCCTTGATCGCTAACCTAGTTCAATCACCCTTGATCGCTAACCTAGTTCAATTAACCTTGATCGCTAAACTAGTTCAATTAACCTTGGTCGCTTACCTGGTTCAATCACCCTTGATCGCTAACCTAGTTCAATCACCCTTGATCGCTAACCTAGTTCAATTAACCTTGATCGCTAAACTAGTCCAATTAACCTTGATCGCTAACCTAGTTCAATTAACCTTGATCGCTAACCTAGTTCAACTACCCTTGATCGCTAACCTAGTTCATTCACCCTTGATCGCTAACCTAGTTTAATCACCCTTGATCGCTAACCTAGTTCAATCACCGTTGATCGCTAACCTAGTTCAACTCCCCTTCATCGCTAACCTAGTTCAATCACCCTTGATCGCTAACCTAGTTCAACTACCCTTGATCGCTAACCTAGTTCAATCACCCTTGATCGCTAGCATAGTTCAATCACCCTAGATCGCTAAACTAGTTCAATTAACCTTCATCGCTAACCTAGTTCAATTAACCTTGATCGCTAACCTAGTTCAACTACCCTTGATCGCTAACCTAGTTCAATCACCCTTGATCGCTAAATTAGTTAAATTAACCTTGATCGCTAACCTAGTTCAATTACCCTTGATCGCTAAACTAGTTCAATTAACCTTGATCGCTAAACTAGTTCAATTAACCTTGATCGCTAACCTAGTTCAATTAACCTTGATCGCTAACCTAGTTCAATTACCCTTGGTCGCTTACCTAGTTCAATAACCCTTGATCGCTAACCTAGTTCAATTACCCTTGGTCGCTAACCTAGTTCAATCACTCTTGGTCGCTAACCTAGTTCAATTAACCTTGATCGCAAACCTAGTTCAATTAACCTTGATCGCTAACCTAGTTCAATTAACCTTGATCACTAACCTAGTTCAATTAACCTTGATCGCTAACCTAGTTCAATTAACCTTGATCGCTAACCTAGTTCAATTAACCTTGATCGCTAACCTAGTTCAATTAACCTTGATCGCTAACCTAGTTAAATTAACCTTGATCGCTAACCTAGTTAAATTAACCTTGATCGCTTAACTAGTCCAATTAACCTTGATTGCTAATCTAGTTCAATTAACCTTGATCGCTAACCTAGTTCAACTACCCTTGATCGCTAACCTAGTTCAATTAACCTTGATCGCTATCCTAGTTCAATTAACCTTGATCGCTAACCTAGTTCAATTAACCTTGATCGCTAACCTAGTTAAATTAACCTTGATCGCTAAACTAGTCCAATTAACCTTGATCGCTAAACTAGTCCAATTAACCTTGATTGCTAATCTAGTTCAACTACCCTTGATCGCTAACCTAGTTCAATTAACCTTGATCGCTAACCTAGTTCAATTAACCTTGATCGCTAACCTAGTTCAATTAACCTTGATCGCTAACCTAGTTAAATTAACCTTGATCGCTAACCTAGTTAAATTAACCTTGATCGCTAAACTAGTCCAATTAACCTTGATTGCTAATCTAGTTCAATTAACCTTGATCGCTAACCTAGTTCAACTACCCTTGATCGCTAACCTAGTTCAATTAACCTTGATCGCTATCCTAGTTCAATCACCCTTGATCGCTAACCTAGTTCAATCACCCTTGATCTCTAACCTAGTTCAATTAACCTTGATCGCTAAACTAGTTCAATTAACCTTGATCGCTAACCTAGTTCAATTAACCTTGATCGCTAACCTAGTTCAATCACCCTTGATCCCTAACCTAGTTCAATTAACCTTGATCGCAAACCTAGTTCAATTAACCTTGATCGCTAACCTAGTTCAATTAACCTTGATCCCTAACCTAGTTCAATTAACCTTGATCGCTAACCTAGTTCAATTAACCTTGATCGCTAACCTAGTTCAATTAACCTTGATCGCTAACCTAGTTCAATTAACCTTGATCGCTAACCTAGTTAAATTAACCTTGATCGCTAACCTAGTTAAATTAACCTTGATCGCTAAACTAGTCCAATTAACCTTGATTGCTAATCTAGTTCAATTAACCTTGATCGCTAACCTAGTTCAACTACCCTTGATCGCTAACCTAGTTCAATTAACCTTGATCGCTATCCTAGTTCAATCACCCTTGATCGCTAACCTAGTTCAATCACCCTTGATCTCTAACCTAGTTCAATTAACCTTGATCGCTAAACTAGTTCAATTAACCTTGATCGCTAACCTAGTTCAATTAACCTTGATCGCTAACCTAGTTCAATTACCCTTGGTCGCTTACCTAGTTCAATCACCCTTGATCGCTAACCTAGTTCAATTACCCTTGGTCGCTAACCTAGTTCAATCACCCTTGGTCGCTAACCTAGTTCAATTAACCTTGATCGCAAACCTAGTTCAATTAACCTTGATCGCTAACCTAGTCCAATTAACCTTGATTGCTAATCTAGTTCAATTAACCTTGATCGCTAACCTAGTTCAATTAACCTTGATCGCTAACCTAGTTAAATTAACCTTGATCGCTAACCTAGTTCAATTAACCTTGATCGCAAAACTAGTTCAATTAACCTTGATCGCTAACCTAGTTAAATTAACCTTGATCGCTAACCTAGTTCAACTACCCTTGATCGCTAACCTAGTTCAATCACCCTTGATCGCTAGCATAGTTCAATCACCCTAGATCGCTAAACTAGTTCAATTAACCTTCATCGCTAACCTAGTTCAATTAACCTTGATCGCTAACCTAGTTCAACTACCCTTGATCGCTAACCTAGTTCAATCACCCTTGATCGCTAAATTAGTTAAATTAACCTTGATCGCTAACCTAGTTCAATTACCCTTGATCGCTAAACTAGTTCAATCACCCTTGATCGCTAACCTAGTTCAATTACCTTGGTCGCTAACCTAGTTCAATCACCCTTGATCGCTAACCTAGTTCAATTAACCTTGATCGCTAAACTAGTCCAATTAACCTTGATCGCTAACCTAGTTCAATTAACCTTGATCGCTAACCTAGTTCATTCACCCTTGATCGCTAACCTAGTTCAATCACCCTTGATCGCTAACCTAGTTCAATTAACCTTGATCGCTAAACTAGTTCAATTAACCTTGGTCGCTTACCTGGTTCAATCACCCTTGATCGCTAACCTAGTTCAATCACCCTTGATCGCTAACCTAGTTCAATTAACCTTGATCGCTAAACTAGTCCAATTAACCTTGATCGCTAACCTAGTTCAATTAACCTTGATCGCTAACCTAGTTCAACTACCCTTGATCGCTAACCTAGTTCATTCACCCTTGATCGCTAACCTAGTTTAATCACCCTTGATCGCTAACCTAGTTCAATCACCGTTGATCGCTAACCTAGTTCAACTCCCCTTCATCGCTAACCTAGTTCAATCACCCTTGATCGCTAACCTAGTTCTATTACCCTTGATCGCTAACCTAGTTCAATTACCCTTGGTCGCTAACCTAGTTCAATCACCCTTGATCGCTAACCTAGTTCAATTACCTTGGTCGCTAACCTAGTTCAATCACCCTTGATCGCTAACCTAGTTCAATTAACCTTGATCGCTAAACTAGTCCAATTAACCTTGATCGCTAACCTAGTTCAATTAACCTTGATCGCTAACCTAGTTCATTCACCCTTGATCGCTAACCTAGTTCAATCACCCTTGATCGCTAACCTAGTTCAATTAACCTTGATCGCTAAACTAGTCCAATTAACCTTGATCGCTAACCTAGTTCAATTAACCTTGATCGCTAACCTAGTTCAACTACCCTTGATCGCTAACCTAGTTCATTCACCCTTGATCGCTAACCTAGTTTAATCACCCTTGATCGCTAACCTAGTTCAATCACCGTTGATCGCTAACCTAGTTCAACTCCCCTTCATCGCTAACCTAGTTCAATCACCCTTGATCGCTAACCTAGTTCAATTACCCTTGGTCGCTTACCTAGTTCAATCACCCTTGATCGCTAACCTAGTTCAATTACCCTTGGTCGCTAACCTAGTTCAATCACCCTTGATCGCTAACCTAGTTCAATTAACCTTGATCGCTAACCTAGTTCAATTAACCTTGATCGCTAACCAAGTATAATCGTCTATAAAGGCGGTATAACTGGGGTGAAACAACTACCTAACCCATACCACTAAAAAGTCGTATGTTCCACAGTTTAGGGGTAAAAACGCAATTTAGAGTATGTAATTAAAACTGAGAAAAACAATACTTCAACTTAATTGTTTTTAATGAAACTTCAAAAGGCACCAGTTTAATGTTCAACCTTTCATTTAAAACCATTTTCAGACCTATCGAAAAAATAGTCTTCAAAAAATGGTCGAGTAGCTTTGGCCATCACTGCAAACATTTCCCATGTTATTCCTATGAGAAAATTTCCCTATGAGAAAAAAACCCACCCTTAGAAACTTTATTTTTTATAAAATAAACTAATTAATGGATCTCTTTGAAATTTTAAGCACATATTAAGAGCCTTGATTGTAGATCCGTGGAATTTTTTCAAAACAGTAAACATAATACGAAAAAAGTTACATCCAAACAATAAACTCTCCTTATACATTAAAGTCAGTATGAAGTCTAGTCTAAGAGAGGAACCGCTCTCATAGAATTAAAATATTTTTAAGTAATGTTGACTTAGTCTGTTTGATATTTTCCTCAGAAATTTGTTAAACACAAAGAGACAAACCAGGAATGCCAACTTTAAACAATTTTTGTTAAAATTGACTTACGTTTTGTTTGATAACTCCAATAATTTCAAAATCTTATATTTAGTATAAACCAAAATTAATTTAAAATAATCGACTTATAAACGTCTTTAAAAGAACGGTACACTGGAGAACTAGAGCTACATTCGTATCTACAAAATTATAAAAATACGGTAGACATCTGATGAACAGCAATGGTTTTTCATTTTTATTATACAGACCTTTGAATTAAAAAATAAGCCATGTAAAATATTGTTAAGTAAAATAATAAGATATACTGACCTATCATTATTATATTCACACTAACATTTAATGAACGTACGATTCATCACTCGGATAATTACTGTTTTCACTAAAGTAGAACTTAGAACAGCTTCTTAAAATACTCAAGCTCCCAAAGATAAATTATTGTCAAAAGTTATTAATCTACCAGTAAGATTGTTAATTTATTTATTTTAGTAATGCTGGGAAAGGTGGGTTATTATTGCAGCAGAATAATCTACAGACTACAGGGGGGGGGGGCCTCAAGCCTGGCTGTAATTGTTGTTTTGGCCGAGGCTTAGTAAAATCTAGTGAAATCGATGAATTTATAAATTATCGGCTCAATCCTGCATTTAAATAATTTTGTATTAAATTATAATAAAGTTACTTACGAAAAATATGAAATCAGATCTAATTACAGAGCCTTAATTTCGCGAAGCCTATAAATGGCCTTCAAAACCGGCAAATTACCGCATTGGACAGTTGCCGCCGCTGCCGCGTGTCCGACTCCTAGGTTTCCTACATACCAACTAGTCATAGCCCACTCGATCACGCGCAGCGTCCGCGAGTGTTTATGATTTTAATGACGTTGCAAATGAAGTAAAATTTTTAAGAATAATTATTTTTGTGTAAGATATTTAATCTATATGTAATATTTATAGAAAGAAACACAATTTTTTTATAATATTTACAGAAAGAAACACGAGATAAAAATTTAGTATGTGTGTAAACCCCTTAAAAGTTTGATTCTAAAATACAGTGGCAAACACTAGTCATGATAGACCTTATTGTTTCTTTGCATTCTCTTCTTGCCCAGGAATGGCACCTTCGTTGCATAAATATTTGGCTAATGTATCTCTTAAAACACCAGCAAAATGACTGTGTCTATTCGGTATGGTCCCATTTCTCCCAATTCTGTGTTTCCCAAAATACATTTTTATCCCTAACTTTCCGATTCCCAGTTATACCAGTCTTATATTTCCCAATCGGAATTTTTATCCCAAACTATTCAATTCTCATTTCTCCCAACCGAATGGTTTCGTCTAATATTTTATGCTGCAAGGGTTGCTTTCAAAACTAAATGTATTATATTTTTCTGCTAGATCCACGAGAAAGTTCGTGTTTTATAAATCATTTAACTATGGTACGCCTTTTCCAAAATATTCATGTTTAGCTTCATTGACTTCTCAAATAATATGCCTTTTCCAAAACATTACTGTTACGTTAGGTTAGGTTTGGGTTGGTTAGGTTAGTAATATGTTATAAATCATTTAACTATGGTACGCCTTTTCCACGGCTAGATCAACGAGAAGGTTCGTGTTTTATAAATAATTTATTTATGGTACGCCTTTTCCAAAATATTAATGTTTAACTTCACTGACTTCTCAAATAATATGCCTTTTCCAAAACATTACTGTTATGTTAGGTTAGGTTAGGTTTGGGTTGGTTAGGTTCGCAATATGTTATAAATCATTTAACTATGGTACGCCTTTTCCAAAATATTGATGTTTAGCTTCATTGACTTCTCAAATAATATGCCTTTTCCAAAACATTACTGTTATGATAGGTTAGGTTTGGTTTGGTTAAGTTAGGTTAGTAATATTTTTAAATCATTTAACAATGTTACGCCTTTTCCAAAATATTGACGTTTAGCTTCATTGACTTCTCAAATAATATGCCTTTTCCAAAACATTACTGTTATGTTATGTTAGGTTAGGTTTGGTTTGGTTAGGAGGACGTCTCTTTCTCTTTGGAGCAGTTATACACTTCAAGTAAGTGTATCCCTTATGAAATGAAAAAATATATAAATAAAACCATCAAATTCTACTCTATTTGAGTCTTTTTGGGTATGCAATATTGGGTTAATTAGAATAGGAGAACTGGGAATTGGGTTGAATGAGGTTTGGGTAAATGGGAATTGGGTGTTTTAAATTGGGGGAAATGGGGGTAACCTGTTCGACCACCAACCAGAAAATACAAGATTCAGGAGGAAAAAATAAAACAACTAAAAAGGGAACTGGATGCGGGGAGAAAAACTCCATTTGAATATCTAGAAATCATAAAATGGAAATTCATATATGTAAAACATATCATTGTTAATAAAAACAAAAAATCTCTTTGAACTTATTAACATATGTTTTATGCTGAATTGGGACAAAAGAAATTGGGGAAAAAGACAGGGTTGGTCAAATGGGATTGGGAGATATGGGAATTGGGAGAAACGGTTTGGGTTAAATGGGCGTAAATCGTTTATTCGGTTGATTCCTCTCAGAAAAATCTTTAATCGCGCATGAGGCTACATTTTCTCGCCTGGTTCCATTTCTCAAGACTGTTTTCCTCTACGTAATCTGCAAACCTTTCTGGCACATACATTCTGGCTGTAGAGGGCTTTCCGAATTCATCCGTCAAAAGTTATGTAGACATACTGCCATTCACTATTGAATATTTTCTTTCATTGTCGATTTTTATTGATGCTTTTAAAAACGATAGGGATTCATTGTTCATTTAAAATGAATGGGACTAAGGGAATAGAAAACTCGTGGCAGAAAGACGCTTTGCAATTTAGGCGTAAATGTTTGGTTGTAAAAGAAATTGTGATTTTTACCGCTGATTTTACCCTAATACCAATTGAGTACTGTAAAAAGATGTAATAATAATAATAACAGCTCTTAGAACAGTTTTAAATCCCGGAGCTTTATTTTGATTAAGACGCTTTTTGCTGTTAAACTAAAAGCACTCAAACCTTTATTAAAAACATTAAGCTCTGTTGGTAAAGATGGAACTTGTCATTTAAATAAGACGACTAGCTGTTTTTGACAGTAGTTAAGACTGTCCATTAGGGTAGATTTATACTGGTTGCTGATATATTAACTTCCCATAAGGTTCTTATTTTTATCAGCGCAGACCGATTCTCTTAGGTAATGCAGATTAAAACACTGGTGTCACGAGTTACATTTTTTATGAAATAAACAAATTCATTTTTACCAACTGGTGTTAGGTATTTCATGAACTGGCATTACTAGTTACATTTAATATTCACCATCCTATCTAAAGTTTTACAACATCGGTTTTTGGGAAAGATGATTTTTACACTTGTTAGCTTTAGTTTCGTGAAAGGAATTACAAAATTACATTTTGCAAAGTAAGATTTTATTTATTAACAAGTTGGGAAAACCAAAATATTACCTCTCCGAGTCAAGAGGAGGACTACTACTACAAACTTAATAACCTAGATATAGAATTATTTCTCTTTTTTCAAGTAAAAATTTACGAAGTATTAAAGCGGTATTCCAAAAATAGCGAATATACAGTAAAGCAGACGACATTTACATCCAATAAAGATATTACTTGGACACATTTAAATCAGTAAATGGGAAAAAACAGGAAATGAAGTGTATCTTTATGTGTTTGAAAAGGCCCAATTGTCTACGCCTCAACTGTTAACCCTATATTATTATAGCTACATTCACAACTGGTTAGCAGTATAAACACTACTATCTCGTTTCACCTCAACGATTTTCCTAGTTTGCCAACCTGAGTGTTAACGTTAAATATCACCAAAGCTGACTTATGACGCACTGAAAGTCAATACGCACCATAATAAGAATGAAAACTTCTAAGTTATAACCCGATAACGATTAGCCCTTTCACTGATCTAATTGCCACCATGATGCTTTCTTCTATTATAACAGACAGAATTTATAATAGGGAGTGGAAGCTGAGGAATATTATGTAGCTCAAAAATCAAGTGATAAACAAAAGTGGCCAGGTCTATTTCCGGTATGATATTTAGTTGCCCCTCCCTCTAGGGTGGGACTACAATGTTGCGGGAGGGTCTCTAGGGGAGATGAAATTTTAAAATTTTGCGTGCTACAGTTCTTTGCTGACAGCCACTAGAGACGTTCGCAACTGTAGATGTTTATAATGTCTTTAGCATTGAAAGGTAAGTTAAGTTTGATGTTCATTTGATGTTCAATGTAATGTTCAATGTAATGATATATTTTCCGACCTTAAATTTTATATCTACCTTGTTTATTGTGTTATTTAGGAGCTGTAAACCAATGTTTCAAAGCTTCTTTGAAGAGAATTTCGGTGGAGGAATTTGTCTTTCGCTTTAACAGCGAGGAAATAAAACCTTTTTTGACTGTCATTCAAAATGGGCAAACTACATGGGTAAATCATTTCTCGGAGTTAGTATTTGAGAAATTTAAATTCGTCCAACATCAAAATACTACGAGAGAAAGTTTCTTGACAGAAACACACAGAATCTGTCTAGCTGAGAGGCATTCAAATAAAGTGCAACAAGTTTTGGCACTATTGTGCCCTGAAGTTAAAAATGTGCCAGACGTGAGCCAACGGATCTTAGTGGCAAGAGTGTTACAAATCTTTGCCAAAATGTTAATGGCCAAACTTGAAGTGGGAGTTGATACAGCTGTAGCCAAGCAAAACACAAAGGCTAAGAAGGGAGCAATGCAGCTACAACAATTAGAATCAACGTCTAGTCATCGCACTCCCTTGGGTCAAATTACGAAAGAGCAAGATATACAGCCAAACCACGCAGTCACTAGGTATGTTGCAGGGTTTTCAGATATTTCGTTAGTCAAGAATAAATGCCCAGCAGAACTGACGAAAGGTATTATTAAAAAAGAAATGGATCACGTTCTTACTGATTCCACGGAAACTTGGACCGTAAAACTGTCACGAGGAGAATTGGTTTTTGTTACAGACCCGTTTTTTGACTTAATCAAAGTGCTGAAACAAAGATCAAATAAAATTTATGTAACTGATGCTGCAAGAATACGAAAGCAGAATCTCAAAACCACTGCACTAAAACAAATCCTAGTCAATACTGAAGTTAATCGTAGGTGGCAACTACTTTACGCAAAGCCAGACAATAAAAGATGGTTGTCAAAAGTCATAAATGTATTTTTAAACACCAGGGGGAAATGTTTTGTCAATGATTTGTTAGAACTTTATCAATACAACTGTAAAGAAGCTATCAAAGCGAAAAAGGCCCTACGTAAAAGCCTGAAAGACAAGAGAAAGGAAACTCAGAATACATGCTCTCCAAAGAAAGTGAAATCCTCTCTAAAGAAAGTGAAGAGCTCTCCAAAGAAAGTGAAGCGTTCACCCAAGAAAGTAACGATTAGGAAAAATGTTAAAAAAACCACTTTAGACAAAGATGTGTCAATGGAAATCCCTACTCTACACATTCTTGATATACCCTGTTCATCTCAAACATTGATTTCTGTAGATGGATGTTCAGAAAATAGCTTTTTAAACGGCGATCCCAATATAAATTTTTTTAAAGAGTTTTTACCCCCGAACATTATTTGTGAAAGTGAGTCAGTGATGACGCCACCCACTATCCATATTCCAGACAACAGTGTTCCTATTTCAAAAGGGTCTAAGATTAAGGACTCTCAATATCTTTTTTTAAATGACGATGAAGATCTCGATATCTTTATGGAATTTTTACCACCAGAAATCAAAGACACCTGTATGTACAAATAGATAATTGTGATAGCCTTATTTATTGTTTTTGTTTCTTAAATATTTATGAAAGGTTTGACAGGTTGTTGATATTAAAGAGAATAAATTGTATTTATAAAACATGGATTTCCGATATTGTGCTAATCAAATGTTTACATTCTATTCATGAATAGATGTGTTGCCATTTACAGCTTCTACAACCAGGCCTTGTAAAGATTTCAATCTATCCATATTGGCCTCAAAAAGTGCGACAGAGGGATTACAATTTCGACCACCTGAACACCGTTGCCTCCCAAAATATTGTTCTAGAGGGTCCTGGTTTAGATGTCCGGTCAGTACAAACTGAGCACCTTTTTGTAAGAGAAACTTTACAATCTGTACTGTTGAAAGAGCTATAATAAGAACATTTAATATCAGTTTCTGTAATGCATCATCTATTCTTAAGGAGAAATGTTACCAGTAATTCTTAAGCCTTCATGTGTTTCCCGACTTAAAAGCATCCTGTCTCTGTCTGCTTTAGAAAAATCACCAGGTCGACTCGCAACATCTGCTTCCCATTCATTCAAGTACTTCATAAAATCCCCTTCTAGCCACTATAAAAACAATTAAAATTTACTGTTACAGCAAAGTTTGAAAAATTTTAAATGATTTGCTTACTTTTAAACCCTCGTCATTAAAGCACTTATACGGACTCTTGTTTGGTTTTCGTTTCCGTGAGGCTTCATTGCAATTTTTTACATTACATAAATCGAAGAACGTATTAAATGTTCGAATAAATTTAACAGTTTCTAAATATTTTCTCTGTCCAAAAAGAGTTTCTATAGCAAAGGCGACAGTTTCACTTAAAACTTGTGTGGCATAATTCACCTTCATCTTAGAATAGGAATTTAGAAATACGTGACCATAAGATAGTTTAGAAGCGTGCTTAAATTCGCCTCTCATTCTTAGTTGAGCATAATAAAGCCGCAAAATCACATTCCACGAGATATCTGAACCATTTTTCCACATGTTTCGAGAACTTGAATTTCCACCACTGTTATTAAGACAATTGCGTACAGTTTTTATTAGATGAGGTGGGTCAGAAATGAAAAAATGTTTCTCTCTTCATCTGTGGCGTGTATGTTTGGTGTAAAAAATGGAACTAAACTATCTTCTTTAGAACTGGCACACATGCGAAAGAACTTCCTATTTGTTGAGGCCCCATCACCCACGATAGCTAAAATTCTGAAACCATTATTCTCCAACACGCTGATGGTCTCCCAAATGACAGAATACAGTTCTGCACTAGTGGCACCCTTGGTCGGAAAATGGGCAAAAGGAATCTTGACGTTGCTTGTTATACCCCTAAGCATCAGTTGCAAAATACTAGAAGCAAGAGGGGGTGTAGTATTTCCCAATATTTTACGTTCAATATCATTTAGCGTAGCGTGATGTTCATCCACATCAATAAAGCCTGTCAAACAACCAGTGTCTTTGTCGCAAATTAAATCAGTTTTGATTGACATTTCATCCAGCAGAAGTGCAAAATACTTCTTGTGCTCTGGTAGGGCGTGTATGTTCGTCAATTCTACCATTTCTTTAATTGCATCTGCATTGAGGCCACTTTTATTAGTTGCTGTGTGACTATGATTATACAACGTTCTCATTGAGGGTAGAATTGTAAGTCCTGATTTCTTCAAGGCATCATATGTCGACTTGGATTTATTCTTAATGTAGGAGCACCATTTTAGAAAGTGGCTAACCCATCTCATGCCATATTTGCTCCGTTCCAAAGCTCTCAATTGTTGTCTCACGAAAAGAGATATGAAAGGTGAACTTTTCTCCTTTTTCAATTGCTCTTAGAAAAGTTGTTTCAAGGACGAAATAGTTCTCTGGTCTTTGTCAGAGAGAATGAGTTTGCGTTTGACTACCTTCTTTGCCTTTGGAGCATTAGTCTTAGCTTTGTTACGCAAACGTAAAGTTCGTAAACTGGATCGGTACAAGCGACAAGCAATACATCTTTTCCTGGTAATGTTATGAGAGTTTCACAGCGGTTACTATATATGGTGTTTAAACTATGCGAATAATTGCTTGCTTTACGGTGCTTATTTAATGCTGTCGCTTTGTAAAGGGTTATGTAATCTTTATCAGGGTTGCCAGGGGAAATTTTAAAATTATCAACTTTAACTAAAAATTCATAAATGTCACTATTGCTCTTGATATTTAAGTTTCTGTCAACCTTTTCAGGTGGTATGCCTTTACCCAAAGCAGTAAGTTCCGCAGCAATAATTTCAGTGTTAGTAAACTTGCAAGACAAAACTATTTTTCATAGTGATGCTTAGTAAAGACTGCACTCTCGTCTACCATTTCCAATGACCATCCACGTGGGGCAGATAATCGATTCAAATCTAAATTCTCATCTTCACATAACTTTAATAAAACAGTAATGGTTTTTTAGTTGCAAATAGTGTTATTATTAAGCTTATGTACTTACATGGAGGTTGTTATTTCTATTGACTGTTTTCTCTTCACTTGAACGAACCTCATTGTTCGTGCCCTCTTCATCACATATCTTCATTAAAATAGTATGGACAATTTTAGTTGCATCAGAAGCAAATGAACTTCTGTTTACATTAAATGCTATTATTTATTTACTTACATGAACCTTGTTAATCCCTTCACCTTCTGTATTGTTGTCACTTGGATGAACCTAAAAGATTTGTTTGTGTTTCAAATATGATTTTGTAACGAAAAAATATATGAACTATATTATTACCAGTGATAATGGTGGGAAAATAAACTCTGGATCTGAGAGGCTGGCAAAAGGAATTGGATCTGGAGCATCTTCAGATGGACCACTTAAATTATGAAAATGCCTCGAACAAATATATGTTCCTCGAGAGACATCTGATATCTTGAAATCAGGTCGACCACAGGCGTCAACCCACCTTTGAGCCTTAGCAAATTCCTTTTTCACTGATGGGAACTTTATAACGTATACTCCGGGAGCTCCATTCACCTGCCTATTTGTTGAGTTTTCTTTGGACGTACAGACAACGTATTTGCATGATTTTCGATGAGGCATGGTTCGTAAGCCTTGGCTATTTTCTTTATATCTGTATATCATTAAACATTACTAACTTTAATTATCCTTCAAAAAAACAGTAAATATTTACCATTTATTAAGGTACATCCACGTTATTAAGTTTTTACATAAAGGTAAATCACGTTTAAATTAACGGAATAATAATTAAACCACCGAGTAGCACAGGCTAAACACTACCTTTTAAGCGGAAACGTATGACTTAAAGTGTCTCCAGATGGCACCAGTCGCGTTCGAAATCGCGAACCCTTATTGGATAATTGTTCAACCAAAAGTGTTTGAGGGCAAACTTTAAAATTAAAGGAGTGTCATGTGACCGGAAATTGACCAGGCCAGTTTTAGCGACGCAGCCTACTTGTTTGAGCTACATTATATTTAGCACTGTCAAGGGCAAGAGCTTCCACTCCCTATTATAAATTCTTTCTGCTTTCAGTTGGTAATTTCACTACCAGTCCTTAAAAGTAATTATGCAGAAGAGAAGCTTGGAGGATAGCTTTTCACTTTAAAGAGTCTTGTCAACATAGAAAGACACCTGGAGAATTTTCGCTGGTTTCACACTGAGTTTAGTCCACGCATCACGGATTATGTAACGTAAGATTGTAAGAGTTTTGGAACATAACGAGGAATATCATTTTCTCGTCGTTGATCTTCCCTCTTTTTCAAATCAATTATTTGATCCCATCCAAAATTAATACCATGATTTTTAAAGCTTCTGGCTTCACCTTCTTTTGACGCAAATGCTGCATTTATAAGGCTTATCAACTCGTGTGACGGGCAGATAATCCAGTAAATGAAATGGTCTGGCCGCAAGAAAGGATTTTTGAACCATGGTTTAATCTCCACATCCACCTCTTCAGTTCTTGGGTTTACTTTTACGCCATAAGCTCGATTGAACTTTTGCGTAAGTTTTATTAAATTGAGATTAGAACTAGCTCCGTCGCACATAACAACGGGCACTTTAAATCCTACTGCATGAAGAGCACCCAAAACATCCAGTAAGCAAGCGGAAATAAAATGGCTATTAGTGGTTTTTTCGCAAGAAAAGTATGGGCACACTATATCATAATCTGACGTCAGATCTGGCCACAAAAATTGCAGCTTTTGGAATAGTTTGCTCATCACTTAATTGATCATAAATGTCATCAAGTGTTCCCAAGTCTCTAGGAGACAATGCCAAGCCAATCAACTTGTGATTCTTACTAATCCAGGCTAAGTTCGGAGCAACATTGACCTCGTCGAATATTAATATGCCATCTCCTCTGGGCTGTTTCAGTCCTCTTGCTACTTGTTCTTTTACAAAAGCATCATAACAAGCTCTTTTCCTTCTTTCGTGATTCCAAATTCACTCCTGGCTCGTCGATGTGCTTCGACATTTTTTTCTCGACGCTCTTCCAACTTGGAAGCTTCAAAATTTTGAAGCTTTGAAGAGCCATGTAAGCGGATTTGCTACGGCATGCTAAGGCTTGGGCTAGTCGATAAGTAATGGCACTAAAACGGTTTCCTTTGCTTCCAAATGCTAACAAAAACAAGATTATCAGTGGTCATAGAAGGCATCAGTAGTCATATTTTTTAAACTCACAATTTCGTTCTTGATCTTTTTGAAACTCTGCTAAATCTTTTTTTTTCTTGTTTCCTTGTTTCATTGATCCATGCGGTTTTCGTCATATTTTCTTATTTCCTCATCATTTTCAGCTGACAAAGTTGAAAACACGTTTTCCAGCTCCTCTTCGAAATCTTTGTTAATTATTCCTGCCACTTGGCTCATTTCTTCATTCTTTTTTTCGCTCCAATTTAATTTTAGTTTTTCATATTTTTCATTTAAATTTACATTTGTCTGATACAATCTGTGCTTTCTCAATGCTTAAAGTTTTAGAGTAACGCGCTACATAACGGCAATTAGTGCAGGTGTAAGTTCCTGTTTCAGCATCAGATAATTTAGCAGTGACAGTAGGTTTAAATCACACCCAAAAATCTTGAGCCATGACATGTTCCGGCACTGAGGATTTAAAAACTTTTGTTGGTGTAAATGGAAGTGTTTTCAAGTAGGAGACAGTGTCTTCAGGAACACCAGGACAAAATACATAATACTTTTGTATTAGACCCTGGCAAATCTCACTGGCAACGTCATCTAGAATTTTCCCATTTTCAAAAAGGTTTTTTTGTAACTAGGCCACGGAAGAGAAGAAATAACGAGGCTTCCCTATTTTTGTTGACAATGACTTGAATCGGTTCAGTTCCATGATTATGAAGGAAAATACCATTCCTCGTTACTTGGAAATAAACCTAGTTTAAAAATATTCAAATTTGAAATTAATGCAATTATACAAAATGTCTATTAAATACCTGTTAATTTTGCCAACCACTCTTCTTTGTACAACAGATGGTATCGCTTTTATTTCAATGAGAGTTGAGCCATGACTCAATCAATCTAAATCTTTCAGCGAAAGTTTGAGTATCTGTTATACTGGCCTTTTCCCTTTGATCCACAGGATGCTTAAAATTAAAATTGAGATTACTTAAGAGGGATAAACGACTAAAATAAGCACTGGATTAGCAAACGTTACTATTTTGTATCAAATTAAAAGCTTCTCTACCAACTAGTAATAGCACCAAGACTGCCTGTTTTACAAATCAAAACCATTCAACGGCCAAGGCTTACCTTTTCAATATTTATTTCACCAGATTATTTTTTTCATTCGTAGCTGGAGGACATCCATTAGACTCAACTAATGATTGATGACTTCTTTTTCCCAATTTTTCTCGTCTGTCGTATGTGCACCGCCATTTTATTTTTTCTTTTTTTTTGGGCAAGGTCGAACTATTTTCTATCTTAGTTGTCAGTCCTCAACCACTTTAGTTATCTCCTTAGTGAAGCGCGAAACCAAGACGTTTCAGATTTTTAACGTGGCGTCTGTGGCTTGATAGAGGCTTCCCTCCGAAGGAGGTTTAATTATAGGCTTCTGATATATGCAAAAAGTGCCATAACATCTATCAAGCATTATTACGACAAAGATTCGATAATCGATTATGAATTATCGCCTTTCTAACCGAAGTTGCCATATTTTGAATAAAGGCTGGTTACTCGTGACCTATTCATCCGAATTGAATTTGGTGAAAAACATGAATCGACCGCAAGGAATCTGAAAATCCAATATTTTCAAAGTTGAGAACTTTGACAATTCCAATTTCCGGTATAAGTATGCAAAGGACAACTCTGAAACGGGTAAAATATGAAAGAGGAATACAAAACTATTATAACGCGCTTTATTTTAGAGCGCTAGATTGAATAGTTCTTGAAATATAGTAAAATATGTGCGAAAACTGCAACGTGCAAAGACAATTTAACAGTCTGTACTGTTGGTCCATGAGAGGTATACCTGCAGAATTAAGTGAGATCGTAACAAATGAAATTCTAGTAATAAACTTATAATCTACTTGCCATTTCCAAGAGAGACAAAGATTATAAATGTACTTTGCATTTCATACGCTTCAAATATATTGATAATATAGTTTTTTCCCAAAAGTTCTATTTGCCTTTTGAATATACTAAATGACTTTCGTTTCGAGAAAACTTAACCCGAATTGGAAAAATGGATCACTTAGCGAAATGAAAAGCAGTTACCTAAAGCCGGCATAAATTTATAACACGCGAAACTGTTTTTGTCCTAAACTTAATTAAATATTTATCTTGATTAAAATCGCTTAAAATATGAAATGCTTTCGTTTAACACAATGCTTATGACCAATAGGCGTAAGAAATCGATGCTTAATGCATTAGTACAAATGCTTAAAGTTTTGCCTTTTAGCGAAATTAAAGCGTTAGGTGAAGGTCTTTCGCAAATTTTAAACAGACGCTCTCGAGAAAAGTAGCAGATTATCACGTATCCCGAACCCGTCGGAGAAAGCTAGAAAGATTTGCTCGAGCTCTCGGATCAATTCTGCGGGTTAAGTTAGGTAACGTCAAATAAAATCAAACGGTAAGTTTATAAAATGCTTAAATTCTATAACAAACCCTCTTCACTTCATAAATCGCTTCAAATTCCCCCAGTGTTTCCTAATGTGGCCAGTTAACAATAATTGATAAGAGAAAGCGCAATTACGTAAACCTTTGGTGGAAGCCTCGCCATTGTGTGGCCAGATTTTTCTCGTAACCCTATCCGATCACGGAGTGCATGTTAACCCTATCGATGATAATGGATTAAAAGCCGACGATACGTTCGGGCACAATTGATTAACGTTACCATAAGATTTTTCAAAGAGTTTTAAATCAATTCGCAGCTTTAACTTTGTAATGTGCTTTATTGATCTTCAAAGGGAATGAGTAAGAATATCTTAACGTAATGTCTGGTAGATTTAATGATTTTTAAGCGACCATAACTCAGGTACTACCAAGATGGAATTTACTATAAGAAGGCGCAAAAAGGCGTCCGGTGCGCGCGTGATTGTAGACAATCCCCCCTCATGGGTGAGGGAGGCTGGAAACCAAGGCGGGACTTAATATTTTATCTTACTCTATGTTTTCCACCATGTATCTCTTTTACCTTTTTGTTAAGCCTTGGTTTGGTTTTTGGAACTCACGAAATCATAAGTATAATACACTTGATTCGATTTATAAATAATTATAGAACGAACGGTTTTCACGCAGAGACACGTATTCAAAATCCATTAAGATAGGTTCAAAACCTTTAACTATCTTCTTAATCCACCTTATTCCCTTTCGCCGGAAATTAGGCTTAGCTCGGGATTCATGGGGATGAGTAAAGGGAAGAAATTAGTCTGTCGTCTGCTACATAAGCCAAAAATATGTGCTGTAGCGGACGACAGACCAATTTCTTCCCGTTACTCACCCCCATGAATCCCGAGCTAAGCCTAACTTCCGGCGAAAGGGAATAAGGTGGATTGCAATTAAAAACCATTTCCTATCCGCTTCAGCACCGCTGGCAGCCTCCATTTTCTGTTTACTTTGCTCGAGGTGGGGCTTACTTATCAACTAACAACAGCGTACGAGTAGAAGCGTAAAATCTAGTGACTTAGGCATTCTTACAGTAAATTAATTCTTGGTACTACACACCGTATCTTCATCTCGTTTTTTTGTTCTTAATTTAGAATGACTTCGCTAGGGTATCATGGAGTTCCAGTTGTATTAGCTATTTTATTTAATTTTAAATATAATGCCAAAACGAAAACATGCAAAGGCAAACATTCGCCAACGTAATTTTTCTGAGTGTTGGCTCTAAATCAAACAGCCCAAACGTTTTGATTTACATTTTCCAATTTTCAGCTAGGTGTGGCTATATAACCAAACCTAGTGCTAGCGATTGGGTTTTATCTGTCTCTGTGTGTGAAACCGATTAATGAAAGTTCGGCCATCACAAAAAACAACATGTTAGATATAAGCAAACTACTAATTTCGCTCTTTTTGGACGTAAATTTTAAAACGAAGCACCTTTTTCTTAGTGACATGGCTAAATCTATGAGGCTTCACCTTAAATGAACGCTCTAATGTAATGATCAATATTCTGTCCGCAAAATTGAGCTATTTTCCCAGTTTTCGTTGCTCTTAACAGCCGAATATGAAACATTGTTACCCATTCATACCCAATAGTTTCGGCCTCAAAGCTGCACATACAAATTAGTGCAAAAATTGAAAGACGAAAATGAATTTCATTCTCAATACAATGAATATAATTTAATATTAAAAAAAATCGGTTATTCACTTAAGTCAAATTGCGAATTTAGAATATAGTTCGAAAACAACAAGCGAGTGAGCACTTAACGTAATTGATTTGGCTATGGCTTACTCAGTTTCAAACGTCCGGAGAAACATTGGCCTTTAAAATTTTTAAATATTATATAATAACCAACTATGTATATTTCTTATGATGTTATTTTTATGTTATGTTGATTACATAGACGTGAAAGAGTGTCAGATCGGTTAGCGTAACAAATGGAATTGAGTGGACCAGACTTTGCTAATGGGGACAACTGCTACAACCGAAATACCGTATTAGTCAACGCAGATAGAAGATTTTTCGCCATTATTAGTGGAAAGGGGGGGGGCTTTATGCTACGGGTCTTCATTGTCTACTTTGGCTTCATTTTGATTGAAATAAGTTACCAAGCGCCTAGCAATGGTGAATTTAGTTACCAAGCACCTACCAATGGCGAATTAAGTTACCAAGCGCCTAGCAATGGTGAATTTAGTTACCAAGCACCTACCAATGGCGAATTAAGTTACCAAGCGCCTAGCAATGGTGAATTAAGTTACCAAGCGCCTAGCAATGGTGAATTTATTTACCTACCAATGGTGAATTAAGCTACCAAGTGCCTACCAATGGTTAATTAAGTTACCAAGCGCCTACCAATGGCGAATTAAGTTACCAAGCGCCTACCAATGGCGAATTAAGTTACCAAGCGCCTACCAATGGCGAATTAAGTTACCAAGCGCCTAGCAATGGTGAATTTAGTTACCAAGCACCTACCAATGGCGAATTAAGTTACCAAGCGCCTAGCAATGGTGAATTTAGTTACCAAGCACCTACCAATGGCGAATTTAGTTACCAAGCACCTACCAATGGCGAATTAAGTTACCAAGCGCCTAGCAATGGTGAATTTATTTACCTACCAATGGTGAATTAAGCTACCAAGTGCCTACCAATGGTTAATTAAGTTACCAAGCGCCTACCAATGGCGAATTAAGTTACCAAGCGCCTACCAATGGCGAATTAAGTTACCAAGCGCCTACCAATGGCGAATTAAGTTACCAAGCGCCTAGCAATGGTGAATTTAGTTACCAAGCACCTACCAATGGCGAATTAAGTTACCAAGCGCCTAGCAATGGTGAATTTAGTTACCAAGCACCTACCAATGGCGAATTAAGTTACCAAGCGCCTAGCAATGGTGAATTTATTTACCTACCAATGGTGAATTAAGCTACCAAGTGCCTACCAATGGTTAATTAAGTTACCAAGCGCCTAGCAATGGCGAATTAAGTTACCAAGCGCCTACCAATGGCGAATTAAGTTACCAAGCCCCTACTTTTGGCGAATTAAGTTACCAAGCGCCTACCAATGGCGAATTAAGTTACCAAGCGCCTACCAATGGCGAATTAAGTTACCAAGCGCCTACCAATGGCGAATTAAGTTACCAAGCCCCTGCTTTTGGCGAATTAAGTTACCAAGCGCCTACCAATGGCGAATTAAGTTACCAATGCCTACCAATGGCGAATTAAGTTACCAAGCGCCTACCAATGGCGAATTAAGTTACCAAGCGCCTACCAATGGCGAATTAAGTTACCAAGCGCCTACCAATGGCGAATTAAGTTACCAAGCGCCTACCAATGGCGAATTATGTTACCAAGCACCTACCAATGGCGAATTAAGTTACCAAGCGCCTACCAATGGCGAATTTAGTTACCAAGCGCCTATAAATGGTGAATTAATTTACGGTTGAACAAATATGAAATGACTTAAATTTTAATTAAATTATGACTGAAGTACAGATATTATAAAAAATGTTTTGGTTTAAACCAAGTCTAAACAAGACGGCCCAAGGGCTCGTAATAGTACCCACATCGTACGAGTGAATAGCCTCCTCTATAGCCTACCCTAATGAGTTGATAACCCCTCTCTACCTTACCCTAATGAGTGAATGGAGTTCCTTTTAAGCTAAAAACTAACGATAACGAAAGCGCAGGCGAAACCTCCGGTCACAACTACTACAACTACTACTATTACGGCTCGGGCCAAACTAAGAGGCTATCGTATACTACGATGTGGCTAAAAAGAGAAAAAAATTAAAAACCCTTAAGGGGGAGGACAACTGACCTAAAGTTCGAATCTTTTTCAAACGATGGCGCTCAGATCTGCGGGGAATAACACAATTCTATCCCCCGTGTAGTAGGTATTATAGTGGATATTTAGAAGTTTTCCTCCTAAAAGCCATCCCTATACCGGCATTCAGTTAACTATTTATTATTATTCAACGCTTTACTAACGCCGATAGAAATAACTGTCATGAAGGCTTTAATGTATTGAACATAAGATGAGACGAACCTGATCTCGCATCTTTGAAAATGGGGAATTTTTTTTTCCAAGCGCGGTTAAGATTACCAGTGAAAGGGAAAGGGCGTGCGTTACTGATCAGGGATAGATAGCGACCTGAACAAGAGGGATGTTCACCTCGACATTTTTCATTAAGGGGGAAGACCACTGAAGACAACCCAAAATAGTTCGAGTCCAGTGTTCAAAATAATAGCCCCATACGGATAAAATTTTACTCACTTATAGTTTAAACCCTCTCCTAGCGATTAAAATAGTTTTCATTATTTTTGACTCAATATTTAGGTCAGAATATTTTTTTCCCGCTGGTGAAGTTTTGGCTGTAGTTATTCAAGACCAGCTCTTACAATTCAATACCTAATTTTTTGCCTAATATGTCATTCGAAAGACAATTTTGAGCTGTATCGATTAAAAAAAATTCAATTAAATCCGTCCACCTGACCTGTGAACACCTGAGAATGTTACGGGAATTTTATCTTTGGATAGCACAATTTCTTTCATTGACCACCATTACGCGAGTGGTTTGCCCCTCGCGTGACACCGTTACCCCCTTTTCAATAGAAACGCTTGTAATATCTGTAAAATTTCTTTTCTTGAAAGTACAATACCTATAAAACTAGAGCTGTACTTCTCTTCCCTATTGAAAGTACATTTAGTATAGCTTTGAAGGCACTGAAGTATTCATCTGAAACATGGTGACATTTAAGAGGGTCTGAACTAGGCCTAATGCACAATAAATGTAGCGCTATTCGAAAGAAGGGATAATTTGAGCGTCAGATAAGGTGTGAGTCTTGCTCCTAAAATGTACACGTAGTTTACGGTTAGTGAACCTTTGGATCATTTTAATAAAGTAATGGCAGTGCTGCGTATGCAAACATCATACTTTTTTCCCTTAGCTCAGTGTCATCGCCCTACTGGGCGCGTACAGTATCCCCTCTTACAAGAGCGAGCCCAGATGGAGGGATACACCGTCTACGCCCCTCTCTACCGCCACTAGTAGTCAATTTTGTTACAACGAGATCAGTTTTTAATTTATTTAGCAGCAAAATATTTCCTTAAGCTGCATTTTCATGGTAGCGTGTAGCGGAAAAAAATCAGCTTGTAGCGTAAACGTAATCTAAAAATCCGTTAACGCTAACATATTTGCTAATTTCATGAACGCTTTTAAACATGGCGCGTAGCGTATTTTTACGAAGATTTAGCGGATATTGAGAATACGCGCGTATCAGATCGAGATATATATTTTCGCTTGAGCTAACTTTATCAGCTTGACGTAACAGCCCCGTGATCTTCCTGCAACCAATCAGCAGTAGGGGTTGGAGAGAGATCGAAAAAGAGCTCAGCAGCCTGTCACTGTGGTACGGATTTTTTTTCGGGACCGTCGGTTTTTTTAGGAAAATAAAATTTAGAACTAGAAAAGTGTCAATAGTTTATTGTAAACTTATATTATGGCTAGTAAAGCCTTGAAGGATGCGAGACTTGAGAAACGAAATTTAATAACTGAACAGAAAGAGAAACCTATCGAAGCGGTATTATGCGTGGTCATGTTGTCTCATAGCTTTCAACTGAAAACGACAAATATGTTACGAAGATTAAAATCATTGGTTTATTTGCTCATACTCAAATTTACCAGTGTTGTATTATGCCCTTCTCTATTTCTTTTCCTCCAAATAGGATGAACCCACCATCTTTTCTTGCCGTATTTTTTTGGTAGGCACCCGATTCAGTACTAGCAAAGCAATCAATAATAATTTCTTGCGCAAAAGAGCGTTTAAAAGATTCTTCCGATTTCTTTGCTTTTGAACCGCCATCTTTAAAAACCTTCAATAATGAACTTTCAACAATATGCTAGCGCTGGTGTACTCCTCGCGCCAGCTCTCTCAAAAGCATGAAAATAACCACGCGCTCAAAGTTCCTCAGACTTTAGCGGAAACGCAAATTACGCGCGTATTCCGAGCTCCAGCGCAAAACCAATTTTCGCTCACGCCCACGATAACAACTCGGTACACGCTACCATGAAAATGCAGCTTAAGACTTTATATCGCTAACCAACTTCGAAATTAAAATGTATGTGGCAACAGAGTTAAGTCTTCCTTAATCACCCCTAAGAAAAAATCAAGTTAATCGAAAAGAAAAAGACCACCAAGTTCTTAGTCGTAAAAAGCGTCATCGACATTATAGGAAGAAATATTACGGCAATACTAAGTATCAGACAACGACCACATCTCTATTCGACGCCAGACCGTTTGTGAGCCAAACAAAATGTAGAGAGGAAGGCTAGCAGTTTAGTTTCACTCGTTACTTGACTAACTCGGCTAATTTCAGAGGGCCTGACTGCACTGCAGTTAAAGCTGAGAGAGGGGGAGGAAATATCTCTAGCCCTTTAAGTGGAAGCTATCTATATTTAGAATAATAAAATAACATAAAAATTGCTTTAAATTAATCTAAATCGATTAAAACTGGTTGTATGACCATTTCTGACTACCTTTAATTATTAAAAATCATTTAGTAAAGTAAATATTATTTGAACACCCGGGAGAGGGTCAGTGAGGCCTAATTTCAAGAAGGATAAACTAGAATTTTGTTGGTGATAAGCGGGAATAGCCCCGAAATCCACGAGCAGCAAAATTCTTTGACGAAGCGAATGAAGCCTTTCAAAATCGCATTCACAGTCTCCCGTATTAACCCCTCCCCTCGGTAGTTCTGTACAACAAAATCTCGCTGCGGGGGCCAGCCGACCAGTTTTACCTTTTCCCGTCGTTCCGCCAGTCTTTATACCAGCATAGAAGGAAAACTTCTACATAGTATGAAAAGTTCAGAGTTTAGCCTATACCCGGATAGGGTGCCCTCTAGGAATTAAGTATTGAAGCTGTCTAAATTTGAAGTTTTTCTGGTGCAGCTCTTTTATTAGTGGACGGATTTAATTGAAAATTATTTTAAACGATACAGCTCAAAATTGTCTTTCGAATGACATATTGGACAAAACATTAGGTATTGAATTGTAAGAGTTGGACTCGAATAACTACATCCAAACTTCACCGGCGGGAAAAAATATTCGGACTTAAATATTGAGTTAAAAATAATGAAAAATAATTTTAATCGTTAGGAGAAGGTTTGAACTATAAGTCAGTAAAATGTTATCCGTATAGGGCTATTATTTTGGGGACTGGACTCGAACTAAAACGGGCTATTTTGATCCGACCCCATAGATTAAAAGGTACCTCGCTCCACATCGCCCAAACTTAAGGATAAAATCTCGGAGTTTCTATCAAGACTCTATGGCTCAGTGGTAGAATGTCTTACTACTGCGTGAGCGACCCGGGTTCGAATCCAGGCTGCGATCTGAAAAATTTTTAATTAAAATTAAATCTCCAACGGAGCCCAGCTACCACTATGGGTGGGTTGTGGTAATATAATAGAGTTCCTTTTAAGCTAAAAAATAACGATAACGGAAGCGAAAACTCCGGTCACAACTACTACTACTATTACGGTTCAGGTCAAACTAAGAGCCTCATCGTATACTACGATGTGGCTAAAACAAACGATATGACTGACGTTTATCAATTGTCTGAAGTTAAGATATTGAAATTTTTTAATGACTTTTTTCATTGAATCCGTAATCACTATTTGATTCAATCAACTGATAATACTATTAATCGATCTATTCCTTCTAAATTAATTGAAAAACTACATCTCCGAAAACATTTTATCATAAAATTTATTATTTTTAAGGGATTTCGTGTCGAGGATGATATTTTGTAAGCACTTTGACAGACATAGTATTGCTAGCAGGTTAATTTTTCAAGATTGCTGCGAAAGAAATTTCCATCTGTTATAAGTTTCTGAGAAGACTGAGTTCAAGAAAATATGACAATTTATTTTGCTGAGACTAATTAATAAAATAATGTCGTCTACATAAGAAAAAGCAACAACCTTGGTCCTGTGTGGTTTTTTTAGTTGGTAGCTCTCCTTTTATGTGCTGGAAAAATATGAAATAGATAAATTTTAGGGAATAGATTAACTAAAACGAAGAACTCGGTACCAATGACTTGTTGAGGAATTAATGAGGAAAATTGCTAAATTTATTTTGAACTATGCAAAGAAGGTCACACTAAACACCGAACATCCATGCTCAAATTTTCCAATATATAAAATTTTCCAATCACCAGTGGTTTCAGTGTATATGTCATCTGAGCCGTCGTGACACACTTAAAGGGATACTCTCAATGTTTTCCGACTAGTACAAGACGAGGGTAGTTTTAGGTAAAAAAATGTGCCTAACATTATGTGTGCCAAAAGAAAAATCAAATTTAAACGTTTAAAATTTGTCAAAATTGTTACAGGTAATGTCCAAAAGCCCCACATTTTTATGCTATTTTGGCATAAGCTTAGGTTCGATGTATAATAATGGTATGGCTTTATTTTAGCCTAATGGCCCTAATCTAAGCTTTAACGTTTTTTTGTAATTAAACATAGTAAAGCTATTACTTTGAACACCAAAATTACAGTGAAACTATTTACCTTCCTTTATAACTTTCAAAGCATCTATATCGAAATGAGAAATATTAAATTGGCGAAAATGGAAAATAGTATGATAACTACTTTTAGGAGTAAATCTACTATGTCTCCAAGTGAGAGGAGGGTAGCTGGGGTAATGTAGGTGTTTCGCTCGTGTTTTTGCCGAACGACTATAGAGTGGGTAGAGATGTGAAATTACCGTAATTTTTGAAAACGGTAATTTACCGGGTAAATTACCAATAAATTACCGGTAAATTACCGATTGAAATTTTGGGAAAACAAAATTACCGTTTAGTCAGTAATTTTTGGTAATTTATATTTTCCTGTGCTTACAATGCATTACTTAAAACAAAGTTAAATTGTGAGAACTATCTGACTCCTTTATACGTATTTGCGGCTTTTGCTACCAAGACGGCAGGCGTGGCCTTTCTAATCTGATTTCTAATTAAAGATTTATTAAAAGACTAATTTCTAGCGCAACATTGTAAGTACTGGCTAGCGAATAGCGCCTGGTGAGTCATTTTGGAAGTAAGCACAGAAATAATTGATCATTTAAGTGTAAAATGTACAATTAATGCGTAATAAAAATGTTTGGTAATTTACCGCCGTAATTTACCGGTAAATTACCATTGTAAAATTACGGTAAGATATAAAACGCTAATTTACGCGGTATTTGGTAAATTACCATTGGTAGGGAGTGTGTTGAGGGATCAATATTGAATATATTAAATATTCTACTGACTTTCTTAAAAGAGCAAGCGATCTCTGACATAATTCGTAACCAAAATTTAAATAATTTTTATGGCGGATGCATAATCTCAGCAACATATAACCGATGTAAACTTCTTCTAAAGCAGAGTTGGAAATTTCACAAGCCAGAAACAATTAAAACTATGTTTGTCAAGGTGCTTACAAGTTATTGAACATCGACACGAAAACCCTTCATAGTAAGGAATTTAATTGTGAAATGTTTTCACAAAATGAAATTGTCATTGAAACCTTTTTCAAGCAATTTAAACGAAATAAAAAGATTAACTTTAAAATCGGTTAATTAGATTAAATTGTGACTAATAAAAATAAAGAAAAAGTGCAATATCTGTCAATTGATAAACCTCACTCATACTATTAGGTTTTTCGGCCTTGGTCCAGACCAAGAACTCTTTTTATAATCTATGCCACATCAGTCTTAATTTCAATTGTGTTGGGAATGTGACTTGTGTTATAGCCCTTACCAAAATGAAATGTGCTATAATCTATTTAGCAAGCTCTCAGTAAAATTATACTTCCAATCAGCTTATGTAAATTCCCTCTAGGAGGATCAGGCGTGCATTGATTAAGATTAAAGGAAAGGCAACCTAGCCTAATATAAAATTATCCCTAACCGTATCCAAATCTAACCTTACCTGATCTATCAAATCATAAATCAAATAGGTGTTAGGTTGCCAATTTATACTATTCATGATCAATACATATTCTTGATTATTATATACAATTTCTCCTAAAATATTGAACTTACAGTTTTGAAAACCTGTGGGACACCACAGAAAATCCGAGAGAGTATTCTTTCAGTAGGGTATAAACGCTCGCTAAAAGTGGCCGTATGTAAATGTGGTATAGCTAATTTTTCACAGCTACTCTTTGATATTCTATGAGAGCGGTAGCTCTCTTAGTTAGGACTTCATACTGACTTTAAAGGGATAGAATCAAGGTTTCCCGACTAGTACAAGATGAGGGCAGTTTTTGGTAAAAAATGTGCCTAAAATTATGTGTGCTAAAAAAAATCGAATTAAAACGTTTAAAATTAAGAAAAGTACGTTAGATATTTTGAAATTCAAACTAGCCGCGAAATGCCGCCCAACTTGTTTTTCACACAGTGACGTTGCTAATGTCTCTTGATTCATTGGTTGTTTGGATATAGGAGAATGTAGGGAGCTCTAGACTAGGAGCATGAATAGGAAGGAGACACCGACTTACGTTAAGAAATAGGCGCGTTTTCTCTCGTTTTGCGGGTCTCAGACGAGGAGAGTGACTGAGCTTTAACGCGCAGGCGCGTGATCTCGCCAGATCTCGCGACTCTGTAGTCTGCTTAACCTCGAATTTGTTTCACTAAGCCTTATCGGACTGGGGATTTTTTTAGCGATAGATCTATCGGGTGGCTGAGTTAGTTTTCATCATTACACTAAACATACACAAACTATATTAATACATTATACCTTGCCCTATTTAAAGATATAGTTTCTTACCATCCAGTCGATAACCCTATAATAAAGGTACTAATCCGCCGTTAAAATGACACGAACATACATAATGTCGTTTAGAAATATTCTCGGGAGTTAAATCCGTC
This sequence comes from Phalangium opilio, assembly GCF_054372755.1. NCBI lineage: Eukaryota > Metazoa > Arthropoda > Arachnida > Opiliones > Phalangiidae > Phalangium > Phalangium opilio. The sequence goes on along the minus strand of NW_028324200.1, from coordinate 2,019,788 downwards.
CTTCCAGTGGCAACTATCCATTTCTCACAAAGATCTAACTTAGTTTTAGGTTTTGGAAAAGGATGGAATATGACATTGGTCATTTCCAATCGATCCTTAAATTTAGTACTGTTTTGACAATTTAAATAGGAACATTTCTTCACGTACACCATAATAATTTGCAGAACTAACCTTAAAAGCCAGCTGGTTGCTAAGCCTAGGCTACTTTTGGAGAGTCCTCTGTCTAGACTACAAACTCGGCCGAGTTCCGCATTTGCGCCGTAGAGATCTTACTAGCTCACCTCTCATTTTTTCCCTCACCCCCAAGGACTTGAATTTGGAAACCCCCCCAGCATACTGTTTTCCTCTCCTTCCTATTCATGCTCCTAGCTCTAGACCACTGTATAGTAGCTTTTCACTTTCACTGGGAAGCGGCGCATTATTGAGAAGACCCTTGTAAACATAATTCTGATTTTTCATGTTTATTATCCTTTGTTCTCTTAACTCTCGGTTACGTTGTAGAGTTAGGATGATAGAGATTTATAAAAATTGTTACAGGTAATGTCCAAAACACCACATTTTTGCGGTATTTTGGCAAAAACTTAGCTTCCATGCCTTTATTTTAGCCTAATGGCCCTAATCTAGGCTTTAACATATTTTTAATTGTAATTAAACATAGTAAAACTAGTGAAACTATTTACCTTACTTTATAACTTTCAAAGCATCCGTATCGAAATGAGTTATATTAATTTGGCGAAAATGCAGAATAGTATGAAAACTACTTTTAGGAGTAAATCTACTGTACCTCCGAGGGAGAGAGGGTCGCGGGAGTAATTTAGTCTTTTCGCTCGTGTTTTTGCAAACGACTGTAGAGGGGGCAGTGATCGGAGCAGCGCCGAAAACTAATACTTTTAAAAATTAATTAAAAATTGTTAAGTTATTAAAACTATCAATATCTATATATTTTTGAAAACGTAATTTTAGGTTCTATCTGATTTAAAAAAATTAAAGCTTTTCATTAGTAGTCAAAAGATTGATTCTATCCCTTTAATGAATAAGGAAGGTGTTTTGTTTGGATGTAACTTTTTGGTATTGTATTAACTGTTTTTAAAAAAATCCACAGAACTGCAATTTGGGTCCTCAATATGTGGTTAAAATTTCAAAGTTATCCACATAATAGTTTAATTTTTTTTTAAATTAAGTTGCTAAGGGTGGTTTTCATTTGCTTAAAATTAACCAGATCTTTTTACGAAAAACTCGATATTTCCAATAGAAATAACATGGTATTTTTTTCCAAAACATCTTTTTTGTCCAGTACCTTATAGACTTAAATATACGTTTGTTAGTCTTGAAAAGGGATTTAAATGAAAGGTAAAACATTTTACTAGAAGCTACGTGATTTTCATTGACTATAATTAAGTCTAAGTATGTTTAAGTTAAAATTTTTATAACTATTCCAGTCTGCGTAATTTAAGCAGTGTATGATGCCAGCAGGTATAAAGCTTTTTTTTTTTGAATTTTCGTGGTGTTGAAAAACAAGGGTAACTTACATTGTGCGAGCTAACAAGTTAAATTGGAAAAGGACCCGCACCCTAATATTTTAAGTTACCCACGGCCTTTGGGACAGTAAAAATAAGCGTGATTTAAAATGATTACCGACTACTGGTAATTAAGCTAGATTACCGCTGCTGGTAATTAAGCTAGATTACCAATGACTGGTAATTAAGCTAGATTACCGAATCTTGGTAATTAAGCTGGATGACCGACTGCTGGTAATTAAGATGGATGACAGTCTGCTGGAAATTAATCTAGATTACCGGTAGCTGGTAATTAGGCTAGATTACCTGTGGCTGGTAATTAGGCTAGATTATCGGTGGCTGGTAATTAAGCTAGATTACTGGTGGCTGGTAATGAGGCTAGATTACAGGTGGCTGGTAATTAATCTAAATTTCTGGTGGCTAGTAATTCAGCTAGATTACCGCTGCTGGTAATTAGGCTAGATTACCGCTGGTTGGTAATTAAGCTACACTAACTCTGGCTGGTGATTAAACTAGATTACCGGTTCCTGGAAATTATGCTAGACTACCGATTTCAGGTAATTAAGTAAGATTACCAGTGGCTGGTAATTAAGATAGATTCCCGATGACTGGTAATAAAGCTAGATTAACGGTGGCTGGTAATTGAGCTAGATTACCGGCGCCTGGCAATTGAGCTAGATAAGAGGTGGCTGGTAATTAAGCTTTATTACTCTCCCACGGTTTCTGAACAATTTTAATTAATATTAAGACTGAAGTTACAGATATTAATAAAAATTGTCTGTGTAGTCAAAGACGGAAAAGTGTGAAAGATAAGTGTAGAAAATTAATTGCCTGATGTGACAGATATTCAAATGTTTACTTTTGAAGACACGATCATAAAACCTCAATTATTTTAAAAAATTCTTGTTTACGTTTTTTGACCAAATTTTCTTAGTCCTAAGTATTTTTCAACATTATTATTTATTACACTTAAGTAATTTGCTCTTAATAGTAGTTCTTGAAAAAATGGCATCTTCAAGTATTATTAAGGGTTACTGGTATGATACTTGGTTTTATTTTTTGACAAACATTTGCTCTTAGGTGGTTCAAATACTTCGATTTTTTTATACATATATTTTAAAATTGGAAATATTGCGAAGCGTAAAATTACAAAGGCCGTTTGAACCGGACGTAGTTATTAGTGTCGAAAAGGTGTTTAGATAGATAGTGATCTTTTGGGAGCTATACATCACGTTAATTTTGATACTTCTAAAATTTTAAAATTAACGAACACGATTTGTTAAGCTATCAACGATTTTCTGTCCTTTTTATCCTCCTTATAGGGCCTAATGCGCAAAATTAGTTGTAAGTTCTTGATAGAAAATAAAATGCATACGCGTACAATTTTTAAAATGACGCACATGTTTCGTGATAAAATAAAAATAAATATGGTAAAAAAACTAAGACAAGAATTTTTTTAATAATTAATGTTTTAGGATCGTGTCTTCAAAAGTAAAAATTTGAATATCTGTTACTTCAGGCAATTAATTTTCTACGTTGATCTTTCACTCTTTCCCGCCTTTGACTACAAAGACAGTTTTTATTAATATATTACCGACAGGACGGTATTTGTTTTTCCAAAATATGAACCGGTAACTTCACATATCTCCAGGGCAACAAAATTCTTTTCTAGTCGTTTTTACGTATCATAAAATTAACATAATTATTTCTTCCTAGCAATTTTTAAGAAATTGAAATGGATAACATTTTTCTTTACTCAACCCGATCTGTAAGTTTTCTACCAATCCAGGATCTTTTATTGTAGCTTTGATAGATATAAAAATGTTGAAAATAGTTCTGTCATAGCTAGGGGTGTGCGGGTAGCGATTCATCGGACATCGAATCCGGTTCAATTTTAAAATCTTTGCTTCTGGGGTATCGAGGTAATTGGGCTTAGCCGAAAAATGGTTTTCGAGTAGCCGTTGGATATTAGAAGTTTTAAGGAATACTTATCGGGTAAAATGATTATAATTGACATCTGCCAATTTAAGAAACAATACCATTAATAAACGAAATATTCAACGAAACTACTGAAAATTTCAAACTTATAGTAGGTTATTTCTCTGTTAGTTTAGCTTTCTTTTAGTTTGGTTTCTTTTACAAAAATCAGTTGGTCATCAAAAATAAAATAGCTTTATGGCAGATACTATCGTCGAATCATATTGGCTTAAAATCTCAACATAGGATTTTCGTACAGTAATTAAATGGGTGCGCAAATGGTACCCGTGGTCCAGGGCTAAAAAACCGGGTTTTATTTAAAAAAAACCAGTCCGCCGGGTTTTATTGGGTTTTCGGTTTTTTATCTGTAGCAATACCTGCACAACCCTAGTCCTAGCATTTTATATGAAGTAAAAGCGTTGTTGTACCCAAACAAGTTTTTTTTTCCTTTTTTTACAACTTTAGCATCACGATAATAATAGGAAAACCAAAACATTTTGGAATGATAGACAAAACTTTTACATTCAGGACTACATTATGGATAAACTGTCCAACAACCATAACATCAGGTACTGTAAATCTCTTCTATAAAAATCAAAGTTTTTGTGAGTTGAACCTAGTAGCACAGTCGACTTCCCAACGACGTTGTTGTTTCGAGGTCCAACCGACAATGACGAAAAAGCGTCTTTGGGCTTTCGTTTATTCCGTTGTAATGTCCTAGCTATAAAAACTTCAACCCAACTGTTCCGAAAATAAATTTTGCTGACTGTGATACCGACCCTTAAAAATAACTGAGCAAACACTTTTTTAATCTTCATCTTAAGTCGGATTTTTAAATTTTTAAAGGTGGTTTCATCGGCTTACATAGGTTGGATTCATCGTCTTTTAAAGATCGGTTACATCAACATTTAAAGCAATTGTCGATTCCTGTTGCACTTTTAACATTCTAGGTGATCTTAACACACAAATTTCGATTCCTGTTTCACCCTTAACATTCTGGGTGATCTTAACACACAAATTGCGATTCCTGTTGCACCCTTAACATTCTGGGTTATCTTTACACACAAATTTCTCTTTGCCAAAGGCAGAAGGCAATCAAAACTCAACCATAAGGGCTGAGCTAAAACTAGCCTTTGCTAAGCTTAGAGGGCCAGTCAACTCCACCCCTAAATTAAGCGTGAATCTAGTGGCATTTGTATAAATGAATCCCAAGCGAAGCCTTTCTTTAAACGTTGGTTTTATCGACTTTCAAAGATCGGTTTCGTCGACATTTAGAGATCGGTTTCGTCGATATTTAAAGGTTTTTTCAACGGCATTTGAAAGTCGGCTTCGTTGAGTTACAAATGACTGTTTCGTCGAGTTACAAAATGACGGTCTCGTCGAGTTACAAAATGACGGTCTCGTCGAGTTACAAAATGACGGTTTCGTCGGCAGTTACAGGAAGGATTCGTCAACTTTCGAAACTGGGTTTCCTCGTTTGTTTAGATATGTTATTAATTTTCTTACATTTTGGTAAAGGGCTGACTTACACGCAGTTTAATAAGTCGCTTACCTGTCTTGTGGCCGGCTAGCTTTTTTAATACGGTTTTACCAATCACTGAATAGTGATCTTAGCAATATTTTGATAGTAGGCTTACCAATGACATTTTTTGTCGTGAACCAGAGTTGATAGTTTTGAACTACTAGCTTATAACATTCTTAAAACCATCGCCAATTTATTTTATAAATCTATCCATAGAAAAGTAAATTTATTAGAAGGATTAAACTTCGTGTACTATTATAAAAAATACAATGCATCTTAAACATTGAAAAATCTCTCCTGTTATTTTAATAAGTCAATCGATCAATGCCATTACAACATTTAGTTCACGTAGCTAACCTTAAAAAGGAATTGTAAAAACTATAGAGTAGGAATGAAGTCATAAATGCCGAGATGATCGTTAATCGAGATCTTAGCTATTACAAATGGTCGGTAGGTAGTTGGAATTGGCTTTGGAGCAAACTGTGTCCCAGATGGTAAGGAGTCCAAAAGCCGACAGGATCCCTGATATGGTAAGCCGAGTTCTAAATGTACTATCATCCCCATTCCTATTGTTAGGTCATCACCGCCGATATTAAAACAGTGTAAGTAACTGTACTTTTATCAGAGTCGGAATTTAGACGAACGTCCAGCACGACTTGAACCAAAACCGACTAACCCACCTCGAAGCGAATCAAAGCGGAAGACCGCTCTCTGTACATAAAAAGTTAAAATGTCTTGCTAATAATCACACAAAATATGAACAAGTTGGAAAAACCAAAATATTTCCTCTCCGAGTCAAGTGGAGGACTATTACTACAAACTTATTAACGTAGATATAGAATTATTTCTCTTTTTTGAAGTAAAAATTTACGAATTATTAAAGCGGTATTCCAAGCTTAGCGAATATACAGTAAAGCAGACGACATTTACATCCATTAAAGATATGTCTTGGACACATTTAAATCAGTAAATGGGAAAAAACAGGAAATGAAGTGTATAAATTTTGGAGCGATATAACCTTTATGTGTTTGAAAAGGCCCAATTGTCTAGGCCTCAACTGTTAACCCTATATTCTTATAGCTACATTCACAACTGGTTAACAGTATAAACACTACTGTCTCGTTTCACCTCAACGATTTTCTTAGTTTGCCAACATGAGTGTTAACGTTAAATATCAACAAAGCTGACTTATAATTAGACGCACTGAAAGTCAGTGCGCACCATAATAAGAATTAATAAAAAATGTCTTTGTACACAAAGACGCGAAAAAGTAAGCATAAGTGTAGAAAATTAATTGTTTGAAGTAACAGATATTCAAATTTTCATTTTTGAAGACGTGATTATAAAACATCAATTATTTGAAAAAATTTCTTATCTTAGTTTTTTTCCCACGAAAAAAAGCCCTTAAATCATACATGGAAGTTTTACTTCCGCATTTTAGTAAACCATTAACTTGCACATGCAATTCGTCATTACCTAAAGTCTTGCTTGAAAAATTAATTAGGCCACTTTTAACCAATCACGCTAACGACATAACAGACGTAAATGAAAAACGTAAAATTTTATACATGAAGCCTTTGTCAAGGAAAGTTTTAAAAGTATGAGAGGAATTAAAATTAAATAAGGGTGAAAAGGGATTTAACATTTATAGTCATTTGTTAGCGAAACATAACACGTTAAAATTTAAGTAAGGTTGAAAAATGAATAAACGTTTATAGGCAGCTTCTCAAAGTGTTAAAACATCCTGTAATAAGTCAAATAATAAGTGATATTTACTTCAATTAAGTCAAATTTACTAAATTTTTATGTGATACATTACTTAATTTTGCTATTAGTTTTTGACTTAATTGAACCTGACAATATTGATATTTTCTTCAATTAAGTCAATTATAACTTTTATGTTATACATTACTTAATTTCGCTGTAGTTTTAGACTTAATTGCACCTGACAATGTTATTTGAATATATCATGATCAAACGTTATTATAACAAGTTCCTAGTTTAAATAAATGTTTTTAATCCTCGCTGTAAATTGTTCCTAGTTGTTTTTAAGTGATAATAAAAAGCCTAGTCAACATTTGTGCAATGTGAATTTAAGTGATTCCTGAATTAACTATTGGACATAAAAAATAAATCAATTGTTAATTAGATATAATTAAAGTGAAGATAGTTTTTAGATTTGATATTAACCCCAGAGTTATAACATTTAAAAATGTCACTCATTTATAACAGGTTTTCTTTGGGAAAAACTAAAATTTTGATCTGGAAAAAGTTGCCATTTTGGCGCGAAATTCAAAGACATTTAAATTTTGCAAAAATGAACAGCGCCATCTACCAATTCAAAGTGGCAGGCAAGGAGAGGTGTGTCCCCCTCTACCGCTATAGCGTGCATCGGCCTCTTCTAATATAGTCGGCCTTGAATGTATCCAGCATTTTCTTCCGAATAGTAGTCGAGAGGAGGGGAGGCGGGTGAAAGTGATAGTAGACGGTGCCCTCTCTTAGGGCTTTGAAATTAATATATCGAGAACTTGAAAGTGACGATAGTTCCAAATGGTATTAACGGTTTTGGAGGTTTGACTTCTTTGCGTCACATTCATTCTTTTGCTTATTGAAAAATAATTTTGGTTTCACAACAGGCTTCGTTAAAAATGGGTTGGGCCTTTCTTTAAGTTTTTCTATTAGTTCTTTAGACGCATTATTAAAAAGTTTAGTATGACTATTAAGTTGTTGTTTAGCTCTTATTTTTTGATAAAGTTTGGTTCTCTCACCATAAATAGTTCCTGCCTCTGAATGTTGCCTACGGAATAAAATTTTTTATTCCGTAGGCAACGCTCTGAAGTCTGAATTTGAATGAGTTTCTATCATTTGGGCTTCGTCAAAAAATATCCAAAATTCTGCCATTTTAATGCGAAAAAAATAACTTCCTATTGCGCCAACCCTAACCCATTAAAATAATTTCAAAGATAAAATACGACTCTGAACCGTCCGCAAACAATCACAACATTTCTAAAACGTCGTATGCTTATACTAACTACCTTTCAGTTCAAAGTTTCATTGGTTGATCTCCTTTTGCGGGTTTTTACCGGAAATACGTAAGCGCCGGGAGAAGTGTTATTTTCTCTCACTTTAGGTCGCATATAGGTAACACTTTTTTGGCGGGAAGAAAACGCTGGATGCATTAGGCCAGTGTGGCTGAGTAACTTATAGGGAGCTAGTATATGATTCTTTCATGATATAAATCAAAGTCCTGACTGACTGACAGACTGACTGATAATCATCGCCCAGCCCAAACCGCTGGCCCCAGAAGGCTGAAAATTTGGAGGAACGTTACTCGTAAGTAATAGGCGCGTACTAAGAAAGATTTTTCCAATCCGCCACCATCTTAATAAATGGCGCCCAGAAATGTAGCAAATCTTCTCTTTGTAAGAAAGTCCGCGCGTTTCAACCGATTTCACAAAAATTTAGTACACTGGATTCCTTTAACCTATAGACGGGCTGAATCGTCTTTCGGGATCGATTTGTTGCCATCATTTTAAATGGCGGCCAGATATTAAAAAACCCTTCTTTATAGAATGTCTGCGTGTAAATAATAAAAAATGTCCCGACGAGCTGATGGGCGACGCCGAGTGCCTTCGCTCCTAGGATGCTACAAAAATTTTAGTCGAATCAGTAAAATGTACCCATACTTGATGGAAGTTCTTACTACACTCAAGTGATGCCGCGGGTAACAGCTAGTCTCCTATAATTTCCTGTAAATCAATTGTAAATTTCCTATTTTCCTATAACTATTACAAGGCTTTGTTGTGGTCACCCTGCCTGTGCACAAACATATTTCGTAGAGCTGTACACATACAGATACCATAGACTTGTGAAAACACATGTCATATAATTATGTACAAACAGAGCCCGTAGACTTGTGCACAAACAGATCCCTTAGAATTGAGCACAAACTGATGTCATAGACTTGCGCACAAACTGATGTCATAGACTTGCGCACAAACTGATGTCATAGACTTGCGCACAAACTGATGTCATATACTTACGCACACACTGATGTCATATACTTACGCACACACTGATGTCATATACTTACGCACACACTGATGTCATAGACTTGCGCACAAACAGATGTCATAAACATAAAAAGAGATGTTATATACCTGTACACAAAAAGATTCCATGGACCTCTGCACAAAAACATTCCATACCCCTATGCTCAAAAATGTGCTCAAGAATATCTCGTACATCATTGCACAAAAATACTGCATATCCATTTGCGTAAAAATATCCCGTATCCATTTGCAGAAAAATGTTCTTTAGACCTGTGCACAAACAGATGCAGTGGCTTTTGCAAAAACTGATTCCTTAGGCCTTTGCACAAACCGATTCCGTAGGCCTATGCACAAAAACATTCCGTAGACCTGTGCACAAACAGATTCCGGAGACTTGTACACAAACGGAAGTCACAGGGTTGTGCACAAACAGATGTCATAGACTTGCGCAAAAAATACATCATAGACTTGCGTAAAAAGAGATGTCATGGATATGTGCACATCAGATTTCATGGACTAGTGCAAGTAGACTTGTTTACAAACAGAAGTCTTAGACTTGTTTACAAACAGAAGTCTTAGACTTGTTTACAAACAGAAGTCTTAGACTTGTTTACAAACAGAAGTCTTAGACTTGTTTACAAACAGAAGTCATAGACCTGTTTACATAAATTCTACAGGGCCGGTAGGCCCTTGTAGATATGACTTGACACCCTTTTGTAACGTTAAAGCAAAATTCACATGCATTTACTTAATTTCCTATGGAGATTAACATGGCGTTTTTCGTGATTTACCCCCACCGCGAACAGAAAAACTACAGCGAAGTTACTTTTCGGAATACTCTTGAATTAACAATTAAGTATTCAAGGTGTGCTATCGGCTAGTTTAATTTAAATCAATTAACTCTAATTATGTTAATTTTAGTTAATTCTGAAAGTACGTCAAAAATTACTTTTGGGTCAGACTATCTAGCAGTAGACGCTGACAAATTACTTTGGTATTTCATCCGAGCTTGAGCACCTTTATATGTATTTTCTAATTAACTGTAGCACCCTTAATAAGAAATACGTCGTTATCAGGTCGAATTTTCGTCTAGAAAAGTAATTCAGGTAAATAATTACAGTTAACAGAGGTTTTTATATCATTTAAAGTAAGTTTTTGAACGTTCTTTACGGCCAAGGCTTAAGTTGTATTTTAGTTTGTCTATGTAATATAGTCTTTATAGTGTCTTCCCCCTTTTAAGATAAAAAAGCTAATTTCCAGCTCTGTATTATAAAAATACGCAGTCTGCTTCGTTTTCTGCTACCAACAAATATAGCAGGTATACAGGGTTTCATTATTTGTTAATCTCACTAAAATGCTACTAATTGTGAAGATGTGTGATATATTTCCTTAAACGAAACCAATGTAGAGGAATTTCCATGTTTACTTCTGCACAGATTCTCTCAACGTAACCACGTTGGAAACGGAGGGTTACGTATGAGGTATACAGGGTTTCATTATTTGTTAATCTCACTAAAATGGTACTAATTGTGAAGGTGTGTAATATATTTCCTTAAACTGAACCAATGTAGAGGAATTTCCATGTTTACATCAGCACAGATTCTCTCAACGTGACCACGTTGGAAACGATTCGTTAAAACAATTTTTTTCCTGGAGAAACAGTCCGTATATGATATTACGTTTTATAAATTATTTGTTACAAAGAGTGGATTGTTTAATTTAGAAATATAAGTAACAGTGGTGCTGGTTAATCCAGGAGAACATTGTCTTTACGTAATTAGTCAAATAAATTCCATGTGCAGATTTTTTCAACATAAACAGAGGGTTACGTTTGCTATTTCCACAGTCCTCATTGCCGTTTGTTTATTTGTCAGAATTGCTATGAATTGTTTAGGTATTGGATTTAATTACTGGTATTTAAGCGAAACTATGGAATCGCATCATTCATTAACATTGTAACCTTTGTACTGATCCGTTGTAACGGGCTCCCCGGTACAACATATTTAATTGTTAATCTTCACGTTACCGCAAATTTAGTACGGGGCATGATAAAAACTGAACGCAATGTGTTGGAACTAATCAAAAACTCATCTAAACATTAAAATTAAGGTTAATAATTTTTTGAAGCTCAATTTATAAGCTAAATCAATACTGCCAAACCACAATCCTTCATTATTTTCAACAAAATTAAGTATAATTAGGGTGAATTTAAACATAAAATATACATATTTTGGATAAAAACTCGAATAAATTTTAAATGGACAACTTAATTAATATTTAAACTGTATAGCTGTTGATAAAGCCTCGTATTTCTATTTCACACTTAATCAAGATAAACCTTTAATTAAACTTAATCAGGATAAACCTTTAAATTATACTTAATTAGGATAAACCTTTAATTAAACTTAATCCAGATAAACCTTTAATTAAACTTATTCCGGATAAACCTTTAAATTTAACTTAATCCGGATAAACCTTTAATTAAACTTAATCCGGATAAACCTTTAAATTAAACTTAACCGAGATAAACCTTTAAATTAAACTTAATCGAGATAAGCCTCAAAACCAAACTTAATCGAGATAAACCTTTAAATTAAACTTAATCGAGATAAACCTTTAAATTAAACTTAATCGAGATAAGCCTCTAAACCAAACTTAATCGAGATAAGCCTCTAAACCAAACTTAATCGAGATAAGCCTCTAAACCAAACTTAATCGAGATAAGCCTCTAAACCAAACTTAATCGAGATAAGCCTCTAAACCAAACTTAATCGAGATAAGCCTCTAAACCAAACTTAATCGAGATAAGCCTCTAAACCAAACTTAATCGAGATAAGCCTCTAAACCAAACTTAATCGAGATAAACCTTTGAACTAAAATTAATCGAGATAAGCCTTTAAATTAAACTTAATCGAGATAAGCCTTTAAACTAAACTTAATCGAGCAAGCCTTTAAACTAAACTTAATCGATATAAGCCTTTAAACTAAACTTAATCGAGATAAGCCTTTAAACTAAACTTAATCGAGATAAGCCTTTAAACTAAACTTAATCGAGATAAACCTTTAAACGTAAGTAAAATTAAGGTGAAATTAACGCAAAACACGATTTTTTTGGTTAAATTCATGGATACCTTATTTAATTGAAATTAAAACTACACTTATCTTTCACCCAGTCTCAATTTTCCTATTTAATCTTTACAATTAAATGAGCACTTAAGTCCATATTTAGACCCATTTCAAGTCCATATTTAGACCCATTTCAAGTCTATATTTAGACCCATTTCAAGTCGATATTTGGACCCATTTCAAGTCGATATTTGGACCCATTTCAAGTCGATATTTGGACCCATTTCAAGTCGATATTTGGACCCATTTCAAGTCGATATTTGGACCCATTTCAAGTCGATATTTGGACCCATTTCAAGTCCATATTTAGACGCATTTCAAGTCCATATTTAGACCCATTTCAAGTCGATATTTAGACCCATTTCAAGTCGATATTTAGACCCATTTCAAGTCGATATTTAGACCCATTTCAAGTCGATATTTCGACCCATTTCAAGTCGATATTTCGACCCATTTCAAGTCGATATTTCGACCCATTTCAAGTCGATATTTAGACCCATTTCAAGTCGATATTTAGACCCATTTCAAGTCGATATTTAGACCCATTTCAAGTCCATATTTAGACCCATTTCAAGTCGATATTTAGACCCATTTCAAGTCGATATTTACCCCCATTTCAAGTCGATATTTACCCCCATTTCAAGTCCATATTTACCCCCATTTCATGTCCCAATTTACCCCCATTTCATGTCCCAATTTACCCCCATTTCATGTCCCAATTTAAAACCCCTATTAATCTCATATCAAACCCCTGTTCACCCCATATCAGGACCATGCGCCTGATTTACAGGAATATTTATAGTCTTGTTCAGTGGGACTTCACTACCTTTCCTATTGTGTTTGTACACGTTGAAGGCTCTCTTATTATATCAATCCTGACTGAACACGATTTTAAGTAAAAATGTTAATGCCGTTAAAATTATCCAAATGAACTATTTTGGGCAACAACTAATGTAATAGAGTCAGATTGGTTTTAATTAGGGGTGTACGAATACCACTTTTTGGGTATCGAACCGGTTATCGAATACTAAAAAATTTTCCTTATCAAATACCGAATCGAATAGTTTTTATTCCAAATCGAATACCGAATAGTTAGGCCTTGGTAAATATTTTACTAACCGATTAATCGCGAATAGTTAAGCCTAGTATTCGCGAATAGTTAACCCTAATACTCGCGAATACTAGGCTTAACTATTCGCGATTAATCGGGTGGTAACCCTTTATTCGCAAATAAATAATACAAAGCAATGAGAAAAACATTTAGAAGCTCCTAAATTTCAAAATGCCTCTCCTCATTGGTGGCCAAGTATTGTTTAAACTTTTCCTAGGCACTTGATGGTAGTTTTTGATGGAGGACAAATAAAATCGGGATGATAATTTTTAAAATAAGGTGGGTCTCTCTACTGCCAAGGACCTAAATTTATGGTAGTCGAACTTTAACCGAATAGTCAGTTCGGTATTCGATATTCGTATCGAATAGTGAAAATGGGCTTACCGAATACCGAATCGAATAATTCGGTTCGGTATTTGATCGAATTATTCGATTGAAACGGTTAACCGCACACCTCTAGTTTTAATAATGAGCATGTTTTACTTTTTAAAACATCACTTAAAAACCTTTCTGAGGTCTGTATGCACAATTTTTTAAAAATACATGCTTATTGGAAAATATTTCATGGCATAAGAATTTTATTTTTATTTTAGAAACCGAGATTAATATTAGGTCATTACTAATCAACTCGGGCCTTTTCCAAAAAATCGTTTATTTTTCAAGGTCCCTCAACAAAAAACGTTGAAAATATTGCTGGTTTTATAGGTCGGGTTAGGTAAGGCATATGTTAGTTAGGTTACGTGTCATTGAGACACAAATTTCAAGCATTGTACCTCTTAATAGTAGACGTATTTATCCTATAAATGTTATAAATTTAAAAAAAAAGTTCAATAATAACAAACGTTTTATCGTTGACAGCGTTTAAAAATAAAAATATTTTCTTTTAATAATATGTGGTCTTTCATAGGCACTATATTACGTTAGAAAATTATTTTTGGGAACTCATTCTATGTTCAAACTTCGTTTAAGTTCGTTACAGTGTTACGTAATTTGACTTAAAAATTAAAATAAGCGAATCGCTTTATAACGGTGCATTTCTGCTATTTAAAAATATTTCATTCTTCAAAACTGTAAATTTTGCTTAATGTTTTACAAAATAGATGAGATTATTGCTCATTTTACATAACCACTCAAGTTAATCAGATGTTAACGGGCGTAGATAGAATTTTAATTTAAGCCAAGATGTTTGTCCCATTAGACCAAATCCAAAACCGCCAAATTGCGATAGTTTTCAGCCGAATTGGAATTCGGTCGTAAGGCAGGCAAGCGGTTAATTACCATAGTACAATTAACTTGAAATGGGTCAATAGGGCCTTAAAAGTTAAAACGGGGGAAATAGGGTCTTTAAATGGGTAAACAGGTCTTTAAATGGGTAAACAGGGACTTGAAATGGTGTATTGACCGATTTGTTTTACACCATAAACGTGGTGCTAAATATGGAAAAAATAAATATTTTACAACTATTTCACTTCACTTGGTTTAATAATGTGACAGAGGTAGCGTACTTTTTTCATACTTTTAACACCATTAAACTAAGTAATATTAGAAGTTCAACAGATTGTCTAACAAAGATGTTAAAAACCACTGTAAATGGTGCATTAATGCCTAATATTTTCTTAATACTTGCAAATAATATTAGCAAATGGCGTGAATTGATCATAAAAATGGGGTTAAAGTACACCCTAAATGATGTCTTTTTTGGCACCGGAAAAAACAGCATATATGGTGTTTGAATGCACCGTTATATTTTAGAGTGCAAATGTATGACGGTGAAGCAAACATGATTATTTAAAAATTAATTACATTAAGACTGAAGTGACAGATATTATAAAAAACCGTCTTGGTTTGGACCAAGGCCGAAAAAACAAACGATATGTTTGAGGTTTATCAATTGACTGAAGTGTCAGATATTGAAATTTTTTTCTAGTTATTTTTATCCACTCAATCCTTAATCAATATTTAATTCAATCAACTGATTTTACTGTTAATCGATCTAGTCCCTCTAAATTAATTGAAAAAATTACATATCTACGCTTTTTCAAGAACAATTACATTTTCCGAAAACATTTTATCATGAAATTAATTATTTTGAAGGGATTTCGTGTCGATACTCTCTAACTTGTAAGCACCTTGACCAACATAGTTTTAATTGTTGCTGGCTTGACAAATTTTCAAGTTTGCACCAAAAGAAGTTTAAATCTGTTTTAAGTTGTTGATAAGACTGTCGTTTACAGTGAATGTCGTCTACTTAAGACAAAGCAACAAAGTTTATCCTGCGTGGTTAAGGGTAAAGATCACATAAACAGAAATACTTCTCAGTATCAATGACTTGTTATATTCATTTCCCGCGGAGATAATATGGTTAAACACATCATTCATTACTAGTTATGCCAGGAAGGTCACATTTAACTCCGACACCCCCTCCCTTCCTCTATTTTCCCAATATATTGCATTTTATAATCACCAGTGGTTCCACTGTATGGGTCATCTGAGCCGTCGCAACACACTATATTATATTACCATATAGATCGAAACCTTTTCACATTAGTAAACGGTACTGTACATGACACTCCGGACTTGCCCGCCAACCTTATTAACCTAACACTATAAAACATTCGTGTGCATGAATGGTTATGGTTATGGCTTGACACTCACTAGCGCCCGAACGACCGATCACTCAGTGTAATCGGTGTACAGTACATTTGTAAGTGAGTTTGGAAATTACATACAGAGAAACTAAAACACAGGTGTGATCCCGCCATTGGGGTGTTTTCTCTCTTTCATTTTCTCGCTCGCTTAGAAGCACCGCTATAGGCAGTGCTAGTTGACTAGCCTCCTGCCCGTAGTGAACTCTGGCACCGTCTGGCGATGACCCTGGGTGCGAGGGAGAATACACCCCAATGGTGGCCTCGCCCCGGTGTTTTCCGAAATGATCTTTACGCTTGCTAAAATGATTACGCGTAATACGTAACCGGTGTAAAGTAGGGGTGACGTTTCAAATGAAGACTGAGTTATGACCAAGAAATTCTTAAGTATGGAAATGGAAGTTCCAGTGCAACTTTACCTTCATAGAGGCGACAATAGAAATGTAGCATTTCGATATACGAAATTTAATGTATAAATTCGCGCAACACCCTGGTTTGGCATCAATTAAATATTTACATTTTCCATTCGAGTTATGCCAAAGTTCGCTTGCTCTTTTTAGACATCCAGTAGAACATTTCAAATATTCAATACTGATGCCTCAACACGTACTCCCTTCAAATTCAAAATAATTAATTTCATGATAAAATGTTTTCGGAAAATGTAATTGTTCTTGAAAAAGCGTAGATATGTAATTTTTTCAATTAATTTAGAGGGACTAGATCGATTAACAGTAAAATCAGTTGATTGAATTAAATATTGATTAAGGATTGAGTGGATAACAATAACTAGAAAAAAATTTCAATATCTGATACTTCAGTCAATTGATAAACCTCAAACATATCGTTTGTTTTTTCGGCCTTGGTCCAAACCAAGACGGTTTTTTATAATTTTAATATGATCTTGCGCAGCGTTTCCAAATCAGTGAAAGTACCGTTTGTCGTATCATTATAACTTGGATAAACTTTATGTATGTTCAATTGGGGCAACTCGCAATCTGGGCACCTCGAGACGAAATAGACGCTAATATGCCCCAAGCTTTCAAAGAGAAATATCCATCCACTAGGATAATTATAGACGCGACAGAAATCAAATGTGAAAGACCAAGCTCATTTGTATTGCAGTCTGGAACATACTCGCACTACAAGTCTACTAATACGTATAAAGGGTTATTGGGTATCGCTCCAGATGGAACATTGACTTTTGTTTTGTCGTTGTACTCTGGCAGTATATCAGACAAAGAACTTACTGATAGATGTGGCTTACTCAAGAAACCTTTCGATAATAATGACCAGATAATGGCGGACAAGGGATTCACAATCGTTGACCTTCTTCCAGAGAGTGTGCATTTAAATATTCCTCCATTTCTGACTCATAAATGCTTCTCTACAAGTGATATACTAGAAACTCAGAAAATAGCTTCCTTAAGAATCCACGTGGAAAGAAAAATTTGTCGAATAAGAAATTTCCATATTTTTGATAGTCCTTCCTCTTTCTCTTGGCCCAGTTGTCAACCAAATATGGACTGTTACCGCTCTGCTCACCAATTTCCAATCTCCAATTTTAAAAAGCGATAACGACACTACTGAAATTGATGAATTAGAAATACCATTGCGCGTGGATCCTATTAATTTAAGGGATGATGTCGAGGCTCAGATGGTTCTAAGTCCAGAAGATTAATGAACTAATTGAACACGAAACAGTAAATATTCATAAGTTAAATATTTTAATATTTTATGAAAGATATCAATATGTAAAATAAATAATATTTTAAATATATTATTGAAATATTTTGAATTAAAATAATCTTATCACTCAAAACAAAGTATCACATTTTCTTACAGCAAAATAATTACACAGGAAAATAAATCAATCAGACACAAAGGTCCAAAAACTTTGTTGTGTTAGTTTAGGTGTGAGCCAACCATGGAAGCATTTCTTTAAAATAGAACCCGTCAAGATCGATCACAGTTTTTTTCCACAACTCTTCCGAAAACCTAATTCTTTGAATTATAAGCCCCTTACCAAAATAAACGACGAAATCGCACCAACTAAGACCAGTTACTCCAAGTTGTCCCATTACCTGGTGATAGTACAGATGGTTCCTTTTATGTTCAGGTTTATCATCAATTAACTCCATGTAAAATGAACCATCTATCAAGGCAACATCAGGGGTTTCCAGCCTAAATTTGTAACTTGATTTGATTTCTACAAGCCCGAAATTTTGTTCTTCCTTCAGATCATAACAACCCCTGTCTGGTGATGCTCCCAGCCATGGGTTTATTTGGCTTATAACCAAACCACTCGTAAAGATGACTACCTTATGACCTAGTGCATTTAACACACCTTCATATTTTTTACAGCTATAGGTTCACTTTTAATTCCATAACGAACAGCTGGTATATTGTCAATTTGTTGGGGTCGTATAAGGCTTTCTAACGCAGATTCAGACCAAGATGCCTTTCGAAGTAGAACGCGTCCGAATCTTGACGCAGTCAGTCGCGTTTTTTTTCTTTTCTGTCCACGTTGAGCTTAGTACTTGCGCCCCGCTATTTTGTTCTATTTCTCGCGCTTCACTGACCGAAACTAGATTTTCCTATATTTGAGCTCCAACTGTTTGAACCCAACTAAAATACTGACTAACAAGAAATAATATTTACCCGAAAAATAATATCCTGGTCCATTGGTAATGGAAAATAACACGCACTAGTCTCAAAACTACGTAGAGCACTCAAATTTGGGTAGACCATACCGCTGGCGGTTTTTCTAACCGTAAACTCTCTCTGATAAACTTGCAAGTTGTGAATTACCGCACATCCACTCTCAATGAATGCCATTTGATGATGAATTGTAGATTCAATAGAGAATCTCCCAAGTTTCGTTTCAACCCATGGCTCTGCTGAATGTTTGGTTCTGTCCAAGATACTGCCAAATACCTTGTTGCCATTCCGTTTTAGAGTAGTAGCGAGTTCACTAACAGCTTCAGCGTACATTACTTCATCTCTTGGGAATTTTCGGGGATCGTAAAGTTTAGAGGTCATGTTTCGTTTTGATAAATTACTTTGGTAGATTTAAAATTTATATCAACTACTTGGAAATTCCCAATAACATCCCCCCGAGGTCTATTCCGCATCTGAGGCAGGTCAGTGCAAGCTACCTCGGGTGGAGGTTCTTTGTAATTTTTCTCTTGCAGCAAAAAAATTAGCTTCAGTACCGCTATATAATGATTACAAAACTGACCAGCACCTATCGGGCACTCGCAATTTGAATCCAAAATAGAGGTATTTTTTGTTGAAAAAGCAATGGCAACATTGTACGGAGCGTGTGTCTTTTTCTTGCTTTTGTAACATTTTGCCTTAACAAAACAAGTGGCGGCGGTCCTGGAATTTATTGTGAAGTACTTTAAATATCAACATTATTATATTTATAACAGTTTTCGAGGTGTGATTTACCTTTTATAGCAAACTAAAATACTTGACGGAACAACATATGGTTCTTTAAAAAAGTTTTCACTGCGCTCTTAAGGTCTTACACTCGAGCTTCTTAATTTATAGTGATTATTGATGTCATTTAGAGTTAATTTAGGAATGTTTTCCAATGAATTACAGTAGCCGGTAATTGGAAATATAACACCCTTATTCTCAGGCACTAAATTTGTCATATCAAATCCCTTAATGGCTATTGTAATGGGGGAAATAAGTTAAGCTCAATAATAGCGATCTGTCATTCTAACAAGAGAAACAAAATAAATGAAATAATTAAAAAATCTTACTCTTGTTTGTAGTTTTTCATCAGATTATCAGTTTAAGATTGTTTGTTTTCGATTGATATAAAATATAAGAAGTTGGGAAAGCCAAAATATTACCTCTCCGAGTGGAGATGGCTATCACTACCACTTAAACAACCTAAATATATGCATCTATCGCTTTTTTTAATTCTTTGCAAGTGCAGGAATTCAATTTTAAAATAGTCAATTGTTCAAGCCTTTTCAATATCTCTCAATTGCGTTGGAAACTCTAGTCTCTCGCTATACCTCAACCGTATTCTTAATCTACCAGTATGATTTGTAACATTTGTCCATATCAAAGCTGAATCATACCTCGCCACACAAAAAGCAAATGTCCCCAAAACATGGAAGCCACAACCCAATCACACATAAGCTAGGCTCCCACTTAACCAAAATAATTATTAAGCAGTTAAATACTCGCAAAGATTGGCAAAATCAATCTCCTTCAGTAATACGTAGCGCTTAAATATATTATTTTCCGAACAAAATTAATCGAGCAAATTTAACGCTTAACTTCTTCTCTTGAAATTCTATCAAAGAGTGATTCAACTGTTTAAAAACGGTTTTTTTTCGCAAATAGGGCGCTATCATATCAACCGCAATTCCGTCATATTTAAAAAATATACATTGCCAACACTTTTTTAGACACAATAGTGGAAGTTTTAGCCTCATTTAAAACATGTAAAACATTATCTCATCTACAAATAGCTTACACTTGTCTTTTTTTACCATAACCTAGCCGTTTGGATTTTTCTAAAGCAATCTTAGCACCAAAATATTTTTGATACAAAATAAATGTTCTATATTCTCAATTTTTGAAAATATATTTTTAAGCGTTTATAATGATTACTCTCTACACCTACACTAACCTTACACAAACAAGGAGTATAAGTCCACTAGTGGAAGCGGTGTTTTTATTGAAAATATATATTTTTAAATGTTTACCATGATTACGCTCTCCAGCTACACTAATCTTACACAAACAAGGAGTACTATAAACCCACTACTGGAAGCGGTATTTTTATTCAAACGTAAAACAATTTCGCTTAAGTTAATCATCTCTAGGCATCGTTAAAAGTGTCTCTATCACTCCTAGGTAACTGTATGCACAGGATTTTACGACATTGTAACTCAAATTCATCTGATTATGTTTTAACCAGGTTAAATCTAACTGGGAGTGAGATGAAAGGAGTAGAAGCTTATCTGTCTTGGGAAATATGAAATTTTATCTTAACAGTTCGTTAAATCATAAGTTTATAACGAAAAAACGCGGAACGGGAAAACGAGCAGACAACAGCGATTTTTGGGGGTAGAAGGTTAAGAGCGCCATCTGTCGTCCGTGCCAAAGTTGAACGCAATGAGAAAGTGGATAAAATAATGCCATCAGCTATTTAACTGCGTCGATATATTTAACGACTTGACCCATGACATGCGCGTAACACTGGCTTTTATGAATCCTATTTATTGTTGGATGCTAGGAAACTTGGTAGACGTAACAGTCTGTACTAGTTTCAGACTAGTTGAAGCATCCTTCAATAAACGCCTGGCAACATTGTGGTACGCATGGTACAACTAAAAATAGGATGTGTATTTATCTTTCGACTCACTCCAAGCCTTTAAGCCCTCATTACAGAGGATTTGAAACACTATCGTAATTCCTAGTGTCTCGAATCTCTACGTTCCTGTCCATTATGAACAGTGCTGAGAGAATGATACATCAGAAAGAGCCATTCAAATCGAATTGCCGAAAATATAATCCATATTTTCATTTCATATAACAGAGAAAACAAATTATTATGGTTCTGAGAGGAGCTTCCCATTTTGGTTGTTGTTCTCAAAAATATATCGCAATGCACGGGCCTCGATAGATATAGGAGGCAATGAAGGAAATATATCACAATGCCTGGGCCTTGATAGATACAGGAGGCAATGTAGGAAATATAACGCAATGCACGGGCCTAAATTGATATATGAGGCAATGTAGGAAATATAACGCAATGCACGGGCCTTGATAGATATAGGAGGCAATGATTTAACGACTTCGGAACTTGGGTTTATCTTTAATATTTAAATAAATATAATTATTTTTAATTATTTTAATCGCCAGTAAATAACTTTAAAAATAGTTAACTCGTTTAAAATAAAGTTGTTACTATTATCTTTCGAAACATTGCTAATATTGACGTTTAAAGTGAAGGGTACCCCTCTTGCCCGCTTTTTTCAAATTTTGGGGTATATATACGATTCGTTTCCATTATAATAATAGATAAAAACGCATTCGCGTGAACCGATGGTGGAAGCCCTGCCATTGGGAGGCTAGACGTTTCTCGTAACCCTAGCCGATCGCCGCGTATATCTTGAAACCAAACGGTGACGAAGGAAAAGAAGCCGGAATGGACCGACTCTCGTCCATGTGGAATGGACAAAGACCTGAAGATGGTGGTGCATAGAAGCTGGTGTCAATGTGGAATTGACGAAGAACAGAAGATGGTGGTGCATAGAAGCTGGTGCAAGGTGAAATTGACGAAGATCAGAAGATGTTTGTGCTAGGAAGCTAGCAAGTACAGACTAGTGTCCATGTGGAGTGGACGAAAACCAAAGCTGGTGGTGTTGGAACTCAAGTAGAATAGCCAGAGGAGACAAACCCAAATTTCTGTGAACAGTCAATGCAGTCCGGAAACTGGGAACACGTTTGCTCCGATACGCAAACTGCGAACGCGGTCACGTGGGGCGTGACAGACAGACACACACACACGTCCAGTGTAATACCTCTCCGTGACATACGTCACTCGGAGAGGTAAAAAGAAACTCTGTTTGCTTTTCTCATATCTGGTGGATTTTAAAAAAGGAAACTAAAGTGTAAAAGACAACGGCACGCAGTGTTCCTAAGTGGTCTCCCTCCCAAGTACTGACTGCGCTCGACGCTGCTTAACTTCGGTGATCGGACGAGAACCGGGGTTTTCAGCGTGATATGGCCGTTGCCGACAGCACTAGTTAATTATTCGAATTTTAATCTAATTATAGAAATTACCCTTCTGCATGTTTTTAAAAAATAGAAAAAAGAAACCCTGTTTGCTTTTCTCATATCTGGTGGATTTTACAAAAGGAAACTAAGGCACTGACTGCGCTCGACGCTGCTTAACTTCGGTGTTCGGTCGTGAACCGGAGTTTTCAGCGTGATATGGCCGTTGCAGATTGGAATAGTTAATTGTTCGAACCTAAAACCAATTATAGAAATTACCCTTCTGCATGTTTTTTAAAAAATAAAAAAAGAAACTCTGTTTGCTTTTCTCATATCTGGTAGATTTTAAAAAAGGAAACTGGAGTGTGAAAGCCAACGGCATGCAGTGTTCCTAAGTGATCTCACTCCCAAATACTGACTGCGCTCGACGCTGCTTAACTTCGGTGATCGGACGAGAACCGGTGTTTTCAGCGTGAAATGGCCGTTACCGACAACACTAGTTAATTAATCGAATTTAAAACTAATTAGACAAATTACCCTTCTCCATGTTTTTAACAAATAAAAAAAGAAACTCTGTTTGCTTTTCTCATATCTGGTGGATTTTAAAAAAGAAAACTAAAGTGTAAAAGAAAAAGGCACGTAGTGTTCCTAAGTGGTCTCCCTCCCAAGTACTGACTGCGCTCGACGCTGCTAAAGTTCGGTGATCGGACGAGAACCGGAGTTTTCAGCATGATATGGCCGTTGCCGAGAACACTAGTTAATTATTCAAATTTTAATCTAATTATAGAAATTACCCATCTGCATGTTTTTAAAAAATAAACAAGTTGGGAAAACCAAAATATTACCTCTCCGTGTCGAGATGATTATATAAACTTAAGTATCCAATGAAAACGTCGACCTTTTTGCCCTCATCCTTTCCCGCGCTTTGCGCTTCCGCATTTCATCCTTACTCTCAACATTTTCTTCCTCCATTTTACATACAAAAATCGAATACTCACTAAAAGAAGCGGCAAAAACCTGCTGGCTCTTTACAACCACTTAATTTGACTTAATATCCAACTTCCAAACACAAATATTTTCTGGTTGGTAAATTAACAACCTACAAGCAAAGAAAAATTCTCAAGAATGGCTCCCGCAAATATAATAGGTCTATTTTCAACTAGGTGGGCGTATCTGATTAGATTTAAAATATATATTTTTGAAATTTTTGGTCTGGCTGTTATCTACACCTAGATGGTTTTCAGCGAAACAAACAAGGAGCATAAACACAATAGTGGAAGCTTCAGTCTTATTTAAAACATGTAAAACAGTTATCATCTCTGCAAATAACTTACACATGTCTTTTTCACCAATGCCTAACCGTTTGGATTTTTCTAAAGCAATCTCAGCACCAAAAAATATTTTTTGAAACAAAATAAATGTTTTATATTCTTATTAAGAATAAAACAAGAGGATAAAAAAGGTCTGTCCTCTCGTAATTTTTTTAAGCTTTTACCATGATTATTCTATACAACAGTAACAAGGAGTATAAACCCATTAGTGGAAGCAGTATTTTTTTCGAAACAATCTCGCTTATGTTTATTCTCTCTAGACATCGCTAAAAACGTATTACTCCTACGTAATATATTTATAGACAGGCAAGGATTCATACCATTAAAGAAGGAGCTCAATATTATCCATATTTTCATTTCATATACAGAGAAAAGAAATTATTATGTTTCTGAGAGGAGCTTCCCATTTTGGTTGTTGTTTTGAAAAGTATATCACAATGCACGGGCCTTGATAGATATAGGAGGCAATGAAGGAAATATATCGCATGCACGGGCCTTGGTAGATATAGGAGGCGATGATAATCTCTCTCTTTGCACGAGAGGTTTATCTTTAATATTTAAATAAATATAATTATTTTTAATTAGTTTAATCTTCAATAATTAACAATAATAATAGTTAAATCGTTTAAAATAAAGTTATACCTATTATCATCTCAAACTTTGCTAATATTGACGTTTAACGTGAAGGGTACCCCTCTTGCCCGCTTTCTTCAAATTTTGGGGTATATATACGATTCGTTTCCATTATAATAGTAAGGAAAAAGCGCAATTGCGAAAACCTTTGGTGGCGATCCCACCTTAGGGAGGCTAGACGTTTCTCGTAACCATAGCTGATCGCCGCGTATATCCTAAAACCAAACGATGATAATGGAGTAGAAGCCAATGATACAGATTGGTGGAAGACCAGTGGATGGTGGTGTTAGAAGCCAGTGTAAGTGCAGACTGGTGTCAATGTGGGATTGACAAAGAACAGAAGATGGTGGTGATTAGAAGCCAGTAAGAACAGACTGGTGTCCGTGTGGGATGGACGAAGACCAAAATATGGTGGTGATTAGAAGCCAGTAAGAACAGACTGGTGTCCGTGTGGGATGGACAAAGACCAGAAGATAGTGATGTGAGAACTCAAGTAGAGGAGCCATTTCCGTGACTGTGAAAGTAGTTCGGAAATGGCGACCACGTTTGCTCCGATACGCAAACTGCGAACGCGGTCACGTGGGTGTAACAACAGACAGACAGACAGACACACACACACAGACACACACACACAGACACGGCCGTTACAGAACCTCTCCTGGACTACGTCACACGGAGAGGTAAAAACTAGAGATGGGCCGATACCAGTTTAAACCGATAGCGATATGATCCGATACTTGGGAAACCGATACGTACCGATACCGATATTTTACCCGATCCTTCGATTAAACCGATATCAAACCGATACCGATATGGTATCGGTATCGGCCCATCTCTATAGATGATTCTCGATCCAATTTCGGTACTTGAAACTATAAAACTGGCTTTTCATACGAAAAACCCATTTTAGACACTAGTTACGTTATCGAAAAATAGATGAAAATCTGTGCTGTCTCAGAGTTTAGGTCTTATGGCGCCATCTACTCTCAACAAAAGTATTTATTTTCTTCAAAAAATATCGGGTAGAAATATCGGTTCATTTTTAACCGATACCGATATATCGGTTAAAGCCAAATATCGGTACCGATACCGATATGGTATCGGTATCGGCCCATCTCTAGTAAAAACAACGCCCTTTCAGGCATACTTTTTCTTAAAAAAATCCAAATTTTTTGTCGCGTGTTCGCATGACATCACAAGGAGACGATTTTTCAAGCTTTCACAGCAAAAAGCAAATTTGGGTGATGTAAAATTCTGAAAATACCTACTACGTATTCACTTTTTGCGCGTTGGTTACGTACTTTGTAACCCCTATTGGACACAAGGTTATTTTACATAGGTTAAGCTAATAGACCTTTCTTAAAAAGGGGTGTCTGGCTATCTACCCAACAAAGTCTATTTGGTTGAAGTCATATCTAAGGTCTTTGTTGTACACATTCAAAGAAAACAAGCTGGGCAACCACCAGACTAATTATTTTACCTACAACTTTTGAAAATGTTTTGGTTCTGTAATGTTTCACGCATTCTGTTTTAAATACCCTTGTTCCACGAACCTTTTATTTCAAAGAGAAACCAGCTGCACGCTAAAACTCTTTATAAGAATATCTAATTTGCATATACCTTTTTTTTGGAACTTTCACATCTTGGCGCCTTGGGTGAAATGATTTACAAAACAGTCACGTGGAGAATATAATAAGATCAAGGACGGTGCAAAAAGGGACTTAAATTTTTTCTATTATGTCCCTATCATAACTTTAGATCAAAGAGAATATTTAGACCAAAAAAAATTATTATTTTTTGATATTTTAAGTTAACTTTAGCTTTTTAGCGTTAGTTCATGAGAAGATGGCGTTGGGGTATTTTTAGGATGACTTGTTACACATAGGCCCAACGCATAGACTCTAGCTAATAAAGTTTTGCTGGGACATTACACTCAAGTAGTAGGTACACCGTAAGAAATATTTCTCCAATCTACAGCCATCTTGGAAATTGGCAGACACTAATGTAAAACAAAACCTGTCTTAAACATAGCTGATAGATTATCATATTCGGAAAGCAGGAGCCCTTATATTGACAAATAGTTTGAAGATCATTTTCAAAACTAGCATAGTCTACTTTATTTAGGGTTAAGACGGGACATTGATGGGTATGTGGATACAATGACTTTAGATGGGACTTTAAGGCTACCAGTCCATTCTTTTTGAAGACATATCTAACGTCTTTGTTGTTCACATACCGGACGTCAAACAAAAGACTCCATTTTATCGTATACTTTTGGAAAAGGTTCTGTTTCGGTTCACCAAACTGTATTAAGAACAAACCCGTAGCTAAGTAAATAAAAAGTTCAAGTGGATCTAAAATTAAAAGACTTTTTGCGTAGTTGGTAATTTCTAAAATGTTCCATTCTTTTTTCACGAATCAGTAGGTGCACTGACGATAAGAAGTGATGCTTTAAAAAATATCTCTCAAAGATGAAAGAGAAAATAGATAGGAATCCATAACGTTCTGGAGATACATGTTCGAGACTCTTAACTCAAAAGTTCGGTGGCTTTTGAGGGTCAACTCAAAGTTTCGGTATTTGAAACCTGAAACTGAGAGGCATCCTTTGGGCTTCCACTTTTAAGGAGTCAAACCGTATCAAGCAGGAAACTGCAAAAAAGAAAAGATTCTATGCTCTTTTTTCTTTGAATAAAGCTTTCGTTCAACGTTTCAAGTTTTCACTCAATCCATAATATGATAAGTTTATAATATAAGTTATGTTCCACAAGTACAATGTATTCCAGGAATTTGTATTAAAAAAAAAGAGTCATAGTTAACGATTCTATTCTATGTGACGTTGGTACTAAAATATACATGACGCTTTCCTACGTCACTCCATGGACAAGAAGCTCTCAGTTACTTGTGTCTAACTTATACAGAACCTTTATTTTATACTTATAAAAATATCGACATATTTTCGTCTATATCTTTAGGCAAAAAGCCTTGACAAGACCTGATAAGGTTTCCATGAGTACACACTTTTGCTTGCAAATATGGCAAGATCACGGATACAGCCCAATTCTATCTTCTCGGGTGTTATACAGGGTGATTCTAAAATGGTGGTATAACCGAACTACTGCGGGTTCTATGAGCAATTTTAAGTCGAAAATGTTCTATGGCATTTTGTCATCCAGGCCACCGTTTAAAAGTTATGATAAGAATCATTTACGGATGACCCCTTAAAATTTATTAAATTAATCAAAAGCCCAGCGGGTTGAATACATTTTTTAAGGGGACTCACGTGTTTAGTAATCGTGCTCGCGATTTACTGTCCCGTGAACTCCATAAGGAAGTCCTCCACCAATGTAAGCTTGAAAATGGGTTCAAATGGGAAGACTCATGCCGAATTGAGAAAAACCTAACCCAATGGGGAAATGCATCGAAAATTTAATAAAAAAGGACCAAATCGGAAGATTCTTGCCCAATTGAGAAAAACCTAACAAACAATCAACAAAGGTTTAATGTTTTATTTCCACTCTCTTCTGAGAATCGCAAAAAGAAGTGAAGCTTTTCAAGCAAAATTACACGTATTTTTGTTTAAAGCGGATCAAAACCTAATTTTAACAATTTGATGGTCAATGGAGTAAGAAGTTACGGAACACATGGGCTCGACTAAAATGTAACGTAAAAATTGTAAAGTTAAGAAATTAAGAAATCAACTAAATGTCAGTTTTTGGCGGTGTAGCGTGTTTTGCCTCATGGAATGATCCTGACTGAATGTTCTCACATTCGATTCTCAAAACTTGATGAATCGCTGGCTTTTGTTTGCTTTCGTGGCCGGATTGCAACTAACTGTAAAGTCAGTTGGAATTTGGAAGGGTATTAAAGCTGCTTTTATTTTTATTATGTTTTTGAGCTAAGCCTTGGTTTTCTTGAAATTTCAAACTGATATTCGCCGTCGCGCGCCAACATTTAAACATTTTGTAATGGCACGTGCAGCCTTTTACTGTGCTAAAGTCTCGTGACTACGATCTTCCCAACAATTCTTAAGCCTAATTTCAAATTAGATTTTGAACAGCGCAGACATTTAGTTAATTTCTTAATTTGGCTTCTGACTTTACAATTTTTACGTTACATTGCAGTCGAGCCAATGTGTTCCGTAACTTCTTACTCCATTGACGATCAAATTGTTAAAATTAAGTTTTGATCCGCTTCAAATTTTGCTTGAAAAGATTCACTTCTTTTTGCGATTCTCAGAAGAGAGTGGAAATAAAACATTAAACCTTTGTTGATTGTTAGTTAGGTTTTTCTCAATTCGGCATGAATCTTCTCATTTGGTCCTTTTTTATTAAATTTTCAAGGCATTTCCCCATTGGGTTAGGTTTTTTTCAATTCGGCATGATTCTTCCCATTTGGTCCTTTTTTTATTAAATTTTCAATTCATTTCCCCATTGGGTTAGGTATTTTTCAATTCGGCATGAATCTTCCCATTTGAACCCATTTTCAAGCTTACATTGGTGGAGGACTTTATGGAGTTCACGGGGAAGTAAATCGCGCGCGCGATTACTAAACACGTGAGTCCCCTTAAAAAATGTATTCAACCCGCTGGGCTTTTGATTATTTTAATTAATTTTAAGGGGTCATCCGTAAATGATTCTTATCATAACTTTTAAACGGTGGCCTGGATGCCAAAATGCCATAGAACATTTTCGACTTAAAATCGCTCATAGAACCCGCAGTAGTTCGGTTATACCACCATTTTAGAATCACCCTGTATTTGAAGAGAGCTCCAATTTTAAAATAAAAAAACGATATTTTGCTAAATTGCGTAGATTATTTCGGAAGTAAATAAAGATAAACAATAATATTTTGGAAAAGGTGTAACATTATTTGGGAAGTAAATGAAGATAAACCACAATATTTTGGAAAAGGCGTAACATTATTTGGGAAATAAATGAAGATAAACCACAATATTTTGGAAAAGGCGTAACATTATTTGGGAAGTAAATGAAGATAAACCACAGTATTTTGGAAAAGGCGTAACATTATTTGGGAAGTAAATGAAGATAAACCACAATATTTTGGAATAGCTAAGATCGGCCCTCATGACTTCGTTCCTACTCTATAGAGTCTTTTATAACATCGATTTAAAGTTGGCTATGAGGACTTAAATATTGGAATGTCATCGACCGATTGAGTTAATAAATTACCCGGAGAGATTTTTCAATGTTTAAGATGCATTGTAATTGTATAATAGTACATGGAGTTTAATCCATCTAATAAAATTACTTTTCTATGGTTAGACTTACAAATTAAAAAATTTGCGAGTTTTAAGCCGTTTTAAGAATGTTATTGGCTGGTAGGTTCAAAACTAACTAGCAACTCTGAGTCACGATAAAAAGTCTCTTTGGTAAGCCTACTATCAAAAGATAGCTAAGACCACCATTAAGTGATCAGTAAAACCGCTCAAAAAAGCTAGCCGGCCACAAGACAGATTCATCAGTAAGCGACTCATTATACAGCGTGTAAGTCAGCCCATCATCATGATGTAAGAAAATTAATAACACATCCAAACAAACGAGGAAACCGAGTTTCAATAGTTGACTAAACCGACTTTTAAATTCGCAAAAATCAACCTTTAATCGTCGGTTTTATCGACTTTCAAAGATCGGTTTCGTCGATATTTTAAGAAGTCTCGGCTTTTTATTAGCTTAACGTTTTGCCACTAGATGCGCACATAATCGAGGGGTGGAGTTGACTGGCGCTCTAAGCCTAGCAAAGACTAGTTTCAGCTCAGCCTTCATGGTCGAGTTCTGATTGCCTCCTTCCTTTGGCAAAGTAAAATTTGTGTGTAAAGATCAGCCAGAATGTTAAGGGTGCAACAAGAACCGACTTTGCTTTAAACTTTAATTTGACGTATCTTCAAAAGTCGATGAAACCGACCTATGTAAGTCAATGATACCACCTTTAAAAATTTAAAAAGCCGACTCAAGATGAAGATTAAAAAGCGTTTGCTCAGTTACTTTTCAAAGTCGGTATCACTGTCAGCAAACTTTATTTACGTAACAGTTGGGTCGAAGCTTTTATGCCTATCATATTTCAACCGTCCAAAGGAAATCCCAAAGACGCTTTTTCGTCAAGTGCCGGTTGGACCTCGAATGTAAACAACCTCTGCAGTGTAAACTCTATCGTCTTGTCTCACCTCAAAAATATTCTTAGTTTGCCAACATGAGTGTTAACGTTAAATAACACCAAAGCTGATTTGTAGCTAGACACACTGATAGTCAATGCGCACCATAAAGAGAATAAAACTCTGTAGCTTAGCTTCACTAATCTAATTGCCACCATGATCTTTTCTTCTATTATAAAATCTTAACCTGATTATTTAAGAGTGTATTTAACTTTCGGCTCACTCGTAACCGTTGATGTCTCTTCATTTCAGACACGAAAACCAAAACCCAAAGTTTACTTCACCTTAGGCCTCAATTATTTGCTCTATATTTCACTAAGCCTATTGCGGGTAATATTAAATATACCCGCCGGAGTCTAGATCTTAGCTTTCTTCATGAAATCACTAAACCAAGGATTATTCTATAAGTAGTATAGCTTAAGTAATATATAAACAGCCATTTCAAATAATAATATTAAAAAAATCTTTGGAATATCAAAATGAAACAGAGCTTTAAAGCTAAAAAAGTACTAAATTCATCATAATTACGAAAAATGTTTCCACTTATTCACTTTATATTAAGGATAAAGGGAATATTATGGTTCTGTAAGATTTCTTTACACATCAAATCAAAACGAACTTCTAACGCAGCGCACTAGTGTAACAACGGACGGACACACACAGACAAAACATAGACTGCTTTTTAACTCTTTAAGTATTAATTTTGAATTGAGAAACAATATTATCTTAAATATTAAAATAAATATATTTAATATTTTCTTCGTTAGTTATTCGCCTTATTGAACGTTACATCGTTTTAAAAAAGAACAATTATACATTCTTGAGAGACTTGACTAATATTGGCGTTTGAAATGAAGAATACGCCGGTTGCTTCGCCTTACTCAAATAGGTAGTATATAAGGGTTTCTAATCGCAGCTATGGATAAGAACAGCGCAATTGCGTGAACCTTTGGTGGAAGCCCCGCCTTATTGAGGCCGGACGTTTCTGGTAACCCTGGCCGATCGCCGCGTATGTCTTAACCTTAAGGATGATGATGGAGTAGAAACCAGTGCGTACAGACTGGTGTCCATGTGGGATGGACAAAGACCAGAAGATGGTGGGGATTAGAAGCCAGTGTTTACAGACTGGTGTCCATGTGGGATGGACAATGACCAGAAGATGGTGGTGTGTAGAAGCCAGTGTGTACAGACTGGTGTCCATATGAGATGGACAAGTGGCCAGAGGATGCTGGTGTTATCCAGGTAATGGATAATAGCTATGGTAAGTGGAATACAATTTTCCAAATTTCCGGGAACTGTAAATGCGGTCCGGAATTTGGGAAAACGTTTACTCCGATTTGAAAACTGCGAACGCGGTCCCCTGGGGTGTAAGTCAATAACAACAGACAGACACATAGACACACAGACAGATACGTCGAAATTAGAACCTCTCCGTGACATACGTCACTCGGAGAGGTAAAAAGCACACTTCATTAACAATTCCCTGCTTTTGCTGTAGACTGCATGTAAAATGAGATGAAATTTACCCTCCACTTAACCCCCGACATAACACTTATCAATCAGGGAAGAGCTTCGCGATGACATAGGTTTTTAGAAAGTAGTACGTGATGCTGACGATCCGAACGCTAGCTTTTGGTACTATAGCTAGCATCTGCTAAACTATGAGCCTATTCACGGCTCGTTCCCTGTACCACGGTCTCTGTAATCACACAGAGAGAGGGTCGACACTATTCTAGGATAAAGCTGGGCTTCTCATACTACACGGCGCGAGCAAGGTTCGACGACGTATACTTTGTTTTTATTTCTATATACTTTTGTACTTTGGCGTTAAATGCTCCTAAAGAACGTAAGTTAAAGGTTGCTTTTTCATAGCCTGAATGTTACATATTTTTTAACTTATTACCTCTCCGAGTGACGTATGTCACGGAGAGGTATTACACCGGCCGTGTCTGTCTGTCTGTGTGTGTGTCTGTCAGACCCCACGTGACCGAGTTCGCAGTTTACAAATCGGAGCAAAGGTGTTCCCAATTTCCGGACTGCATTGACAGTTCACGGAAATTTGGAAAATTGTGTTTGTCTCCTCTGGCTATTCCACTTGAGTTCCAACACCACCAGCTTTGGTTTCCGTCCACTCCACATGGACACTAGTCTGTACTTGCTAGCTTCCAAGCACCACCAGCTTTGGTTTTCGTCCACTCCACATGGACACTAGTCTGTACTTGCTAGCTTCCAAGCACCACCATCTTCTGTTCTTCGTCAATTCCACATTGACACCAGCTTCTATGCACCACCATCTTCTGCTCTTCGTCAATTCCACATTGACACCAGCTTCTATGCACCACCATCTTCTGCTCTTCGTCAATTCCACATTGACACCAGCTTCTATGCACCACCATCTTCAGGTCTTTCGTCCATTCCACATGGACGCCAGTCAGTACATTCTGGCTTCTTTTCCTCCGTCATCGTTTGGTTTCAAGATATACGCGGTGATCGGCTAGGGTTACGAGAAACGTCTAGCCTCCCAATGGCAGGGCTTCCACCATCGGTTCACGCGCATGCGTTTTTATCTATTATTACAATGGAAACGAATCGTATATATACCCCAAAATTTGAAAAAAGCGGGCAAGAGGGGTACCCTTCACTTTAAACGTCAATATTAGCAACGTTTCGAAAGATAATAGGAACAACTTTATTTTAAACGATTTAACTATTTTTAAAGTTATTTACTGGCGATTCAAATAATTAAAAATAATAGTATTTATTTTAATATTAAAGATAAACCTCTCAAGTACTGAAGTCGATAAATCATTGCCTCCTATATCTATCACGGCCCGTGCATTGCGTTATATTTCCAACATTGCCTCCTGTATCTATCAAGGCCCATGCATTGTGATATATTTCCTTCATTGCCTCGAATATCCAACAAGGCCAGTGCGTTGTGATATATTTCCTTCATTGCCTCCTATATCTATCAAGGCCCGTGCATTGAGATATATATCCTTCATTGCCTCCTATATCTTTCAAGGCCCGTGCATTGAGATATATATCCTTCATTGCCTCCTATATCTATCAAGGCCCGTGCATTGAGATATATATCCTTCATTGCCTCCTATATTTATCAAGGCCCGTGCATTGCGATATATTTTTGAAAACAACAACCAAAATGGGAAGCTCCTCTCAGAACCATAATAATTTATTTTCTTTGTTATATGAAATTAAAATATGGATAATGTTTTCGGCAATTCGATTTGAATGGCTCTTTCTGATGTATCATTCTCTCAGCACTGTTCATAATGGACAGGAACGTAGAGATTCGAGACACTATGAATTACGATAGTGTTTCAAATCCTCTGTAATGAGGGCTTAACGACTTGGAGTGACTGGAAAGATAGATACACATCCTATTATTTAGTTGTACCATGCGTACCACAATGTTGCCAGGCGTTTATTGAAGGATACTTGGGTACTTGGTACAGACTGTTACGTCTACCGAGTTTCCTAGCATCCAAGAATAAATAGGATTCATAGAAGCCAGTGTTAAGGGCATGTCATGGGTCAAGTCGTTAAATATATCGAGGCAGTTAAATAGCTGATGGCATTATTTTATCCACTTTCTCATTGCGTTTCGAGTGGAAGTTCAACTTTGGCACGGACGACAGATGGCGCTCTTAACTTTCTACCCCCAAAAATCGCTGTTGTCTGCTCGTTTTCCCCTTCCGCGTTTTTTCGTTATAAACTTATGATTTAACGAACTGTTAAGATAAAATTTCATATTTCCTAAGACAGATAAGCTTCTACTCCTTTCATCTTACTCCCAGTTAGATTTAACCTTGTTAAAACATAATCAGATGAATTTGAGTTATAATGTCGTAAAATCCTGTGCATGCAGTTACCTAGGAGTGATAGAGACATTTTTACCGATGTCTAGAGATGTTAAGCTTAAGCGAAATTATTTTACGATTGAATAAAAATACCGCTTCCAGTAGTGGGTTTATAGTACTCCTTGTTTGTGTAAGATTAGTGTAGCTGTAGAGCGTAATCATGATAAACGCTTAAAAATATATATTTTCAATAAAAACACCGCTTCCACTAGTGGATTCATAATCCTTGTTAGATTAGTGTAGGTGTAGAGAGTAATCATTATAAACGCTTAAAAATATATTTTCAAAAATGAAGAATATACAACATTTATTTTGTATCAAAAAATATTTTGGTGCTAAGATTGCTTTAGAAACAAGTTGGGAAAACCAAAATATTACCTCTCCGAGTCGGGGAAAAGACCACTCAATATCGAAATACTAGACCAACATTTTTTCGCTTTGTTTTGTCTAA
This sequence comes from Phalangium opilio, assembly GCF_054372755.1. Taxonomy (NCBI): domain Eukaryota; kingdom Metazoa; phylum Arthropoda; class Arachnida; order Opiliones; family Phalangiidae; genus Phalangium; species Phalangium opilio. The sequence continues at coordinate 1,984,626 of NW_028324200.1, read as the reverse complement.
CGAGGCTTAAGTCATTGAAAAGTTTTCTCTACATTGTCAAAATATATAATCATCCACTAATCCTAGGTTTCAAATCATTACTTACAAAGAATATATAAGTTCTATGTTAAATTTTATTCTCTGATGCATACCACTAGCTTTGCCTTATATAACGTTTAATTCAGAATAAAATCTGTAAGACACGATTTCCATTAGAACATACCTTTACGAGAAGATCTTGTTTCCTTTCTAACGAAAAACTGAACTTTCCTTATCAGTTTTTCAAGGTTATAGAACTGAAAGGGGTTTCTTTTACCATAGGTTTATATCGGTAATTTTAAAGTTCACTTTCAAATCATAAATCTTTATTTAATCTCTAGTCTCTCTAATTAAAAAACATGAAATGTCCTAAACGTATCTCTAATTTTCCCATAGAGCTATTTGTATTAATTACTCCACGTTATCCAAAGGCCGACTATTTTCTTTGAAGACCGCACTAGCTAAGCGCTAAGCACCGTGACGTCAAAATTCAAAAACCCCTTATGTAGGATACTGCTAACATCGCTGGGCTCTGCTGAACGCGGCCCAGATTTCCACCATGATTATAATATCTAAGCCTAAAGTGTACTTAACTTTCGGCTCAATCTGAACCGTTAATGTCTCTGCATTACAGAAACGAAATCCAAACCCAAGCGTTAACTTTTTGGTTCACTAGGCCTATTGACAAATAAAAGTTCATTTGACTAACATAGTAGCGTTGTGCTTGTATTCGCTTTAGAAAGGATTATGCTATAAACAGATGTAGTATAGCTTAGGTAATATATAAACATCCATTTTAAATAATGATATTAAAAAAAATCTTTGGAATATCAAAATGAAATAGAGCTTTAAAGCTACAAAAGTACTAAATGCATCATAATTACGAAAAATATTTCCACATATTCACTTTATATTAAGGATAAAGGGAATATTATGGTTCTGTAGGATTCCTTTACACATCGAAACAAGACGAACTTCTAACGCAGCGCACTACTGTAACAACGGACGGACACACACAGACAAAAACATAGACTGCTTTTTAACTCTTTCCGTATTAATTTTGAATTGAGAAACAAGATTATCTTAAATATTAAAATAAATATAATTAATATTTAATATTTTCTTCGTTAGTTATTCGCCTTATTGAACGTTACATCGTTTTAAAAAAGAACAATTAAACATTCTTGAGAGACTTGACTAATATTGGCGTTTGAAATGAAGCATACGCCGGTTGCTTCGCCTTATTCAAATAGGTAGTATATAAGGGTGTCGAACTACAGTTAATAGCAAGAACAACCGCAATTGCGAAAACCTATCGTGGACAACCCACCCTAGGGAGGCTAGACGTTTCTCGTAAGCCTAGCTGATCGCCGCGAATGTCTTAAACCAAACGATGACGATGGAGTAGAAGCCAGGTGTGCAGACTGGTGTCCATGTGGGATGGACAAAAACAAAGACCAGAAGATGGTGGTGTAGAAGCCAGGTGTACAGACTGGTGTCCATGTGGGATGGACAATGACCAGAAGATGGTGGTGATTAGAAGCCAGTATGTACAGACTGGTGTCCAAGTGGAATGGACGAAGACCAGAAAATGGTGGTGATTAGAAGCCAGTATGTACAGACTGGTGTCCAAGTGGAATGGACGAGGACCAGAAGATAATGGTGATTAGAAGCCCGTATGTACAGTTTGGTGTCCGTGTGGAATGGACAAACACCAGAAGATGGTGGTGTGAGAACTCAAGTAGAGGAGCTATTTCCGTGACTGTGAATGCAGTTCGGAAATGGCGAACACGTTTGCTCCGATTTGGAAATTGCGAACGCGGTCACGTGGGTGTAACAACAGACACACAAACACACACACAAACAAACAAACAAACAAACAAACAAACAGACACACACGATCGTTACAGAACCTCTCCGTGACATACGTCACTCGGAGAGGTAAAAACCAAACGGCTGGGTATTGGTAAAAAAGACATGTGTAAGCTATTTGTAGATGAGATAATTGTTTAACATGTTTTAATTGAGACTAAAACTTCCACTATTGTGTCTAAAAAAGCGTTGGCAATGTATTTTTTTTAAATATGACGGAATTGCGGTTGATATGATAGCGCCCTATTTGCGAAAAAAACCTTTTTTTTAAACAGTTGAATCACTCTTTGATAGAATTTCAAAGGCAGAAGCTAGCGTTAAATTTGCTCGACTAATTTTGTTCGGCAAATAATATATTTAAGCGTTACGTATTACTGAAGGAGATTGATTTTGCCAATCTTTGTGAGTATTTAACTGAATAATAAAATGGAGGAAGATAATAATTTAAGTAAAGAGGAAATCAGGAAACGTAAAGCGAGGGAAAGAATGAGGGCAAAAAGGTCAGATCCTGAATTTAAGAAACGAGAAAATGAAAGGAGAAGAGAGTTAGCAGCTGAAAAAAGGCTGTTTCGGGAACAGGTTCTAGCACACCCAATGTTGGTCCTACCACGAGGCCAGTTGGCCATGATTCTGCGAAAGATGATGCATTAAATAAAAGCTCTATTGAAAGTACTGTAAGCGTAGGCATATCTATTAATGAGGAACCCAATAATGTACAAAATGATAATGCTAATATTAGTGAAATAATCGAAGGCGATAAACATGTACCTTGTACGTCCCATGGTAATGTCTATCCCTTAGAAAGATTAAGGATCTTGAGAAAAAATGAAGAATGCAGTAAGAGGGAGACGCTATGTAAGGGGAAAAAGCGAGAGAATGAGTCAAATTGTGAAATTGAAAATGAGGGTGGAATATTTACCAAGAAATTAAAAAGGGTTGATGAATGGTATAAAGCAAGCGAACGTGTAAGAAATCAGATAAGTAAGGCTACTGAACGCCAAGATCCAAATTATAGAGAAAGAGAACGTGTCAGAAACCAATTGTATAAGTCGGCTAAACGCCAAGATCCCGAGTTTAGAGATGTTGAACGTGCTAGAAACCAGGCGGGTATGGCTGCTAAACGCCAAGATCCCGAATATAGAGATGATGAACGTGATAGAAACCAGGCGGGTATGGCTGCTAAACGCCAAGATCCCGAGTATAGAGATGTTGAACGTGATAAAAACCAGGCTTGTAAGGCTGCTAAACGCCAAGATCCCGAGTTTAGTGATGTTGAACGTGCTAGAAACCAGACAGGTATGGCGGCTAAACGCCAAGATCCCGAGTATAGAGATGTTGAACGTGCTAGAAACCAGGCGGGTAAGGCGGCTAAACGCCAAGATCCCGAGTATAGAGATGTTGAACGTGCTAGACAAAGATCTTCAGCCGCAGATAGGCGAGCAAACCCCTCGCTTATAGAGCAGACCTATTGTGATAGCATAAAAGACGGCCCAACGTGGCCGTGTGAAGGATGTTCAAATCTTTTTTTTAAGTCATCTGGCACCATTGTAAAGTCCATAGATTTTTTGTCGGTCCCTGGTATTGAACAAAGAGAGTTGAATGATGAAATATTTTTGTGTAGTACTTGTAATAAAAGCGTTAAGAGAAAGCAAATTCCAAAATTTTCAAGGGAAAATGGATTTGTGTTTCCTGAAATACCTGCGCAATTAAGTTACATCAGTAATTTAGAAGAAAGAATGATATCACCACGAATACCATTCATGCAAATACGAAGGTTAGGGTGTGACCAACAACGTGGTATTAAAGGAAATGTGGTTAACGTCCCTATAAATGTAGAGTCCACCGCCTCGGTTTTACCCAGGTTACCTTGAGACACGGATACTATTCAAATTGAGTTTATGAGAAGAATGCAGTATAACACACCCTATTTGGACGAAACTGTGTGACGCAAAGTCATTTTAGAGGCCCTTAACGTTCTGGTAAAAACGCCTTTGTATGTTAAACATGGAATTACCGTTAAGAGTGACATATTAGACCTTATTCCTGAAGAACTTGAATTTATTGTTGACGAAAGGGACCGTCCATAAACTACGTCACACTCTTATGGGGGGGATGGGGTTTCTAAATTTGTGACGGTCCGTGACAAGGGGTAGGGAGGGGTTCTTCGATGCGTGATGTCACATTTATCATTGATCAAGTCAGTAAGAGGCCGGTTGGCTCTCTTATGTTATGGAAGAAGAAAGACAACATTCCATAGTCCACCGTTACAATAATTTACCAAAATTGTTATTCCATCATCGCTTAAATAGTAGAAAATTTATGCAATTATCGACTATTTACACCTTTTTATAGCCAATTTAAATGGCGTATTTAAAATAAACAGCGTAATCTCTCTTATGTCTTTGTTTATTCGCCCCTATTATTTGTGAGGATGAATCAAATCCCCCTGCCGATTGAAATGGTTTCGATTGTTTGGGAAGTTTTCAAAATCTCAAGCTCGATTAGTCTGTTTTCGGTGACAGTGTCGAAACCTAAAAATTGTGCCCCTTTAACTAAGCTTTATGGCCCTTTTTTGAAGCTTATAAAAAGCACATCCAAACATTAAAATTCTAAAGGTCAATCAGAGGGGAAAAGCTTAAAACGGAAGAGAACTTCGAATTTTCAGCCGAGAAAAATATTTCTGAGGGGGCGGCATATCACTCAAGAAATTAATCAAATTAAATTTGAAAATTAAGACAAATCATAGTGTTAAGGGGGGGTTAAAGAAATGTGACGTGGTTTTTAGGGGAGGGGTCTGAGAAAAGCGTGACGAAGCGTGATCTGGGGGGACGGGGGGGTCAGAAAATGCTTTTTTTCGCGTGACGTAGTTTATGGACGGTCCCAAAATGACCGTCAGGTAAATCAAGTTGATGGATCAGGAGATAATCCAGTAGTGCCAATAAACGCAGAGAATGATAGCGATGATATGTGGAATGAACCCAACGAAAGTAGTTCGTTAACAGTTGGGAATCAAGACACATTATTAGTTTCTTTAAGTAATTTCTTGCCAAGTAATACCATGCATGTTAAGTTTGCTCCTGGTGAAGGTCAAACCCCAATGTCTTTACTCTTTGACGAGGATGCGGAAGAATTGTCATTCCCGAGCATTTACGTGGGTCAAAAAATGAACCTTAAGGTTAAGGGAAGTTTTGGTGATATTTTTAAATGGGAGCTTCGTAATATTGATAGGCGCTGTGCTAAAAATCCTTCGAAATTGTTTTACTCTTTTGTCAAATTGGAAACCTTGAAAGTTAGTCAATCTATACAGGTTTGCATGAGGAAAACTAAAAGAACAGATGGGTCGAATTATACTGCTGGACTTTTAGCCTCTGCAGGTTCTCTTGATGCTTTAATTAAGCAGCATGATGGTTTTAGGGTTTTAGAAAGACTACAGAGCTCGCCTTCTTATTGGCAACACAGACAAAAGGAATTGATGGGTATGATTAGACAGCTTGGTACGGCTATCTTTTTCATAACGTTTTCAGCTGCCGAAAGTAAATGGCCTGAGCTACTGAATATTTTGAGACTAACCTCTGGGCAGGAGAGTTTACCTAACGATGATATTAATAATTTAAGTTTTTCGGAAAGGGCAAAACTGATTCAGGATGATCCTGTTACTTGCGCTAGATATTTTGACCACCGTTTTCGGGCTTTGCTCAAGGCTCTACAGAAATTAGGTCCTCTTGGCGTTAGAGAAGACTATTATTTTAGAGTTGAAATACAGCAAAGAGGTTTGCCCCACCAACATGGTTTGATTTGGATAAAAGATGCTCCAAAACTTAAAAATGATCTCTCAAATGTTAAGGAAGTAGAGGAATTTATTGATAACGTTATTTCTTGTGCTGCTGAGCACAATGACGAACATTTAGATTTGTTAACACGATTACAAATTCACAAACACACAACGACTTGTAGAAAGAAGGTCGATAATAATTCCGTTTGTCGTTTTGGAATCCCGTTTCCACCTATGCCCAGAACCATAATTTACGACCCTGGTTTAAGAGAGCCTGGTAGCGTACAGGAAGAACTCAGATGTAAGGCAAGGTCAAAGAGATTGTATGAGATGTTGCAATCGAAAGAAAAAGAGTTTTGGGTAGATAGTTTTGAGGAGTTGCTAGCTAAGTGGGGTTGGTCAGAAGTGGAATATATTTCTGCCGTTACTTATGACCTCAAAAGGAAAACAGTTTTGTTGAAAAGACACCCTAAAGATACTAGAGTTAATCCTTACAATCCGTGCGCTTTGCGTCTTTGGCAGGCGAATATGGACATTCAATTCGTTCTTGATGCTTACGCACTGGTTATGTATATTGTATCATATATAGGAAAGTCTCAAAGAGGGATGTCTTTGCTTCTGCGCGAAGCTTCTAAACAGGCAAAAAATGATAAATGTACAGTAAAACAGAAGTTGAAACTAATTGCTAATCAGTTCTTGAATGCCCACGAGGTAAGCGCTCAGGAAGCGGCTTACTGTGGTTTACAAATTCCTGTGTCCAGGTGCAGTCGCGCCTGTGTTTTTATAAACACTAATGCCCCTGAAAATCGTGTACACATTCTTAAGAGTCAATCTGAAATTGAAGAACTACCAGCAGACAGTAATGATGTTTTTGCCTCTGGGATGCTAGAACATTATGTTCAAAGGCCAGAGGAACTAGAGGCAATAACGTTAGCTCAATTTGGTGCCTGGTACGAATATTCCAAAGCCCGTAGAGTGACGAAGCCGCCCACGATCATGTTGATGAGGGAGAGAGCAATGAAGTTGAAGCTTGTGGTAAATGGCTGAAACTTAAAGATGAATCAGGGTTTATTAGGAAACGTGGCCATGCTAAAACTATTAGGTACAGAAGATTCAATTTAGAAAAAGATCCCGATAACTTTTATCGTGAACAATTAATGTTGTTTAAGCCTTGGCGCGATGAAAGTAATGATATTTTGACAAAGGATATGAAATCAGAATATGAGCCTTTTCGCGAAACTATTAATGAAGTTAGGAAAGAAATTCACAATGAAATTGACGAAGAAGCCGTGGAACAGGCTGTGGCAGATTTTGAAAATGGTGAAATTCAAGTGGATGTTACTAATATCCAGCCTGAATTAGAACATAGAAATGAAGTTGATAGATCTTTAGATATGGATGATTCCGATTTTTTAATTAATACGGTTCAAGAATCTGTAGGAAATATTAATAGAGAAATTATTACCTTAATTAATGACTCGGAGTACAACTCCCTTGTTAGAAAATTGAATTCAAAACAAAGAGAGAGATATTACCATGTTTTGTATCATGTAAAAAGCAAAGAAACTCCGTTGCGCCTCTTTGTTACAGGGGGCGCTGGTGTGGGAAAAAGTCTTTTGATTAGTGCTATATTTGAATCTGTGTCAAGGTTTTACAACAAACAACCTGGGAGTAATCCATCGGAAGCGAAAGTAATCTGTTGCGCACCTACTGGCAAGGCTGCCTTTAACATAGGTGGGGCAACTTTGCACAGTACTTTTAGTTTACCCGTTAGCCAATTTGGTGGAAATATATCGAGATTGGAAAGTGAAACACTTCATAAATGCAGGTTACTCTATGGTCAAGTAAAACTAGTAATAATTGACGAAATTTCAATGGTTGGAGCGAAGGTGTTTAATCGGGTAAACGCTAGGTTACAAGAGATTATGGGTTGTCCTGATAATTTTGGTGGTGTGTCTGTCGTTCTAGTTGGAGACTTTAACCAATTGAGACCAGTTTGCGATTATTTCGCATTTCAAGCTCAAAGTGAGACAGATAATCCTTACGCGTCGTTAATTGGTAACCCAATATGGGAGCAATTTGAATTTGCCGAACTTGAGGAAATTATGAGACAGAGAGATGATAAAATATTTGCTGAAGCTTTAAATAGAATGGCCGTGGGAAGTATGACTCAAAATGATATTGATTTCTTTAGTAGTCTGGAGGTAACGCCTGAGCGTGTACCCCCAAAAGAAGCGATACATCTTTTCGCCACTAACGCGGAAGTAAACCAATTCAATCAAAATAAGCTTTTAAACATGAATACGGAAAAGGCTGTTTCGGTTTCAGTAGATGTTGTCAATGGTGATCTTAGTAGTGAAGTTAAAAATAACATACTTTCCCAAGTTGAAAAGTTAGCAACGTCTGATACGTATGGTCTGCCCAAACAATTGACTCTTGCGTGTGGCGCGAGATATATGATGACCAACAATGTTGACACCTCTGACGGACTAACTAATGGCGCGACCGGTTGGTTAAGAAAGATAGAGTACGGCACAAATAGGGTCGGGGATAAAATCCCGTTCAGGGTATGGATGGAGTTTGACGATCCCAAAGTTGGGAAAATGTTGAGGCAAAAATGTCATGGTTTATATTTGAATAGTAATATTTAGTGATGCCACGAATATTCGGTTACTATTCGGTATTAGGCCATTTTTTTCGTATTCGGTCGAATATTTCGTAATATTCGGCCGAATACCGAATCTCCAATCATGAAGGAAAAAAAAAACGGAAAAATTACACAAAAAATATTTATTTCAATAACAATTTTTACTTTAATATTTATAATCTACCAGTGGTAAGTTGTGATGAATAAAAAAAGCATTTAGTGAGACGATTTACTCGCAAATGAACCAAAAACCTAAAGGCGCTATAGACGGGTCCTATAGTGTTAAAGAGAGCGCGTTGAAAAATCGTAACTTCCCCCTTTTCATTCCCTCCTTCCCGAGTTTATCACCAACAGCGTGGGAAATAAGGCGGTGGCACAGGGCAAATGACCAGTTTAAAAATTGCCTGGACCAGTTTAAAAATTAAATCGGAGGGGGGTCAGTGGTCCACGGGACCACTAAGAAAATTCAAGGGTAACCAGAGTCCAGACATTATCTCAACTATTTAATTACCCACCTCTTTAGTTTAGCAGACGACGCGCCCTGGTCAATGGTCATGGGACAGGTTTTTTATTCCAGGCCAGGGGGGTCGCTGGCCCAGTGTCCAGTTTAAAAAATATCCTTATTTCCCACCCTGGTCACTAACGTTGAAAGCTTCCGCGCAGGCACGCTGTAGCAGAGGCGGTAGAGAGCGGATCTAAACCATGGAAGAACTTCGCGAGTTCTTCCATGTCTAAACAGTGTATCCCTCTCTCTGCTTGCGCGCCAATTTTGCGCAGAGCAGTAATCGCGTTACAGCTAGTGCCGAGAGGAGAGGAGAGTTTTCCCACGTGACCCTACATTTCGCGTAGCCGTCTGCCTATTCACCTTCACCATTCCATACCCTTCTTCTTCCATGATGAGAACTGTCCCATTGCGGTAAGTGCGGGGGATGTACGTATTTCGCGGAACGGGTTACAGCTCATAACCGGTTTCGCGCGAGTTGCACATATCTCACGCCCGAATATTCGGTGGCCGAATATTCGGTATTCGGCAAAATCAATATTCGCGGCATCACTACTCTAAACCCTTTACATTTCCTTGGTTGGATACTGCCAGATTAGAAAATGACTGTAAAATTGACGCTAGAAAAGCAGCCTGTTGGGCGCCTCCGGTAGTAGGATTTCCTTGTGATTGGGGATTTGGTGTCCCTTGGGTCTGACCCGTACCCTGTGTTCTTTGTAGCTGAGAGCTAGGAGGGGGCGGAGGATTTGCTTGAGGGGCAACTGAGGGTTGACTAATGGTCCGCTGTGATTGTCCTACTGGATTTGCTCTAGCTAATCGTATCGGGGCGCTCGTGTAACTAACCGAACTACTCCTTGGGAGGGTTCCATGATTGGAAGTAGTCGTTTGGGTAGCTAAAGGCATTGTGGCTGTCGACGTAATCGTGGGATTTATTCGCGTGGAAGATGTCCAATTCTGCATAAACTGTTTGGCCCCTGCGTAAGCGCTTATCTCAGTTGTTGGTTTAGGCCTAGGCCTAATTGGACTAGTTCGAGGCGTTACTTGTACCGTAGGGAGATCTGATATGCTCCCGAATCTGTTTCGCCTTGTTAAATTTTCTCTGGGGGCATGACTTTGGCTTCTTTGGTTAAAAACGGCTAAATTTCCTTCGCGCCTATGTCTTTCTTCCTCAATTAGAGCACGGGTCTGAGATGATAGATTTTCCTGTTCAGACTCTGTTGTTCTATCAGGATCTAAGTCGGGGTTCTCATCCCACAGGGGTTCCTCATTTGAATCGTATGCATAAGCCATCTTTGTTGCGGTTAAACGAGGGGGGCGTAAAAGGCTTCCGACCACGAGATTAGGCTTAGCGGAATGAAGCGGGGATCCAATAGATTCCAATGATTTGGAAGAAACCGAGGAGGAGTCCGATTTCTTTCTCTCGCGATATGATTTGTTATTAAAACTTGGGCACGATTCGGGTTCGCTCATTCAATTATTAGGTTTAAAACACAATTGAATTTATCCGACAATGAATGTTCCCCGATAATTAAATTCCAAAAAAAATCACTAATCAAAATATAAATATCTAAATAAATTATACCCTAGCGTAATCAATTCCACTAGAAATGCAATAATAGTGGGTAAAAATAGTGGATAATTGTAAAACAATCAAATATCGGAACTACGCCTTAGAATATTCCAGAACGGGAGGGTTCAAGATGGCGGCTTTCACGCTCAAACCAAAACTAAAACGTTAGCGAAGCCGAAGCGGGCCCGACCACCCCGTCGAAAAAAAATGGCGACGGCGAAACGGAAAAAGCGATAACCCAGGGTTCGAAAATCATGGGCATCGGCACCATTTGCAACGATTTACCCCGGGAATTATAAGTGGCCGGTCGCGAAAAGGGGGAATCGTTACAAGCCGCGGAAAAATAGAAATAGGCCTATTCGTTCCGAGCGGAAGAATTTTTATATCAATAAAACACATACCTTCTATGCATATCGATGAGTTTCTTTATTGAATAATCAAAATCAAAAAGTTGTTCCAAATGGATGACGCGATATTGTCTTTCACGTTTACGCCGATTTAAACAAACAAACGACGCGAGCTTGGTCCGCGGGAAAATTTGAGAGGGTTTCCTTTTTGAAACCGAAACTTCGACTGACTAATGTACTTGGGACGGTGCTACTTTACACTTCGGTATGAAACTAAACAAGGAGGGGGTAAGGAGGGTCGCCGTAGACGGGGCTGAACATAAAACATGTTTTCTGCAGCCGTCGTCTGCAACGAGTTCTGCAGACCGTTGCAAATTCTTGAAGATGCCATTTTTTCAAGAACTACCATTCAGAGCAAAATACATGTTGAAACAATGTTGAGGAAATGAAATTATGGTGAAAAAAACTATGATAAGAATTTTTTCAAATACTTCACGGTTTATAATCATGTCATCAAACGTGAAAATTTGATTATCTGTACTTGACTGGACTATCAACGCCCCGTCTAACTCACATTGCTTTCTCGTAGTTTTCGTATGCAAATTAGAAATATTTGAACTACTCGTTTAATTACCTTAAAAGCGCCTGTAAATCCACTACCCTTTAAACCTGCATTACACCTACGAGGTAGGAGGTTGTTGGCCAAGCTTTCCACCCTGTATGTTATATTTCTCATAATTTACACACATGTAAATAATATTTTCAATTTATCTGTAGCTTAAATTTGTTTGTTCGTCTATATCGTTAATAATTTTATTGGATGCGATACGTAATTTCTTAATAGATTAAATTACCATAAGGAAAGTAATAAAAATAAACCTGATTCTACACGTTTTCATAAAGAATGTTTGTATCCATGTTAAAAGTATTGTTTTTTTTTTTGAAACTGGATTTTACCTGGAAACGCATCAACCTTAACAAATTGCATTAAGTGTCATACTTATTGTTTTATGTTACTTATGACATTCAGTATATTTCATTGTTTTGAAAGAGTAATTTATATATTTTTTATTGCAGTGACCGCGCTAAACATTTTAACGGAAATTGATAAATAAATGTTAAATTCTAGGAGAGCGGTAGCTCTCTTAGATAAGACTGCTCTTAATGTATAAGGAGGGTTTTTTGTTTGGATATAACTTTTTTTTTATTGTATTAATTGTTTCGAAAAAATTCCCCAGAACTACAATTCGGGTCTTCAATATGTGGTTAAAATTTCAAAAAGATCTACCCATTAGTTTATTGTATAAAGTTGCTAAGGGTGGTTTTCATTTGCATAAAATTAATCAGCTCTTTTGGTGAAAAAGTTAAATTTCCCCATAGAAATAACATGGAGTTTTTCTCAAATTTAGCCATTTTGTGGCCAGCCTTTTAAAATGAAATATTCGTTTGTAACGTTTGGGAACGGTTTTATATCAAAATTTAAACCTTTTTCTAGGACTATTTTTAATGTTTTTGGGAAAAATTAAGTTTAAGTGCTAAATTTCATGTTTTTTAACCATGCTTTGACTTACGTTGTGCAGGCTACGTCATTTATGACGTAGGTTTGGAAACTTTGTATATAGGGAGAAACTAAATCTTTTGGGCAATGACCGCCGCGTTTTATCACCTTAAAGATTATTTTTGAACTTTGAGAACGTTGATGAGCTTTAAAAGATCTGATTTTAATATTTTTTGTAAGTAATACTTTATTTTGATTCAATACAAAAAAAATTAAAGGTACGATTTAGTCAATAATTTAATAATGAAATTTCATTTATTGATTGCTAAGCCTCGGTCTTAGCAATAGTACTTTTCGGCTGTAGGTAGTACGGTAGGTAGGCGATATTTATTGAGTGCTAAGCCTCGGTCTTAGCAATAGTACTTTTCGGCTGTAGGTAGTACGGTAGGTAGGAGATATTTACAGCTATAGCCATTTGGTTACACAATGCGTCGTCCGCTCTGCCTATGATTTCCTTAAGGGAAATTGTTTCACTTTTCATATAAAAGAAGGGGCTAATTAGGTCTAATTTTATTTTTTTCGTAAGTTAAATTTAATTATAATTTATTTCAAAAGAATTTAAAGTTAGGTTTTAGCCGATAATTTATAAATTCATTGATTTTAGTAAGTATCGGTCAAAAGTTCAAGACAGCTGTCTGCTGTCAGTGTCAGCTGGTTGTTGTAGTTAGAAGACCAATTGGCCGTGTAGGGTTCATTTTAAGGTGTGTTATCAGCCAACGATAACCGCTGATTAGTATTAATTTTTTGCTTAAATTAAATAAATGTTTGTTGTTTAAAGTAGATTAATGCAAACTCTACGCATAAGGGTTCGTTTCCAGGTTTCTAAACTGGTGCTACGTAGATCATTTTGTTCGTTTAAATTGCTGGTAAATTAATCGATAGATCACACTATCACTAAACCCTGTCAACAAACCAATTAATATTTTTATTCGGACTCTTCCAATCATTTTTGTTGGGTAACTATTAAATTTTTAATTAATTTTTTAGTGCTTTTATTTAAGTTACCTAAGGAAAAATTAAACGATGACCAGTTTATTTATATAATGATTTTTTTAACATTGCCCAAGAAAACAATAAGCAATAGCCGGTTTTTAATTCTAACCAGGTGCCAATGATAACTGCTACGAAGAAAAATTGTTTGTCAAATTGCTGTTAGAATAAATGATTGATTAAATGACACAATCACAAAACCCTGTCACCAAAAAAACCAGAGCTGTGCTAATTAACTGGCAACTAATTGAATTGGAATTAGCAATTGGACAATTATGACTTAATTAGCAATTACGCATAGAGGCTAATTAAATCCCTTTACACACTGATAAACAAATAAACCCTGTCAACTCCACTCTTGGACTACGGGACCATCTAGTAACGTTTGTTTAATCGAAACCACACCATTTATTTGCTTTTAAATTCGACAAAATTTCATTGAGTTATGAAGATTGTAGGAATTGATTAACGCGAGTTGATAAAGAAATTGTTTAATTTATTAATATTTGCTTACAGCAATTAATGATACATTCATATTAGTATAAATTGTTTATTTGTGTTAATAGGAGTTAAACGGATAAGAAAATTTCTTTATGAAATATATTTGTAGCTTTAAACGGGCCAACCATTTTTTAATGGTTGCGAATCAAAAAGAATGGAATAAGGATGGAAAACTTGGTTTATTTTTTCAAAAGATAACAAAATGGTTGTAAAATCATTTCGTATGTTCAAGGGGTAATAAAATGACTGGTAAATCTTTTCTTCAGTTAAAGGGATAAAATTTATTAAAATGGATTAATTAGAACGAACATTAATTTATTAAAATGGATCAAAAAGAATGGAATAATGATGGGAAAGTTAATTGAATTTAAAAAAAAAATAACAACATGGCTGGGAAAATGAGTCTTTAATTCAAGGGATAAAGAAATATAATAAGAATGGAATATTAGTTCATTAAAATGAATTAAAAAGAATGCAATAATTATGGATGAAATTGATTTATTTGGTTAATATATTAATTGTGACAAAAAAGTTGAATGAAAATTAATATGGTAATGATGCTACAAAAAATATAAGAAAAAATATATTAATTATCTTAAATGAAAATTTTTTATTGAAGAATTCAGGATGTAAAAATATTTAAAACTTAAGGCTTTTAAGAGATTAATGAAAAAAACCCGATAGTAACTTCTTTTCTTAAGCTCCAATTTAATAAAAGAGTTAACTATTTTAAATGTGGCTTAATACTTACAATGGGCTTTCCATTGGGGTTCCATATTGGTGGTCTGTGTGGTTGGGTTCGTGTTGGTGGTGGTTACGTTGCCCGGCAACGCGTCGTCTACCATGTAACCGTATATAAGTCAACTATATATATGCTTGAGCCTTTAACACCTTTGGCTGATTTGTGTGCGATATACTTTTTTATATTTCAATTTGGTCTTACATGCAGAGATTCTCTGTCCTACAATTTCAGTCTAATAGCCCCTTTTCTCTAGATACTTTTATACCATAGAATATCTTTCTACCCCATTGCCAATTAGAACAAAATTACACTATGAAAGCCATGGCGATAACAGGCTCTAAGATTGCTTGCATTAGGGCTACCTAGGGATAGCAGGGAACTTCACTGTCTTTTTTATTTTCAGTAAGGAGCTTTCAGATGGGATAGTAGTACGTCACACCCTCCCAAGTCTTACCGCTGTTCTGGTAGCCATATTGGGTGGTCTCGGCTTCATTCCTGCTTTAAACCCTCCAATATGGCAGCGTAAATTATGTCACGAGACTCAGCTCCAACTGAAAGCTCTCTATAACATTTTATTAAATTTAAAACTAGTTTCCCTAAATGAGAACTTTAACGAAGTGCATAGAAGTTTTTAGGTAGCCCTGGGAAAAGCAATCGAAAATATTTAGTACCTCGGTTTTGCGGACAGTCCCGCATTATGTGGCCGGTCTTCTTGCACTTGTAGCAAGCCCGGACCCATTGCCACCGTCCGCGACCGCCGCCTCGTCCTCTGCCCCGTCCACGACCGCCGCCTCGTCCTCTGCCCCGTCCACGACCGCCGCCTCGTCCTCTGCCCCGTCCACGACCGCCGCCCCGTCCGCGACCGCCGCCGCCGTAAAAGTAGGCGTTCACCACTTTTATGTTTTTGCCTTACATTACTAAACCCAAACCGACAAACAAGAAATTTCATTGAATAGTTTACAATCAATTACTTTCGACCTAGTTTAAAGTTTGACAATAAATTTAAACATTATAACTTCAAATTTTATGACTTCCCCAGTAGCACGAGTGTTCCGCGTTCGAGTCGGTTCGAGGTAGATTCGTCGGTTTATGGTCCAGTCGGTAGTTACGACTAAAATCCAACTCTTATCCAACTTCAGTTGCCAACTCCGCTTTGCAGTCGGCCGTGAGAACAATAAAATAGAGTTGGCTGATAGTTGTCTTTAAGTCGGTTAATGTAATGAAGGATTAGGTCGGCTGCTCGACTCCTTACCAACTAACATGCGTTTCTATCAAATAAAGGATAACAACAAGGGTCTAGAGGTCGACATATCCGACGGACTACCGATCACACTGAACATTTCTGATTTTGTTGTAATGAAGCTTCTTCCGCGATTGAGTCGGTTCGAGGTGCATTCTTCGCTTTATGGCCTAGTCAACACTTAGGACTAAAGTCCGCCTCTTATCCAACTTCAGATACCAGCTCCGCTTTAAAGTCGGCCGTGAGAACAAACAAAAAGAGTTGGCTGATAGTTACATTTTATGTCGGTTGGAGTAAGAAAGGACTAGGTCGGCTGCTCATCTCCTTACCAACTAACATGGATTTTTATCAAAATAACAACAATTAAGGGACAAGAGGTCGGCATATCCGACTACCTACCGATCATACTAAAGATTTCAGATTTAGTTATAATGAAGCTTCTTCCGCGTTTGAGTCGGTTCGAGGTAGATTCGTCGGTTTATGGTCTAGTCGGCACTTACAACTAAAGTCCGACTCTTATCCAACTTCAGATACTAGCTCCGCTTTGAAGTCGGCCGTGAGAACAAACAAAATGAGTTCAAGGCTGATAGTTACATTTTATGTTGGTTGGTGTAAGAAAGGGTTAGGTCGGCTGCTCAACTCCTTACCAACTAATATGGGTTTTTATCAAAATAACAACAAGGGACAAGAGGTCGGCATATCCGACTTCCTACCGATCATAGTAAAGATTTCAGATTTAGTTATAATGAAGCGTCTTCCGCCTTTGAGTTGGTTCGAGGTAGATTCGTCGGTTTATGGTCTAGTCGGCACTTACAACTAAAGTCCGACTCTTATCCAACTTCAGATACCAGCTCCGCTTTAAAGTCGGCCGTGAGAACAAACAAATAGAGTTGGCTGATAGTTACATTTTTTTTCGGTTGGTGTAAGAAAGGACTAGGTCGGCTGCTCAACTCCTTACCAACTAACATGTTTTTTTTATCAAAATAACAACAAGGGACAAGAGGTCTGCATATCCGACTACCTACCGATCATACTAAAGACTTCAGATTTAGTTATAATGAAGCTTCTTCCGCGTTTCAGTCGGTTCGAGGTAGATTCGTCGGTTTATGGTCTAGTTGGCACTTACAACGGAAATCCGACTTTTATCCAACTTCAGTTGCTAACTCCGCTTTGCAGTCGGCCTTGACAACAATAGAATAGAGTAGTCTGATAGTTACATTTTAAGTCGGTTAATGTAATGAAGGATTATGTTGGCTTCTCGACTCCTTACCAACTAAAATGCGTTTTTATCAAAGTGCACTAGTGTATCAACGGTTTAAGATTATCTTAAACATTAAAATAAATATAATTAATATTATATATTTTCTTCGATAATTATTAACCTTATTGCGCGTTACATCGTTTAAAAAATAACTATTGAACATTCTTGAGAGACTAGACTAATATTGACGTTTGAAATGAAGCATACGCCCATTGTTGTCTTACTCCAATCGGTACATAAGGTTTCGAATCTTAGTAATGGATAATAACAGCACAATTGCGTGAACCTTTGTTGGAAACTGCACCATTGGGAAACTAGAAGTTTCTTGTAACCCTAGCCGATCGCTAACCTTAACGATGATGAAGGAGTAGAAGCCAGTAAGTACACACTGGTGTCCATGTGGGATGGACAAAAGACCAGATGAAAGTGGTGTTTAGAAGACAGTAACTACAACCCTTAAAGCCGACCATTAACAAGCCAAAAGCCGACCATAAACAATCCACCAAACCGACCATAAACAATCCATAAAGCCAACCATAAACAATCCACAAAACCGACCATAAACAATCCATAAAGCCAACCATAAACAAGTCGTAAAGCCTACTATAATCAAGTCTTAAAGCCGACCCTAAACAAGCCATAAAGCCGACCATAAACAATCCGTAAAGCCGACCACAAACAAGCCATAAAGCCGACCACAAACAAGCCATCAATCCGACAAATAACAGTCGATAAAGCCGACCGCAATTAGATTAATAATCCGACCATAACCAGATAACAAAGCCGACTTCTTGTTTGATAATGTAAGAGCTGGACACGCTTACTTTTTAGAGTCGGTTAAAGTGCTGGCAAAATTTCTACGGCCGGAAGTCGGGCCAACGCTTTAACGGATAGGACATTTCGACGGTCGAAATGAAAGTTTACCGACGCTTTTACGTCAGTGTTGGTTGGACCTCAAAACCCGTTAATTAGTAATTTTAACTATTAAAAATTGTGTTTAAAACATACTTACGAGGTTGATAAACGGCTTGTTTAAATAAAGAAGTAATAGGACTAATAGCTTTGGCAGGGGCTTTGGTAATAGTATTTTCCCGCCCAAAAAATTCCCTGGAATCCCTGGGCTAGGAGAAGCAGCATAGAGAAATAAAATGGGATTGGAGTCCATGATTTTACAGCAACGTATCTAGTTATAATTGCTCCATGCTACTACTCCAGAGGGCACTAAATTCAAGTAGCTTATTCCCTCGGCACTTGGCAGCCTTGGCTTCTAGTTCGGTGGGAATTGTTCCAATTTCCACTTCGTTCCGTTCTCTTACAATTCCGAAGACTTGAAAATGAATATTAATTGCCACGAATCTTAATTTTTAAGGTTTTATATGATTTATAAACTTAAGTATTTTTGGTTTTTTTATGTTCCTATTGTACAATAACTTTTGTTCTCATTTCAGATTGTGAAATTGTCTTTTTTACTCTTAGCCTTAACAGGTTTCACTTTCCCTTCTAATTATATTATCTTCATTAATTTATATTGTACTTTTTTTTCTTTTTACAATTTGCAATTCTGTCAGAAGTTTTTTTTTGACACTGGGTTCTTTCTGTGCGCCTAAAAGGTTCCCTGTGTACCTTTTATTCAGCCAATTATTTGTGTTTGGCAAGTGGGTTCTCTGTGCTCCCATTAATTGGATTCTCTGTGCTCCCATTAATTGGGTTCTCTGTGCTCCCATTAATTGGATCTCTTTGTGTATCCAAATTGCAAGTTCCAGTATGAGATTAAGGTTTCCTTGTGACCTATTGCAATCTGTGTGAAATACGGTACTGCTTGTACTGACTAGAACTCTGCAGAGGTTGAATAATATTTGCTTTCTTGTGCGATACGTAAGTTTTCATAATGTTTTGTCGGGAGAAAATGAAGAGAAAATATTGCTTAGCAATACGAAAAGAAAGAGCCCAAAATAAATTGGAACTGTTAGTTAACAGTAAAGCTTTGCAAAAAAAGCAAGCTAAGCGATTAAAGAATAAGGAATGTTATTTGAAAAACAAAGATAATTTGCAGAAAAGAAAAGCAAATAACCATGTTCAGCATAAACTTGCGCGTGGTACAGCAAAAGGTGGTAAAAGGGCTATGGCACCAGGTCGCACCACTAATGTGGGTTTCCGTTCAAAAAAATTAAAACCGAAACATAAACCAACTAAAGTAGATAAATTTGGTTTTGCGAAAAAGCTCCTCAATGCGGGGATTTTCAAAACGAAAAACAAAAAAATTATAGCCGAAAGCTAAAAAAGGTTTTTAGTCAAACGTCTCACTGAAAGATTGGCGGCGTCAAAGTCTTTTGACACCGAGACCAAAAATAGACGCACGAAGTCCATCTCTCACAAGCTAAAATGCCAAGTGCTAGCTGGTAGAATATTGCATTTGAAAAGGCAATTGTATTCCGCTTATTACGCCCAACTAACGGCCGTTGTTAGTGAATTTAAGGATTTTGTCAAGAAAATCAAAGAAATTGGGTCCATTGATCCTGAAAATTTTTCAGAAGTTGTGGGTGGGAAAAGGCTTCACAGTAGCATGAAAGAGGCCTATTTCCTTGAAACGTCCTATTATCTGATTGGAAATAATGGTAAAATATTGAAAACTGGCGATGAGTCACATTACGCCAAAATTTTTCAATAGCCCCTTCCAAAAAGTTTCACTGCCTTGTGCATCTTGTTGTTTAAGTTCTTCGCGCATGAAAAACGTCATATCTAGGTTGTGAACTAGGCTATGCGGGGAAACTATTTCCTGTTTGTAGGAAGAACTGAACTGACTCAGACTAAGAACATTTTTTCAATACTTTTTGGAAGGGGCTATTGGATTCTAATGGTCGTATACGAAAAGTTCTGAGAGACCGTGTTACGATTTCGACAAAAGAATTGTTTGTTGACGAAATGGGAAATTTCGTTGACATAAAAAACAATAACGAGACTAGTAACGTAGAACGAGTTTTACAAGTTAATGAGTCGGGAATTGTTACGAATCTTTTGAAAATGGTTGAAACTGAAGAGTAGAATCCGAAAGCAAATTTTGTGATCAATGAAGGGGGGCTTTATTGAAACCCAAAACAAAACTGTATACTGGGAATGCAGTGATATTTGTAATGTTCGAACTCGAGCCATTGCAAAAGTACTAGCTTTCGTAAACACAGTGGCCAATGCTAATGAAAAATCTTTGACTAAAATTTTTGAGCCTGATTTGGACCTTTGCGAATTAAGAAAAGAATTTTGCAAAAAATCAAACCTGTTTATACCACCAGATGGGGACGAAGTAGTGGTGAGAATAGTTCCGTTCCTAGGACACACCTCTAACTGCGCTGATAGCGAAGAGTGCCAAAGTAATTTGCGTTCTTTCGCTGGATTGGCTCCACATTATTCGGGAATTAGAACTATTCTGAATAAGATGTATCAAGTTAAAGCCTTGCTCAACGCGTTAACTAAAATTTCAACTGAAATTGAAAGTGGTGATTACGATTCTCTGAAGAATGTCATGGTGCTATCGAGAAAAATCCTAGCCACACGTGGGAAAAATTTAAATACCGAACAAAATAATGCTCCCACAGGAAGCATTAACGCTCCTCGGCCGACTCTCGATGAAAGTGAAATCTTGAGTCTTTACGAGAATCAATTCGCTCGGGCAATGCTAAACACCAACGAGTTTCACGACACGCCCTGCGACTGCTGTTTTAGATTACTGAAAAAACTGATTTAAGAGCTGTAGAAAAACTAGTAAACAGTGCTGTAGAAAAACTAGTAAACAGTGCTGTAGAAAAACTAGTAAACAGTGCTGTTTTTGATAAAGAGGCCTATCTGATTTTAAGAGCTGGCTGGATAATGAATAATTCGGACGCTAGAGAAGCGGACATGCTTCTATGTCGTTACTGCGCTACGGATTTGGGAAAGGGTAAAGTTCCCATCAGATGTTTTCTGAACAACTTGGCGGTTGACAATCCTCCGCCAGATGTCATGAATTTAAACATGTTCGAGAAAGTTTTAATTCAGCTTGTGAAGCCCTTCCACACTGTGGTGCGGTTAGGCACTAAAACCAATTCGGTTAAAGCTTTAAAGGGAAGAGTAATTTATCATCCAATTCCAGTGGAAAAAAATTTGAAGATGATTCCTACGACGTTGCCCAAAAATCACGAACTGCATATCTTGGTGAATGGCGTTCCCACTACGGACAAAAAGGTTTGGCAGCAGGTTGTTTGCCTCGAAAAAGTGTTGAAAGCTATCAGTGTGCTGAAAAAAATTAATCCTTTTTACAAACATATTGATATTTCGGCAATGAACGAGGATTATATTTGTGGTACGTAATATATCGATGGCGGGGAAAATTTATTGATTCCCGATGAATTACTGAGCGTACCAGATCCACTTGCGCTGATCAACGATGGCTGTGATGCGGTGAATTGCAATCATGACATGCAAGTTGACCAAAACGCTTCAAATATGAGCGTTCAGGGTGGAAATACGTTGACCCATGCAGCAGATGACTACGCAATTATAACACAACCCGAGGCTTTGTTGCGAAAACTTTCTGAAGGCGAAGCCAATGATCTGTACGATCATTACTCTATTCATCCGGTGAACGTCCAACCACCGTAGGATTTATTGGGTGCTTACCAAATGAAGCGCGTCGAGGCCGAGCCGGTTAGCACTTGGGACAAAAAACTGGAATACCTGAGCTTCGTTCATTTGTTCCCTCGGTGTCGCTTTGGCAAGCACGATGATAGACCATTTGGGAAAATAACGGAAACCGAGTAACGTTTATCCCGTCTTTTGAACAAAAGTCCAATTTTTAGACGAGATTACGCCTATTTATTCCATTCTTTTCAACAATGCGAAATGAAAGCGATTTCTAGCAGTTTGAACTACGTTCTTCGTGTTAAAAAACTCATGCCAATTGGGGTTGAAAATTTGCTCAATCGAGTTGAATCTGGCGATAAAGAACTTGAGAGTAATTTAGCTACTTTATTGGGTCATATTCGAGGAACGAAGGACTACTGGTATAAAGTTCTTAGAAACGTTTTAGCGATGATTCGGGAATTTGATCCTCCCACCTGGCTTCTAACTTTTAATCCGGCCGAGTACGTTGATATGGAACTGCACGATCACTTGAGAAAAGTGAATTCAGACTTTCCGGGAGTAGAGTCGATGACGGTGGCTGAATTGTTGAATTTCGACCAACTTAGCGTCAATTTGCACTTTCACAACAAAGTGCGGTCGCTGTTAAACAACTTTGTCTTGTGTAAGCAAAATCCAGTTCTTGGCATGATAGAACATAATTTTTGGAGGGTTGAATACCAATCTCGAGGTTTACCTCACTACCATATGCTTTTGTGGGCCAAGGACGCTCCAAAGATTGGAACTTCTTCGACCGAGACTCTTTTGGATTACGTGCAAAAACACGTCACGTGTTCGATGCCAAGAGCATCGGTAAGTCCGGAACTGCAACGGCTGGTAAAAAATTCCAAACTCACAAATGCACCTCCAGTTGTTATAAGAAGGTTAAAAATTCTAAAAAAGGATTGAAAGTGTGTCGTTAAGGTTTCCCTCGAAACGTAACAAACATTGCTACTATGAATTCTGTTAGATCAGTTACTCGTCACCGTAAAATGAAAAAGGTGCAGAAACGACTGTACGACTTGCCGAGAAAACAGCACGAAGTTTTAATCAACGATTACAATCCCACGCTACTTTTGGCTTCCAAAGCCAACATGGATTTGCAACTTGTCGCTGACAAATCGGAAATAGTGGCAAACTATGTCACGGCCTACGTGACAAAGGGAGACCGGGCTGACATGGACCAAACTTTTGCCGAGTTAGAGAACGAAAGTTTGTCCAAAAAATTATTTGCCTATAGACTGAAATCTTTGACGTGCAAGCAAATAGGAATTGATGAAGCTCTCGATATGATGCTGGGCCAAGACCTTTACAACAAGACCAACAGCACTAAATTTATTAACACCAACTTAAAAGAAAACCGATCAAGAATTTTGAAAGGTTACAAGGAACTCGCGCGTTTGAGGGAAACTGACCCCGAAAGCACGGACACTTGCCAAAAAGGGTTCGTTGACGACAAATATCCGAATCGTCCTGACAGCTTGGAAAATCTTAGTTTGCGGGAATTTGGTCAGTTTTACGATTATGCGATGCGCTCTGAGGGTGTCGAGAAAAATGCGAATGTAATCCAGTTGAAAAACAATCTGGGTTTCATGAGAAAGTGAATTAAGCCCTACATAATAAAGCACTTTATTCACTACCCGATAGAGGAGAAAGAACAGTATTGTCACGCTCTATTGATCCTCTTCAAACCGTGGCGTGCTGAAACTGAGCTATTGGGCGATTTTGAAACATACGGCGATGCTTTCGAAAACTCGCTTTCGGTGTTGAAGGACATGAGAGAATATCACGAGAAACTCTCGGTTTCCAAAGAAGTTGAAAAGAAACGGGAGGCTTCTAAAAAGGCGAAAGAGCCAGAAACCATAATTTTGGAGGCAGAAAGTGAGGACGATGAAAATGCGCTGCAAGGGAAAGAAATTGTTATCGAAACCGAACACGCGATGGCTGATGTGGAAGCTGCCATGGAAATGAATTTCGAGACTGATGTTGACAATGTGGCGTCACTAAACTCGGATCAAATGAGAATTTATGATCAGATCATGAATCACTTCTCCCAAGAGGGAGAAAAATCTAGAAACAAGTGCCTTTTTGTGTCGGGACCTGGTGGAACTGGCAAATCGTTTCTTATCGACACTCTCGCCAGCGCTGTAAGGCGACGCTTTCAAAATCCTGCTAGCGTGGCCATTGCCGCGCCAACGGGTTTGGCAGCGTTGAATGTTAATGGCGTAACGCTACACATATTACTAATGTTGCCGGTAGATCATGGGCGTATCGCCGAATACCATTCCCTGAGTTCTGAGAATATAATCATTATGAAAGAAACTTTGGGTAATTTAAAACTGTTAATTATTGATGGTCTCATCGGTTTTACTGACTCACGTTCACTTGAGGCTGAACGAATTTTGGGAAATGAACCAACCATTTGGTGGAGTTGTATTTATTCTTGTTTTGGGAGACTTTTTTCCAATTGCCACCGGATCAAGGAAATCCCGCGTTTATCAAAATCACTTCCGAAGAAGCCAGACTTAGATTCAATTGCATCGGAGGAAGTGATCTTTGGAAGTTTTTAAATACGATGAACTAACGCAAAATGGTAGACAAGCCAACGACCAAAGTTACGGCGACATTCTAAGCAGAGTTAGAATTGGAAATATTTCCGAAGCTGATGTTGCAACCTTAGGAACTAGATTGGTTGCTGGAGGAAATAACATCGAGGTGGCTATGGAGCTTTTCATTAAGCTGTCCAATGAAGGGTTTCACCCAATTTGTTTGATGCCTAAATTAGCCATGTGCGTAAAATTCAACTTTGATATGCTGCGAAAAAACGGCCAGAAAGTTGAAGACATTCCTTGTCAGGATAGACTCGCTGACTATGGCAGAAAAATGAATAAAAACATTCTCAGGAGACTGCTAGAAAACGAACCGTCCAAAACAGGCGGTTAGGAGAGCGAGTTGGTTCTTTGCGTTGGCTGCCGAATAATGGTCAGAAGGAATATCAGTTTTGAAAAAGGCGTTGTAAATGGTACGATGGGTCTCGTAAGTGGGTTCAAGAAGGACGAACATGGAAACGTTACTGGGATTTTTTAAGAGTAGATCGCGAACCGAATAACGACGACGCTAACACTGACTTTTTAGTTGAGAAAATTTGCGTCAAATTTTTGCTCATGGCAAACATTTACGTTAAGCGCTCGCAGTTTCCCGTCATCCTGGCGTACGCTATTACGATACACAAAAGCCAAGGCATGAGTTTAAAATGCGCCATTATGGATTTGGGTCCGAATTTATTTGGAACGGGCATGGGGTATGTGGCTTTATCGAGAGTCACGTCCTTGGCCGGACTCCATCTATTACAGTTCGATCCGACTAAAATTAAGGCGGATGGACGAGCCATTATGGAGTATAACAGGCTTCGCAAAAAATATAGGCCAGATCTGCCTCTTTTGGAAATAACGGAGTCGAAAGAAAGTCGAGGTGGCAAAAGAAGTGCGCCTACACTATCTAAAAGCCTTTTAGAAGGCGAGGAAGAGAGATGTGCAGAAACACCGAAGAAGAAAAGGAAAGCCCAACATAGTTTGGATAGTTTGCCCTTGAAGGGTTTAGCTAACAATGACCAAGTAACGTGCTATTCTAATAGCGTTTTGCAACTACTCTTATTAGTGCCGGAATTAAGAGAATTGGTTAAATCTTACAATGGATCATTCGTTGAAAAGCCAGTTTTACGTTGCCTCCATAGTTTTTCAATTATTTCTTCAAAAATCCGTAATGAACTCTCAATTTGGCAACCCGTGTATTGTCGTTGTGCGTCACTGCATGACTATGTTCGCAATCCCCATTAAAGGACTCGAAAACTTACTTGTTTTTACAAAACAATCCTAAAATAATAAAAAAAACATAACCTTACCAAACCCAAGTTGGGAAGTCAATAAAAATAAACAACAATAATTTGGAAAAGACATATAATTTTGGGAAGTTCAGCTAGCTAATTGGACCAAGTCATCTTGCAACTTATTGCCACTTATCTAACGCCTTTACAATGCATAGAGGGGTCAAAGAAGATAAACAATAATTTGGAAAAGGCATATTATTTTGGGAATTCAATGAAGATAAACAACAATATTTTGGAAAATGCATATTATTCTGGGAAGTCATTGATGATAAACAACAATATTTTGGAAAAGGCATATTATTTTGGGAAGTCAATGAAGATAAACAACAATATTTTGGAAAAGGCATATTATTTTGGGAAGTCAAAGAAGATAAACCATAATTTGGAAAAGGCATATTATTTTGCGAATTCAATGAAGATAAACAACAATATTTTGGTAAAGGCATATTATTTTGGGAATTCAATGAAGATAAACAACAATATCTTGGAAAAGGCATATTATTTTGGGAAGTCAAAGAAGATAAACAATAATTTGGAAAAGGCATATTATTTTGGGAAGTCAATGGAGATAAACAACAATATTTTGGAAAAGGCATATTATTTTGGGAAGTCAATGAAGATAAACAATATCTTGGAAAAGGCATATTATTTTTGGGAAGTCAAAAAGATAAACAATAATTTGGAAAAGGCATATTATTTTGCGAATTCACTGAAGATAAACAACAATATTTTGGAAAGGCATATTATTTTGGGAAGTCAAAGAAGATAAACAACAATATTATTCTTCTGCCGACAGGGCCTAATACGTGTAAGAATGTAGCGCGTTGAATCGGTACGGTTTCGCCATTTAACTTGGCTGCAGTGGCGTATATGACGTAGCCTTCTTTGTATTCACTCCAAGCGGTAGCAGGGTCTGTACCGGGTATAAATTGCGCAGGGCTTTTGAACGATGTCAGTCTCCTTCTGTGGTCGAAAATCAGTTTGGAAAGCTATCAGAGATAAGTATGTGAGGGAGAAGAAAACCGAGGAAAAACTGAAGAGAAGCGGTGCTGGTGGAAGTAGCCGCAGACCATGGGTGTTTATGGGTCTTTTGTCCTTTCTAGCCGACACGATTTCCTCTCGAAAGTAGGCGATATTTGTTTCAAATTACATAACAATATTCAATATTTATATTTCGAAACATTTATTTATTATAGAACTGTATCAAATATGGAACGGGAGTTTGATGTTGAGGCCAGAGAAATTCTGGAGCGTTTAGCGAGTGGTGAACCACCTAGCCCTGTAAACGCTGTTGAAGACCTAACTTCTGTAAATCCAGACGATGCTTTGACCGGTGAGACTTCATCAAGGAGAACCCCTTTAGAGGAAGAGGATGTGCCCTCTGAAACAAGCAATGGAAGGCCCAGTTCTTCTTCTGCCGGAGACTCAAACAGCCGAGCTTCATTGCCTACTCCTCCGAGCCGCCGAGCTTCATTGCCAACTCCTCCAAACAAAAAGTTGACAAAGCGGAAAATAAATGACCCAATTGAGGAAAAATTAGTGGAGATAATTGCGCTGAACTCATCAAATAATGAAATAGACCCTGACAAACATTTCTTATTGAGTTTATTGCCATTTTTTAATGATATGTCCAAAAAACCAAAACTGGAAATGCGCGTGAAAATTATGAACTTGTTCTTGGAAGATGACAATGAGTCAAACAATTAATAAAGATGTATGAATGATTAAGCATAGGTTTCTTGCCAGGGTACAGCCCCCATGTTTGAAAAATAGCCTGCCCACGTATTTCGCAGCGCCAATACTTGTTGTGCACTACGGTTTGATCCTTGCCGTGCAATTGGAATTAATCCAGTTCCTTCAGACGATTTCCCTCTGGTCCAATTGGGTCCACCACATTAACCTCATTGTGTGGAAATGTAGTACGATCATTCATTTCTGAATCTTTTGACATCATAAAGTTGTGTAATACCACCACAGCTTGAACGATAGTTGTGGCGTTTTCAGCATTTACATTGAGTGGTTGTCGTAAACACCTCCATCTGGAAACCATTATACCAAAGGCATTCTCAATACAACGACGTGCTCTACTTAGTCGATAATTAAAAATCCTTTTAGCAACAGATAGATATTGTCCAGTAAATGGTTTCATGATGTTTTCTTTAAGAGGGAAAGCGTCATCAGCAACAAAACAGTGGGGCATTGGGTTTGGGTGACCTCTGATTAGTTTCGGTGGAGGGCAGTAATCACAATTGTCCATAAGAGACTGTCCTAAGCTGCACGCTACAAAGACTCCTCCATCACTGATCCTGCCAAAATTTTCAATGTCCACGAATGTAAATTTGTATGTGGCATCACAAGCGGCCATTAAAACAATGCTATGGTGTTTCTAATAATTGAAAAAAGTAGACCCCGAATTTGGCGGTGCAATCAATTGAACGTGTTTGCCATCAATGGCACCGACACAATTTGGAAAATCCCACATTGTGTCAAAATCCCTTGCTATTTCCAGCATTCTTTTCTTGCTTAAGGCCTTGAGGTGCAGTGGGCAGAGAACCTTCCAAATAGCTTGGCACGTTTCTGGGATGATTTCTGCCACCGTTGATTTCCCAACTCTGTAGGCAAGGGATATTGAACGATATGCATCGCCAGTTGCCAGAAACCTTGAAATTAAAATAATATTTTGATTAAAGACATTATGGTTTTGAATATTGGTACTCACCTTAATGTCAAACTCAACCGCTCAGCTGCTGATATAGGCTCTCTGAAATTTGAGGTGCACTTTTCAAGAAGAGGTGTGACCAATGACAGTAAAATGTCGAATTGCATTGGAGATAGGCGCATGTATTCCAGGAGTAGATGATCATGTTTCATTTCATACGCCAAGCGCATTTTTGGGATCAAATTATGAAAATCTCCATCCACAAACCTATCCCTGAAAACATCTCGAACCCAAATACTTCGTTTCTGTTTCCTACGTCGTCTTCTAATTAAAATTAATGCTACACTAGCTAGTTTTACCAACCTAGTTCCGTTATCATCCGCCATGTTTGGGATGACGTCACAAGCTCGCTTTTTCTCGCGTTGCATTCAGTCTAAACAGCGAAGCAAATTGTTCGCGTTGCGCTGATTCGTGGCGCGCGTGTCAAAAGCAACGCAAAGTTGCGCGTGCCAAAGCGAAGCTCAGTGTGGACGGGCCTTAAGTCGGGCATAAAAACTTAAAAACAGTACCTTTATTACTTTGATATAAGTTCGTTAGATTAATATTAGGAATGACTACATCGCTCGAGTATCTGATGCTGACTGGCGTCTCGCCGATCTACCTAGCCTGACTATAGCTTTGTTTATCATTTAAGTTTCATATTGGCCAGTCTAGATCACGTGAATATGCTAGCCTCGTCTAGGTCACATGACAACATTATAACAAAAATCTCTATGTTCATTTGAACAAGATACTTCCTTGCAGTGTCTACAAATTGAAGAGCAGAAAGGACCAGTTTTACTTTTACGGCATTTACATTTCAATTCACAGACTTCCTTACATTTACGAAAGATCATCTGGAGCAGTTTGTAGAGTGATAACGATTGGTTTGAGTTCAGATCATACCTGTCTCCAACCCCAGCATTTAGGCTGCTTCCAAGCCACGTTTGAACTTGGTGATAAACTTTATTTGAATGTTGATTTGCTGCCACAATTTTGGTGGTAGAGAAGCTAATTCAAAATTTTAAAGGGATAGAATCGGATTTATCTGAGTTGGTCAAAGTAACATTGGTTTCTATAAATTAACCACCCCTAAAAACATGGGGGTCAGTAGAAATTGCGAGAAACATTTATTAATTAAAATAAACGTGAATAAAAATTAAATTTTGAACGCCAGATTTAAAATCGGCCGCCATTTTCAACCCATTAAATACGTAGGTAAAGTTCGGCCTCTGATTGGTTGCTAGTAGTTGGAATGAAAACTATCGTTTTAGGAGTAAAAAGTAGTAGGAACGAGAATCTAGTTCAGCTTGCCTGATGAATCGTCGTTTGCTTATATGCTTAAGAATGTCAGACGAAGAAAGTATTTCTGATCATTCCGGTCCTTAATCTGAGGATGAAAGTTCGAACTCTGATTCTTTGGATTCAGAAAATTCTGAGCAATTTATAATAAATGAATCTGAGGGTAGTTCTTCTGAAGTAGAAGAATTTGGTGTGCAGCCATACCAATTCGAGACTCTGTTACCAGAGGCTGAACAAGGGGCTGCCGCTGCACAGCCAATCCACAGAGTTAATCATAGGTTGAATAATACTGATTGGTAAGTTTCTAGTATAATAGAGTAGCATCAATTCCCTGCCTTGACTGTATTAAGCTCTGTGGACATTACTCTATTTCAAAGTAGATAAAATTAGGGAAAATAAGTTGCACTTATTTCTACAGGTGCAATTATGGCTGTTGTTTTGTTATGCCAACGATTGAAGAAAGGTTAGAAAGCTTCTGCTGCAGAGACACTGAACTCGCCAATAATTAATTAATTGAGAAGATTGGACAATTTAATTGTGTGATAGAAACGGAAACGTTCCAACGACATCATGCGGCGAAATATATTAGATATTCTTTTTGATGAATTTAGGGAGGACAATTTTATGCCAGCAGCAGATGAAATGAACACGTATGTGTTTACACGTTTAAAATATTAATTGTAAATAATAATATTAATGTGATCAAATACTATAGTGTGTACCGATACTTAGTTTATCGGTTATACACGCGATGGATCCACAAAGTGTTGGGAAGGAGAAAAAGGAGGCCTATCTCCAGCTGTGTGGTCAGTAGAATAAGGAGGGAATTTCCATCTGACAATTATACGGGTTACCTACAACCAGGGCCCAGATAAATGGCCACTGAGATGTAAATTTAAAAGAAAAATGTTTTGTTTGAAATATACTTAGTCTTGAAATAAATTTTGCTTTCTTATATTCAGTCTTTTTATTAATGGAGGTGAAAACCATAAAATTATTTAAAAGTGCAAACAATTGATTTCAAAATGGAAGGATAACATCCTTTTATATTTATTGCAATTTAAGTTTTAAAAGTATCACATTATCACTAGCGTGAATCTTCTCTATGTGTAGTACAGTTCTACTGCTTCGTCTTTTTCTGGATGGTCAAATTGGGCAGACATAGGTCTAGGGGTCGCTGACCTGCTTCTTTCACTACCGCTTAATGCTTCCTCATATGTTTGTTCTGATTTTAAAAGTACCTTGTCTAATAGTATATCAACATATCCTAGAAAAATTTGCCCAATTAAACAGACATACTTTTTACATTAATTTATTCACCGAAAGTCGAAGCTTGCATAATTGGTTTAACAGAGTACTGCCCCTTTTTCTCTTTAGGGAATAAAATATTCCATCTTGGTTTTCCATCCTTAGTTTTTGAATACTTTTATTCCAATCAATCAAAACATTACAGTTCTTAATTGCTGCGGCTGCGTGAATTTTTTTCTTTAAAGCTGAGTGAAAAATTAAAATATACTATAAATATAATATAGTCCAGATGCGCTTATAATTTACAAATATCAAAGAACTTACATTTGACCATGTGCCAACAATCAAATCTGTGTTCAATACTTGGATAAACCTTTTTCGAAAAACTACGAACTTGAACGTGTCTGTCAGTTACTTATAAAGCTATTTTGAGGCGGCGATCAGTTAAAAATTTTAATCCCCGTGTCAAGCCTTCGAGCTCCATCGCCACGCTATTTTTTACTTCAGTACACAAGAACAATTAAATAATTTGTTTATAAAGGAATTATGATTATAATCACTTACGCAATATTACAAAGCTTTACATACTTGAACAAGAACTAAATGAATAACCTTTTTAATTTGGCTTTCATACAAGACATGATCATATTTAGCACAAAAACCAGGGGAATAATACCTAGCATCCCCACCTAGCTTAAGCTTCTTTTTTTTCAACGAAGCAAATAATCGTTTTTGTTCCTCTTGCCAAACCTAGTTTATCAAATATTATTAAATATTGTAGCTAGAAAAATTCTCTAACTAGCAATACTTACTTCTTGAGTAGCCTGAAGTAAATCACTTCGTTGGATATGAAAGAAAGTTGAACGACTAATCGATTCAATACGAGAAAAGTCAAACATTCTTAAGGCTTGCGTAGGATTTAAGCCAGAAAATAGAATTGAAGCCGCAATCAAGATATTGGCAATCGGCTTTCTACCAACTAATGGTTTGACGTTTCCATAAAAGGTTATGTCCTTTTTCACAAATCGCTTCCACAGTGACCATAGAGCCTAAGGTACTGGTTTTTATAGTGCATGGCAATAAACAGCGGAAACAAAAGTTAAA
Source organism: Phalangium opilio (assembly GCF_054372755.1). Lineage (NCBI taxonomy): Eukaryota > Metazoa > Arthropoda > Arachnida > Opiliones > Phalangiidae > Phalangium > Phalangium opilio. The sequence goes on along the minus strand of NW_028324200.1, from coordinate 1,952,718 downwards.
AAGATGTAGAAGGGCACTCTCAAAAACAATGTACTTTATCCTTCATAGCAGTTTTTGAGTTCAAAAAAAATTTAAAGTTAAAGCTAGGCAATGTTCAAAAACTGAACTTACTTTTTTATGTCATCTTTTGGTAATTCTGAGGGTGTATAACTGATGTCAAGTGGATTAAGAGTCTCTCCTTCGTCTAATTCACTATCCAAGAAACGTTTTGCCTCTTGGCTAGCAATCTAGCACTCACTTCAATATCCTCAGTTTCAGTTGATATTATGTTTATCTGGCAAGCTACATCCCTTAAAGCTGGTAATTCATCTTTAAGTTTTGGGAATTATTTTTTTTTAACATTAGAAGCAAATTAGAAAACCAATTACCTTTATCAGTAACAAATTTTTCAAGAAAAGTTTGTGTTTGAGAATCTTTAACGAAACCCATTATTTTAGGTGGTAGCGTTTGTATGAACTGGCTACGAACAACAGCAGTACTCTGATAAAATTATAATAATTTTTTTTTCAAATAAGACATGAATAAATAACATCCGTACTGTATCCGACGTTTCTTTGCGGGGTTTACACTTGAGTATTCACTGGATTCTCCGAGCGATATATTTGTAAGTGGTTTCTCTTGTGATAAACACGCACCAGATTCAATTATTAATGGGTTAAAGTTGAGGGTATTGACCCTTTTACTAACAAATTTGGTTTCAGTAGTGAAATTGAGGCACAAGACTCTTTTATTTGCTTTATGGCTACTGGTACTCTTTCAAAACACTCGCTGGTAAAATGTCTCGAACACACAGTCATGTACTTTTTAAATATAAAGTTAGGCTTAAGGGTTTCAATGAACTTGATCCATTCTTCTTTCACATCAGGATCACTTGGAAAGTTGTGAAATGACAGCGAACTATCTTGATCTTTACCTAAACATCCTGTTACTACGCACTTTCGTTTTACTTTTACTTGCTTACCACCAATTGGAGGCAAGGGCTTAGCACAATCCATTTTTGTTTAGCTTGATACTTAGACTAATTCCGACTTTGAAAGAAAATATACTTTGCTAAGAACGTAGTTTAATCATTAATTATCTTTATCACGACCGAAGAAGATTGACGAGTAAGGTTTTGAAGCCAAATACAATAATATAAACACCGAAGTGACAGAACTCCCGTCAATCTGTATCATACTGAGCTCACAGAATGAATCCCCCTACCAGTAGGAAAAAAACTACGGAGCTTAAGAGACTTATGACGTCGAAATTGGTAGAGACGAACTAGTAACGTTTTTCGGTGGTTCGACTCTGTATCACCAGGTGTCCTCATGATCGCAAAACAATAGCATTTTGGATCTTTTAATCGTAATTTAAAAATCATTAATTAAACTAAAATATAAAAACATATATATTTTCAGAATCCTTATTTGTGTATCTATCGATATAAATTAACCTTATAGGGATTTATTCCAATGAAATTAAAAGAAAGTATACCTTTAAAACCCGCGTTTTATGATGTAACATGGCTGCCAGATTCCTGGAGTTTCTACTCCTTGGATCTGGCAGGGTATTATACCTCCATGTTACATGCTCCTCCTCCCTACTTTACTTTCGTGATTTTTCGATGATCTCAATTCAGTAGTTAGTCGCTTCTCAAAGAGAACAGTTTTGATTTTTATGTATCAGTCAAAAACCGTGAAGTGTACGGTTAAGTTGGGTTTATCCCTTTAAATCATTAATAAAGAAAATAGAAGTTTTCTTTTTTGGATAATTAAAGTAAGTTGTCTTTATTCATTTTTAAGGTCCTCGGGAGAATCTCCCTATTTAGTTAATTACTATTGAGGGTTACATAAATGGCGCCCGAACAGAGACCCGATAAGACTAGGCCTAAAGCCTTGGTCAGTCCCGAAGAAAAACTGTTTATCATTGTCGATATACTATATCCGCCCAGGGTTGGAAAATATCATGATATTTTCATAAATATCAAAATATCAGATCTTTGATAATTATCGGATATTTTCGATATTTTCCTGATATTTATTATCTAACGAAATTACCAACTGTTATGATTGATATATCCGTTTTATGATTTAGTGTCTGACGATAATGACGTTATTTTATTCAATTAACAATTTAACATACAAACATGTATAAGCTGTGACTATGGAGGAATGAATTTAATAAGTTTAGAGAACTTTTGGCCAAAACATACATAATAAACATTTAATCTTCTTCTTCTATTGGTTCTGCTCGTCGTTTCGAATCTCTCCGGCTTGTGGTTTTTGCACTAAAGGCAAAGAGTCTGAATCGTCTGAGTGAAAATTTGTACTTTCACATTCAGAAATTTCCAAATCATTTCCTGTTTCATCTAATAGTTCGGACTCGTTCAAGTCGTTTTCTTCTTCATCAGGTTCATCATCACTCCAAATCCATTTTAGTGAAGTATTTTTCTTGGATGAGTTAGAGTTCATTTGCTTGAACATAAATGTTAGTTTCGCTGCTTTCTCATTACCAAGACGATTTCTCAGTCTCGATTGAACTAGTGCGAAGCTAGAAAATAAGCGTTCAACGGCTGCAGTTGAACAAGTGGCGCACAGTAACTGCTCGCAAATTTTCAGCCAGAAGGTTTTGTGCGTACTCCAGTTAAGTGTATCTTCATCAGGTTGAATACTAACCGATTTCCACCATACAAATGGTTGCACGTTGCGCAAGGACTCACTGTAGAGGTAGGCAGGAAATGGAAGAGATGCGGTGGAATGGCACATAAGAATTGGGAGTAAATATTGGTTCAGCTCCTTAAGGTATTCATAGGCCGCTGACTTTTGTAATTCTGACAAGTGGAAACCACGGAAACGGTGATCAATCATGTTAGCTAGGTAATGAGGACCAGAAAGCGCCTTGTCGCGTCTCTTTGTAAATTTATCTTGAACAGATCTTGGCTGATTTGGAAGTTCATTTCCAGTTTGTGCCAAATTTCAACAGCAATCGCAATTGTCGCACCATCTCTTTGCGATCGATCAAGGGAAACAGCAATAGGACGCATCCTTGCTGAATAATCCTCCGCATTTGTAATGAGATTCACATCGTTTGTAAGTTTATATATATCCTTATTGACTTCCGACTTATGGTCCTGACAAATTTGTATAAGAATTCCTCTGTTTTGTAAGTAAGAGGAAATTGCCTTTTCCAATGTGTTCCACCTGACTTCTATTGGTAACACAAGTTTTCGCCAATTTGCTTCTTTGTACCAAGCTGCAGTTAGGTGGGTGTTACGGAAATATTTAATGATTTTGATTATTTGCGATCCAACTTTCGATATCTTTACGTCTTGAGAAAGTAAGATTAACATATGCGCAGTACATTCATACTGAATTATTGTAAAATCGCCATCTTTCTGTAATTCCCTTCTCATTTTTGCCACATTGCTCGCATTGTCTGTTACTAGTAGTGCTTAAAATTATGAACTGTTTCTTCTTTTATGACATCTGATTGCGATATCTTTCCCGCAAAATCGTCAACAGTTCATTGAACGTCGTATTTACTTTCAGTTATTTAATCTGATCCGATAAGGTGATAATTTTCATCCGACCTAGCGCTATCTGAACGATTTCTAATCTTATATCTGTTCAGATATCTTTATAATTTTACAGATATCCGTGTTTAACCTTATACACTGATTATATATACAACCATTTCAGTACACATGAAAACCTTCAATTATCTAGTCAAGACAGAGATACAGAGATTCATGCAATTTTTGAAGCGGGAATAGAGAACAGGGTACTTTTTGCGTGCGTCAAAGTCCACGACACCCTTCCTCGAGATGGGGGGGGTATGAAAGAAGAGGCTGGTCATTGTGGCGGAGGTAAAAAGCAACGATGTATTTTTGGCCGTCACTGTATGAACGTCATCAAAATGTAGTTTAAGTGAGCCTGTTAGATAATTTAAAATTTTTGTTACGAATTGAAGGGATTGGATCTATGAGTCGCACTGAAGTAAATACTAACCGTCCTCATTCCTGCTAATAAAATTACACGGATCCCTGGTCAAGACTAGTCACTGTGTTTTGATAAATCATAGCCCCCCCCTCTGGTGCGATAAGTTCTTTCTATCTGTATTATATAGGTGGAACAAATTACAATGGCAACCATTGTTGTGATTTTGAATAAATTGGTGCCACACAAATAATTTCCCGCTTCTAAGGACAAGTATTACCTCGTACCTAGTATAAACTAAACTATATAAAGTTTTTTACATGATTTTGCGGCAGCCGTGGCCTTTCTAATCCGATCTTTAACTAACGATTTTTAGTTCTGGCTGACGCCTGGCAACTCCATTTGGAAGTAAATACAGTATTAGTTGATCATTTAAATATAAAATGAACTTTTAACGCGCAATGAGCCCTTGACCCAAATAAAAGAGCACTAGCATGTGCGTGTGACTACTTGGTCCGGCTTTCAAGTAAACACCACTTCAGTGACTAACAATGAATCACTATTTTAAGCTAGAACAGCCGCATGAACGAAAGGGGTACAGAGGAAAACGTTACTCCGAAGTAAGAGAGGACATTGTTTTAGTCTCAGGAAGGATAGTACACTTGGTTTCACACAAAAATTTCAAAAATGTTTCATCATTCTTACCCTTATAAAATTACGAAAATTTGGTAAATTACCACCGGTAGTTTACGGACGTTAAATTACTGACTCACATCTCTACTAGTACCAAGTCAATTGTTTGGGAAAATAAACTGAACTGCTTCCCTCGACATCCAACCTACAAAAAACATCCAATTTGCCTGGAGTTTTTTAAGTATATGCGTTATAAATACATTTGAAACGTATAAATTCTTAAAAGGTATTAATCCGAAACTACGACCGATGCCACAGATATCTGTTTCAAATGTCTTCAATCTGGTTGTTATCTCAGATATGATTTGATCCGAATGTGTATCTGAAAAATGCATCTGATCTGAACAGAAAACGGTCCTCAACTGTTCATCTGATAGCTGAAGTCAAGCAAACATATTTGATCTGTTCGGATCACAAATCAGATAACTGTGTTCGGTTTAAAGCACTAGTTACTAGTGATGCGTGGTCCCTCTCCCGGTGCCCAATAAATTCCCCTACCAAAAAGCGTGTCGCGTTTCCCCCGAGGATTGAATCCGTCAGGAAAGTTTCAGTTTATAAAAGGGTTACCATTCCCGTTACTTTTGAACACGTGACAGTTCACGCTAAGTTAGATAGTGGGGCTGATGCCTCTTTTGTCAGTTTAGATCAGTGGCAGAAGATTTGTAAATTTTGAAACTCTTCAGAATTACCTGAAGATGAACAATTAGATTGTGTAGTTTGGGGCGATGGCCGTTAATTGAAAAACAATTTAAATTTCAATTCTATGTAGTTCCTTCCCTCACTAGTGATTATATATTGGGACAAGCCTTCCTTGAAAAAAATAGGGTCAAGTTAGATTTTGAATCGTCACAATGTTTAGTGGGTAACCTAAAGATCCCTTTTTCAATTCCATTTGAAAAGGATCCAATAGAAAAGGAGATTGTAGATAGTATTATGGACACGGTTTCCGCAGCTCCCATTTCGGATGAACAACGTCAGCAACTAGAATCCCTATTGTTAAAATTCCCTGAATTATTTTCAGATAAAGTAGGATGAACAGGACTAGTCTTCCACGAGATTCATACGGGTAATAGTCCGCCCATAAAATCTCAGCCTTGTCGTGTCAATGACAGAAAAAGAAAATAATAGAACAACATGTAAGGGAAATGTTAGATGACGGGATAATCAGAACCTCTGTATCTCCTTGGGCTTCGCCCGTAGTTTTAGTTGATCAAACAAAACGGGGTAAACCCTATAGGTTTTGTATTGATTATAGAAAACTAAACCAGGTTACCAAAAAGGACCCTTATCCCTTGCCTAATATAGAAGATATGCTAGCCAGAGTAGGAAGGCCGAAATTCATTATAACCCTTCACCTTAAATCAGGGTATTGGCAAGTAGAAATGCACCCTAAGAGTAGACCAAAAACTGCTTTTGTGACTCATATGGGAAAATTCAAGATTAACGTACTCCCATTTGGGCTCTGTAACGCCCCTAGTTCTTTCCAATGTTTAATCGGCGAGATTTTTAAAGACGACGATTACTTTCAGTTAATTGACTATTTAGACGATTTAATCTCTCTAAGTGAGGATTGGGATCAGCACTTAACGTGTTTGGAGTACGTCCTAAATAGATTAAAGGAAGCGGGTCTCACCCTTCAGTTAAAAAAATGTCGTTTCGCCCAAAAAGAAGCTACTATATTCGGTCACATAGTTAATGAATCAGGAGTGCATATAGATCCTTCTAAGATAGAAGCCATTCAGAAATTCCCTCCACCTAAAGATGTTAAGGAAATCCAGAGATTTTTAGGGATGGAAGGTTGACAAAATAGGTTCATTAATCACTACTCTCAAATAGTAGCCCCTATTAATAAACTTAAAAGAAAGGATCAAAAATTTATTTGGGGTATCGAATAGCAACACGCGTTCGAAAGAATGAAGGAAGAAATATGTAAGGCTCATCCCTTACCTTCCTTTAGAAGGGATTCCCCGTGCATTCTCACTACAGATGCTATAGGCCAGGACAGATAGGCCAAAAAAGGGCTTGATCTAGAACATTAGAACATAAAGATGAAAATTGGTATATGTGTTGTTTTGCACCCAACAAAAAATATTTTAAAAGTCCCCTGCTGTACAGCGCGAGCTTTCGCCGCCATCTTGGAAAATGGCCGCCGGAAATGCCAGCTACAATGTATTCCACGTTTTTCTTCAAAAATTATGAAACTCGGTACACATATTGATTGGAACCACATGAACATCAGGGCAAAATTTTACAGCTCTGGGTTCAATAGTTTGGTCGCCATATTGGAAAATGGCTTTCGTGAATGCTAGGTTCAGTATATTTCACCATGTTGTTGGAAAACTATGAAAATTGATAGGTATTATAATCAGAGCTGTGTGAACCTCATAGTGAAATATTGAAGCCATTAATCCGATAGTTTGGCCGCCATTTTGAAAAATGGCCGCCATCAATTTCATTTAGATACAGTATATGGTTCAAAAATTATGAAAATTGGTAATAATTATGTTGAAGACCGTCTTAACATCATACTTGAATATTGATGACGTGCTACTGATAGTTTGGGTGCCATCTTCGAAAATGACTGCTTGAAATGCCAAATATATTACCGATATATAAATTTTTTTCGATATTTTTTTTATTGAGTAGATGATTTTCACGAACGTATTAAACGCCATAAAAATAACTAATTTCGAGTCTAAATTATCGACCCATCTTCAACAATGGTCGCTGAAATATTGATATCCTAAAATCTGGAAAAAAAGGAAAGCCATATTACTTCCATTTGGGTTGGGAAAAACCATTTTTTATGGGGTATAAACATTCTATTGTCGTTAAAGATTAGATTTAAGACACATTTTTAACATTTCGTTCATATTTCGCTTCATCCTGAAGGTTTTTTATTACGGCTTATACCTTGACAATGACCACACATTGCCCAGCAAGCAAATCCAGATCGTCTACATTCACAGTTCTTTATACAAGATGTTCTGCAGACTGCAGGTACAAATAATGAGTGTTAGAAGTTCATCTGATGCCGGAATGAGAATGGTGTGAATGGGTTTTCGACTTTCGCGATCGCGAACCAATCCCCACTGTTTGGGATTAAATCGTTTCCTAGCTATTGTTGGATTTGAAGATACGTTCGTAAAAAATGTAGTTTTGCGGCGTCGGTTGTTTGATGAAGCTTAGCGAGATCAAATGAGGACTTGACAGTATGTGTGGCAACGGTTCCATTATACGTGTAATATCTACATGGTTGAAGCGTGACGTGTCATTTATCCCCCTAAAACAAAGCGGAAAGAAATCTCTCTTCGGCAGCAGCTATGGCCTCCCTAGATGCAATATGGTCATTCAAAAAGCGCAACAAATCTGTAAGATGTTTATTATCTGTCATTACTTTAAACCACGCCTTATCATAACCACACCCAGTTACAGCACGCAAATGAAAGAAGTGTTATCTTAACCTTTTTAACTCAAAGGACTTGTCGTGGCGGAGGGGGCCCGAGTTCGGTGTGACGGTTCGGGAGTTCCTTGGATTTGCCCTTGCATCAGACCGTTCCTTGCCCCATTCCGTGAAGGTTTTGCCCGTCCGCTTCGCCCCCGCCCAGGTGTTGCCTTGGCTCGCCCCGCTATTGGAAACCCTCTAGGGGTCGCGGATACACTATTTGTTTGGGCCTTATGGCACTTTTGTGCTTGGAGAGAACTCCCCCGTCTCCTCGAGTTTTCTGCTGCCTTAATCCTTCCCTGTCACCGACCACCTCCTAACTGGGCTCGCCGCTGACGGTGTCCAGCTTCTGTCACCTGCTCAAGTGGCGTTTGTCGGGCCCGCTGGCCGATCCCATGTGCCATGACGGCGGCTCCGCAGGTTCAATTTGGAATATGATGGGGAGGGGCGCTGACAAGGCCCCCAGCTAGGTGTAGCGCCTAATCAAGGGTTCTGACATGAAATTATTATGAAAAATCTTCAGGATGACGATGAATATGAATGAAATGTTAGAGATTTGTCTAAAATCTAATCTTAAAAAACACTAAAATGTATAAACCCCATATTAAATCATATTCTCTAATCAACATGTTGAGACTAACAGCTTTGAATAACTTTTCTTCTTTCAGAATTTTGGGCAATTATTTTCGTTTCGCCATTTTTAAAGATGGCGTCGATAATTTCAACTTCAAGATAACCATTTTTTGTTGTTTATTACGTTAATGAAAATCATCTATTCAAAATAGGAATTTCAAAAAGATTTATATATTTGGCATTCCAGCAGTCATTTTCGAAGATGGTGCCCTAACTATCAGTAGCACGTCTTCAATATTCAAGTATGATGTTTAGACGGTCTTCAACATAATTATTACCAATTTTCATAATTTTTGAAACATATACTGTATCTAAATTACATTGATGGCGGCCATTTTTCAAGATGGCGGCCAAAATATCGGATTAATGGCTTCAATATTTTACTATGAAGTTCACACAGCTCTGATTATAATACCTATCAATTTTCATAATTTTCCAACAAAATGGTGAAATATACTGTACCTAGCATTCATGGCGACCAAACTATTGAACACAGAGGTGTAAAATTTTGTCATGATGTTCATGTGGTTCCAATCATTATGTGTACCAATTTTCATCATTTTTGAAGAAGAACGTGGAATACATTGAAGCTGGCATTCCCGGCGGCCATTTTCCAAGATGGCGGCGAAAGCTCGCGCTCTAAAGCAGGGGACTTTTAGTATATTTTTGATGGGTCAAAAACAACACATGTACCAATTTTCATCTTTATGTTCAAATGTTCTAGGTCAAACCCTAAAAACCCTGAGCTACTAGTGATGCAGGGCTAGGTGCCCTTCTTTCCCAAATTCAAGATGGTGTAGAAGTTCCTATAGCTTATGCTAGTACAGGACTCAAAGATGCAGAAACAAGGTACTCCACTAGCGAGAAAGAATGTTTAGCCATTTGTTGGGCAGTTAAGAAGTTCAGGCCCTTTTTAGAAGGTCGTAAATTCACTGTCCTCACTGATCATCAGTCTCTACAGTGGTTGTTTAATATCAGGAACCAAATTCTCGTCTAGTTAAATGGGCAATGTACCTTCAAACATTTGACTTTACAATTAAGCATAAAAAAGGAGTAGAAAATGTAGTAGCTGACGCGTTATCGAGAGCTCCGATAAACGTTTTAAGCAATATTTTTAGCTCATCTACTTCTAATTCTACTAGTAATTTGGATCCAACTAGTAGCAGTACTAGTCAAAATTCTACCGGTAATAGTAATTCAACTTCCTCTAGTGAATCTGTTGAAGGTCGGATACGTCCTCCAGGTCCTAGAGCTTTATATTCAGTCTTAACAATAGAAGACGTAAGAAAGTCTCAAAGGGAAGACCTATTTGCTTCCCCTATTATTAATTCCTTGCAAGGACCTAACCCTGTTAGGCATAAAATGTTCGAAATGAAAAATGATCTTCTTTATAGAAGACCTTACTGGAACTATCCTGAAAACATTTATTTACCTCCTCGTTTAAGGCTAGAAGCCATGAGGTTGTTACACGATCACCCACTATCAGCTCACAGGGGCAAAGATAAGACCCTTAGCAAAGTGACTTATAGATATTGGTGGCCCACTATAGTTAGTGACGTCCAGGAATATGTTAGAGGATGTTCTTTATGCCAACAATTTAAGGCTAGAAATAGGAAAAGCCAGGGCTAATGCAACCCTCAGAAATAACAAGTCCTTGGGACCAGATTAGTGTCGACATAATGGGACCATTCCCTTTAAGTAGACACCACTATAAATATTTAATAGTTTTTGTCGATTATATGACGAAATTCGTGGAAATGATTCCACTTAAAACTATTACTGCCAAGACTTGTGTTCAGGCTTTCAAGTCTATTATTACTAGGTTGGGAGCTCCTAAAGCTATCCTTAGTGATAGAGGGGTACAGTTTACTTCGAAACTTTGGCTGCAGACGTGCAGAGCTTTTAAAATAAACCCAAAGTTTACCACCCCCTACACGCCTAAGGGAAATCCCACCGAACGAGTCAATAGAGTAATAGGCGAGCTTATATCATTCTATGTAGGGAATCATTACGATAGATGGGATGAATCCCTTGACCTTCTTCACTTTGCTATCAATTCTGCACCCCATGAAACCACGGGCAGATCGCCTTTCTTTTCGAATTTATGGCGGGAGCCACGTCTCCCTTGGGATTTAGTCATTGAAGAACCCATTCAGGACCCTGATGACCCCAGTCGTAGTAAGGCTTTGAAGGTTCTTAAGGAACAATTAACATTCAGTAATGAATTGTCTAAGTTAGCTTAAGCACACCAGAAAAAATACTATGACCTCCGCCATGACCCTTTTGAGTTTGAGGTAGGAACATTAGTATGGATGGAAACACATCCTTTGTCAAGTACGACCGGTCAGCTTATGAAAAAGCTCAGTCCTAAATGGGCAGGTCTTTTTACAATAGTTGCAAAACATTCTCCCGTAGTTTACGAGTTAGAAGACGCTAGCTCAGGTCAGAATGTAGGGAAAGTCAACCTAGAGCATCTGAAACTCTACTGGACAAACGTAGCTGTCTTCGATAATGCCGGAAATGCCCCCTCTTCTCAATCAAACGCTGCAGATAATCCTGAGTCTAGTCCCGCAACGAACTGTGGTACCTCCTACGGCGACTTCCTCGCCTACTTCATCAGAATCATCATCATCTTCTACTTCACCGTTAGCGCCTCAGGACGGTCAGGAAGTCGATCAACAGATCATTCCTGCTATTCCAGATATCTCTCATACGTCGACATCAATTACTTTAGATGATCAAGCAGCGGAGCAACAGATCCCTTCTGCTATTCTAGATGATTCACATCAACCAACGGACTCTGATAGTGAACCGGGCATGGCCCTTTTTGAAGACCCTCTTCTCCTACTCCATACTAACCACGATATGCGAGCGTTCCAGCTCAATCATCCATCTAACGACAGTCCGCTTTCTGGGGCAGGGGAGGCTTCCCCGTCTGTCATGAAAAATCAGTCGCGGAACCAGAGCTACACAAGTCAACTTCTAACGCCAGAACATAAATCAACGTCTTCCGAACAATCAGTATCGGAACCGGTGTCACACCATTCAGCTTCTTCTGGCTTTTTGGAAGAAATAGTACCTCCGGAACAGATTCCTCAATCGCAATCCCAATCGCTGCGTGTGTCTGATAGTTCATCGACCACGTTATCAGAGTCTATGAGAATTCCTAGATTAAACAGGGCTACCTTACCCTATATTTATTTAGAACCCGTTCGATTGGGATGGCGATGAGAGGTGTGTAAGAGGGCGATGTTTCAGCCAGGGGGTAATGAAGTTGACATCTATTACCGACCTCCCGACAATAAACGATTAAGGTCACCGTATGAGGTCCAGGTTTACCTCCAGACTAGTAACGTCCCGAACCTAACAAGGGAACATTTCTGTTTTTCCCAAGAGCCAATCTCTTTTTTCCCATGGGAGTTTATCTCCCAAGTCACTAAGAGACGCTATTAATAACATATCTTTATAGATGGGGAAGAAATATGGGGCCGCTCCGTGGCATTTTGACTTGCCTTAGGAAATTAAAAGGAACGAGATTACGGCATCAAAGACGACCAGCTTGACGGGAAAGTCGCTCGCTATATTGGAGAAGTACTGTCCAACGGACAGAGAACAGCTAGAAGAATGTCGAAATTGTAATGACATCGGACATAAAGCTAACGACTGTTATATGCCCAATCGGTTCACAAACTCCAAGGATTCGTGCTCAAGGTGTTACACCCGGGGGCATTCGGCTGACAATTGTCCTTTTAATGAAGAAGAATCATTGGTTGTGGATGTTCCCCTGGACGAAATGCAAGAGTTATTCGAGCCTAGTGGGATTATCCCATTAAGTGTAGGTTCTTCTTCCTGTCCAGAAGAAACGTCCGGGTTTAACCCTATACCAGTGATCCCTAACACAGGCACAGCCGTGGATACCTTTTCACTAACACCATACCTACCTCCAGCTACTCTAATACCTAAAGTTCCTGAACCAGAAACGGCCTACAAAAAACAGCGCGTTTGCCCTCGCTAACCCGGGTCCAATCCCAATAAACGATTCTCTAAATCCTCTCCCACTTTCTTCTTCTCAAAAATGGCAACCTTTAACGTCAACCCTTAGCGAAGATGAAGACAATTGGGAACGTTTTGGTGCAATGGGTTGGGTACCAAAAAGAAACTTCCCTAAACATCTAATCCCATCTGCTGTTCCTGACGCTAAGCACCCGTTAATCCGAAATACAGTTATCTGTTGGAGATGCCATAAACAGGGAGATCATGTGGTGTCGGATTGTCCCGGACGAAGGTGTAAAGCCGCGGAACAACGAAGGGAAGCTAGGCGGCTAGCCCGGTTGGAAGAAAAACACAAGAAAGAAAAAGGCACGACATAAAAAAAACTTTTTGGTGATAATTAAACAATTACCTCACCCCTGCTAAAAACATTTAAGGTTCCCCGGTTTTACCTTCTTTTTCACATTGTTACTGTTATTCATGATATAAAGAGTTCCTAAAGAGGGAGGGGGGATGTAACATGGCTGCCAGATTCCTGAAGTTTCTACTCCTTGGATCTGGCAGGGTGTTATGCCTCCATGTTACATGCTCCTCCTCCTACCAAAATCTCTGTGATTTACGTTTTTGAGTTAGTCAGTCAAGACTCAGCTTGTAGGGTGAGCTAGTCGTTATTTAGTTAAATAGTCGAAGTATTGACTAGTGCGGGTTTATCCCTTTGTTTATTGGAAGAATTAATAAAAGTTTAGAAAGAAGATAAATCCTTCTATTTTTGGATAATTAAAGTAAGTTGTCTTTATTCATTTTTAAGGCCCTCGGGAGAATCTCCCAATTTAGTTTAAGTCTATTGAGGGTTACACTACCATTTCAGAATTTCCCGCAAAGAGATTTACCTCTCAATTCTCGGCATGTATACGCGCGCTATCATGGAAACGCGAGACTAGCCGCCTCGAACAAAGTTCCCTCCTCCCTGCCACAATTAGGGATGTCAACTTCCCCCAAAAAAACCGGTTTTTGGTTAACCCATAATTTTAAATGGCCGGTTTAACCGATGCAAAAAAAACTGGACAATAAAACCGGTTTTTATCCGGCCGTTATTATATGTTTTATTAAATTTTTAAAAATGCTCTGCTCCAATGTACAATCAACGGCAAGTGCTAGACCTAGTCGTTTTTAAGTTTTTATTGCAATATAAAGTATGTAAATAATTGTTTTTTACATTTATACAGTGTATAATTATTCAATCCTGCCAATACTTTTGATTTATACCATGCAGAAACACTCGCTCTGAAATTTGGTCACTAGTGAGGCGAGAACGATTATCACTTACAACTTCATTAACTATTGAAACAAGTCTTTCCGATACAACTGAGCTACCTAATACTGTGCAATATTTTTGTCCTAAATTTGATAGAAGTGGAATGCAGACTTTCGATTTAAACCAAAATTCTTCTGGTTTGCTAGTTCAAGGCATAGTTGGTTGTTGAAAATGTAACTTTAACTCGTTTGGTAAGCTACTTAGAGAAGAACAACAGTCGTTTAGTTTTTCCTTGTGACTCTCCCATAATAGAGATTTTGTGTTTAATTGTTGGTTAGGTTCTTCAGGATCAATTCTTTCGCATACATACAGTTTCTTTCAATTTTTTTAATTCTTTTCTAAAGTCAGCCACAGCTTGACTTGCTATTAGTGGTGGAATGAACATTTTCTTAAATCTAAGGTCAAATAAAGTTGCTCTTTTTAGCAACTTATTTATTTCAAGTTGTTGAGACCTTCGTTTGAAAGATTCTAACAACCTTTCCTGTAAACGTTGAGCTGGTTCACTTTGACCACAAATTTTTTCTATTACTTTTAACAAACATGACACCATAGGTAGAAATAAACCTCCTGTAACATAGTTGCTACCTGAAATTTCTCTTGTAGCTTGTTCTATAATAATAATAATAATGCGGGGAGCTAAAACCTTTTTAAACTCTACCAGTATTTCGATTTCAAAACCTGAGAGCATTGTTAATGCCGAAGACCTAAAATATGGACTAGCCATTATTCTAGCTACGTAAGGAGCAAGTACTATTAATCTTTCCAACATGTAATATGTTGAGTTCCACCTTGTTACAACAGACTGGATAAATGCTAAATCTTTCCCTTCAGGAATTCCATCTTTGCGAAATCTTTCCCTTCAGGAATTCCATCTTTGCGCTGTTCAGCTCTTAAGACATCCATAAACACTACGCTATGACGCGCAAACGAAACTAAGTTTTTCACTTTGGTAATATGTCCCTTTAAAGTTGCGTTAGCTTCGTCTTGTAATCCGTCATTCGCTACAAAATTTAATAAATGTGTAAAACAATAAATGTTTTTTCCTTCACCCAAGAATTTTCGAACACCAGCCATGATGTTTCCAGCTCCGTCAGTACAAATGCACACTATTTGCTTCCTGGGAATACGGAATTTTTCGGTTATATCTTGCATTTCCCAATATTATCTGCAGTGTGATTAGGAGTCATTTGTCGTGCTCCTAAAATAGCTGATTCGGCACACGCATCATCTAGATACATAATACCAGTAAGTCCTCTGTTCTAACTACAATTGTTATTTTAGCTTCTTCTGTAAACTTACTAATAAAGTGAGCGGTCATTACTAAAAAACCCTGCTCGTATTTGTTACTGTGCAGTTATCAGCTGATAGTGATATATATTCTGCCCTTGACAACACATTTTTCACAGCAGTTGAAACCGCACTGTACCATGCAGACACCATGCTAGTCACCTACAATTTGTACCAAAAATTTCATTATTAGTAAAACTGAATTTTGATAGAAGTGAACGTAAAATGTAAATAAAATAAATTTACCGTCTTTCGGGATGGTAGCGTGTAAAGCGAAACCATTGTCTTAATAAAAACTTTGAATCCGTCATTTTCTACGATAGCATGGGAAACATTGTCCTTGCAAATCACTTAAATTAGAGCATTTGTAATAGCGCTATCCCGTGAACCAACTCCTAAAAGTATAATTAATACTGTGTTTTAACAACGTGTTTGTAAATGCAATGCAAGCACAAACGTACTGTCAAAACTGGAATTCCCTGTTAAAGTTTCAGCTATAGTTAATTGCCGATCAACCCTAGAACTACTAGTACTACAGCTTGAACTTGAGCGTGGGCTTGGGCTTAAACACATCATTATATCATTGCAATCAGTGCTTCCTTGCGTCTGTGAATCCTCTATAAAACCATCAACCCAGAAGAAGAGTAAGGTAAAACTTTTATAACAAAACAAATGGGCAAAAGAACAGGCTTCAAAACCAAACATTTCACAAAATACCTCCAAAGCAGTTGCACAGCTACGATTTGATTCTGTTTTCAAAACTCGAGGATGCTTGGAATTTCGTCCTCGCGCCAACCAGTTATTCCTTCGCAAGATAATTTCTAGCCGCTGCCACTCACTTTACCGTCAATTCACGCTGGAACTCTTTTAATTGATGAAAATATATCATTAATTCCCCAAGCATCCAACTTCATCGACGATACTTGCTTCACTACGTCTTCACTATGTACTGTTTCTGCCCCGGACACGTGCTTTCCTAAGCCTTGTCCTGCTACCGTTACTAGCAGTGATCAAGCTACCGGATATCTCCTGCATACAACAACGCCCTATATCGAAATTGGCATTTCTTTAAAGATTACAAATTCCAGTGACCTCACGCAGAATCCACCATGTGATAAAAACCCCGTTCCTACTGAACTTGCATGTGATAGCCCTAAGGGTTGTGATAGCTCAAACTCTCAATCTATCACCCTACCGTGTGAAGATCTCTCTTCCTGTGACCAATGTGGTCCAAATTGCACACAATCTCTCCCAACTACACCCGTAAAGAAAAAACGTGGACGTCCAAAAGCTATTTTACCCGCGTCCAAGATGTCTACTCGTAACCGAGCCTCCAAATCCATAACAGTCTGCCAGCCAAGCAAAAAAATAGCAATTCAGCCTTCCCCGTATGCTCGCAATCAGTGGAGGAGTCTCATGCGTCCTTCCAATGTGAAATATGTCTGGCCTGGAGTCACATTGGTTGTGTGAACATTTCAACCGCTCAATATGACTTTCATAACAGTAACCCGAGTGACAACTTGTTATTTTTTTGCCCAAGTTGCTATCTATGCGGCCCCACCATGCTGAAGACAATTACCACTCTCTCACATGACTTGTTTGCTACCAAACAACATCTCACATCCATTACCAATGCACGTTCTGATGAGTTACATCGTTTACGCAGTTTTGTGACCAACCGGTCGGACCTTAACGCTCTCAAATGTCTTGCAAAAGCCTCTCAGCCAGAATTACTACCTTAGAATCCCTGTCTGCTGGGATGCCTCCTCTCACCGACATGGAGACGCTTAAAACTGATCTCAAAAATCTTCAATCAACCTTTTCCAAGGATTTACTTGCCCTACAAAAATTTGTTACCAATTTCAGTAGCAATTTACACTCCCTACAGACTGCCGCCGAAAACATCACACCTCTCTCTGACGAAATTGAGGCCCATAAAGCTTTTCACGCTATAATAGCGTTACAACTAGAAGACCAAAACGATGAACTTCGCGACCTCATGTCGGCCCTTACTACATCGTCTACGACAGCTACACTACAAGACACAAATACAACCCAATCTTGAGTTGCGCGTCCATTTGGCGACATCACTCAATATTCCACTCAAACACCACCACCCCCTTGTGATCAACAAGCTAGTCATATCCAAAGTACACATTCAAACTCGAGTCAATGCCCTCCGCAAATTCCTGTCCCGACTCCAACTAACTTTCAATCTCACAACCGCACCTCTCCAAATCATCACCACACTCAAAATCAATCTCGGTCCTTCAACTATAGCCACTCTCCCATCTTCAAACAAGACCCATCGACTTCAGATCTCTACAGCCGCAAACGCAATGCTATCTTGTTTAATGTCCCAGATACCGATGACTCTGAAGAAGATCATACGTTCTCATACTCCGTCCTCCACGATTTTGAATTTACCCCAGCGCAATGTCGCATGATATCTATCAAGCGTCTGGGTGAATACTGTCCTGGGAAAAATCGCCCCTTAAGATTTCGCTTCGAATCAGTGAGCCATCGCCAATACTTCAAACAAGGTATAAATTACTGGCGCCAACAAAATACGTTTGACTATTGTGCATCGCCCGACCAATCTCCTCAACAACGTGACACCCATCACCGCCTTGTGGCGGAACTTCGGACACGACGAGCCAACAGAGAGGTTGGACTTGTAATCCGCCAGGGTAAAATTACTCTATCATCTCATCCTCGCTATCAAACTGCCTCCTCTACCCACAACTCCAATGTGCGAAACACTAGCTATTCTGTCCAGGGCGGACCTCAAGTCCTCTCTAATCCCAACAACATCCCAGTGTCACATTTTGTTTACTCTACCAACGTGCAACAACCTTATGCTTGTTACGCCCAAAAAAACTAACTTCAGCGCGGGGTCTCACCGTCATTTTCTTTATTGCCCAGCATCTTTTTGGCAAATGCGATGAACTTATTTGCCTCTCCCCGACCTGGAATGCTGACTGTATTTGCATTACTTAGACCTGGGCTTCTCTCTCACAAAATGACTCCATTTTTAATCTTCCCGGTTACACACTTTTACGTCAAGATCGTGCAATCACGCGGGTGGCGGAATTTACATCTATATTCGTCAAACCCTTGTTCACCACTTATTACCCGTTCAAAGTTCAAACAACCTACCCAGAATCCTTATGGATTGACCTCAAACCAAAATCTTCTCGGACTTGGATAACGCTCGGCTGCATCTACCGTCCCCGAAGCACGTCCCCGACTGAAACGTCCAAACTCTTCCAGGATCTTAAACTAATTTCCGCGCAACGCTCCGAAATCATTATCACCGGGGACTTAAACCTGCCTTCAATCTGTTGGACAACCGTCACCCCAACTCTCAGTGTCTCATCCATTCATAATGACTTGCTCGCACTCCTTCACTCTTCGGCCCTGAACCAATATGTAAATTTCCCGACCAGATTCAGCCAAAGCAACTCTCTTTCTCACAACACCCTGGACTTAATCTTAACTAAGGTTTCCCACAGTTCAGTTTTCGGTTCAGTTCAGTTATTTTCGGTTTCAGTTTAGGGACTAAATTGATTTGACTGCTTCAGTTCAGTTTCAGTTTGCACATCTCCAAACTGATCAGTTTTCAGTTCAGTTCGATTTTTTTCTTAAACTGAACTGAAGAGATAGTTAAGTACTCTTTCGATCTATCGCGAGAAACGATATCAATACATTCCCGCAAACATTAGTAGAACAATAGAAAACTGGCATCGTTTAGTATTGCATGCTGTATGATATTTTGGGGGATGTGTCGCGTAAAGTTAGCTTATTAGTGTCGCGTATATTTCATCATTTATGTCGCGTATATTTAATGATACATAGGAATAAGCTATTAATTTAAGTCCCGTGATTAGCTGGAACCCTCTGCAGAGAGACACAGGCTAAAAGAATACCAATAATTTGTAATTTACAAGGGTATCATAAATAGTTAATTAGTCAAAGTTAAATTGTACAATGTTAATAGTAAGAAGTTAGTGAAACATGACTCTTAAGGTATGGCACTTCACGATTCCAAAATACATAGAGTAGTAGAAAATGTTAGCGGTTTATAGTTACAATCTGGGTATTTTGGGCCTCTGACACCGTATTTTTCTTCTTCATAATTTCTGAAGGGATTTTCGGTTCAATTCAGTTAGTAACTGAAAACTGAACTGATCAGTTCGGTTTCCTGGCTGAACCGAACTGATAATTTCAGTTCAGTTTCAGTTCTTGAAAATCTTAACTGAAAAGTTTCAGTTCAGTTTTAGTCCAAAACCGATTTGAACCGAACTGTGGGAAACCTTAATCTTAACCAATGCTAACGTCACCCCGAATATATCTTCACTACCACCAATTGGTGGTAGTGATCACGCAACGCTCTGCGGAGTAAACCCGTTGGCTAGCCCACGACTATCTCCTATCAAATTTACTGTGAGTTCGACTATAGTCGGGGAGACTTTATCAAACTCAACACCCTGTTGGCAGCTTTGGACCGGTCCACTCTCTCAGCTCCCTACCAAAGAGGCTTGGTTGTTTTTTAAGGAAAAACTCTTTGTCTGTATCTCTCAGGCAATTCCGCTTTTCGATCACTCAGTGTCGCGCCCTTCCCGGCCATACGCAAAAAAGAACGGCTATGGAAGAAACTGAGCCACGCCATTTCCACTAACAACAGTCACGCACAACTCCGTCTCCGACCCCTCTACAAGTCTCAAGTGTGGCTAGTCAAATCTCTGTTACGCAAAGCAACTTTGCAGTCCCATGCTCGTAAACTATCCACAATCAAGAAAAACTCACTTGCCTTCTACCGTTTCGTACACCGTGAAATCCGTTCCCTCCCGACTCGTCTCAATATTCGGCTCAGTAATGGTGCGCAAACCGACTCGTATGAAGCCATGGCGAACACTTTGAATGACACTCTAACGCAAAACTTTAATTCAAATCCCACTGATCTAACTGTATTACCCCAAATCTTATAGCTCAAATGCCTGATTTCCTTCCAAATCTTAAGCAAATTCTCCGCAACCTTGACTCAAAAAGTGCTTCAAGTCCTGATGGGATTCCAAACCTCCTCCTGAACCTCCTCGCTTGCTAAATCTCTTCTAATCCTTTTTACTCTCTTATTAACTGAAGGGATCCTCCCCTCGGACTGGCATGTTGCCCACGTCACACCCATATACAAAGGTAAAGGTAGCAAAAGCGATGCCATCAATTACAGACTCATCAGCTTAACGTCGACGGTTTGCAAGGTCTTTGAAAAGTGCATCCGTACGCCCCTCTTACAGTTTATAACCTCCATCTAAGTAAGTTTCAACATGGTTTTCTTATCAACAGATCTATTGAGTCAAACATCCTTTCCGCTTTTTCTACGTCGCTTTCACCTTTTGACGTCATCTACCTAGACATAGCTAAGGCCTTTAACTCGGTTCTTCATCAACGTTTGTTGGCCAAACTTAGCGTATTGAGTGTAAATAACAATATCCACCAGTGGATTAAGTCCTACTCACTTGCTCGCACTCAGTCAGCCCGCGTTGGCGAATCCCTTAGCACTTACCTGCCAGTTACTAGTGGCGTCCCAGGTAGCGTTCTTGGCCCTCTCCTGTTCCTTATTTTCATAAATGACCTCCCCTCTCAATTATCCTCTAAGTTGTGCCTCTTCGCGGATGACCTTAAACCTTTTCGTGTTTTCCACTCTTATGACGATGTACAAACCCTCCAGTCCGACCTTAATCGGCTTGAGGCATGGACCTCGCGTAACGGCCTCTCTTTTAAAAGCAAAATGTCCTTATTGCTAACCATTCAATGTACGAAAGATGATGAAGACCTACCCTTTCCATACTACCTTATTGGTCAAAATATACGTCGGGTAAACGAATGTCGGGATTTAGAAGTACAAGTTTCCCATAACCTTAAATTCCACACCCATATTGCTAGGACATGTAGTCGCGCCAATGGGCTACTCGCGACCATCAAAGCCAATTTTCCAAATCTCTCTCACCGATTTCTTACGCGTCTTTTCAACTGCTATGTTGGTCCGACCCTTGAATTTGGGTGCCAACTCTGGAACCCCTCCTCTAATGGTGATATAAAACTCCTTATCGACGTGCGGGGTCGCGCTTCAAAAATCCCTAATGGTAAAAAAGACATGTGTAAGCTATTTGCAGAGATGATAATTGTTTTACATGTTTTAAATAAGACTGAAGCTTCCACTATTGTGTTTATGCTCCTTGTTTGTTTCACTGAAAACCATCTAGGTTTAATACGTTCTCCGGTAGAGTTCTCCACTTGTTTCTTGAATAGTTCCAAACATTTGAGAACTTCGTCTTTTCTTGTCATTGTAAAAATTCGTGTATAACGGCAGTAGTCGTCGATAAATGATACATAATACCTCGCTCCCCCTAGTTATGTAATAGGAGCGGGACCCCAAACGTCTGAATGGATGAGTTCCAAACTTTTTGTGCTCCGAATGCCAGTCAGGCTTCTATGAGATTGCGCTGTGCTTTTACTGACTTAACACGGGTTTTATGTTGTTAAATGTCCCTTCAAAACATCTCTTCCACGCAGGATCTCGTGTTGTCCCATGTATTTAAGATCCTGTTCATTCACATGTCCTAGACGTTGATGCCACAATTCTATATTGTGACTGCTAGGTGCTTGTGTGGTTTGATGTGCTTCTGGTCCACTTTTGAAAATTTCTGTTTTTAGTATGTAAAAGTTATTGCGCAATTTAGCCTTAAAGGCAATTTGTCCTTGTGGTGGAGGAAAGTATGCAATGAAGGTTTGATTTTCCACTATTACTTTGTAATTAGCAACATCCATCAGTCTTCTAGATATTAGGTTTTTCCCCATATTTGGAGTGTGCCATATTTCTTTAAGGCATAATTCAACAGTTCTGTTGTCATGTTCAACTCTAATCCATATGTTACCAAATCATTGAGCTAGGGTTTTTCCTTCTCCAAGGTTGATTTCCTTTTCAACAAGTGTGTAAGTGCTAAATCATTCTGTATGTAGACAAAAAAGGTGAGTAGCTCCAGAATCGATAATCCATTCATTTAATGCTTCTTCTGTAGGATAAGATGCAACCAAATGTGCTCCTCTTTCCGTTGGAGGTTTCTTCTTTACTTTCTGTTGATTTTTGTGCTTCTCATGTGGGTAATCCCTTTCCTTATGTTCTTTATGTCCACACTGATGACAGGTTCCTTGAAATGTTTTCTTTTCATATTGCTTATTTTCACGTTTCCTTTCTTGGGGTTGTTTGTGGTACTGTACCAGTGAATCGGGCAGAGATCATGAAGATATTATATAAAAACTGTCATTGTACACAAAGACCGGAAAGTGTGAAAGATAAGTTTAGAAAATGAACTGCCTGAAGAACAGATATTCAAATTTTCACTTTTGAAGACATGATTATAAAACATCCATTATTTTAAAAAATTCTTATCTTACTTTTTTCACCTAAACTACTTCAGAACAATATTTAAACAAGAAACATGCGCATCATTTTAAAAATAGTACGCGTTACATTTTATTTTCTCTGGAAAATTTATAATTAGGTAGAGAATTCGGCCCTATAAAGAGTATAAAATGGTAAGAAAATTGTTGAGAGCTGCTAAAATAAAAGCGTATTGAAACTTCACAAAACGTATTCTTCAATTGTAATGTTTTCGAAGTATTAAATATTAACGTGCTGTATAGCTCTCAGAGATCACGATCAATCTACAGCTCTTTTCGACACAAATAACTAAATCACAATTAAAAAGCCTACGTTATTTTCCGCATCGCAATATTTCCAATTTTAAAATATAAAAATTTAAACTCTTCAAGAGAAATCTTTTCAGATATCCAAGTATTTGAATATCCTAATAGCAAGTGTTAGTCCAAAGTAAAACCTAGTATCAAGCTAGTATCCTTTAAATTCTTCTAGATGCCATTTTTTCTTGAACTACTATTGAGAAAAAAATACATGGGTAAATATTTTTGAAAAATATTTTGGGAAAATGAAATTTTCGTGAAAAAAAGTAAGATAAGAATTTTTTAAAATAATTGATGTTTTATAATCATGTCTTCAAAAGTGAAAATTTGAATATCTGTTTCTTCAGGCAGTTAATTTTCTAAACTTATCTTCCACACTTTCTGGTCTTTGTCTACAATGACAGTTTTTATTAATATCAGTTACTTCAGTCTTAATATTAATTAAAATTGTTTAGAAAACACAGGAGAGAAAAAGCTTAATTACCAGTCGTCGGTAATCTAGCTAAATTGCCAGTCGTCGGTAATCTAGCTTAATTACCTGCCGTCGGTAATCTAGCTTAATTACCAGTCGTCGGTAATCTAGCTTAATTACCAGTCGTAGGTAATCTAGCTTAGTAACCAGTCGTAGGTAATCTAGCTTAGTTACCAGTCGTCGGTAATCCGGCTTTATTACCAGTCGTCTTTAATGTAGCAAAATTACCAGTCGTCTCTAATCTAGCATAATTACCAGTCGTCTCTATTCTAGCTTAATTAATAGTCGTCAGTAATCTAGCTTATTTACCAGTCGTCGGTAATCTAGCTTAATTACATGCCGTCGGTAATCTAGCTTAATTACCAGTCGTCGGTAATCTAGCTTAATTACCAGTCGTCGGTAATCTAGCTTAATTACCAGTCGTCGGTAATCTAGCTTAATTACCAGTCGTAGGTAATCTAGCTTAGTTACCAGTCGTCGGTAATCCAGCTTTACTACCAGTCGTCGGTAATCTAGCTTAATTACCAGTCGTCTTTAATGTAGCAAAATTACCAGTCGTCTCTAATCTAGCATAATTACCAGTCGTCTCTAATCTAGCATTATTACCAGTCGTCTCTAATCTAGCGTAATTAATAGTCGTCGGTAATCTAGCTTAATTACCAGTCGTCGGTAATCTAGCTCTATTATCAGTCGTCGGTAATCTAGCTTAATTACCAGTCGTCGGTAATCTAGCTTAATTACCTGCCGTCGGTAATCTAGCTTAATTACCAGTCGTCGGTAATCTAGCTTAATTACCTGCCGTCGGTAATCTAGCTTAATTACCAGTCGTTGGTAATCATGCTAAATTACTAGTCGTTGGTAATCATGCTAAATTACCAGTCGTTGGTAATCCGGCTAAATTACCAGTCGTTGGTAATCCGGCTAAATTACCAGTCGTCGGTATTCCGGCTAAAACACCATTCGTCAGAAATCTAGTTTAATTACCTTTAATTGGTAATCTTGATTAATTATCCTTACTTGGTAATTAATTGGTTATCTAGTTTAATAACCTATAATTATCTTTAATAGATAATCTAGTTTAATCATCTTTAAAAGGTAATCAAGTTTAATAATCTTTTTTTGGGAATCCAGTTTAATTAGCTTTAATCTAAGCAGGGAAAAGTTAAAATGTCCCTTAAGCTAGCTATATGTTCTAAGAATTAGACTATAACCGAGGTAAGACGACCAAACTCCAAGAGTGGCTTGATTCACTACATAACTCATGCTAAAAAGTCGCAGGTTCCATAGTTTCAGGGTAAACCACTTAAGTCGGAGCATGTAATTAAAACTATGAAAAACAATACTTAAACTTAATTTTTCGTGATGAAAAAAAATAGGCGCCAACTATGGATATGGGGCTTTCATTTAAGACCGTTTTCAAATCTATCTAACGTATGGTTATTTTTGTAAGGGTATGGACAAAATTTTAAACTTTGGAAAATTTCCCATGTTATTTCTATGGGAAATTTCCAGTTTTTCGTCAAAATCTGTGATTAATTTTATTGAAATGAAAACCACCCTTAGCAACTTTATTTTTTATAAAATAAACTAATTAATGGATCTCTTTGAAATTTTAAACATATAATTAGGGCCGGAATTGTAGTTCTGTGGAATTTTTTCAAAACAGTTAATACAATACCAAAAAAACTACATCCAAACAAAAAACCCTCCTTATACATTAAGAGCAGTATGAAGTCTTATCTAAGAGAGCTACCGCTCTCATAGAATAAGATTTCATTTCTGAAAATCTGAGCTCCTATTATCCCGAAACGCCGCATTTGCACTTTTTTGTTGTAAAATATTTAAACATAACAATTATTTTAACTACGCAATTAAAACCAAATTTCCATATCGATTAAGCTTTATTTCAAACTGCAATACATATAATAATTTGTAATTTTTAGCCCTTTTGGGTTTGAATAGGTGTCCTTGTTTAGCCAAAGATTGTGCATAAATGCAGTTTCTAAGGACTGCGAAGCAAAACTCGTTCTTGTATAATAATTGTCCCTTTTTGGGGAGAAACGCTAGTAAAGGAAATAAATTAATTCTGGAATTGTCAAACTCAATCCAACTTACAGTTTGAATGGTCCGAAAAAACAATGCACTGTATAAAAGCACACATTGCTAAACATACGTTTAAACCTCGTGAAACTAGCTGAAAATTGTAAATACTCTCAAAGTAGTTCATTGTGATAATTTTAACCTTAGCTTTTGCAGGACAAAAAGTAGGCCCAAAAGGATTTTGAAAAATCACCTGACCTTAATTTGAGAATATAAAATGGTGTATTTTAGAGCAAGATTTGAAATGAAAATTTTAATAAAATGTAGCGCGTGGATTAAAAGGTTTTTTAAAACCTATAGAAAAAGATCAACTTAACTTTTCACTACGAGAAATGATATACTTTAACTTTACAGCCTTTGCTAGTTCTGTCAAGTTACGTTATTTAAAAAGTGTACCCCCTTTGATCGAGAAACCTTGGGTCTAACTCGCAAAAATTCACCCACCTCGTAATGTTAAGCTCCATAGAGATTATAATTACAATTACAATTTAGGAATAAGTATAAATAGAAAACTCCTGACGAGATTTTCTTAATTACAGTTTTAAAACAGCAGGCAGACGGTATTTCTACCTGCATTATGTCTGTAAAGGTGGTAAAGTTACACTTCTAAATTGGCAGCTGCATTTCTACTGTTCCATAACTTTTGCAGATCTGTAACATGTGTATGAATGGGGTTAATTTACAAATTCAAACTAGCAGCTGGTATTTCATCTTTTGCCTCGGGTTTGCAGAATCGCGCTGCATATTTTTGCCAGGATAGAAAATTAACAGTTAATAAACAGAAAATGAAGAAATGGCAACCAATTTGCCGGTCTAGAATTGCTGTGAAATTTTTGCGTTTTTTCAGCTGCGGAAATTGTAGCCATAATTTATATCTATTACAGCGTGGTAGCGATAACAAAGCGTGTATGCAAAAGAATTAAGCTTAAATTTCCTGTCATTATAGTGACAAATTGCGCAATCTACATACGAATGTTTTTATCCGACAGCTCTTAAGCTTTAAAACTATATTTAACTAGCTTGCTAGAAATTGACTACCGTTTAAGGGTCAATTAGAATAAAATTACTTTTTTTATATAAATACTGTTACTTTGTTTCTTCATTTTTTGTGTACTGTCGGTAGACCACAGTTTAGAAGCTAATGTAAATTTCTGAAGTGAGGAAGACGTGCAAGTGCTGGATTACTCAATCCCCAAAAGTTGAAGCGCAGCCAATTATTCGCAGCTTATTCTTGCGACGGGATGACTTTTCGACACTCACGGCTTTGAAACACGGACATAGTTTGAAGAAAAGTTCCAACGTTACTACTAAGCACGCCGGAATTAAACTAATGATGAAAATGCTGAGCAAGAGATGCACTTCGCTTTCTTTCTTGGCGTAGTCCAGGTCGTTGACGTGATTCTCCGTCGTGACGCATTTCGTGTTCATCCACGCGAAGGCTTTATTGATCGCGTTGTCACACAGGCACGCTGAAGCGGCGTACCGCAAACTGCAAACGAAAGGAGCAAATATCGTATATCATCTTAAAAACGCAACATTGTAAAATCGACTACTACTTGTTTGAAATGAATGCTTGTCACTTTAAACCTATGTTTTGTGAAATATGATTAAAACAATTCGGGTACACCGAACTAAGAGTACAAAAATTTATCTTCGAAAAAAAAACCTGTATAGACCGAGAGCTCCTTTAGTCGAGAACAAAATTCTCAACCTCTTTAGTTAGGCGCCAAATGGGCCTAACTAAAGAGGCAAATTTCTTAAACTCAGCCAGCTCCAAATGAGCCAATTTACCATTAACTTGTTTTTATAAATAAAATGTTTGATTTATGTTTTATACAAACCGTCATAATTAATTATCTTAATGTTTGGGCTGATTTTTCAGTCGGTCACCTCAATTAAAATTGACTCTCCCACAAACGCGAAATATTCCAATTCGCCAAAAACAAAATCTTCAACAAGGTTATCACAATAATTACTTTGTTATCGCAACCAGTTTGACGACTTGAGTATCATCACAATATCAAATACAATATCTATGGGGTAATTGTCTTACGCAGTATAAATAAATTCATCGTGTAGAATACTTTGGAAAAGAAGGGAATTATCTGTTTATACCCGTTTTGTGGGCAGTTTTATAGAAGAGAACGCCATTCCGCCCGGAAAGGGGGCTATTTCTGTGGTAGGAGATAGATCGTTATAACTTTATTACAGGCTTACGTTTGACTAATTCGTTCCAAAGTCTCCTTGTCAATGGTATGATTTTGTGACATCATGAACCCAACGGAATCCATTTTCAAGGGAAAAGGTGACTGATAAATTAAGGGACGGCCGTCGTTTTCCCCTTTCATTTCTTCTCTACAAAACTTATCGAGATCAGCAACTTCTTCTTGCCAGTCGATATAAACTAATTCTCCTTTCACGACTTTCTTGAAGCGATTGACACCTTTCTTCGGGAAATAATATCTTTTTCGAATTATCTTTCCAACATTACCGGGTATTCCCTAATTAAATACGACAAGATATCATCATTTCCGAAGTGGTATAGAATTCGAGGGACAGAAGGTGCCTTTTTTTCAGAAACGAGTGATCTATCCCTTTGTACAAGTGTCTTTGCTCAATGAAGAAACGTAAATTACTCACATGAAAAAAATCTATCATAGCATCGGAGCCATGCGTCGTGTATTTGATGTTTTTAACTTTCAGGATGTCGCTTAAATGATTCATGACAATTTTCTGCCCGACTAAGACATCGGCGGTTATAGAGCCCAACACGACAATGTTCAGGACTATCAAAGTCGAGTACCAGATGTTCAACAAATGCGCTGATACGCGGTGGACAATTTTCACCTCAAAATCTAAAATAAAAATATTGGTCTCAACGGAAACCATAAGTTCATAAGATATGTTCCATAAGTTTGTCACTGGTTACTGAGAGCTTGTTTTGAAGTGACTAAGATCATAGATTCTTGTAAAGCGGCGCCTGGTGAGGTGCTGTCAAAGTCTTAATTAGTATAGACTAGATAGGAAGATGGAATGCCAAATTAACGAAATGTAGTCAAATTTCGCTATTCGTTCTCGAACTAATTCGAGCTATAAGTCTCTAACATTAGGAAGTATTGGAAGAGTCATACTTAGGGAACATATCGTATGAACTTATGCGATGCTTATTAAAAATATTGACAGTATTTTCTCACTTTGCTGAAAGAGTGGTGCCAAATACATCCACACGTAAGACCCAAGTTTGTTTGACTTTTCTAAAGCTTTCGTTAATACCGAAAGAACCAAAATGGCCAGAAAAACTAATCCAAGAAACTGAAAACAACCATAAGTGTTTTAAGAGGTTGAATTGAGATTTGCGGATATGTTTTTCAATAATGGAAAACCTTTTGTCTTACCCATAAAGGTAAAGTTATTATATTCGTAAGAAAAGTATCATTTTGCGTTTGAGAAAGCTGCGAAAACATGGTAACTTTGGAGTAAAAGATTTCAGTCGCAAATTTCACTTTTCTCATACGATTATACGAATAAACGTTCAGGTAGGTCTTTAAGTCCCAATTATTTAACCTCTAAAATAAATACATAAAGATATAGTTTCTCTGACGTAAAAATTTAATCAATTTTGATTGGGTAAAGCCTAGATCGGTTCAAGTATCTTTATTTAAAATCGCTACACACAGATTAAAGCGTAAGGATAGAACTATAATCTTACCGGCGAGTACACTTGCTGATAGGTTAGGCTAAAAGTGAAAAAGAATTATTAATATCAGCTATTTTTATGGGTGGGTCAAAAACACAGTAAAAACCGCCATTTGCTTTGCGTTATACACAATCCTGTTTACTATTAAGCAAGCCAAGTTTAAATGTATATGCAATGTTTGTCTCGGAAAGCACTTTTTATAAGCATATACCTCCGTAACTTTAGTTACAAAATAGGATAATTATTATTATTTTAAAGGTAGGTTAGATGGGAATTAACCGTAAGATATCTATCACAGCCTATATTAGTAAGGATATCGCTCAATATATTTACTTGAGATTTCTCCTTATTGCGAGCATGATTTCGGCAATAATTCCATCGTAGTCGTCAATAACGGGTCTATTAATATTTTTTCGATCTTCTCTCAGATACATTAAGGGGAAAAACTGAAAGGCCAAAGAGAACTATAGAAATTAATGAAAAATTTGTTTACCCACCCACCTCCTAAGGGGGGTATCATCCCAATGAACCAAATTGCCATTCGTCCTAACTGCGCCAAATAAGATACGGAACTAGTTGCGCCTTTCGAACCATTGGGATTTATTTACAACGTCGACATTAAATAATCTGAATTTAGGGTAATTCCCAATTACAAAGCAATATTAGCTTTAGAGTTTCAAATATGAAACATCAATTGAGTTCATTGTTGGCATTTCGTACAGTTGAGTTAGATTTACTTCCCGAGTAATTTGATGCCTATTTCAAAATATCGTTACTGACAAACATTTGGCCCCTGGGTAAGGTTTTCTACGCCTGGGCTAGAATAAGCTAGGTTAGGCTTGGTAAGGTCAAATTATTTAAGGCTCTGTAAAATATAATCAATTAGAGGAATATAAGATACGGAGGTTTGTTAGCATATACCAACTAAATTTAGACAAAAGACTGGTAGGGTTTTCCTTCATTATTTCTATAATGAAGTATTGAGCGCATATTAAGGTATAGATCAACTGCTTTCTTCGTTAAACGTTTCAACTCATAATTAACTGAGAAAGGTTCGTCTCAATCATTAATAAAGCTTAACATCTAATCTTTTTAGAAATACAGCTTATTTTATTATACCCATAAATTTCTATAATTACTAATTATTATGAAAAGTTGTGTCCAGGGTCTACCTTATTTAATTCAATCAAACAAGGTCAATTTATCGTTAAGTGCTCACGACGCCCACACTCTTCGTAAACGGCCCCAATAATAACAAAAATTATTCTGCACTACAATTACTTCATTTTACTTTAACATGTTAAGGTGGTTTGATTTCAATATAAATCAGATTATGGCTTATTACACCTTTAGCTTATATTTAGATAACTCCTTGGTACTCCGTTATTGAGGCTAGTTTCCACTTTTCGAGAGCCGCCCAAAGTACGGGAGCTCGATCGAATGGGACCTCCCAATTTTAGTGTCAATCGAACGGGAATTCAGTCCAAGGGTACAGAAGCATTCGAGGTGACCCCGGGAAAATGCCATTTTTTGCGTGACGTACTTTATGGACGGTCCCTTTGAAGGTCATCTACAATTTGGGCCTAATTATGTGTTAATCGCTAAAGTTAAACCAGAGTTATTAAACGTTTTCTTGTTTTGTCCGCCATTTTCCAATATAGCGGAAATCCCGCCAATGGAAATGTGTGGAAGATCACACCACTTTAAAGAGCGCCCAAAAATCTATAAGATATGAAATTGACAGCTTTGTTTCAATTTGTTCCGGTTCCCTCTATTTTGGGGCTAAATTGACTGTACTATAGGTCATGGTCTCCTTTTATAGAAAAGTACAAAATCCCCTCGGACGTAGATGTAATGGATTAGAGGGATGCTTAATGAAAAAACTCTATCCCAAAGCCTGCCAACTCCAATGGTTAATTTTGAACTAACCCCACTGCCACCCTAACGCCATTTTTATATATTCAACTGCACCCTAAGAGCACACTAAAGTTCATTTCATTTTTGAATCTCTGCCAATTGGTAAGTTACACACGAATTCAAATCCCGGCCAAAGCCAATTGTGAATATTCTCACGAATTCAAATCCATCCCAAAGTCGATTGATAAATTTAAAAATCATTCCAATTCCTGCCGAAGCCAATGTGAAATTCAACAACTTTTCAATCCCTGCCGAAGCCAATGTGAAATTCGACAGTTTTTGTAATCCATGCCAAAACCCGAGAGATATGCGACAAGTTTTCATATCCTTGCACAAGCTAATGAGATATCCGACAAAACTTTACAACTCCAAACACTAGAGCATTTAATCCAACCAATTTTCGATAATATTTACCCCAACGTTTCCCAGCCGTGCGGTATATTATAAACTTTTATAATATAAAGTTTCCCAACGTTATCTAACTGCATTTTTCAATTATTTTTACTATAACTTGAAGATTCTTTATAATTATAGTTTTCCTTTTTTACGGAAAAATTTACGGCTCGCGAACCTAAAGAGAACAAATTGTTTTGGTTTCGTTTAGCAATGAATTTTTAATTTTTTTGTGGAGGGGGGCCCTGGAGGTCTGTACGATCCACGACCGTCACGGGCCTTCTGTGTGTGGTTGAACTTTATGTGCCAAAAACGCGTGGAAATTAAAGAGGAAAAATTTTGCTAGTTTCATTAATGCAACCCAACTCCGGTTGCATAAAATAAGGCTGGCTCTCAATGGCACCAACTACATTTGAATACTATAAATTCCAACGCCAGCCAAAGCCACGTGAATCCAACAATTATCCACTCCATCCCGACTTTCGTATGTCATAAAAATATTTCAACTCCTTCACGACTCCGTGCCTACAGGGATAATATTCTCAAAGCCACCCAATGCCAAATTATTTATTTTACCCAACTCCAACTCCGACCAAAAATGAGGTAGTCCCTTGGATTTCTATGGAGTTGGAGTTCTCCCAAAGCCTTTGCAGTCCTCTATTAATGGATCATACGTAGGACTGTGAAGGGAACGTTGGTTGGTTTTGATTCCTCGTAAGAACGTTTAGTATATTTTTAATTCCCGGTTAGGACGTTTAGTATATTTTTAATTCCCCGTTAGGACGTTTAGTATATTTTTAATTCCCCGTAAGGACGTATAGTATATTTTTAATTCCCCGTCAGGACGTATAGTATATTTTTAATTCCCCGCTAGGAAGTTTAGTATATTTTTAATTCCCCGTTAGGACGTTTAGTATATTTTAATTCCGTTGAATTATCACACTACACACGTTAAATTATCCCATTAAACACGTTGGATTATCCCATTAAACATTAGGCTAATTATATTTATGTTCCCATTTCTCCCAATTTCAAACTCATTTAAATTGGCAGACGCATCTTACCGTGTATGTTGATAACAGTCGAATTGTTTTAGATGCTTCCATCATCAAATATTCTATTATGATCCACCAAGAGCGCAAGGAAAATCCTTAAATGCTGGAACTACACACTAATTCAGCTGTTACTCTTCTCGCCGTATTTTATTTTCCTTCGATAGAGTTAGTCTTTTCTCGGAAAGATTTTATGTACCATTTTCGGGCAAGCGATCGATAGTGTTTGGGATAATTGCACGGCGTTGCACCCGGCCAACGCTTTAAATCAATACAATGCTTTCGCCCTTTTTAATGGAATAAGAACAAAAATCGAAAAAGGAATTTAATCCTCTTTAACAATACAAAAAAGTTGTTCTGCGTGTTGAAGGTAAGCTTTAGCTGGTTGGCTACACTTTCATTATATTCTGTATGAAGTGAATATTTTCCTGTCCTGGGAACGCTCCAGTTAGGTATTTATCGTTACGCACGCGGAATGTAGCTGTAGTTAAATGTATGTTATTCTAAAGGAGCGGTAGCTGTGACTTCTGTTTGTGCACCAGTCAATGACTTTTGCTTGCGCACAAGTCTATGACTTATGTTTACGCACAACTCTACGACTTCTGTTTCCACACAAGTCTACGACTTCTGTTTGCGCGCAAGTCTACGACTTCTGTTTGCGCACAAGTCTACGACTTCTGTTTGCGCACAAGTCTACGACTTCTGTTTGCGCACAAGTCTACGACTTCTGTTTGCGCACAAGTCTATGACTTCTGTTTGCGCACAAGTCTATGACTTCTGTTTGCGCACAAGTCTATGACTTCTGTTTGCGCACAAGTCTATGACTTCTGTTTGCGCACAAGTATATAGATCTTTTTCTGCAGAAGACTATGACTCATATTTGTGCACAAGTCTATAAAATGTAAAATAACTGTTTTTGCACAAGTCTAATTTTTATGTTTGTGCACAAGTCTATAATTTATATTTGTGCACAAGTCTATAATTTACGTTTGTAAACAAGTCTATAATTTATGTTTGTGCACAAGTCTATAATTTATGTTTGTGCACAAGTCTATAACTTCTGTTTGTTCACT
The DNA here is from genome assembly GCF_054372755.1 of Phalangium opilio. Classification (NCBI taxonomy): domain Eukaryota; kingdom Metazoa; phylum Arthropoda; class Arachnida; order Opiliones; family Phalangiidae; genus Phalangium; species Phalangium opilio. The sequence continues at coordinate 1,918,970 of NW_028324200.1, read as the reverse complement.
AGTCTAAAATTTCTGCTTTTTCACAAGTCAATGATCAATGTTCGTGCCGAAATATATAAAATCGGTATTCAAGTTTTTGACATCTGTTTGTGAACAAATCTATGACATATGTTTGTGCAAAAGTATAGTTAATCTTTTGGTTCACAAGGCTTTGACATCTGTTTGTGCACAAGTCTCTGATACCTTTTTTTGCTTATGTATGTGGAATATTTTAGTACAAAATCTAGAGATGGGATCGGTATCGGTACCGATATTTGGCTTTAACCGATATATCGGTATCGGTTAAAAATGAACGGATAATTTTTAAGGAATAATACTTATGTTGAGAGTAGATGGCACCATAAGACATAATATTTATCGAATCACAAGCCTAGAGAATTACAGCAGAGTAATTAACTGGGGATTCTGTTACTCCAAAGAGAAGTCGTGTGAAAACTCAAAAAGTCGAACAGTTCGCGTTTTTGACCAAGTGCACTCTTTAACTACCGCATTATTTCATAATACAATTAGTATTATTTCCTTGGATGCCTGACCTTCAAGTTGAACGCATAGAGTTTAGAAAATTTCTAAAAACAAACGAAATTCTCATAAAGTTACTGTTTTCCAGTCTATATTTTAGCATCTATTTTCTTACTTATTGTTATTATTGATATCGGTTAATTTATCGGTATCGGTTTAATACCGGTTTATTCAAAGGATCGGGTAAAATATCGTTATCGGTACTATCATTTTCCAAGTATCGAATGATATCGGTATCGGTTAAAACTGGTATCGGCCCATCATAACAAAAGTCTATGACACATGTTTTTCCAAAAGTATAAAGCAACTATTTTGGCACATGCCTATGTCACAAGCTTATGCACAATAAATGGAATCTCTCAGTGTATAAGTCTAAAACACAATACATGACCTCTATTATTTTCGAATTTACTTTTTATGCAGAACGGTTGCAAGAAATGAGCTCGCTGATAGTTATGTTTTACCGCGGACTAGCATTAAATAAATGGCAGGCGTGATAAAACATGGCAGTTTGCTATAAGGATGAAAAATCTATAGGATTTGCGCTAAACTTTATTTCGACTAATTTGCAACTATTTTCCTTTTTTAAAAACATATTACTACTTTACGATATCAATATTAATTCAACTACTTGTAATTTAGGAAAACCAAGTAACCATTTGTAAACGATATTAATTCTTGCCATAATATATTATTAGTCAATAGACCAATCCATTTATTTCATGCGAAGCAACGAACATATAAGGGAAAAACATTTATAGGTGTTATCTTCATCTAAGAGCTTCATATTGTTACAGTGGTTTTTGAGATCTTAGTATGTAAATAGATTTTTAGACCCCAATGTATTTTATTAAGTTCAGTCGAACGCCCTCTGCTCCCAAGTCATGTGATAAGAGATAAGATAAGGGATCTAAACCGTTTACGAAAGGGGGAAGATTATCCAAGAGTTGAGTCGTGGTATTCACGGGAATAACGTGTGTATTTTTGTAATTTACTGACGATCAATAAAAGTGATATTAAACTAACTTAGAACTCGGAATTGTTATTAAAGTCCGTGACTTATATCCACAACATCCTGTAACAATATCGTTTGCTAATAAACAGTAAACCATCAGCGTGATTAAGGGTTAGGAAGGGTGAACGCATAAACTTAATTATGAATTTAAATAGTGCAATTGATGGTGGATTAATTTTTTCTGTATTAGGGTACAAAAGAACATTGTTAATGTTTATGTTGAAAGGGGTGACGCGTCACTGCGTCAAGCACAGATTAATCAAAACGTCTTGGATTTAACCAAGACCTAAAAAGTATCGATAAGAAGAGAGTTAAGCATGTGACTGAAGGCCCAGATATTAAAAGTTTTTTTAAATTAAGACTTACATGCTTAAGATGCTGTTCGGACAGTGGGACAAAGGACGATCTTCCTCGAAGAGCTTAACATGGCGGGTGGGTAAAAAAGGAGAGGGCGTCGGACAGCCCCTTTAAGAATAAACCCTATTCCATTGAATAAACTTAATTTACTGGTAGTCAATTTATTCCCTCTCAATAATTTGAAAAAATTACTTTTTTCGGGTTTTCGAGCACAATTGACAATTCCATTCCCCGTTTACATTTTATAACTACATTTATCATTTTTAGGAGAGTACGTGTATGAAATTGTGTCGTTAATAGGCTGCTAACATATCCCCGTTCATGGCCTGAACGATTTATAGTGAAACCTTTTGTTTTTGTGCAAATTTGAACAATGGCGGCAAATTCAATAGGGACGTTATGATTTTTAGTCTTGGTTAAACTGAATATATGTAAGAGGGAAAGTACGTTGCCTTCCATCTCACTCGATGGAAAGATCATAAAAAGAGTAGAGACGTCGAGGGGTCAACACCCTGTATATCCCGATACTGAGGATTGACATCTCTCTTTTTTAAGTAGAAAGGGTCTATAGCAGCGGTACGACAGACAACGGTCATACGGTTCTATGCCAGGCCCATGACGTCTCTATCGTTTCTATGGTTCGCAAGCAGTAGGGGGTGCATACATGCCGCATACTATTCGAAATTGTTTTGATTTTCCTTGTTGTAAACTTGTAATTGTCAACTTAAGGGCGCTAAGGGTGTGAGAGTGTCAGCTGGACTCAGCGCGGTCGTAGCCTGAAAATTCTGGCTTGGCTATTTTGCAATATAGCCTGCGTTCACCGAGTCGCGTGATCTAGGAGGCTGTGACTCGACTATGCTACTTAGTCTGTATAGAGTAGTGGCACCTACTTGCCTTTGACTGTATTAAGCTCTATGGGTAGTTAACATGGAGTGCCACTACTCTATAGTGTAATTTTTTTCCCATATACGGCAACGTCATAACCCTCTATCTCTTACCTTAGTGATATCCCCCCTCCCCTTCCCTTCCGGGGGCAAATAGTATTCTCTAGTACAAAGTTGCCCCTAACGTAGAGGATACACAGTTCACTCCCCGTCTCAACCGAAATTACTCTATATCTTCAGTAACAAGGTTAATGAATATATTAACGGTTTTTAAAGGAATATGGGATTTATCAGGGATAGCCCTGGATGTATATACTTGTCGCTGCGAATCTTCCTATATAAATGTAGTATTTCTAGTAGCCGCAGAGACTTCTGGTAGCACTGTATACATTTGGTAGAATACTTTTATAGAAATTGAAATGGTAGAATATATTTACAAAATAAAATTTGGTCGAGTTATTTCGTAGTTGTCCTATTTCAAGCCGAGGAATGTTCTCAAAAACAATTACTATTTGGTGACGGAAACCTTAAAAAGTACTATTCACACGGAATTTTGGAGCAGCTGAACGCGTAATTGAGTGGGCTATTGCCTTGGTGACGAGGCCAGCGAAAGAAGGCATGAGAGTGGCACAAGGCGTACTTCTAGCCAGGACGATGTATACAACTATGCATCCTCCTTGCTCGTATCGGCCATAGCAGAGGCTAAAGCAGACTACGACTAAATCGTTTTGTCATTGTTACGTGTAGTTTTATGGTATTTTTCATGACGAAATCCCCTAGAAATGATAAATGTAGTTATAAAATGTAAACGGGGAATGGAATTGTGCTCGAAAACCCGAGATAAGTAAATTTTAAAATTATTGAGAGGGAATAAATTGACTACCAGTAAATTAAGTTTATACAATGGAATAGGGTGATGGAACATTAGTTTCTTAAAGGGGCTGTCCGACGCCCTCTCCTTTTTTACCCACCCGCCATGTTAAGCTCTACGAGGAAGATCGTCCTTTGTCCCACTGTCCGAACAGCGTCTTAAGCATGTAAGTCTTAATTTAAAAAAAAACTTTTAATATCTGGTCCTTCAGTCACTTGCTTAACTCTCTTCTTATCGATACTTTTTAGGTCTTGGTTAAATCCAAGACGTTTTGATTAATATCTGTGACTTCGGTCTTAATGTTTATTAATTTTGTGTAGACACGTTGGTGATTTTATATTGATTATTTCAACGCTTATTTCTGCATGCCGTAGAATAGGGAGCTAACGGTTCCGACCCTGAAACGTCACACCCTTCTATCTCTTACTGGAGTTTTATCCCCCCTAACGGTTGGAAACAGTATTCTACGCGCAAAAATGCCAACCAGATACGGGCTGCGTGACATCAGACTATCTCTTCCCCCTAGCCAGTTGTTAGCTCCCTATAGGAAGTAGTTCATCATTCAATAGATAATTGTTGAGAGATCGGAGCTATGGGAACGTCACATCAATATTTGTAGTCTAAATTATATGACCTGAGCTGACAAAGATTGTAGTATCACACTATAGAGAGCTTTCAGTTGACTAGTAGTACGTCACACCCTCCCAAGTCTTACCGCGGTTCTGGTAGCCATATTGGGTGGTCTCAGCTTCATCCCTGCTTTAAACCCACCAATATGGCAGTGTAAATAACGTCACGAGACTCGGCTCCTCCTCCAACTGAAAGCTCTCTATTTCAGGTGGACCTAGACCAGATGCTCTATTACAAATTTTTGAGCCCCCATTTCCAATTTCATTGTTTTAACAAGATCTTATTCAAAATGGATAATTTCTTTTAACGTTGACAGGAAATGAAACATATAGAATATCCCATCTTTTGTGGCGCTCTAACTTTAACCTAGTTTAAAGAACTAAGATAGTATTTTTTGTCGAAAATCGCATTAAATTAGTAAAGTAGCAATACTTTAGCAATATTTCGGGGTGAAAACAAATCCAATTTTGTAATATTTTGGGAAAGATGTCAATTCGATAATAATATAAAATACAATAACAGGCACACATTCAGTCATTCAGTTTTAATGTTATTAGCTCCGCCCTTAAGTACAATTCTAATTGGGTTCAGCCTTTGGGAAATTGAAGTTGGTGTTTAAATGATTTTCCAGAATGCTAGGAGGTCAGGCAATTGAAGTATGCTTTGATTTATCATTAAATATAGGAAATAACAGGATTAAATGATTATTTACTTGTACTCATGAAATTAATGGTAATTTTATGCGCTGTAAACTATTTTACCTTTAATAATTAAAGTTAAATGACAGTTACGGTAATTTATTGATGACAAAGTTTAGGGTTAATAATATTATTTCATATAATAGTTAAAATACAAATAGGAATGTTTTTAAGCAATGCCTGTTTAAAAATTACTTTCAAGTACTAAATTGCATTAAGAATGGTTTTGTTTGACTATTTTCAAGTTTTTAAACACGCATGATTATGATATTGGAAAGCGCAAAAGATTTATCTAAATAAACATTTGGTTTGATACTTGCCACGTTTATTTACAGCATGTAATTTGGGCTTAATTTCCCTAGTTGTTATTTAATTATGGTATTCATTATAAAATTATTCCAGTCAATAAAAATATTGTTTTTTACGTTTAAAGGTAAAAGTTGCATATTTTAAAGGGTTTTTCCAAAGAAAATTGTTTTTGACACCAGAAAGGCTTTTGAGGATAATTAGCGATTGCGTCCTGCTGCCAAAAAATAGACCTTAACAGGGAAAAGCTAAGAGTAACTATAATTAATTTTTAATGAACCTAAAATGTAAGTTTCACAATGAATGCGTGAGAGGGATTAAAAAAATGTTCAAAGACAGTCATACGTGAAGGTTGGATTTAAAAAGTGAGAGACTTCAACATTATCGTATGAATGCCTATAATAATTTTGTTAATCTCTCAAGTGAACAATTCAATGATGAAAAAATATTTACACACATTTAATCCTAGGATTGTCAAATTGAGACTATATATAATTGCCAGAAAAATAGTAAGCATGTGTTTCAATATTATATTTTTTTAAGGTATAAAAAAGGGAAGGGGAGTTTGTTAAATTAGTCCTAATATATTTAAAGATGCTTTTTAAAATTGGTAGTGATTTGTTGGTGTAGAATCTGCAGTTTAGTTCAGAGAGTTAATGAGGTACCTTGTATTTCGTTAGTGACATCTCCAATCCAGTTGATTTTAGGTTTTTTTGTATATTTATTACTATTGAACTCAGATGGCGTTGGTTAATGTCATTAATTGTAGTTTTTTTACTGGTTCCATCGCTTTTGATTTTGTTTTGTTGATGTAGAATCTGCAGTTCAGTTCAGAGAATTAATGAGGTGCCTTGTATTTCGTTAGTGACATCTCCAATCCAGTTGATTTTAGGTTTTTTTCTATATTTATTACTATTGAACTCAGAAGGCATTACTGCTTAACATCATTAATTGGCAGCATTTTTTTACTGGTTCCCTTGACCTTGTTTTGTTTGGCAAACGTCCGTTAAACAATGTAATATACCATCATGGTATATTACCTTTAAGGCGTTTTGACGAAAATTGAAGCCCAAGGTTAATCAGTTGGTATTTTAGAGTTACGAGTGAAGTACTTGAGGTTTAATCGGGTGGTGAAGGAGGGGGGATTTGGGGTATTTCACCACCCGCGGACACGGGGTAGTCAGTTCCTGTAGGGTAGGCATGCTGACAAGTCCCTTATTCCCTCAAAACTTTGTCGCCCAGAAGCTTGGCTTACAGGAGTGCGCCCAAACTCCCAACATAGTAAAGTACATAATTTTAGTAACAAACCATTGCTGTTCTAAATTTTAATAACGTTGAACCAACTTTTGTTCAAAAAAGCTTTTTTTAGCGAATTCATATCTGTTATGAACTTCTATTGTGTTGATGAACTTGAAGGCAAGGCTTGCGAAGCCGTTATATAATTATGCAGGGAAACCAAATAATTGACATGTATTGTTTGGCCTTGGTACAGCTTGACGTTCTATAGACACTCGCTCAACCAATACGAAGGTTATTTCTTTGAATATCTTTGCTGTTTTTAATCCAAAGTCGCTCTCATTCTTTGAACACGCCAGTCTAAAGTGTCTGTTGTTTCTGCATAGAAGTTGAATATTTATATTTCTGATCTGTCTATCGAAGTCTTGTGGTGTTGTTTTTTTATAATGATGATGATCATCTTTTTTAGCTGTGTAGTTTTAACCTTTTATAATGGCTATGATGAATTATCTTTCTGTTGAAGCTTAGCAGCTGGCACGTGTTGATACAATACGCTTGTAGTTGTACGAAAATAGTCTTTAAATTGTATGTTTCAAAGTTGAAAATATGCACTGCTTGTAGCGTTTATGTCGAAATAATTTTGTTCTTCGTTATATTAATTATGTAAAGGGGCGGGGGTTGAAAGAAAACTTTACAATTTACTGGCAATTATATGTTCATTTAAATATAATATTTTGAGGGTCTATTTTTAAAATTTTGTAACGCAACTCTTAGCTTTAAGTTTGGAAACAGTGCTGCTAGAACATTTCAATTATTTTTTTGGGCGTGGGTTATCAACTCTTAGCTTTAAGTTTGGAAACAATGCTGCTAGAACATTTCAATTATTTTTTGGGCGTGGGTTATCAAAGGGACAATGAAAAGGTTATTAAATTTTGGAAAAAAAAATATTCCAGAAAGCTTTGCAAATTGTAGCCCTGTTGGTTTTACGCAATGCCACCTGTCACGTAGACTACCCCAGCTGGTGAGAAACACAGAGAATATGCGAAACCTCCTGGAATATTAATTGAAAAAATGTTTTAGTTGTTTTAATATATCTTGGTAACCACAATTTGGGAAATACTTTTGACACTTTATAAAAACTAATTCTCCAACAATAGTAGGATATTAGTTAGTGGGACAAATTAAAAATTTCATATGGCTTTTTTTAAGCCTAACTATTAAATAGTTTAAAAAATCAATTTTTGTAAGTGGTATCAGTGGTGAAAATTTTGTGATTTCTTCTCGCGGCCAACATTCCCTTCTTTGACGCAGAGGGCGACACCGCTAAATCCCGCTTCACCTTCTAAGAAGCTGTTTCAAAAATTTTCTTTATTCCCCTGCCCGTCCAAGAGCTGGAAGTGTAAGATAAAAGAAGGGGTGAGTAACTCAGAGAGGCGGACGGTTTGGGGTTGGAAGTGGGGGTCTCGCTCCTCAACTGTGAGGTTTCCCTCCATAGAAGATACTTTTTTTTCTTTGTTAAAGAAGGTACTTGTCTCTGAAGGAGAGTTTACCTTCTTTAGATGGAATTCTACTAGAGTTAGAGGGAATATAACTAGAGAGGCAAGAGTGCATTCTTTTTCGAGAAGATTTCCTTCTTCGGAATCCAATCTCCCTTCTTTTATATAAAGGGCTAATGTTAAAGAAGGTAGAGGAAAGAAGAATATCAGCCACGTCAATTTTTAAACATAAAATCTTAATTAATCGGAGATAATAAATCATAATTTTTGAGTGTGAAATAATTTATAATAAAGATTAAAAATATATAATTTGCATGAAGTTAAATAGCAAATTTGTCTAAGAGATGTACAGTTTCACGGTTTGCGTAAAGGTGGCGCGCATGATCATGGCATCCAACTTCCAAAATTCTAATACACGGTGGTAGAAAGTTTTAAATTGGCGCGTATGATTTTAATTAAATTCGCATGGAGTTCAGCGCATAAAACAATATCAAAAATATAATTAACAACATGCCACCGGTATTTACTAGAATTACATAACTAACTATGCTCTATTGGCCCTTAGACTTATGAAATTTAACAAATTTCTCCAGCAATGGTTCACGATTACAGGGTTGCCACAGGTCAGGGAAAACATGGAAATTTCAGGTAATTTCAAAACGAACCAAAAAGGCCGGGGGATAGTCAAGGAATCCCGTAATGTGGCTAATATATTATAAACCTGCTATTCAACCATCTAGCTGCAATGGGTGACGTTTTAAACATCGTTTTACAAGACACCGAAATCGCGGAACTCTCTTCGTAATGTTTTACATTTCGTGGAAATTCTGAATTATTAGCCCAACCGGGTTTTTTATCGGGGAGGGTGTTATAGCTTTGCCGCCGCTGGGTCATTTAATAAGGTGCAAATGACAGTCTTTATCTTAATAGCCTTAAGAGGGAATGAATGCCACTGAGAGAGTTTGATTATCATGTCAAGTAGATTAGATCGCCATAAATACTGGTAATCACGAAAAATAAGGAAATGCGTCAGTGAACAACCGAATTTACATAATAGTTCAGTATTGGGAAATGTTTTGTCAAAATAAATTATTAACACCGCCTTGAGAACATTATGAAAATAACGTCAGTATATACTTGCTTTTGCTTTCAAAATTCCCCTCGATTTCTTTGAATGTTGAAATAGGGGAGCGGGATTGAAATCGTGAAATTCTTATTGTCGACAACGATGGGTGACAGTAATTTTATAGGGAGTAGGAAACCTCCCATTTAATTTAAGGCTATGCCATTACCATAATCCCCTCTCTCGCCTTAAATACATCGAGTAAACGTTAAACACAATTCACAATGCTTAACCCTAGTAGTACAATTAAATGCAATGCTTAAACTTCCTATTATAATCCCTTCATTTTTAGCCACATCGTATATATACGGTTAGCTTTGTGAATTGTGGTTTACGTTTCCTCGATTTATATAAAGCTAGAAAAAGAGACGATTTTAGTATTTCCCAAATTTAAATGGAAGGTTTAATACTTCCTTCAAAATTCCGGTCACCCGTGGACAATAGAGTTTCACGCTTTCATTATTCAAAGAAATCGAGGGGAATTTAAAAAAAAACAAAAGCAAGTATTTACCGACGTTATATTTTGAGTGGTATTAAGACGGTGTTTATTATTATAATTTACGTGTATTTCTCCTCAAACCAAGAAGAATTTTAAGCAAAAAGAAAGTACTAGTTTCTAGCCCCGGATATTACAATTATAACAATAGTAAATTTATTGAAGTAAGGATTAGGGGGTTATAATTTTTTGATAGGGCGTCGAGGGGCTATTCACTGTGATTATCTGTACTTCTTTTAATGGGTATTTCTTTTTACCACTGTTAAAGGTTGCGCATCCTGGGTTTCTCACTCACGTTTTCCGTTCGTGTCACACTATAACTATAATTATAACTGAAGTAAAAAAAATTCAGTAATAATTTTAAAATAGTAGCTCATCGAGGGGCTATTCACTCACGTTTTCCGTTCGTGTCACACTATAATTATAACTGAAGTAAAAATATTTCAGTAATAATCATAAAATAGTAGCGGATCGAGGGGCTATTCACTAAAATTTTCTGTACTTCTGTTAAGTATGGAACGATGTGGCTGCTATTACGAGCTCTTGGTTCATCTTGTTTTAAAGAAATGCACGAACGAAAAATATCACGTCACCACCACAATCCAGAGAATCCTCTCCCATTCACTGATTTCACTCTCCCTTTGACGATCGAAAACTTTGATACTGACACGTCGCAAGGCCAACGGTCAACGACAACAATAACAGCAGTGCAGGTCAAACTTAATACCCACATCGTAGATGTACATCAAACGATGTGGGTAAAAATTGATGCTCAGCAATCTTTAACGATTTTGTGTAGAAAACGCTTACACTACGGTTAGCCAATAGCCATTGAGCTTAGTTTCCAAGTTAAAAACGTTCTCGCCTCTCGGAATGTTCCAGAGGCATGATTAGCCCCTCTGAGTTTTGGGAGGAATTTTGATTTGAAGGGGATTGTTCGACTCGAGATAGGAAGCAGGAACATTGAACAAAAACTGAAAGGGTGAGACTCTTGGCTGAAATCTCAGGCAGCCTGGCTTTTGGAAAAGATTTTAACCGGAGGGTCATTCCATATGGTTTCACCTAGGCATGCCACCATGTGTCGGCCGATCCTAATAAAAGTTGGCACACTTGCAGCTATGCTTAAATAACTACGATTTCCAGATTTTCAGGTGAAACTAAAAATAAATGAATTTTTATAAAGGTTTTGAGTAAACCCCCGCGATTTCTGCAGTGTCCGCGAAACATTTTTGGGCCCTGGCAAAAGTAATCATAACTCACTTGATTTTTTGGATATGTTTATGAAATTATACACACATATGCTATAAAAGGCGAGGAATCCGACAGTCATCTTGACAAATGTCTATCTTTTTTAGAACTTTTATTATAAATTAATTAATAATTAGTGGGGGTCTAACACTGTGACGCGTAACGGCAAGTGGCCCAACTTAAAAAAAAATATTTTAGCTTTTTTCGAGACCCCAAGGGCGTATCTTTCACCTCCTTTATGATTGGTTTGGTGTTTTAGTCTCCCCTTTAACTGGTAACAAAAATCGAGATTCTGTATTAAAGTTCCTAAGAACTGCGAAAAAATTTGAAACTCGTTCGAAGATGGAGGCTTATCATTTAGGCGAAGAAACCAATTTTAAACAATGTTCTCTCGGTGAATATGGAAACGAAGAATGTCATAAATTAAGTCAGTGTAAAACAAAAGGATTTTATGAATTCAACTATTTAGATCTCGAGAGTCAAATTCTTATTAGTCAAAGATCAGGTATTGAGTCGAACCTTATTAAATGCGTTTGTTATCATCATCATGCAATGCTGCTAAGAAAATACTCCGATCACCAGAAGAAATGCTGCAATCCTTTTCAAAAGCATACAAAATCCGTTTCTAGTATGTAAAATTTATATTTTGAGGAGTTCATGTACCTATTAATTCAAACACATGTTTTTAATTTATGCAAAGAAAGGCTGTTTAAAGAAGATCCTATCCATTGAGGAAGCTAGACTACTCTCAGATAAGACTAATAAAGATGTGAAACCAGGACAGAAACTCTGTCGAAATTGTTGCTTAATATTCAATGAATTAACAACGAGTTCCCTTCCTGCAAGTCAGTCAAGTACTAGCACAGACGCTCTTGATTGTGACTCAATGGAAATATGTCCGGCTTCTACTTCAATAATAGACGAGTTAAACGAAACTTTGTGTTTAATTAATACCAGCCCTCTAAAACTTCATGGAATTGCTAAACATCAAAGGTCAGCTTATGCTAAAAGGAAAGTACAGGAGGCAGTAGAAGGAGTTAAAGTCAAAGTTGCTGAAGCGTTAAACGTTTCAGAGGATGTGTGGGATCCGAATAACTCCATTAAAAATGATTTTCAAAGTCTGATAGTTGAAATTAAAGCCAAAGTTGACACTTTACCTCAGCTTGAGAAATGCAAACTTTTAACTATGATCCCAATGTCGTGGTCTATATCACAAATCCGTGACGAATTCCACGTGAGTGAATATACTGCAAAGAAGTCACGTCAACTGAATTTAGAATACGGCATTCTTCCGGACATTTCCCAAAAGAAGGGCCACTCTGTTAATGATGACACCGTAAACAAAATAATATCATTCTACCAGGATGATGAAATTTCTAGAATGTGTCCCGGCATAAAGAAGTTTGTGTCAGTGCGAGTAGACGGAGTGAAAATTCAAAAGCAAAAACGCCTCCTACTTGCTAATATTCGAGAAATATATATTCAATTTAAAGAGAGGAATCCTGATTTAAAAGTGGGCTTTTCTAAATTTTGCGAACTACGCCCTAAATGGTGTGTTACTGTTGCATCACGGGGAATTCACAACGTTTGTGTTTGTGAAATTCACCAGAATTTGAAACTTAAAACAACGGCTTTACCGAGGCTAGAAACGTACAAGGATGTAATGCTCCAGTTTGTTTGTTCAACAGAAAACAGGAAATGCATGTTGCAAAGATGTGATGATTGCCCTGGAAAGGAGCATTTCATCACCTATTTAGAATCCCTTTTTGCTGAGGATGGCATTGACCAGGATGACAAGGTTTGCTTTAAACAGTGGTTGAATCAAAATGGACAAACAAGGCTTCAAGAGCTGACGCAGTCAGTCAGCGAATTTATTGAAGACTTTTCAAACTCTATACTGAAAGTCCTAGAGCATCATTTCGTTGCTAAATCGCAAGCCCTCTACTTGAGAAAATTAAAGAAAAACCTGCCGAGAAATCATGCTATAACCCCTAATGGACTATGCGGAAAACTATTCAAGATGCTGTTCAGGGTTTTCATTGGGAAACTACCCAAGCTACTATCCACCCTTTTGTCACCTATTATCTCTGCGATACAGAAAACTCTTTGAAATGCGTAAGTTGTTGCATTGTTAGTGACGAAACTGACCATGGAGCAACAACTGTCCATTATTTCCTAAAAGTTTATCTGGAGTTTCTCAAAACAACTATACCAAATTTGGAACATATCCACTACTTTAGTGATGGTGCTGCGTCGCAATATAAAAATTGCAAAAACCTTTTGAATCTGTGCAACCATCAGACGGATTTCAATTTAACTGCGGAGTGGAACTTTTTTGCCACTAGCCATGGGAAAAGCCCTTCCGATGGAATAGGGGGAACAGTGAAACGACTAGTTACAAGAGCTTCATTACAAGAATCCGTTGACAATCAGATACTAACGCCGATACAATTCTTTGAATGGGCCAACAAAAATGTTACATCAGTGAAGTTCATCTATGTATCCAAAGCAGCTGTTGGCAATCACAAGGAAAAGATTTCAGGACGACTTTCAATTGCATCGACAATTGTTGGTACCAGATCTCATCACAAATTTTCACCTCTCACAACTACCGAATTAAGTATGTTCAGACTATCTTTCCATGACTTCAGTACAACAGTAAAAGTTGATTCTTCAGGTCCAGAATCCATAGCTGTTTCATTTGATGACATTTCTGTAGGACAATATGTTGCCGCAGTTTATGATAAAGAATGGTATGTGGCTCTCATCGAGCAGAAAATCTACGAAGAGAACGATTTTCTACTAAACTTTATGAAACATTCGGTTAACCCTCTTCTCTTCAGTGGCCTAAGAAAGAAGATAAATTTTTTGTACCACTACAAAATATTCTTTGTATTTTGTCGAGTCCAGTATGTATTTATAAAGGCCGATGAAAAAAAATCAAGGAACGTTTTACTTGCTTTGCTTAGCTACGTCATATGTATAAAACATTAAAACCCTCAAAATTATCAAATATTTCATACTTTTACATTGGCTTTTGAATTTAAAGATAGCTTTTGTCATAATAAAAGAATTTAAAAATTCCCAAAATTTGAAATTTGGTTTTTTGTTACCAGTTAAAGGGGAGACAAAAACACCAAACCAATCATAAAGGAGGTGAAAGATACGCCCTTGGGGTCTCGAAAAAAGCTAAAATATATTTTTTTAAGTTGGGCCACTTGCCGTTACGCGTCACAGTGTAAGACCCCCCCCACTAATTATTAATTAATTTATAATAAAAGTTCTAAAACAGATAGACATTTTTCAAGATGACGGTCGGATTCCTCGCCTTTTGTAGCATATGTGTGTATCATTTCATAAACATACCCAAAAAATCAAGTGAGTTATGGTTACTTTTGCCAGGGCCCAAAAATGTTTCGCAGATACTGCAGAAATCGCGGGGGTTTACTCAAAACCTTTCTAAAAATTCATTTATTTTTAGTTTCACCTGAAAATCTTGAAATCGTAGTTATTTAAGCATAGCTGCAAGTGTGCCAACTTTTATTAGGATCGGCCGACACATGGTGGCATGAATAGGTGAAACCATATGGAATGACCCTGTATTATTATTAATTTATTATTAACTTTTAATTTTTAAAACGTGGAAGTACACAGGGTAAGTATTTGAGGCTTATTGGATCTTGATTGTTCGGATAATATAATTGGGTTGTATGCATTGGTGAAGTGATGAGCATTGCTGTTAGAGCTTCTCATCTCGGTTGGTCTTCGTAGAGGCATCAGACCAAGTGTAGCTAAGTCCCTTGTATGGCAGGACAGTAGGCTAGGTTCCATTGGAAGAGCTTGAGTGATATACGACGCCCTTCTATAAATCTTAATGCGAATTTCGCCGATTTATGGTCAGACCAGTTTCACAAAGGTGTGTGCTAGACCGGTTCTCCTTTGGTCAACGTCCTGCACTGATGGCAATAATCTGAACCTAATTATCCTCGCGGTAAAATGTTAAGTCGCTCTATTTCGACACCATGCTTAATCATCTTTGATTTTACGCTTACTGACGCGTGTTTCTTTACGCACAAGTCGATGTGCGCTACACTACCTGCGACAGACTACTGTCCTGCAATGGAACATATTAATAATTTTAATAGTTACAGGCACAAACATTTCTAATCCTGTTTTGCATCATAAAGAAGGTTACCATCAGAAAGACAGATTAAGCTTGGTCGTATTAGTTATAATTATTTAGGTTGAGAATTTTCATTATATGTTTTTATTTAGTATTTTATTTTCCCATTCATTAATATTACCGTTTTAATCAATATATAGAAAAGACCATATTTATTCTCTTCAAATATCCACCATGGCCACAAATGTATGTGCAACGAGTTCTGCTAAAAAGCATCGAACATTAAAAAGGCCCCTTACTCTATGGATGAGGTAGAAACATTAATTACCTTGTTAGAAGCGGTGCCGTCTCTTCTAAATAATGAGTATGGTAAAAGCATGGAGGAGAGGCGTGATAAGTGGGCAAATATTGTCGAAAATATTAACACCGTGCACGGCCAAAATCGCACATCTGACGAAATTAAAAAACCCCATGTAAGTACAGGAAACTTTGTACTAACCTTGACTGCAGCTACTTCAACATCACCAATAGGAAACCGTATACAACCCCTCATTCTTAAGATAATTGCATTAGTAACCCTATTAATGGCTCTCCTGACGGATGGTTGGCTCATCCTATGCTCGTAAGTACTTGCAAGGGCATGTTGAAACGTCCCAGAACCATAAAAAAGTAAGGTAACAAGCATTTCGTCTTCCGCAGACAAGGTGAAATTGTTTCGTGTAGCGTCGTTTTCTAACTCCGGCCGTAACACCTCGCAAAGCTCATGAACTTTACACTTTGTTAAACGATATTGGTGCACAAACTCAGCATCCGGCACATCAAAGGCACGACCTTCCCTAATACGACGGTATATCTCACGTTCTTCTTCAAGAACAGCAGCAATAAACAGGTATCTATGCATTCCAGCCATAGTCGATGTCGAAACTACACGCTGACGCCACGAAAAAAAATTAAAATGAATCGCTGTCGTCTGCTTCGGTGTATTCAGCACCTTCAACTGGTAGTACCGCTTAAAAATCGGTTCCTTGTTTTCTGGGTGAAAACAATAGCAGTTTGAATTTGGCAATGTTTTATTAGAGCTTGCGCAGGAGTTCAACCAACCACCAGCGCAAGGCTCTTTTTACATCATACGCTTGATCGCCAATTGAAAGGCCAAGGCTCATTTTTGACTGACCAATAAGCGGGTCTAGGCGAGTGGGTGTGGAAACTACTGACTAGCAGAATACGGCTGTAGATCGACCTTAAAGATAGACAAATTGGCGTTTTCGGGCATGCGCTGAAAGCATATTTCTAGAAACCTTTGATATTAGCTTCGGGAGGCTCTTTCTTTTTTCCGTACCGTGAAATCTTGTTAGAGCGCGTTATGCGTTATTTCAACAAGAACTTTCAATTAGTACGGAACTCTTATTAATTTACCACACGTTATTCATTTATTACAGTCAAGTTTCCTTTCCCTTGGCACAAGTTTTCAATCCTGATTTTGGCTAGATTTAAACGTAACTATATTTTAAATTAATTAAACGGGTTGTTCTTTGGTCAAGTAATTTAAGGGGTTTTTAAACTGTCGCGTAGTTTAAGAGGTCTTTAATTTGTCGCGTAGTTTAAGGGTTATTTAATTTGTAAGTTAATGATCTGTTGAGACTAGTAATGTAAGGGAGTGTATACTATTTTCTGGAGTGCTTATTACTACAATTGGAAATTATGTTAAGCATATATTAAGGAGATGGTTTGAAGCAAAAAATTATAGAGTACTTAGTGGTATTCATGTTAACGTTTAGTAAATCTGAATGTGAAAACTAAAATTAAAAATGCCGCAGAATTAATAAATTGGGAAGGTTTACTGAAAAAATAAGGGAGAAATAGACTAAATAATCAAACTTTGGTTTGCACATTCTTTTAGATGAATCGCAAGAGATCTATGTTTGACGTTAAGTATAATGCCTGGAATGTTTTGCAAAGACTTGCGGGCGCTTTCGCCAAGGATTGACCCCAAGATATTTCTATGTTATTTTTTAAGAAGAGCATAGTGTATCCTCAACAATTATCGATGTTAGCTGCTTACGGATATTTGAATGGGATACCTTCTCAAATTATGGTTGACGCCCTTTGTACGATAATCCCTTAAACTCGATAAATCTTTTTTACCGTTTGTGGGACACAAGTTTAAGTGTAAGAATGTCCATCGGAAGCTACTCAGTAGCTAAAAAGTCTTATTGTTATTTGGATGGTAGCAGGTAATACCATTTAATTTCTATTTTATTACTTTGCTAAGTAAAAAATTGTTTTGTTTTTCAAAACACATAGTATACCAGAGGAGATTTTGGTCAAAAATGGGCCTTCATTGGGAATTTTCCAGGATTATAGTAATCAAATATGAGAATGTTTCTTTTTTATTGGCGTAATATATATAAATTCTTGTATATTATTCGGGGCGCGGTCGACACTTGACTCGTTTGTAGAATTTGTTATTATCATCTGAAAATCAAATGTAGACCAGATGTTGCTATATAGTTGTTCATCTCATGCAAATTTAGTTTTGAGCTATAGTTCTGTTGTGTTACTTAAGCTTTAATGAATAGACAATTTCGGAAACTATATTCTCAGAAACCAACAAACAGGGGCGAGGCCGCCATTGGCGTATTCTCCCTCTCTCAAAGAAGCAACGCCAGACAGAGCCCAAGTTCCCTACACGCAGAAAGCTAGGGATGGAGATTATCCTAATGGCGGCTTGGCCTCTTGTGTGTTGGTTTCTCTGAATGTAATTTCCGAAATTGTCTATTGTTATAAAATTGGGAAGAAAACTTTAAATGGGCGTTTATAGAACTGAATGTAATTCTAGAGGGCCGGTAGGCCCTTCTAGATAAGAACCCACACCCTCCCGTAATGTTAAAGAAATAATTCACAGATTTTAGGCTTAGCGTCCCATAGAAAAAGCATGGGAATTTTGGTGGTCCACTCCATCGAATAACTCAGAAACTACTTCGAAGTTAAGGTTCGGAACACTTTTGAATTATCAAGCAACTATTGAATGTTGAACTTCTGAAGTTTGATTAAGAACAATTAATTCTAAGTATTTTATTTTAATTAATTTATAAATCATGGTAAAACCGTTACACATATTACACTGTTTGCATAGCATTTTATTCAGCCTTCGTCGGGTTTGTGGCGCATAGGATAACGCGTCTGCCTTTGGAGCAGAAGATTGCAGGTTCAAGTCCTGGCAAGCTCGGTGTTTATTTTTACAGATCTTTTATTCAACATAAATGAAATAATCCTATAAATACAATGTTTGGATAATTTTTTTGTCACGAAATACGGGCTTGTGGCGTAATGGATAACGCGTTTGCATTCGAGGCAAAATATTGCAGGTTCGAGTCTTGGAAACCGCGTTGTCTATTTTTGATGAAGAATCTTAGTATATAAAAGGGAAAATTCTTAAATTACAAACTTTCAATGAAATAGGCGCGTGCTGGCGCGTGGTTTAGAAATAACGTTTTTTTAAACCTATACAAAAAGGTCAACTAAACTTAATTGAGTCACCAACCGCCTTTTTGTGTGAAATAAGTTACCACCCGCCTATCTATGGTGAATTAATTTACCACCCTTCTACCAATTGTGAATTAATTTACCACCCTTCTACCAATTGTGAATTAATTTACCACCCTTCTACCAATTGTGAATTAATTTACCACCAATTGTGAATTAATTTACCACCCTTCTACCAATTGTGAATTAATTTACCACTTCCCTGCCAAATGATTTAAAATTTTAATCTTTCCCATAAAATAATGAGAGGCACTTGGAGTGAGCCAACTGGAACATCGAATTATTGACGTTTGACAAGCATATTATCATTTTTATAATAGATTAATACAAATTAAGGCTGAAGGAACAGATATTATATAAAAAAGACTTGGTTTGCCCAAGCCTTAAAAACAAAAGGATAAGAGTTTTTCCAGTTGTCTGAAGCGCGGATATTTTTTCTATTGAATTTTAAAGACAATCCGCATTTTACTACTCTTTAGAATTTAATTCAATCACCTGATTTTACTGCTAATGGATTAGTTTCCTATAAATTAATTGAAATAAAAAATTACTTATCTCAGATTTTTCAACACCATTTCCAATTTCCTGAAACATTTGATCATGCATTTATTATTTTGAGGGATATCGTGTAAATTTAATCAAATTGACTCTTTTTTTTTAATTTCCGAGAATTTTCCTTTCAAAAGGTTTTAAACACATCAAGTTTTCATAATGTTGTCAACTAAATAGCAACTCAACCAACACTTCTAAAATCTTCCCCACAAGTACTGATATACACAGTTCAATAATTGTGACTGTGCTTAAAGAAGAAACGAACCCCTTTATCAAATATAAGAAAGGTGATAACAGCCCCCTTTTGTATTCGAAAAGACCGCATATAATACATTATAAATGAGAGTATTATTTGGATATTAAAGTACGTTCTCCATTGAAAAGAAAAAATTTCATGATAAAATGTTTCAGGAAAATGGAATTGTTCTTGAAAAATCTGAGATAAGTAATTTTTTATTTCAATTAATTTATAGGAAACTAATCCATTAGCAGTAAAATCAGGTGATTGAATTAAATTCTAAAGAGTAGTAAAATGCGGATTGTCTTTAAAATTCAATAGAAAAAAATAATATCCGCGCTTCACACAACTGGAAAAACTCTTATCGTTTTGTTTTTAAGGCTTGGGCAAACCAAGTCTTTTTTATATAATTTAAGAAAGGTCCATCCTACATCCACGGGAAAATACTTTGAGCAGGTACTATTGCTTAATCACGTTCGATTGAAGATTATGATTTCAACATTAAATTTGGTATTGGGATGAAATAAGTGTGCAGACGGGTTCTGCAAAACCTGGTGATCAAAGGCTTGATAAAAAAAATTAACATTGACGCGTGCAATAACAAGTATTATGTGTCTTAAGGGAAAATTTGCACTGGGCGGAGGAGGGTGCCACGCCCACTTTGTCCTCCCTCCTTAACTGATTAAGCCAAGGAAATCACAAAATTTCGAATTTTTAAATATTAAAGAAGAAATAATTTCGTCTTGGTGTTAAAAGCTTAATATGCACTTAACATTTCTTAATAATATGTATTTCTATTCTTAAATTGTTTATTCTTATTTTTCACACTTTGTGCTTAATTGTGGTGGAGCTATTTTGGTACCTTACGTTAATATCAGTGTTCGAAATTTGTCGTTAGCGGCCGAAAATTTCGTTAGAGGGCAAAAAAGCGATTCTGAGGCGTTCGGTTGAGATTTTGTTCGGTAGGAATGGCGTGAAATGATCGGTACGATAACGATAGGGATTTGCTTTCGTTAGGGCTTGTACCGAAGATGTTCTCTTCGAAAAGACAATTTTAAAATGGCGGATATTTTGCGACGTGAAGTTTTAAGGTTAGCAATAATTGCCTCGACGTGATTTAAGACGTCAAAGAATATTTAGAGATAGGCTTCAAGCTTTTGAACTAAATGATTATAGGTTTCGAAGGTTATTTAGAATTAGGAAAGAGATAGTTTTCATATTTGTGATAGGCTTGGCGAGATACTTACGGGGCAAAACGTTTTGGCCATTCCTCCAAATATTAAGGTTAAGGTAAAGATTTCTCTTATTTAGTCTAACAAATACTGTTTAACCATTTTAATGTCATTTAGATTTTAACGGCCATTAGGTTTTTCAGCAAGGCTATTGTTGATATTTTAGCCCCGGATAATATAAGATTTCCAGTCTCTGATGATAAAATTAAGACTAATAAAATAGTGTTTCGATTAATTCCACATTTCCTAATTTTCTTTTTTGTTAATTAAATGTTTCGTGTTTAGCTCAATTTCAAAATCTAAAAATGTTGATTGTTATTAAACGCAGCTCTTTTCTTACGTTCTCTTACGAATGCAGCCGCGGCGCTGCAGCGTAGTCTCGTAGATCACTGCGTACTGCCGCTACTGCGTAGATAAAGATGAAACGTCGTCTACTACAAAGTTTCTTTAATATGATTGGTACTTGTGTAGGAGGAAAAAAACCTTCTATCATCCTATACCGAAAACCGCGTTGCTTCTATCACCGAAGGACGAGGTAACGAAAGCGATAAAAAATGTGTTTAGAATTGCTCCTTTTTCGGGTGGCAGAAAATATTCGTTACGGGCTTTTCGTTAGCCCGATCGTTAGGAAATTTTCGGTAGCGTAATGAACGTCTCAGAATAGGACCCTGGCAGAAGAAAATAGTACAATTTTCTTCTGAATTTACTTATTTAAACTTTGAGGGTCAAATTGTTTTGTCGCTAACGAACTAGTTAGTTACTTTACGCGTAAGTACAATATTTGATCGCTAAGTTTTTAGTCAAGGCGTTGCTTGTTGCAATTTCGACATCATTAACGCGCTCTGGTTACATACAGTGTGGAAGAGATCAGAGTAACACCTACCTTTGTGGAAAACCCCCAAAACCCCTCACGGACTACTTCACTGCAGTACATTTTCAAGCTCGTATACAGGGTGTGACATGTGTCATTTTATGCAAATGAGAACGTGCAACAAGTATCATAGTGAATATCGTTTAATGATACGCACTTTGAAACGTTAAAGACCTACGATTAAACTTAGGAACTAAGGCATCACACTAAAAATTAAAGGGCTGTTTGGTAAACCAATCAGCGTAAATGTTCGATGTGCCTACCGTCGTGGTGTAGGCACTCTTCAAGACGATTGTCCATTTTTTACGTTTTCAAGCATTTGAGGAGTGATTCATTAAATTGCGCTTCGAATTCTGGCCTTCAAGTCTACATTTAAAGGTTCTGTTGCAAACACCTTCCCCTTAACATATCCCCATAAGAAGAAATCAAGTGGGGTTAGGTCAGGGGATCTTGCTGGCCTCGGAATTGGTCCATCTCTACCGACCCAACGGTTTGGAAAGTGCTCAGTTAGCCATTGGCGTAATTTGACCGCCCAATGTGGTGGCGCACCATCCTGCTGGAACGACAGGTCCCGCACCACTGCTAATGGTAATGCATCTATCGCATCACTAAACTCGTGGCGCAGGAAGTGCAAATACCTGTCACCAGTAATGTTGTCCTCGAATAAGAAAGGTCCGATGATTCTGTTCCCCAGAATGCCACACCAAACATTTATCTTCCATCGAATTTGATGGTAATGTTGCCGTAACCAGTATGGATTTCGTTGGGTCCAGTAATGTAAGTTATGTCGGTTTACCGTACCATCCCTGTGAAATGTCGCCTCATCAGAAAAAAGAACCTTTCTTAAGAACAATGGATCGGCTTCAATTAGCTCGCGCATGGTAAGCCAGAAGTCTTGACGTCTTAGGTAGTCGTCGTCCGTGAAGGCTTGATGGAGGTGGATATGATAGGGCCGGTAGTAATGCCGATGTAAAATGGCAAGACCGGTTGAATGGCTTAGACCAACCTCTTCTCCGACCGCTCTAAAAGTATGAGGATTGGCTTAAAAACGTGCTAGAATGTCGACTTCCCTATCATGATTACCAATTGCACGACGAAACTCCCGAAATCTCGTAGGTTGTCTCTAATGTTCGTGAAGGTTCTTCGAACCGGCCTTCGTCGGTGTGGGAAGCGTTCGGCATTAAGCAATGCCGCTTGTTGAACGTTACCGCGACATTCACCCAAAATAAGCATCATGTCCAATTTTTCTCGGTTGGACTAGGCTGCCATTCGTCTACGACACAAGACTTACAACGTTTATACGAACTAAGCTGCTAGTAACGACGCGTACGTTTGATTGAAAAATGTGCCGAATTCTCAGTGCCGCGGATAATTCTGACCTTCGTAACCTCGTATGGATTCCTTATCTAAGTAGGCCAAAGCATAAAGTGAATCCTTATGCTTTGGCCTACTAGATAAAGAATCACTCCTCAAATGCTAGAAAACGTAAAAATTGGACAATCGTCTTGAAGAGTGCCTACACCACGACGGTAGGCACATCGAACATTTACGCTGATAGGTTTACCAAACAGCCCTTTAATTTGTAGTGTGATGCCTTTTTTCCCAAGCTTAATCGAAGGTCAAAGTGCGTATCATTAAACGATATTCACTATGATACTTGTTGCACGTTCTCATTTGCATACAATGACACATGTCACACCCTATATACGAGCTCGAAAATGTACTGCAGTGAAGTAGTCCGTCAGGGGTTTTGGGGGTTTTCCACAAAGGTAGGTGTTACTCTGATCTCTTCCACACTGTATTTCCAGAGCAATCTGTGAACGATTGCTGGTGGATTAGATTATTCAATAGGGTAAATCGCGACCTGTAAACGATACACGCCATAAGTTGCGTACTCTTTTCTAAAATAGTGGATATGGTCGCTTCCGTTTTTTTGAGGCTGTGGCAACTTGAAATGAAAGTTCCGCTACCAATACGAGAAACGCCTAAGCATGCCCGTAAACCAGAATCTTGAATACAGCCACCAAGGTTTTCAGGCTAAATCCTTTCACTTCGTCTGGTGGCATTTTCCAGAAAAACTGTCGCAGTTTGTAATTGAATTCGAAATCCATGGAGCCGAGTGGGACAGTTTCAAAGTTATGAGCGCTCCTAATAAAACGTTAAACGTTTATTTAAACTATAATAACTGGTGTTTTCACAAGGTGGAACATTTGCAACTCCGTGGAGGAGATTTCGTTTTATGAATTTTCACAAGGTAATAATGAACTCCAAGGGACGATACAACCTTTTTGTCATAAACTCAAATTCAAAAAGCTGCAACGTAAAGATCGCGAAGATCCGCAACAGATTATAAATAGAAAAAATTCCAAGTCAGCTTTATCAATAATCATGGTGAAGAATAAATGTAATTAACTCAGCCAAGGAGAGCAGCAAATAGAGATATGTACGAATCAGGTCATATCTAATATTAATTACTAAAAGAAATTTCTTCGTGTAACCGAAACATAAAACAAATAAAAAGTAAGAAATAGGGGTGAAATTTTATATGGGTAGCCCAGAGTTAGTGGTTTGAGGTGTTCAAATCTGCTCACTCTACAGAGAATAAATTCGGCCTTGCCTTAGGCTCTTAATGTTTTATTATCATTTGAGATGAAACATTCGACCAGAGAGAATTTATAATAGGGAGTAGAAGCTCTTGTCCTTAACAGTGCTAAATACTATGTTGCTCAAACAAGTAGGATGCGACGCTAAAACTGGCCTGGTAAATTTCCGGTCACGTGACGCTCCTTTAATTTTTAAGTCTGCCCTCAATCACTGTTGATTGTACAATTTCCTAATAAGGGTTTGCGATTTCGAGTGCGACTGGCGCCATTTGAAGTTATTTTAAATCAGATGTTTCCCTTTCCCTAATAACGTAGTGTCCATCTCCCCTAGAGACCCTCCCGCATCATTCTAGAACCGCCCTAGAGGAAGGGGTCACAAACAATTATACTGGAAATAGACCTGGCCAGTTTTGTTGATTACGTGATTTTTGAAATAGATACTAGATATTGTTTCCACTCCCTATTATAAATTCTCTCTGGTTTGATTCAATGCCTTCAGCCTTAACACATCAAGTTGTGTGTTTGAAGTTGTGTTATTATCATGTGCATGCAAATTAACAAATCTTAAATTTAAAACAATATAATATCGGGTTACTATTTTATTGCGTTCAACAACTCACAACGGACGCAGCACTCTGCGTAACGGTGTAAGTATTTTTTTATAAAAAAATAATTTACATTTCCGATTTTGACGTCACTGTGCTAATCGGATCGTCAACGCCATAAACGGTTTTGTGATTACATTATTTTGTTTCACATCTGTTTTATTACGTCATTTGCAATCGAGACTAAAATTTTGTGGAGGATAATTCATGAAGTATTTCCAAATTTTACCAAATTTTGAAAGAGCTTATATTAAAGAAAACAAACTAATTGGCTCTCAAAAATGTTTAGCCAAATTATTTCGAATGCGAAATTAATTTTAAAGAAATTCGCTAAACATTGGTTCTTTGCAAGCTGTTTGAATATGATGCAGCAGACGCCATTTGAATCGAAACTCAAGAACGCACTAAAAGCGCATTGCAGAACTTCATGACGTAGTGTTGCGAAAATGAACGAAACTGATTTTTACCGTTGAGGGTTGTGGAACGTAGCCCTTTATCTTGAAATACCGAATCACATCTCTAGAGCTAACTAGTTTTGACTATTGAGATAAGATTTAAAACTAGTAATGAAGTGGGAAAACAAGTTGTTATTAGTTTCCAGTAAGTCACAAAAATATTGCAACTAACATAATGTTAAACGTTTCACGAAGTTTGTAGTCGTGATCGTCAGCGAAGGGATAGGTCATAACGAATTTGTGTTTAAAGCGGTTTCACTCATGTAGATCTTCCCAAAATTGTTTTGATCTATCTCTCCATCTTTATAAATAATTTTATTCCATGTTAATTTAAACTCACTAAGTAAATGTTGGTTATGAGGATCGAAGAGCTTTTTCGTTATTGGACACAGAAATAAGACTACTTAACTAAAAGAAAGTGCTAAAGTACCTTTTTTAAATTTATATTTAAAAGATAAAAGATTTATTTATACTTCAAATTTGAAGTCAAATTATCATCTAAAATATTTACAAATATACGAACAATTAAATTCTCTTATAATAAATTACTCTTTCGACAATATCACCAAAGCCCTCAACGACTACCCCAGTTCCAACCGACATTGCAGTGGAGTCATCACTTGTTCCTACAACTGATCCAGATGAGGATATTCCACCAGTGGAAATCCGTAAATGTGAAACGAAAACATCTTCCTTCCAGGAAACAGATGCAGGGATATGGGTAATCGGCAATCCTAACACAGTTGATTGCTGGACTCGAAATGGGCCGACATCTTGTCAGAACCATGAAAGCGACCTTTCCAAGACACGCCGAGTGTATAAAGCAGATGGAGAAAGCATTAGAATTCCAAGACAAGATATTTGTCAAAAAATGTGTACAAACGTGAATTACGTAATGGTGATCCAAAAAATTATCGACTTCGATCCAAATGTAAAAGAATTTTCAAGGAAGAAAGTGCGCAAATGTTTCTGACTTTGCGTTGACTGTTAAATATGTAGATTTTTGTTTGAAGGAAATAATACATAGTTTTATTTCTCGATTAATTTGTTTTGTATAGGGCATTAGGGGCCCAATATACTGCACTGCCCAGGGGCCCATATAGCACTTAAGACGGCCCTGAATTTACGTATTCATCTTGCTTAAAAAGCATTAGAAATAGTCCCCTAGCAAACATTGTACCAGTTCTGCTCATTCGTAGCAGCAATGAAAGTTCTGACTTGCCCACAAAAATGTTTGGTGCTATCTCAGCTTTCTATATAAAATAATTGAAATATTATGACTTCATCCTTTTCTTATCTACGTATATAATATCAATTCAAAAAGAAGATGGTTTACAGACAAAGTTGTCCTGAATTTAGTTTTTGATTGAGAGCTTCAAACTAACGAAACTAAGTTATTACCTAGCACACCTATATACATAAAATTAGAATTAATTTATATTACCATTTTTGTAGATTCGAGATCATTTTCAATTAAGTTTTGAACTGTGGTTGCGTTCACTTTCGATTGGGCCAAGACTTTTTCTACAATATTTTAAATTTTTAACAGGTTAGAATCACGACTTTTACATCACAGACCATGGAACAAGATATGCAATACATACCCTTGTATTTTTCTAATTTATTCACAGTCTTCGCTAGCTTTCGGTCCTTTCTTTCAAATTCTTCCTTTAATTCCTTCAACTCTGTTTTTAATTGTGCGTATTTCCTATTATACCCGGGGCATTTATCACAGTCTTTAACTGTGTCTTCCTCCATGGCTACATATGCAGTATTCGTGGCTACAAGTGCAGTACTATTTTCCAAGGCTCCACTTACAATTTCCATTAGTTCAATTTGTTGGCTTGCTTTGGGATTACACTGTATGTTAGAAACAAATATTTTTAAATATATATCTGGCAAAGGTCCTATTTTAAAATTTGAAGTACCGATGACGGGCCAGATATCGAATCTACAACGTTCATATCTTCAGCTAGGATGTCTCCCCCATTGCGCCGGCCGTTGTCCTCGTACATGCAGGTCCTTTGTGCCTCCATGTCGTCCTGATTACCTAGAAATCCATCAAATATTTATTAGCAGGTTAGACTTGAAAGTATACTCTTTGATTGTATATAAAAAGACTTGCCATATCCAGGAGAAACTGGCTTCCCTTCTTCCCAAAGGAAGTCAAAGGTTCGGCCAATGTAATTTGTAGGGTTTTCTGCTATTTCTTTTCGCAAGATTTGTTGGATTTAAAACACAAATCACCGTTCAAAACATCCCAAATATCTTCATTCACCCATTTCACTAGCGCGTATTGTTGAACTTTTTTATTTCTTGACATGGTTCTAGCAAGGTATTGTCAAAAATTGTCTTTGAGTAAAGTTTTTAATTTCAAAAATATGATAATTATTTCATATCTTATGTCGTTTTTCTTTGACTTTTATTGTTTATCTAAAATTACTCATAGCCTTAATAACGCCTCAGTAACTATTTAGGAACAACAAAAGATTCAAAGGGAGGGTGAAGACGAATATGCAATAATATCATGGATAAAGAATGGGCGTGCGGAAATTGGTTTTCACGCTATAGGATCGGCAACTCCCAATCTCGAGCGACAGCTTATTCTGTATATACTCTGTTACAACAGCACGTACTAAGCTACGTTACTTAGAGAAATAGCTTTGCGTGTGCTGACAACCGATGTTGTAACAGAGTATATATAGAATAAGCTGTCGCTCGAGATAGGGAGTTGCCTATCCTGTAGAGTGAAAACAAATTTCCTCACACGCATTCTTTATCCATGATAATATTGTAACAACAGATATCGAACCTCTAAATACATCCTGCTTGATAAAATGCAGCTTTATATCGAAAACCCCTGCCCCCTTCTGGCTCCCCCCCGCGTGTTTCTCATTTTCAACTTTGTGGGGAATTTTTGAAACACGTGCTAAGAAAACTCTCCTAGCTTGAATATCTATAGAACTGTGCATCCCCTACATGGGGGGAGTGCTTTTTATACAAAGAATACAGTACGCCTTTTTCTCCATGGCCGTTGGTAGGGGATGACGATATAGAGTAGTGGCAGCTTACACTTTGAGTGTATTAAGCTATAAGGGGGAAATAGCGTACCTATATAGCTATCTCAGTTGTGACGGCAGTGCCTAGGTATAACGTCACGGGCTTAGCTTTGAGAGTGGGTGGCCATATTTGGTACCGTTTTGCTTCTATGGGCAAATAGTATGGGTGACGTCACACTAAGATTTCTGATATAGCTCTATAGTAACCGAGATAGGAACACTAATTTTAGGTCCAGTGACCCCCCCCCCCTAGTGTCCGAAATAATAAACTAGTCTCCGAATTGATTTCGAGCTCAATTTTGGGAATTTGAAAGGGATTTTAGGATTTCCGCTGGGATTTTGGGATTTTGAAAGGGATTTTAGGATTTTAACTTGGATTTTGGGATTTTAAAAGGGATTTTGGGATTTCCACTTTGATTTTCAGATTTTTGAATTTTAAAGGGGATTTTAGGATTTTCAACGGGATTTTAGGATTTTCAAAGTGATTTCAGGGTAAGTGTACGGGATTTTGGCCGATGTCAGACCCCTCGCGAAAAGTGATAAATATTAGTCGAAACCTGATATATATTAGTCGAAATCTGATATATATTAGTCGAAATCTGATATATATTAGTCGAAATCTGATATATATTAGTCGAAATCTGATATATATTAGTCGAAATCTGATATATATTAGTCGAAATCTGATATATATTAGTCGAAATCTGATATATATTAGTCGAAATCTGATATATATTAGTCGAAATCTGATATATATTAGTCGAAATCTGATATATATTAGTCGAAATCTCAGTAGCGTCGCTAGGGTTTGAAATTTGGGGGGGGCTAAATCTGGGCAAACTATTTGAAAGTTATAAATTGCATAATGGGTTCATTGGAAAATGTGTAGACCTTTAAAACTATCCGTAAATTTGTGTCAACGTGAAATTATTCGTATTTTAAAGATATACAACCTTTTATTGATATAGAGTAGGGAACCATTTATGAAGGATTTTCACCCGTCTTAGGTTTATTTTCAGTTTTGGTAAGCTTCTTGTTCACACTATTGGGACTCCCTTCGAAAGAACATGAAACATATTACTTGTCTCCATCTCTTTTTTCTATAAAATTTTACTGTTTGATATTGAAAACTTTTTAAATATTGCTACAGAATTTTAGGTTGCTAACGGCAATTTTTTGGTAGGGTTTACCGATTATTTTGGGGGGGGCTAAGTTTGGAATTTGGGGGGCTATAGCCCCCCCCAAAAAAGGCCTAGCGACGCCACTGCGAAATCTGATATATATTAGTCGAAATCTGATATATATTAGTCGAAATCTGATATATATTAGTCGAAATCTGATATATATTATAGTCTGGAGAATGTTCGCCCCCAAATGTGTCACCCTCGAAACATGTGCTGTAACAACGCGTCTTCAGTAGGTGGTATGTTTTCAATGTCACAATGTTTTGCGTGAATAAGGATTTTTTTGGTTGACTATATAGTCAGAACTACAAAGCCCATACATAATTACAAATCTCTCTAAAGTTGGTAGAAATTCTTTAACGACTTTTCAGAAGGACTTCTCGATATGGTTTGTAAAGCATGAGTTAGTTCATCGAATGCTTTGCAAGTTGACCATGTGGTTTTCTCTCCTTTTGCGTTAAAGTGTGAGGTCAGAAAAAATATTCACCACAAAACAAAAATGTTCACAGCTACGAAAAAACTCCGCAAAAATAGTCATTACGAAATCAATATGAGAACAATTGGTTTCTGAAGGGAATCTACTACCTTTAGGTGCATTCGCAAAGGCGCTGAAAGCTGAAGTTGAAAACCGAAACTGAAAGCTGAATCCAAAATCAGTTTTAAGCTAACCCTTTCGCATACAGTCAGAAACTGGTTTTTTCAAGCCGAAGCGCAAAGCAGACGATGAAAGTAGGCTTATTTTAAGTTTCCGCCGAGATCAAACCGAAGTTGATCTTTCAGCTTCTGCGCCGTACCACGTGATGCTGCGAGCCAATCAAAATAGGGGGTGCAGGGGTGAACGTTTTGAAATTATTTAGGCGCAAATTTTGAATCGGTGAAAGTTGAGTTTTAGGCTAGGGCCTCAAAATGTTTTCCGGAAATACCGTAAAAGAATTAATGCTAAAAGAGAATGATGAAAAAAAAAACGTCAAATATTTGACAGAAGAGAAAAATAATAAGTCCCGATCATACCTGCGATATTATATGGAATAAGTGTTTACCGGAACACAAAGATAATATTGCTGTAGATGCAGCTTGGGATCATGTTTCCCAAGTGACTGGCTTTTCAAGTAAGTACTATATATAGTCAATAAGTGCAATTCCTTAAAATATCAGCAGGTAGAAATATAGACTTTTTCCACTTGCTAAGATAAAAGGGAAGTAATTTTTAATGCAACCACAATGTTTGACTATGATGACATTTTTCATAGAAATTATTGCAAAAAAAGAGTGCAAGTATTTGCGAGACCAGTTTCGCAACACTTTAACATTAATTAATGTTAAAAAATCTGGATCAGGATATGATCCTGCTAAAGATTTTGAAAAAGTGAAGTGGCCATACTTCAAACAAATGTTCTTCTTGAATGACATACTTGCAAAAAGAGAGTATGCAAATCACCCTAAATAGTAAAAAAAACAAGGGGGAAGACAATATTCACGCTTTTTGGTAGTTCCTGCTGTTTTCGCCGGTTTCTAGGAAAGGTTCTATTGTATTTTTTCCATATTATAAAAGTTTAACATTTGTTGCTATTATTTAGTACTTCAAGCAACATAGAACTTGAGGTAAAACAAGATGAATTGGATGCCCAAAAAAATTACTCAGAAGCGACCAAAGTGAGTCCTAAGAATTTTCACCACTCTGAACTTCATAAACTAACTGCTTATGTGTTTCAGATTCTTTCAGACCTTGCTGCAGGGGGACGCTTGAAACTGAACAAGGGGAAGATATTGAGGTTCCACCTCAAATTGATTTAGAAAACCTTTGTCCCTCTACATCGCAAGCATCAATTTTGAAACCGCAAACTTTGCCCCATCCTCATTTTCGACCACCAGTGTGCGGCAAGCGCAAAGCAAAGAAAGGACAACTTGAAGATGACGATATTGATGAGCAAATTGTTAAAAAACCAGCAAAGTTATCAATTAAATAAATAGACAATGTTGTTTAATATACTAATCAAAGGTTTCTTGTAAGAGCATTGTAAACAATTTAATCAGTCAGTTCTAAAATAAACAGAGTAGCAACATGCTTGCATTTTATCCGAGTCTATTTAGTTTATAGCAGTAGGTCATACTTTAATAGGTTATGGG
The DNA here is from genome assembly GCF_054372755.1 of Phalangium opilio. Classification (NCBI taxonomy): domain Eukaryota; kingdom Metazoa; phylum Arthropoda; class Arachnida; order Opiliones; family Phalangiidae; genus Phalangium; species Phalangium opilio. Next base: position 1,887,496 of record NW_028324200.1, on the reverse strand, counting down.
TCCAGTACGTGGTTAGTGCGGATTTTATGAGTACACCGTTTTAGTTTGAGGTTAAATATTGTAAGTGGGACGATATGGCAGACGGAACTACAGTGAAGTTAAGCAAGTTAAACGGTACGAATTACCAAGTATGGAAATTTCGTATGGAGATGCTTCTCATACGCCTGCACCATCTCCCATCACGGATGATTGGAGAAAGAAGGATTGCAAAGCAAGAGCAACAATTGGTCTTCTGGTGGAAGATAATCAGCTGATCCATATTCGGTCTAAAACTACGGCCCTTGACGCTTGGACGGCATTGAAGAATTATCACGAGAAGAGTACGCTCTGCAGCAAGGTATTTTTATTGAAACGACTCTGTCGCAGTCAACTCAGTGAATCCGGTAATATGGAGGATCACCTGGACACAATGTTGGACGTCGTTTCCCGTTTCGCAACTTTAGGCGAAGCTTTAAAAGAAACTTTGATTGTGGCTTTATTACTATGCAGTCTTCCTGAGAGTTACGAGACTATGGTTATGGCTCTGGAATCACGGCCTGATTCTGATTTGACATTGGAATTAGTCAAAGGGAAGTTGATCGACGAGTACCGAAGGCGAATGGAAAGTTCCAGTAAAGCGAATTCTTTTGAAGATAAACAAACTGCTTTGTCATCTGTCGAAAGGAAGAAACACAAGGGTCCAAGGAAGGCTACGTGTTTTGGATGTGGTAAAAAGGGTCACCTGAGAAAAGACTGTTGGGTATTGGCCAATTAACTTAAACATGGCGGTAACGGCGGAGAAAAACCTAGAGCGAATGTAGCACAGCGATCGCAAGAGGAAAAACAAGTTGAAGAATACACGCTGTTCCAACTTAGTAGCAAGCCTTACGCTAACTCATGGTACATCGATTCAGGCGCATCTTGCCATATGACCAACGACAAACGTTTCTTCGGGAAATTCGATCCCTCCAATAATGACAAGGTATACTTAGCTGATGGAACTACGTTGGAAGTCTTTGGACGAGGGTCTGGGAAACTACGCTGTCTAGTGGATGATTCCGTAAAAATTCTGTTTTCCAAGACGTGTTGTATGTGCCAATGCTTAAAGGAAGTTTAATATCCGTACGGAAGCTGGTCATGAACGGATTACAAGTCAGGTTTTTTGAAGACAGTTGCTCCATTATAAAAGGCGAAGACCACGTCGTTGCTACTGCGTCCTCAACTGGAGAGCTCTACAAGCTCAATATGAAGAATGAAGCGCTATTTGCCAAGCAAGACGACTTGAAGGGATGCATACACATTTGGCATCGTCGTATGGGTCATCGAGATCCGAATGCTATCAAGCTACTTGTTAATAAGCAGCTAGGAACAGGTATCAGTATATCCAAGATCTCATTCACGTTAAGAGAGAACGTTCGAGCTTACCTTCACCCTCGCTACCATCAAGTACTGCCTAGGCCTCTCCCTTAAAAAAATTCTCGACATTTTATCGATACACTAACACCGCCTGGTGGACTATCCATTCATTATTTATCGAAATTGTCGTTCTCGATCTCGATGTGAGGGAGACTGACTCCAGAATTAGTAGAAATGTTTATTAGAGAAACAGTTGATAGTGCTGGTTATGTCGATATAAATATAGACCGAATAGTAAATAGTAAAATAGACAATAGTTATTCGATTATTATAACAAGGAAAGGCCACTATTATTTTCCTTAAGTGCCAGAACAACCAAGGCTTACGTTTAAAACTTCAGGTAAATAGCTATATTTTAATATAATACCACGTTATTTTGTCCCTACCCCGATTGATAAAAAATATATTTTTAATAAGGCCGATCCGATGTTATTAATATGAATCGTATAGTAATACTTAACATTAATGTCAATAGTTTCTTTCGACTTCTTGCCTAGGCCGACTCTCGAGTCGCTACTGGCCGCGTCCATTTAACATTTTATTCAGTATTTTCCGGTTAGTAGCTGGCGCGCTAAACCATACCCCATTCGATCACGCGCGTCACGACGCAAGCTGCTCTCGCTATAGATATAGCTATAGCTATAGCGCGAGCAGCGCAGCGTCTGGGAGCGCGGACCGAGTGGGCTATCGGTAAACCGACTTAAACTAGGCCCCTCCCAGAAATAAAAGATAACTCTGACTTCATGGAAGCGGATTAGACTGACTCGAACGTTCTCTCTTAACGTGAATGAGATCTTGGTATATCCGATTGTGGTAACTTGCAAATCTGCGAAAGCTGCATTGTAGGGAAAATGGCGAAACTTCCATTTCCGAAGTCAAGTACACGAGCGAAGAAGACATTAGATCTAATCCACACCGATCTTTGCGGACCAATGCAGACAGCAACACCCGGCGGGAAAAAATATGTTCTGACGCTGATCGACGATTATAGCAGATTCTGTATTATTGCCCTGCTCAAGCATAAAAGTGCAGTCACTGATCATATCCGCGATTTCTTACAGCTCTGCGAGACAAAATATAATAAGAAGCCGAAGAAATTTCGCTCGGACAGAGGGGGAGAGTATATTAACCACGAGCTACAAAAGTTCCTTCTCTAGGAGGGTATTGAATGGGAACTGATGGCACCGTACACACCGCAGCAAAACGGAATCGCAGAGCGGAAAAAAAGAACGTTGCTCGAGATGGCACGGAGTATGCTAACAGACGCGAAGTTGGATAAACGGTTTTGGGGCGAAGCTGTAAGAACTGCGTGTTACTTGCAAAATTGGCTACCAAGTCAGTCGCTCGAAAGAACACCGTATGAATACTGGTACGGAACAATTCCCGACCTACGTCATATTCGTTACTTTGGATGTCTGGCATTTGCTTTTATACCTGACGAGAAACGTCGCAAGCTAGACGCCAAGGCTAAGAAGGTAATTTTTCTCGGCTACGAAGAAGGGTCAATAGCGTACAGGCTCCTTGATGCATCGACAGATCGTGTAATTGTCAGCAGAGACGTAAAGTTCTTGGAATCGCCATGTTCACATCAATCTGTAGATGCAGACGAGTCATACTTACAGATTGGACGGGGGACCATTGACGAAACGAAAGGGATGGACGATGCAGAAGTCACCGGCAAGGAGCTCGTTGAACGAAGAATATCAACCCGGCCAAATAAAGGAGTTCCACCCGAGCGTTTCGTAACCGTAATGAATGTGAAGCAGGACATACCATACGATCCTCGGACTGTCGAAGAAGCTCTCTCAAGCCCTCAGCGTGTCGACTGGCTGATGGCGATGTTGAAGAATTGAACACATGGACTTTAACTGATCTACCGAAACATAAATAGGCCATTGGCTGTAAGGGTATTTAAAACGAAGTTTGATGCGCATGGGAATGTCTCAAAGTACAGAGCTCGTCTTGTGGCACAATGGTTTTCACAGAAGTACGGCTCGGACTACGACGAAGGTTTCGCTCCGGTCGGAAAGCTGGCAACTTTTTGCGTTTTCCTTGCGCTGGAAAGTCGCAAGAACCTAAAAACGCACCATTTTGACATCAAGACTGCTTTTTTAAATGGCGTATTGAATGAGGAAATTTATATGAAACAACCTCCGGGATTACCAAGTCAAGAAAATCTCGTATGCAAGCTCCACCGAAGCCTCTGCGGGCTTAAACAGTCGGCTCGCGTCTGGAACGAACGTCTCAACGATTTGCTTACATCTGACGGGTTTCAGAGAGGGAAAGCGGATATATGTCTGTATGCAAAGCAGAATGGAGACGCATGGTACTATGTATTTATCTACGTTGACGATGTTCTCGTTGTCGGAGATGACAAGATTATACAAGCTGTACATGAACGTAAGAACTTCACTGTCAGCGACCTTGGGCCACCAAAACTATTAGGGAATTGAAGTGGAACGCAACGCCAACGGAATTTATAGTATTCATCAATCAAGTTACATATCTCGAATTCTGAGACGTTTTCAGTTGGAAAATGCTAAGACAGAAAAAACTCCTATGGATACAGGATACTTGAAGAACGAAGTGCAACGTGAAGATACTGCAATGCCTGAAAAGGATAAGTATCGTCAAGCCATTGGCTGCCTTTAATACGTAGCAACATGTACAAGGCCGGATATCGCAATTAGTATATCCATATTGAGCAGGAAAATAACTAATCCCAGTACAGCTGATTGGATGGCGGTGAAACGCGTCATGAGATACTTAAAAGGAACTCAAGAATACAGATTGTAATTGTGAAATAATGAAATTCATTCGAATGACATTCTTGGATACGCTGACGCAGACTATGCCGGAGATCAAAATGACCGGATGTCAAATTCAGGGTTTGTCTTTCAAAGGTACGGAGCGACTATTAGCTGGGACAGGAGAAAGTAGCCCTTTCCTCAACAGAAGCGGAGTACGTTGCGCTAGCTACAGCTTGTCAAGAAGCACTATGGCTCAACCATTTACTTGAAGATCTAAAGCAGCCACAAGTCTCAACTAACATCTATGAAGATAATCAGAGCTGTTTGAAGATGGTTCAAAATGAGGCGATTACGCAACACACGAAACACATCGCGACTCGTTTTTATTTTGTTAAAGATTTACATAACATATTTAACTTTGTTTATTGTAGTACTGAGTTAATGGTAGCCGACTTGTTAACGAAACCCTTAGATAGAGTAAACTCAACGTTTTGTTTCATTAATTGGACTAAATTAAGTTATGATTTTTACCTCTTCTTGTAACGTAGTCCAGGAGAGGTTCTGTAACGGCCGTATCTGTCTGTCTGTCTTTCCGTTGTTACACCCACGTGACCGCGTTCGCAGTTTGCGTATCGGAGCAAACGTGTTCCCAATTTCCGGACCGCATTGACAGTTCACAGAAATTTGGAAAATTGTATTTCTCTCGGTTGGCTACTCTATACTTGAGTTCTCACACCACCATGTTTGGTCTTAGTCCATCCCACATGAACACCAGTCTGATACTTTTCTGGCTTCCAATACCACCATCTTCTGTTCTTTGTCAATCCCACATTGACACCAGTCTGCACTTACACTGGCTTCTAACACCACCATCCACTGGTCGACCGACTATTCCACATAGACACCAATCTGTATCATTGGCTTCTACTCCATTATCATCGTTTGGTTTTAGGATATACGCGGCGATCAGCTAGGGTTACGAGAAACGTCTAGCCTCCCTAAGGTGGGATCGCCACCAAAGGTTTTCGCAATTGCGCTTTTTCCTTACTATTGTAAGGGAAACGATTTACATATATATACCAAAATTTTAAAAGAATTGGGTAAGAGGGGTACGCTTCAATTTAAACGTCAATATTAGCAAAGTTTGAGAAGATAATAGGTTTAACTTTATTTTAAACGATTTAACTTTTATTAATGTTAATTATTGAAGATTAAAATATTTAAAAATAATTATATTAATTTAAATATTAAAGATTAAAGATAAACCTCTCATGCAAAGAGAGAGATTAAATCATTGCCTCCTATATCTACCAAGGCCCGTGCAAGCGATATATTTCCTTCAGTGCCTCCTATATCTATTAAGGCCCTTGCATTGTGATATATTTCATTCATTGCCTCCTATATCTGTCAAGGCCCGTACATTGTCATATATTTTTCAAAACAAAAACCAAAATGGGAAGCTCCTCTCAGAAACAATAATTTCTTTTCCCTGTATATCAAATGAAAATATGGATAATATTGCGCTCCTTCTTTAATGGTATGAATCCTTGCCTGTCTATTAATATTTTACGTAGGAGTAATACGTTTTTAGCGAAGTCTAGAGAGGATAAACATAAGCGAGATTGTTTTGGAAAATAAAATACTGCTTCCACTAATGGGTTTATACTCTTTGTTAATATTATTATTTGAAATGACTGTTTATATACTACTTAAGCTATACTACATCTGTATATAGAATAATCCTTGCTTTGGTGTTTGCAAGAAGAAAGATAAGGCCTAGACTCTGTCGGATAGATCAAGTTTTATGCGTAATAGGCTTAGTGAACCAAAGAGTAAATAATTGAGACCTGAGGTAAAGTAAACTATGGTTTTGATTATCGTGTCTGTAAAGAAGAGACATTAACGGTTCAGAGTAAGCTGAAAGTTAAATACACGTTTAAATAAAATCTAGGAAAATAAGTTTGTAGTAGTAGACCTCTTGACACGGAGAGGTAATATTTTGGTTTTTCCAACTTGTTCATATTTTGTACTATGAAGCGCGCCGTAGTTTCTCCTCGCGTTTGCGCGTTTCATTCTGGTAAAACTAAAGAGGGAAAAAATTTGGACTCTTTAACACCAACACTGCCACGCCGGAAATTCGATTTCAACCTCTCTCTCTGGCGCGCTCGTTTTCCATGCTATTAGCACGCAGGAAGTAAGGCATATGTTCTCTCTAGTATTAGTGGAAGTGGGGTTTCTTATGTTAAGGCGAAATTTCACCGCTGTTTAATACCCCGTTTTTTAAATAAGGTTTTACTTAAGTGACATTATATTGTACAATTATTTAATTTAGACATTAGTATTGCCTCGAGTTTAGTAGTAATATTACGAATATATGTATATAATATTTTTCTGTGTATAATCTCGTGAATCCTATGCAATTCTTCACAATAAACAAACTATTATATTCTATTCTATATTTTGAATATATTTGATATCTATTGTATCTTTAGACCATGTAAATCGAACACAGCCCACTGTTTTAATTTAGTTCTGTGTTTCATTGTGGGTTTCCCCAATTTTGGCCATCTATTTTAGGCAAAAACTTTGAGCTCGAGTTCTTATATTGAAAACGCTAAAAAATAATAATCTTCCTTATATAAATCATATTCATGTACATATACTCTTTTCAAATGTGTTATTGTAATCAAACTTGTAACTCTTCCCTCATTTCTGTTTAACCACTATTAATAAACTAAATTGTTGTTGGATTAACTAAAAGCCTTTATTGTAAACGATTTTAGGTGGCCTTTTGGGATTAAAACTGAACATACAGCATATTTGTTTAAAATATTTTAATGAACTTTAAAAAACGCATTAAGAGAGGAGTTCAAACTTGGCGCGAGATTGATATTTTTTACGGTGGGGGGGGGGGTGATATTCTTGGAAGTAGCAAAGGTCCACAGGTCAAAAACCAATTTATTAATTGCGAATTCTATAGGAAAACTTAACAGTTTACAATTATGGACGCTAGAGGGTCAACAGTTTCAAGGTCTCGTTTAGAAAAAAAAGTTCCTTATTTTCCAAGACTGCTTGGTTCAAGGGAGTCGGGTTAACCAAATTTGTCTGATTGAGAAACTAGGGAAAACTTATCGGTAAAATCATGTGGTTTAATTTAATTTTGAATTATGATACACGGTGTAGCTTCGAGTGTACGGAATAAGCAGCTCGTAAAGGTTTCTTTAAATATTCTGTTTTTACTTTAATTTTGCGTCGAATCGACATCAGGGATGCACGGTGAGTCAGTGGTCTGACTTAGTTTTCTAAGTTTCTTCCTAAAATGTCAGGGACTTCGTTTGCTGTATCAAACCATGCATCAAGCAATTCTAAATATAGGGCAGGTGTGGTGAAGTGGACTCTGGGATAAACACCTTGATGTGGTCAGGGATATTTTAAAAATTTGGTACAGTTAGGGATTTTCAATTTCGTCCGAACCCAGCTAGATGAATCATTGTCATTGTGGATCAATATCAGGCCAAACTAGACGAATCATTGTAATTGTCGATCAATAATAGGCCAATTTTTTGTGTCGAATCGACATCAGGGATGCACGGTGAGTAAACGGCATGACCTAAGTTCCTCTTTTTAGTGCCTTATTATTATATTATTCCTAGAATTCGAGATTTTCTCCAATATATCCCTGTTTTTTCATTTTATTCATATTGATATATTATAGACCAATAGTAGGCCAAAACAGACAAATCATTGTAGATCAATAATAGGCCAAACTAGATTAATAATTGTTTATCAAAATAGGCCGAACTAGATGAATCATTGTAGATCAATAAAGGGCCAAACTAGATGAATAGTTGTAGATCATAGGCTATTAGGATGGACGTCAGTAACTGTTTTAATATCATTAAAAGTGTGTGGCTGTGATTTTTGATATTTTGTTTGTATAGACCTTTGACTTCACATATCTCAGCTCACAGATTGAGCTTCATTACGACACCGACTTCCATAATGTTTTTAAATCTGCGAGTGTGGATGATCATTTAAGCTATTATCACTATTAATCGAACCTCTTTATTGAAACTCTTTAGTTAAGTTAAGCAAATTGAAGTTAATTCAAGCTTTAGCCCTAAAGACAACTGCGTACCCTATCTTTTTAGCCACATCGTAGTATACGATAGGCTCTTAGTTTGAGGTGGAACTGAGCTCGGTGAGAGATTTTATTTTAGTTAAAATTTTTCTTAGTCGGCGACGGGAATCAAACCCGGGTCGCTCGCGCAGCATCTACCACTGTACCATAAGGGCTTGAAAGAAATAGCGAGTTCTCTTCGTTTAATTTATCTCTAAAGGGTCGGAAATGAGGGAGGATCCTATTCGTGGGGTCGAATTTGTGTCTTTTAGTCTTTATATTTATTTTCTTTTTATGTGCTAATTAAATACATAACGATGTGGCTACTATTAAGGCCCAGCCCTTGGACCATCTTGTTTATGATATTTCGCCTCATTTCTATTTTATTTGATATTTCGAATTCCGGATTACATATTTCTGGTGTCAGATTAGATGATTTCGAGGGAGTGTCTTCAGAGTTTAGAAAATACCCCGAAACAATACGATATCAAATTATTTCTAATATTGAGATTGAAGGTGAATTTTGACCAAAACAACGGACTCAGTAAGTTATTTGCGTGAAAGAAACAAACTCATTTCTCGCGTATAAAAACTCGCTCGCTGCTCGCTTGACTAAATAAAGTTCTTTCGAAATTGCTCTTTATGGCGTTATAATTGAAATATAAACTTTTTGGAAAAGTTCCCTGGAATGATTTAAATCACGCAATTGCGTTTAATAAAGCAAAACTCAAGAGTTTAACCTCTTTCTAAATAAATCACGTCCAACTACAACAGCTTATTTCTAGATTTTTGTTCTTAATTGCGAGGCATAAAAGCGGACAAAGAAACGTTTTGTGTCACGCGAAATAATTGAATAAAGCTTTACCTTTTCAAGTATAGAAACATAAATAGAATACTGCTCTTTTTCTGACCCACGTATTTCGCCATAGCGCGCTGAAACATATCACGAATGAGTGGTGGAGCTCATTCGTGTCCCTTCATCTATCCATATATTTTGTCTTTTATTCCCGAAAGCAGCGTCGTTAAGCATACAAAGCGGTAAGGAGAAAATTTTAATTTTTTAAAGGCAAGCAAAATTGACAAAGAATATGATTTTAGACCACCCGAAAGCACATTCGATGTGAGTATAGACGTGCTAATAGAATTTCCAAAAACAAAACCTAGAAAATGGTCTATTGGGCGAGTTATTGTACACCCCTGAAATGCTTTGTGTGTTAATGTTAATTGTTTTCATTGAGTTCGTGATGGGTGTGACCATTAGTTCATAAGATGTGTTCCATGAGTTTGTCACTGGTTACTGAGATCTTGTCATGAAGTGACATATATGAAACCTTAAAGATTCTCGTAAAGCAACAGCCCAAGCCTTCATTGAGCTAGGAGGAAATAGGGGTGGGGGAGTCATCGACTGCCCATTTCCTATTGAAACGCACATACTGATTATCGGTCGTTCTGGGAGATTCTTAGCCTCGCACCTAGTTTCGCGCCCATCGTCATCGGGCGTCAACTGTTCGTTTGCTTAAATTTTTGTTAAAAGCTTAATGCGTCGCGCAGCATTTTTTACCTCTCCGTGTGACGTAGTGCAGGAGAGGTTCTGTAACGGCCGTGTCTGTCTGTTTGTCTGTCTGTCCGTTGTTACACCCACGTGACCGCGTTCGCAGTTTGCGTATCTTAGCAAACGTGTTCGCCATTTCCGAACTGCTTTCACAGTCACGGAAATGGCTCCTCTACTTGAGTTCTCACACCACCATCTTCTGGTCTTTGTCAATCCCACATTGACACCAGTCTGCACTTACACTGGCTTCTAACACCACCATCCACTGGTCTTCCGTCTATTCCACATAGACACCAATCTGGATCATTAGCTTCTACTCCATTATCATCGTTCGGTTTTAGGATATACGCTGCGATCAGATAGGGTTACGAGAAACGTCTAGCCTCTCTAAGGTTGGATCGGCCACCAAAGGTTTCGGCAATTGCGCTTTTTCCTTACTATTATAATGGAAACGAATCGTATATATACCCCAAAATTTGAAGAAAGCGGGCAAGAGGGGTACCCTTCACTTTAAACGTCAATATTAGCAAAGTTTGAGATGATAATAGGTATAACTTTATTTTAAACGATTTAACTATTATTAATGTTAATTATTGAAGATTAAAATAATTAAAAATAATTATATTTATTTAAATATTAAAGATAAACCTCTCGTGCAAAGAGAGAGATTATCATTGCCTCCTATATCTACCAAGGCCCGTGCATGCGATATATTTCCTTCATTGCCTCCTACATCTATCAAGGCGCGTGCATTGTGATATATTTCATTCATTGCCTCCTATATCTATCAAGGCGCGTGCATTGTGATATATTTCATTCATTGCCTCCTATATCTATCAAGGCCCGTGCATTGCGATATATTTTTCAAAACAACAACAAAAATGGGAAGCTCCTCTCAGAAACATAATAATTTCTTTTCTCTGTATATGAAATGAAAATATGGATAATATTGCGCTTCTTCTTTAATGGTATGAATCCTTGCCTGTCTATTAATATTTTACGTAGGAGTAACACGTTTTTAGCGAAGTCTAGAGAGGATAAACATAAGCGAGATTGTTTCGGAAAAAAATACTGCTTCCACTAATGGGTTTATACTCCTTGTTACTGTTGTATAGAGTAATCATGATAAAAGCTTAAAATATTACGAGAGGACAGACCTTTTTTATCCTCTTGTTTTATTCTGAATAAGAATATAAAACATTTATTTTGTATCAAAAAATATTTTTGGGTGCTGGGATTGCTTTAGAAAAATCCAAACGGTTAGGCATTGGTAAAAAAGACATGTGTAAGCTATTTGCAGAGATGATAATTGTTTTACATGTTTTAAATAAGACTGAAGCCTCCACTATGTGTTTATGCTCCTTGTTTGTTTGATTGAAAACCATGTAGGTGTAGATAACAGTCAGACCAAAAATTTCAAAAATATATATTTTAAATCTAATCAGATACGCCCACCTAGTTGAAAATAGACCTTTTAAATTCGCGAGAGCCATTCTCGAGAATTTTTCTTTGCTTGTAGGTTGTCAATTTATCTACCAGTAAATATTTGTGTTTGGAAGTTGGATATTAAGTCAAATTAAGTGGTTGTAAAGAGCCAGCAGGTTTTTGCCGCTTCTTTTTGTGAGTAAAATGGAGGAAGATAATGTTGAGAGTAAGGATGAAATGCGGAAGCGCAAAGCGCGGGAAAGGATGAGGGCTAAAAGGTCGACGTTTTCATTGGATACTTAAGTTTATATAATCTTCTCGACACGGAGAGGTAATATTTTGGTTTTCCCAACTTGTTTAGTGCTTTAACGGAACATTTATAATTATCTTATTTTTTATTAATAGTAAATTACGGCTCTTAGATAAAACTGAAGGTAACGGTTTTTATCTCTCCGAGTGACGATGACGTCACGGAGAGGTTTTACACTGGGCGTGTCTGTGAGTGGGTGGGTGTATGGATGTGTGTGTGTCTGTCTGTCTGTCATCGCGTTCGCAGTTGGCAAATCGGAGCAAACGTGTTCGCAATTTCCGGACCGCGTTCGCAGTACACAGAAATTCCGAAAACTTTTCTTCATTGCTTTATCTATTTCATTTAACGCCAATCATTAACTAGTCGTTACACCTTCATCTGCGGACAAAGTGACTAACCGCCAATTCTTTCACTCAACACCCTTAGTATTTATTGCCTTCTAACAACAACACCATGCACTAGTCTTTCATGTATACCACATAAACACCAATCTGTTCTTATTGGCTTCTAACACCACCATCTACTGGTCTTTCGTCTATACCACATAAACACCAATTTGCAACATTGGCTTCTAACACCACCATCTCCTGGTCTTTCGTCTATACCACATAGACACCAATCTGTAACATTGGCATCTATTCCATCATCGTCGTCAGGCTTAAGATATACGCGGCGAGCGGCTAGGGTTACGAGAAACGTCTAGCCTCCCAATGGCAGGGCATCCATCAAAGGTTCACGCAATTGCGCATTTTCTTATCCCTTATTGTGAATCAATCGCCTTATATACCCTAAATTTACAAAAGTTCTGATATAGGTGTTCCCTAGAAGTTTTACGTTAACAATAGCTATGTTTAAAATTATTTTAGGAATTAAGTTTCTTAAACCGACTTATCTATAATTAACGTAAAATTCTGACGATTAAAATAATTAATATCAGCAGGGATAGATAGACTTTTTTAAGACGGAATGGGTAACAGGGTTATTCGGGTGCGCGTCCTAGTCCACGACCCCCTTACTCGTGACGGAGGGGTATGAAAGAAGAGGCGGGTCTTATTTTTGTTATGGCGTTGTATGTATATCCGGGTCAAATAAACGTCGTCTGCCCCTTCGTCTGCCAAGTTGGAATTGGGCTCGGATTGTAATTTTTGAAATAACATTGTTTAAAAATTAAAGTTACACAAGACATAGGGCTTGCAACTGAAAAAAAAACGGGGAAGACCCAAGAAAATTAAAACAGAGTTAGAATTGAGTAAAAGTCTTCATAGATATTACAGCACGAACAGGTTTTAACCAAACACTAAGCTCACAAAACTCCTGACCATTCACTAAGCCTTGGTTAACTTCATCAAATTCGTTTACAAAATCATGAGGATAGTAGAAATGATTGGCTTAAGAAAGAATTAGCGAACACTTTTCACCTTTACAGATGTACTCCAAATCCAAAACACCGGCACCAAATTCACTAACTACCTTCTTAATTGCTATTAAAAACAATTCCCGAATAATTACCGGACTCTCGCATTTAAACGGCTCCATTTTGAGCCCCTGTGAAGACGCTTATCTGTACAACCATAGCCCACTGGATCCGCGCTCTATAGCTATAGCGCGAACAGCTTGCGTAGTGACGCGCGTGATCGAGGGGGCTATGGTACAACGCAAGAGGGGTCGTAGTCATGGCGACAAAGGTAAACAGGAATTACGTATTTTTGGCCCTCCCAGTCAGCAACGTCACCAATACGTAGTTTTTGTGAGCCAATAAGATAATTTAATTTTTTGGTTACGTGTTGAAGGAAGGGACTATATACTCGTCTATGAGTCGGACTGAAGTAAAGGCCAAACATTGTTTATTCCGTCTTAAAAAAGTCTATCTATCCCTGATATCAGTTATATTTATTTAATTATTTAAGATAAAATTCTTTCTATGTAATGACACAAGTGAGAGTTTATATAGAACGAGTAATGAAGATTGCATCTGAATCGAAACACTACACGCAAATCAAATATTATGATCGGTCCATGTGACTTTTACGCGACGAGTTTGTAGAGAAGTTCGCGCCACCTACTCCATTGCCCAGTCAACCATTCCCGAACGAATACTCGTAACAGACCTTGGTGTAACATTTGACCGTGCCCTTCTATTTCGAGAGCACATAACTAACACAGTTAATCGCTGTCGGCGAACTCTAGGAGTTGCTCTAAAAATCTGCCGACCCTTAAGGTCTTTAAAACACTTCCGGTTACTATACCTCACATTAGTTCGTTCTAAGGCTCTATATGGTTGCCTGGCCTGGAGTGGGTGTAGTCTGCATCTTAGAAAACGGATCGAAGGCATACAGAGAAAGTTCATTTTTTATGCTCATATCTTTTTCCTAAGACACATGGAATACAAATACGAAATACTATTGGATCACTTGAACATCCGTAGTCTACATTATTTAATGGAAATTATAGATATTAGATTTTTGCATAAACTTATCCACAACAAAATTTCTGTAAATGATTTATTAAGCAGGCTGTACTTCTTAGTGCCACATGCAATAAGAAAAACTACCACATTTTATGTACCTATAAAACACTTAAATCCTATTATACGAATGCAACAAAATTATAATCGTCACTGCACAACAATTGATATATTTTGTGAACATATTGGAAAAATTCGTTAAGTTCCGTTAAATTTAAAGAATATTCCTATGTCAATCTGTTTAATCTTAATCGTTTAGACCCCAACCATTTGTAAATTTACTTTGATTTTATGTACTATACTTATCGCAATGTGCGTAATCTCGTGAACTACGTAAGTAGTTTTTTTTATGCACAATAAACAAACTTTTCATTTCATTTCATTATTAAAATTTTTATTTCCAAAATATTTTACATTTTATTTAAGTCTGGTTGTTTTTGATTGGAATTGCGTCGTCCGCTTAAGATATACTTGTGCGCGGACGACCTTTCAATGGTAATGTTGTGAGCAGTGATTCAGTTTTTATTCTCTGAGAGCTACTTTTTAAATCATATTTTTTGTCCAATTTTTAATGGCTATTTTAAACTTTGGATAATTATTTATACATTTGATAGGTGGGTCCAATTTATTGTAATACTTAATGGCTATATACGAGGCGTGACTTTGACCTAGTGACGTTAAAATTTTTGGCGTGCGATGTATTAGTCCGCAATTATTGCATGTTCGGGTGTTGTGTCTCTGAAGCTGTTGACGGCGGTGTGATGATGACGTCTGTCGGGTATATTCCGTGGGCACTCGTTTAGGATAGAAGGGTAGGCTCTGGGGTCTGCTTTGCTGTCTGCTAGCGGCGGGCTGGCGTGTTTGTGAGTCGTAGTGTAAGGCGTCAATGGTTGTGGCGGTGCTAAGGCGAGCGTTGGTTATGGACGTAGCATGTTGGGTTGAGAATTCATCTGCTTGACACATGGCGATGGCTTTAGGTAGATCGATGTTTGGGCATGATAACATTTGGCGACGTAGTTCAGTGTTCTGGATACCCCTTATGAGTCGGTGTATGGCCCTAAGTCGCAATTTTTTACTTGTGACTTCAATAGAGTTAAGTAATCCTGGAAGGATTGATGATTAGCTTGTTCGGTTTCGAAAACATTTTCCTGTAGTTTTGGCAACGATTTAATTTTTAATATTACTTACCTGCGATACGAACAAAAATGTATCAAATACACTGAACAATACTTTTAATGAATTAAACTGGGCCCAGTGGCATTTATACTCTACCGTTTACAAAAATATCTCATCGAGAAGATGAATACACCAAAAAAAATAATGAATACCAAAGAATTCATTGCGGAATTGAGTGACTTTGTGTGCGTTCTTAAAGAATTCGAGCTTATTTTTTAAATGAATTCATGCCAATTTTCGGGAATACAATTGAATTCATTAAAAAATTTGGAAATACGCTGGAGTTCATATGAATTCACAAAATTATTTTGGAGAATTCAGTAAATTTGCCAAATATTTTTATGAATTCATAAAGTTTGATCACTAATTTCGCCTGAATTCATGAAATTTTTTGGGAATTCACTTGAATTCAAAGGGATATTCTTGATTCGTTGGAATTCACTTGAATTCAAAGGGATATTCTTGATTCGTTGGAATTCACTTGAATTCAAAGGGATATTCTTGATTCGTTGGAATTCACTTGAATTCAAAGGGATATTCTTGATTCGTTGGAATTCACTTGAATAGACCTAAAAATAAAATAAACGCGATGGCCTTATATTCACGACCGTTAAGGGGCAGATTGAAAATGAAGCTAGCGCCATCTAGTGAACAGAAATACAAACTCGAAGGTGACATTTTTTCATTGGCCGAAAACATTCGTCTGCTTTTTTACTCTAGTCTTAAGCCTATTTTTAGTTTACAGTAACGGGTTATACCTGAGTGCTGTATTGGCCATTTTTAGTTCCTTTCATCTTCTAAAACGCTCCTTTTAAAAATTAGAGGCTGCTTCTTTTAATTTATCTTTTAGACTGTCATATAGAACCTAGACAACCACTAACGACAGTCTCTTCGCTATGATATCTGATAAAATCAGCCACTAAAATTCTGCCTCTGCGCATTTCTAAGCGAACCAAAAAGATCACCCCTCATTCGTGAAAGGCCGGTTTAGAAACTCGTATGTCTGATGTAAATTTTGAATGAATTTATTTTTAGGTGAATACATGGAATATTTCGTGGAATTCAGAAATTTGTTTTTGAAATTCACATGGAATTCAGAAGTTTGTTTTTGGAATTCACCTTTTAAAAAGCTCGCTCAGCTCGACTCGTGAACAGTCCTACAACGAATTCGCGAGTTAGGTGCCCCTCGCCCTTTGTAGAAGTTTATAAGTTTATATTACCTGCGATTGCCAACTCACGGTATTTTTGATACGAACAAAAATGTATAATAATGATAGAGTCAAAGAGTATTGGTTATTTATTGAGAAAATGATTTAATTATAACATAATTGTTCAATTGGCGATTGAATGAGAACAGACTTGGCTCTACGCGAGATCTTAGAACGCTTTACGGCGGAGAGGGCACGAAGCGAGGCTAGGCCTATTTTTGTACATGTTAATGTTTTTGATAGGTTTGAATTGCAAATCAAGGAACATGAAGGAAGTTCTCTTCAAAGTTAATATATAACGAGTAATGACATCGTTCCCATGAAAAGTAACGTCACTTGCATGAAGCGTCAATTTTGATTCAATTTTAGAACTACATATTTTATAGACCATCAAAAATGAATAACAGTGCGATTTTTGACCACCTGAAAACACATTCCAAGTGAGTATAGATGTATTTGTTGAGTTTTTGACAAGAGGAACATTTTGAATCTAGCAATGACTGCGAAGTCGATTTTTGTTTGATTTAAACGCTGGAACATACTGCTTAGTTGAATTCTGTAAATCTACGCCAACAAACTATATACTGTCAAGAGCTCATAATAACCCCCTTCGGAGGGGGGAGTACGAAACAAGCCATAGAGCTAATGGTAAAAATCGCAAACAACAAGATTTAGTCGTTGCTCATTTAGGATTAGCATGTTGATGGACATACATCTTTACAGTAGATTGTAGTGGTATCTATGCTCCTTCGTTTTTGTTCCAAAATTTCCGTTGGCTGGGATCTCCGTCGTTCAGAAAAATGGCGACTATGGTGGACGTAGAAACAAGCGAAGTACGATGGAATTCTTATATTAAAGATACTGCGATTAAATTTGTCCAAACCGTTTTAAATTAACCACGGAATTCTCACTCACCCTTATCACAACAAATCATTAACGACGATCGTTTAAATGTTTGGTAGAAAACTAGAAACCATCGAAAAGCCCACTTCTTAGCCAAGCATTAATTTCCACCGCGCCTACAGACGCGAGCCATTTTCGATTCCAAAATCACAAGATAAAAATAGTGCTAAACCGGAGGTGTGGAAGTTAATGCGCGTCGGCGCTAAAAATTGGGGTAACTATCTTTTTGGGAGCTAAGCGGTGTATGAATCCGCTGAGCTTTACGGTGAAACTTTGTTGTTACGAGCTTACGGTTTTTTTTGACCAGTTTCGTACTTCCCCCCGAAGGGGGTTATTATGAACTCCTGCTATTGTATAATTCTAAATGCCTTCTTTTCAACTTCGGAAGAGCTGTCGGATATTAAGTTATAGTATTCATTATGTTCATGATGGGTGCTACTAATACCATAAGTTTTTAAGATATGTTCCATAGGTGTGACACTACCTATACTTCGTAATGCTGGAGACTTACTGAGAGCTATTTCGAGAACGGCAAGCGAGAATTGACTACACTCGGTTTTGCAGAAATTACAGTCCATCTTCCTATTTAGTCTGTATCGCCTCACCAGGCATTGCTTTACGAGAATCTATGATGTTTCACCTACTTCACTTCATGACAAGCTCTCATTAATCAGTGACAAACTTATGGAACTTATGCTAATACTTATATCTGAAACGCTAAATTACTGAATTTCTTATCTGAATCGAAGTGAATTTCCATTTCACAATTCCAATTTCGATTGCCCTAATTTCTTAGGCTTTGGTGGTTCTAAATACTTATAAATGTGACGTTAGTGATTTTAGTTCGAGGGTCCAAAGATGCTGTAACTAAAGCAACCATAGATACAAGAGTGAGCTGAGTGACAGTTTAATTACCAGCGTTGAGTGATGAGGTAACTGGTGGCGTCTACATGCGGCGAGGTAAACTAAAGTATTACTTACCCCATGTTGACGCTCGGTAGTAATCAGGAAGGAGACAACACGTGCTCAAATCCCACCGGTGACGTTTTATATATAACTAATCTAATTTAATAACTCCTTCCCTCGTCGATAGTGGCGCCATGTACTATTCACCCTATCACACGCACGAAGAGGGGCATTGAAAATTCGATCACAAAAAGGCACGAGAACCGCCTCGAAATAGTTTGTCTAGGATTCTAAATACATGTTCAATGTCTATGAAAGCAACGTCATAACTGTGTCGCCCTAGAATTTTCTCGAAACATAGGCCATCAAAAGCTTTTTATTCTATTCGAAAAAGGTTTCAATCCAAAATTTGATGATTTTATGATAGATTTATACATGTATTGGAGATTTGAACATTTCACGGAAAAAGCTGTACAGCCAGCTTCGTAAAACGCAGAACATTTCCAGTAAATGTTTAGCAAAGCGCAACTTGCACGGATTAACTTTTTGCCGAGTGGCCGGACGTTTTGAAAAAAGTGTATTTATTTACTGATTTTGTTTCTGATTTCGTGATTTTTTTTCTGATTTCGTGATTTTTTTTCTGATTTCGTGATTTTTTTTCTGATTTTGTGATTTTTCTTCTTATTTTGTGATTCTTTGTTGATTTTGTGATTTCTTTGTTGACTTCCTGATTTCTTTACTGAATTTGTGATTTCGTTACTGATTTCGAAATCAGTATTGATTTCGGATTTCTTAAGTTGGATTTCAAGGGTAGCGCACGAGATTTAATGAATGATCGACCCTCGCTTTTTGCAACATGTTTTGTTGGAAATTTGCGAGTACTGGCCAGTCCATTTCTACTTCGCTGTGTCAGCTTAAAACAAGCGTTCAGTAAGCAATAAGCATTAAAGCAAAGGCTAGACCGCTAAAATATAGCTTTAGTTTTCACGCGCGATACGCATTTCAAAGCATAGTTCCTGGCTGCGTTGTCAATTGTCAGTACAGGCTCCCCTATACAACGGTAACAAATGATACTATATAGCTTTAGTTGTCATGCTCAAGGTGCATTCTATTTTCAATTACACATTCGTACATTAACTAAACCTCGAACTGTACACAGAATTATGGTTGACGCCTTTTTTGGACACTAGTATATTTAATTATTTTTATTTAAATTACGTAATTTATTGTTAACTAGTTACTAATTATTAGTAAGTATGGAAGTATTATTAAATTGAACTCGGTTAAAGGCTTTAGGACTCGCATATATTTATATGGCTCTAGGATTCGGCGAGTACAGTTTTCCAGTACTAAAAATGAGGACTCGCGCATCCCTATTATAAATACAAAAAGGCTTCTAGTTTTCGTTGTTATTAATCATGCTACAATTTCAAAGTTTGTATTCCTACACATATAACAAATAATAACTTAAAACTAACTCAAGTTTTAATTTATATTTTTTTTAGGTTTGACCAATTTAGGGATCATCTCTTTTGCGATGTAAGACAATTTACAGTTTGACCATAAACAATTAATCCACGCATTTGAATGATATTGATAACGCTTCATTCGAAGGGAGGAGGTCGGTGAACTCAAAAATTTTAACGTTCTATTTTTTTTCAGGAATTCACTTATGTTATTCGCTACTCGGACGAGGATTTGAACTGTACATCACTTCCGATTCGATACGTTTGTTTAAAAACGTTAACAGGACATCCGTATATGACAGACGTTAGTTCTGATTTATATGGAGCATTTAGCGTAGAGGTACGTTTTAAGCTAGGTGTCGTTATGCAATAACCAGAATAGATTTTGCGATACTGATATGTGTCTGTGAACTCCGCGGACCCCAAAAACAAGCGTTGGTGTAAAGGCGGAATTCATATACGTCGGACACAACGCAATTTAGTACAGGTGAAGGCAGGGCGTCGTGCGCAAAAGGCAGGACAATTGCGCTGACGCCCTTCCTTTGCCTGGACTAAATTGGGTTGCGTCCGACGCCTATGAATTCCACCTTAAGGCAAGATCCGCTACCACTTTCCAGCTCTTATTGCGATCCAGTTGTGATAAAAAATACATTAGCTTTGTCATACGAGTTTGCAAGGGCTATACGAAAAACAATTTTTTTCCGGGTCTTGGAAGGATTGAGAAATAAACGTCATTGGCATCGTCAAGGAAATGACCCGGGTATATTGTGGCAACCCTCAAGTTTTGGTTTAATTTGATGGAAAGCTGTATCGAAACCGATTTATTGGAAAGTGCATACAGTCAAAATACTTCCTTTATATATCAGTTCTTAGGGTTGGCGTGGCGGATGGGAATACGGGTGCTGTGATTCTTATGAGAGATTCATTTTCAGGCTATATAACACTCTTTTTAAAGCCTGGGTTGGAGTTATTTAATTACAGTTTTTGTTGAAAACCTTTCTTACCTTATGATATACTGGATGTTTCTGATAAGTCTGCCATAAATTAAGGTGGACGTTCTTAGGGCGATTTTGATTCGAAAAAATTCTAGGACATTTTGCACTAAGGGCCACTTCTTTCGAGTATTTAACATATTATCCCTTGAATTTCATTAAGCAACTGAAGACGATGCTATATTTTTTTTAAGATAAGGCTTTATACTGCCTCTAATGTATAACAGTGGTTTTTTGATTGGATGTAATTTTTTAATATCCTGTTTACTGTTTTGAAAATACTCCACAGAACTACAATTCGGGCCCTTAACGTGTGGTTAAAATTTCAAAAAGATCCATCCAATAGTTTATTTCATAAACAAGGGCAAAAATCATTTTGCACTACTCCGTGTGGTTTCCAATGTGCTAAGGTGATACAGCTCCAAGCAAAGATCTAAGACTATACCGTGTCTTGCATACACTAGGAACTTACGATAGTGCCGCATAAACTTGAGAAATCCCTGCCCACTTCAATACACGCGAAATACAGTGACCACGACACTATAAGTTGCCATTTCCAGTTTAGGCATACATTTTTTCTCTTTCCGTAAATTGTAGAAAATCAACACAATCAGAAATAAACCCTTGCCGTAACTAATTTCAGAATTTCGTTTGCTTAAATCCTATGAAAAACATTAACATGTACAAAAATGGGCCATAGAGCCAAGTCTGCCTTTTTGTTTTATTCAATCGCCAATTGAACAATTTTGTTATAAATTAAGTCATTTTCATAATTAATAACCAATATTCTTTGACTCTATCATTATTATTCATCTTTGTTCGTATCAAAAATATCGTGACTTGGCAATCGCAGGTAATTACTTATAAACGTGTACATAGGATTATGCGTAACTCGCCTTGTAAACTTGTAAATAAGGTTATGCATTACTCATTTTATAAAATTGTACATATCCCCTCGACCATATACGATTTAGTGAATATCCCTTCGATTATTTTAAAATCGGCGAAGATTTAGTGAATATCCCCTCGACTCCCTTTTAATATTACTTACCTGCGATTGCCAAATCACGATATTTTTGATACGAACAAAGATGAATAATAATGATAGAGTCAAAGAATATTGGTTATTAATTAGGAAAAGGACTTAATTTATAACATAATTGTTCAATTGGCGATTGAATAAGAACAAAAAAGCAGACTTGGCTGTACATGGGATCTCAGAGCGTTTTACGGCGGAGAGGGCACGAAGCGAGGCTTGGCCCATTTTTGTACATGTTAATGTTTTTGATAGGATCTCACTTCTTTTTGAGGGAATCCCTCCTTTTTTGGCGACATCGTATGATGTATGTCTACGATGTGGTGGAAGATGTGATTGTTTCGAGTTGTGGAAAGTGGTTAGGGTTCGCACTGCCACAAAATCTGACGGTGTGGTATTCGCGCGGGTGTGTAGTGGCATCTGAAGATGATAGTGCTCAGGCTATACATATTGGAAATTGTTAGCAAAGAACATAAACCCTTGCAATAATTTCGAATTTAGTTTTGACTGGACCTAGCTCGTAAAGTAGTTCGTTATTAAATTTAATTTGTATATTTTGAATTTTATTTGCAATTTTGCATCTTCAGAATCAACTTTTACACCTTGAATTCATATTTTCAAAGTTTTCACCAAACTCAATTCGGATGAATAGGTCACGAGTAATCAGCCTTTAGTCAATATATGGCAACTTTGGTTAGAGTGGCGATAATTCATAATCGAGTATCGAATCTTTGTGGTAATAATGCTTGTTAGATGTTATGGCACTTTATACATATATATTTATGATTGGTCTTGTGGCGCAATACTTCGAAACAAATGAAACGTTCATTAAAGGGGTGGTGAAGTGTAAAATAAAATAGTTTTTTATTGATTCTTCCATAAGACCAATCTGCATACTGAAAAATCCAGGAAATAACACCGAACGATTTTTAAACTACAATTAGTTTGAAATTTCATGGATAATTGTAAATAAGGACCTCCGACCAATCGCAAAGCGCCCTGTCTTTTTAATAACAATTTTCTCGTGGCAAGCACCATTTTGAATAAACTTATCGCGATATTTTGTAAAATTTGCGCGACGTGAAAATTGTGGCGCGAGACATATAGCGTGCCACGAGAATTTGGTTAACAAAAAAGGCAGGGTGTTACGCGATTGGTCGGAGGTCCTTATTTAAAATGGTTCTTAAATATAAACCTAATTTCAAATTTGAAATCCATGGGAGGTATTTCCTGAATGTTTCATTATGAAGAATCGTCTTATAATTAGTAGAGCAATCGATAAAAAATCACTTTATTTTTTGCTTTAAGAGAAAACTCACGTCTTTGGAAGAGGAGAAGCGGTTTGGAAATATTGTTATTTTTTTACGGGCCCGCGGAATACTTCCCTATTGGCCTTTCTCTCCTAATAAAAAAAAAAAAAAAAAAAAATATTGTTATTTTGGCCATGATATCATAATATTTTGAACTCACATTAATTACGTCTGGGTCTTTAGCCCGACTCATTGTAGACTAGCGAAAATCTCATTCATGATGTCATATGCGCTGAACGAGATCCCTTCAAATAGACAAATTCGACTATTCCATATATGAAACAAGATCAGAGGAGATGGCTTCTATGCTTGGAACATTCGCTACGTGATTTAGTTTCGCTAAACGGTGCCTGGGGTTGCCTATAGCCTCCCGCGTTTAGCGCAAATGTGACCCTTAATAATAGAGCCGACCGCATTCAAAGCATGGGCAAAGGCGTATTTCACAACTGACGTTCAAAGCTACCGACTGAAAGGCCTAAAAATTAAAAGAAAAAATTTTAAAGCCGGTAACAATGTTCACAACTGAAAATAACAGCTAACAGCTAAAACGAACCCGAACGGTAAAAACTTGAAGTTTGTCTCTCTGCGCTGTTGGTCTGCTACTCCTTACCTTTATTTTCTATGGAAAAACAAATAATTTTGGGCATCGAGTTGTAATAAAACAAATTAAAAAACAACAGTGCAGTTGCTTGCCCTATCATTTATATAAATATATTATTTAGGGCGTGATAAATGCAGTTGGGAGTGATTGGATTATTACGGAATTTTGTGTTTTAAGACTTTTATTATGAAGGAAAGAAGACATGCTTGCTTGAAGAATTTTTGGAAAACCTTTATTATCTTTATTGATAATTAGTTTAAAAGTTGAAAAATATTATTCAAATTTGGAGGGACGAAAATTTTCAAATAACCATACTTCCTTGGGGTTTCAAATTGAGGATAGCTCGTTTGCTTTATTGAACTATTTATTACAAACAATGCTATCACTTTCAATTGTTGCTTAATATTTTATTGGACCTCCCCTAGCCCTTAAACACATTCTCATTCTTTTATTAAATGACAGACATAAACGCTAAATCGGGTTCAAGTTGGGCGAGAGAGCGGGCCAGTCCAAAGCGTCAATTCCTTCGTTCTCCAGAAATCTTGCAACGAGTCGGGACGTATGGGCAGGGCAATTGTCCTGCTGAGCCTGAAGTCATACACTAAAACAATGTTTTAAGTTTTGACAATAATAATTATTAAATTATTAATATTAATACCGGTCACGACGCGGGCTGGTTAATCATACAGAGAAAAGAACACCAGCAAAGAGGGCGGATCTTTTGAATATTACAATGCTTTACCTCCTTATTTCATTAGAGTTTATGTCTGTCTTTTAGAATAAGATTAAGAATGTGTTTAAAGGGAGGGTGAAGTGAAAAATCAAATGATTTTTTATCTATTCTTCTACTACTAATAAGACCATTCTGCATGGTGAACCATCCAGGAAATATCTCCGAATGATTTTAAAATTAAAATTTGGTTTAGATTTTATGGATAATTTGAAATAATGACCTCCGACCCATTGCGTAACGCCGTGCCTTCCTGTTGACAAAATTGTCGTGGCACGATCCATGCCGAATGAAATTTATCGCGAGATTTAATATAAATTGCTCGCGTTGTGACAGTCGTGGTGCAAGATATAGAGCGTGCAACGGAAATTTGGTTAACACGGTGTTACGCGATTGGTCAGAGGTGCTTCTTTCAATTATCTATAAAATATGAACCTAATTTGAATTTTAAAATCATTCGGAGGCTGTATTTCCTAGATGTTTAATTGTGCATAATGGTCCTATAATTAGAAGAAGAATAATTAAAAATCACTTTTTTTCCTCTTCATCCTCCCTTTAAGGGCTAGGAGAGGTCCAATAAAATATCAAGCAACAATTAAAACTGAAAGTGACTGTCTTGTTTGTAAAAACTAGTTCAATAAAGCACACGAACATTCTTCAATTTGAAACTCGAATGAAGTCTCTTTATTTGAAAATTTTCGTCGAAATGTTTTTAAATATTTTTCAACATTTCACTGGTCATCATTAAAGATAATAAAAGTTATTCACAGTTTCTTTAAACGGGGTCGTTTTCTTTCCTTCACAATACAAGTTGGGAAAACCAAAATATTACCTCTCCGAGTCTAGAGGAGGACTACTTACAAACTTATTTACCCAGATATGGAAATGTTTCTTTTTTTATGAACAAATACTGAAGTTAAAATTTATGAAATATTAAAGCAGTATGCAAAGCATAGCAAATATACTGTAAATCAGACGACATTTTACATCCAATAAGCATATACTTGTACACATTAAAATCATCCGATCACGTTATCCAAAAACATGACTATTTTCTTTGAAGACCGCGTTGGATCAGCGCTAAGCACCGTGACGTCAAAATTCAATAACACTGCTAACAGAGCTGAGCTATGCTGAACGCGGCCCAGATTTCCACCATGATTATAAAATCTAAGCCTAATTATTCAAAAGTGTTTTTAACTTTCGGCTCACTCTGAACCGTTAATGTCTCTGCATTACAGAAACGAAAACCAAGCGTTTATTTTTTGGTTCTCTAGGCCTCTTGACCAATAAAAGTTCATTTGACCAATATAGTCGCGTTCTTCTTGAAATCACTTTAGAAAGGATTATGCTATAAACAGATGTAGTATAGCTTAAGTAATATATAAACATCGATTTCAAATAATAATATAAAAAATATTCTTGGGATATCACAATGAAACAGAGCTTTATAGCTACAAAACCACTAAAGGCATCGAGATTACGATAAATATTTTCATATATTAATTATACATTATGAGAAAACCAAATATTAAGGTTATGTAGGATTTCTTTCCACAAAACAAAGCGAACTGCTAACGCGTTGCACTAACGGACGGACACACACAAACTAAAACATAGACTGCTTTTTAACTCTTTCCGTTTTAATTTTGAGTTGAGAAACAAGATTATCTTAAATATTAAAATAAATATAATTAATGTTAAATATTTTCTTCGTTAGTTGTTCGCCTTACTTCGCGTTGATAAAGAACAATTAAACATTCTTGAGAGACTTGACTAATATTGGCGTTTGAAATGAAGCATACGCCGGTTGCTTCGCCTAACTCAAATAGGTAGTATATAAGGGTGTCGAACTACAGCTTAAAGCAAGAACAACCGCAATTGCGAAAACCAATCGTGGACAACCCACCCTAGGGAGGCTAGACGTTTCTCGCAACCCTAGCTGATCGCCGCGAATGTCTTAAACCCAACGATGACGATGGAGTAGAAGCCAGGTGTGCAGACTGGTGTCCATGTGGGATGGACAAAAACAAAGACCAGAAGATGGTGGTGTTAGAAGCCAGTGTGTACAGAGTGGTGTCCATGTGGGATGGACAATGACCAGAAGATGGTGGAGTTAGAAGCCAGTAAGTACAGACTGGTGTCTATGTGGGATAGACAAAACCAACGCCCAGAAGATGGTGGTGTTAGAAGCCAATGAATACAGACTGGTGTCCATGTGGGATGGACGAAGACCGAAAGATGGTGGTGATTAGAAGCCAGTAAGTACAGACTGGTGTCCGTGTGGGATAGACAAAGACCAGAAGATGGTGGTGTGAAAACTCAAGTAGAGGAGCCATTTCCGTGACTGTGAATGCAGTTCGGAAATGACGAACACGTTTGCTCCGATTTGGAAACTGCGAACGCGGTCACGTGGGTGTAACAACAGACACACACACCCAGACAGACAGACACACACGATCGTTACAGAACCTCTCCGTGACATAGTCACTCGGAGAGGTAAAAGTCTTAGAACACAAAATGCCGTAATATCCTAAAACCTCCATAAGTTAGTGTTTTTGCCATAGAAAATAAACGAAAGGAGTAGCAGACCAGCAGCGCAGAGAGGCCAACTTCAAGTTTTACCAATCGGGCTCATTTAAAACGTAACCTTAGGGTTAGCCAAGGACATTCAAAAATTTAAAACGTAACCTTTGGATTAGCTAATTACTTTCAAAAATTTAAAACGTAACCTTAGGATTAGCTAAGAACTTTTAAAAATTTCAAACATGATCTTAGGATTAGCTAAGTATTTTCAAAAATTTAAGACATAAACTTAGGATTAGCTAAGGACTTCCAAAAATTTAAAACGTAACCTTAGGATTAGCTTAGGACTTTCAAAAATTAAAATTAGAAATCCATCAAACAGTAACATGAGCAAATAGTTACTAAACAAACCAAATTTCAATTCTTTAATTTACCGCAGTTTAAAGAATAATTAAGGTTATAGTTACAAAATTTTAAAGCGCGCGCCCTTAGTCCCATGCCAGCGTTCGCCATGCAGAGTTGATGAGGTCTAGTGTGACATCACACAAGCGAGTTGTGGGAGAGAGAAAAAATTCCGAAGCGAGCGTGATCCCCCCTTGCCTAACACTAAACACGAAAGATCCCGTACAAGTGTATCAATTTTGCACGCCATCTATGATGAAAGCGCAAAATTAAAAAACCATGGCACGCCGACGTTTTTCAAGTTCAGAATAAGGCTCGGGTTCTAAAAGAAGTTGGGAAATGTATTTTATATGGGTTTGTAGAAGTGTAGAATAATTTTGAAACACATCCTAGAAATGAAGAATTTCGCATTTTTTGATAGTCCCGTATGAGTAAATATATTGTCCCTGAATTCCACCAGTCTTGCTTTCCAAAATACATAGACATCGGTAACACCTTCAATAGACCAAGTTGATGGATTTAGTTTTTCGGCATACGAAATTCTGAAATTAGTTACGGCTAGGGTTTTTTTCTGATTCTGTTGATTTTCTACGATTTACGGAAAGAGGAAAAATGTATGCCTAAACTAGAAATGGCACCTCTTAGTGTCGTGGTCACTGTATTTGGTCGTCTGTATACACTCTAAGAAATGGAAGTGTTAAAAAGGTGTTAAAACGGTGTAAACACCGTAAAAACACCCAAAAGAGTGTTTTTTTTACCTTGAGTTTTTAGAGGCCAATTTAAAGTGTAAATTCGGTGTAAAATAACACTATTAAAACACCGTTCGAAAATAAACATGAAAAATTATAATAGTGCGGGTTTCTTAAATAAGGTCTTTCATTTATTTTTCATTAATGTTTTAATATTAAAGTCAATACAAACAGTAAAAATGATTGAAAAACATAATTGTTAAACCTTTTTTAAAGATGATATTCACAAAGAAATTGGTAATCTGGCGGTGTTGTACCTTCATAAAACTATGCTAAACGTGTAAGGCGACACTCTTACAGGTGTTAAGCGATACTCTTAAAAAACGAGACTAGGTTAGATACTGGCCTCACAGTAGGGCCAGCTTGAGAAGCCAAAGTGGGGCACTTGCTTTTGTGACATGTTTTATCATTATTTTGAGAAAAATTAGAGTACTAAATGGATTTTTTTTGTAAAATCTGTAGTGCAAATTAGATTAAACGCGTTTCTGGTGCTCGAAAAACTCTTAGTGGAAAGAGATTATTAAATTTAACAAGAACGTCTATATCTACTGCTTGAATATTATAGCCTCCAAAACTAATTTAATACCCTACATGCATTAGTACAAATTAAAAACTTTCTGCCTTTTTCAGAAGTTTATAAACCCGTAAAAATGACTTTATATGCAACAACCCTCGCTTAAAGAGGTATAGTTCTGCATGTGAAAACTTTCCTCCCTATAGGTGATGAAGTACTCTCAAGATGGAACCCTGCCATGAATATAGCACTAATTGCTAATTATACTGCGGAATGGCGGAAAATCAAAATTTGAGTTATGCCTCATGAGTGGTCAAAATGTAGCTACTATAGTATTTTTTACGTCATCGGTTTTGCTCTTAAGTACTAGAATTTCTTCTACTATGCTACCAAATAATCTCCCACTCTTAAACGTGTTACGCGACACTCTTAAAGGTGTGAAGCGACACTCTGAAAGGTGCTATGCCGCACCCTTTAAGGAGTTGCACAACACTAATATGAGAGTAAAAACTAACTTTTAGTTCGATATAAGAGTTAAAAAGGTGTTAAACTGCACCTCTGTTGCACAATTTTATACTTATCTTTTCCAACAATTGCTCAAATAAGCGTTATTAAACCCTTTCAGGGGTGTAAATGAACACCTGTAACGGTGTCAAATTTGGACCCATATAAACTACTTTTAAAGGTGTTAAAGCACACCCCATTTTCTTAGAGTGAAAGTGTGATTAAATCCCTTCAGGGGTGTAAATGTACACCTGTAACGGTGTCAAATTTGGACCCATATAAAGTACTTATAAAGGTGTTAAATCACACTCCAATTTCTTAGAGTGTACCAGGTTTATAACTTTGAAAACAATGCTACCAATCGAACATTTAAATCACAAAAATGTAGAGTAATGAGAGTAATAAGAGAAAGTTAAACCATAGGTAAAAGCGAAGATGTCCATTTCCGCACAATTTTCGAGAATCACACTTTTTATGGCCCATTTCCGCACAGTTTTTAGATTGAAGTTTTAGTTCACCATTTTTTACCATAACCCATTTCCGCACAGTTTGCAAATGAAACATTTTTATTTTCTTGTTGATTAGGTTAGTTTCTGTTCGTTTAGGGGTAGGTTAGGCTAGGTTATGCTACAATAAAGCGGCATGCTATTAAACTTGTGATTTGACCATTGCAATATTACTATCGATATAGTTTAGGGTTAGGTTTGGTTAGGTTATGCAACAAAAGAGGCATGCTATTAAACTTGTGATTTTACCATAGCAATATCACTATCGATATAGAAAAGTGTATTGGTAGACGTAAGCATTAAACCAATTGTGTTTTTGTTAAAAATAGAAGTAAAAGGAGCATTTTGTAATTCCCTTTGTAAAATCTGCATTAAAAATAAATATATCGTTAAATAGCATCAAAAATTTTATAATCATAAAACCTCGCATTTCGGCTATTTTCGGTCCAATAGGCCAGCAGCATAAGTTTAAGGTTTGTAAAATGTAATAAACAAGAAAATACAAAAAATTGCTAACTGTGCGGAAATAGGTTTGGAAAAATTGTGCGGAAATGGGCTATTGGTTTTTAAGGCGTGAAAAATAAAACTGTGACATTACCTGATGGCATTTGCTCTCTTCTGTTTAATATATTACATGGATTACAGCCAATTTCTTGGGATTATGGACAGGTAATGGGGCCAATTCGAAGCATAGGCACAATACTGATTTTATATTTTGTCAAAATCTCTTTGATATAAATCATAGTGATATGGTTTCTTTTGGAGTTACGTTAACATACATTAAGATATTAACACTACGTAATCATACTTTTTCGCTGGTTTTGAATACATTTAAAGCATTAAAAGTCCGTTTTAATTCCGCTAAAATCAAGAAGGTCCTAAGTGGCTGTGCTTGACTCGGTGCCGAACGCGTACTAGATTTGAAGAGAGAAGATATAAAATTAAAAATAATGCGCTTGAACCCACCGCTACGCATATGTGCAACTAATTTAGCCATTGCATTTCCCTTGACATTAGAGACACTAATCACTTCCTGGTTAATAGTGGCATACATTTTTGAATCATAGGGTTCTGATTACGTTCTTCTTCTTTTAAAAGAAACTTCCATCTTGTCTTCTTCTAGAAAACCTGTTCGTTAATTTTTAGGGATTTGCTAAACCGGTAGTAAACAATGAAAAATTATTTTTTTCTTTTGTTATAGAGTTACATGTTGACGGGTTTTTTATTTCTCATTTTTGCATTACAATTGTGCGTGCTAACCATTGTCGCCCAGCACGAACACTCCGTTCACCGGACCGACCACTTCATTCTCTTGATGCTTCTGAAATGTCCGGAAGTTCTGGGAGTGTTTTCACAAAAATGTAAGCTAAAATATTTTATTTCTATTGGTTTTTACTTTTGCACGCCATCAATAGATGGCGTTCAAAAGTTATATTTTTATAAACGGAAGACTTAAAGCCCGTCGAGCACGCTCGGGTGTCAATAGAAATACACGGGCCCACGAGAGGGAAACGATGAAAAATTCCCCAGTGTAATACCGGCGGTGTTGCGCTGAAGTTTTGGTGTGACCAAGAATCTGATGCGCATGCGCGAGCTTTATAAAAATATATCTCTTGAAAATGTTTTAAACAACTAGGGTCGTGGTATGGTGGTTAGAACCGTTGCCTTTTGCGCGGTAGAACCATGGGTCGCAGTTCGAATCCACACGAGGAAATATATTTTTTTTTTAAGTTTTATTTTAATTCCTTAATTGAGACGAAATTCATCTTAAAGTAACGGGGAAAAAGTTTTAAAGTTTTAACAAAAGTAAATTTATTATTTATACAGGCCTAAGCGCGCTATCTCAGGGAAGGCAGTCAAGGTGTATTTGGGCACCACGCATAGATGTCGCTTTTCAAAACCTCAAATCTCAAAAATCCCCGCGAGTTTTTAAAACCAGCAAAACTTTGAGATTGAGGAATTAGCTTAGATGATTGAATATCACGAATTATTAGAATCTTATTGAATTCTTTGCACTTCTAAATGGGAATAAAATAAGAGTCATATTTTAAAAATATAAATAAAATAGCGTCGTATATTAAAAATATAAATAAATTAGCATCTTAATTTAAAAATAGCAATAAAATAGTGTCACATTTCAAAAATATAAATAAAATAGTTTCACATTTTAAAAATATAAATAAAATAGTGCCACATTTTAACAATATAAATAAAATTGTGCAGCAACATTTAAAAAACATAAATAAAATAGTGCCACATTTTAAAAATATAAATAAAATATTGCCACATTCTAAAAATAGGAATAAAATGGAGTCATATTTTAAAAATAGGAATAAAATGGAGTCATACTTTAATAATAGGAATAAAATAGAGTCATACTTTAAAAATAGGAATAAAATAGAGTCATATTTTAAAAATAGGAATAAAATAGAGTCATATTTTTAAAATGGGAATAAAATAGAGTCATATTTTAAAAATAGGAATAAAATTGTTCACATTTTAAAAATAGGAATAAAATTGTTCATATTTTAAAAATAGGAATAAAATGGAGTCATACTTTAAAAATAGGAATAAAATAGAGCCATACTTTAAAAATAGGAATAAAGTAGAGTCATATTTCAAAAATAGGAATAAAATAGAGTCATATTTTAAAAATAGGAATAAAATAGAGTGATATTTTAAAAATAGGAATAAAATTGTTCACATTTTAAAAATAGGAATAAAATTGTTCACATTTTAAAAATAGGAATATTATTGTTTTAATGTGGCACTGTATTATTACTAGTTTTAAAATGTTTCAAAATAATCTGAATCAGTTTTGTTTGACTTAAGTAAAAAATTAATGTTCTGTTTTAACATTCCTGTTTTTAAAATGAGATAAAAACACTTAGGCATTCGGCGAATAGACCTAAAAATAAAATAAACAAGCTGGCCATATATATACGCCCGTTAAGGGGCAAATTGGAAATGAAGCAAGCGCCATCTAGTGAACAGAAATACAAACTCAAAGGTGACATTTTTTCATTGGCTGAAAACATTCTGACACTAAAATTCTGCCTCTGCGCATTTCTAGGCGAACCAATAAGATCACCCCTCATTCGTGAAAGCCCGGTTTAGAAACTCGTATGGCCGTTGTAAATTTTGAATGAATTTATTTTTAGGTGTATTAAAAGGTACCGAAAAATTCATCGGGGGAGCGCGCTCAGGCCTGTATTAATAATGTTGGCGAGGCTTGAATACTGGGCGCGTGGTATATCGGTTAGAGATATTGAGTTTTGCACGGCAGAACCATGGGTCGCAAGTTCGATTCCACACGAAATAATTTTTTTTTTACGTTTTATTTTAATTAAAGATGTTTCGGGACGAAATTCATCTTAAGATAATAAGGAAAAAGTTTGAAAATTATAACTTAAGTAAATTTATTGAATGATTGCGCTGTTAAAGAATTCGCAACGAGGGGCTACTCACTCACTTCTATTATTGTGTTTCACTATTAGAATAATAATAGAAGTAAATAAATTGACGTTAGAATTACGGGTAATCATTTTAGCATAGTTACGGCTATTCACGTAAATTTTCTATACGCCTTTTAAGTTCGGTACGCTGTGGCTACTATTATGAGTCCATCCCTAGGCCATTTTTTTATAGTAATAATAGTAATTCGACAGTTGCCGTGCAAAAGTATTCTGTGCCCAGCCGGGCACATCTTGTTCCCTATGTGCGTCAACTTATTTAGTTGCATTTTGACGTACGTAAGAAACTCTGTATTTCCTTTACTCAAGGCTTCACGCAGGAGCACTGGATCGGTTATAGCATAAGGAAATAATATTTAGCTCCCTTTAAGTATGAAACTCTCCATTTAAGCCATGTTAACAGCATTCTCTTCCATTGAAATTTGTGTGTTTCTAATGCCACCTATTAAGAATTTTTAGCGTAAAAAAGATTAAACAAATTGTGTATTGTATTTAAATCGTTTTAAGGTCTTGAAGTTATTATTGTGAAACTAACTGATTAAGTGCAAGTGTATGTCAAAATTATCATAATAAATTAATAGATGGCGCGAGGTTTGGACGACCGAGGTTAGCCCGTACACTGGTACAAGGTAAGGAGTGTCTTGAGTCTATAAGGGCGCGGCCATATTTCCCCTGTCCATCGTGCTTTTCGCGGACACCTTACGTGGCGGCGGCGGTTTCAGCCCCCCTTCTTATACTCGTAGTACCAAAACGTCTCCCACGGGGCGTAAAAGTATAAGCGCGCGAAATTTGGAAGCGAATGCTGTAGTATGAAAATGCACTACGTTTCATACTTATAGGGAGCTATATATTATTTTCTTAGCGAATAGCACGCTGACATGCAGAGAATGGTCTTCATTCAGCCTTCTTAAGAAGTGAGCAACGCCAAGTATTCCCAGCTAGTAGACCATTTTAAACATCACTCTTGAAACCAATTTGAAATTATCGCGAAAAATAAATACAAATGCTCTCAATTTTCACCTTAGTTTAGAAGTATATTGTTTTTATTTTCCCTCAAACGGAAAGAGGAACTACCACGGATCAAAAGTATCCTATATGTTAAATCAGGAGTTTGTCATATAGAAGTTTCAGAGCTTTATACTGTGACCGGCGTTGACGATGAAAATTTTCCGAAAGCACTCAGATTTTCTGTACTTTTAAAGAGGACATTTCAGCTCTGTCATCTGGCGTCTCTCCAGGCGAACGACTTTAGCTAGTGCCGCCTCTAGCGGACTTTTTAATAAAGCGGAAGCACGTCATTTCGGTAACAAGTCGAGTCAGGCTGGAAAACAGTATTTTTGAAAAACGCATCCCTTTTAAATTGTCCCGTAGCTCGAGAAAGGCGAATTATCTGATGTGGTGTTTTAGATGGTTAGTTTACTTTTTAAATGCAATAGTTTATAATTGTGATTAATATTGAAAATATATGTACAACCATTTTAATTATAAGTTAAATTAAAACGTTGAAACCTAACACTAGTTAACTATTGGGTAAAAATCTAAACATCTTCGCATGCCAGCCGGGACAGCCCTCGCTATCAACTGAAGCAGAAGATATAGTCAAAGTTCACGTATTAAATGGCGCTGCGGTAAAACTATCGATTCATATCTGGGGCGTCAACTACATTATCTTAACACTTTTTCTTTACTTTTTATTTCGGCTGATATAAAAAGTAAAGAAAATGTGTTAAGATAATGAATTTGATGCCCCTGATAAGAATCGACAGTTTTTACCTCTGACACTTGAAATTAATTGTCATGACGTAATACCGCGTTTATAGTTGATGCTGTCATGACATGTGATATTAATTGTCATGATGTAATGTTACCGCTTTAATAAATGGTGGTGTTATATGAATCGGTTAGAAGCGGAGACAAGAACAGTGAGAGGCGACCCAAAATCAGCGATGTAGTATATATTTTATAATATATTACAATTGTCAAAAGTATATAGATATAAAAACAAAAAGTACACTACTTTGAAGCTTGTTCGTTCCTTGTAATATGAGAAACCCTCCTTTATCCTAGTATAGTTCGCATGATTAGTATTACCTTCCCGAACTTGGCACAGGGAACAAGCCGAGAATAGGCTCATAAAGTAGCAGATGCTGGCTCTAGTGCCAAAACTAACTTTTGATTCGCCAGCATCATGTACTACTTTCTATAAACCTATGTCATGTACCGTTAAAGACAGGGAATTGTTAATGAAGTGTACTTTTTGTTTTTAGATCTATATACTTTTGCAATTACTACTATTATTGTAGTATGGATTACGGGTTATCATTTTATCTCTGTTTAGGGTAGGGCATCTATAGTCTAGTCACACAGATTTTCTGTACC
The DNA here is from genome assembly GCF_054372755.1 of Phalangium opilio. Classification (NCBI taxonomy): domain Eukaryota; kingdom Metazoa; phylum Arthropoda; class Arachnida; order Opiliones; family Phalangiidae; genus Phalangium; species Phalangium opilio. The sequence goes on along the minus strand of NW_028324200.1, from coordinate 1,852,099 downwards.
TCTATCGGGGATATTAGATGTTTTAATAGGGCTGAGCAGCTCGAGCCTGTTCACGTACATTCCGACGATCCTGTGGCAGAGCATTTTAAGTTTAAAATGCGTGCCGTCTTGTTTTTAAAGGACAAATTGAAGTTGTATTCCCCCCTTATTTTTTGCGCCCGACCGGACCTGGGGCTCCTATTTCTCGTGGTTCAATAATACATTCAGTTTGTGGAAAGCAGTACGACAGTACGTGAAAAGGCTTGACCTGGTCATCTCTCGTAAAACGTCAAATATCCCTGCTAGTCTCTGACTGTATCTATTCATCCTCCTTGCTATCTCACTGGCTCTCAAAAAAATTACGACGCCCCTTTCAGCAAGTGGAATTTTTTTTGGGCCAACAAAAATAAGTGCCCTGTTAGCAGCGATTGAAAAATTCAACGCCAACGCCGAGCCGATAGAGGCCTCTGATGTGAACTTCGTTGGGGGCTATAAACGTCTGGTGTATTATAATAAATGAATCAGACAATTAGTGTACAAAATATCGGTCTAACTCTCGTCAGTTTTCGCTTACAATTAATGTATCTTCTCATTTTTAATAGGTAATATATTTTTGCTTGAAACGAGTAATTCTTCATCCCCGTCCAACCCGTTAAAACATTTCCTACATATTGAAGCCAATTTCCATGCTAATGTGTCCTTATCTAGTAATGACCCACCACAGTGACCGCGCTGCTGTGAATGGTTTTAACATCGATCCCCTCTACCCCAGTAGCACTGCCGACGTAGGGCCTACATGGTCGGCTTTGTGTGTTACCGACGAGTTGGTAAAAAGTCACTAATAAGTCGGGAGAGTAATGGTTTGAAAGTCGAAATGTCCGCCTGGAGGGACGATGGCCCGCCGGTTTTCCTACTGTTTTGAGGCTACTATAAAACAACTGTTGGCCGACTATATGTCGGCGTCATTATGTCTACCTAAAGCCGCGCTCAATCCGACGATTTCGCGGCTTTTTAGTATAGGAACGGTAAATCGTCGGTAAAGGGCTGGTAGAGTAAGGGTTTGAGAGTCGAAATGTCCGGCCGGCGGGACGACGGCCCGCCGGTTTTCAGACTGTTATGAGGCGACTATAAAACGACTGTTGGCCGACTACAGGTCGGCGTCATTATGCCTACCTAAAGCCGCGATCAATCCGACGATTTCCCGGCTTTTTTGTATAGGAACGGTAAATTGTCGGTAAAGGGCTGGTAGAGTAAGGGTTTGAGAATCGAAATGTCCGCCCGGTGGGACTACGGCCCACTGGTTTACCGACTGTTACGACACGAATGAAATAAGACCCTCATCCAACACGTTTGAGAGTCGACTTAACCGCCTGTCAGCAAGAGGTCCGACGCATTTGCGACGATCAAACCTTAACTCGAGGCCCTACGGTTTTGCAACGATCAAGCCTTAACTCGAGGCTTCATTCGCTTATAGTAAAGGATACTGATACCTAGTATTGAAATTTCTTTAATACATTTTCAATGAACAACACTTAAGAATTTGTACTTTTTATATTTCAAGTAACATGCAGGTCAATTATAACAATTTCAAATATTAAACAATGTATTCTATAGGACACGACTAGTCGAATGAAAATATTAGCTGCCTAGCTAATTGGTTTTAACAAAAATTAAAATTTTTCAGGGCGAGTATAATATTTACATCAATTAAAGCATTTATTAATATTCATTGTTAATATCTTCGATTTGGCCAATTACTATCTCTTAAATTACAAAAATCTTAATGAAAAATATACACTTACAGATTTTTTAAGGAAAAAGAAAACCATGCAATTCTAAAGGGTATTACTTGACACATTTTTCTCTTAAAATGTTTGAAACCGCATAAAAATTCTCTAACTAAAACAAATTGAGATCTATTTTGGAATTTAGTATTATTTTCACAACCAAAAATCTTTCAAATACTTAATATATATGATTTTTGAACTCCAAAGGCCCAAAACACTTGCTTCTTTTATAATCAAACAAAGAAACTGAAGGTATACATAAACGTTTAAGTTTTGGTTTCATTTTCTATGGGTGTGGTTCCCAGCAGCAAAAGCAAAGGCTTATGCATAAAACTGGCTCTAAGATAAATTGATAATTCAATAACAAAATTCAAACCTTACGTGACAAACGAAGACGTTTCTAGTTTATATAGTGTGACAAAGAACCTTAGTGATGAAATTAAAAGTTAGCAAGCCTAGAACTAATCATTTTCGACCACAAAAATCTCGTTTAAACCTTCTAACGACCCAGCCGCGTCAGAGATACTGGAAAGGCTGACTTGCTTTCGCACTAGCAGCGCCCTCTTCGATGATGACGTGCATGGCGTTACCTTAGTTACGCCAATAGAAGAGAGGCGTGTCACCTGACCCAAGAAATTACAGGTTGGAAAATTCAAACTAGAAAATCAGATGTGTTTTCTTGCTTTGCAGTTTTTTTGTAACGTTATGTTTCTAGTGTTGCTAAAAATATAGGATTATCAACTTCTGCTTGTGGGTCGAAATATAGTATAAGTTAAATATATAACAAAAAAAATTTGGTGGCATATGCGGAATAGTAAAAGTCCAAAAAACCGTCCCACGGAAAAAGAAGGCCTATACAACAACTTCGTTTTTCATTTTACTCTTTTAAAACGTGACCATACCGACTAGCGGGAAGGAGTTGGTAATCAATTGGCTAAAATGGGTTACATGTTTAGGACCGTAGGCAAGCCTACTTCAAACCACCACAGTTCCAACTGTCGGATAAATGTCGGTTACTAAACGGCCTAAGAATAACTTTGCTTTTAATTTTACTCTTCTTAAACGTCACAATAACGACTAGCGCGAGGGAGTTGGTAATCAATTGGCAAAAAATGTGTTGGAATTTTCTAGACAGTAGGCAAGCCTACTTTAATTCATCTCAGTTCCAACTGTCGGATAAATGTCGGTTACTAAACGGCCTAAGCATAACTTTGCTTTTAATTTTACTCTTCTTAAACGTCACAATACCGACTAGCGCGAGAGAGTCGGTAATCAATTGGCAAAAAATAAGTTGGAATTTTCTAGACGGTAGGCAAGCCTACTTTAAACCATCTCTGTTCCAACTGTCAGATAGATGTCGGCATTGCCAACTAAAAGAAGTAGTCGGCTTCATGAGTCGGAAAAGTGTCGGAATAAGCATGGTACAGCTGACTGGACCGTAAACCGACTATTCGACCTTTAACCGACTGTTATGCGGAAGGCTTGTGCTACTGGGGTATTGTTAAAACTGTTTGTATCAACAGTGACCAGTCTAACACTCTAAATTGTCCTCCCCTGAAATTGTGAAAAGTTTAATGTGTATTTAAACCGCTCTTATCATTAGGATCTTCTCTATTTTAATTTAGATGTCCCTGAAATCAAGACTACAAAGTTCGCAACATCGGTTCGGATCATGCAACTGTATATTTGTGTGTCTTGCTCCTTATTGGCAGTTGTATTTGTCTGTGGTGTTAAAACCAACTTCTTACCCGTGAATAAGTATTTGATCCACGGATTTTCGGACCTGGAATCCTACCCGAATTCAAAACTTTTGCTGTGGGTGAGCGATGGCTTGGGATCAGCTTGTGAATCTGAACGGAATGGTAAGGTAAAGTCCAAATGCTACCTTTCTCTTTTGACACCATTATAGTACGTACGTTTGTGTCAGTAAAAAAACCCACTAAATATCCCCATGCTAAGTCCCAATAACAGTCGGAATAAAGTCTCAGCAGTCGGGCTAGAGACTTTTTATTTTATTAGAGGCCGAAGCACCTTGTCGGCCGACAGCGTTTTTCAGTGTATTTATACAAATTTATTTTGGGCTATAATTACATGCGGTCGACCAACACTACTTTTGTTGGTAATACTTTTGAGGATTTGAAAGCTAATGCTGTAGAATGAAAATGTACGTTTCATACTTATAGGGAGCTATATATTATTTTCTTATTATAAAACCTTTTGCTTTCTGTTGAAATTTATATCGTGAATCGGTTGCCGAAACAAGAACTCGCAATTGTGCATATTAAAATAGTTAATTTATTAGTTAAATTCTATATTTCCCTGGGTTAAACTTATTATTTAGTATATTACATAGAATAGAATCATGTTTAGTTAATTTAACACCTTAACTAACTTAACTAACTAATTTAACTTAACTCCTTGAGACCTGTATACCAACTAACTCATTTAGCCAAAAAATTGCTTATCAGAAAGCTTATCACTACATCGCAAAAAGAGGGGGAACATAAAAAACCTTATCAGTTTATGTCCTTTAGTGACGTCACTCTTTAAATATCTAATAAAAAAACTGACCTATTTCAACACACTCCCCTCTTTTTCTTAGATATTTAAGTTATACAATGAGAATGTGAATTAATAACTTAATTTCATATAATGACATAATTCTTTGAATTTTCTGGTTGGTATTACTTTTGTAAACATATCCGCTATATTTGAATTTGTTGGTACGAATTCAAGACTAATTAAGTTATTATCTATACAATCTCGAATATAATGTTATTTTAAATTGATGTGCTTCGTACGGTTATTTTCTATATTATTTTTAGCTAACGCTATCGAGGATTGATTATCACAATATATTACAGGGGGTTCAAGACAAGTTTCTAATTTAAATGTTTCTAATAGTTCCTTCACAACACTTGATAACCAAACCACTTCTCTTGCTGTTGTCGCCAGGGCAATATATTCTGCCTCTGTACTTGATTGTGCCACACAGTCTTGTTTGACAGTGCGCCATAGTACAGGGTTGTCACCAATGTTAACTAGTAGACCCGTGGTTGACTTCCCATCGTCCAGATCCATTCCGTAAAATGCATCTGTGAAGGCTTCTAACGTTATGTAACTGACACTTTGATAATCTAATCCATAGTCCCGTGTATCCAACACATATTTCAGGATCCGTTTCAGATTTTCCCAATGGAGATGAAAAACGCGCTAAACTAATGACCGCATAAATAATGTCCGGTCTGGTTCGCTGTGCGAGGTATAATAAAATCCCAATTAATTGCCTGTACGGTACGTTGATTGGTTGGTTTTCAGGTGGACAGTCTCTTTTTGTGAACGCAGTTCCTATTGGTAAAGGCATTTCATATGTTCGGTTAAGGTTTAAGCTCCAGGTCTCCTTCAGTTTGTCCAAACCCGATTGATGTATAAAAGCTTCGCCCCTTTTCGGGAAAGTAAACTCAATTCCAAGGAATTAATGTAATTGTCCAAGATCAGTGAATTCAAAAACTGAGTCAATTTTTGTGATTATTTCCTTCATAATCTTGTCATCCTTGGTCATTAATAGAGTATCGTCGACGTATACTAGTAGTATGCCTGTCATTCCATAATTATATATACAGTTACATCCTGCCAATGTACCGAAACCAAGTTCTTTTAATACTTGTTTCAATTCGCCGAACCATTGTCGTCCGCTCTGCTTTATATTTATAACCATATAGTGCCATTTTTAACTTCCAAACGTAATCTTTCTTTCTTGTATCTTCAAAACCTTTTGGTTGTTTGACGTAAATATCTTCTTTTAGGCTTCCGTATAAATAAGCGCTTTTGATATCTAGTTGTTTATGACACCAGCCAAGACATACTATGAACATTAATAATACAGGTCCTTACTAAACTAAAATTTATAACTGGTGCGTATGTTTCTTGATAGTCGGATCCATATTGCTGATTAAATCCTTGTGCTACAAGTCTTGCTTTGTGCCGTACTATGTCTCCTTTTGCGTTTGTTTTAATGGCATAAACCCATTTTGTTCCGATAATTCGTTTATTTTCTGGTTTCTTTACTAGTGTGTATACTTTTTATGGTCTTTAGCTCCATCTTCATGGCGTCTCTCCATCTTTCCGCGTCTTTACTATTGATTGCTTCCTCATAAGAAGTGCGTAACGTCATGCAATGTAAAGCAATATGTCCCAACTGTGCTTTCGTTATTAACTCTTGTTTATTTAGTGGAGTAAAGGAAAAGTTCGATAAGTCATGATTAATTCCTCGTTGGTTTAAACATGCCTTTACTTCATTCAACGATTTTAAGGTTTTGTCTTCATCGGTATGATAAAATACATCCACTGTCCCTTTGGTCCTCCATGACTGTCTTATTCTTTCTTCTCTTGTCCAGCCTCGGGGTAATTTGGGTACTTTTGTTTTCGGACATGTGACATGTTTGTTCATTACTTCGCCTAGCTTCGTCGTATTTCTTGGAGATCGTAGCTTTCTATTTGAAATAGCATATTCTTCTTTATTTCTACGTTCATGTTGGTTCATTTCTTCGCCTAGCTTCGTCGTATTTCTTGCTGATCGTGGCTTTCTATCTGACATTTCTTGTGGTTTCTGAGTCTTGATTTATTCTTTCTTGTAAAAGTGACATATTCTTCAACTTTCCCTTCATCTTGTTCTGCATCTTCCCATGATTCTTCTATATTTTCCTCTTCCGATGACTCTACTTCTAGTTTCTCTTCACTTGTCTCTTCCATGTCTTCATCCTCCGATGATTCTTGTCCTGATTGATCTTCATTATTGTCTTCTACTTCTTCTTCTTCTTCCTCTTCCTCTTCCTCTTCCGGGACACTTGCCAATCTCTTCTTCCTGATCGTTTCTTTATCTTGAGGCTATAGGTCATGAGAGACATATTCTTCTTCTTCACCTTCATCTTCGAGTTCATCCACACCCAGTTTGCTTTCGTCAAATGTTACATGTTTTGTTTCTATGACCTTCCCGTCTGTAGGATTCCAAATCCTATAACCTTTAGTTTTAATGGCATATCCCACCATAATACCCTTTTTAGATCGATTCTTTATTTTGTGTCGATGTGGTTTAGGTATAAAAGTGAATTCTAAACATCCGTATCGTCTAAAATGTCTAATTGAAGGTTTCTTCCCGGCCCATTTTTCCATCGGAGCCATATGTGGGAGTTTGGCGTGTGGTAATCGGTTTGACATGTATGTAAAAGCTTGAACTGCTTCTCCCCATCGTTTCTGTGGTAACTTTGCGTCTTCTAGGAGCGTCCTGACTCCTTCTAATAGCGTGCGATTCCACCGCTCTGCGATACCATTCATTTCAGGTGTATATACATTTGACCTTTGAATCCGGATTCCTAGTTCCTTACAGTGTTCCTAAAATTGTCGTGAACAATATTCCAATCCGTTGTCTGTTCTCAGAGTTTTTATTTTATTTCCCGTTTGACGTTCCACAAATGATCTATATTCTCTAAATTTATCGTATGCCTCATCCTTTGTGCGCATGGTATACACCGTCACTCTTCTGAGAAATCGTCTGTAAATGTGATTATGTATCTAGCTCCATTCAACGAGGGGCTTGGTGCAAGACCCCATACATCGCTATGTATGATTTCTAGTAATTCATGAGATGTTATTTCTGGTATTGCCTTTGATTGACCTTTTGTCGCTTTAGATAACCGACATGGTACGCATACACCCAATTCCCCTTGTAGCTTGGGTATTCCCTCAACCATTTTGTATGCCTCTAATTCTTTCATTCTTTGTTGACTCGGGTGTCCTAATCGTTGGTGCCAGAGTATAATATCATTTGGTGTGCTTAAATGTGCTTCTTGTACTTCATTATTTTTTGTTAATGCCCCATTCTGTATCTGTTCATCCAGATGGACTTTTGCCTCAGTTATGTACAAGTTTTCCTCGGTGAGGTGTGCGCCCATAAAGAAGTTCATTTTGGTATCGTACACCCTTATTACTCCATGCTGTACAACCGTCTTATACCCTTGGTTATCAAATTTGCGTACAGATATCAAATTTCTATTGTATCCCGGAACGTATATGACATCTCGTAACCAAATAATTTCTTCTCCATTTCTTATTGTTATGGCTACATCACCAATTCCAACAGCCTTCGTACCACCTTCAGCTATTTCCACGGAAGATTCCATATCTCTATAGTTAGTAAACCACTCTTTGGTGTGACAGAAATGGTGCGATGCTCCCGTATCAAAAATCCATGCTGTAGTATCCTTCACCGATGCTAAAGCTGACGCAAAAAATGCTCTACACCCATCGTTCCTAGCTCTCCCTTGTCTCTGGTTCTGATCATTTTGATTAGTTTTACTATAACAGTCTCTTGCATAATGCCCAATTCTTCCGCATTTAAAACAACGATAATCTCATGATTTGTCTTGCGACCGATGCCTGGATTGGCTTCTATTATGGTTGTAGGTCCTAGCATTATTATTATTATATCGTCCTCGCTTGTCGATTTTTGCCGCAGTAAACCCTATTTGACTATCGCCATGTACTTCCCTACGTTGCCTATCATGTTCGGATATTAGTAGTTCCTTAACATTTTCAGGTGTAAATTTCTTATCATCCCAGTGATACGCTAATGCAGATATTTGACTATATTGTGGCGGTAACTTGTGAAGCATTTGGAAGGCTATCTCTTTTATCGAAATAGTTAAGCCTGCATCTTCTAATTCTTCCGCTAGACTGACTATGGTCGCTAGATACGCCGCCATGGAATCCGTTCCATTATACCTACAACTTATAAATTCCGATCTCAAATCAGCCATTCTTGCCTTAGATTTGGGTTCATAAATTTTCTGTAATGTTTCCCACGCCGCCTTTGCCGTTTTACATTGAGCTATTAATTTCTTGTTCTTATTATCAAGCGCAAGCGATACCTTTGATAATGCCTTACGGGATTTTCTTTTATAAGTTGCTATGTCTTCCGGATCTGCCGTAGCAGCCGGTTCAATTAAAGTGCCATCCACTACATCCCATAAGTCAAAATCCAAGAGTGCCACCATACGCATGTCAAATTTCCATAAATCATAATTTGAATCATTGAGTTTCTTAAATGAGAATGTCCCACTCTGTTCGTCGTGGTCAGACATATTAATTATTCCTTAATGTGTATGATTCTTCTTATAATTACGCCTTGGTCTATCTTGACTTTATTGTTATAAGCCTTGGTCTATTCTTCTTCATACATTGCATCAACGTTTTGTCTCACTCACCAATTTCCCAGTTCAATAGTCCTTTGTACCTTGTTGTCTGTTTCAAAGACTCCACTTGTCTATTCTTGTTGGCAACCACGCTCTGCTACCATGTTGAAATTTATATCGTGAATCGGTTGCCGAAACAAGAACTCGCAATTGTGCATATTAAAATAGTTAATTTATTAGTTAAATTCTATATTTCCTTGGGTTAAACTTATTATTTAGTATATTACATAGAATAGAATCATGTTTAGTTAATTTAACATCTTAACACCTTGAGACCTGTATACCAACTAACTCATTTAGCCAAAAATTGCTTATCAGAAAGCTTATCACTACATCGCAAAAAGAGGGAGAACATAAAAAACCTTATCAGTTTATGTCCTTTAGTGACGTCACTCTTTAAATATCTCATAAAAAACTGACCTATTTCAACGCTTTCATTTGGAATCGCTTAACAAATACAATTCCCATCGGTCAGCATGACAGTTAAGTGAAGGCCAAATTCCTGTTTTCGTTCAACGAAAAGTAGTCGACCGAGTGTTTGGCGTGTAGGACATTTCGACGTCATGCCCGGTAGCCACAAAACTAAATTTGTACCAGTCGCTTTAAAGTCTGGCAACCAACTGGTCGGCCCTACTCAGTTGTCCTACTGGGGTACCATGGCCATGAAATAGTTTTGCAGAATTTAATATACCTAGTATAAGCAAACTAGCGAGGCAATTTTTGACGATGACCGCGGATTAAAACGAAAAAATGTTGAACTCTGGTATTAACGAGTTAGGAACAAAGGGAAAATGGGTGAAAATTTCGCCTTCAAAATGTCAGGCGCCTACTTAGCCAAACATGAGCATCTTAAGCTACACTATTCTGATCTATACAATTTAAATCTGGGAAAATGGGTTTAGTGGCTTGCAGTGTGTTCTTGGTATCAGATTTCTGTTCGACAGCTTCTGCGAATCAGACTTCTGTTCGATAGCTCCAACGTTGTGTGATCGAATCTTCAGTGAAACAAAGTTAAAACCTATTAACACACACCTACGAGTAAAAGGGGAACGAATCGCTGCCGCCACCTAAGGAGTCCGCGAAAAGCACGATGGCCCGGGGAAATAAGGCCGCGCCCGTAGAGACACAAGACACTCCTTACCTCGTACCAGTGTTCGGGCTAGCCTCGGTCGTCAAAATCTCGGGCCATCTAATAATTTATTATGATAATTTTGACATGCACTAATCTATACCTATATAAATCGTAGTGCTGAATGACTGACAGACTGACTGATAATCAACGCTCAGCCCGAACGGCTGAAAATTTGCAATAACTTTACTCATAAGTAGTAGGCGCGTACGAAGAAAGATTTTTCCAATCTGCAGCCTTCTTAATCAATGGCGCGTTTCAACCGATTTCGCAAATATTTAGTACACTGGTTTCCTTTAACATATAGGCGGGCTGAATGGTCTTTTGGGTTCGATTTGTTGCCATTTTTTTAAATGGCGGCCAGAAATTAAAAAACCCTTATTTATGGAATAATGTCCGCATGAAAAGTAGTAAAAAAATGTCCCGACGGGCTGACGGACAACGCCGAGTGTCTTCGCTCCTAGGGTGCTACAAAATTATTAGTAATCAGCTTTATCTACCCATTCTTTATATCATTTAATGAAGTTCTTATTACACGCGAGGGGGTAACAGCTAGTCAGTTATAATTACCATAAAATTAACTTCTAGACCTTTAATTTTCAAAACAATGATTTCATATCTTTTAACGCCAAAAATTCTTAATAGGTGACATGAGAAACGTTTTACAAATTTCAATGAAAGAAAATGCTGTTTATATGGTTAATGGAGAGTTCCATAATTATAGGGAGCTATATATGATTTTCTTATGGTTTTATTGGTTTAATTTTTTTAGTGTTGCCGACTGTTGGCTATGTGAATCTTGTGGGCGACGCTTAAATGCCATTACAAAATCAATTGGGTCGGTCTTGATTTATACTTTATAGGTTTGCCTATTGACACTTTTTCCAAAATACTGCTTTCCGACTCAAATTACAGCTTGGGGCCAGCTCTGTCACTGAATTTATAATAAAATGTGATAGGACTTTTATAATGATAATATCCTTTCTAGTTTGTGCAAGGTCTTTTGAAGCGCATAGCCTAATGATCTGTTAAAGATAGCTACAACGCACTTGTAAGGATTCCGTCAATCGTGCTGAAATCCCATCCGTCGATGAGTACGAGTACATAGGCTCAACAATACTTCACGTTGCTTTAATATCCCCAATTGACTTTAAAGTTACTGTAAATCACAAGAACGCAATGATAGAATCAGAATTAATTGATTAGATAAAGGCTTTTGTAACTTTACACGAAATAAACTTGCTGTATGTATAGAAACATTTTATTCATTACTATTTTAAAATTATGAATAAAAGTAATAAATTTTATGTATTTCTGAGCGAGTAAACTTAATGTAGGGTAGCGTCGATTTTATATTTTTAATCAAAATATGGAATCCTATTATTCCTATACACAACCAAGAATATACAGTATATATTAATTTCAGGTCTGGTTAACCTCCGTGTTAGGAACAAGGGCAAAATTCATTTTGCACTACTCCGTGTGGTTTCCAATGTTCTAAGGTGATACAGCTCCCAACAAAGATCTAAGGCTATACAGTGGCTCGCATAAACTATACAGTTACGAAGAATGCCACATAAACTTGAGAAATCCCTGCCCACTTCAATACATACGAAATGCAGTGACCACGACACTAAAAGGTGCCATTTCTAGTTTAGGCATACATTTTTCCTCTTTCCGTAAATCGTAGAAAATCAACAGAATCAGAAAAAAACCCTAGCCGTAACTAATTTCAGAATTTCGTATGCCGAAAAACTAAATCCATCAACTTGCTGGTCTATTGAAGGTGTTACCGATGTCTATGTATTTTGGAAAGCAAGACTGGTGGAACTCAGGGACAATATATTTACTCATACGGGACTATCAAAAAATGCGAAATTCTTCATTTCTAGGATGAGTTTCAAAATTATTCTACACTTCTACAAACCCATATAAAATACGTTTCCCAACTTCTTTTAGAACCCGAGCCTTATTCTGAACTTGAAAAACGTCGGCGTGCCATGGTTTTTTAATTTTGCGCTTTCATCATAGATGGCGTGCAAAATTGATACACTTGTACGGGATCTTTCGTGTTTAGTGTTAGGCAAGGGGGGATCACGCTCGCTTCGGAATTTTTTCTCTCTCCCACAACTCGCTTGTGTGATGTCACACTAGACCTCATCAACTCTGCATGGCAAACGCTGGCATGGGACTAAGGGCGCGCGCTTTAAAATTTTGTAACTATAACCTTAATTATTCTTTAAACTGCGGTAAATTAAAGAATTGAAATTTGGTTTGTTTAGTAACTATTTGCTCATGTTACTTGAGGGAAATATTTTTTGAACCAAAGTTGATGGAAAATTGAGAAACAATTATTCGACTATATGTAGACTATATGTAATTAACATTCAAGGTTCGCCGTAAAAATAGTTGCCGGCCGTGTAGAGCATAGTTTTAATATTGGATCACTGGAGCCATCTTGTTGAACTATCATAGCGGTCACTTTTACCTGCCGCCTTTTCAACTTTTATATCCATGGAATCGCGTGCACTACCTTTGTACGTTCATCACACTGAATAACGAAATAGCTGGGTATCAGCGCATTACTCCGCTGGTTATCACATAACTACACGGAGTAAAAACTCGTTTTAGTTTGCCAACTTATGAATCAAGTTCAAACTAATTGATTTTATAACTGCATTTCAAAGTTGGGCAGACCTAAGATACTAAAGCCGGCTAATGAAACCTTTTACTTTCATATATGGAGACGGTTAACAAGTGCAATTCTCTTCGGCCAGCATGACAGTTAAGAGGACAATGGTCCATTTTTATTCATGATAAAAAAGTGGCCAACGGTTTGGCTAGTAGAACATTACGAGTCGGCACCGGACATGCACATGACCCAATATGTACCAGTAGTTGGCATGTTGGGCAGACTACCAACCAATTAATAAATCCGACCATCTAAGGGGGAGTGGCCTGTTGTTGTTGGCGGTGGTGGTGATGGTGGCGTCGTGAAAGAGAACTGTCTTAGACAGTACAAAATTTTTCGTTCGTCATTGAAGGGAGGAAATTGTTATGAGGTGATATTTTTCGTTCGTTTATTTTAAAAGGAAGGGAATTATAATAGTAAGTTTAAGCATTGGATTTATTTGTACTGGTAAAGTTAAGCATTGGATTTATTTGTACTGGTAAAGTTAAGCATTGAGAATTGTGTTTTACGTTTGCTCGATATATTTAAAGCGAGAGAGAGGATTATAGTATTGCCTTAATTTAAATGGATGGTTTAATACTCCCTTTATAATTCCTGTCACCCGTCAACAAAAAGGGTTTCACGCTTTCAGTCCCGCTCCCCTATTTCAAAATTGAAGAAAATCGAGGGAAATTTTTAATAAAGGAAAAAGCAAGTAAGTACCGCGTTTATATTTAGAACGGTCTTAAGGTGGTTTTTATTATTAGAAGTTACGTCTATTTTTCCACAAATCGAGAAGAATTTTAAAAGGGAGAGTAGGCTGAATGGTCGGTTTGTTGGACTATAATCCAAAAAATATCGCCAACAAAAGTAGTGTTTGGCGACCGCATATAATTATAACCAAAATAGATTTCTATAAATACACTGAAAAACGCTGTGGGCCGACAAGGTGCTTCGGCCTCTAATAAAATTTAAACATTTTCACTCTCTAGCCCGATTGCTGAGACTTTATTCCGACTATTATAGGGACTTTGAATACGGTTATTTAAAAGCTGCGTTGAAAACACATTTAAACTTGTTTACACGAGAAAACCTACTTCAGGAATAAAATGTTTCTTTATGAACTAAACCCATGACTTTTTAGCCCAACGAGATATGCAAATTTTCAAACGATATGGAAATGACTTTCTTGAAAGGCGAATTCTACGACAATCCTGAAGATTTCCAAAAATTTATTAAGAATATCGTCGACAAAAAAATGGTTTTAGTGGGTTACAGTTCACGTATTTTGTGGTTACTTGATAAAATAAAAGAGCTCTTCGCAGAAGAAAAGAACGTTTATGTTCGTTTTGGAGAACCTTCAAGCGACATAGCACTTGGAGTTTGTTTCGAACCTAACGCAGATTTTCGCTTGACAGAACAGTTCAATATAGTGTGAGTAAACATTTTCGAAAATATTCTGGTGGTCGCCCGTTTCCGCACAGTTTTATTTTTCACGCCTTAAAAACCAATAGCCCATTTCCGCACAATTTTTCCAAACCTATTTCCGCACAGTTAGCAATTTTTTGTATTTTCTTGTTTATTACATTTTACAAACCTTAAACTTATGCTGCTGGCCTATTGGACCGAAAATAGCCGAAATGCGAGGTTTTATGATTATAAAATTTTTGATGCTATTTAACGATATATTTATTTTTAATGCAGATTTTACAAAGGGAATTACAAAATGCTCCTTTTACTTCTATTTTTAACAAAAACACAATTGGTTTAATGCTTACGTCTACCAATACACTTTTCTATATCGATAGTGATATTGCTATGGTAAAATCACAAGTTTAATAGCATGCCTCTTTTGTTGCATAACCTAACCAAACCTAACCCTAAACTATATCGATAGTAATATTGCAATGGTCAAATCACAAGTTTAATAGCATGCCGCTTTATTGTAGCATAACCTAGCCTAACCTACCCCTAAACGAACAGAAACTAACCTAATCAACAAGAAAATAAAAATGTTTCATTTGCAAACTGTGCGGAAATGGGTTATGGTAAAAAATGGTGAACTAAAACTTCAATCTAAAAACTGTGCGGAAATGGGCCATAAAAAGTGTGATTCTCGAAAATTGTGCGGAAATGGACATCTTCGCTTTTACCTATGGTTTAACTTTCTTTTATTACTCTACATTTTTAGATTTAAATATTCGATTGGTAGCACTGTTTTCAAAGTTACAAACCTGGTATACAGACGACCAAATACCATAGAAACATGATTAATTAATAAAATCGTGGGTCAGTAGTTTATAACTCCATCGAAGTTCATATCAGACACTTCTCCCAGCCCGGCGTTGGTGATGGATTTATCTATTGCTACGACCGCTACGCGCTAATGCATGAAGTTTTCAATTCTTGACCCCGGGGAAAAATAATAAGGTTCCACTGGCTAAAAGGTGCGTCGTAATTTTTATGAAAGCCAGTAAGTGAAAGTGAGCAAGGGTGGTGGGAAAAGCATTCTGGTAAAAAATAGATGCTAGTGAATATCTATTAAATACGAATTTTAATGGGATATAGTTCTGGTGACGGCAATACACTTAAAAAAATGTTCTCCTCCCTAATCTCACCACCCTTCGAGTTCAGTAGGGGAAACAATTTTCAACGCCATTTTGTACTAAACAAGATGGCACCGGCCAGATTACACTTTTGCGCGGCCTCTACTGACTAGAATTACTATTACTATATTCATTATAACATGACCCCAGCAAATTTATAATTTTCGGTTTTTTTCCCATTGTTTATAAAATAGCATTCCGATTATGAATAAAACCAATCTAGTAAGAATTTGGTTTACAGTTTAATTAAGTGAATCGTGGCCGTTCTCAGGCGACGATTATCTCTTCACGAGTTACGCTTTACCAAATAACTGTAGCTTGTCAATAATCTGAGGAGAAAAGTGGGGATCCAAAGCGGAAAATATTTTCTTGAATAAAAAATTATATTGATGTTGCAGAGCCACCTAAGAGTGGTTCTTTGCAAATATCCGACCATGTACGCGAAAAAGTGGGAAATGGGGATAGAAAAGGCGGAACAATACTTTCGCTAGCTCTAAAGAGCGCAAAAGTAAAAACGGAGATTTCGGTAAATTCTCATCGCCAACGCCGGTCAATGTTAGGTTGAGCACAAAAAATATTTGGGAATGATATCAGTATCATATGACAATCCTTGGCACCACTAAGTATAAACATTTTGTATTTACGTAATAAACTGCAGTGAGCGCAAATTTGTGCTCACTGTAAACTGTAAGGATTGAGTGGAAAATCCGAAATTCATTCACATTTAGGATGCGTTCATTCTTACGTCATAACAACCAGCCGAACACACACTGTCTTTGTCGATTTGTATAAGGTGTTCAAGAGTACAAAGCTATAAAGATGGTAAATGCTATTTTCTTCAGCTAAACAAAAAGAAACTTTGGTTTTTCAGGGCTCTTGGAGTTCATGAAACTGGTCATGATATCGCATTTGTACGGAATCAGTTATTTTCTATAAGAAAAGTATTTGAGCAGCCAATGCAAACTGTCGACGCTTGGAGTCCACTTGGCATAGAAATCATTTTTGAGGCATCCAAGCTATACTTTGGATTACTCGCATTGGCGATAGTGGCACTTGTAGTTGAAATATGTAAAGGATACTAAAAGATATTCGTCGTCTTTCAGATGCCAAAATGGATGGCACATTTTCTGGAAATTTTGGTTGCGTGACTGAATCCGTTCACTCGTTTAAAGTCATCAAACATATATCTTATGCGTTATGGTTCTTTTTTTAATTATTTTCAGATTGAGAACGAAAAATATTTAAACTTGATCATATTATACGTTTCACACATAAAATTAAGTTACCGATAATTAAAATGAGCTGTCACTCTGGAATATTTCACATAAATGACATTGGACAAGTCTCCAAGTTAGAAATATTTTTAGAATTCCATTGAATGTTTCGAGCTATTTAATTAACCTTGTATAACTTTCTCTGCTTGACAAACGTTCATACTAATTTTACCCGATAAATATTCGTTGTTAGTTTTAATACCCGAAGATAATTTTTCGGCTAAGCCTAGTTACTCTGATACCTAAATAAAATTCGACTTCCCGCCCTGATACCCGAGAAGCAAATTTTTGGGTTTCCCGAACCTGATTCGAAATACAAAAATCACTACCCGTACACCCCTATCATTTATACTTAGGGATGTAACCTAAAAAACTGCCTTTTGTATCAAAAGGAAAAAATCAGGATGACCCCAGGCCCCTTAGTTACGTAACAAATACTTAAAATTGTAAGAATTAACGAATCTTTTGATTTTTATTCGAAAGAGCTTAAAAATTGACGAATATTTCAAATTAGAACCATGTCCTAAGAAGCCTAAATATTTATTCATTAAAAAGAAAAAAAAAGAGCACTTCAAAATAATGTAGGAAATGCGTTTAAATGGAGATAAAATTAACAGAGGCAGAAACCGTGATAAGTTCTCGTCCCGTAAGTTATTGTTGTAAATATCACTAATTACAGCCGCTGATTTTCTGATAGGTATAGAGAAGTAACTTCTTCGTCCCCATTTCAAAAAGAAAATCCGCTACAAGATTAGAATTAATCAAAATACTCAAATATTTTAAAATATAGCTAGTAAATTAGAGAATTTTTATCACAAGGAATACCTAATAGCACTACACATTATGGGTTAAAATAGTCATTAAAAGTGCCGAACTAAAAATAAATGAAAATTGAAAAGAAAAACTAAATAGAAAAATGTAACTAAAACTAAAAAATAAGGTAATACTTTGGAATACTCCAGAAACATAACCGGTCACAGTTCTAAGCAACAGAACAGTACACACTTTAAACTTCAAAAAAAAATTTGAAACAACTAATAACAAAATAATCCCAACCCTAGAAATCATTGTTATGAACTTTCACCTCTTTATAATATCTCCAAACCTTTTCGATGAGAAAAATATTATTCTAAATTATTGTTGTGATTTAAAAGAGTAATAAGTATACCCTCAACTTTATCTTATCGAGCTTCAAAGACCAAAAATATTCGTCACAAAAAAACACCAGCACACCATAGAAAATTAGTAAAAAAAACCTGGTTCCTAAGTATTGGCTCTCTCGTGTGAAAAGGGGTACCAATATAAACAGGTTGACTAAGAACTGAATAGAGAGGTCTTTAAGAAGATAGATGTTGGAGGCAACCCAAAATAATTTAACAATAATATTACCGTTGGTTGACTTCGTTCAAGTTCTCTCCCCGCTTGTTATAAGGAGATTTCCACCGCGGTCTCACCCGGTTTCTCCTTTCCATCAAAACTTACAGAGGTTAACGGTAATAGGTAGTATAGGGCATAGCATTGTAGAGACCCACCTGTAAACATGCCATAGGCTTAGATTGAAAATCCCTTCATAGACAAAGCTTAGATAAAACAATATTGGCGGAACCATGACGCTCAAATGCTAGAGAGCTAATTAGCTATTTGAGGAAGACCAATAGCGTCTATGATGGTGGATTTATCGTTTGCGAAATCGTATGTGTGTGTTTCTTCTTCATGCTTGGGTTAAGACCACGTATTAAGAATTTATATCGACAATATCCGCCTGATATCTGTGTAACATTTGGGTGAGACTCAGTCAATGGCGACATCATGCAGTGACGTGTTGAAATTTCTTTCCCAGTAACTGTTGGTTCTTTAGAGCCAAGGCTTAAAATTTCGTGAAAGATAGATAATGAATAGTTTCATTATTATAGACGCCATTGGTCCTCCTCAAATAGCTTTGCCACCCCAAATATTAACTATCAACCAATGATTAGTGTTGAACCAAGACAACCAATGTTTATACTATTGTAAAATTATTTAGCATTAATTGTAACACACTCTTCTTTAAAGTAATTAAAAATCATGATAATAATATTTATGAAAATAATTCGACTATAACGAATGGTAGCCAACACTTTTGTTTGGTGTGCTGCATAATTACGTGTGAACCTGTTAAAAGTATTTCTGAAGTCTGAAAACTTAGAAAGTGATATGTTCACTTAGGAGTAGTATTTACATTAACTAGTGATCGTACGGGGTGAGATTTTGTCGGGTAGGGTTGGGAAAAAACCCAGGAAATTTGGGTCGGGGGTTTTTTTTTGATAATAAAAATGTAATTAACATATTCCAAAAAATTATACATAGTAGCTTTGCCCCAAGTATGTAATGTAAGTAAATTTATTTTCAGTAATTTTGTTCCAAGTTATCACTGCTATAGTAAATCCAATAGTAGGCGAATCTGCCATATCATTGCTATCTGACAGAACGTTGTGGAAGAGATTGGGGTAACTAATTGTCCCAGAACAGGCGCAACATCCATTTTTGGAAACTTTACAAAGTATCCAAATTATCCTTATCCTATGTCTTGGGCAGTGGCTGAATGGGGTTTCAGGTACTCGTGAAACTCTCCTACGACTTTTTCAATTTTGAAATCAACTGCTTGCAACTTAACACACAATTAATACATTGGCGCTTGGCAGACGACCATGAAATTGCCGAAATATATCAGTGAAGCCTCGAGGCAGAAAAAAAATTTAATATTCAAGCTCGCCCTAATCAGATTCGAGTTCCTATCTACTCCATCACAAAGCGCGACCGTCAATGATAACTTACCTTCTACTACGGGCCCACCCCGATTTTTGACTGGCCGGGTCGGGTCGGGTTGGAAAATACCGGGGACCCCGACTTCCCGGATCAGGTTCGGGTTCCCCGTACGATCACTAATATTAACTATACAAAAGTACATTTTTGAAGTTATGGACTAAGGAATTTGATTCAAAATACTCTCTTCGATTCTCTTCGGATTGTTATAGATCATTCCATTAACTACTTGCGAAGAAACCAGCTTACAAGGGCTGAGCCGCCCTCTAGGGTTATTTCCAAAAGGCACCACCAGACGGAGCCTGAGTTCACTACACGCGGGAGGCTATCTAATTCGTACTGCCTCTAGTGGTGCTCCTTGGCGCAAGGGGGGCAGTCCTGCTTCTGTTGTGTCTGCCTTATCAACGGCCTTCCCCCCAATTGTCGTCCATCATATTCCACAATTGTATCTGCAAAACCGACGTCAAGGCACACGGGTTCGGGCAGCGGGACCGACAACGCCCTTGTTCAGGTGACGGAAGCGGCGAGCCCAGACAGGATGGATGAAGAAAGACCATGAGATGGTATAGTTTAGAAGCCAGTCAAAACAGATGATCTGTCTGTGTTGTTAGACAATGGAATAATGGCCAGTGGAATACAATTTTCCCCATTTCCGGGAACTGAGAAAGCGGTGCGGAAATTGAGAGCACTTTTGCTCCGATTTACAAACTGCGAACGAGTTCAGCTGGGGTGTAACAACAGACAGACACGTCGAAATTAGAGCCGCACCGTGACATACGTCACTAGGAGAAGTAATAAGTTTCATTCACATTGCATGTATCACTTAAAAACCGCAATATGTTTTGATCTAGTTCATCGTTAGATATTTCTCCTCTTTGAGTGATATCCATGATTTGTCGGCGTCTAAACAATGTCCTTACACTAATTCCCAAAACTTTAGCCCTTCTTTGCCAAACGAGATTAAATTGCTTTCAACCTCTCAGGTGTCACCCCATATCACCCAATCTCATTTGTCCCAATCAGAAGAATTTTACCCAAATCATTTATTCCTGATTCACCCAAATGTATTTCTCCCAATTCCCGTTTGCCCCAAAAGGCGATAACACAGTAATTTGGCATGAATAACATTCGTATTTTCCATTAAAAAAGCAATATTTTAAAATTATTATATAAGAGACTGTTGATCAGAGTATTTTATTAAATATGGAAGTAGAATGGCTGAAAACTTCGAAAGGAAAATATGCCCCCGTAATTCGGACTTAGGGTTAGGTAGGTTAGGTTAGTAATATTTTATAAATCATTTAACTATGGTACGCCTTTTCCAAAATATTGATGTTTAGCTTCATTGACTTCTCAAATAATATGCTTTTTCCAAAACATTACTGTTATTTTAGGTTAGGTTTGGGTTGGTTAAGTTAGGTTAGTAATATTTTATAAACCACTTAACTATGGTACGCCTTTTCCAAAATGTTGATGTTTAGCTTCATTGACTTCTCAAATAATATGCCTTTTCCAAAACATTACTGTTATTTTAGGTTTGGTTTGGTCAGGAGGACGTCTCTTCCTCTTTGGAGCGGTTATACACTTCAAGTGTATCCCTTATGTTATTAAAAAATAAATAAATAAAACCCTCAAATTGTACTCTATTTGAGTCTTTTTGGGTATGCAATATTGGGTTAATTGGAATAGGAGAACTGGGAATTGGGTTGAATGAGGTTTGGGTAAATGGGAATTGGGTGTTTTAAATTGGGTGAAATGGGGGGTAACCTTATCTCATCATCTGATTTCTGGTTACTGGGTAGGATGGTCGCCCAATATTCCCCTATAGAATTACTAGACAAGTTTAAAGGTCAGATATAGTGTCCACCTGAGAGTTTAAAGTAACTATAAACTCTTCCAAAATTTCCACTAACCTGTTTAAATATTATAAATACACCTTAATTAGTAATAAGAGTTCAATCCGAGCGTAAGCCGTCTGTCGCCATCCACAAAATACCCTAGTACATAAAACCCTTGATGTCAAAAATATTACAACAGTGGCCTATCTTCCTAAACTTTGGATGGTAGATTGCTTATCATCAAATATTTCAAGCCCGGGATTACGAATTTCATAACGATTTGGCATGTAAATTTCATAGCGATTTGGCATGTAACAATCTTGGGTTTTGTGACCCAAGTTGTCACAATTGAGGAAAGTCACTTTTCTCCATGCTTCTTCCGGACAATAATATTCCAAGGCCTGAATAGACTTCTCTGTAACACTTGGCTGCCTTTCCTTCGAAACTAAATTTCCTTTACTCACTTCAGGATTTTGAAGAACCAATGGGCGAGTTCTGGTTTTTTTTCCCATCTGTAGTAGAGACTTCTTTGAATTAGTTATGTCTCTTATGGGCCTGAGAGATAAACTCCCAAGGGCATATCAAAATCGGCTCTCGGGTAAAGGAGAAATGTTCCCTTGTCAGATTGTATATTTTATTTTTCTGTAGGTAAACCTGGACCTCTTATAGCGATCGTAATCATTTATTATCTGGAGGTCGATAATAAATAACTAATTCAGGGCCTCCTGGTCTAACCGTTGCCCGTTTGCAAACTCCTCTTCGCCATCCCAGCCGAAAAGATTCTAAATAATCCTAGAGTAATGTAACCATATTTTATAGTGGAGTTCTCATGGCCATGCCCGGTTCACTATCAGAGTCAGTAGGTTGATTAGGTAGGACTGGAACTGCAAGAATGATCTGTTGATCTGCTATCTTATTGCCCAGTGTGGTTGACGTTGAGGTATCAGATGATAAGGGTGAGAAAGTCTCCGCAGGGGGGTGGTGAGCACTACCACCGTCCGTTGAAGAGCTTGGCTCAGGATCGTCCGCAACTTCTGACTGGAAAACGGGTGTATTGTCGAAGACAGCTACATTTGCCCAGTAAAGTTTTAGATGTTCCAAGTTTACGTTTCCCACATTCTGCCCTGAGTTAGCATCCTCTAACTCGTAAACTACCGGAGAATGTTTTTCAACTATTCGAAAAGGACCTGCCAATTTAGGGCTGAGATTTCTCATGATTTGTCCTGACGTACTAGACAGTGGACGACTTTCCATCCATACTAAAGCTTTTATACGGTCAGGATCATTAGGGTCACGAACGGGTTCTTCAATTTCTAAATACCAAGGGAGATGAGACTCCCGCTCTAAATTCAAAAAGAAGGGGGATCTTCCCGTGGTTTCATGGGGTGCTGAATTAATAGCAAATTGAAGTTGGTCTTGGGTTTCATCCCATCTTTCATGGTGACTCCCTACATAAAAGAGATAAGCTCGCCTATTACTCAATTAACTGGTTTAGTGGGATTTACCTTAGTCGTGTTGGAGGTAGTATACTTTGGTTTAATCGTAAAAGCTCTGTACGTCTGCAACCTAATATTTGAGGTAAATTGAGCCCCTCTATCATTGAGGATGGTGCTAGGAGCTCCCCACCTATTAACAATGGGCTTAAAAGCTTGTACACAAGTTTTTGCTTAATAGACTTTAGTGGAATCATCTCCACGAATATTATCATATAATCGACAAGGACTATAAGGTATTTGTAGTGGCGTCTATTTTGAGGAAAAGATCCCATTATGTCGACACTATATCTGATCCCATAGACTAGTTATATCAGAGGGTTGCACCAGCCCTGGCTTCTTTCTTTTCCTAGCCTTAAATTGTTGGCATAAAATACATCCTCCAACATATGGCTAAACATTCCTTCTCGATAGTGGAGTACCTAGTTTCGGCATCTTTGAGTCCTGGGCTAGCATAAGCTATAGCGACTTCCATGTTGTCTTGAATTTGGGGTAAAAGGGCAACTAACCCTGCATCACTAGCATCAGTAGTTATAATGCACGACGAAATCCCTTCTAAAGGCGGAGCCTTGGAGATTTCTTCCTTAATTTTTCGAACGCCATCTGATGTTCGTTATCCCATATAAATTTTTAATTCTTTCGTTTTAGTTTATTAATAGGAGCTACAATTTGGGAGTAGTGATTAATAAACCTATTATGCCATCCCTAAAAATCTCTGTAACTCCTTATTATTTTTGGATGAAGTTAATTTCTTTAACAATGTGACCAAAAATGGCAGCTTTTCTCCGAGGGAAACGACATTTCATCAACTGAAGTGCGAGACCCGATTATTTTAATCTATTTAGGCCATTTTTCAAACACGTTAAGTCTTGATCCCAATCCTCACTAAGAGAGTTTGAATCGTCTCTCTTGTTTAAATAATTTTAAGAAATCACCCTTATTTGTTTCGAGAAGATCTCTTTTAAACGGTATCGGTTTGAGAAGTTCTCTTTATAGACGTTCTAGAATCAGCAGTTCCTAAATGGCAGTACTCGAAACAGCAGTTTACTGTTTTGCAGTTTTTTGTTCTTCATCATACTGCTTTGCAGTTTTCTGTTTACTGTTTTTCAGCTCCCTTGCTAAACGGGTTAAGATTGATCATGATGATGGGTTAATTTTATTGGATGAGACACCAGCGTAACGCTGAACACGACCAAAAAATAGAATACAACTTACGCCCGGCCGAACGGTAATTCCGTCGTGCTTGGCGTAAAGATTTTTCGGTCGAACCCCTTTCTGCCGGATTTCCATCGTTTTGCAGTTTTTTGTTCTTCATCTTACTGCTTTGCAGTTTTCTGTTTACTGTTTTTCAGCTCCCTTGCTAAACGGGTTAAGATTGATCATGATATGATCAAAGTAGAAGGTTATGCTATGATAGTTTCAGTTATGACTAGGTTAGGTTCGATTGGTTATGATGAAGAGGCTTCACTATAACCTCCATTCCCAAGGTTGGTTTCGGAACGAAAGCTCCGTATTGGAAATAATTCGGGATGAAACACATGATAATTTTGTTTGGACGTATGGTCTATAGAGTGCTGTCAATCTGAATTGTTGTACGTCATTTCGGCGGCAGTATTTATCATCTTGTTTTTAAGTCATACTTTAGCGCCATCTTCCGTTCAAATATTTTAAAAACAACCTCTAAAAAAAAACCCCCGTCGTCATTATAGTTACCCCTCTTTGGTCGCATTCTATTTTATCATTCCAAATATGATGAGTAGTCGGTGCAGAAAAACTTACGTATTGTCCGAAAAAAGACATGCGGAATGACTTAAGATGCTTAGGCTTAGCTTCTGTTAAATATCCATGCCTGTGTTCAAATCAGTAACTAACATGGTCACCGTGGCGAAAATTGCGGCCGATATTCTGAGTTTTCTGGTAGAGATGGCGCTGAAACCGTGGCAAAGTATACGTCGCCGTAATGTGACGTATTAGTAATTCAAAACCAAGGCTATTCAAAGCACTCTCTCTCTCTCTCTCTCTCGTTCTATTGAAAATTAGCACTGGGATTTTTTTATTCAACAAACAGTTTTACACAAAACCTTATGCTTTAACCCAATTTAATGTTATTTCACACATTTTTTTAATAATAGGCCTAACAAGAAAGATTTTTGTATATTGTTATTTCATAGTTTTTTCAAATCTTAAGACCTGTCCAGACTGACACATTTTGCGAATTCGCACCTTCGCTTTGCTTGTTTGCAAGATCGCGCTACTGTCCACATTGGGTTTTCGCTACTTTGCGTCCTCACCTTACGAAGGAACAAATTTCTAGCGACTAGGTCAAGAATTTCGCGCCTTAGCGAGAAAAGCACCAATCACAGTCGAGAGGAAGGCTGGGGCGATTAGTTTCGTTTTTCTCTTTGGACAACGTCGATGGAGAAGGGCTGATGGCGTAATGATTGTTCAAACTTTATGGGCTCTCAATAGGAAAAGCAAAATTTTTGCGTGTATCAGAACAGAAGTGCAAATGTTTTCCGAGATCTGTTGCGAAGATGCGAATAGACGAAGGCCCGAACACGAGAGCGCGAGTTCAGTGTGGACAAAGCTTTACGCGTGAATCCTTCCCGAATTAGATAACATTGACTAAATGTGGAATCTGGGACAAACTTGAACCGCTCTAAAAAAACCCTGCACTTTTTAATGGCTATGATTGCTTCTTACAGGGTAGGCCTAAACCCTATTGGTACAAAATGTCCTTAGATTGTCCTTTTTCAACTTTTAGGTTCAGCTCAATTTTTGTTTTTAAATTTATCAGGCATTCATTTAAATTTATTATAAAGAATAATTTACTTATTTATCAATTAACACTAATACGGAGATAGCATGACTAAATTAAAAAATGATTGATAGCTGAAATATAGAACACTTTCGCAGGAAAAACCCTGGCTGGAACCGTACGATTCAACTGACCGAATGAACTTCTACGTATTTGAAAACAATAAACAACTGAAGTAAGAAAAATGAAGAATATGTTTAAAGGCATACTGTACTAAATTCTACTTATTATTAATACGAAGATATTGGAGAAAATAACTTAATTTTTTAGCAACTTTCATATTATTACGTCAGGAACCCAAAAAACCTCGAACTTCTGGGTTTTTTTTGACTAATGTTAGTAAAAACATCAATTGAGAAGTTTTTTCTTCTCAAAAAGAGACGGCAATAAATCTGTCTCGCGTATGCCAGCGCTCTTTAAATTTATGATGTAGTCAGTGGGTTAATTTTATTGGATGAGACACCAGCGTAACGCCGAACACGACCAAAAAATAGAATACAACTTACGCCCGGCCGAACGGTAATTCCGTCGTGCTTGGCGTAAAGATTTTTCGGTCGAACCCCTTTCTGCCGGATTTCCATCGTGTTTTCCTTCGATTAGGAATCTAGCTTAACGAGAAATTGCAGAAAAAAATTCTACTATTGTTCCTATTCACGATTTAAGGCTATGTTTTCTTTCCCGTTTGGCTATTGCAGCCGATTTCCTAAGGTTAGTCAGTAACTACAAGTCGGAGCGTAGAATTGCAGCGTCGTTCTAAATATGAGAACGTTTAGCTACATGAACCTTGGACGGAATTGATTTGACAACCTTGTGCCCCATCGCACCCAGCTTGCAGGTCTCTTCTAACCCATCGCAGCCCTACACTGTATAAAATATTGATTTGACACGAAAGGCCTACTGAGTAGGTCATTTTTGTCAAAAACGAAAACCCTGAAATATTTTTCAAAAAACCGTTAGAAGTATTTTATGGGGTTTGATTTTAAACAAACCTAACTTTTGTGTAGAATGCTTAGAGCAATGCAGTATTCCATCTGAACCATGAAGTACATTAAGTAATATACGTTGGTACAAGTGTGCGTAAATATGCCAAAAACCAAAGAGTCTGAAGACCACTGACAAGTATCTCCACCCATACTGAAATCTACTTACAGCCATATTGCAACTCACTCACAGCTAATAACTGAAGCTCCATTGGAGCCCCCGTTATAGTTGTCCTATTCCTTTCAGGACCCTGTTGTAAAGGAAAAGACAATAATCGCAAATTAGTAACTTTATAATGATTATCGTAGATGAAAACACTTTATGTAATTTAAATAATATTTGTCCCTATACAGATCAGCTTAATTGGCTGACAGATAGCCCGTACAAAAATCTAGCACTGCCAATAAGCTTCATAAAGTCTGCTTTTAAGATACAGCACCATATTTTAACGGCTACATAATGATGCATTCGTAGTCCTATTCCAGTCAATAAGATTTGCAACTCCATCCATGAAAGAGCCATAAAACATACTTGCTGGATAAGTAGCTTGAGTGCAGCTATATTATGGCTAGGACTGTTCACAAGCAAAGCTAAGCGAGTTTTTTTAAAAGCTAGGCTCGGTTAGCATATATATGTTTAAAAAATGCTAATACCAAAGTAAGACTTGAGAACGACTAGAAATGCTTTCCAGTGCTTGGAAATGTAGTGGTTTAGTAAAACCGGCTCGGTAGAAAGTGAAGAAATAGTTACATGCTCACGGTTAGAAGCGAGAGAAAGCAAATTTTCCCACGCTTTATTTCATGCAAAAATACAACGGAACGCATGAATGGACTAAAAGGAAAGCAATATTTCCGTGACTAAACTCGCGAGCCGGCTCGCGAGTCGTAGTGGCTCGATGCCTATCGGCTCGGCTTGTCACGAGCCCGAGCTGACTGGAACTCGTGAACAGCCCTAATTATGGCATCTCACATTGGCTGCCATTACAGTTTGTTTCTAGTCATATTGTAGGTTGATCAATTTGACTTATATGCGATGCTTTTTCAGCCATCTAACAGCGAAAACTCTAAAATGGCCCAAAAAACCTTCTAATTAAAGCATTTTAATATGTGCAGCTACATGACTACTTTTGCACCCAGATTTCCGTCAGTATTAGAGATAATCACCTGAATAAGAAGTTGGTATGCCGCTCTTTAACAGTCAAATTGCAAATCGATTTTTATCTAAATAATTTGCGAATGAGCCTGCAGTCAAGTGAAGTCTAGGCTCTGTCAAGCATCAGCAAAGTATCCTAAAAGCAGCAAGTTTGCACCTTATTAGCAACCCTAAGTTTTTATACGGGTCTTTTCCATTTATGCCGAGTGAGGAGTTGGATTATCCCCAAACTTCTAGTAGTCATCACATTCCTGCTAATAATCGTAGAGAAAAATTAGGGCACCTGATTTAAGTAATTAGCTAAATCAGTCCATATTCCGTTTAAAATTGTGGTTTATCCTTCTTTGTGTAATTTGACAAGTAGTAAAAGTCACTCTAACACTCAGTGCTGAGGTAAAACTCGGAAATATTTCACGCACTGAGAGAAATAAGCACGAATAGAAATCATATCATGTTTACCATATTTCTTTTTACAGGTTCATCCACCAACCTCTCGATATGGAGAATTTGGAATACGTAATTATTTACTTAAAACACAAAATTATTCCAAAATGAGCGAAATTACAAAGAAATGATAATGTACCCCTTTTAAAAAATTCCGATATTTTCGGAAAATTAAACGGCTTAAGCCTTAGCATTAGAAAATATTACTCGCTCTATTAAAAAGAGACCATTTTTTAACCAAATCGCTGGTATATCATCCCTTTCGGGTCGGATTTCACTCACTATCTCACCGCCAATGCTATGTTGATTTGAACAAACAAGAATCCTATATTCTTTTGCTACCCCGTTCCACATGTTCTTCTGGGGAAGCTACGTAGATGTCGTCATTTCAGAGTGGTCTCTAATAACCACTTCTCTACAAATATAATATTGTCTACCCATTTATTTTTGGTTCATACTAGAAGACATAACTATGGCGATCTAATTGAGGTTATGTTCCTAGGGTTGAGCAATGAAAATTTTCCGTTCATTGTGAAATTAACTTCCAGCTAACACCAAACCGTTGAAGCCTCTTTTAGAGGACATAGTAAAAGTCGTATAGTTTTATGTTAAACTTTGAGTTACAAACTTTAATTATGACCTTAGTTAAATTACTTTCATTACTGAAACGCAATTAGTCAAGATGCAATTAATACATAGATCAATCGGTGTATAGGAGATTGATTTTGAAGTAATAATATCGGCTTTATTTACTAACTGCAAATAATCGAGGGAAACGATTAAAGTTTGCCGGCTTTTTTAATAGAAAGAAGACACTTTTCCATCCTCAATTAGTCTAACGCTTCCGTAAGAAATTGAAACGTATTGGTATAGGCCTACAACGACTCAATGAACTAATCCATTGGTGTTCATGTTGTTTCGCAATTTTCTTCTTTTCAAGACTGACGTAAATCTTTTTACAAGGAAGTAATCCAATTTTCGAAGAAGGTTGCTATGAAGATTCTAGTTGTTGCCGTGTTTCGTAATTGAAGCGGTAATAGGAATCTGAAAGTAGAGCGTTGACCTTACTTGTCTTGTTTACATGTCGTGTGTCTCCGGCTGTTGTAGAGATAGATAAAATCGAGTTTCTATAGACGTCAGGATTTATTCTTGGTACCACTTGAGTCCTCGTATTTTCTTGTTAAGACCAATTTTTCCTTAAGGACTTTATGATGCCAAGTAGAGTAGCGCTCTTGGTTTGTAAATCCAATCGACTTGTCAATTAACTTTGAAGGAACGATGTAAAAGCGTCTTTCGCCAGTTTGGCCAAGTAAAGTCCAAAACATTGCCATCTTCCGAGTTTCATAATTAATGTCATTCGCAGTGAGATAGATAAGTGAAATTCCTGTAGTTCCCTGTGAATCATTTTTCCCGAATCAATTGTTTGCGAGTTTCCGAATTCCTGGCTCTTGAACCACTTCAAAAAGTCATGTGTAAAGTGAAAACTTAGGATCGTAAGGAGTAAGCATTTAATATATATATATATATATATATATATATATATATATATATATATATATATATATATATATATATATATATCAACTTGCATGCATTTATACATATCTTTCAAAATTTATTAATCCAAAGAATCTGAATAATGGTATATATATATATATATACCATTATTCAGGAATACGAAATGTTCGAAACCACAGTTCCATTTATGTATTCTTTCAACACACTATTGACAATGAAAAATTGCACGTTAAATGACGATGGACCAGGAGCATTTAGTAACATTAAGAAAATATCCTGTGATATATGTTACCTCTTTACTTTTTATTTGAGGATTTTCAAGCGACTAGACTTTCTAGACGAAATTTATTTGAAATTAAGATGATTTCTTACATGATTTTGCATACATTTTGAAATTAAAAGGAAATCTATTGATCATTACGAAATCAAAGAGACTTCTTGAAATGATTTTTAAATCAAAGAAATTATACAAATAATTTTAAAAATCATATTTTGAAGTCAAAGTGAGTTCTTGAAACAATTTTGAATTAAAAGTGAGTTCTTGAAATAATAATGACTTCTTGAAATAAATAAAGTTAGTTCTTGCAAATACAATGAACTCTAGAAATAAAAGTGAGTTCTTGCAAATATAATGAACTCGAGAAATAAAAGTAAGTTCTTGAAACAATAATGAACTCTAGAAATAAAAGTGAGTTCTTGAAACAATAATAAATTCTAGAAATAAATCAAAGTGAATTCTTGATCCGAAATTATTTTAAAACAAAATTGAATTTTGAAGTCATTTTGAATTGAAACTGAATTCTAGAAATTATTTTGAAACTAAATGGAATTTTTAAAATCATTTTGAGTTGAAACTGAATTCTAGAAATAAGTCTAATTCTAATAAGCGCAGTAGTATACTGTATATCTTTTAGAAAGTGATATTTTGGTTCTATGTGCAGTTCGATTGCCATTAGTGCTAGAGTAACAAGATTGGAATAACTAGATAGGTTGATTTCACGATATTATTTCTCTATGAAAATGGCAACTGTGGCATTACTACGAGTATAATGACATCATGAAAAACTTATTCAAACATGACGTTTAAAACTTTGGGAAATAAGCGTAACGATTATTTCTTTGTATCAATATAAACTTAACTCTGTAGTACACATTATGACAAAAAAAACAGATGCTCAATTGATAGTAAAGTATTCCATGAAATAAAGGAAGTGAAAAGTTTCGAGCTATAATATTGGACCATTTATAGGTTAATTGTCAAGTTACTCTGGATTTTTAAAAACTATTGGCTAGCAACTTGGAAACAAAGGTTTTGTATTGCAGTTTGGAAATGCAGAAATGTTTGCATTTGCATGCTTTTTAGTGTTTCGTTGAATTCTACTTTGGATTTTCGATGTTGGATGTGTGAAGCGCTTAGGGTGTAAATAATTGTCTGATTTCCGGTTGCTTTTCGGTATAAAATATTATCAGAACAAATTCTCGAGGAAGATTGTGAAGGTTAATTGTTAATTTTGAAGTGAATGTTAATTTCATTTTCTGAAAGTTTCGAATTTAAGCCACCTCCGATATTTGGCAACTATCTCTTTAAATTTTACAAACATTACAATACCATATATTTGATTTTTTCTGAGATCTGAAGTTGATTGTTTAATAGTTTATTTATTTCGATTCAATAGTTGTACAAAAGTAGGGTTTGATGGCCAAGTCTAGCAAGACTTATAGGCCAAACCCTGGGCTGAGCTTTTTTCTTCTTAATTTAATTTAATTTTATAATTTATCCCTTTTTTTCCCCTTTTCCCCCTTCATAATGCCTATTCGTTCATTTAGTTCATTCGTTCAGCAGTACATATTCTTTTGCAAGTTTTTTAAATTTAAACATTGACATCGCTTCTTTTTTCCTTATAAAATTATTATACAGTTTCGCGCCATTATAGAACATAGAATTAATTTTTTTAGCAGTCTTAGATTTGGGAAGAGTTATTACTGGATTTTCTCTTGTGTGTTTTTGAGATCGAAATGCCGTTTTAAATAAATTGAGTTTATCATCTTTCAGAGATTTATGTATATATACTAGCGTGCAGATATTGTATATTTGATCAAATCGTAGTATTTTTAGAGCGTCAAATAGCGGTTTGGTATGTTCTAGAAACGTTTTCTGACATATTATTCTGACAATTCGTTTTTGCAATAGGTGCAACCGTTTCTGGTTAGCTTTGCTTGTATTTCCCCATATTGATACGCAGAAGGTTAGATGAGAGTATACGATCGCATAATATAGTTCTATACATATATTTTTTGTGAAACTTTGTCGATTTTTTGAAATTAAATAGATGCTATAAGATATTTTTTTACATATCTTATCTACGTGGGTATTCCAGTTTAACTTTTCATCCAACCATATCCCTAGGTACTTACAATTTTGCACTTTCTTAATTTTATTACCTCTAATTGTAGGTTCTGGGCCAGAGGGAAGTGATTTATTGATGTTTACAAAAGTTATGTACTGTGTTTTGTTAATATTTAGATAGAGATCATTATCACTAAGCCATATGTGTATTAAATTTAAGTTATAATTTATTCTATCAACTAGTGCCCCATAGTTTAGATCTGAATCAATTAAAACATTGTCGTCAGCGTACAGGGTTAGGGAGTCATCATCGATTGCGTTGCAAATGTCATTAATAAATAAGTTAAAAAGTAGGGGAGATAGAATGGATCCTTGTGGAACACCACAGTTAATATTTGCCTCCGTAGATAAAGTATCCTTAATTTTTGTTTGACATACTCGTTCTGAAAGGTAACTTCTTAGCCATACATGTGCTGTCCCTCTAATTCCTAGTCTGTATAACTTTGCTAGTAATCTTGAATGGTTCACGTAATCAAACGCCTTCCTCAGATCTAGGAAAACCCCTACCACATAGTGACTACTATCAAGGCCATTGAGAATTTTCTGATATACCCTCGCTATTGCATTCTCTACTCCACACTTTTTTTGAAAACCGAACTGATTTCGAGCTATTAATCCATACTTATCACAAAAACCCGATAGTCTCAGATAAAAACATTGATCAAATATCTTTGCAAATACTGAGAGCAGGGTTATAGGTCTATAATTTTCCGGGCCGGCGGGATCACCTTGTTTAAAAATAGGTATGATAAGAGATTTTTTTAGTTCTTTTGGGTATGCTCCTTTTTCGAAGGATTGGTTAATAATGTGAGCTAATGGCTTTGAAATTATTTTTTTTATAGATTTAATTATTTTTGGTGTAATCCCGTCAAGCCCGGGGGCCGCGTCTTCGCGTAGGTTTTTTATTATATTTAGTACCTCTATTTCATCTGTTGGTAATAATAATATTGAGTTGGGAGTTGGTTTTATATAATCAAGTGATCGATTGCTAGCAGTTTTAGAAGGTATTGACGTAAAAAAATTATTCAACGCATTGGGAGTAATTGGAATTTTTGGCTGGGTGTCACTGGTTTTTGCTTTCCCTAATAGTTTGTTAACAAGTTTCCATTTACTTTTTATGCTAGTCTGTGATACTATTTGGGATCTCATATAATTATTCTTAGCATCCCTAATGACCTTGTTACAGTAGCTGCGTTGTTTTTTATAGTTTTCCGTATTCCGCTCACTAGGCCGAGTTTTCGCTATTTTCCTAAGGTGGTTTTTTGTTGTAATTAAATTTTTGATATCCGCTGTTAACCAGCTTAAGGAGTTAAATTTTTTGTTATCATTTTGTGGTTTTATTGTAATAATCGGAAAGCTTTCCTCATATGCCTTACTTAATGTAGTAAAAAACCAGTTAAAACCTTCATTTGCGTCTTTTTTATTATATAACTCTTCCCAATCAACCGTGCTGATGGAACGGGTAAATTTTTCAAGACAGTTACGCGAATAATTTCTAATTCTAAGTGCGTGGGGGGAGGTTTAGTTACAGCAATTTCCAGTTCTAAGGGGTAGTGATCAGAAATTTCCCAGTCTTTCAAAATGTTTAGTTTTAGTTTGAAATTCGCGTAGCAGTGATCAATAAGCGTGCTGGAGTAATCGGTAGTACGTGTGGGTTCCTTAACCAACTGGATTAGACCAAAGCTAGCTGTTAGATCTCTAAGGAGGGACCCTTGATTGCTTGATTTGTTAGCATCAATATTAAAATCGCCTATAATTAACCGTTTAGCGTTCAAAGGTCCCTGATCTCTTACTATCTCCTCCAGCTCATTTATAAATTGTTGCTCACTCCCCCCAGGTCTGTATACCACTGTAATGTAATAATCCTGAATTTTAATACCAAAGGCTTCTATATTCTCTGTTATTCTTGTAATATTATGCATAATTTCAAATTTTATTCCATTTCTAATATAAAAACCAACTCCCCCACCCCTTTTTATCTCCCGTCCAATTCCTACAAATGTATAGTTACTTATATATTCATAAGAGTTACTCTTGAACCATGTTTCAGTTAGGATAAAAATATCTATGTTTTCTGCATAGTTTAAGGCTGCATTGCATAATAGATAGGTAAAATTTGCCGATGCACTTCTAATGTTATTATATATTATTTTAATCATCATTTTTTGTTTAACTTATCCGGTTTTTATTACTTATAGTATATTAGACTTTGACAATTTTTTTGCTTTGAAAATCGTACTTAAAATTTTGGGTTCCAATCGCTATCTGATTTACATTAATAAATTTATATTTTTCAGGAAGTTTAGTTTTCGCGTACATTCTAAGATGGTATCTCGCTTCATCCTGATCAGGGGTGTAGTCATGCTCGATATATATACGTTTGCCCTTTAGCTTTGAACTACTTTTTAAAATGTCTAATTTTGTGTCATACGAGTCGGCCTTAAATATTATATGTCTATTTTTGTTTTTGTTAAAGGCACCCCGCCTGTACGCTGCGCTAGGATTTACATTGACATTGAGGCCTAACACTTGACTGAATAGATCACTTAATTTTGTTGTCAGAGCCGCACGAGTCTCCTGTTCATCGTCGGCCATTCCTTTAATAATTAAATTGTCCCTTCTGGCCCTTACCTCCAAATTTTCTAATTTAAATTTCACACTGTTGTATTCCTTATTAATATCTATTTTCTCCGCTTTAAAAGCGTCTTTCAGTTTCTTAACCTCGAATTCTAATGTTTGAATTTTAGCTACCTCATTTTCCATCACGTTAACTTTAGTTTCAATGGTGTTAACCAGGTTTTCTACTCTAGATATTTTCACATTTACGTCAGCGATGTTATGAGTTATTACATCAAGTCTACTATTCGTTTGTAGGAATTGATTTTCCATCTTGTCATTAATTTTTTTAAGCTCAGCTAATATTACATCTCCACTTATTTTTTCCGACATATTTCTTATCTTAAGTTAATGGAATTTCTATTATTTATGACTTATATGCCTATATTGAAGTCGAGGCAGAGTTCATACAGAGTTACGGAACTTTTAGAAAGAAGACTTCAAACTCACCTAAATTAAATTAAACGTCCAGATTAGTATGGTGATTATTTGCTGCTGCCTCGTATGAGCTCTGCCAGAGTTCTAGATGATTAGAGATGGTTTCGTTGATAAGGAAACGTCGGTTTGTAGATAAACAAGGCACTTTTTTATCCGATTTAAGAACCGTGTGGTTTTTTGTATTCTTTAGTTCTCGTTCGCGTCAATCCGGTATTTTTATTATTATTTTTTATGTTGTTGACCAATCTTCAGCGATGCCGTTTTTTTAGGTGCTCCTTGCGGTGACAAACATACTGATCTTAAAACTACGCTGCCGAACGTTCTTCCCGAATCGATTTGAAGGGTTGTAGCGTATCCCAATGCAGGAATCCGCCAGATTTCTAAATTAAATTAAACGTCCAGATTAGTATGGTGATTATTTGCTGCTGCCTCGTATGAGCTCTGCCAGAGTTCTGAAAGTAGTATTTAAAAAATGAAAGGCTTCAAATAACAATAAAAAGGGTTGGGCATCATGAAATTTTTCGAGAAAAAAATATTCCGTATTTCCTATTTCAAACAGGCAGGTTGCTTTTTGAAGTTTAGAGTATGGCAGTTATACTTAATTAATCGGCCAACAAGGAGACTGCATAACCAGGAGGTTATAATATTCACCGAAGTTCACATCAGAAACTTCGCACAGCATGGAGTTGGTGATGAATTTTAATAGCCCCTCGATTCGACCCAACTCTAAACAGTGATAGAATTATAACCGTATATAATAAAATCAAAAACTTAATAACTATAATGAGGTGAAATAAATTTTATTATGTGGAATCAAAGGCTCAATACTGACAATGAATGTATTAAATGTTAAAAATTAAGTCTTTAAATATTTATAGTATTCACCTATTTTGACTAGCCATTTCCGAATAAATAGTCAAATTTTTTAAGTTCCCCCAAAAAAAAGCTACTTAACCCTAAAAACTGGTACAGTGAAATGGTTGACACGAAGAAGAGGAAAAACTTTGAGCCTCTAAAAAGGGACTGTCCCTTAAGGTCTATTCGCGTAAAACCTTCCAATTTTATTTGCTCAAGCCAACAAGGTGAATTGTAAAGAAGGGACGATGAAAAATGGGAGCGGTACTTAGCTTCTTCTTCTCTCTCTTACCCTTATTTAAGTTGATATTTTAACCCGTCTACCCACGACTGGCTGGAGCCATAAACGTAGATAAAATCGCTATCCCATGTCGCCTTCCCTTCTAATTGTCTTGGGACTAGCCATTTCCTTTGTACAAAGTAAAATTGGTAGACATACGCCACCGGTGACCAGCCAAAAGCTCTCCCAAATCACTACAACTCCGTTTACTATAGCACCGAAAACGGGAGATTAGAACGCGCGCGCACTTCGTGGGAGGGAAAAGGTTATGACCTTTCGTCTCGTAAGCCTATATATACCAATCGTCAAAAGTCATAAGGTTTTTAAAAATGGTTTGTCATAATTAAGACACATTTTTTCCAAGATTTTCGGAATACGTAGGAATTAGTAAAAGACGGATACGTTAATTCCCCCTACAAGGGAAAGTGACGACAATTTTCTCGTATTCGCTTGTCGTTTCATTTGCTCTTCAGTCACAATAGAACACATGCACCCTTTAATATATGGCAGACTTAACAGAAACACCCTGTACAGGCTCTAAATGTAATAAATAATAAAATAAACCCTACTCTTAAAATTCAATTAAAGAACCCTTAACATCTCAACGTGAGAATAAAAATAAGAAATATAAAAAATTTGGGTGCAACTATGCCTAAATCAAATTCCAAAAAAAAGATGGCCCAAGGGCTGGGCCTTACCGACCCCGCAAACTAAAAATATCCGACGCCCCGACACTTTGACTAAACTAAAGGATGAAAACTTAGTATCTATCAAGTCTTAGTACTATGCAGTGATCCTAACTCAATTACCGGCTACAACCTTGAAAAATAATAAAAATGTGACCCTGCTAGAATACAGAGTAAGTCATAAATGTTGAAATAAAAATTTTATTTGAATAACGTTTGAAAATTTTTTTCCATATTTTTTTATTTCCGTTTTCTTCTATTTCTTCTCTTCCTCTGTTTTCTCTGTTTTTTCTTTCTCCTTCTCCTCCTCTGATTTTTCTTTCTCCTTGTCTTCCTCCATGTTTTCTTTCTCCTTCTCTTCCTCTGCTTTCTCTTCGTCCACATTTTCTTTTCGTTTGGTTTCCTCCTTTTCCTGCTTCTCTAGTGACTTTATAATGCATATCTTAGTTAAATTTGGAACGAAATATAAGTGGAAGCACAATTACAATTTGTGCTTCAGCCATTTCCATAGATTTTATTAGAATTTCATCCATGTCATCATCCATTTCGTCATCGTCCAGCGTTATTATTTTCAGCTTTTTAACGTTGACCCTTTAACGTAAAGACAATGGTTGAGAGCTTCGGTAAATATTAATATAAGATAAATGGATATACATGGATGTTGCGGCGTCCGGTTGAAATCTTTTAACGGTGGATGCTGTTAAAAAAAGAATCATTTAAGATCAATGACTTTCTCGTAATTTTGAGTTTGTAAGTCTGGTATTCAATACATTTCTTTGGTGTTGAAGTGAACACGGTGGATTCCACAGCAGGGAAGATATCAAACTTGAAATCAACCCTTAAAGGAGAAAACCATTCATAATTGAATTCCTTCATATTTATTAAAGGAATATTATAAAATATCTACAATTGAAATGTTTCATCATAGAGAGCGCAAACTAATTTTAAAATATTTTGAAGCCAAAAAAATAAATAAAATAGAAATAAGTAAAGAGCGATCGTGGTGCTTATTGGGGCAGGAAAAAAAGGAGGGAAAAGAAACCAAATAGGGTAGAGTTATGAAACATCAGAGTTATAAAGAGAGAAATTTCTACCTCTCTTTAAATGAAACAAATTTTAGATTTAAAAGTTCGGCTTACTTTTCTTTTTGTAAATTTAAAAAGCTTCCAAGCTTCACGAGGAAACTAAACACTGTTCTTCGCAAGTCAATGCTTGATTTCCATGCGAAAAATTGAGCCATAACGGCCGCCGATAGATCCGTGTAACCGTGTGACACTTTAGTAAATGTCATCGCCGATATGACCGTTTTTTCCTCGGCGTCATTTAAATAACAAAATGATAATATTTTGATTAAATTATTATTCTTTCTTTGGGGTTTACGCCAAAACAACTCTCTTATTGAATTCGGCCACCTGCCGAATTCCCCGATCTCTACTTCGAGCTTGGCCCAACCATTTTTCGCACATACAGTTTGAGTATTTTTGTCGGTCATCTTTGCTGAATGAGCTTAAAGACTAAAATGATTTCAGTTTTGGTAAAGTAAGAAGGAGTTATACCCCCGGCCTAGAAGGAATAGAACAGTTCGTAAGAGATATTTGTTTTGATAAGCTGTGTAACGGCCGGCTACTTCACTCGCTGTATAGGCGCTAAAAGCCGCGCGTCGCCATACTCTCCAACCCTCTATTCCTTTAGGGTGTCCTATTGTCATCTTAGCTGGGGTGATCCTCCTGACCCTGACCTCTCTGACTAGGATGCCATTAGGCACTAATTTCAGTTTCCAAGAATCTACCTAAATTTATGGCTTGATGACTTGGTGGAGAGATGTTAAGAAACTCTCTCCGAATGGAGAGATGTTAAGAAACTCTCTCCGAATGGTTTTATGACAGGGTTGACTTGCCTGTTCCCCCAATTTTCCACTCCCTTTGTTAAGCGCCTTCAGCGCAAACATTTTACGAATTTTTCGTTAGGGTCTCAATAGTGGTCCCTTTTGTGATATTGGGACGATTTTACCATTTGGTTTCATTAAAGTTGAGACCTGCAAAATGATTTTACAGCGAAGGAAAAGGCTAAGTTTTAAAATTGAAGCTCTTGAGTTCTGACACCCGAAACTGTTGGAAAGTATAGAGAGGAACCAGGATAAAGAATGCGTGTGCGGAAATTTGTTTTCACGACGCTATAGGATAGGCAACTCCCTATCCCGAACGACAGCTTATTCTGTATATACTCTGTTACAACATCAGTTGTCAGCACGCGCAAAAATAGGTCTCTATGTAACGTAGATTTGCGCGTG
Source organism: Phalangium opilio (assembly GCF_054372755.1). NCBI lineage: Eukaryota > Metazoa > Arthropoda > Arachnida > Opiliones > Phalangiidae > Phalangium > Phalangium opilio. Next base: position 1,812,785 of record NW_028324200.1, on the reverse strand, counting down.
CTGACAAGAGACGAATGATATATTCATGTTCAGAGCTAAGTTGCATAGAGAACTAGCTTTGCGCGTGCTGACAACCGAACTTTGAGGAAACTTAAAAGAATCCCCAAGTCCCAACCCCACCTTTGAAATCAAACAGAAGGCCTTTAGAAAAAGTTCACTTAGTCGAGGGAGGCTTTCTCCACTCTCTATCGGGCCCACCTGGTGAAAAGTAATTTTTGTAATCGTCTGTCAATCAAATTATCAGTCGGTGCTCTTTCCCACCTTGATAAAGCGAGATATAGGATAACCTATCCCTGTGCTCTGAAATTCACACCACTTCAACTTTAAAATGGCAATTTTCGAAGTTTAAAATTATAGGGAAAATGTTATTATTTTTGTGCTAAAAATTTCATATTGGTGTATAATCTCCATCAACTGAAAAACAACAGAGCGAGATTGGTAAAGACAGGAGTTGATTATATCAAGTATGTATTTAAGCCTAAATTCGTTCTTGTTTATGCTTATAATATTTTAGCTCCAGAGAAATATCAAAATGAAGTAAACAAGAGTTTCAAAATTATACATATAAAATCACTAGGTACACTATTTTTATATGGATGAAATCACAATCCCTATTTTATACGGATGAAATCACTATACCTATATTTATTTGGATGATGTCACTATACCTATATTTATAATTGAGTCTAATAATAATAATAAGCAAATTTGTATTTAAAAGAATTACTCCATTGAGGTTCTCATTGTAAAAAAAGCTTTATTTTTATTAATTGTTTTTTTTTTTTTTTTTTTTGTTTTCACCACCTTAAAAGAAATTTAAAAGTTTTACAAGTAATTATTTGTTTTCGGCCTTTTCTGAATTGGGCCCACGGTAAGGGTGGCCGTTATTTCGCCGGTACGTACGGCTTTGTTGGCGTCGGGGTCGGCGGCTCCTGACATTGGGGAGATCAGGACATCTCCTAATTAAATGCCCTGGGAGGTGGCAGTGGTAGCACTTTTTTGCCTCAGGTGTGAGGCATTTCTTCGGATCTTCATCCTTTTGGATAGCACCTGAATCCCCACTTTTTTCAGTGGGTGTGGCTTCGTCGTTGGGTTCGTCGTTAAGAAGTTTATCTTCTGCAGCCTGCACGAGCATTTCATTTTCAGTTTGTTTCTCCAAAACTTAAAATACATAATTTTTATGTATACATTTATGTATAAAATTTATATACAGGATGGTTCAGATCATAAAACGCAATAGGTCTATGGGGATTTTATTTATTTATTTTGCAAAATTCGTCAATTGAAAATTTAAAACTATCTTTTGATTAGACGTAATTGGAACCAATCGAACAATTTTTTCAAAATTAGGCCCAAAATTGAAGATATTTTAACATCCTAAAATCGGCGTAAATGGGGGGAAACATCGAAAAATTACATTTAAATTGGGCCAAAATTTAACAAATCGGAAAATTACTTAGATTCTTTCCAATTACGTATAATTAAAAGATAGTTTTAAATTTTTAGTGAGAAAGTTTTAAAGTAAAAAATCCCCATATGTAGATCTATTGCTTTTTATGATATGAAACACCCTGTATTTACTAGATATAAAACGGATATTCAAAATCATAATTTTATGATTAACCACAAAAATTAATATTCCCTGTTCTAAACCAATAAATTCCTAGGGATATTCCCAATTACAGATGTAATTTACCAGTTTAATATAAAAATGTTGAAAACAATTAACAAAATCATGAATGACTTACTTTCAACGGACATGATGTTAAGAGATGTGAACGATGTATCTCACCAAAAGTCAAAGCCAGAATGAAGGGTTCCCCTAAGAATCCCCTTAAAAATGTGTTATGGCGCTCTCATAGAGCTTTGCTAGGTTGGCCTAAAACGTTTCGCAGGGCTACAATGCATCCGTCTTAGCTTTAGCCATATTATCAAGCGCAGGTATCTTGGCGACATAGAGCTTAAGCATAGCGGGTAGGTAGAAAAGGAGATGGGGTTGATCATCCCCTTTAAAATCAACCAAAGTTTGCTCACTGTGGTTTAGAGTGGTGAGCTACTGAGATGGGAGGAGCTACGTGACTTGACGTCAATAATGGTGGCTGGAATATGGTAGAAGCAGGCTTGCTTCAATATCTATACCCGGTACCAGCGTGGTTACCTCATCCTGAGGCTGAAATGAACATGAGGTTGTGGGTGATTTGCCTGAGGTTGAGGATCAAGAAAATGAAGACGAGGGTGTGGGCGATATGAATAACTTTTGAAAGCAACGGAGAATTTTTGCAAACTTTAAAATGTCCAACATTATAAAAACATGAAATTTAAACCATTTAAGAGTGTGAATTTCTAAAATTAAAAATTTTACCTTACAGAGTATAAAATTTCTTTATTCTTGTAGGAAATTGTATAACATTTTAATTTTGTTATATTTGATTATATCATTTTAAAAGAGTAGACTGTTCAATGTTTTGGGCCTTTGTACATTACATTTAGGGAAACATTTAATCATCACTAACAGTTTTCGCGGGAACAGATGTTTAAAATGACTACACGGATATCACCAAGAGTTCAGCGATTGTATATTCATCGGTATACGTGAATATACTCAGCTTAAGGTATTTGTAAATTTCAATAGTAAGGAAACTCTCAGTGGGTAGAGTTTAGGAAAAAATACGTTTAAACGAGAAGGGTGTTTTTTTTCCACCAAAAATGTCGAGTATGAAGGTTTTAAGGTATTATTCCTATTATTTTAATATTAAAAGTTAGTGATATTCTGAAAGACTTTACAAATATCTTAGTGTTGTGCTAGTGTGTTTCATACATATGCACAACAAAATAAATTTCATGGAGCTGTTAATTATAATATATTTTGACACAAACATCATAAGGACCAGATGTCAACCTAAAAAGAAATTAATATGGCCGTAGAGTTATCATAAAATTCGACAATTTCTTTTCTAATTTCGAGGGACTGTAAGCTATAAACAAATTTAAAAATATATTTTTTCACATAAAAAACATAGGGGACCAGATGTGAAACTTAATGGGAAATGAATATGGCCTTAAGTGTTATAATAGAACTTTATAATTTTTGTTGGCGTTGCCCTCCCCCCCCTCGATTTTTTTACACAGCTGCAGTTTAGACTGTTTCTGGATTACTCGATTTGAAGTTCTATGGGTTTCCGCGAATCCTTGATTTCCATCAGGTCTCCAGTCTTTTGGTTTAGTTTTTTGTATTTGTATTTATTCTGCCTATGTGGCTTTAGGAAATTTAAGTCATTGGTCCTTCGGGAAATCTTTTTCCCTCTTAGTACCATTCTTTCCAAGTCTCTTAGCAGCTTTACTGGCTGCAGTTTTTATCTTGGACGGGCTTTTATAATTAAGCCTAGGTATACGTACTTTCATTTCTCAGTCTTGAAGTTGCGGTACTAAAAAATTTTCGTACTGTGTAGCTCCGTTTTGCGGATAGATATGATAAATTTCATTCATCTTGTCATAACGAAGCTTGTGGTTTTAATTTGGAATAAACATTTTGAGGGGGGAGAGAGTTATACATAAAGATCCATTCATTGCATACCATTTCGAGGTTTGCGGAAAGTGGTTTTTGGAACTGAGGAAAATACACCTCATTTACAAAAATAATAAAATAATTTTGTTTTTACATTTAAACGACGATTAGATACGTAATTCAATTTAAATTCGTAAAATAGTTTGATTATAGTTTCAATATATTTTGATTATTATGTGAAGATGGAAATCTTATATATTTCGCAAATACTTGAATGTATATATTTGATAAATTAGTTTCTAAATTAGATAAAAAAAACAATCTTACGGGGGAGAAATTAATAATAAGGGAAGTTTATATTTTAAAACGTTTCAAAATAAGTAAAAAACTTAAGCGGTAGGCCTAATGATGAAATTATGCAAAAAACGTTTCTCAGCAAGGTGATCTCAATCAAGTGTATACACATCACTCTCTAAAGGCCGAGAAAACATGATCAACAAGAGTAAATTCTATTTAAGAATTTAATCAATGGATATGTTATCTCCCTCTGAGTGATCTACCACTCTCTAAAGGCCAAGAAAACATGAGCAATACGAATAAATTCTTTATTTAGAAGAATTTAATCAATTGTAAATGTTTTCTCCCTCTGAGTGATCTCGATCTCGTGTATACACATCACTCTCTAAAGGCCGAGAAAACATGATCAAAAAGAGTAAATTCTATTTAAAAATTTAATCCAATGGATATGTTATCTCCCTCTGAGTGATCTACCACTCTCTAAAGGCCAAGAAATCACGAGCAATATCAGAAGAAAATAGGGGAAGTGGGTAGCTTGGGCAACTTCGCGAGGCGTCCCATTTACGGATTTTTCGCGCCATTTCCCTCCCCGTGGGGATGAAGAGAGATAGGATTTTTACGCGCATTAACACACGAGTGACGTGATTCTGTGGACAGTACGGTCCTACGCCTTCCAACTGACTAGAGGCAGACTACACAAGTTAGTTCCACAGTTCGCTACATGGTGGCGTTCGCAATGAAATCTGGTACTATTTTATGCTTCGCGCCGATTGGCCAGATTCAAATTTTAAGGGTGGTAGGGGAATCGACCATTGTAAGTGAGAATCACTGGACGACTTGTATGGCTCAAGGCTACGGCTACCCACTTCCCCTATTTTCTTCTGGCAATATGAATAAATTCTTTATTTAGAAGAATTTAATCAATTGTAAATGTTTTCTCCCTCTGAGTGATCTCGATCACGTGTATACACATCACTCTCTAAAGGCCGAGAAAACATGATCAACAAGAGTAAACTCTATTTAAGAATTTAATCCAATGGATATGTTATCTCCCTCTGAGTGATCTACCACTCTCTAAAGGCCAAGAAAACATGAGCAATATGAATAAATTCTTTATTTAGAAGAATTTAATCAATTGGAAATGTTTTCTCCCTCTGAGTGATCTCGATCACGTGTATACACATCACTCTCTAAAGGCCGAGAAAGCATAATGCCATCTCCCTCTGAGTGATCTGACCCCTTACTTTTATCGAATGCCATTTTCTAAGCTTGTCTTCAATCTTTCTAAAAACAAAAATCGATTTGTGAAAAGAATAGGTCGATTCTTTATAATCAGCACTATATTTCTGGATTAGCAATACGTTTCCAAAGGCTAAGTCAAGCTGACTCCCTTTATTGGTTGAAACCATGTTCTTCAACTCTGAGTGATCTCCCCTTACTTTTATCGAATGCCATTTTCTAAGCATTTTAAGGCTTGTCTTCAACCTTTCTAAAAACAAAAATTGATTTGTGAAAAGAATAGGTCGATTCTTTATAATCAGCACTATATTTCTGGATTAGCAATACGTTTCCAAAGGCTAAGTCAAGCTGACTCCCTTTATTGGTTGAAACCTTATTCTTCAATCCTGGCATAAGTTCAATTTGCCAAGGCAAAAAAAACTTTGTCAATGCCTGTTTTCTTAGTAAAAAGTCAACATTAAAATCTCCAACCACCAAAGTGGGTACAGTCGGATCGTATTTTTTAGAAAACACCCTAGTCAAATCATCTAACACCAGTTTCAGGCTGGCTTGGGGCGATTTGTACAACAGTACTACCGCTATTCTCTCGCCTCCCAATTTACAATCGAGCCAAATCCGTTCAAGGCGGGCTATGGGCGATGGCTGCCCATTTGGTAGCCGACCACGAGTGACTTTACAATCTAAAGCCTGTTCAGTCACTTTACTATTTCCATAAATCGTCGATCCATAAGATCTTCTTTCGAGAGCGTTCTCGGGCAAGAAAATTCCTCCAAAATTCTCGAATTGAGCGATACTTAAATCATCTTGCTCTTTCGCTCGAATTTCCACAAACAAAAGCAAGTCAGCACTGACAATGAAATCATCACGTCTGACATCCTGCAAATGACCCCTTAAAGACTCGGGGTTATGGAAAAAAATAACTGGCCGTGAAAGCAATGTGGACACGAAGAGCTGCGCTTCTCTTTCCATTCTCTCCATTTCTATTTTAACGAAGTCATTGTCCTTTGGAGGTTCGGGTGCTACAAAATCACCATCGATAAAAAGCCCCTGAGCGGAAGTGGCTCGGCTGCAAGCAACGTAAAGCATTGACCTTTGCATTTTTCGGTTTTTGTTGGTATGAACCACCACGCATTTGTAGGTATCACCCTGACTCTTATGAATGGTTATTGCTTCTGCCACTTGCAAGGGAAATTGTTTCCTAGACACAGTGACGTTTTTATTCGAGTGTCGAAGCGTGAATGATCTCACCGTCTTTTCAAGGGGAGTCCACGAAGGCTCGGTCTTGGAAGCGACAATCAAAGCGGTACTTTTAGCTCGAATATCTTTACCCACCCTTTCGTGGTCAAAGGAAATCCAAACCCTAATAGGAACACGAACCCCGTCTGGACGCACTCCGTAGTCAATTTGACGAATTCTGCCAGTGGCTCCATTAACAACTCCATCTTGAATGTCAATGTTGTTGGTAACCATATAGCGAGCACTAATTTGCAAGCGAATTTTTTCGCTCAATCCGTAAGTTGAACTGGGTTTCAGTTGTTTCGCTCTATCCAGTATATTTTTTCGCACAAGCGCTTGAAAGTCTCCTTTGACGTTATCGAAAGCCAAAGAATCGCAAAATTCAGTATTAAACTGACTGAGACGCATCTCATTGAAATCTGCCGCGCCTTTGTTCGTAGCATACAGATGTATGGCGTCGAGAGGAGGCTCGCTTTTTACATTCACCTGCTGTTTCTTGATTAGTGATACGTCACTGACTTCCATTTTTCCTATTGCCATTCGATTCAGAGCCATGGCGAATGCCTTGTCTTCCTTCTGACGCATGATCTCATTCAAGAAAAAAATCTTAAATTCTTTCCATTGTGGATTATTATCTAGCAATCCAGCATAAGGGGTGTCACGAGCCTTAGGAATTTGAAACGCGTAACTATCGCCTACTGGTTTCAGTTGGTTAAAATCGCCAACAACCAAAACTGAAAGTCCACCGAATGATTCTTGTGACCCCATAACTTCTTGGCACCTAGAATTGACCTTCGTGAGTATTCCAACTCCTGCCATTGAAATCTCGTCAATAATTATCAGTTTAAGATCCTTCCAGGCAACCCTAATTTTGTTCAGGGTTTCTGATTCCATTCTCGACATGGGCCCTCCGTATTGGCTAACTGGAAGCGAGAAAGCCGTATGCAAAGTGGTTCCACCAATGTTAAAACCGGCTTTTCCCGTGAAAGCGCACTTCAAGACAATAATGTTGGAGTTGTCAGCCCCAGGTTGTTTGTGGAAGTACCTAGTGACGCCCTCGCAAACGGCGTTAATGAGAACGCTTTTACCTACGCCGGCTCCTCCAGTGACAAATAGGCGGAGATACTGGTCGGGCTTAGTTTTGAAATGCCCAAGAATGTAGCCAAATATTTCTCTCTGCTTTACGTTTAGACCCTGTACCATTTTGGCATAGTCACTGTCCTCTACTATACGAACAGTTTGCACGACTGTGTAGTCTGGGACATGGCAATCGGGGATTTCCCGTCCAATGTCTGCCGTAGCATCTCGTACGCAAGCCAGAACGGCGAATTCTGGGTCATCCATCGTGTATTGGCGATCTCTTTCATCTTGATGCTCCAGTATTGGTTGCACATTAGCCAAATCTACTTGAGCTTCACTTTCGAGGAATTCTACCCTCGCTCTTTCAAAGTCGGCTTCACCAGTTTCATTTACAAATTCTTTTCTTTTCCGCGAAATCATTTCCAGATTTGCTTCGTAGACTTCTTTGAAATCCTTTTCCAAAATATCTGTGGCCTCGTCGTGCCAAGGATAGAACAAGAGAATTTGCTCTCTGTAGAAATCCAACGTATCTTTCTCGATACTGTAATTCCTGTATCGGAGGACTTTTGCCTGTGTACGTTTGCGTACAAACCCATGGCCATGGTTCAAAGCCATCCAAACCGAAGCTACATTAGATTCGGGCTCGCTATCATGTCGTTCATCCTCGTTTAAACTTGAAACTTGCCGACCTCGGCCTTTTTTCTTATTGAATTCATACCAAGCTGAAAATTCAGCCAAACAGACTGATTCCATATCATCTGGCCTTAAAGGGTAACGATCGATTAAGCCTTCCGAAAAAATATCTGTACTATCTTCTGGCAAATCATCAAGCTGGCTCTTTGGCTTGAGAATATGAACACGTTTCTCTGGCATATTTGTGTTGATAAAGATGGTAATTCTACTAGACTTAGACACGGTTATCTGCAGGCATAAGTACGCCGCTTCTTGGGCGGAAATTTCATGACCAGTGAGAAACTTGTTGGCGATAACTTTAAGCCTTTCTTTAACAGTAGAGCCCGCCTGCCTAGCGGCTCGCATAGCTTCCATAAGTAATTGGGAAATGCCACGCTGTGATTTTCCAATGTAAGCGATGACGTACATAATGCACGCGTAAGCATCGAGAACAAATTGAATGTCCATATTGGCTCTCCATATTCTAAGAATGTCTTTGTTGTAGGCGTTCACTCTTACTTCCAGAGGAGATCTCTTCAGGAGAATGGTTTTTCTCTTAAGATTTAATGTAACGCAATCAATATAGACCCGTTCCGTCATTTGAAGAGGCCGCAAAAACTCTTCAAATGTTTTAGGAGAATTTTCAGTCGTCAGAGCCGCTATGGCTTTTTCCACTTTCTTATATTCCAATGCGATATGTTGACCGTACTCCTCTGTCCAATTTCTTAAAATAGGATCGTGAACATATGTTCTCGGCATTGGAGGCCAGGGAATTCCAAAACGACAAATCGTTTCTTCTCCCCGTTTCACCTTGCACGTTCTTGTGTGTTTGTGCGTTTGAAGAGGAACCAGGTTGACCAAATCTTCATTTTCTGATTTGGCGCAAGAAATGAAGCACTCAACAAAAGTCTCGACTTCTCCAGTGTTTGAACCATCCGGTTTTAATTTTGGAGCACCGGAAACCCAAATTACACTGTGCACATGAGGAGACCCACGGTGTTGAAACTCAACTCGATAATAATAGTCCACCACTAGCCCCAGAGGTCCAACCTTGCTCCTAAGGTACTTTAATAATGCTCGAAATCTGTAATCAAAATATCTCGCGCATGTAATAGGGTCCTCCTGAATCAGCTTGGCTTTATCTTTGAAAGCCATAGCTTCAATGTCTTGGTTATTCGTTATCCTTTTGCCAGCAGTTACCAACAACGCATTTATTAACTCAGGCCATCGGGTTTCGGCCGCGCTTACAGTCAGGAAAAACGTAGGAATTCCGAGTTGTCTCACCATGGCCAGAAGGTCCCTCGATTTTCGTTGCCAAAATGCGGGGGAGTAGCGAAGGGGCTCCAGTATTCTGAAACCATCGTCATGGTGAAGCAGCGATTCAATTGCACCTTCCAACCTCAGTGTCCCCGCTGTTAGTCCACGCCCGTCAGCAGACTTAGTTTTGCGTAAACAAATTTGAATTGCTTGACTGACTTTCATAGTCTCAATCTTTAACCATTTAAAAAATAGATTGGTGACGTCACTAGCGCATCTTCTGTCTGAAGACAGCAATTCCCATTTTACAATATCTTGATAGCTGCATTTGACCTTAATGTCCCTTTTCTGCCCTCCATAAATTCGAGGAAAGGACAGTTCTTCGCAATCTTCATCGTATAGCAAAGACACGGGACGGCTACCTTCTCCTGGTGCAAAGGTTATCGTGATATTAGTGTCCAATAAATCATCAGCTGATAATAGCAACGAATCTCTGGCTCCACAATTGACGCTTTCTTCTTCCTTTTCCTCAACCCATTCTTCGTCACTATCAATTTCCTGCACATTGACACTCTGGCCCACTTGCCCATCACCTTCGATTGAGGGTGTCTCGTTCACTTGTGCGGCTTCACTTTGAGCAATATTTCTGTCGTTTTCGTTTACGACGAAATCAACCGTTTCTTGCACCAACGTGTTCATGAGGTCCTCCGAAAGAGTGATGCAATGTTTCTTATAAAGTGGTGATTGCAGCAAACCCTTAAGCGCGGCTAAAATAAGCTTAGGGCGCACAGTTTCAAACAAAAATGGGTTATTATACTGCATGCGACGCATTAATTTCACTTGTATTGTATGTGTGTTGTCAGGCAGCCTTGGTAAAACGGAACAGGACGTGTCCACGTTACAAGGAACATTAACAACGGTGCCCTTTAAACCTTTTTGCGAATCACAGCCAAGAGATCGTATTTGAATGAAGGGAATTCTAGGGCTAACAAGCCGTTGCTCGAGATTAGATAACCCTGTAACAGTCTCATTAACGACAGGGAAAAAAAAGCCATTAACGGGGCTGTATTTTGGAACCAACCCTTTAGATACGGCTGCATGACAAGGCATGCATAATTCCACTAAGGGAGTTATAACACTGGTCATTAATCCGACGCGTGCCTGAAAAGTTTCTAAACTAATTGAGGTCGAACTGTTCTTAAAACAAAGTCTAGAACATATTTCGCACTTGTGCGTAGGTACATCCTTAATCGATTCAGAATATAAAAATTCTTGATATAATGGGTCATTTTTTAGTAGCCCTCCTAAAGCAAGAAGCGAAATTTTCATTCTGACGAAATTCATGGTCATCCCTTCGTTCTGCCATATCGGAACTACCCTTTTCTCGATATTCAGGGTCTTCCCTTCGCTCCGCCATACCGGCCCTCTTCTTCTCCCGAAATTCAGGGTCTTCCCTTCGCTCCACCATACTGGCCCTCTCCTTCTCCCGAAATTCAGGGTCTTTCCTTCGCTCCGCCATATTGACCCTCTCCTTTTCCCGAAATTCAGGGTCTTCCCTTCGCTCCGCCACGTTAGCCCTCTTCTTCTCCCGAAATTCAGGGTCTTCCCTTCGCTCCGCCATACTGGCCCTCTCATTCTCCCGAAATTCAGGGTCTTTCCTTCGCTCCGCCATATTGACCCTCTCCTTTTCCCGAAATTCAGGGTCCTCCCTTCGCTCCGCCACCTTAGCCCTCTTCTTCTCCCGAAATTCAGGGTCTTCCCTTCGCTCCGCCATACTGGCCCCCTCCTTCTCCCGAAATTCAGGGTCTTTCCTTCGCTCCGCCATATTGACCCTCTCCTTTTCCCGAAATTCAGGGTCTTCCCTTCGCTCCGCCACCTTAGCCCTCTTCTTCTCCCGAAATTCAGGGTCTTCCCTTCGCTCCGCCATACTGGCCCCCTCCTTCTCCCGAAATTCAGGGTCTTTCCTTCGCTCCGCCATATTGACCCTCTCCTTTTCCCGAAATTCAGGGTCTTCCCTTCGCTCCGCCACCTTAGCCCTCTTCTTCTCCCGAAATTCAGGGTCTTCCCTTCGCTCCGCCATACTGGCCCCCTCCTTCTCCCGAAATTCAGGGTCTTTCCTTCGCTCCGCCATATTGACCCTCTCCTTTTCCCGAAATTCAGGGTCTTCCCTTCGCTCCGCCACCTTAGCCCTCTTCTTCTCCCGAAATTCAGGGTCTTCCCTTCGTTCAGCCATATAAGCTGCATACCTCTTCCTACTTCCCTCCTCTTGCCTTCTTTCAGTTTTGTATGTTTTCTCTTTCTCCCGGAAATCGGGTTCTAGCCGTCGCTCCGCCATATAAATTCTAATCCTCTCTCTATTTTTTGCATTTTGCCCTCCCTCGATACTTTTTGGGTCTTGCCCTCCCTCGGCTTTGGCAATTGTCTCTTTATCTCGTTTAATTTTATATAATTCTCTGCGTCTAGCATTTAATTTAGCTTTAACCTCTGGATTCACAATTTTTTTGGCTCCTAGGCCTTGCCCTCCCTCGGTTTCGGCAAATGTCTCTTTTTCGCGCTTAATTTTATATAGTTCTCTGCGCCTAGCATTTAGTTTTGCTCGAACCTCAGAATCCACAGTATCTCTCCCCTTTTTATCACTAGCTTTCTCTTCCGTGCTACTCTCACCATCATCTACATGGTCCCTTTTTTTGCGACCAGACATTTTTCTTTATGAGTTTATCACAAAGAAATATTTTCGAATATGGGATATATAAGAAATGAAAAAGTTATATATCCTACTTGAAATCTTCAAAGATTAACCAAATACTGTACAAGCCTTTCACTGTAACTTAACTCTCGTTTTTATACACAAAAATACTCAGTGACTGAAAATATACACCTTGGCATTGAAATTTCAGTCAAGAAATGAAGAGGATTTAGTTGCTTGCAGCAAAGGGAAAACATCCAACGTAAAAAACAGGAAGTGGTTAAAGGGAGGGTGAAGTAGAAAATCGAGTTATTTCTTTTCAATTCTTTTCAATTATTCTACAGATTATAAGACCAATCTCCGTAGTGGAACGTCCAGGAAATATCTCCGAATGATTTTAAAATTAAAATTAGGTTGAGATTTATATAGTAGTGTCATCCCATGTTCCCATGTTAACTTGCCAAAAGCCCTAATACAGGCAGAGAAGGGTAGTGTCATCCTATGTTAACTTGCCAAAAGCCGTATTTCAAACTAGCCTAAAAATCTGAACCTAATTTGAATTTTAAAATCATTGGGAGGTATTTCCTGAATGTTTTTCCACTTCACCCTCCCTTTAACATTCCAACGCAAGCAAACCTTATCTCCTCAGGCCTTTTAGATAAGCCCCGACTCTCTGCATGATTTTTTTCCTTTTTTGGGGGGCGAGAAGCTAACGAAGACAAAAGTAGTGTCATCCCATGTTCCCATGTTAACTTGCCAAAAGCCCTAATACAGGCAGAGAAGGGTAGTGTCATCCTATGTTAACTTGCCAAAAGCCGTAATACAGGCAGAGCTAACAGGCAAAGAAGGGTAGTGTCATCCCATGTTAACTTGCCAAAAGCCCTAATACAGGCAGAGAAGGGTAGTGTCATCCCATGTTAACTTGCCAAAGCCGTACTACAGGCAGAGCTAAGACCGTTAACAACCCCCGGGACTTCCAAAGCAATAAGATCGTCGAATTGAAGACGGCCCAAGGGCAACCCCTCTATACCTTACCCTAATGAGTGAATAGCGCTATCTTTTTCAATGCTTAAATGATTTACCGTGCATAAAATGAGAGTGAATAGCCCCTCGATTCCCTACTCTAAACAGTGATTAAATTATAACCGTATTATAACCGTATAAATTTACTTGATTTACCGTGCATAAAATCAGAGTGAATAGCCCCTCGATTCCCTACTCTAAACAGTGATTAAATTATAACCGTATAAATTTACTTATGCTGTAATTCTAATATTCCGGCGAATCGAAGAACAGATAGTTTTTAGTGATAGTCCCCTCGATGAGTTTACAACATAGACTTATGCCGATGCACACTTATCGCATCTTATAAATTTCAAACAAGGACTTATGCCCAGAAACTTTTGAAAGAGAAAGTTTAGTTATAGTGATTACGCATCATTTTAGTGATTATCCCCTCGAATTACCTTTAGCAATGCTAAAATGTCAAACGCATAACGCTCATTTAACACTATGTTAGCTCTATCTAAACCCACATTTGAATGAACCGCCAAAACGTTCCAGTCAAACATAACATAGATGACGATAGCTACCGAACGAGAACGAAACACATGAAACGGGGAAAATCGTTATCTATTTAATTAGCACATAAATAAAAAGGAAATAAATATAAAAACCCCAAACATACAAATTCATAAGTATCCGACCCCACAGATAAAAATTCAAAAGTATCCGACCCCACAGATTAAGAGGTACCCCACCCCACATCACCCTGACATTTTAGAGATAAAAATAAATATTAAAAACTCGGGGTTTCTATCAAGTCTCTATAGCTCAGTGGTAGAATTTCCGTCTACTACGTGAGCGACCCGGGTTCGAATCCCGGCTGCGATCTCAAAAAAATTTTAATTAAAATTAAATTTCTAACCGAGCCCAGTAACCCCTATCGGTGGGTTGTGGTAATATAAAGTTCATTTTAAGCTAAAATCTGACGATAACGATAGCGAAAACTCCGGCCACTACTGTTACTACTGTTACTACTGTTACTACTGTTACTACGGCTCGGGTCAAACTAAGAGCCTCATGTTATACTACGATGTGGCTAAAAACAGTTAAAACCACCGAAAATTAGAGAAACATTACTAAAGATTCTTTTAAAATACAGAGAAATTCACAATTTGCCTATCAGTGTGATTCAGTCTTTAGCTAATGACATTCTACTCTTTTGTGAACATATTTTGTGTAAAAACAAAGAAAATGTGTTAGAAGTAGTTCGGAGAAAAAACATTGAAATTGATGAAAAAGAGTTGTTTACTAAGAATATAGAGGTAAAAGAAGCTTTCGTAAGCCTAAATTCTAATTACAAAATGTCAGCACTTTGCAAATCAGAGTATGGATTAATTGAACCAAGGCAATATACCTATTCTGAAACATTAGCTAAAAAGAAGAAAGACTATTTTCATTATGTGCCAATCATTCAAGTTATTCAAAAACTCTATTTTTCGGAAACATCAATTGAAAAACACGACACGTTGGATAAAATACCAAGCAATTGCATCGGACACTTCCTTCAAGGAGAAGTTGCCAACAAAATGATAGAAAGTGACCCTAGATTTAATTCAAAAACCCTTTTGATTCAAATTTATCTCTATGAGTTTGAGGTTGCTAACCCATTGGGATCGAAAAGAGGCAAGCACAAAGTAGTAGGATGCTATTTTACAATTTTAAACTTGCAGGCAAAATATCGTTCAAAGTTAAGCGATATAAATCTAGTCTTTTTCGCTAAAGCCAAACACATTGATAAATATGGATGGAGCGAAGTTTTTGAACCTTTAATTTTCGACTTAAATATTATGAGAGAAGTAGGCATTTCTATTGAAAATCAAGGATTTTTTAGAGCTGCCGTTGCCTTATTTTCTGGAGATAATCTCGGACTCCATAAATTAGCCGGTATTAATGCTAATTTCAGCAGAGGACGAATTTGTAGATTTTGTATGATCTCTAGAGAAGACGTTTCAACCATTACGAACGAGAACCAATTTCAATTAAGGTCATTGAAACGACATATTTATCACTTAGAAGGTATCGCGAAAGACCCCAATGAAAGAGAGATATATGGCGTAAGGGAAGAAAGCCCTCTTATGAAAATAAACTATTTTGATTTAACGCAACAGCTGCCGCCAGATCCGATGCACGACATATTAGAAGGGGTAATTCCAAGTGTGTTGAAGAACGTTATATGTTATTTAATTACTGAAAAACAACTTTCTCTTGACGACTTCAATAAATGTATCGAAACATTTCGGTTTGGTAAAACTGAATCAAATAGACCAGAAACCCAAAGCCGAAATTCCATAATGGGGGATTCGATCTTAAAAGGGTCGGCCAGCGAAATGTTCACCTTATTTAGACTTTTGCCTTTTATTTTATTTGTTTTTTTACCTCAAGAAGGCGATCCTTACTGGAATGTATATTTAAAACTCAGGGAAATTGTGCATTACATTTTCGCAACACATTTACATACTTCATTTTTGTCTAATTTTGCGAATTTAATAGAATCATTTTTAAAACTAGTTAGTGAAGTTTTAGGACCTCGTGTCATGACTCCAAAATATCACTACTTGGCTCATTATGCTAACGCGTATAAACGATACGGGCTTTTAAGAACATTATCCTGCATGCACTTTGAAAGCAAGCACAGTTATTTTAAAAAAATTGAAATTATTTCAAATAATTTCATAAATATTACAAAATCTTTAGCGACTCGCCATCAATTTTAACAGTGCTATAATACTTTAAATGAACAATGCAACGGAATTCAAGATACGTCATCTGGAAAGTGTATAACTAAAGACAGCTTGCCATTGAGCTTATGTGAATTGCTTCAAGAATATGAAGATGGAATGTATTCCGTTTCTAGCGCAACATTAGACAATACTAGTTACAAAATTAATTGTCTGTTAGTGCATAAAGTTATAGGTAACGAGATTAATTCATTTTTAAAAATTAAATATATCTTTTGTGGTAATTGTTCTTTAACATTATGTGGAACCATATTTATTGTTAAGAATTTTTGTAAACATGTACACGCATACGAAGTCGAAAACTCCACTGACTAATGGGTAGTATTAAAAGCAGGGCAAGAATTGCAGTATGAAATGTTGGACATTTATACTGTTAAAGAAAAAATGTATGTAGCTTTACGATCGAAATGTATAAACATTGAAGTTGATTAGATGTTGTAAATAATTCAAATTTCTCATTTTCTAAACATCTCTAACTAAAGGTATAAATAAACGGATCTTTTAAAAAGTAAACTTTGTACATTTTCTGTAATAACGTGCTTTCTTTTTAGTCAGCGGTTATTCCAGAAATAGGAAAATTTTAGGCCGAACGAAAAATTCAAGGTCGAACGGCCAGTAAATATCCATACTATAATTAGCGCTGCAAGGATACATTTTCATTTCCGATAACAAATCTCTTGTATTACCA
Organism: Phalangium opilio; assembly: GCF_054372755.1. NCBI lineage: Eukaryota > Metazoa > Arthropoda > Arachnida > Opiliones > Phalangiidae > Phalangium > Phalangium opilio. The sequence continues at coordinate 1,796,322 of NW_028324200.1, read as the reverse complement.
ACACAAGTGTGCAGTAAAGCTCCATAAGTTAACGGACAAAAGGGTTTAGATAAACCTCGAACGTTTGGGAATGAAAATCGCGTTCAAGCAAGTTCAAGGTCGCGGCTGCAGTAGCGCGAATTAGGAAGCTAGGGGGGGGGGGAGGGCCTGCGGTCAGACGAGATTTTTACGAAAATCTCTGCCCTCTATTATCCGCGTATTTAAGAAAAAAAACCATTTAATTTTAAAATCATTATTAAGTATGCGAAAAATAAATATGAAATAAAATTAGTTTTGGTAGTTGAAAGCATACAAATTAAGTAAAAAATAATCATCTCGAAAATATCATAATTATCAGTGCATGCACACCGCACCGCCATCTATTATGCGTATATTTAACGAAATTGTATATCAATATATAAACTTATTTAATAATATCTAGAAAAATACAACAATAGTCAAAGGCGTGAAAGACGTATATTTAAATATTTTTTGTTCTAATTTCGTGATGTTATTTTTTTAATTAGCATGAAAAGGTTATAAACCCTTTAGGTTCTATGAAAGGGATGAAAACCTTTCATGGAATGTAAATAAACCGTTTCGAATTTGGAATTATTACAATCCTTTTGTAAACCATACACGGTATGTTTTTATACACCATAACAGTTCATAGATGTTCAGTAAACCCTTTCCAAACCATTATGAAACCATTATTTTTGACAGTGCACAGTATGTGTGCCAAATTGTTGACTATACTGTTCAATTTTGCATCCCTAAGAAGAAATCCCACCACACACACAGTGTGCAACAATGAGCATAAAAGTGCTCAACCTAGCAAACCGTTTTGGTGATCAATTTTGGTACCTGTATTTACTGTTCAAAACTGAACGCAAAAGTGTTCTCCCACTCCCAGTGTGTTGAGGCTTTCCACAATTATTTGGTCAGATTGGAACAAATATTTCTTAAGAGTGTAGGGTTTTGCATTCTCTATCATTCATGTGATATTAAACGGCAAAAGTGTCTACAAACCAAAATATTTCTTCTTAAAGTGTTAGTGCCACGTTTTTTGAAAAGTGGCTAATTTTCGTTTTAAAACATCAATTGGGTTATAACAGTAGATCCAAAGTAAAAAGTCTTATATAAATTTATTCATTTTGTAATATGAAAAAGAAAATTGATATTTCACATACCTAATTAAGACGGAATAAATTATAAATATACCCCTGGTGACGTCGTAAGAGGTTGACCAGCACGAGACAGATTTCATTACGAGAGCTAAGCCTAGTTTTTAAACATCGCGCGTGCGTCAAATTCGATCAGTTTGAAAGCACCACCTATCAATAAAAAAATAGGACTTGCGGAGTCGCGGTTCACGCGCGCTCGAATCGTGACGTACGTCACGAGGGGTATATGGAGTACCGCGAAATTTAACTGTCAAAATAGTTCGCTGAATTTGGGGTGCGATTCAGCAGGCATGCGTTATGGCTTTAACGCAAGAAAACTTGCGTTATGGTATCACTTTGCGTTAAATTTCAAAAAATGCGATTCACGTGTCGTCGTTACGATATCACGCGTTATCATAAGGCCAAATGTCGGGGATATCGTATCGCCACCCGTTTGCTGGCGTTATAGGTTTATCACGAACGTTATAAAACGTTTTCCCGATATTTTACCCGCAAAAATTCAAAATGGCTGCCCTCCGTGATGCTTGTTCAAATATCGCGCGCTGATTAAATTGAGGAAATAACAAATTTAAATAGAGAAAGAGTTTTTAGAGATGATACACAGTAAAAAAAGAACATTCGAAATTGAATGTTTCAGCGTTCAATACCTTGCCACAGTGGTGGTACGCCTTAGCAATCAAATATTAACGCCTAAAGTGGTATTCAATTGTACACGTTAAGGAAATGTTCATATTTTAACGCTAATATTGATATTCAAAAATTCACGCTAACGAAGCATTCAGATAAGTTCATTTTGGCAATCAAATATGATTGCACTAGCATTTAAACGAGAGCATTTTGGCGTTCAAACGAGGTCGTGTTTGGCGTTCAAACGAGGTCGTGTTTGGCGTTCAAACGAGGTCGTGTTTGGCGTTCAAACGAGATCGCGTTTGGCGTTCAAACGAGATCGTGTTTGGCGTTCAAAGGAAAGCGATTTTGGCGTCCACATGTAAGCACTTTTGGCGTTCAAACGAGAACGAATTGGCATTCATACGTAACTGTTTCGCGTTATAATAGGATTGCATTAACAATTTAATGAGAACGATTTTGGTGTGATCAATTCACGCCATGGTCAAATATTATTTGCCCGTATTAATACCCTAATATAAGCCTCTATTCACCTAATTTACCTCATTTTAGTACCCTATTTACAGCATTTCAAGTTGATTTGACTATAGTAGTTAACCGCTTTCCTCCCATTCTGCCGACAAACGCCGCAAAATGGGACAAACATCTTGGGTTAAATGTTCCCAATGAAATTAAATTACTAATTCCCGGGAACGCAACGATTCTATCTTGTATTGCAAAAATCTACTTAACCTATAACGATTGAGTGGCTAGATAAAATGAGCACTAAACCCAATTATTTTGTAAAATATTTAGCAAAATTGATAGTTTACAAGAACCAAATAATTTTAAATTGAAGAAATGTACCTATATAAAAACATTTCTTGATATTTATTTTCATTTTTAAGTCATATGCATAGGGCTCGGGGTTTTTTGGTCGATTTTTTCGAAAAATACGATTAACTACAAATAATCGAAAACTATTCAGAAGTTTATTCGTTTAAACAATAAAACAATTTTAGATGATATTTTTTGACATTGAATAATCTTAGTAAGATTTTAACCGACAAATGTATTCAATCGACAAAATTATTCGAAAAACAATTATGTAGAAAAAAGGGTCGTACTCTACGTTCGGTTAAATTAAAAATATTTTCTATTATAAAATCCACTTGCTTTGAAGTCTAACTTTTAGCGTAATATTTTGTAATTTAAGCTTTGTAAAAAATATCCAAATCTTTTTTTGAAGTAAACTTTCATCTGGAATATTGTCACTAATATTTTTTATTAGAATTTAACATGCATACGCTTTTCTCCGTATCAGTTATTTATGATCAGATCGCAAAACTCAATTATTGTTACAATCTTTTCGATAAAACCCAATTCCAAAAAGCCATGGTTATTACGTTAGTGGACTCTATAGCAAAATACTTTCCTCCAAGCACCAAAAGTATATATCTGTGATATTTTCGCCAGGGATCTCGCGATACCGCTTAACGTAACGTCGAAATGGCGATAAAAGCAACAACTGTTAATGTGTAACATCAGAAGAGGGATAATAGATAATGCTAGCTTTAATTCGAAAATCGATGTCTTCGATTCTTGGTGCGAAACCCATCCATATTATCTCAACATAAACGCCCTAGACTCGAACAAAGAGGGGTTAGTTTAATATGAAAGGGTTAAGGTGAAAAAGGGAAGTGAAATAATATTTGAGCATCACCAAGATGCCTATTTACCTAGAAATGCAATCATTTCTCTTTATTGATAAATAATTGCAGAAGTTAAAACAAAACACAGACAGACACGTCAGGTACAAAGCCTGTCTCTCAGGAGAAGTAAAAATCCACTTGTCCCTACCGCCTACTAAAGTCACACTCGAAACATATTTTGATCATTTACTTGAAAACGACTTCTCTATTCCGTTTTTATTAACTAACGATATCAATACTAATCCTATATTAACTTTGGAAAGAGTTTCTTGGTACGGAGTAAAGACTCAGTATCTCGCTTTATACAAACTATTAAATGTATCTAGTCTTTCGACTTCATACCCAATCTTCGTTACTCGTCCTTTATAAACTTTGACTACAGATTTTTCAGTTAAGAAAGGTTTTTCACAAATAATTTATTAAAATTATATGATATTAATTATTTTTATCTGAAGTTACTTATTATTCTTCTAGTTGTTGTAAAGAGACGTTTTTCCTAGAGTATGTCTCTTTTGCGACTGTATGAAAACCTTAAAGTGGTGTAGTTAGATTGTTGATGTCAGTTAGTAGAATAGTGGTCAGTGCAGTTTTTCAGATATCCGTCAACTATGAATACGATTCGGAAATTGAGAACCCTTTGGTTCAGATTAGGAAGCTGCGAACGCGATCCCCTGGGGTGTAACAACAGGCAGAAAGCCCAACAAACACACAAACAGATGAATACGTCGAGAACAGAACGTTTCAAAAACAATCATCACTCGGTGAAATAAAAAATCTAGCCTCTATATTGGCTTCATATGAGTCCAATATTGTTCGACATTTGCCCACTGTCGGTTAGATATTACACCAATATGGGCTTGATATTAGTCCAATATCGGTTAGAAATTGTCCAATGAGGGTTTGATTGATGTGTGGATAAAATCTTGACCATTTCTGAGTTATAATCGATCCCTTAGATGATTCTGGATCAAATTTTGGATGAGGCTTTAAATCTGGCTTATCGTTCGACCCTCCCTTTTTGGACACTAGTTACGTTACACAAAAATAGATAAAAGCTGTGCTGTCTCAGAGTCAGCCGTTTGGATCCATTTACATCCAATTTTGGACAATATTTTTTAACAGTACACGCCTTAGGAAATAGTCAAGTGCTAATAGAGTAGTGATGAGGGTACTATTTATCGCGTATGTGATTCGGTTTAGTTTGTTTTTATGTTCTCATGTTACCACACTTTGTGGTACACTTCTCTCGAAGAGAAGTATTATATACTTCTGATAGCATTGACAATCACAATGTATTTATTGATAGTTCTTACCATTATCAGGTTTTTAATTATAATTATTTGTCAATTATTGAAACTTTGCGTTTTTTCGTTAATATAAACCTAAAAAATTCAAAAAGATCAAAGTTTATCGTAAAAAAATAATAGTGCCGGTAACTCGTCCAAACATAATCGATAAAAGAAACCAAAACCACATTTGTATCAAGAAACGTATGGATCATAATTTTTTATTCGAAATCGAATAAAAGGTATCGCAAAAGAACTTTTTTGAATAAAATTCTTCTGATTATGTTGAAAATTTTAGTTTTTCGGAAAAAATACTTACGATTAATAATTGCACCACTCTACCTTTTTTGAAAACAAATCGAGACGAAATACTTTTATATAATCTTCGTTTAACAAATTTTGGTATGTTAATATGTTTGAATAATAGTTAACCGATCCCCGAGCCCTACATATGCATCACATAACACTGCAAAGAAATTTTAACATAAAACGAGTACCAAAATATGATTTCCTAACGTAATACACTGCCTATAAAAAAGGCATCAGCAAATATTTTATTTTTAAACGCTGCCGAAGATAAAAAATTTCTTATTATTGAAAAAACAAAACTTTTACCTCTCCGAGTCAAGAGGACTTACAGACTTATTTACCTACACAAGGAAATATATCTCTCTTTTTTGATGTAAAAATTTACGCATTATTAAAGCTAGGTTCCCTCTTGACCGAAAATGACGACCGAAAACTTTAGCGCTGCATCAAAAAATTGAGTTTAACGCAGGCCTTCGACGGCAAGATTTTAGTTCGGTTCACACATCCAACCGAATTCAGACCAAAAGAGGCGGTCGGCAGGTAGTCAAGTGGCACGAGTTGGAAGAACTTAAGCCTTGGCCTTTGATTTTCCCTTGTTGGTATCTTAATTAGGGAGCTTAATTCTACCAAATTAAGGTCAGAGATTCAAATCAAAGGTTTATTACATACAAACACGGCAATAGCGACTAGCGATCAAATCCGATTAGAGAATTCAAACTCAAAAGTTCATAACATGCAAAGGTGGCAATGGCGACTGGCGAGTAGAAAAAAAAACTCAAAGCGGCGATAAAAAACTCCCCTATTATGAGTTCAGCAGAAGCTTCATCCCGAAACGAATTTTGATCGGTTATGAATATAATTTTACGTCGGCCTCTGCTTCAAAAATAGAACACCAATTCTGTTCGACCGAAAGCAGTTTCGGTCACGTTAGGCGGAAGATGTTTTACCGCAGAGGTACTTTTGCAGCGTTTCCGTCGTGTTTTCGGTCAAGTGCGAATAAGCAGATGACATTTTACATCCAATAAGAATGTGCCTTGGACACATTAAATCAGTCAATGGGGAAAAACAGGAAATTAAGGGGGCGTACTATTAGCGTCGAAAAGATTAGCATCGAAATAGAAGAGCGTCGAAAATTTTATTTTGAAGCAATAGCACCGAATAGAAGTGAATCGAAAATCTTAGCATCGAATAGAATAGTGTCGAAAGGAATAGCATCGAGGTCGTCAAGCCTGCCATTGGAATAGTGTCGAAAATATTTTAGAAAATTTGGATTAATGGCGAATGGAATATCGTCGAATTTATGTGAATGAGATTAGTATCGAAAAGATTTATATTTAAGTAAGCCAAAACTTGACATTTGCTAATCAATGAAAAGTAAGCTTTCACAACCACTGTCCGAAAAATCCCCTCTGTGCAGGGTTTTAAAATACCAATTTGTACCTCTTTGGTAGGATTTTAACCCAACCAACACTTGAATCTGATTAATTAGACCACGGGGAGTTCGACAAAAACTGTGAAAATATTCTAAACCCTCCGCAAGTTGGTCAAAAAAGTTTTTGAAAATTTGAAAATTGCATGTACTTACCACCATTGAGACCGCTGACCGAATAAACGCGTTCTGCACTCAATCTTGAAAAGTTACTAGGGGAAAAACATAATAACGAGGGCTCGCGACGGAAATATAGCTATGAAATTTTAAACACCCGCTGAAACATTTACAATTCTCATATCAGGATAGAAAAGCATTTGAACAAAGCTCCACTTTTAAAAGTACACAATATTTTGGAGAGACGTAATATTATTTCGAAACGTAAATGATGATAACAATATTTTGGAAAAGGCATAATATTATATGGAAAACTAACTCAAGGTAAACATCCATATTTAGGAAAAGGCATAATATTATTTGGGAAATAAATGAAGATATACAAAAATATTTTGGAAAAGGTGTAATTTAATTTGGGAAATATATGAAAATAAACAACAATATTTTGGAAAATGAGTAACAATATTTGGGAAGTAAATGAAGATAAAGCACAATATTTTGGAAAAGGCATAATATTATATGGAAAACTAACTCAAGGTAAACATCCATATTTAGGAAAAGGCATAATATTATTTGGGAAATAAATGAAGATAAACCACAATATTTTGGAAAAGGCGTAGTATTATTTGGGAAATATATGAAGATAAACAACAATATTTTGGAAAAGGGGTAATATTATCTGGGAAATATATGAAGATAAAAAACAATATTTTGGAAAAGGCGTAATATTATATGGGAAATATATGAAGATAAATAACAATATTTTTGAAAAGGCGTAATATTATTTGGGAAATATATGAAGATAAATAACAATATTTTGGAAAAGGCGTAATATTATTTAGGAAACTAAATAAATGAAAATATCAAATTTTGGAAAAGGTATAATATTATTTGGGAAGTGAATAAGATAACAAACAAAATTTTGTAAAATGCGTAATATTATTTCGAATCGTACATGAAGATAAACAACAATATTTTGCAATAGGCGAAACATAATTTGGGAAGTAAATTAAGATAAGCATCAATATTTTGGAAAAGGCATAATATTGTTTGGGAAGTAAATGAAACATTTTTCTGAAATACTTTTCCAAAATAAAATTACACCTTTTTCAAAATTTTCATGTATATCTTCATTTACTTTTCGAAATAATATTACGCCTTTGCAAAATTTTGTTGTTTATCTTCATTACCTTCCGAAATAATTTACGCAGGTGTTTAAAATTTCATAGCTTTATTTCCGTCGCGAGTCTTTTGTTTTTATGTTTACCCCCTAGTAATTTTTCAAGATTGAGTGCAGAACGCGTTTAGGCGCTCAGCGGTCTTAATGGTGGTAAGTACATGCAATTTTGAAATTTTCAAAACGTTTTTGATCCTTTTTCGGCCAGTTTAGAATTTGTTCACTACGTTTTTCGAACTCCTCGTGGTCTAATTAATCATAATGAAGTAAAATCCTACCAATTCTTGGTATAATTACGTCACTTTTTAAGGTTATTTAGGTAAGCTTTCATTTGTTTAATGAGGACTCAACGTCATTAAAAGCGACGTAGTTGTTATCCATCCTATTACATAATTGAGTATAAATAACCTGAACCTAACCTCACCTCACCTCATCTGAAACTAACCGAACCAAGCCTAACCTCAACTTAACCAAGCCTTATCTCAACCTAACCAAGCCTAATCTCAACCTAACCAAACCTAATACGCCACTAACCCATCAAAAACTATGTTTTCGATTATAATGACTCTCGACATAGTTCCGTGTCGACCGTATTCCGATTTTGTTATTTTCAACCTCATTCCATTCGGTACTAATCAAATTTGTCAAAATGTAGTTCGCTGCTAATCCTTAGGAAGAGAATTTTTTCGACTTTAAGGACGTTCGATACAATTCCTTTCGACTCTAGGTTAAATTAGTAAATTGAAGGAGCAACTCTCTATTCGACATTAATCCATTCGATACTATTATGCGACCCCGGTATACACAGATGGTGTTGTCAGAAGCCAATAAGTACAGATAAACGTGTATTTCGTATTTACCATTAGAAAAACAAGTGTGGAGATTGCGTAATGAAGTAGAATTTTAACCTTTCCGAGTGACGATGACGTCACGGAGAGGTATTGCACTGGACGTGTCTGTGTGTCTGTCTGGCACCGTGTTCGCAGTTGGCAAATCGAAGCAAACGTGTTCGCAATTTCCGGACCGCGTTCGCAGTATACAGAAATTCGAAAAATGTTACTTCGTTGCTATATCCAAATTATTTAACGTCAATAATTAACTATCCGTTACACTTTCATCTACTGTCCAACCACCAATTGTTTCATCCAATCCCAAACGGTATTTAATGGCTTCTAACATCAATACCATGCAATAGTCTTTCGTGTACACCACATACGCCACACGCGGCTAGGGTTACGAGAAACGTTTAGCCTCCCAATGGCAGAGCTTCCACCAAAGGTTCACGCAATTGCGCACTTTCTTACCTCTTAGTGTGAATCAATCAACTTTTATACCCTTAATTTACAAAAGTTCTGATATAGGTGTTCCCTAGAAGTATAACGTTAAAGATAGCTATGTTTAAAATTATTTTAGGAATTAAGTTTCTTAAACCGACTTAACTATAATTAACGTAAAATACTGACTATTAAAATAATTAATATCATTTATATTTATTTAATTATTTAAGATCAACTTCTTTCTTTGGAATGACAAAAGTGAGAGTTTATATAGAACGAGTAATGAAGATTGCATCTGAATCGAAACGCTACACGCATATCAAAGTTAATATAAAGCGAGTAGGATGAAAATATCTCTTACAAAACGATAACATTTCCTTTTTGCAGAATATTAAATGGAAATATTTTAAATATTTTTCGGCATTACGATCCTTTTAGTAGTTGTGTAGCTATAAAGTTCTGTTTCATCTCAGAAACACAGATACGTCTAGTGTAATACCTCTCCGTGACGTCATCGTCACTCGGAGAGATAAAAACCTGTGTCAAGGGGAAATTAAAGTATTTTTTATGAATTACTCTAATTCCAAGAAATTCCAGCATATTAAACTCTCCGAGAATTATTTTCCAATGATTGAAAAATCATAATAAGTATGAATTACTTCAAGTATGAATTACTTCAAGTATGAATTACTTCAAATATTTGGTATAAGGTCGTCCAACGCAATTTTTAAAATCTTTGGGATATTTTTAGAATTCTTCACTATGCAGGTAGAATTAATAGGTGATATCCCTCTAAGGTCATATCAAAAACCTTTCACTTAAAAAAAACACCATATCAGCTAAAAAGTGTTAAGTCAAGCCCAAAGGTGTTTATTCACACCATTCAAACAGATTTATATTAAAACACTATTTCCGTTTTTTAAAAAATTGATAAGGGTCAATTAACATCTAAAGGTGTTTATACGTACCAGTGAATCACCATTTCCTTAAAAAATACCTTAAAAGAGTCAACTAGCTCCTTTTTACGGAGAAAACACCATCTCAGTTAAAAAACACTCTAAAAAGAGTATATAAACACCTCGAGGTATTTCCGAACACCCATGAAACACCTTTTTACCTCTCCGAGTGACGTATGTCACGGAGAGGTTCTAATTTCGACGTGTGTCTGTGTGTCTGTCTGTTGTTATTGACTTACACCCCAGGGGACCGCGTTCGCAGTTTTCAAATCGGAGCAAATGTTTTCCCAAATTCCGGAGCGCATTTACAGTTCCCGGAAATTTGGAAAATTGTATTCCACTTACAATAGCTATTATCCATTACCTGTCTAACAACACCATCTTCTGCTCTTTGTTTTTGTCCCTCATGGACACCAGTTTGTACACCTGGCTTCTAACACCACCATCTTCTGGTCTTTATTTTTGTCCACCCCACTTGGACACCAGTCTGCACACCTGGTTTCTACTCCAACAACATCCTTAAGGTTAAAACATACGCGGCGATCGGCCAGGGTTACGAGAAACGTCCGGCCTCCCTAAGGCGGGGCTTCCACCAAAGGTTCACGCAATTGCGCTGTTCTTGTCCATAGCTGCGATTCGAAACCCTTATATACTACCTATCTGAGTAAGGCGAAGCAACCGGCGTATGCTTCATTTCAAACGCCAATATTAGTCAAGTCTCTCAAGAATGTTTAATTGTTCTTTTTTAAAACGATGTAACGTTCAATAAGGCGAATAACTAACGAAGAAAATATTAAATATTAATTATATTTATTTTAATATTTAAGATAATCTTGTTTCTCAACTCAAAATTAATACGAAAAGAGTTAAAAAGCAGTCTTTGCGTTTGTCTGTGTGTGTCCGTCCGTTGGTACAGACTGTTAAAGAAGTCTTTGCGCGTTGCGTTTTTCGCACATATTTTACTATAATTCAAAAACTATTAGAGCTAGCGCTCTGGAATAAAGTGCGTTATAAAAGTTTTGCATTTCTCTTTCATATTTTACCCGTTCCAAAGTTGTCCTTTGCATACTTATACCGGAAACCGGAAATGTCAAAATTATCAACTTTGAAAATATTGATTTCTCGAGGATATAAATGCGATTTTCGGATTCCTTGGGGTCGATTCATATTTGAAAAGTGTTCACCAAATTCAATTCCGATGAATAGGTCACGAGTAATCAGCCTTTATTCAAAATCTGGCAAACTTGGTTAGAGTGGCGATAATTCATCATCGAGTATCGAATCTTTGTCGTAATAATGCTTGTTAGATGTTATGGCACCTTATGCGTATATATATGATTGGTCTTGTGGCGCAATACTTTGAAACAAATCAGACGTTCATTAAAGGGATGGTGAAGTGGAAAATAAAGTAATTTTTTATTGATTCTTCTATAAGACCGATCTGCATAGTGAAACCTCCAGGAAATAACACCGAACGATTTTTAAACTACGATTAGTTTGAAATTTCATGGATAATTTTAAATATGGATCTCCGACCAATCGCGTAGCGCCCCGCCTTTTTATCAACAATTTTCTCTTGGAACGCTCCGTGTTGAATCAATTTATGGCGAGATTTGAAAAAAATTGCACGATGTGACAATTGTGGCGCGAGACATGGAACGTGCCACGAGAATTTTGTTAACAAAAAGGCACGGCGTTACGCGATTGGTCGGAGGTCCTTATTTAAAATTATTTTTAAAATCTTAGCCTAATTTGAATATTAAAATCAATGGGAGGTATTTCCTAAATTTTTCATTATACAGACTGGTCTTATAATTAGTAGAAGAATCGATAAATAAAATCACTTAATTTTCCACTTCACCCTCTCTAAGAGAAAACTCGCGTCTTTTGAAGAGGAGAAGCAGTTTGAAAATATTGTTATTTGGGCCATGATATCATAATATTTAGAACTCATATTAATTACGTCTGAGTCTTCAGCCCAGTCAAAATCTCATTCATGATGGGATATGCACTGCACGAGATCCCTTCAAATAGACAAATTCGACTATTCCATACATGAAACAACTTCAGAGAAGAGGGCTTCTATGTTAGGAATGTTCGCTACGCGATTGAGCTTCTTTAAACGGAGCCTGAGGCTGGCTATAGCCTCCCGCGTTTATCGCAAATGTGAGGCCAGGGATAGATTTAATTTTAGAAGTGGGAATAGAGAATAGAGTAACCTAGGAGCGCGTCAAATTCCCGGACCCTCTTCCACGGAAAGGAGGGGTATGAAAGAAGAGGCGTGTCAAAGCGACAAAAGTTAAAAGGAATAACGTCATAAAAAACTAGTTTAAGTGAGCCAATCTGCAAATTTAAACTTTTTATTACCTGTTGGAGGGAGGGGCTCTATACTGGGCTCTGAGTCGGACTGAATTAAACGCTAACCGTTCTCTATTCCTACCTCTAAAATTAAATCTATCTCTGTTGAAGCTTTATAATAAAGCCGACCGCAACCAAAAATGGGCAAAGGCGTATTTCACAACTGACGTTCAAAGCTACCGATGGCAAAACCTAAAAATTAAATGAAAAAAAAAACAAAACGAATGCCAGTAACAATGATCATAACTAAAAATAACAGCTAACAGCTAAAACGAACCCGAACGGTAAACACTTGAAGTTGGCCTCTCTGCGCTGCTGGTCTGCTACTCCTTTCGTTTATTTTCTATGGCAAAAATACTAACTTTTGGGAGGTATTGGGATATTAGGCCATTTTGTGTTTTAAGACTTTTATTGTGTAGGAAAGAAAACTAGCCTTTTTAAAGAAATTTTGGATAACTATTAATATCATTATTGATAACTAGTTAAAAGTTGAAAAATATTTATATAATTTGGACGAAAATTTTCAAATAACAAGACTTCCTTCGAGTTTCAAATTGAAGAATGCTCGTGTGCTTTATTGAACTATTTAATACAAACAAGACAGTCACTTTCAGCTTTAATTATGCTTGATATTTTATTGGACATCCCCTAGCCCTCAAAGGGAGGATGAAGAGGACAATAAAGTGATCTTTTTACTATTCTTCTTCTAATTATAAGACCATTTTGCATAGTGAAACATCCAGGAAATACCGTCTGCGTTCTTGAACTATTTATTACAAACAAGACTGTCACTTTCAGTTTCAATTGTAGCCATATATTTTACTTAACCTCCCTTAGCCCTTAAACACATTTTTAATCTTTTATTAAATGACAGACATAAACGCTAAATCGGGTTCAAGTCGGGCGAGAGTGCGGGCCAATCCAAAGCGTCAATTCCTTCGTTCTCCAGAAATCTTGCAAGGAATCTGGACGTATGGGCTGGGCAATTGTCCTGCTGAGCCTGAAACCATACACTAAAACAATGTTTTAAGTTAGTTATTAATATTAATACCGGTCACGACGTGGGCTGGTTACTCATACGGAGAAAAACATACCAGCGAACAGGGCGGATCTCTATTTTTAATATTACAGTGCTTTACCTCCTAATTTCATTAGAGTTTATGTCTGTCTTTTAGAATACGATTGAGAATGTGTTTAATGGGAGGGTGAAATGAAAAATCAAATAATTTTTTATCGATTCTTCTACTAATTATAAGACCGTTCTGCATAGTGAAACATCCAGTAAATATATCCGAGTGATTCAAATTAGGTTCAGATTTTACGGAAAATTTGAAATAATGACCTCCGACCCATCGCGTAACGCCCTGCCTTCCTATTGACAAAATTCTCGTGGCGCGCTCCACGCCGAATGAAATTTATCGCGAGATTTAATAAAAGTTGCTTGCGATATGACTATCGTGGCGCGAGAGCGTGCAACGGAAACTTTGATAACAAGAAGGCATGGCGTTAAGCTATTAGTGAGTGGTGCTTATTTCAAATTATCTTTAAAATCTGAACCTAATTTGAATTTTAAAATCATTCGGAGACTGTATTTCCTGGATGTTTCACTGTGCATATAATGGTCTTATAATAAGAAAAATCGATCAAAAAATCACTCTATTTTCCGCTTCATTATTCCTTTAACGGCTAGGGGATGTCCAATAAAAGCAACAATTGAAACTGAAAGTGACTGTCTTTTTTGTAAAAATTTGTTCAATAAAGCACACGAACATTCTTCGATTTGAAACTCAAAGGAAGTCTTGTTATTTAAAAATTTTCGTCCAAATTTTACAAATAAATTTCAACTTTTAACTAAATATTAAAAATTATCCAAAGTTTCTTTAAACAGGGTCGTTTTCTTTCCTACACAATAAAAGTCTTAAAACACAAAATGGCCTAATATCCCCAATACCTCCCAAAGTTAGTATTTTTGCCATAGAAAATAAACGAAAGGAGTAGCAGACCAGCAGCACAGAGAGACCAACTTCAAGTTCGGGTTCGTTTTAGCTGTTAGCTGTTATTTTCGGTTGTGATCATTCTTACCGGCATTCATTTTTTTTCATTTAATTTTTAGGCTTTTCTATTTGAACGTCAGTTGTGAAATACGCCTTTGCCCATGCTTTGGTTGCGGTCGGCTTTATTATTAAGCCTCAACAGAGATAGACTTAATTTTAGAGATAGGAATAGAGAACGGTTAGCGTTTAATTCAGTCCGACTCATAGCCCAGTATAGAGCCCCTCCCTCCAACACGTAATAAAAAGTTTAAAATTTCAGATTGGCTCACTTAAACTAGGGGTGCGTTCAGTAACGCTCAACGGAGACCAAACGCGTTGAGCTCCGTTGATCAACGTGACGTCATGTGACGTATTAGGCTACTGAACGTTTTTGCAAACTTTGCGTTGCGTCGTCTGCTTACTGTTCATGGAAATGGATATTCGAGGGCCTGCTAACCAAAATAAGAGAAAACTCTGACCAGTAACTTAGCCAAGGCTTAAGCTTTAAAACCCAATAACTTTTTAAGCTTCATAGATATAGTCGAAAAAATTTCATAAAATACTTTCCAGACATTACTCTATCGCATTCAATCGCTGCTACACCGATTTTATAAATATTTCCGAAATTATTCATCAAATTAACTCCTCAAAATCCTTCAGGGAGATAATTTTCCGCCATTGCTGCTACGTCACAAATTGCGTTGCTCAACGAAGTTATCGGCTCTTATAACCGATGACTTCGATGCCTATTCGCTTACAATCGTGACGTCAAACCGGAAGTTCCGAAAATCGTTCAGTGGCAAATGCGCATTCAACGGAGCCTTCGTTGAGCGTTACTGAACGCAGCCTAGGTTTTTATGACGTTGCTTACTGGGACGGCGAAAATACGTAATTCCTTTTTACCTTTGTCGCTATGACCAGCCTCTTCTTTCATATCCCACCGTCCCGAGGAAGGGGGTCCGGGACTTTGACTCGCGCCCACATTACTATGTTCCCTATTCCTGTTTCTAAAATAAAGATCTTTCAATGGCCTCACATTTGCGCTAAACGCGGGAGGCTATGGGCAACCCAAGGCTCCGTTTAGCGAAGCTCAATCGCGTAGCGGATGTTCCTAGCATAGAACCCATCTCCTCTGAAGTTGTTCCATGTATGGAACAGTCGAATTTTTCTGTTTGAAGGCATCTCGTGCAGCGCATACGCCATCATGAATGAGATTTTCACTAGGCTGCAATGAGTCGGGCTGAAGACCCAGACGTAACTAATATGAGTTCTAAATATTATGATATCATGGTCCAAATAACAATATTTTCAAACCGCTTCTCCTCTTCAAAAGACGCGAGTTTTCTCTTCAAGAGAGGGTGAAGTGGAAAATTAAGTGATTTTATTTATCGATTCTTCTACTAATTATAAGACCAGTCTGTATAATGAAAAATTTAGGAAATACCTCTCATTGATTTTAATATTCAAATTAGGCTAAGATTTTAAGAATAATTTTAAATAAGGACCTCCGACCAATCGCGTAACGCCGTGCCTTTTTGTTAACAAAATTCTCGTGACACGTTCCATGTCTCGCGCCACAATTGTCACATCGTGCAATTTTTTTCAAATCTCGCCATAAATTGATTCAACACGGAGCGTTCCAAGAGAAAATTGTTGATAAAAAGGCGGGGCGCTACGCGATTGGTCGGAGATCCATATTTAAAATTATCCATGAAATTTCAAACTAATCGTAGTTTAAAAATCGTTCGGTTTTATTTCCTGGAGGTTTCACTATGCAGATCGGTCTTATAGAAGAATCAATAAAAAATTACTTTATTTTCCACTTCACCATCCCTTTAATGAACGTCTGATTTGTTTCAAAGTATTGCGCCACAAGACCAATCATATATATACGCATAAGGTGCCATAACATCTAACAAGCATAATTACGACAAAGATTCGATACTCGATGATGAATTATCGCCACTCTAACCAAGTTTGCCAGATTTTGAATAAAGGCTGATTACTCGTGACCTATTCATCGGAATTGAATTTGGTGAACACTTTTCAAATATGAATCGACCCCAAGGAATCCGAAAATCGCATTTATATCCTCGAGAAATCAATATTTTCAAAGTTGATAATTTTGACATTTCCGGTTTCCGGTATAAGTATGCAAAGGACAACTTTGGAACGGGTAAAATATGAAAGATAAATGCAAAACTTTTATAACGCACTTTATTCCAGAGCGCTAGCTCTAATAGTTTTTGAATAATAGTAAAATATGTGCGAAAAACGCAACGCGCAAAGACTTCTTTAACAGTCTGTACAATAGTGGTCCGCGTTAGCAGTTAGCCTTCTGTTGATGCGTAAAGAAATCCTACCGAACCTTAATATTCCCTTTTTCCATAATATAAAGTAAGTATGTGGAAATATTTTTCGTAAATACGATGCCTTTAGTAGTTTTGTAGCTTTAAAGCTCTGTTTCATTTTGATATTCCAAGGATAGTTTTTAATAGGGTTGTAAGTCGGAAAATTTTCCGCGGAAAATTTTCCGCTCGGAAAATTTTCCGGAAAATGACCGAGCTATATTTTTCCGGAAAATTTTCCGTATTTTTCCGCTACCGGTTTTTCAATTAAAAAGTTAAAACTTTAAAATTTTTCAATTGCCTTTCTTTTCAAAACATTCATTATTTTGTTTTAGGTGAATTCGGAGGGGTAAAAAATTGTCCAAGGGCACAGAGTCTAGTGACCCCTATTCTCTATAGGAAAAGCTCACTCATTTGCTATCGCTTGCATGCATAGGGTTACTGTTTGCTCTTATGACGGTATAAGGCGTTAGAGAGTCGAGACCTAACCGTTAAGAGACCCAAGTGAAACTAAAATTATCAGGCATAAAGGATAGTGATCGTCTGCGTCATTGTAAGGGAAACGAGGTGTTATGTTGTTAATGTTATTAAGCTTGTTAACCCTGTTTAAAATCACAAATTATGGGAAAATCAACCAGTAATATTTGGCGGTACTTCAATAAATCTACTAAAGATGGCAAAATAACTGGGGAATGTTTTAAATCTTTAAAAGTTGGATAAATTGACTCAAAGCTCACATAATTGCTAGTTTTATATTTTTCCGATTAGCGGAAAATTTTCCGCGAAGAGGAAAATTTTCCGGAAAAGTTTCCGGAAAATTTTCCGCGTTTTATTTTTCCGGAAAATTTACAACACTAGTTTTTAATATTATTATTTGAAATGTCTGTTTATATAGTACTCTAACTATACTACATCTGTATATAGAATAATCCTTGCTTTAGTTTTTAGAAGAAGAACACTAAGGCTTACCCTCTGTCAGGTAAATCAAGTATTAACCGTAATAGGCCTAGTGAACTAAAGAGTAAATAATTGAGGCCCAAGGTGTAAGCCCTAGTAAACTATGGGTTTTGATTTGTAAAGAAAAGAGATTAACGGTTCGAAGTGAGCCGAAAGTTAAATACACGTTTGTAAGTAAGATATTCACAATGAGCGCAAAAATATAGAAAAAAGTTTGTTACAAAAATATCTCCTTTCGATGAGTTTGACCACGATTTGTGTGAATTCTACAGTTTCACGCCCTAGAAGAGGGATTTCACGAGAAAAGTTTACTTAATTTTGTCCCCGTGCTTATTGACAATCTGGACTATTGTCAACCTTATTACGCTTGAACAGATGTCTTTATTGAAAATGTGTTACTGAGTAGTAGCAACAAGAAGCCGTTTGGCTAGACTAAAACCCTATGTATGCAACAAAACCTCTTTGTAAAAGATTCTTAAACGAGCTACAGAATTGCTTGAGCATTAATACATTAGCTATAGTCAACTTTTGATGTATATACTTATTTTTCAGTCTTCTCTGACCGGAGAAGGGTCCTACTAGTTTGCACACCTGGCGCCTGCAATCTGATTATGAGAATGAGGATGGTGTGCAAGGTTTGCTAAATTGGATTGCTCATAAAGTTGTGCAAAGTAGTATTTGTTGAGGGGGTGTGTTCTTTAAAGGTGTGCAAGGTATGCGTAATCAGTTTGCATACGCCAGGTTTGCAAACTAGTAGGGAGAATGAGGATGGTGTGCAAGGTTTGCTTATAAAGTTGTGCAAAGTAGTATGGGGTGGGGTGGGGTTGAAAGGTGCGCAAGGTTTGCATATTCAGTTTTCAGGCGCCAGGTGTGCAAACTAGTAGGAGTTTTGAAAGGTGTGCAAGGTTTGCATAATCAGTTTGCAGGCGCCAGGTGTGCAAACTAGTACGAGTTTTGAAAGTTGTGCAAGGTTTGCATAATCAGTTTGCAGGTGCCAGGTGTGCAAACTAGTAGGACCCGATTCCGGGTAAGACTCAACTAAAAAGTTATTTTTGTTTATATTTTCGCAACTGGGAAAAACTCCCCTTTATCTCTAATAGCTACACGGAGGTATGTAAAACAAATAATCGCTAATTTCAATGTTTTAAACCAGAAACTGACAATTTTGATAAAACGAAATTCCACTAGGATAACATAGATGGCGCAAATTTACCATTTTCTCAAATGGAGAACAAGACAAGAAAATGTGAAATTTGGTACAAACTCACCTAAAAGAGGATATTTGCAGTTTCCTTCCTCTCACACATACGATTAACATCAAATTTTAACAGTGTAATCTGGATTAAATTACCTATCTAATGAGCTATGACGCATTACATAGACTTTATTAATTTGCCGTAAAACTAGAGAAGGAAACTTTGCAATTTGGTACAAATTCACCTGAACGGGGGTCGGATACTTGCAGTTTCCTCCCCTCCCACACATACGATTGATTTAAAACTTTGAATCACAATAATAATATTGTGGATTATCTGTTATAAAGTAGCGTCAAACCTATTGGTTTCTCCAACATGTGTTTTGGGTACTTAACAGCTCTCGCCACGAGAAGGCTGGTTTCACGTACTTGGATGTTATCCTTTGGAGAGCCGTAATAGTGAATCTCACCTTGAAGTGTCAATTCGATCGTATTGACACTTCTAGGTGAAATTGAGTTTAGAGAGCTTGATAAAATTTTAAGACCTTATTGTATTACTTTCGTTTAATTTAGATAATTATTATTTAATTAATTATATTGTAATGCTATCCATTTAGCGTATATTCACGTTATTGGACCGCAATCGTGTATGTTATCTTGTGTTGGAAAATTGTCGGCTGATTTGTGAATTATCTAGGCAGGTTCGGTCGTTTTAAGAACTAGATTGAATCCTTATATACCCTGTTGGTTAAGTTTAATTTGGTTCCTATTTAAGTCGGGTATGGAATCGTAAATAGTTATTCGAATTGTTTCTAAGTCTTTTTGTGGCAGAGGTTTGACTGTGAATATGAACAAATGGTTGTTAAGAACCATGATAATGTAGCTTATTTTTGATTCATGCATTTTTTGGTATGCCTTCTGCAACCATTTAGAAGTGGCCTTCTGTTCTAAACACTTTAGAACGTTAGTGTAGAAATAGGTGTCTTGAAAAGAAATCACAGGGCAATGGTTTTCCAACATTTTAAAATAACCTCTAAGCATGTTGTTGTGGAACCACTTTGTACTATTGAGAATATTGATTTCCTGTAAACCAAACTTAAATTCATCTGAATTTTTCGGAAATGTTTGCTCGTTTGATGATAAATTTATTAGAGGTAAACTATCTTCGCTCTTTGGGGACAAAGGCTCGGGTTGAACTAATTTTCCGTTAACTACATATCTAGCTATGCTTGGACAGTTCAATGACTTTATATTTTCATAATTTTTTCACAAAATCTAACTTCCTTCTCTTCGGTTTATCCAAAATGTCTGGTTCCTTAACCTTTTTATTGATGGTGTTTGATCACCTTCGCACACTTTTGTGTTCTTGCTTGATGTCTGGTAATTTTTTTCTTTTCTGTGTTTATTTTCGTACCTCTTGATTAATGATGTACGCGGACGTTGCTGGTATACACCTCTAGATCTTCCGGAAGCATCCTTCTTCTCCCTTGTTCATGTTTTCTTAAAAGTTTCAGTAATTTCCTTGATTTCTCTATATGTTTTACGCCTATTTTAATTGGGAAGACTTATGTGAGAACTAATAGCTGCGCGCTTGAAATGTTGTTTGTGATAAGTTTCTGATTTTAACACAGCAAGGTCAACACGGAGTAGATGGTCCCTAGGAAGGCATTGTTCTTTCAAAACTTTATGGGATCCTTATTCGTCTGTAGCGTTCTTCTAATTCATCGTTTTCAGTTTTTTTGTGGTGTGATCCTGATTCTCGTTATTATCTTCATAGTTTTTCTCCAAGAATTCAGCATAGTTGAACATATTTCTTAAAAATTTAACAAGAAATCATTTCAGTACCTCGACAGAACAATAACTGCAGCGCAAGAAATTCGATCTTTTATGACGCTTAATAACAGGCTGTATATGATGACGCTAAACATTAACAGGCCAAATTTAAGTTCAGAACTGTAACATTTTCTCAAAAGTCTGCTATCATCATTCATCATTCGACACAGACCACACTGGATAAATGTTATACTTCAATCTTTTCCGTCAGCTTTTCCCTACAAAATCTTCCAACAAGAATCCAGATATTCCGGTAATTCCATGCAGTTGAATTCTTTTAGAGCAGCTCAAATTAAAAGTAAGCTTCTGTCGCTTGAAATAACTGCGGGCTTAATAATGTCTCAGTGGCCAAGTCTACTTTTGTGAGCTTTGAGGAATTAGGAATTGATTGAGCGCGGCTTCAAAAGTCTCATGATTTTGACAATCAGCAGGAAACTGAAGCATAGGTATCAACTCCTTCTCTTGAAACCTTAGCATTTTTCATTACCACAACATAATTCATAAACTTATGACTTATTTCTTTTTTGGCTACTAACCAGTAGCGTCCCAGGAGAAATCACTGTTTGCATTGCTGTGTAGAATCTCTTTCTTGTACTCGATGGTATATCGATAAGCTGATAAGATCAAAGCCCATCTTTGTAATTGTAGTCTTGCTGCGGCCATTTGTGGGACTCGTTTTTTCTCTGATAATAATTATATTAACGGTTGATGGTCCCTTACCAGCGTAAATTTTTGACCAAGGAGGTAATCTCTAAACTTCGTTACTCCAAAAATCAGTGATAGGGCTTCTCGTTCTAACCGCGAATAGTTTTTCTCTGCTGTTGCCAATGTTCTGGATAAAAGGCAATTTGGACTTCCGTTCCGTCTTTGACATGAGAAATGATTTCTCCAATTCATTTTGGTGATGCATCATATGCAAGTCTGATGTCGTTCTTCGGATTAAAGTGAGTCAGAAATCTTGATTTGCAAACAACTTCTTCGCTTCGGCCTAGACTCGTGCATGCTCTAGAGTTCATGTCCATTGCGAAGATTACTTAATTAGGTCATACAGTGGAAATAATGCTGCCGCTTGGTTAGTTATAAATTTCGAGTAGTAGTTCAGAAGTCCGATGAATGATCGCAGTTCATCCCAATTTCACGGCTC
This sequence comes from Phalangium opilio, assembly GCF_054372755.1. NCBI lineage: Eukaryota > Metazoa > Arthropoda > Arachnida > Opiliones > Phalangiidae > Phalangium > Phalangium opilio. The sequence goes on along the minus strand of NW_028324200.1, from coordinate 1,774,422 downwards.
GGGTGCTTCCACGATGGCCTTTAGTTTTGAACGTAGAGGGTGTAGACCTTCTTTGTCCAAGTGATATCCCAGAAAGTCCAGACTGTATTCCACGAATTTTCATTTGTCTCTTTGAATTTAAGTCCAGATTCTTGTAGTGTGGTCAACAGTTTCTCCAACTTATCCAGGTGATCTTGATCGTCAGCGCCTCTCAGAAGGATGTCATCTTGGTATGGAGACACCGTTTTTGACTGGCAAGAAAAATCTCCATATGTGTTTGAATAATGGTAGAGGCTGACGAGATACCAAATGGCAATCTGTTGCATTTCGTATAGACCCTTGGATGTGTTAATGACCGTGAGCTTTCTTGATTCCTTATCGAGTTGTACTTGGCTATACGCGTCCTTCATATCAATCCTCGAGAAGACAGTGCATCCGGCCATTTTTGCGAATATGTCTTCTGCTTTCGGCAAAGGGTATTTGTCGGCATCGATGACATTGTTAGTGTTACACTAAAATCTCCGCAGATCCGGACCTTGCCATTTGACTTCATTACAGGGACTATTGGTGTTGCAAACTTCGCGAGTGGAATCTGAGTGATCCTCCAGTCTTTCCAATTCGTCTTCAACTTTCTCCTTGAGTGCACACGGGACTAATCGTGCTTTTTTGGAAACTGGGTAGGACATTGGTCTTCTGCTGAAGGTGAACTTCTATTTCCTTTAGACATCCCTGTTGATCATCGAATAACTCTGTATTTGTCTAAAACAGCATCCAACGGCGTCTTTTTGAAGACTTGAAGATATTTGTGGTGCGACTCTTTTTTGAAGTATAAGTAGTCTCGACGAAGTTCAAGTCCGACCGCATAGTGTTGGACCTTAATCACAATAAATTACAAGAGGCAATCTGATTTGTTCTTCCTTTTAGGATACGATCGGGGATATATGACTTCCGCCACGTCTACTTCGTGTTCAGAAAATGGTGTTAGCTTGGTGTTAAACGGTTCTTAGTTGTGCGTTTTCAATAGATCACAGACGGTGTTACTTTCTTCTGAAGCGTATCGTCTCGACAGCCGAAAACCAATCTGTCTCTCAGCATATCTTCAAGAACTTGTCTGTAGTTACAGTATTTACTCATGGTGCGTAACTCTGCAATGTAAGTGGCAATTGACTCGTTTGGACCTCTATCTCTGATGATGAACTTTGTATCTCTGAATAACTTCGGATGGAACAGGGTTGAAATGCTTAGTGAGTGCATCAAGTAGCGCTTGGAAGGTCAAGTCTTTGGGAGAGACTGGTGATACAATACTCCTTAAGATTGTGTATGTCTCGGTTCCAATGAAGGTTAGTAGTTGAGCGCGTTTCATGGTGTCCATTGTGATCTTGGTAACAATGAAGAATTGCTCCAGTATTTCAGTGTATAAGAGCCAGGGCTCTGTTCTACTGTTGAAGGATCCAAATTGACTGATTATTTCCATGATTCTGTCGCGACTTATTAAGGTTTTGAATAGCGTTCGTACTTTCCCCGGAAGGTGCCTCCGTCGCCAATTTGTTGTATATTCCCGCAATAACAACAAGATAACTCGTAAGTTTCAAAGTATAAAAGTAATTTTAATCCGATAAGTTAAGTGTTACATCGTTAGTGAGAGCGCGAGAGTGGGTGCCTTGATACAGCCATATTTTTACCTTATGTACAATACTGAGATGTTTTTTAAGGCTTTTGTTTAGATAAGAGATACTATTATATTTATACACAACAGTCTGCAACACCATTAAGCCACCTTATTCTGCAGGCTTAGCCTTCCGCATCCACTTGGATTATCGTCGCTCATTGGTCCGTAGAGAACTGCATTCTGGCTTCTTATTGGCGGCTTATGTTTCGAGGTGAAATTGGATTCTAGGCTGAGATTGGTAGTTCATGCAAGCAGGGAAAGAGAGTGGTTCAGTTCAGTTAGCTTTTCAATTGACACTGACCGAGGGGGTGTAATATTAGAAAACAGTGTACATCATTGTCAAAGTTCAGTGAAATAACCTTTGTCCTCTATGTTTAGGTACTTTATTTATGCCATCTATTTCGTGAACCTTGAAACACCAGACTGATTTTCCCAATTCCGACATGTTTAGGGTGAGAGTACTAAATTTCGCTAACGTGATCTTGGAATGGAAGTTTATAAAAGTATTTAATGTGAAACCTAGTGTAGTTTATGGTAGACAAAGTATACTTTGATATTTTAATATTATAACTTCACAATCTTTACTAAAATTGTGTTAATTTTTCTATTTGAAAATATTCGTTAGCTAAAATTACGTAAGCCGTTTGACTGTGTTTAGTTTAAAAGCTCTTTACCTCGATCCTGATTTTTTAAGAGCTTTCGAAAGTTGAAGTGATTAATAAATGCGGCTGGTCCATTACCATTTCCCAAAATGGCTCCAAAGTATTGTATGCATTTTTGTGAGGCAACGGCTATGACTGATTTTCGAGTTCCCATCACCATCATGTGCAGTATGTCAATCACCACCAGTACGCCAATGACGCAAACTAACCCGAACCATATCTAAAAAAGGTATGGAGTAAATATACACGAGTAAAAACATTAGAATATAACGGTAATATGCAAATATAATTGGCCGTTTCCAGTGCAAGTCTAGCTTTGCTAACGCTACCGCCTATAATACAGATCAAGTGAGTCTTGTTTTTGTCACCGTTATGCGGTAACTTAATCAGTTGTGTGTGTTTTAATTTTTGCACAATTTTTTAGGGGTAAAATTTAAGAAAGGCAGCGAGCCCGTGTCTATGCGTTCCCGACGAAAGCGAGAAGGCCTACACGGTTACGGAAGAGTTAGGGCTGTGCGAATAGTGGTTTTTCAAACCGAATCGGATACGAATCGAATAGTAAATCTTCTATTCGAAATCCGAATCGAGTACTCGTTCAAACGAATATTACTCGTTTTCAAAAAAACAGGTTCGAGTACTCGTTTTTTTTTCGATTAATCGGTTTTACCAGACGAATCGTTTCAAAGCGATTAACCGTTTTCTAAATACTCCTAGCAGTACTATTTTTTTAAAGGGGTACTTGAAAATTTTAATACTCAGTTTTATCAGACGAATTTCTTTTCAAAACGAATAATCGTTTCCTAAATAAACGTAGTGCCAGTCTAAAAACATTGTAATTCCCCATAGAATGTAATTTATCCTAAGACTGAGTAATTCGTGAGAGAAAAAAACATCGTGAATTGCACAATCGCGTTGAAATTCCATAAACAAAACAGCTTCATATATGTCATGTGACCACAGTCCCTCCCATTTCCAATCGAATACTCGTTTTCTATTCGAATTTAGCCCTTTGGAAGCGATTACTCGGTTTAGAAAGATGTATTCGTATTTAAATCGGTTATTCGAGTTTCTTTTCGAATAATCGTTTTGTGATTCGAATACTCGTTTTTCTCCAAATAACAAATTCGATTCGTCGAATCGAATAATCGATTCGAATTAAACGAATACTATTCGAAAATTCGAGTATTCGCACAGCCCTAATTTACACAATTCTTAAAAATGAAGGTTCTTAACATTAGACCATTTGCAAGAGCGGTATTTACAGAATACAAGGTACGACAGTGCATCTCTTGCCAAGTTAAAGTAAATATAAAGAAAGACAGGTTCATTTGGCCAAAAAGGGGTTAATAAAAGACACTGAGGGTTCGCGACGCCACAAAGTCAATACCAAAAAACTATTCAAAGTCTTTTGAGTGAAAGATCCCATGGGTTAACTCTTCAAACCTTCCCCACTACAGTGAAAATAGGCTGAAGCAGAAATATTTAACTGACTTTTGGAAAATAACAATGAAATCAAAATATGAATAAAAAGTAATCGTTTTCCTCTGGTGCTCACGAAAAACTGTTAAGATTACGGCTTCGGTTGGGTCCATAGCTAAGACTCGTACTCCTCCTTCATTCGCTCTGATGGCCTACTTTACCTGAGACGTTTCGTGTGTTCAAAAATGAAATACCAAACTCGATTTGCGGAATCGTAAGGATATTCCCAAGGTTTCTAGAAAAGGCGTTTAATATTAAAATAAAACTTTAACTCAAGTGCAAAAACTCTACAACTAAAGTCTTTAGAAACCAGGGTCCATTAGCATAAAATGCTTTGAATTTTGATGTCGGTGATTTTATTGCGAAACTGAACCGAATTCGAATTACAGCCATTATATGTAGATGTATTTCATAAGGGTTTAATGAATATAAAATAAAAACCATTTTCTCAAGTGCACAAGTAAGTTTTTAACATTTTTATTAAAATAGCTCGACTAGTTTCGGCCTGACTATTGGACCTTCATTAAGAGTATTTTTTCGGTGCTTTTTTGATTAGATATACAGGGTTGGCAAGTTTTAAACAAATTGTTTTAAACTTTGGTTTAAAACTTGTTTTAAACAGCCATGAAAAAAAACTTTAATTTGTTTAAAACGTTTTAAACAAAAAGTTTAAAACATGTTTTTTTATGGAGAAAAATTTCGAATATTTTTAACTCTTTTTTTTGAAAATGAGGGAAAAGATTAAATAATAGAAATAATAAGCTCCAGTCAAAACCTTCCAATTATTCGACTGTTTCAAATGTGTGTTTAATTGTTTAGAGACCCTACCAGTTGTTTTATCCATTACCAATCTGTATTGAAGACTGATATTCAAAAATATGATTAAGGATAACTTATTTTGTCATCTACTTAAAGCAAAGCAATAACATTTTTCCTATGTGGTTTCTCTACACTGTTGGGACATTTTACTGTTCTAAAAAGATTACGCGTAATCTATAAAGCCAGTGCTAAAATTAATACGCCTAATCCGATAACGGAAAACATGAGCTCCTACAAATAAGTAAGGGGTGGTGAAGTTTCAAATGTATGATGAGTTCTGACCAAGAAACTCGGAAGTACGGAAGCGGAAATGACTGAATAGTGGCCACAAAAGAAATCAGGCATTTAGACATTAGGGGTTAAATGTACAAATTTACGCATCACACTCATTTTGTATCCGCTATTAAAAAAATTATATTTTCCTTTTGAAAAGATCGTTTGCTCTTTTTTTAACAGTCAGTAGAATTTTTCAAATATTAAATATTGTATCCTCAACACGTACTCCCTTTTAAATAATTAATTTCATGATAAAATGTTTTCCGAAAATCTAACTTCAAATCGTGTTATAAACAATAAAAACACAAAATTTTTTAACTAAGTTTTTGCCAACCCTGACAAGGACCCTATCTTACACCTTCAAATTCTAAATTTTAGGAGCTCTTGATTTTCCTGTTTGACTTTGCAGTACATGTTCGTTGACGTTGGTCTAGGGGTATGATACTCGCGCTGGTTGCGAGTGGTACCAGGTTAAATCCCGGAAGGTCGCGTCTTAGAGCTTCATATTATAAATTTAGGAGTATTTTTATTTTCGTGTTTTACTTCTCTATACGTTTCGTGGTTCGTTGGTCTAGGTGTATAATACTTGCTTTGGGTTCAAGTGGTCCCTGGTTCTAATTCCACACGGACAATTTCTTACACCTTGAAATTCTAAATTTATTCAATATTGAACGCTCAAAATAATTAATATCATAAAATAATTTCGGAAAATCTAATTTGTTCTTGAAAATGCGTAGTTTTTTCAATCAATTTGGAGGGAATAAATTGACTAACTGTTAAATCAGTTGATTGAGTTAAATATTAATTAAGGATTAAGTTAATATAAATAAAGAAAAATTGCAATATCGGGACTTCAGTCAATTGATAAACGTCACTCTTATCGTTTGTTTTTTCTGTCTTGGTCCAAAGCAAGACCTTTTTTTAATCAAGTAGGTTGTGAAAATAAGCGCCTTGCGCTAGCGGGAGTGGTGGCTTAAATGGAGACCGGCGATATAGACAATTAGATCTGGAAGAGTGATTTAAACATGTTTAAAACTAGTTTTTTTTGTGTTTTTTACTGTTTTTTCTACTTGTTTAAAAAATAGTTTAAAACAAAAAATCGTGTTTTAAACAATAAAAAACACAACTTTTGTTTTTTTTAAAAAAACTTAATTTTTGCCAACCCTGTAGATATATCTTTCTGTGTTTTTCTTGAACTGCATTGAAAAACATTCACAGAATTAAATCTGGATCCTTAATATGTGGATAAAATTTCTGAAAGTTTATTTTATAAACAAGTAAATAAAACAACAAAATTACATCATCCGAAGCACAATTTCCTTGAATTTTCCCTGACCTTTTCGATCCATTTTGAAGTTCTTTGACTTTCCCAGGTTTTCCCTGACCCGTGGCAACCCTGCAGTTACCGAAAAATTCCGATCTAGGTAAACAGAAGAGCACTGAGTATTAATTTTACTTATTAATAGGACTTATAGATATGTTGCTTATCGGAGGTTTATGCGATGGATTTACTGGTTTTTGCCCAATACTCGCCTTCCTATACCAAGTTGTGTTATGAGCAAAATTCGAGAAGCTTACCCATCAGATGTGTATTGTGGTTTTAAGCACATCAGTGTTAGAAATAGGAGAGGAAGACGTTATTAAATTAAAATATATTTAAGTGTGTGAGAATAAAATTCAAAATGTGTGACATGTTTAAAATATATTTATTTTTTAATAAGATCATTTTTTTTCAAATCGTTTTGTTTTCTCGAAAGAGGATACAGCATCAGCTTTTAAGGGATGTGCGTACTCTGAAGCCAAAGACTGAGGCGCTTCCCCTAATGCAATTAAAGATGATTCATTTCCTTTCTTATAAGTTTCCGTTGATACCAAAATGCATGTCATTTCCATAAGATCTTCCACATATTCTAGGTTAGCGACGAATAACCTTGTAGTTATGTAGATTCAATCAATTTTGATCGTATTTACCATAAGTTGACGCTGCCATTATTGGTCTCACATAGTATTCACCAGCTTTATACTTAGGGAAGAAAATGTTCCACCTCCTTTGCCCATTTTTTGTGATGGCTTGTAGTTTTTGCGAATTTTCGTTATAGTGAAGAGCTGCCAAATATAGGCGAGCTTCCATTCCGTGAAAAGAGTAGTGAGTATGCTTTGGAGCACACCCAAGCTAGCTGTCCAATGTCTTTGACGAAACTGTGAACAATTTGCTTTAGGGTGGCGTAGGCAATGTCGCTAATTTTCAACCATTTTTTAGTCAATCTTTGGCCTTTCCAAGGGGACCATGGGTGCATTTTGGAAATGGCTCTCCATGACTCGAGTATTTTTTTGTTGTGTGCCGTAATACGGACATACATTTAGCCTGCATTACCTTCCCGTCACCATCACTAGAACTAGCGATTCAGTACAAGTGGTTTTGTATGCTTTTACTCCATTTCAGGAGGAGCTCCATGCTCTTTTTCTTTACACAGGCTTTAGAAATTTTTCACTTCACAGCTGAAATACTTTTTTTATTTACATATACAGTACACCATATATTATTGATCAATCAAAAAAACTTACATTTTACCAGATGCCAGACATCAAAAAGATGGATAATTTTTGGGTAGTTTTTCGTTCGGAAACATCGGATTTGCTTGTGCCTGTCTGTTACTAAGTAACCAATTTTCAATCCTCAATCCTTGGTCGCAGAGAAACTGAAGCCCTTTTTTGCAGCCTTCCAGCTCCATTGCGACACTATTCTTTACTTGATTGCTCTAAAAAATGAAATACTAGCTCATACAAGATACTATCTAATACAAATGAAGAAGAACGTTACTTGAAGTAGAACAACATGAATGACTTTTTTAATTTGGCTTTCCAAAAAGCAGAAGCTCCCGTATTTTGCGCAGTAACCAGGACTGTCGCACCTTCCATCACCTCCTAATTCTAGGTTTCTTCCACGCAGAGAGCCTAACAGAGTTTTTTGTTCATTCAGCCACACCTGTGAATATATGCATTAGTAATCGCAAAGTTGATATACTTTGAGCGGACCAATTCTTAACCTACACCCTTATTTGCGTGAAACAGATACGCTTTTTGTAATCTGTAGAAAGTTTTCAAATTAAACATGGTGATACCAGCAAATTCAAACATTCTAAGTGCTTTTGCTGGATTGTGGCCGGAAAATAATATTGCAGCTGCTGTTATGACATTGCCAGCCGGCAACCGCCCTATTAGGGGCTGGCTATGCCACGAGTGTCGGTGATTTCTTTCGCAATGAGACTCAATAGTGATCATAGATCCTCTGATTATTTATTTCGCAGTACATTTTGATAAACACTGGCAGCACACTAAAAACAACTGAAGAAGAGCCGTTTCAAACACAATAAACTTTCGCTCTGGAGCTGGGTCTATTCCACCTAAAACCCTAGCCCTAGCAGGGAAAAAATATTTAGCTGGTTAGTTCAAAGATCCTTCTAACTTATTAAAATTACTCTTCTACATCTTCTTCTGCTATGGATGAGGGCTGGAAACTAGAATCTAAAGGATCTAAATTCGCTCCCGCATCCATTTCCTCCTCTTCCTCAAAATCATAACTATCGTGAGAATGATGTGTTTCAACAAATTGCTTTAATACATCATCATTGAAAACGTCAGTCTGCGTAGATTTGTCAGTCATATTTGCGGTTCTCAAATATACCTGACAACCTATGAACAGGAAACATTTAAGTTTATTCAATTATTTAAAATTTTACTTAAAAACCTACTTTTGTCACTTTGAGATTTTACAGTTTGTGTCCCGAAGGTTTTTGCAAAAGGGGAAACTGTTAACTGAGTCCCTTTACTTTTTGATTTTGTAAAAGTAACAGACTGAGGTCCAGCTGATGAGGAATCCTAAAATTTTATGTTTTACTTATTTATTCTTGAGATTGATTGTCCTGTATATTTCTCACCAAGGATTTAGCCTTTTTTCTGGGTGGTAATTTAGCCTCCAAGTTTTAAGTTTCCATATTGGACTTAATATTACCATGTTCAAGAACATCTTCAGTTGTAACTGTAGTGTCTAATGAACTTAATGAAGCCGACGTACAAGCCTCCATTGATGGAAAAATATCTAAGTCAAGCGAACTAGTACCCGCTTCTACTAACTTAGTAGCGATAAGCGTAGGGATTGCATTTTGAGTTAAACGTTCTGAACCATATTGAAGACTAGGGTCAACCAGGATTCCAGGTTTGTGTTCGTAAGAATCACTGGTAAAATGTTCTGAACATACTCGACCATTCGTCTTAATAGTACTTTCACTGATTCCAATGCTTTTAAACCAAAGTCTACGGCGTTCTTCATTATTTGGAAAATTATGGAATAATAATCCGGGATACTTTGACTAATAATTGTTTCCACAATTAGGAACAACACACTTATATACTTTAGTCATGTTCTTTTCAAACTTAGCTTAGTTGAAATTAATTGAATTAAATAATTCAAAAGAAGCTCAGGGAACGCTAGCTTAGTTGAAATTAATTGAATTAAATAATTCAAAAGAAGCTCACGGAACGCTACCGATTAGTGATTACCGAACCCTAAGCCTAGGCTTTTACGTCTGTGACTAGTCAAATAAATTTTCGGAATTGTAGATGGCGCCTGCTAGTGCGCTAGTTTGTATGACATACTCAGGGTATGCCGGATATTTTTATAGAGGGAAATTCGAAAAGGGGTGGAGCCAAAAGCGAGTTAATCGTAGTTTTTAAACAATTATTTTAAGGTTAATACATCTTTTTATGTAAAATGAAGTGCATATTCGAACTCTACGTGCCTTAATACATAAAATAAACCACTTTGAAACGGAAAATAAGGCTTGTAACTTGTAATGAGAGTAACCCTTTAATTGTCTAAAATTTCAATATTATAATTGCGTAAAACGTCGGTATTTGCGAATTCAATGTTGTTTGTTGATGGAACGCGCCTTGCATTTGAATTTCGTTCCCTCGAAACTACCACATTTAACGGGCCGGAGGCTTTTTCTTTATCGCCGTCTGTTTTCGGTCGCTCGTTCAGCCCCGAAAACAGCTGTAGTGAGAAATGTTATTTACTAAAAATGTGTGCGGTCAGTGTGTTGTTTTTGCATTTTAATGCTTCTAATCGTGGTGCGCGTCGAGGTTTACGAATCCAACGTGTGTTGCTAAATGAAAATAAAGGGTTGATACTATATGATCTATGCTTTAAAAGGAATTTGACGGCGACAGTCAAGCAAGACGGTATTAGGCCTTACCAAAAGTTGACTGAGCTATAGTAAGCCTTCGTCAGATTATCACATGTCAATGATATAAGAAATTGACCCTCGGATATCCTGTGATGAGGAGATGGTTATAAAGTTAACTTTCGATTTTGTAGGTAGATACTGTCTAGTAACACTTAAAGTAACGATTTAATCTTATAAACAGACTACCATCATAAGCCCATATCTTAAATTAACCGATGTTGATATCAAAGCTTAATTGAAATACCAATACCAATTTTTTTTAACTCAATAAATCTTTAATATCAACATTAAAAATTATCTACTGAAAGAGATATCTACTTATATTCAATTCAAATTTCTCGCAACATTTCAAATTAAAGACTAGAAATGTGCAAATGAAGTTCAAGCCGATTAATTGGGAAAATTGCTATATTGGTTACCGTTACCTATCACAGATAGATTTGCATCCTTCAGTAGTGTTTATTATGCTTGTGAAATGGTAAGCGAAATCTGTGATTAAAGTTTAAAATAGACATGGGCAAAAAGTCTTGATTACCGAATTTCTAAATTTGACCAAAATTAACAAAATATTCTCTTCATGATTAAAAATCTTGTTTGAAGCAGCAAGCGGCCATCTAATCCTTATTTACCTTCTTTTTAAAAAAGTAGGTTGATACCTCTTTCAGTAGATGATTGATTGATATTTCAGTTTCATTGATTTTTTTGTTCAGTGTCCCTCCTCCGCCAACTAGAATCATATATATAGAATAGAGAAAGAGGCCTAGCACCTCCTGCCAGCTGTACTATCTTAGCACATTGGAGCCTAGCAATTTTTCGTTCTTGTGTTAATTATATCCATAATTTACGATACTGAATTTTATTGACAATATACGCCGTTAAAACAAATTTAGCCACAATGTGATGGGTGTATCGTTCCCAAGTTGTCGTTCAATGCACCGCGCCATGGAAGGGAACGAACCTAACAGTGTCAGTACTTTTGAACGCCTTGTTCAAGCGCTAAACAAGGATCCCAAAGCGGAACAATACAGGTATGATAAGAACATTCTTAATCGTAACCTTTTTTGCAGGGCATTCTACCTGTGTGGAATACTTTTTCGTATCATGGTATATGACGCAGCATTTTATGGCGCATATGTAATCAATCTTCTTAGATGGAACTTTCGAAGTTTTTTTGAAGGCGGCCCACCAAAGCATTACGTCAGCGATTTTTTCCCTTTGATCGCGATAGCAAGATTTTATTCTTATTATTTTTTAAATACGTATTCCCTTTTGTGCACGCGGGGGCGTATGATGAGGTTCTTGATTTCTTATGCCGAGAATACCTCAATTTTCAGTCTACTGACATCATGACTGACTTTGAAATGGAAATTGAAAGAAGTTTGCATGACCATTTCCCTTTGGCGAGGCTAGGTGGGTGTTGGTTCCACTACACACAGGTTATCGTTTTTAAATTCCATTTCAAAAAAAATAGAAAAATGCCAACACCGTGAAAATTTCTTCAGACAATTTATCGCAGAGTCGCCGCGAGCCCTGAACTTCACCGTTTTTTTAAGACAGAGAGGGACTTGCCACGGGAACAGAACAACATCCGCGATTTAATCAAAATGATGATGGTGTTGCCTCTTTTGCCAGCTGTCCAAATTCAAGAGGGAATGGACGTTATATGGGATGGCATTGGTAGACCCTTTCGTGACCATGCGGTTAAAATTTACAGAACGTTTTCGGTCGAGCTTTATTGCCATCTTTTGGCAAATGTTTCATTTTTTTAGTTGAATTTAGTAAAACTAAATAGTATCAATACATTGGGTCATACGTTCAAGATTATTGAATAGATACTGTGACACCTTTTGTAATTTCCGTCCACAAGGCGAACAAACAACGATGTGGAGTCTTTCCACGCATATGGTTGTTTACAAGTAAATACGTTAAAAACATTTCAATTTCGATTCTTAAGCTAACGTTTTGTATATTAAACAAAAAATCTGGGATCAATTGAAGACAGAGAGCGTTGCGACATTGAAATATCAGAAGAGAGGAGGTCCATTCGAACAGGGCATAACGCGAACCATCTAAATAACAAGTAAGTCGGGATAACACAAACAATGTAAATACCTTTGTAATGATAAACTTAAATCAATCCGAATTTTATAGTCGCCTAGCAATAGTAACTGAACAGCTAGCTCGTGATGAGATAAATGTTCAACAGTTCTTACGTCATGTAAGACATCTAATAAATGTTCTGATGTTGGAGAACCAGAAATTGGATTGTAATATTAACATAAATTAAACCTAAAGCCATAATGGGGTCTGTTTCAGCAAGCTATAGAAATGAACACTGTTTTGGATGTTGTTGAATCATGTCTCTGGTTCTATATTCGAATAGATTTTCAATATAATAGTTTTAGGGTTGTCCCAATTTTAACAATTTGCAGAGAAAATAAAAATGTAAATTCGATACCCCCTATTCCTGTCGCCCAGCGCATCCAGAATCTTTGTCGCCCAACCCCAAACACTAGGTTTCAAAAACCCAGATATTCTCAGTCCCCAAACACTAGGTTTCAAAAACCCAGATATTCTCAGTCCCCAAACACTAGGTTTCAAAAACCCAGATATTCTCAGTCCCCAAACACTAGGTTTCTAAAACCCAGATATTCTCAGTCCCCAAACACTAGGTTTCAAAAACCCAGATATTCTCAGTCCCCAAACACTAGGTTTCAAAAACCCAGATATTCTCAGTCCCCAAACACTAGGTTTCAAAAACCCAGATATTCTCAGTCCCCGAACACTAGGTTTCAAAAACCCAGATATTCTCAATCCCCAAACACTAGGTTTCAAAAACCCAGATATTCTCAATCCCCAAACACTAGGTTTCAAAAACCCAGATATTCTCAATCCCCAAACTAGTGTTGTAAATTTTCCGGAAAAATAAAACGCGGAAAATTTTCCGGAAACTTTTCCGGAAAATTTTCCGCGAAGAGGAAAATTTTCCGCTAATCGGAAAAATATAAAACTAGCAATTATGTGAGCTTTGAGTCAATTTATCCAACTTTTAAAGATTTAAAACATTCCCCAGTTATTTTGCCATCTTTAGTAGATTTATTGAAGTACCGCCAAATATTACTGGTTGATTTTCCCATAATTTGTGATTTTAAACAGGGTTAACAAGCTTAATAACATTAACAACATAACACCTCGTTTCCCTTACAATGACGCAGACGATCACTATCCTTTATGCCTGATAATTTTAGTTTCACTTGGGTCTCTTAACGGTTAGGTCTCGACTCTCTAACGCCTTATACCGTCATAAGAGCAAACAGTAACCCTATGCATGCAAGCGATAGCAAATGAGTGAGCTTTTCCTATAGAGAATAGGGGTCACTAGACTCTGTGCCCTTGGACAATTTTTTACCCCTCCGAATTCACCTAAAACAAAATAATGAATGTTTTGAAAAGAAAGGCAATTGAAAAATTTTAAAGTTTTAACTTTTTAATTGAAAAACCGGTAGCGGAAAAATACGGAAAATTTTCCGGAAAAATATAGCTCGGTCATTTTCCGGAAAATTTTCCGAGCGGAAAATTTTCCGCGGAAAATTTTCCGACTTACAACCCTACCCCAAACACTAGGTTTCAAAAACCCAGATATTCTCAATCCCCAAACACTAGGTTTCAAAAACCCAGATATTCTCAATCCCCAAACACTAGGTTTCAAAAACCCAGATATTCTCAATCCCCAAACACTAGGTTTCAAAAACCCAGATATTCTCAATCCCCAAACACTAGGTTTCAAAAACCCAGATATTCTCAATCCCCAAACACTAGGTTTCAAAAACCCAGATATTCTCAATCCCCAAACACTAGGTTTCAAAAACCCAGATATTCTCAATCCCCAAACACTAGGTTTCAAAAACCCAGATACTCTCAATCCCCAAACACTAGGTTTCAAAAACCCAGATATTCTCAATCCCCAAACACTAGGTTTCAAAAACCCAGATATTCTCAATCCCCAAACACTAGGTTTCAAAAACCCAGATATTCTCAATCCCCAAACACTAGGTTTCAAAAACCCAGATATTCTCAGTCCCCAAACACTAGGTTTCATAAACCCAGATATTCTCAGTTCCCAAACACTAGGCTTTAGAAACCCAGATATTCTCAGTCCCCAAACACTAGGTTTCAAAAACCCAGATATTCTCAGTCCCCAAACACTAGGTTTCAAAAACCCAGATATTCTCAGTCCCCAAACATTAGGTTTCAAAAACCCAGATATTCTCAGTCCCCAAACATTAGGTTTCAAAAACCCAGATATTCTCAGTCCCCAAACACTAGGTTTCAAAAACCCAGATACTCTCAATCCCCAAACACTAGGTTTCAAAAACACAGATATTCTCAATCCCCAAACACTAGGTTTCAAAAACCCAGATATACCCAGTCCCCAAACACTAGGTTTCAAAAACCCAGATATACTCAGTCCCCAAACACTAGGTTTCAAAAACCCAGATATACTCAGTCCCCAAACACTAGGTTTCAAAAACCCAGATATTCTCAGTCCCCAAACACTAGGTTTCAAAAACCCAGATATACTCAGTCCCCAAACACTAGGTTTCAAAAACCCAGATATACTCAGTCCCCAAACACTAGGTTTCAAAAACCTAGATATTATCAGTCCCCAAACACTAGGTTTCAAAAACCCAGATATTATCAGTCCCCAAACATTAGGTTTTAAAAACCCAGATATTCTCAGTCCCCAAACACTAGGTTTTAAAAACCCAGATATTCTCAGTCCCCAAACACTAGGTTTTAAAAACCCAGATATTCTCAGTGCCCAAACACTAGGTTTCAAAAACCCAGATATTCTCAGTCCCCAAACACTAGGTTTCATAAACCCAGATATTCTCAGTTCCCAAACACTAGGCTTTAGAAACCCAGATATTCTCAGTCCCCAAACACTAGGTTTCAAAAACCCAGATATTCTCAGTCCCCAAACATTAGGTTTCAAAAACCCAGATATTCTCAGTCCCCAAACATTAGGTTTCAAAAACCCAGATATTCTCAGTCCCCAAACACTAGGTTTCAAAAACCCAGATACTCTCAATCCCCAAACACTAGGTTTCAAAAACACAGATATTCTCAATCCCCAAACACTAGGTTTCAAAAACCCAGATATACTCAGTCCCCAAACACTAGGTTTCAAAAACCCAGATATACTCAGTCCCCAAACACTAGGTTTCAAAAACCCAGATATACTCAGTCCCCAAACACTAGGTTTCAAAAACCCAGATATTCTCAGTCCCCAAACACTAGGTTTCAAAAACCCAGATATTCTCAATCCCCAAACACTAGGTTTCAAAAACCCAGATACTCTCAATCCCCAAACACTAGGTTTCAAAAACCCAGATATTCTCAATCCCCAAACACTAGGTTTCAAAAACCCAGATATTCTCAATCCCCAAACACTAGGTTTCAAAAACCCAGATATTCTCAATCCCCAAACACTAGGTTTCAAAAACCCAGATATTCTCAGTCCCCAAACACTAGGTTTCATAAACCCAGATATTCTCAGTTCCCAAACACTAGGCTTTAGAAACCCAGATATTCTCAGTCCCCAAACACTAGGTTTCAAAAACCCAGATATTCTCAGTCCCCAAACACTAGGTTTCAAAAACCCAGATATTCTCAGTCCCCAAACATTAGGTTTCAAAAACCCAGATATTCTCAGTCCCCAAACATTAGGTTTCAAAAACCCAGATATTCTCAGTCCCCAAACACTAGGTTTCAAAAACCCAGATACTCTCAATCCCCAAACACTAGGTTTCAAAAACACAGATATTCTCAATCCCCAAACACTAGGTTTCAAAAACCCAGATATACCCAGTCCCCAAACACTAGGTTTCAAAAACCCAGATATACTCAGTCCCCAAACACTAGGTTTCAAAAACCCAGATATACTCAGTCCCCAAACACTAGGTTTCAAAAACCCAGATATTCTCAGTCCCCAAACACTAGGTTTCAAAAACCCAGATATACTCAGTCCCCAAACACTAGGTTTCAAAAACCCAGATATACTCAGTCCCCAAACACTAGGTTTCAAAAACCTAGATATTATCAGTCCCCAAACACTAGGTTTCAAAAACCCAGATATTATCAGTCCCCAAACATTAGGTTTTAAAAACCCAGATATTCTCAGTCCCCAAACACTAGGTTTTAAAAACCCAGATATTCTCAGTCCCCAAACACTAGGTTTTAAAAACCCAGATATTCTCAGTGCCCAAACACTAGGTTTCAAAAACCCAGATATTCTCAGTCCCCAAACACTAGGTTTCATAAACCCAGATATTCTCAGTTCCCAAACACTAGGCTTTAGAAACCCAGATATTCTCAGTCCCCAAACACTAGGTTTCAAAAACCCAGATATTCTCAGTCCCCAAACATTAGGTTTCAAAAACCCAGATATTCTCAGTCCCCAAACATTAGGTTTCAAAAACCCAGATATTCTCAGTCCCCAAACACTAGGTTTCAAAAACCCAGATACTCTCAATCCCCAAACACTAGGTTTCAAAAACACAGATATTCTCAATCCCCAAACACTAGGTTTCAAAAACCCAGATATACTCAGTCCCCAAACACTAGGTTTCAAAAACCCAGATATACTCAGTCCCCAAACACTAGGTTTCAAAAACCCAGATATACTCAGTCCCCAAACACTAGGTTTCAAAAACCCAGATATTCTCAGTCCCCAAACACTAGGTTTCAAAAACCCAGATATACTCAGTCCCCAAACACTAGGTTTCAAAAACCCAGATATACTCAGTCCCCAAACACTAGGTTTCAAAAACCTAGATATTATCAGTCCCCAAACACTAGGTTTCAAAAACCCAGATATTATCAGTCCCCAAACATTAGGTTTTAAAAACCCAGATATTCTCAGTCCCCAAACACTAGGTTTTAAAAACCCAGATATTCTCAGTCCCCAAACACTAGGTTTTAAAAACCCAGATATTCTCAGTGCCCAAACACTAGGTTTCAAAAACCCAGATATTCTCAGTCCCCAAACACTAGGTTTCAAAAACCCAGATACTCTCAGTCCCCAAACACTAGGTTTCAAAAACCCAGATATTCTAAGTCCCCAAACACTAGGTTTCAAAAACCCAGATATACTCAGTCCCCAAACACTAGGTTTCAAAAACCCAGATATACTCAGTCCCCAAACACTAGGTTTCAAAAACCTAGATATTCTCAGTCCCCAAACACTAGGTTTCAAAAACCCAGATATTCTCAGTCCCCAAACATTAGGTTTCAAAAACCCAGATATTCTCAGTCCCCAAACACTAGGTTTTAAAAACCCAGATATTCTCAGTGCCCAAACACTAGGTTTCAAAAACCCAGATATTCTCAGTCCCCAAACACTAGGTTTCAAAAACCCAGATACTCTCAGTCCCCAAACACTAGGTTTCAAAAACCCAGATATTCTCAGTCCCCAAACACTAGGTTTCAAAAACCCAGATACTCTCAGTCCCCAAACACTAGGTTTCAAAATCCCAGATACTCTCAGTCCCCAAACACTAGGTTTCAAAAACCCAGATATTCTCAATCCCAAAACACTAGGTTTCAAAAACACAGATATTCTCAATCCCCAAACACTAGGTTTCAAAAACCCAGATATTCTCAGTCCCCAAACACTAGGTTTCAAAAACCCAGATATTCTCAGTCCCCAAACACTAGGTTTCAAAAACCCAGATACTCTCAGTCCCCAAACATTAGGTTTCAAAATCCCAGATACTCTCAGTCCCCAAACACTAGGTTTCAAAAACCCAGATATTCTCAATCCCCAAACACTAGGTTTCAAAAACACAGATATTCTCAATCCCCAAACACTAGGTTTCAAAAACCCAGATATTCTCAGTCCCCAAACACTAGGTTTCAAAAACCCAGATATTCTCAGTCCCCAAACACTAGGTTTCAAAAACCCAGATACTCTCAGTCCCCAAACACTAGGTTTCAAAATCCCAGATACTCTCAGTCCCCAAACACTAGGTTTCAAAAACCTAGATATTATCAGTCCCCAAACACTAGGTTTCAAAAACCCAGATATTATCAGTCCCCAAACATTAGGTTTTAAAAACCCAGATATTCTCAGTCCCCAAACACTAGGTTTTAAAAACCCAGATATTCTCAGTCCCCAAACACTAGGTTTTAAAAACCCAGATATTCTCAGTGGCCAAACACTAGGTTTCAAAAACCCAGATATTCTCAGTCCCCAAACACTAGGTTTCAAAAACCCAGATACTCTCAGTCCCCAAACACTAGGTTTCAAAAACCCAGATATTCTCAGTCCCCAAACACTAGGTTTCAAAAACCCAGATATACTCAGTCCCCAAACACTAGGTTTCAAAAACCCAGATATACTCAGTCCCCAAACACTAGGTTTCAAAAACCTAGATATTCTCAGTCCCCAAACACTAGGTTTCAAAAACCCAGATATTCTCAGTCCCCAAACATTAGGTTTCAAAAACCCAGATATTCTCAGTCCCCAAACACTAGCTTTTAAAAACCCAGATATTCTCAGTGCCCAAACACTAGGTTTCAAAAACCCAGATATTCTCAGTCCCCAAACACTAGGTTTCAAAAACCCAGATACTCTCAGTCCCCAAACACTAGGTTTCAAAAACCCAGATATTCTCAGTCCCCAAACACTAGGTTTCAAAAACCCAGATACTCTCAGTCCCCAAACACTAGGTTTCAAAATCCCAGATACTCTCAGTCCCCAAACACTAGGTTTCAAAAACCCAGATATTCTCAATCCCCAAACACTAGGTTTCAAAAACACAGATATTCTCAATCCCCAAACACTAGGTTTCAAAAACCCAGATATTCTCAGTCCCCAAACACTAGGTTTCAAAAACCCAGATATTCTCAGTCCCCAAACACTAGGTTTCAAAAACCCAGATATTCTCAATCCCCAAACACTAGGCTTTAAAAACCCAGATATTCTCAGTCCCCAAACACAAGGTTTCAAAAACCCAGATATTCTCAATCCCCAAACACTAGGTTTCAAAAACACAGATATTCTCAATCCCCAAACACTAGGTTTCAAAAACCCAGATACTCTCAGTCGCCAAACACTAGGTTTCAAAAACCCAGATACTCTCAGTCCCCAAACACTAGGTTTCCAAAACCCAGATATTCTCAGTCCCCAAACACTAGGTTTCAAAAACCCAGATATTCTTAATCCCCAAACACTAGGCTTTAAAACCCCAGATATTCTCAGTCCCCAAACACAAGGTTTCAAAAACCCAGATATTCTCAATCCCCAAACACTAGGTTTCAAAAACACAGATATTCTCAATCCCCAAACACTAGGTTTCAAAAACCCAGATATACTCAGTCCCCAAACACTAGGTTTCAAAAACCCAGATATACTCAGTCCCCAAACACTAGGTTTCAAAAACCCAGATATACTCAGTCCCCAAACACTAGGTTTCAAAAACCTAGATATTATCAGTCCCCAAACACTAGGTTTCAAAAACCCAGATATTATCAGTCCCCAAACATTAGGTTTTAAAAACCCAGATATTCTCAGTCCCCAAACACTAGGTTTTAAAAACCCAGATATTCTCAGTCCCCAAACACTAGGTTTTAAAAACCCAGATATTCTCAGTGCCCAAACACTAGGTTTCAAAAACCCAGATATTCTCAGTCCCCAAACACTAGGTTTCAAAAACCCAGATACTCTCAGTCCCCAAACACTAGGTTTCAAAAACCCAGATATTCTAAGTCCCCAAACACTAGGTTTCAAAAACCCAGATATACTCAGTCCCCAAACACTAGGTTTCAAAAACCCAGATATACTCAGTCCCCAAACACTAGGTTTCAAAAACCTAGATATTCTCAGTCCCCAAACACTAGGTTTCAAAAACCCAGATATTCTCAGTCCCCAAACATTAGGTTTCAAAAACCCAGATATTCTCAGTCCCCAAACACTAGGTTTTAAAAACCCAGATATTCTCAGTGCCCAAACACTAGGTTTCAAAAACCCAGATATTCTCAGTCCCCAAACACTAGGTTTCAAAAACCCAGATACTCTCAGTCCCCAAACACTAGGTTTCAAAAACCCAGATATTCTCAGTCCCCAAACACTAGGTTTCAAAAACCCAGATACTCTCAGTCCCCAAACACTAGGTTTCAAAATCCCAGATACTCTCAGTCCCCAAACACTAGGTTTCAAAAACCCAGATATTCTCAATCCCCAAACACTAGGTTTCAAAAACACAGATATTCTCAATCCCCAAACACTAGGTTTCAAAAACCCAGATATTCTCAGTCCCCAAACACTAGGTTTCAAAAACCCAGATATTCTCAGTCCCCAAACACTAGGTTTCAAAAACCCAGATACTCTCAGTCCCCAAACATTAGGTTTCAAAATCCCAGATACTCTCAGTCCCCAAACACTAGGTTTCAAAAACCCAGATATTCTCAATCCCCAAACACTAGGTTTCAAAAACACAGATATTCTCAATCCCCAAACACTAGGTTTCAAAAACCCAGATATTCTCAGTCCCCAAACACTAGGTTTCAAAAACCCAGATATTCTCAGTCCCCAAACACTAGGTTTCAAAAACCCAGATACTCTCAGTCCCCAAACACTAGGTTTCAAAATCCCAGATACTCTCAGTCCCCAAACACTAGGTTTCAAAAACCTAGATATTATCAGTCCCCAAACACTAGGTTTCAAAAACCCAGATATTATCAGTCCCCAAACATTAGGTTTTAAAAACCCAGATATTCTCAGTCCCCAAACACTAGGTTTTAAAAACCCAGATATTCTCAGTCCCCAAACACTAGGTTTTAAAAACCCAGATATTCTCAGTGCCCAAACACTAGGTTTCAAAAACCCAGATATTCTCAGTCCCCAAACACTAGGTTTCAAAAACCCAGATACTCTCAGTCCCCAAACACTAGGTTTCAAAAACCCAGATATTCTCAGTCCCCAAACACTAGGTTTCAAAAACCCAGATATACTCAGTCCCCAAACACTAGGTTTCAAAAACCCAGATATACTCAGTCCCCAAACACTAGGTTTCAAAAACCTAGATATTCTCAGTCCCCAAACACTAGGTTTCAAAAACCCAGATATTCTCAGTCCCCAAACATTAGGTTTCAAAAACCCAGATATTCTCAGTCCCCAAACACTAGGTTTTAAAAACCCAGATATTCTCAGTGCCCAAACACTAGGTTTCAAAAACCCAGATATTCTCAGTCCCCAAACACTAGGTTTCAAAAACCCAGATACTCTCAGTCCCCAAACACTAGGTTTCAAAAACCCAGATATTCTCAGTCCCCAAACACTAGGTTTCAAAAACCCAGATACTCTCAGTCCCCAAACACTAGGTTTCAAAATCCCAGATACTCTCAGTCCCCAAACACTAGGTTTCAAAAACCCAGATATTCTCAATCCCCAAACACTAGGTTTCAAAAACACAGATATTCTCAATCCCCAAACACTAGGTTTCAAAAACCCAGATATTCTCAGTCCCCAAACACTAGGTTTCAAAAACCCAGATATTCTCAGTCCCCAAACACTAGGTTTCAAAAACCCAGATATTCTCAATCCCCAAACACTAGGCTTTAAAAACCCAGATATTCTCAGTCCCCAAACACAAGGTTTCAAAAACCCAGATATTCTCAATCCCCAAACACTAGGTTTCAAAAACACAGATATTCTCAATCCCCAAACACTAGGTTTCAAAAACCCAGATACTCTCAGTCGCCAAACACTAGGTTTCAAAAACCCAGATACTCTCAGTCCCCAAACACTAGGTTTCCAAAACCCAGATATTCTCAGTCCCCAAACACTAGGTTTCAAAAACCCAGATATTCTTAATCCCCAAACACTAGGCTTTAAAACCCCAGATATTCTCAGTCCCCAAACACAAGGTTTCAAAAACCCAGATATTCTCAATCCCCAAACACTAGGTTTCAAAAACACAGATATTCTCAATCCCCAAACACTAGGTTTCAAAAACCCAGATATACTCAGTCCCCAAACACTAGGTTTCAAAAACCCAGATATACTCAGTCCCCAAACACTAGGTTTCAAAAACCCAGATATACTCAGTCCCCAAACACTAGGTTTCAAAAACCCAGATATTCTCAGTCCCCAAACACTAGGTTTCAAAATCCCAGATATACTCAGTCCCCAAACACTAGGTTTCAAAAACCCAGATATACTCAGTCCCCAAACACTAGGTTTCAAAAACCTAGATATTCTCAGTCCCCAAACACTAGGTTTCAAAAACCCAGATATTCTCAGTCCCCAAACATTAGGTTTTAAAAACCCAGATATTCTCAGTCCCCAAACACTAGGTTTTAAAAACCCAGATATTCTCAGTGCCTAAACACTAGGTTTCAAAAACCCAGATATTCTCAGTCCCCAAACACTAGGTTTCAAAAACCCAGATACTCTCAGTCCCCAAACACTAGGTTTCAAAAACCCAGATATTCTCAGTCCCCAAACACTAGGTTTCAAAAACCCAGATATACTCAGTCCCCAAACACTAGGTTTCAAAAACCCAGATATACTCAGTCCCCAAACACTAGGTTTCAAAAACCTAGATATTCTCAGTCCCCAAACACTAGGTTTTAAAAACCCAGATATTCTCAGTCCCCAAACACTAGGTTTTAAAAACCCAGATATTCTCAGTGCCCAATAACTAGGTTTCAAAAACCCAGATATTCTCAGTCCCCAAACACTAGGTTTCAAAAACCCAGATACTCTCAGTCCCCAAACACTAGGTTTCAAAAACCCAGATATTCTCAGTCCCCAAAACACTAGGTTTCAAAAACCCAGATACTCTCAGTCCCCAAACACTAGGTTTCAAAATCCCAGATACTCTCAGTCCCCAAATACTAGGTTTCAAAAACCCAGATATTCTCAATCCCCAAACACTAGGTTTCAAAAACACAGATATTCTCAATCCCCAAACACTAGGTTTCAAAAACCCAGATATTCTCAGTCCCCAAACACTAGGTTTCAAAAACCCAGATATTCTCAGTCCCCAAACACTAGGTTTCAAAAAACCAGATATTCTCAATCCCCAAACACTAGGCTTTAAAAACCCAGATATTCTCAGTCCCCAAACACAAGGTTTCAAAAACCCAGATATTCTCAATCCCCAAACACTAGGTTTCAAAAACACAGATATTCTCAATCCCCAAACACTAGGTTTCAAAAACCCAGATACTCTCAGTCCCCAAACACTAGGTTTCAAAAACCCAGATATTCTCAGTCCCCAAACACTAGGTTTCAAAAACCCAGATATTCTTAATCCCCAAACACTAGGCTTTAAAACCCCAGATATTCTCAGTCCCCAAACACAAGGTTTCAAAAACCCAGATATTCTCAATCCCCAAACACTAGGTTTCAAAAACACAGATATTCTCAATCCCCAAACACTAGGTTTCAAAAACCCAGATATACTCAGTCCCCAAACACTAGGTTTCAAAAACCCAGATATACTCAGTCCCCAAACACTAGGTTTCAAAAACCCAGATATACTCAGTCCCCAAACACTAGGTTTCAAAAACCCAGATACTCTCAGTCCCCAAACACTAGGTTTCAAAAACCCAGATATTCTCAGTCCCCAAACACTAGGTTTCAAAAACCCAGATATTCTTAATCCCCAAACACTAGGCTTTAAAACCCCAGATATTCTCAGTCCCCAAACACAAGGTTTCAAAAACCCAGATATTCTCAATCCCCAAACACTAGGTTTCAAAAACACAGATATTCTCAATCCCCAAACACTAGGTTTCAAAAACCCAGATATTCTCAATCCCCAAACACTAGGTTTCAAAAACCCAGATATTCTCAGTCCCCAAACACTAGGTTTCATAAACCCAGATATTCTCAGTTCCCAAACACTAGGCTTTAGAAACCCAGATATTCTCAGTCCCCAAACACTAGGTTTCAAAAACCCAGATATTCTCAGTCCCCAAACACTAGGTTTCAAAAACCCAGATATTCTCAGTCCCCAAACATTAGGTTTCAAAAACCCAGATATTCTCAGTCCCCAAACATTAGGTTTCAAAAACCCAGATATTCTCAGTCCCCAAACACTAGGTTTCAAAAACCCAGATACTCTCAATCCCCAAACACTAGGTTTCAAAAACACAGATATTCTCAATCCCCAAACACTAGGTTTCAAAAACCCAGATATACCCAGTCCCCAAACACTAGGTTTCAAAAACCCAGATATACTCAGTCCCCAAACACTAGGTTTCAAAAACCCAGATATACTCAGTCCCCAAACACTAGGTTTCAAAAACCCAGATATTCTCAGTCCCCAAACACTAGGTTTCAAAAACCCAGATATACTCAGTCCCCAAACACTAGGTTTCAAAAACCCAGATATACTCAGTCCCCAAACACTAGGTTTCAAAAACCTAGATATTATCAGTCCCCAAACACTAGGTTTCAAAAACCCAGATATTATCAGTCCCCAAACATTAGGTTTTAAAAACCCAGATATTCTCAGTCCCCAAACACTAGGTTTTAAAAACCCAGATATTCTCAGTCCCCAAACACTAGGTTTTAAAAACCCAGATATTCTCAGTGCCCAAACACTAGGTTTCAAAAACCCAGATATTCTCAGTCCCCAAACACTAGGTTTCATAAACCCAGATATTCTCAGTTCCCAAACACTAGGCTTTAGAAACCCAGATATTCTCAGTCCCCAAACACTAGGTTTCAAAAACCCAGATATTCTCAGTCCCCAAACATTAGGTTTCAAAAACCCAGATATTCTCAGTCCCCAAACATTAGGTTTCAAAAACCCAGATATTCTCAGTCCCCAAACACTAGGTTTCAAAAACCCAGATACTCTCAATCCCCAAACACTAGGTTTCAAAAACACAGATATTCTCAATCCCCAAACACTAGGTTTCAAAAACCCAGATATACTCAGTCCCCAAACACTAGGTTTCAAAAACCCAGATATACTCAGTCCCCAAACACTAGGTTTCAAAAACCCAGATATACTCAGTCCCCAAACACTAGGTTTCAAAAACCCAGATATTCTCAGTCCCCAAACACTAGGTTTCAAAAACCCAGATATTCTCAATCCCCAAACACTAGGTTTCAAAAACCCAGATACTCTCAATCCCCAAACACTAGGTTTCAAAAACCCAGATATTCTCAATCCCCAAACACTAGGTTTCAAAAACCCAGATATTCTCAATCCCCAAACACTAGGTTTCAAAAACCCAGATATTCTCAATCCCCAAACACTAGGTTTCAAAAACCCAGATATTCTCAGTCCCCAAACACTAGGTTTCATAAACCCAGATATTCTCAGTTCCCAAACACTAGGCTTTAGAAACCCAGATATTCTCAGTCCCCAAACACTAGGTTTCAAAAACCCAGATATTCTCAGTCCCCAAACACTAGGTTTCAAAAACCCAGATATTCTCAGTCCCCAAACATTAGGTTTCAAAAACCCAGATATTCTCAGTCCCCAAACATTAGGTTTCAAAAACCCAGATATTCTCAGTCCCCAAACACTAGGTTTCAAAAACCCAGATACTCTCAATCCCCAAACACTAGGTTTCAAAAACACAGATATTCTCAATCCCCAAACACTAGGTTTCAAAAACCCAGATATACCCAGTCCCCAAACACTAGGTTTCAAAAACCCAGATATACTCAGTCCCCAAACACTAGGTTTCAAAAACCCAGATATACTCAGTCCCCAAACACTAGGTTTCAAAAACCCAGATATTCTCAGTCCCCAAACACTAGGTTTCAAAAACCCAGATATACTCAGTCCCCAAACACTAGGTTTCAAAAACCCAGATATACTCAGTCCCCAAACACTAGGTTTCAAAAACCTAGATATTATCAGTCCCCAAACACTAGGTTTCAAAAACCCAGATATTATCAGTCCCCAAACATTAGGTTTTAAAAACCCAGATATTCTCAGTCCCCAAACACTAGGTTTTAAAAACCCAGATATTCTCAGTCCCCAAACACTAGGTTTTAAAAACCCAGATATTCTCAGTGCCCAAACACTAGGTTTCAAAAACCCAGATATTCTCAGTCCCCAAACACTAGGTTTCATAAACCCAGATATTCTCAGTTCCCAAACACTAGGCTTTAGAAACCCAGATATTCTCAGTCCCCAAACACTAGGTTTCAAAAACCCAGATATTCTCAGTCCCCAAACATTAGGTTTCAAAAACCCAGATATTCTCAGTCCCCAAACATTAGGTTTCAAAAACCCAGATATTCTCAGTCCCCAAACACTAGGTTTCAAAAACCCAGATACTCTCAATCCCCAAACACTAGGTTTCAAAAACACAGATATTCTCAATCCCCAAACACTAGGTTTCAAAAACCCAGATATACTCAGTCCCCAAACACTAGGTTTCAAAAACCCAGATATACTCAGTCCCCAAACACTAGGTTTCAAAAACCCAGATATACTCAGTCCCCAAACACTAGGTTTCAAAAACCCAGATATTCTCAGTCCCCAAACACTAGGTTTCAAAAACCCAGATATACTCAGTCCCCAAACACTAGGTTTCAAAAACCCAGATATACTCAGTCCCCAAACACTAGGTTTCAAAAACCTAGATATTATCAGTCCCCAAACACTAGGTTTCAAAAACCCAGATATTATCAGTCCCCAAACATTAGGTTTTAAAAACCCAGATATTCTCAGTCCCCAAACACTAGGTTTTAAAAACCCAGATATTCTCAGTCCCCAAACACTAGGTTTTAAAAACCCAGATATTCTCAGTGCCCAAACACTAGGTTTCAAAAACCCAGATATTCTCAGTCCCCAAACACTAGGTTTCAAAAACCCAGATACTCTCAGTCCCCAAACACTAGGTTTCAAAAACCCAGATATTCTAAGTCCCCAAACACTAGGTTTCAAAAACCCAGATATACTCAGTCCCCAAACACTAGGTTTCAAAAACCCAGATATACTCAGTCCCCAAACACTAGGTTTCAAAAACCTAGATATTCTCAGTCCCCAAACACTAGGTTTCAAAAACCCAGATATTCTCAGTCCCCAAACATTAGGTTTCAAAAACCCAGATATTCTCAGTCCCCAAACACTAGGTTTTAAAAACCCAGATATTCTCAGTGCCCAAACACTAGGTTTCAAAAACCCAGATATTCTCAGTCCCCAAACACTAGGTTTCAAAAACCCAGATACTCTCAGTCCCCAAACACTAGGTTTCAAAAACCCAGATATTCTCAGTCCCCAAACACTAGGTTTCAA
Source organism: Phalangium opilio (assembly GCF_054372755.1). Classification (NCBI taxonomy): domain Eukaryota; kingdom Metazoa; phylum Arthropoda; class Arachnida; order Opiliones; family Phalangiidae; genus Phalangium; species Phalangium opilio. The sequence continues at coordinate 1,747,010 of NW_028324200.1, read as the reverse complement.
AAACCCAGATACTCTCAGTCCCCAAACACTAGGTTTCAAAATCCCAGATACTCTCAGTCCCCAAACACTAGGTTTCAAAAACCCAGATATTCTCAATCCCCAAACACTAGGTTTCAAAAACACAGATATTCTCAATCCCCAAACACTAGGTTTCAAAAACCCAGATATTCTCAGTCCCCAAACACTAGGTTTCAAAAACCCAGATACTCTCAGTCCCCAAACATTAGGTTTCAAAATCCCAGATACTCTCAGTCCCCAAACACTAGGTTTCAAAAACCCAGATATTCTCAATCCCCAAACACTAGGTTTCAAAAACACAGATATTCTCAATCCCCAAACACTAGGTTTCAAAAACCCAGATATTCTCAGTCCCCAAACACTAGGTTTCAAAAACCCAGATATTCTCAGTCCCCAAACACTAGGTTTCAAAAACCCAGATACTCTCAGTCCCCAAACACTAGGTTTCAAAATCCCAGATACTCTCAGTCCCCAAACACTAGGTTTCAAAAACCTAGATATTATCAGTCCCCAAACACTAGGTTTCAAAAACCCAGATATTATCAGTCCCCAAACATTAGGTTTTAAAAACCCAGATATTCTCAGTCCCCAAACACTAGGTTTTAAAAACCCAGATATTCTCAGTCCCCAAACACTAGGTTTTAAAAACCCAGATATTCTCAGTGCCCAAACACTAGGTTTCAAAAACCCAGATATTCTCAGTCCCCAAACACTAGGTTTCAAAAACCCAGATACTCTCAGTCCCCAAACACTAGGTTTCAAAAACCCAGATATTCTCAGTCCCCAAACACTAGGTTTCAAAAACCCAGATATACTCAGTCCCCAAACACTAGGTTTCAAAAACCCAGATATACTCAGTCCCCAAACACTAGGTTTCAAAAACCTAGATATTCTCAGTCCCCAAACACTAGGTTTCAAAAACCCAGATATTCTCAGTCCCCAAACATTAGGTTTCAAAAACCCAGATATTCTCAGTCCCCAAACACTAGCTTTTAAAAACCCAGATATTCTCAGTGCCCAAACACTAGGTTTCAAAAACCCAGATATTCTCAGTCCCCAAACACTAGGTTTCAAAAACCCAGATACTCTCAGTCCCCAAACACTAGGTTTCAAAAACCCAGATATTCTCAGTCCCCAAACACTAGGTTTCAAAAACCCAGATACTCTCAGTCCCCAAACACTAGGTTTCAAAATCCCAGATACTCTCAGTCCCCAAACACTAGGTTTCAAAAACCCAGATATTCTCAATCCCCAAACACTAGGTTTCAAAAACACAGATATTCTCAATCCCCAAACACTAGGTTTCAAAAACCCAGATATTCTCAGTCCCCAAACACTAGGTTTCAAAAACCCAGATATTCTCAGTCCCCAAACACTAGGTTTCAAAAACCCAGATATTCTCAATCCCCAAACACTAGGCTTTAAAAACCCAGATATTCTCAGTCCCCAAACACAAGGTTTCAAAAACCCAGATATTCTCAATCCCCAAACACTAGGTTTCAAAAACACAGATATTCTCAATCCCCAAACACTAGGTTTCAAAAACCCAGATACTCTCAGTCGCCAAACACTAGGTTTCAAAAACCCAGATACTCTCAGTCCCCAAACACTAGGTTTCCAAAACCCAGATATTCTCAGTCCCCAAACACTAGGTTTCAAAAACCCAGATATTCTTAATCCCCAAACACTAGGCTTTAAAACCCCAGATATTCTCAGTCCCCAAACACTAGGTTTCAAAAACCCAGATATTCTCAGTCCCCAAACACTAGGTTTCAAAAACCCAGATATTCTTAATCCCCAAACACTAGGCTTTAAAACCCCAGATATTCTCAGTCCCCAAACACAAGGTTTCAAAAACCCAGATATTCTCAATCCCCAAACACTAGGTTTCAAAAACACAGATATTCTCAATCCCCAAACACTAGGTTTCAAAAACCCAGATATACTCAGTCCCCAAACACTAGGTTTCAAAAACCCAGATATACTCAGTCCCCAAACACTAGGTTTCAAAAACCCAGATATACTCAGTCCCCAAACACTAGGTTTCAAAAACCCAGATACTCTCAGTCCCCAAACACTAGGTTTCAAAAACCCAGATATTCTCAGTCCCCAAACACTAGGTTTCAAAAACCCAGATATTCTTAATCCCCAAACACTAGGCTTTAAAACCCCAGATATTCTCAGTCCCCAAACACAAGGTTTCAAAAACCCAGATATTCTCAATCCCCAAACACTAGGTTTCAAAAACACAGATATTCTCAATCCCCAAACACTAGGTTTCAAAAACCCAGATATTCTCAATCCCCAAACACTAGGTTTCAAAAACCCAGATATTCTCAGTCCCCAAACACTAGGTTTCATAAACCCAGATATTCTCAGTTCCCAAACACTAGGCTTTAGAAACCCAGATATTCTCAGTCCCCAAACACTAGGTTTCAAAAACCCAGATATTCTCAGTCCCCAAACACTAGGTTTCAAAAACCCAGATATTCTCAGTCCCCAAACATTAGGTTTCAAAAACCCAGATATTCTCAGTCCCCAAACATTAGGTTTCAAAAACCCAGATATTCTCAGTCCCCAAACACTAGGTTTCAAAAACCCAGATACTCTCAATCCCCAAACACTAGGTTTCAAAAACACAGATATTCTCAATCCCCAAACACTAGGTTTCAAAAACCCAGATATACCCAGTCCCCAAACACTAGGTTTCAAAAACCCAGATATACTCAGTCCCCAAACACTAGGTTTCAAAAACCCAGATATACTCAGTCCCCAAACACTAGGTTTCAAAAACCCAGATATTCTCAGTCCCCAAACACTAGGTTTCAAAAACCCAGATATACTCAGTCCCCAAACACTAGGTTTCAAAAACCCAGATATACTCAGTCCCCAAACACTAGGTTTCAAAAACCTAGATATTATCAGTCCCCAAACACTAGGTTTCAAAAACCCAGATATTATCAGTCCCCAAACATTAGGTTTTAAAAACCCAGATATTCTCAGTCCCCAAACACTAGGTTTTAAAAACCCAGATATTCTCAGTCCCCAAACACTAGGTTTTAAAAACCCAGATATTCTCAGTGCCCAAACACTAGGTTTCAAAAACCCAGATATTCTCAGTCCCCAAACACTAGGTTTCATAAACCCAGATATTCTCAGTTCCCAAACACTAGGCTTTAGAAACCCAGATATTCTCAGTCCCCAAACACTAGGTTTCAAAAACCCAGATATTCTCAGTCCCCAAACATTAGGTTTCAAAAACCCAGATATTCTCAGTCCCCAAACATTAGGTTTCAAAAACCCAGATATTCTCAGTCCCCAAACACTAGGTTTCAAAAACCCAGATACTCTCAATCCCCAAACACTAGGTTTCAAAAACACAGATATTCTCAATCCCCAAACACTAGGTTTCAAAAACCCAGATATACTCAGTCCCCAAACACTAGGTTTCAAAAACCCAGATATACTCAGTCCCCAAACACTAGGTTTCAAAAACCCAGATATACTCAGTCCCCAAACACTAGGTTTCAAAAACCCAGATATTCTCAGTCCCCAAACACTAGGTTTCAAAAACCCAGATATTCTCAATCCCCAAACACTAGGTTTCAAAAACCCAGATACTCTCAATCCCCAAACACTAGGTTTCAAAAACCCAGATATTCTCAATCCCCAAACACTAGGTTTCAAAAACCCAGATATTCTCAATCCCCAAACACTAGGTTTCAAAAACCCAGATATTCTCAATCCCCAAACACTAGGTTTCAAAAACCCAGATATTCTCAGTCCCCAAACACTAGGTTTCATAAACCCAGATATTCTCAGTTCCCAAACACTAGGCTTTAGAAACCCAGATATTCTCAGTCCCCAAACACTAGGTTTCAAAAACCCAGATATTCTCAGTCCCCAAACACTAGGTTTCAAAAACCCAGATATTCTCAGTCCCCAAACATTAGGTTTCAAAAACCCAGATATTCTCAGTCCCCAAACATTAGGTTTCAAAAACCCAGATATTCTCAGTCCCCAAACACTAGGTTTCAAAAACCCAGATACTCTCAATCCCCAAACACTAGGTTTCAAAAACACAGATATTCTCAATCCCCAAACACTAGGTTTCAAAAACCCAGATATACCCAGTCCCCAAACACTAGGTTTCAAAAACCCAGATATACTCAGTCCCCAAACACTAGGTTTCAAAAACCCAGATATACTCAGTCCCCAAACACTAGGTTTCAAAAACCCAGATATTCTCAGTCCCCAAACACTAGGTTTCAAAAACCCAGATATACTCAGTCCCCAAACACTAGGTTTCAAAAACCCAGATATACTCAGTCCCCAAACACTAGGTTTCAAAAACCTAGATATTATCAGTCCCCAAACACTAGGTTTCAAAAACCCAGATATTATCAGTCCCCAAACATTAGGTTTTAAAAACCCAGATATTCTCAGTCCCCAAACACTAGGTTTTAAAAACCCAGATATTCTCAGTCCCCAAACACTAGGTTTTAAAAACCCAGATATTCTCAGTGCCCAAACACTAGGTTTCAAAAACCCAGATATTCTCAGTCCCCAAACACTAGGTTTCATAAACCCAGATATTCTCAGTTCCCAAACACTAGGCTTTAGAAACCCAGATATTCTCAGTCCCCAAACACTAGGTTTCAAAAACCCAGATATTCTCAGTCCCCAAACATTAGGTTTCAAAAACCCAGATATTCTCAGTCCCCAAACATTAGGTTTCAAAAACCCAGATATTCTCAGTCCCCAAACACTAGGTTTCAAAAACCCAGATACTCTCAATCCCCAAACACTAGGTTTCAAAAACACAGATATTCTCAATCCCCAAACACTAGGTTTCAAAAACCCAGATATACTCAGTCCCCAAACACTAGGTTTCAAAAACCCAGATATACTCAGTCCCCAAACACTAGGTTTCAAAAACCCAGATATACTCAGTCCCCAAACACTAGGTTTCAAAAACCCAGATATTCTCAGTCCCCAAACACTAGGTTTCAAAAACCCAGATATACTCAGTCCCCAAACACTAGGTTTCAAAAACCCAGATATACTCAGTCCCCAAACACTAGGTTTCAAAAACCTAGATATTATCAGTCCCCAAACACTAGGTTTCAAAAACCCAGATATTATCAGTCCCCAAACATTAGGTTTTAAAAACCCAGATATTCTCAGTCCCCAAACACTAGGTTTTAAAAACCCAGATATTCTCAGTCCCCAAACACTAGGTTTTAAAAACCCAGATATTCTCAGTGCCCAAACACTAGGTTTCAAAAACCCAGATATTCTCAGTCCCCAAACACTAGGTTTCAAAAACCCAGATACTCTCAGTCCCCAAACACTAGGTTTCAAAAACCCAGATATTCTAAGTCCCCAAACACTAGGTTTCAAAAACCCAGATATACTCAGTCCCCAAACACTAGGTTTCAAAAACCCAGATATACTCAGTCCCCAAACACTAGGTTTCAAAAACCTAGATATTCTCAGTCCCCAAACACTAGGTTTCAAAAACCCAGATATTCTCAGTCCCCAAACATTAGGTTTCAAAAACCCAGATATTCTCAGTCCCCAAACACTAGGTTTTAAAAACCCAGATATTCTCAGTGCCCAAACACTAGGTTTCAAAAACCCAGATATTCTCAGTCCCCAAACACTAGGTTTCAAAAACCCAGATACTCTCAGTCCCCAAACACTAGGTTTCAAAAACCCAGATATTCTCAGTCCCCAAACACTAGGTTTCAAAAACCCAGATACTCTCAGTCCCCAAACACTAGGTTTCAAAATCCCAGATACTCTCAGTCCCCAAACACTAGGTTTCAAAAACCCAGATATTCTCAATCCCCAAACACTAGGTTTCAAAAACACAGATATTCTCAATCCCCAAACACTAGGTTTCAAAAACCCAGATATTCTCAGTCCCCAAACACTAGGTTTCAAAAACCCAGATACTCTCAGTCCCCAAACATTAGGTTTCAAAATCCCAGATACTCTCAGTCCCCAAACACTAGGTTTCAAAAACCCAGATATTCTCAATCCCCAAACACTAGGTTTCAAAAACACAGATATTCTCAATCCCCAAACACTAGGTTTCAAAAACCCAGATATTCTCAGTCCCCAAACACTAGGTTTCAAAAACCCAGATATTCTCAGTCCCCAAACACTAGGTTTCAAAAACCCAGATACTCTCAGTCCCCAAACACTAGGTTTCAAAATCCCAGATACTCTCAGTCCCCAAACACTAGGTTTCAAAAACCTAGATATTATCAGTCCCCAAACACTAGGTTTCAAAAACCCAGATATTATCAGTCCCCAAACATTAGGTTTTAAAAACCCAGATATTCTCAGTCCCCAAACACTAGGTTTTAAAAACCCAGATATTCTCAGTCCCCAAACACTAGGTTTTAAAAACCCAGATATTCTCAGTGCCCAAACACTAGGTTTCAAAAACCCAGATATTCTCAGTCCCCAAACACTAGGTTTCAAAAACCCAGATACTCTCAGTCCCCAAACACTAGGTTTCAAAAACCCAGATATTCTCAGTCCCCAAACACTAGGTTTCAAAAACCCAGATATACTCAGTCCCCAAACACTAGGTTTCAAAAACCCAGATATACTCAGTCCCCAAACACTAGGTTTCAAAAACCTAGATATTCTCAGTCCCCAAACACTAGGTTTCAAAAACCCAGATATTCTCAGTCCCCAAACATTAGGTTTCAAAAACCCAGATATTCTCAGTCCCCAAACACTAGCTTTTAAAAACCCAGATATTCTCAGTGCCCAAACACTAGGTTTCAAAAACCCAGATATTCTCAGTCCCCAAACACTAGGTTTCAAAAACCCAGATACTCTCAGTCCCCAAACACTAGGTTTCAAAAACCCAGATATTCTCAGTCCCCAAACACTAGGTTTCAAAAACCCAGATACTCTCAGTCCCCAAACACTAGGTTTCAAAATCCCAGATACTCTCAGTCCCCAAACACTAGGTTTCAAAAACCCAGATATTCTCAATCCCCAAACACTAGGTTTCAAAAACACAGATATTCTCAATCCCCAAACACTAGGTTTCAAAAACCCAGATATTCTCAGTCCCCAAACACTAGGTTTCAAAAACCCAGATATTCTCAGTCCCCAAACACTAGGTTTCAAAAACCCAGATATTCTCAATCCCCAAACACTAGGCTTTAAAAACCCAGATATTCTCAGTCCCCAAACACAAGGTTTCAAAAACCCAGATATTCTCAATCCCCAAACACTAGGTTTCAAAAACACAGATATTCTCAATCCCCAAACACTAGGTTTCAAAAACCCAGATACTCTCAGTCGCCAAACACTAGGTTTCAAAAACCCAGATACTCTCAGTCCCCAAACACTAGGTTTCCAAAACCCAGATATTCTCAGTCCCCAAACACTAGGTTTCAAAAACCCAGATATTCTTAATCCCCAAACACTAGGCTTTAAAACCCCAGATATTCTCAGTCCCCAAACACAAGGTTTCAAAAACCCAGATATTCTCAATCCCCAAACACTAGGTTTCAAAAACACAGATATTCTCAATCCCCAAACACTAGGTTTCAAAAACCCAGATATACTCAGTCCCCAAACACTAGGTTTCAAAAACCCAGATATACTCAGTCCCCAAACACTAGGTTTCAAAAACCCAGATATACTCAGTCCCCAAACACTAGGTTTCAAAAACCTAGATATTATCAGTCCCCAAACACTAGGTTTCAAAAACCCAGATATTATCAGTCCCCAAACATTAGGTTTTAAAAACCCAGATATTCTCAGTCCCCAAACACTAGGTTTTAAAAACCCAGATATTCTCAGTCCCCAAACACTAGGTTTTAAAAACCCAGATATTCTCAGTGCCCAAACACTAGGTTTCAAAAACCCAGATATTCTCAGTCCCCAAACACTAGGTTTCAAAAACCCAGATACTCTCAGTCCCCAAACACTAGGTTTCAAAAACCCAGATATTCTAAGTCCCCAAACACTAGGTTTCAAAAACCCAGATATACTCAGTCCCCAAACACTAGGTTTCAAAAACCCAGATATACTCAGTCCCCAAACACTAGGTTTCAAAAACCTAGATATTCTCAGTCCCCAAACACTAGGTTTCAAAAACCCAGATATTCTCAGTCCCCAAACATTAGGTTTCAAAAACCCAGATATTCTCAGTCCCCAAACACTAGGTTTTAAAAACCCAGATATTCTCAGTGCCCAAACACTAGGTTTCAAAAACCCAGATATTCTCAGTCCCCAAACACTAGGTTTCAAAAACCCAGATACTCTCAGTCCCCAAACACTAGGTTTCAAAAACCCAGATATTCTCAGTCCCCAAACACTAGGTTTCAAAAACCCAGATACTCTCAGTCCCCAAACACTAGGTTTCAAAATCCCAGATACTCTCAGTCCCCAAACACTAGGTTTCAAAAACCCAGATATTCTCAATCCCCAAACACTAGGTTTCAAAAACACAGATATTCTCAATCCCCAAACACTAGGTTTCAAAAACCCAGATATTCTCAGTCCCCAAACACTAGGTTTCAAAAACCCAGATATTCTCAGTCCCCAAACACTAGGTTTCAAAAACCCAGATACTCTCAGTCCCCAAACATTAGGTTTCAAAATCCCAGATACTCTCAGTCCCCAAACACTAGGTTTCAAAAACCCAGATATTCTCAATCCCCAAACACTAGGTTTCAAAAACACAGATATTCTCAATCCCCAAACACTAGGTTTCAAAAACCCAGATATTCTCAGTCCCCAAACACTAGGTTTCAAAAACCCAGATATTCTCAGTCCCCAAACACTAGGTTTCAAAAACCCAGATACTCTCAGTCCCCAAACACTAGGTTTCAAAATCCCAGATACTCTCAGTCCCCAAACACTAGGTTTCAAAAACCTAGATATTATCAGTCCCCAAACACTAGGTTTCAAAAACCCAGATATTATCAGTCCCCAAACATTAGGTTTTAAAAACCCAGATATTCTCAGTCCCCAAACACTAGGTTTTAAAAACCCAGATATTCTCAGTCCCCAAACACTAGGTTTTAAAAACCCAGATATTCTCAGTGCCCAAACACTAGGTTTCAAAAACCCAGATATTCTCAGTCCCCAAACACTAGGTTTCAAAAACCCAGATACTCTCAGTCCCCAAACACTAGGTTTCAAAAACCCAGATATTCTCAGTCCCCAAACACTAGGTTTCAAAAACCCAGATATACTCAGTCCCCAAACACTAGGTTTCAAAAACCCAGATATACTCAGTCCCCAAACACTAGGTTTCAAAAACCTAGATATTCTCAGTCCCCAAACACTAGGTTTCAAAAACCCAGATATTCTCAGTCCCCAAACATTAGGTTTCAAAAACCCAGATATTCTCAGTCCCCAAACACTAGGTTTTAAAAACCCAGATATTCTCAGTGCCCAAACACTAGGTTTCAAAAACCCAGATATTCTCAGTCCCCAAACACTAGGTTTCAAAAACCCAGATACTCTCAGTCCCCAAACACTAGGTTTCAAAAACCCAGATATTCTCAGTCCCCAAACACTAGGTTTCAAAAACCCAGATACTCTCAGTCCCCAAACACTAGGTTTCAAAATCCCAGATACTCTCAGTCCCCAAACACTAGGTTTCAAAAACCCAGATATTCTCAATCCCCAAACACTAGGTTTCAAAAACACAGATATTCTCAATCCCCAAACACTAGGTTTCAAAAACCCAGATATTCTCAGTCCCCAAACACTAGGTTTCAAAAACCCAGATATTCTCAGTCCCCAAACACTAGGTTTCAAAAACCCAGATATTCTCAATCCCCAAACACTAGGCTTTAAAAACCCAGATATTCTCAGTCCCCAAACACAAGGTTTCAAAAACCCAGATATTCTCAATCCCCAAACACTAGGTTTCAAAAACACAGATATTCTCAATCCCCAAACACTAGGTTTCAAAAACCCAGATACTCTCAGTCGCCAAACACTAGGTTTCAAAAACCCAGATACTCTCAGTCCCCAAACACTAGGTTTCCAAAACCCAGATATTCTCAGTCCCCAAACACTAGGTTTCAAAAACCCAGATATTCTTAATCCCCAAACACTAGGCTTTAAAACCCCAGATATTCTCAGTCCCCAAACACAAGGTTTCAAAAACCCAGATATTCTCAATCCCCAAACACTAGGTTTCAAAAACACAGATATTCTCAATCCCCAAACACTAGGTTTCAAAAACCCAGATATACTCAGTCCCCAAACACTAGGTTTCAAAAACCCAGATATACTCAGTCCCCAAACACTAGGTTTCAAAAACCCAGATATACTCAGTCCCCAAACACTAGGTTTCAAAAACCCAGATATTCTCAGTCCCCAAACACTAGGTTTCAAAATCCCAGATATACTCAGTCCCCAAACACTAGGTTTCAAAAACCCAGATATACTCAGTCCCCAAACACTAGGTTTCAAAAACCTAGATATTCTCAGTCCCCAAACACTAGGTTTCAAAAACCCAGATATTCTCAGTCCCCAAACATTAGGTTTTAAAAACCCAGATATTCTCAGTCCCCAAACACTAGGTTTTAAAAACCCAGATATTCTCAGTGCCTAAACACTAGGTTTCAAAAACCCAGATATTCTCAGTCCCCAAACACTAGGTTTCAAAAACCCAGATACTCTCAGTCCCCAAACACTAGGTTTCAAAAACCCAGATATTCTCAGTCCCCAAACACTAGGTTTCAAAAACCCAGATATACTCAGTCCCCAAACACTAGGTTTCAAAAACCCAGATATACTCAGTCCCCAAACACTAGGTTTCAAAAACCTAGATATTCTCAGTCCCCAAACACTAGGTTTTAAAAACCCAGATATTCTCAGTCCCCAAACACTAGGTTTTAAAAACCCAGATATTCTCAGTGCCCAATAACTAGGTTTCAAAAACCCAGATATTCTCAGTCCCCAAACACTAGGTTTCAAAAACCCAGATACTCTCAGTCCCCAAACACTAGGTTTCAAAAACCCAGATATTCTCAGTCCCCAAAACACTAGGTTTCAAAAACCCAGATACTCTCAGTCCCCAAACACTAGGTTTCAAAATCCCAGATACTCTCAGTCCCCAAATACTAGGTTTCAAAAACCCAGATATTCTCAATCCCCAAACACTAGGTTTCAAAAACACAGATATTCTCAATCCCCAAACACTAGGTTTCAAAAACCCAGATATTCTCAGTCCCCAAACACTAGGTTTCAAAAACCCAGATATTCTCAGTCCCCAAACACTAGGTTTCAAAAAACCAGATATTCTCAATCCCCAAACACTAGGCTTTAAAAACCCAGATATTCTCAGTCCCCAAACACAAGGTTTCAAAAACCCAGATATTCTCAATCCCCAAACACTAGGTTTCAAAAACACAGATATTCTCAATCCCCAAACACTAGGTTTCAAAAACCCAGATACTCTCAGTCCCCAAACACTAGGTTTCAAAAACCCAGATATTCTCAGTCCCCAAACACTAGGTTTCAAAAACCCAGATATTCTTAATCCCCAAACACTAGGCTTTAAAACCCCAGATATTCTCAGTCCCCAAACACAAGGTTTCAAAAACCCAGATATTCTCAATCCCCAAACACTAGGTTTCAAAAACACAGATATTCTCAATCCCCAAACACTAGGTTTCAAAAACCCAGATATACTCAGTCCCCAAACACTAGGTTTCAAAAACCCAGATATACTCAGTCCCCAAACACTAGGTTTCAAAAACCCAGATATACTCAGTCCCCAAACACTAGGTTTCAAAAACCCAGATACTCTCAGTCCCCAAACACTAGGTTTCAAAAACCCAGATATTCTCAGTCCCCAAACACTAGGTTTCAAAAACCCAGATATTCTTAATCCCCAAACACTAGGCTTTAAAACCCCAGATATTCTCAGTCCCCAAACACAAGGTTTCAAAAACCCAGATATTCTCAATCCCCAAACACTAGGTTTCAAAAACACAGATATTCTCAATCCCCAAACACTAGGTTTCAAAAACCCAGATATACTCAGTCCCCAAACACTAGGTTTCAAAAACCCAGATATACTCAGTCCCCAAACACTAGGTTTCAAAAACCTAGATATTCTCAGTCCCCAAACACTAGGTTTCAAAAACCCAGATACTCTCAGTCCCCAAACACTAGGTTTCAAAAACCCAGATATTCTCAGTCCCCAAACACTAGGTTTCAAAAATCCAGATATACTCAGTCCCCAAACACTAGGTTTCAAAATCCCAGATACTCTCAGTCCCCAAACACTAGGTTTCAAAAACCCAGATATTCTCAATCCCCAAACACTAGGTTTCAAAAACACAGATATTCTCAATCCCCAAACACTAGGCTTTAAAAACCCAGATATTCTCAGTCCCCAAACACAAGGTTTCAAAAACCCAGATATTCTCAATCCCCAAACACTAGGTTTCAAAAACACAGATATTCTCAATCCCCAAACACTAGGTTTCAAAAACCCAGATACTCTCAGTCCCCAAACACTAGGTTTCAAAAACCCAGATATTCTCAGTCCCCAAACACTAGGTTTCAAAAACCCAGATATTCTTAATCCCCAAACACTAGGCTTTAAAACCCCAGATATTCTCAGTCCCCAAACACAAGGTTTCAAAAACCCAGATATTCTCAATCCCCAAACACTAGGTTTCAAAAACACAGATATTCTCAATCCCCAAACACTAGGTTTCAAAAACCCAGATATACTCAGTCCCCAAACACTAGGTTTCAAAAACCCAGATATACTCAGTCCCCAAACACTAGGTTTCAAAAACCCAGATATACTCAGTCCCCAAACACTAGGTTTCAAAAACCCAGATACTCTCAGTCCCCAAACACTAGGTTTCAAAAACCCAGATATTCTCAGTCCCCAAACACTAGGTTTCAAAAACCCAGACATTCTTAATCCCCAAACACTAGGCTTTAAAACCCCAGATATTCTCAGTCCCCAAACACAAGGTTTCAAAAACCCAGATATTCTCAATCCCCAAACACTAGGTTTCAAAAACACAGATATTCTCAATCCCCAAACACTAGGTTTCAAAAACCCAGATATACTCAGTCCCCAAACACTAGGTTTCAAAAACCCAGATATACTCAGTCCCCAAACACTAGGTTTCAAAAACCTAGATATTCTCAGTCCCCAAACACTAGGTTTCAAAAACCCAGATACTCTCAGTCCCCAAACACTAGGTTTCAAAAACCCAGATATTCTCAGTCCCCAAACACTAGGTTTCAAAAACCCAGATATACTCAGTCCCCAAACACTAGGTTTCAAAATCCCAGATACTCTCAGTCCCCAAACACTAGGTTTCAAAAACCCAGATATTCTCAATCCCCAAACACTAGGTTTCAAAAACACAGATATTCTCAATCCCCAAACACTAGGCTTTAAAAACCCAGATATTCTCAGTCCCCAAACACAAGGTTTCAAAAACCCAGATATTCTCAATCCCCAAACACTAGGTTTCAAAAACACAGATATTCTCAATCCCCAAACACTAGGTTTCAAAAACCCAGATACTCTCAGTCCCCAAACACTAGGTTTCAAAAACCCAGATATTCTCAGTCCCCAAACACTAGGTTTCAAAAACCCAGATATTCTTAATCCCCAAACACTAGGCTTTAAAACCCCAGATATTCTCAGTCCCCAAACACAAGGTTTCAAAAACCCAGATATTCTCAATCCCCAAACACTAGGTTTCAAAAACACAGATATTCTCAATCCCCAAACACTAGGTTTCAAAAACCCAGATATACTCAGTCCCCAAACACTAGGTTTCAAAAACCCAGATATACTCAGTCCCCAAACACTAGGTTTCAAAAACCCAGATATACTCAGTCCCCAAACACTAGGTTTCAAAAACCCAGATACTCTCAGTCCCCAAACACTAGGTTTCAAAAACCCAGATATTCTCAGTCCCCAAACACTAGGTTTCAAAAACCCAGATATACTCAGTCCCCAAACACTAGGTTTCAAAATCCCAGATACTCTCAGTCCCCAAACACTAGGTTTCAAAAACCCAGATATTCTCAATCCCCAAACACTAGGTTTCAAAAACACAGATATTCTCAATCCCCAAACACTAGGTTTCAAAAACCCAGATATTCTCAGTCCCCAAACACTAGGTTTCAAAAACCCAGATATTCTCAGTCCCCAAACACTAGGTTTCAAAAACCCAGATATTCTCAATCCCCAAACACTAGGCTTTAAAAACCCAGATATTCTCAGTCCCCAAACACAAGGTTTCAAAAACCCAGATATTCTCAATCCCCAAACACTAGGTTTCAAAAACACAGATATTCTCAATCCCCAAACACTAGGTTTCAAAAACCCAGATACTCTCAGTCCCCAAACACTAGGTTTCAAAAACCCAGATATTCTCAGTCCCCAAACACTAGGTTTCAAAAACCCAGATATTCTTAATCCCCAAACACTAGGCTTTAAAACCCCAGATATTCTCAGTCCCCAAACACAAGGTTTCAAAAACCCGGATATTCTCAATCCCCAAACACTAGGTTTCAAAAACACAGATATTCTCAATCCCCAAACACTAGGCTTTAAAAACCCAGATATTCTCAGTCCCCAAACACAAGGTTTCAAAAACCCAGATATTCTCAATCCCCAAACACTAGGTTTCAAAAACACAGATATTCTCAATCCCCAAACACTAGGTTTCAAAAACCCAGATACTCTCAGTCCCCAAACACTAGGTTTCAAAAACCCAGATATTCTCAGTCCCCAAACACTTGGTTTCAAAAACCCAGATATTCTTAATCCCCAAACACTAGGCTTTAAAACCCCAGATATTCTCAGTCCCCAAACACAAGGTTTCAAAAACCCAGATATTCTCAATCCCCAAACACTAGGTTTCAAAAACACAGATATTCTCAATCCCCAAACACTAGGTTTCAAAAACCCAGATATACTCAGTCCCCAAACACTAGGTTTCAAAAACCCAGATATACTCAGTCCCCAAACACTAGGTTTCAAAAACCCAGATATACTCAGTCCCCAAACACTAGGTTTTAAAAACCCAGATATTCTCAGTCCCCAAACACTAGGTTTTAAAAACCCAGATATTCTCAGTGCCCAAACACTAGGTTTCAAAAACCCAGATATTCTCAGTCCCCAAACACTAGGTTTCAAAAACCCAGATACTCTCAGTCCCCAAACACTAGGTTTCAAAAACCCAGATATTCTCAGTCCCCAAAACACTAGGTTTCAAAAACCCAGATACTCTCAGTCCCCAAACACTAGGTTTCAAAATCCCAGATACTCTCAGTCCCCAAACACTAGGTTTCAAAAACCCAGATATTCTCAATCCCCAAACACTAGGTTTCAAAAACACAGATATTCTCAATCCCCAAACACTAGGTTTCAAAAACCCAGATATTCTCAGTCCCCAAACACTAGGTTTCAAAAACCCAGATATTCTCAGTCCCCAAACACTAGGTTTCAAAAACCCAGATATTCTCAATCCCCAAACACTAGGCTTTAAAAACCCAGATATTCTCAGTCCCCAAACACAAGGTTTCAAAAACCCAGATATTCTCAATCCCCAAACACTAGGTTTCAAAAACACAGATATTCTCAATCCCCAAACACTAGGTTTCAAAAACACAGATATTCTCAATCCCCAAACACTAGGTTTCAAAAACCCAGATATTCTCAGTCCCCAAACACTAGGTTTCAAAAACCCAGATATTCTCAGTCCCCAAACACTAGGTTTCAAAAACCCAGATATACTCAGTCCCCAAACACTAGGTTTCAAAAACCCAGATATACTCAGTCCCCAAACACTAGGTTTCAAAAACCCAGATACTCTCAGTCCCCAAACACTAGGTTTCAAAAACCCAGATATTCTCAGTCCCCAAACACTAGGTTTCAAAAACCCAGATATTCTTAATCCCCAAACACTAGGCTTTAAAACCCCAGATATTCTCAGTCCCCAAACACAAGGTTTCAAAAACCCAGATATTCTCAATCCCCAAACACTAGGTTTCAAAAACACAGATATTCTCAATCCCCAAACACTAGGTTTCAAAAACCCAGATATACTCAGTCCCCAAACACTAGGTTTCAAAAACCCAGATATACTCAGTCCCCAAACACTAGGTTTCAAAAACCCAGATATACTCAGTCCCCAAACACTAGGTTTCAAAAACCCAGATACTCTCAGTCCCCAAACACTAGGTTTCAAAAACCCAGATATTCTCAGTCCCCAAACACTAGGTTTCAAAAACCCAGATATTCTTAATCCCCAAACACTAGGCTTTAAAACCCCAGATATTCTCAGTCCCCAAACACAAGTCTTCAAAAACCAAGATATTCTCAATCCCCAAACACTAGGTTTCAAAAACACAGATATTCTCAATCCCCAAACACTAGGTTTCAAAAACCCAGATATACTCAGTCCCCAAACACTAGGTTTCAAAAACCCAGATATTCTCAGTCCCCAAACACTAGGTTTCAAAAACCCAGATATTCTTAATCCCCAAACACTAGGCTTTAAAACCCCAGATATTCTCAGTCCCCAAACACAAGGTTTCAAAAACCCAGATATTCTCAATCCCCAAACACTAGGTTTCAAAAACACAGATATTCTCAATCCCCAAACACTAGGTTTCAAAAACCCAGATATACTCAGTCCCCAAACACTAGGTTTCAAAAACCCAGATATACTCAGTCCCCAAACACTAGGTTTCAAAAACCCAGATATACTCAGTCCCCAAACACTAGGTTTTAAAAACCCAGATATTCTCAGTCCCCAAACACTAGGTTTTAAAAACCCAGATATTCTCAGTGCCCAAACACTAGGTTTCAAAAACCCAGATATTCTCAGTCCCCAAACACTAGGTTTCAAAAACCCAGATACTCTCAGTCCCCAAACACTAGGTTTCAAAAACCCAGATATTCTCAGTCCCCAAAACACTAGGTTTCAAAAACCCAGATACTCTCAGTCCCCAAACACTAGGTTTCAAAATCCCAGATACTCTCAGTCCCCAAACACTAGGTTTCAAAAACCCAGATATTCTCAATCCCCAAACACTAGGTTTCAAAAACACAGATATTCTCAATCCCCAAACACTAGGTTTCAAAAACCCAGATATTCTCAGTCCCCAAACACTAGGTTTCAAAAACCCAGATATTCTCAGTCCCCAAACACTAGGTTTCAAAAACCCAGATATTCTCAATCCCCAAACACTAGGCTTTAAAAACCCAGATATTCTCAGTCCCCAAACACAAGGTTTCAAAAACCCAGATATTCTCAATCCCCAAACACTAGGTTTCAAAAACACAGATATTCTCAATCCCCAAACACTAGGTTTCAAAAACACAGATATTCTCAATCCCCAAACACTAGGTTTCAAAAACCCAGATATTCTCAGTCCCCAAACACTAGGTTTCAAAAACCCAGATATTCTCAGTCCCCAAACACTAGGTTTCAAAAACCCAGATATACTCAGTCCCCAAACACTAGGTTTCAAAAACCCAGATATACTCAGTCCCCAAACACTAGGTTTCAAAAACCCAGATACTCTCAGTCCCCAAACACTAGGTTTCAAAAACCCAGATATTCTCAGTCCCCAAACACTAGGTTTCAAAAACCCAGATATTCTTAATCCCCAAACACTAGGCTTTAAAACCCCAGATATTCTCAGTCCCCAAACACAAGGTTTCAAAAACCCAGATATTCTCAATCCCCAAACACTAGGTTTCAAAAACACAGATATTCTCAATCCCCAAACACTAGGTTTCAAAAACCCAGATATACTCAGTCCCCAAACACTAGGTTTCAAAAACCCAGATATACTCAGTCCCCAAACACTAGGTTTCAAAAACCCAGATATACTCAGTCCCCAAACACTAGGTTTCAAAAACCCAGATACTCTCAGTCCCCAAACACTAGGTTTCAAAAACCCAGATATTCTCAGTCCCCAAACACTAGGTTTCAAAAACCCAGATATTCTTAATCCCCAAACACTAGGCTTTAAAACCCCAGATATTCTCAGTCCCCAAACACAAGGTTTCAAAAACCCAGATATTCTCAGTCCCCAAAACACTAGGTTTCAAAAACCCAGATACTCTCAGTCCCCAAACACTAGGTTTCAAAATCCCAGATACTCTCAGTCCCCAAACACTAGGTTTCAAAAACCCAGATATTCTCAATCCCCAAACACAAGGTTTCAAAAACACAGATATTCTCAATCCCCAAACACTAGGTTTCAAAAACCCAGATATTCTCAGTCCCCAAACACTAGGTTTCAAAAACCCAGATATTCTCAGTCCCCAAACACTAGGTTTCAAAAACCCAGATATTCTCAATCCCCAAACACTAGGCTTTAAAAACCCAGATATTCTCAGTCCCCAAACACAAGGTTTCAAAAACCCAGATATTCTCAATCCCCAAACACTAGGTTTCAAAAACACAGATATTCTCAATCCCCAAACACTAGGTTTCAAAAACACAGATATTCTCAATCCCCAAACACTAGGTTTCAAAAACCCAGATATTCTCAGTCCCCAAACACTAGGTTTCAAAAACCCAGATATTCTCAGTCCCCAAACACTAGGTTTCAAAAACCCAGATATACTCAGTCCCCAAACACTAGGTTTCAAAAACCCAGATATACTCAGTCCCCAAACACTAGGTTTCAAAAACCCAGATACTCTCAGTCCCCAAACACTAGGTTTCAAAAACCCAGATATTCTCAGTCCCCAAACACTAGGTTTCAAAAACCCAGATATTCTTAATCCCCAAACACTAGGCTTTAAAACCCCAGATATTCTCAGTCCCCAAACACAAGGTTTCAAAAACCCAGATATTCTCAATCCCCAAACACTAGGTTTCAAAAACACAGATATTCTCAATCCCCAAACACTAGGTTTCAAAAACCCAGATATACTCAGTCCCCAAACACTAGGTTTCAAAAACCCAGATATACTCAGTCCCCAAACACTAGGTTTCAAAAACCCAGATATACTCAGTCCCCAAACACTAGGTTTCAAAAACCCAGATACTCTCAGTCCCCAAACACTAGGTTTCAAAAACCCAGATATTCTCAGTCCCCAAACACTAGGTTTCAAAAACCCAGATATTCTTAATCCCCAAACACTAGGCTTTAAAACCCCAGATATTCTCAGTCCCCAAACACAAGGTTTCAAAAACCAAGATATTCTCAATCCCCAAACACTAGGTTTCAAAAACACAGATATTCTCAATCCCCAAACACTAGGTTTCAAAAACCCAGATATACTCAGTCCCCAAACACTAGGTTTCAAAAACCCAGATATACTCAGTCCCCAAACACTAGGTTTCAAAAACCCAGATATACTCAGTCCCCAAACACTAGGTTTCAAAAACCCAGATACTCTCAGTCCCCAAACACTAGGTTTCAAAAACCCAGATATTCTCAGTCCCCAAACACTAGGTTTCAAAAACCCAGATATTCTTAATCCCCAAACACTAGGCTTTAAAACCCCAGATATTCTCAGTCCCCAAACACAAGGTTTCAAAAACCCGGATATTCTCAATCCCCAAACACTAGGTTTCAAAAACACAGATATTCTCAATCCCCAAACACTAGGTTTCAAAAACACAGATATTCTCAATCCCCAAACACTAGGTTTCAAAAACCCAGATATTCTCAGTCCCCAAACACTAGGTTTCAAAAACCCAGATATTCTCAGTCCCCAAACACTAGGTTTCAAAAACCCAGATATACTCAGTCCCCAAACACTAGGTTTCAAAAACCCAGATATACTCAGTCCCCAAACACTAGGTTTCAAAAACCCAGATACTCTCAGTCCCCAAACACTAGGTTTCAAAAACCCAGATATTCTCAGTCCCCAAACACTAGGTTTCAAAAACCCAGATATTCTTAATCCCCAAACACTAGGCTTTAAAACCCCAGATATTCTCAGTCCCCAAACACAAGGTTTCAAAAACCCAGATATTCTCAATCCCCAAACACTAGGTTTCAAAAACACAGATATTCTCAATCCCCAAACACTAGGTTTCAAAAACCCAGATATACTCAGTCCCCAAACACTAGGTTTCAAAAACCCAGATATACTCAGTCCCCAAACACTAGGTTTCAAAAACCCAGATATACTCAGTCCCCAAACACTAGGTTTCAAAAACCCAGATACTCTCAGTCCCCAAACACTAGGTTTCAAAAACCCAGATATTCTCAGTCCCCAAACACTAGGTTTCAAAAACACAGATATTCTCAATCCCCAAACACTAGGTTTCAAAAACCCAGATATACTCAGTCCCCAAACACTAGGTTTCAAAAACCCAGATATACTCAGTCCCCAAACACTAGGTTTCAAAAACCCAGATATACTCAATCCCCAAACACTAGGTTTCAAAAACCCAGATATACTCAGTCCCCAAACACTAGGTTTCAAAAACCCAGATATACTCAGTCCCCAAACACTAGGTTTCAAAAACCCAGATATACTCAGTCCCCAAACACTAGGTTTCAAAAACCCAGATACTCTCAGTCCCCAAACACTAGGTTTCAAAAACCCAGATATTCTCAGTCCCCAAACACTAGGTTTCAAAAACCCAGATATTCTTAATCCCCAAACACTAGGCTTTAAAACCCCAGATATTCTCAGTCCCCAAACACAAGGTTTCAAAAACCAAGATATTCTCAATCCCCAAACACTAGGTTTCAAAAACACAGATATTCTCAATCCCCAAACACTAGGTTTCAAAAACCCAGATATACTCAGTCCCCAAACACTAGGTTTCAAAAACCCAGATATACTCAGTCCCCAAACACTAGGTTTCAAAAACCCAGATATACTCAGTCCCCAAACACTAGGTTTCAAAAACCCAGATACTCTCAGTCCCCAAACACTAGGTTTCAAAAACCCAGATATTCTCAGTCCCCAAACACTAGGTTTCAAAAACCCAGATATTCTTAATCCCCAAACACTAGGCTTTAAAACCCCAGATATTCTCAGTCCCCAAACACAAGGTTTCAAAAACCCGGATATTCTCAATCCCCAAACACTAGGTTTCAAAAACACAGATATTCTCAATCCCCAAACACTAGGTTTCAAAAACACAGATATTCTCAATCCCCAAACACTAGGTTTCAAAAACCCAGATATTCTCAGTCCCCAAACACTAGGTTTCAAAAACCCAGATATTCTCAGTCCCCAAACACTAGGTTTCAAAAACCCAGATATACTCAGTCCCCAAACACTAGGTTTCAAAAACCCAGATATACTCAGTCCCCAAACACTAGGTTTCAAAAACCCAGATACTCTCAGTCCCCAAACACTAGGTTTCAAAAACCCAGATATTCTCAGTCCCCAAACACTAGGTTTCAAAAACCCAGATATTCTTAATCCCCAAACACTAGGCTTTAAAACCCCAGATATTCTCAGTCCCCAAACACAAGGTTTCAAAAACCCAGATATTCTCAATCCCCAAACACTAGGTTTCAAAAACACAGATATTCTCAATCCCCAAACACTAGGTTTCAAAAACCCAGATATACTCAGTCCCCAAACACTAGGTTTCAAAAACCCAGATATACTCAGTCCCCAAACACTAGGTTTCAAAAACCCAGATATACTCAGTCCCCAAACACTAGGTTTCAAAAACCCAGATACTCTCAGTCCCCAAACACTAGGTTTCAAAAACCCAGATATTCTCAGTCCCCAAACACTAGGTTTCAAAAACACAGATATTCTCAATCCCCAAACACTAGGTTTCAAAAACCCAGATATACTCAGTCCCCAAACACTAGGTTTCAAAAACCCAGATATACTCAGTCCCCAAACACTAGGTTTCAAAAACCCAGATATACTCAGTCCCCAAACACTAGGTTTCAAAAACCCAGATACTCTCAGTCCCCAAACACTAGGTTTCAAAAACCCAGATATTCTCAATCCCCAAACACTAGGTTTCAAAAACCCAGATATTCTCAGTCCCCAAACACTAGGTTTCAAAAACCCAGATATTCTCAGTCCCCAAACACTAGGTTTCAAAAACCCAGATATACTCAGTCCCCAAACACTAGGTTTCAAAAACCCAGATATACTCAGTCCCCAAACACTAGGTTTCAAAAACCCAGATACTCTCAGTCCCCAAACACTAGGTTTCAAAAACCCAGATATTCTCAGTCCCCAAACACTAGGTTTCAAAAACCCAGATATTCTTAATCCCCAAACACTAGGCTTTAAAACCCCAGATATTCTCAGTCCCCAAACACAAGGTTTCAAAAACCCAGATATTCTCAATCCCCAAACACTAGGTTTCAAAAACACAGATATTCTCAATCCCCAAACACTAGGTTTCAAAAACCCAGATATACTCAGTCCCCAAACACTAGGTTTCAAAAACCCAGATATACTCAGTCCCCAAACACTAGGTTTCAAAAACCCAGATATACTCAGTCCCCAAACACTAGGTTTCAAAAACCCAGATACTCTCAGTCCCCAAACACTAGGTTTCAAAAACCCAGATATTCTCAGTCCCCAAACACTAGGTTTCAAAAACCCAGATATTCTTAATCCCCAAACACTAGGCTTTAAAACCCCAGATATTCTCAGTCCCCAAACACAAGGTTTCAAAAACCAAGATATTCTCAATCCCCAAACACTAGGTTTCAAAAACACAGATATTCTCAATCCCCAAACACTAGGTTTCAAAAACCCAGATATACTCAGTCCCCAAACACTAGGTTTCAAAAACCCAGATATACTCAGTCCCCAAACACTAGGTTTCAAAAACCCAGATATACTCAGTCCCCAAACACTAGGTTTCAAAAACCCAGATATTCTCAGTCCCCAAACACTAGGTTTCAAAAACACAGATATTCTTAATCCCCAAACACTAGGCTTTAAAACCCCAGATATTCTCAGTCCCCAAACACAAGGTTTCAAAAACCCGGATATTCTCAATCCCCAAACACTAGGTTTCAAAAACACAGATATTCTCAATCCCCAAACACTAGGTTTCAAAAACACAGATATTCTCAATCCCCAAACACTAGGTTTCAAAAACCCAGATATTCTCAGTCCCCAAACACTAGGTTTCAAAAACCCAGATATTCTCAGTCCCCAAACACTAGGTTTCAAAAACCCAGATATACTCAGTCCCCAAACACTAGGTTTCAAAAACCCAGATATACTCAGTCCCCAAACACTAGGTTTCAAAAACCCAGATACTCTCAGTCCCCAAACACTAGGTTTCAAAAACCCAGATATTCTCAGTCCCCAAACACTAGGTTTCAAAAACCCAGATATTCTTAATCCCCAAACACTAGGCTTTAAAACCCCAGATATTCTCAGTCCCCAAACACAAGGTTTCAAAAACCCAGATATTCTCAATCCCCAAACACTAGGTTTCAAAAACACAGATATTCTCAATCCCCAAACACTAGGTTTCAAAAACCCAGATATACTCAGTCCCCAAACACTAGGTTTCAAAAACCCAGATATACTCAGTCCCCAAACACTAGGTTTCAAAAACCCAGATATACTCAGTCCCCAAACACTAGGTTTCAAAAACCCAGATACTCTCAGTCCCCAAACACTAGGTTTCAAAAACCCAGATATTCTCAGTCCCCAAACACTAGGTTTCAAAAACACAGATATTCTCAATCCCCAAACACTAGGTTTCAAAAACCCAGATATACTCAGTCCCCAAACACTAGGTTTCAAAAACCCAGATATACTCAGTCCCCAAACACTAGGTTTCAAAAACCCAGATATACTCAGTCCCCAAACACTAGGTTTCAAAAACCCAGATACTCTCAGTCCCCAAACACTAGGTTTCAAAAACCCAGATATTCTCAATCCCCAAACACTAGGTTTCAAAAACCCAGATATTCTCAGTCCCCAAACACTAGGTTTCAAAAACCCAGATATTCTCAGTCCCCAAACACTAGGTTTCAAAAACCCAGATATACTCAGTCCCCAAACACTAGGTTTCAAAAACCCAGATATACTCAGTCCCCAAACACTAGGTTTCAAAAACCCAGATACTCTCAGTCCCCAAACACTAGGTTTCAAAAACCCAGATATTCTCAGTCCCCAAACACTAGGTTTCAAAAACCCAGATATTCTTAATCCCCAAACACTAGGCTTTAAAACCCCAGATATTCTCAGTCCCCAAACACAAGGTTTCAAAAACCCAGATATTCTCAATCCCCAAACACTAGGTTTCAAAAACACAGATATTCTCAATCCCCAAACACTAGGTTTCAAAAACCCAGATATACTCAGTCCCCAAACACTAGGTTTCAAAAACCCAGATATACTCAGTCCCCAAACACTAGGTTTCAAAAACCCAGATATACTCAGTCCCCAAACACTAGGTTTCAAAAACCCAGATACTCTCAGTCCCCAAACACTAGGTTTCAAAAACCCAGATATTCTCAGTCCCCAAACACTAGGTTTCAAAAACCCAGATATTCTTAATCCCCAAACACTAGGCTTTAAAACCCCAGATATTCTCAGTCCCCAAACACAAGGTTTCAAAAACCAAGATATTCTCAATCCCCAAACACTAGGTTTCAAAAACACAGATATTCTCAATCCCCAAACACTAGGTTTCAAAAACCCAGATATACTCAGTCCCCAAACACTAGGTTTCAAAAACCCAGATATACTCAGTCCCCAAACACTAGGTTTCAAAAACCCAGATATACTCAGTCCCCAAACACTAGGTTTCAAAAACCCAGATACTCTCAGTCCCCAAACACTAGGTTTCAAAAACCCAGATATTCTCAGTCCCCAAACACTAGGTTTCAAAAACCCAGATATTCTTAATCCCCAAACACTAGGCTTTAAAACCCCAGATATTCTCAGTCCCCAAACACAAGGTTTCAAAAACCCGGATATTCTCAATCCCCAAACACTAGGTTTCAAAAACACAGATATTCTCAATCCCCAAACACTAGGTTTCAAAAACACAGATATTCTCAATCCCCAAACACTAGGTTTCAAAAACCCAGATATTCTCAGTCCCCAAACACTAGGTTTCAAAAACCCAGATATTCTCAGTCCCCAAACACTAGGTTTCAAAAACCCAGATATACTCAGTCCCCAAACACTAGGTTTCAAAAACCCAGATATACTCAGTCCCCAAACACTAGGTTTCAAAAACCCAGATACTCTCAGTCCCCAAACACTAGGTTTCAAAAACCCAGATATTCTCAGTCCCCAAACACTAGGTTTCAAAAACCCAGATATTCTTAATCCCCAAACACTAGGCTTTAAAACCCCAGATATTCTCAGTCCCCAAACACAAGGTTTCAAAAACCCAGATATTCTCAATCCCCAAACACTAGGTTTCAAAAACACAGATATTCTCAATCCCCAAACACTAGGTTTCAAAAACCCAGATATACTCAGTCCCCAAACACTAGGTTTCAAAAACCCAGATATACTCAGTCCCCAAACACTAGGTTTCAAAAACCCAGATATACTCAGTCCCCAAACACTAGGTTTCAAAAACCCAGATACTCTCAGTCCCCAAACACTAGGTTTCAAAAACCCAGATATTCTCAGTCCCCAAACACTAGGTTTCAAAAACCCAGATATTCTTAATCCCCAAACACTAGGCTTTAAAACCCCAGATATTCTCAGTCCCCAAACACAAGGTTTCAAAAACCAAGATATTCTCAATCCCCAAACACTAGGTTTCATAAACACAGATATTCTCAATCCCCAAACACTAGGTTTCAAAAACCCAGATATACTCAGTCCCCAAACACTAGGTTTCAAAAACCCAGATATACTCAGTCCCCAAACACTAGGTTTCAAAAACCCAGATATACTCAGTCCCCAAACACTAGGTTTCAAAAACCCAGATACTCTCAGTCCCCAAACACTAGGTTTCAAAAACCCAGATATTCTCAGTCCCCAAACACTAGGTTTCAAAAACCCAGATATTCTTAATCCCCAAACACTAGGCTTTAAAACCCCAGATATTCTCAGTCCCCAAACACAAGGTTTCAAAAACCCGGATATTCTCAATCCCCAAACACTAGGTTTCAAAAACACAGATATTCTCAATCCCCAAACACTAGGCTTTAAAAACCCAGATATTCTCAGTCCCCAAACACAAGGTTTCAAAAACCCAGATATTCTCAATCCCCAAACACTAGGTTTCAAAAACACAGATATTCTCAATCCCCAAACACTAGGTTTCAAAAACCCAGATACTCTCAGTCCCCAAACACTAGGTTTCAAAAACCCAGATATTCTCAGTCCCCAAACACTAGGTTTCAAAAACCCAGATATTCTTAATCCCCAAACACTAGGCTTTAAAACCCCAGATATTCTCAGTCCCCAAACACAAGGTTTCAAAAACCCAGATATTCTCAATCCCCAAACACTAGGTTTCAAAAACACAGATATTCTCAATCCCCAAACACTAGGTTTCAAAAACCCAGATATACTCAGTCCCCAAACACTAGGTTTCAAAAACCCAGATATACTCAGTCCCCAAACACTAGATTTCAAAAACCCAGATATACTCAGTCCCCAAACACTAGGTTTTAAAAACCCAGATATTCTCAGTCCCCAAACACTAGGTTTTAAAAACCCAGATATTCTCAGTGCCCAAACACTAGGTTTCAAAAACCCAGATATTCTCAGTCCCCAAACACTAGGTTTCAAAAACCCAGATACTCTCAGTCCCCAAACACTAGGTTTCAAAAACCCAGATATTCTCAGTCCCCAAAACACTAGGTTTCAAAAACCCAGATACTCTCAGTCCCCAAACACTAGGTTTCAAAATCCCAGATACTCTCAGTCCCCAAACACTATGTTTCAAAAACCCAGATATTCTCAATCCCCAAACACTAGGTTTCAAAAACACAGATATTCTCAATCCCCAAACACTAGGTTTCAAAAACCCAGATATTCTCAGTCCCCAAACACTAGGTTTCAAAAACCCAGATATTCTCAGTCCCCAAACACTAGGTTTCAAAAACCCAGATATTCTCAATCCCCAAACACTAGGCTTTAAAAACCCAGATATTCTCAGTCCCCAAACACAAGGTTTCAAAAACCCAGATATTCTCAATCCCCAAACACTAGGTTTCAAAAACACAGATATTCTCAATCCCCAAACACTAGGTTTCAAAAACACAGATATTCTCAATCCCCAAACACTAGGTTTCAAAAACCCAGATATTCTCAGTCCCCAAACACTAGGTTTCAAAAACCCAGATATTCTCAGTCCCCAAACACTAGGTTTCAAAAACCCAGATATACTCAGTCCCCAAACACTAGGTTTCAAAAACCCAGATATACTCAGTCCCCAAACACTAGGTTTCAAAAACCCAGATACTCTCAGTCCCCAAACACTAGGTTTCAAAAACCCAGATATTCTCAGTCCCCAAACACTAGGTTTCAAAAACCCAGATATTCTTAATCCCCAAACACTAGGCTTTAAAACCCCAGATATTCTCAGTCCCCAAACACAAGGTTTCAAAAACCCAGATATTCTCAATCCCCAAACACTAGGTTTCAAAAACACAGATATTCTCAATCCCCAAACACTAGGTTTCAAAAACCCAGATATACTCAGTCCCCAAACACTAGGTTTCAAAAACCCAGATATACTCAGTCCCCAAACACTAGGTTTCAAAAACCCAGATATACTCAGTCCCCAAACACTAGTTTTCAAAAACCCAGATACTCTCAGTCCCCAAACACTAGGTTTCAAAAACCCAGATATTCTCAGTCCCCAAACACTAGGTTTCAAAAACCCAGATATACTCAGTCCCCAAACACTAGGTTTCAAAATCCCAGATACTCTCAGTCCCCAAACACTAGGTTTCAAAAACCCAGATATTCTCAATCCCCAAACACTAGGTTTCAAAAACACAGATATTCTCAATCCCCAAACACTAGGTTTCAAAAACCCAGATATTCTCAGTCCCCAAACACTAGGTTTCAAAAACCCAGATATTCTCAGTCCCCAAACACTAGGTTTCAAAAACCCAGATATTCTCAATCCCCAAACACTAGGCTTTAAAAACCCAGATATTCTCAGTCCCCAAACACAAGGTTTCAAAAACCCAGATATTCTCAATCCCCAAACACTAGGTTTCAAAAACACAGATATTCTCAATCCCCAAACACTAGGTTTCAAAAACCCAGATACTCTCAGTCCCCAAACACTAGGTTTCAAAAACCCAGATATTCTCAGTCCCCAAACACTAGGTTTCAAAAACCCAGATATTCTTAATCCCCAAACACTAGGCTTTAAAACCCCAGATATTCTCAGTCCCCAAACACAAGGTTTCAAAAACCCAGATATTCTCAATCCCCAAACACTAGGTTTCAAAAACCCAGATATACTCAGTCCCCAAACACTAGGTTTCAAAAACCCAGATATACTCAGTCCCCAAACACTAGGTTTTAAAAACCCAGATATTCTCAGTCCCCAAACACTAGGTTTTAAAAACCCAGATATTCTCAGTGCCCAAACACTAGGTTTCAAAAACCCAGATATTCTCAGTCCCCAAACACTAGGTTTCAAAAACCCAGATACTCTCAGTCCCCAAACACTAGGTTTCAAAAACCCAGATATTCTCAGTCCCCAAAACACTAGGTTTCAAAAACCCAGATACTCTCAGTCCCCAAACACTAGGTTTCAAAATCCCAGATACTCTCAGTCCCCAAACACTAGGTTTCAAAAACCCAGATATTCTCAATCCCCAAACACTAGGTTTCAAAAACACAGATATTCTCAATCCCCAAACACTAGGTTTCAAAAACCCAGATATTCTCAGTCCCCAAACACTAGGTTTCAAAAACCCAGATATTCTCAGTCCCCAAACACTAGGTTTCAAAAACCCAGATATTCTCAATCCCCAAACACTAGGCTTT
This sequence comes from Phalangium opilio, assembly GCF_054372755.1. Lineage (NCBI taxonomy): Eukaryota > Metazoa > Arthropoda > Arachnida > Opiliones > Phalangiidae > Phalangium > Phalangium opilio. The sequence goes on along the minus strand of NW_028324200.1, from coordinate 1,718,068 downwards.
AAAAACCCAGATATTCTCAGTCCCCAAACACAAGGTTTCAAAAACCCAGATATTCTCAATCCCCAAACACTAGGTTTCAAAAACACAGATATTCTCAATCCCCAAACACTAGGTTTCAAAAACACAGATATTCTCAATCCCCAAACACTAGGTTTCAAAAACCCAGATATTCTCAGTCCCCAAACACTAGGTTTCAAAAACCCAGATATTCTCAGTCCCCAAACACTAGGTTTCAAAAACCCAGATATACTCAGTCCCCAAACACTAGGTTTCAAAAACCCAGATATACTCAGTCCCCAAACACTAGGTTTCAAAAACCCAGATACTCTCAGTCCCCAAACACTAGGTTTCAAAAACCCAGATATTCTCAGTCCCCAAACACTAGGTTTCAAAAACCCAGATATTCTTAATCCCCAAACACTAGGCTTTAAAACCCCAGATATTCTCAGTCCCCAAACACAAGGTTTCAAAAACCCAGATATTCTCAATCCCCAAACACTAGGTTTCAAAAACACAGATATTCTCAATTCCCAAACACTAGGTTTCAAAAACCCAGATATACTCAGTCCCCAAACACTAGGTTTCAAAAACCCAGATATACTCAGTCCCCAAACACTAGGTTTCAAAAACCCAGATATACTCAGTCCCCAAACACTAGGTTTCAAAAACCCAGATACTCTCAGTCCCCAAACACTAGGTTTCAAAAACCCAGATATTCTCAGTCCCCAAACACTAGGTTTCAAAAACCCAGATATTCTTAATCCCCAAACACTAGGCTTTAAAACCCCAGATATTCTCAGTCCCCAAACACAAGGTTTCAAAAACCAAGATATTCTCAATCCCCAAACACTAGGTTTCAAAAACACAGATATTCTCAATCCCCAAACACTAGGTTTCAAAAACCCAGATATACTCAGTCCCCAAACACTAGGTTTCAAAAACCCAGATATACTCAGTCCCCAAACACTAGGTTTCAAAAACCCAGATATACTCAGTCCCCAAACACTAGGTTTCAAAAACCCAGATACTCTCAGTCCCCAAACACTAGGTTTCAAAAACCCAGATATTCTCAGTCCCCAAACACTAGGTTTCAAAAACCCAGATATTCTTAATCCCCAAACACTAGGCTTTAAAACCCCAGATATTCTCAGTCCCCAAACACAAGGTTTCAAAAACCCGGATATTCTCAATCCCCAAACACTAGGTTTCAAAAACACAGATATTCTCAATCCCCAAACACTAGGCTTTAAAAACCCAGATATTCTCAGTCCCCAAACACAAGGTTTCAAAAACCCAGATATTCTCAATCCCCAAACACTAGGTTTCAAAAACACAGATATTCTCAATCCCCAAACACTAGGTTTCAAAAACCCAGATACTCTCAGTCCCCAAACACTAGGTTTCAAAAACCCAGATATTCTCAGTCCCCAAACACTAGGTTTCAAAAACCCAGATATTCTTAATCCCCAAACACTAGGCTTTAAAACCCCAGATATTCTCAGTCCCCAAACACAAGGTTTCAAAAACCCAGATATTCTCAATCCCCAAACACTAGGTTTCAAAAACACAGATATTCTCAATCCCCAAACACTAGGTTTCAAAAACCCAGATATACTCAGTCCCCAAACACTAGGTTTCAAAAACCCAGATATACTCAGTCCCCAAACACTAGGTTTCAAAAACCCAGATATACTCAGTCCCCAAACACTAGGTTTTAAAAACCCAGATATTCTCAGTCCCCAAACACTAGGTTTTAAAAACCCAGATATTCTCAGTGCCCAAACACTAGGTTTCAAAAACCCAGATATTCTCAGTCCCCAAACACTAGGTTTCAAAAACCCAGATACTCTCAGTCCCCAAACACTAGGTTTCAAAAACCCAGATATTCTCAGTCCCCAAAACACTAGGTTTCAAAAACCCAGATACTCTCAGTCCCCAAACACTAGGTTTCAAAATCCCAGATACTCTCAGTCCCCAAACACTATGTTTCAAAAACCCAGATATTCTCAATCCCCAAACACTAGGTTTCAAAAACACAGATATTCTCAATCCCCAAACACTAGGTTTCAAAAACCCAGATATTCTCAGTCCCCAAACACTAGGTTTCAAAAACCCAGATATTCTCAGTCCCCAAACACTAGGTTTCAAAAACCCAGATATTCTCAATCCCCAAACACTAGGCTTTAAAAACCCAGATATTCTCAGTCCCCAAACACAAGGTTTCAAAAACCCAGATATTCTCAATCCCCAAACACTAGGTTTCAAAAACACAGATATTCTCAATCCCCAAACACTAGGTTTCAAAAACACAGATATTCTCAATCCCCAAACACTAGGTTTCAAAAACCCAGATATTCTCAGTCCCCAAACACTAGGTTTCAAAAACCCAGATATTCTCAGTCCCCAAACACTAGGTTTCAAAAACCCAGATATACTCAGTCCCCAAACACTAGGTTTCAAAAACCCAGATATACTCAGTCCCCAAACACTAGGTTTCAAAAACCCAGATACTCTCAGTCCCCAAACACTAGGTTTCAAAAACCCAGATATTCTCAGTCCCCAAACACTAGGTTTCAAAAACCCAGATATTCTTAATCCCCAAACACTAGGCTTTAAAACCCCAGATATTCTCAGTCCCCAAACACAAGGTTTCAAAAACCCAGATATTCTCAATCCCCAAACACTAGGTTTCAAAAACACAGATATTCTCAATCCCCAAACACTAGGTTTCAAAAACCCAGATATTCTCAGTCCCCAAACACTAGGTTTCAAAAACCCAGATACTCTCAGTCCCCAAACACTAGGTTTCAAAAACCCAGATATTCTCAATCCCCAAACACTAGGTTTCAAAAACACAGATATTCTCAATCCCCAAACACTAGGTTTCAAAAACCCAGATATTCTCAGTCCCCAAACACTAGGTTTCAAAAACCCAGATATTCTCAGTCCCCAAACACTAGGTTTCAAAAACCCAGATATTCTCAATCCCCAAACACTAGGCTTTAAAAACCCAGATATTCTCAGTCCCCAAACACAAGGTTTCAAAAACCCAGATATTCTCAATCCCCAAACACTAGGTTTCAAAAACACAGATATTCTCAATCCCCAAACACTAGGTTTCAAAAACCCAGATACTCTCAGTCCCCAAACACTAGGTTTCAAAAACCCAGATATTCTCAGTCCCCAAACACTAGGTTTCAAAAACCCAGATATTCTTAATCCCCAAACACTAGGCTTTAAAACCCCAGATATTCTCAGTTCCCAAACACAAGGTTTCAAAAACCAAGATATTCTCAATCCCCAAACACTAGGTTTCAAAAACACAGATATTCTCAATCCCCAAACACTAGGTTTCAAAAACCCAGATACTCTCAGTCCCCAAACACTAGGTTTCAAAAACCCAGATATTCTCAGTCCCCAAACACTAGGTTTCAAAAACCCAGATATTCTTAATCCCCAAACACTAGGCTTTAAAACCCCAGATATTCTCAGTCCCCAAACACAAGGTTTCAAAAACCCAGATATTCTCAATCCCCAAACACTAGGTTTCAAAAACACAGATATTCTCAATCCCCAAACACTAGGTTTCAAAAACCCAGATATACTCAGTCCCCAAACACTAGGTTTCAAAAACCCAGATATACTCAGTCCCCAAACACTAGGTTTCAAAAACCCAGATATACTCAGTCCCCAAACACTAGGTTTTAAAAACCCAGATATTCTCAGTCCCCAAACACTAGGTTTTAAAAACCCAGATATTCTCAGTGCCCAAACACTAGGTTTCAAAAACCCAGATATTCTCAGTCCCCAAACACTAGGTTTCAAAAACCCAGATACTCTCAGTCCCCAAACACTAGGTTTCAAAAACCCAGATATTCTCAGTCCCCAAAACACTAGGTTTCAAAAACCCAGATACTCTCAGTCCCCAAACACTAGGTTTCAAAATCCCAGATACTCTCAGTCCCCAAACACTATGTTTCAAAAACCCAGATATTCTCAATCCCCAAACACTAGGTTTCAAAAACACAGATATTCTCAATCCCCAAACACTAGGTTTCAAAAACCCAGATATTCTCAGTCCCCAAACACTAGGTTTCAAAAACCCAGATATTCTCAGTCCCCAAACACTAGGTTTCAAAAACCCAGATATTCTCAATCCCCAAACACTAGGCTTTAAAAACCCAGATATTCTCAGTCCCCAAACACAAGGTTTCAAAAACCCAGATATTCTCAATCCCCAAACACTAGGTTTCAAAAACACAGATATTCTCAATCCCCAAACACTAGGTTTCAAAAACACAGATATTCTCAATCCCCAAACACTAGGTTTCAAAAACCCAGATATTCTCAGTCCCCAAACACTAGGTTTCAAAAACCCAGATATTCTCAGTCCCCAAACACTAGGTTTCAAAAACCCAGATATACTCAGTCCCCAAACACTAGGTTTCAAAAACCCAGATATACTCAGTCCCCAAACACTAGGTTTCAAAAACCCAGATACTCTCAGTCCCCAAACACTAGGTTTCAAAAACCCAGATATTCTCAGTCCCCAAACACTAGGTTTCAAAAACCCAGATATTCTTAATCCCCAAACACTAGGCTTTAAAACCCCAGATATTCTCAGTCCCCAAACACAAGGTTTCAAAAACCCAGATATTCTCAATCCCCAAACACTAGGTTTCAAAAACACAGATATTCTCAATCCCCAAACACTAGGTTTCAAAAACCCAGATATACTCAGTCCCCAAACACTAGGTTTCAAAAACCCAGATATACTCAGTCCCCAAACACTAGGTTTCAAAAACCCAGATATACTCAGTCCCCAAACACTAGTTTTCAAAAACCCAGATACTCTCAGTCCCCAAACACTAGGTTTCAAAAACCCAGATATTCTCAGTCCCCAAACACTAGGTTTCAAAAACCCAGATATACTCAGTCCCCAAACACTAGGTTTCAAAATCCCAGATACTCTCAGTCCCCAAACACTAGGTTTCAAAAACCCAGATATTCTCAATCCCCAAACACTAGGTTTCAAAAACACAGATATTCTCAATCCCCAAACACTAGGTTTCAAAAACCCAGATATTCTCAGTCCCCAAACACTAGGTTTCAAAAACCCAGATATTCTCAGTCCCCAAACACTAGGTTTCAAAAACCCAGATATTCTCAATCCCCAAACACTAGGCTTTAAAAACCCAGATATTCTCAGTCCCCAAACACAAGGTTTCAAAAACCCAGATATTCTCAATCCCCAAACACTAGGTTTCAAAAACACAGATATTCTCAATCCCCAAACACTAGGTTTCAAAAACCCAGATACTCTCAGTCCCCAAACACTAGGTTTCAAAAACCCAGATATTCTCAGTCCCCAAACACTAGGTTTCAAAAACCCAGATATTCTTAATCCCCAAACACTAGGCTTTAAAACCCCAGATATTCTCAGTTCCCAAACACAAGGTTTCAAAAACCAAGATATTCTCAATCCCCAAACACTAGGTTTCAAAAACACAGATATTCTCAATCCCCAAACACTAGGTTTCAAAAACCCAGATATACTCAGTCCCCAAACACTAGGTTTCAAAAACCCAGATATACTCAGTCCCCAAACACTAGGTTTCAAAAACCCAGATATACTCAGTCCCCAAACACTAGGTTTCAAAAACCCAGATACTCTCAGTCCCCAAACACTAGGTTTCAAAAACCCAGATATTCTCAGTCCCCAAACACTAGGTTTCAAAAACCCAGATATTCTTAATCCCCAAACACTAGGCTTTAAAACCCCAGATATTCTCAGTCCCCAAACACAAGGTTTCAAAAACCCGGATATTCTCAATCCCCAAACACTAGGTTTCAAAAACACAGATATTCTCAATCTCCAAACACTAGGCTTTAAAAACCCAGATATTCTCAGTCCCCAAACACAAGGTTTCAAAAACCCAGATATTCTCAATCCCCAAACACTAGGTTTCAAAAACACAGATATTCTCAATCCCCAAACACTAGGTTTCAAAAACCCAGATACTCTCAGTCCCCAAACACTAGGTTTCAAAAACCCAGATATTCTCAGTCCCCAAACACTAGGTTTCAAAAACCCAGATATTCTTAATCCCCAAACACTAGGCTTTAAAACCCCAGATATTCTCAGTCCCCAAACACAAGGTTTCAAAAACCCAGATATTCTCAATCCCCAAACACTAGGTTTCAAAAACACAGATATTCTCAATCCCCAAACACTAGGTTTCAAAAACCCAGATATACTCAGTCCCCAAACACTAGGTTTCAAAAACCCAGATATACTCAGTCCCCAAACACTAGGTTTCAAAAACCCAGATATACTCAGTCCCCAAACACTAGGTTTTAAAAACCCAGATATTCTCAGTCCCCAAACACTAGGTTTTAAAAACCCAGATATTCTCAGTGCCCAAACACTAGGTTTCAAAAACCCAGATATTCTCAGTCCCCAAACACTAGGTTTCAAAAACCCAGATACTCTCAGTCCCCAAACACTAGGTTTCAAAAACCCAGATACTCTCAGTCCCCAAACACTAGGTTTCAAAATCCCAGATACTCTCAGTCCCCAAACACTAGGTTTCAAAAACCCAGATATTCTCAATCCCCAAACACTAGGTTTCAAAAACACAGATATTCTCAATCCCCAAACACTAGGTTTCAAAAACCCAGATATTCTCAGTCCCCAAACACTAGGTTTCAAAAACCCAGATATTCTCAGTCCCCAAACACTAGGTTTCAAAAACCCAGATATTCTCAATCCCCAAACACTAGGCTTTAAAAATCCAGATATTCTCAGTCCCCAAACACAAGGTTTCAAAAACCCAGATATTCTCAATCCCCAAACACTAGGTTTCAAAAACACAGATATTCTCAATCCCCAAACACTAGGTTTCAAAAACACAGATATTCTCAATCCCCAAACACTAGGTTTCAAAAACCCAGATATTCTCAGTCCCCAAACACTAGGTTTCAAAAACCCAGATATTCTCAGTCCCCAAACACTAGGTTTCAAAAACCCAGATATACTCAGTCCCCAAACACTAGGTTTCAAAAACCCAGATATACTCAGTCCCCAAACACTAGGTTTCAAAAACCCAGATATTCTTAATCCCCAAACACTAGGCTTTAAAACCCCAGATATTCTCAGTCCCCAAACACAAGGTTTCAAAAACCCAGATATTCTCAATCCCCAAACACTAGGTTTCAAAAACACAGATATTCTCAATCCCCAAACACTAGGTTTCAAAAACCCAGATATACTCAGTCCCCAAACACTAGGTTTCAAAAACCCAGATATACTCAGTCCCCAAACACTAGGTTTCAAAAACCCAGATATACTCAGTCCCCAAACACTAGGTTTTAAAAACCCAGATATTCTCAGTCCCCAAACACTAGGTTTTAAAAACCCAGATATTCTCAGTGCCCAAACACTAGGTTTCAAAAACCCAGATATTCTCAGTCCCCAAACACTAGGTTTCAAAAACCCAGATACTCTCAGTCCCCAAACACCAGGTTTCAAAAACCCAGATATTCTCAGTCCCCAAAACACTAGGTTTCAAAAACCCAGATACTCTCAGTCCCCAAACACTAGGTTTCAAAATCCCAGATACTCTCAGTCCCCAAACACTAGGTTTCAAAAACCCAGATATTCTCAATCCCCAAACACTAGGTTTCAAAAACACAGATATTCTCAATCCCCAAACACTAGGTTTCAAAAACCCAGATATTCTCAGTCCCCAAACACTAGGTTTCAAAAACCCAGATATTCTCAGTCCCCAAACACTAGGTTTCAAAAACCCAGATATTCTCAATCCCCAAACACTAGGCTTTAAAAACCCAGATATTCTCAGTCCCCAAACACAAGGTTTCAAAAACCCAGATATTCTCAATCCCCAAACACTAGGTTTCAAAAACACAGATATTCTCAATCCCCAAACACTAGGTTTCAAAAACACAGATATTCTCAATCCCCAAACACTAGGTTTCAAAAACCCAGATATTCTCAGTCCCCAAACACTAGGTTTCAAAAACCCAGATATTCTCAGTCCCCAAACACTAGGTTTCAAAAACCCAGATATACTCAGTCCCCAAACACTAGGTTTCAAAAACCCAGATATACTCAGTCCCCAAACACTAGGTTTCAAAAACCCAGATACTCTCAGTCCCCAAACACTAGGTTTCAAAAACCCAGATATTCTCAGTCCCCAAACACTAGGTTTCAAAAACCCAGATATTCTTAATCCCCAAACACTAGGCTTTAAAACCCCAGATATTCTCAGTCCCCAAACACAAGGTTTCAAAAACCCAGATATTCTCAATCCCCAAACACTAGGTTTCAAAAACACAGATATTCTCAATCCCCAAACACTAGGTTTCAAAAACCCAGATATACTCAGTCCCCAAACACTAGGTTTCAAAAACCCAGATATACTCAGTCCCCAAACACTAGGTTTCAAAAACCCATATATACTCAGTCCCCAAACACTAGGTTTCAAAAACCCAGATACTCTCAGTCCCCAAACACTAGGTTTCAAAAACCCAGATATTCTCAGTCCCCAAACACTAGGTTTCAAAAACCCAGATATACTCAGTCCCCAAACACTAGGTTTCAAAATCCCAGATACTCTCAGTCCCCAAACACTAGGTTTCAAAAACCCAGATATTCTCAATCCCCAAACACTAGGTTTCAAAAACACAGATATTCTCAATCCCCAAACACTAGGTTTCAAAAACCCAGATATTCTCAGTCCCCAAACACTAGGTTTCAAAAACCCAGATATTCTCAGTCCCCAAACACTAGGTTTCAAAAACCCAGATATTCTCAATCCCCAAACACTAGGCTTTAAAAACCCAGATATTCTCAGTCCCCAAACACAAGGTTTCAAAAACCCAGATATTCTCAATCCCCAAACACTAGGTTTCAAAAACACAGATATTCTCAATCCCCAAACACTAGGTTTCAAAAACCCAGATACTCTCAGTCCCCAAACACTAGGTTTCAAAAACACAGATATTCTCAATCCCCAAACACTAGGTTTCAAAAACCCAGATACTCTCAGTCCCCAGACACTAGGTTTCAAAAACCCAGATATTCTCAGTCCCCAAACACTAGGTTTCAAAAACCCAGATATTCTCAATCCCCAAACACTAGGTTTCAAAAACCCAGATATTCTCAGTCCCCAAACACTAGGTTTCAAAAACCCAGATATTCTCAATCCCCAAACACTAGGTTTCAAAAACCCAGATATTCTCAATCCCCAAACACTAGGTTTCAAAAACACAGATATACTCAGTCCCCAAACACTAGGTTTCAAAAACCCAGATATTCTCAATCCCCATACACTAGGTTTCAAAAACCCAGATACTCTCAGTCCCCAAACACTAGGTTTCAAAAACCCAGATACTCTCAGTCCCCAAACACTAGGTTTCAAAAACCAGATATTCTCAGTCCCCAAACACTAGGTTTCAAAAACCCAGATATTCTTAATCCCCAAACACTAGGCTTTAAAACCCCAGATATTCTCAGTCCCCAAACACAAAGTTTCAAAAACCCAGATATTCTCAATCCCCAAACACTAGGTTTCAAAAACACAGATATTCTCAATCCCCAAACACTAGGTTTCAAAAACACAGATATTCTCAATCCCCAAACACTAGGTTTCAAAAACACAGATATTCTCAGTCCCCAAACACTAGGTTTCAAAAACCCAGATACTCTTCAGTCCCCAAACACTAGGTTTCAAAAACCCAGATACTCTCAGTCCCCAAAAACTAGGTTTCAAAAACCCAGATATTCTCAATCCCCAAACACTAGGTTTCAAAAACACAGATATTCTTAATCCCCAAACACTAGGCTTTAAAACCCCAGATATTCTCAGTCCCCAAACACAAAGTTTCAAAAACCCAGATATTCTCAATCCCCAAACACTAGGTTTCAAAAACACAGATATTCTCAATCCCCAAACACTAGGTTTCAAAAACACAGATATTCTCAATCCCCAAACACTAGGTTTCAAAAACACAGATATTCTCAGTCCCCAAACACTAGGTTTCAAAACCCCAGATACTCTTCAGTCCCCAAACACTAGGTTTCAAAAACCCAGATACTCTCAGTCCCCAAAAACTAGGTTTCAAAAACCCAGATATTCTCAATCCCCAAACACTAGGTTTCAAAAACCCAGATACTCTCAGTCCCCAAACACTAGGTTTCAAAAACCCAGATATTCTCAGTCCCCAAACACTAGGTTTTAAAAACCCAGATATTCTCAGTCCCCAAACACTAGGTTTCAAAAACCCAGATACTCTCAGTCCCCAAACACTAGGTTTCAAAAACCCAGATATTCTCAATCCCCAAACACTAGGTTTCAAAAACCCAGATACTCTCAGTCCCCAAAAACTAGGTTTTAAAAACCCAGATATTCTCAGTCCCCAAACACTAGGTTTCAAAAACACAGATATTCTCAGTCCCCAAACACTAGGTTTCAAAAACCCAGATACTCTTCAGTCCCCAAACACTAGGTTTCAAAAACCCAGATACTCTCAGTCCCCAAAAACTAGGTTTCAAAAACCCAGATATTCTCAATCCCCAAACACTAGGTTTCAAAAACCCAGATACTCTCAGTCCCCAAACACTAGGTTTCAAAAACCCAGATATTCTCAGTCCCCAAACACTAGGTTTTAAAAACCCAGATATTCTCAGTCCCCAAACACTAGGTTTCAAAAATCCAGATATTCTCAATCCCCAATCACTAGGTTTCAAAAACTCAGATATTCTCAATCCCCAAACACTAGGTTTCAAAAACACAGATATACTCAGTCCCCAAACACTAGGTTTCAAAAACCCAGATATTCTTAATCCCCAAACACTAGGCTTTAAAACCCCAGATATTCTCAGTCCCCAAACACAAGGTTTCAAAAACCCAGATATTCTCAATCCCCAAACACTAGGTTTCAAAAACACAGATATTCTCAATCCCCAAACACTAGGTTTCAAAAACCCAGATATACTCAGTCCCCAAACACTAGGTTTCAAAAACCCAGATATACTCAGTCCCCAAACACTAGGTTTCAAAAACCCAGATATACTCAGTCCCCAAACACTAGGTTTTAAAAACCCAGATATTCTCAGTCCCCAAACACTAGGTTTTAAAAACCCAGATATTCTCAGTGCCCAAACACTAGGTTTCAAAAACCCAGATATTCTCAGTCCCCAAACACTAGGTTTCAAAAACCCAGATACTCTCAGTCCCCAAACACTAGGTTTCAAAAACCCAGATATTCTCAGTCCCCAAAACACTAGGTTTCAAAAACCCAGATACTCTCAGTCCCCAAACACTAGGTTTCAAAATCCCAGATACTCTCAGTCCCCAAACACTAGGTTTCAAAAACCCAGATATTCTCAATCCCCAAACACTAGGTTTCAAAAACACAGATATTCTCAATCCCCAAACACTAGGTTTCAAAAACCCAGATATTCTCAGTCCCCAAACACTAGGTTTCAAAAACCCAGATATTCTCAGTCCCCAAACACTAGGTTTCAAAAACCCAGATATTCTCAATCCCCAAACACTAGGCTTTAAAAACCCAGATATTCTCAGTCCCCAAACACAAGGTTTCAAAAACCCAGATATTTTCAATCCCCAAACACTAGGTTTCAAAAACACAGATATTCTCAATCCCCAAACACTAGGTTTCAAAAACACAGATATTCTCAATCCCCAAACACTAGGTTTCAAAAACCCAGATATTCTCAGTCCCCAAACACTAGGTTTCAAAAACCCAGATATTCTCAGTCCCCAAACACTAGGTTTCAAAAACCCAGATATACTCAGTCCCCAAACACTAGGTTTCAAAAACCCAGATATACTCAGTCCCCAAACACTAGGTTTCAAAAACCCAGATACTCTCAGTCCCCAAACACTAGGTTTCAAAAACCCAGATATTCTCAGTCCCCAAACACTAGGTTTCAAAAACCCAGATATTCTTAATCCCCAAACACTAGGCTTTAAAACCCCAGATATTCTCAGTCCCCAAACACAAGGTTTCAAAAACCCAGATATTCTCAATCCCCAAACACTAGGTTTCAAAAACACAGATATTCTCAATCCCCAAACACTAGGTTTCAAAAACCCAGATATACTCAGTCCCCAAACACTAGGTTTCAAAAACCCAGATATACTCAGTCCCCAAACACTAGGTTTCAAAAACCCATATATACTCAGTCCCCAAACACTAGGTTTCAAAAACCCAGATACTCTCAGTCCCCAAACACTAGGTTTCAAAAACCCAGATATTCTCAGTCCCCAAACACTAGGTTTCAAAAACTCAGATATACTCAGTCCCCAAACACTAGGTTTCAAAATCCCAGATACTCTCAGTCCCCAAACACTAGGTTTCAAAAACCCAGATATTCTCAATCCCCAAACACTAGGTTTCAAAAACACAGATATTCTCAATCCCCAAACACTAGGTTTCAAAAACCCAGATATTCTCAGTCCCCAAACACTAGGTTTCAAAAACCCAGATATTCTCAGTCCCCAAACACTAGGTTTCAAAAACCCAGATATTCTCAATCCCCAAACACTAGGCTTTAAAAACCCAGATATTCTCAGTCCCCAAACACAAGGTTTCAAAAACCCAGATATTCTCAATCCCCAAACACTAGGTTTCAAAAACACAGATATTCTCAATCCCCAAACACTAGGTTTCAAAAACCCAGATACTCTCAGTCCCCAGACACTAGGTTTCAAAAACCCAGATATTCTCAGTCCCCAAACACTAGGTTTCAAAAACCCAGATATTCTCAATCCCCAAACACTAGGTTTCAAAAACCCAGATATTCTCAGTCCCCAAACACTAGGTTTCAAAAACCCAGATATTCTCAATCCCCAAACACTAGGTTTCAAAAACCCAGATATTCTCAATCCCCAAACACTAGGTTTCAAAAACACAGATATACTCAGTCCCCAAACACTAGGTTTCAAAAACCCAGATATTCTCAATCCCCAAACACTAGGTTTCAAAAACCCAGATACTCTCAGTCCCCAAACACTAGGTTTCAAAAACCCAGATACTCTCAGTCCCCAAACACTAGGTTTCAAAAACCAGATATTCTCAGTCCCCAAACACTAGGTTTCAAAAACCCAGATATTCTTAATCCCCAAACACTAGGCTTTAAAACCCCAGATATTCTCAGTCCCCAAACACAAAGTTTCAAAAACCCAGATATTCTCAATCCTCAAACACTAGGTTTCAAAAACACAGATATTCTCAATCCCCAAACACTAGGTTTCAAAAACACAGATATTCTCAATCCCCAAACACTAGGTTTCAAAAACACAGATATTCTCAGTCCCCAAACACTAGGTTTCAAAAACCCAGATACTCTTCAGTCCCCAAACACTAGGTTTCAAAAACCCAGATACTCTCAGTCCCCAAAAACTAGGTTTCAAAAACCCAGATATTCTCAATCCCCAAACACTAGGTTTCAAAAACACAGATATTCTTAATCCCCAAACACTAGGCTTTAAAACCCCAGATATTCTCAGTCCCCAAACACAAAGTTTCAAAAACCCAGATATTCTCAATCCCCAAACACTAGGTTTCAAAAACACAGATATTCTCAATCCCCAAACACTAGGTTTCAAAAACACAGATATTCTCAATCCCCAAACACTAGGTTTCAAAAACACAGATATTCTCAGTCCCCAAACACTAGGTTTCAAAAACCCAGATACTCTTCAGTCCCCAAACACTAGGTTTCAAAAACCCAGATACTCTCAGTCCCCAAAAACTAGGTTTCAAAAACCCAGATATTCTCAATCCCCAAACACTAGGTTTCAAAAACCCAGATACTCTCAGTCCCCAAACACTAGGTTTCAAAAACCCAGATATTCTCAGTCCCCAAACACTAGGTTTTAAAAACCCAGATATTCTCAGTCCCCAAACACTAGGTTTCAAAAACCCAGATACTCTCAGTCCCCAAACACTAGGTTTCAAAAACCCAGATATTCTCAATCCCCAAACACTAGGTTTCAAAAACCCAGATACTCTCAGTCCCCAAAAACTAGGTTTTAAAAACCCAGATATTCTCAGTCCCCAAACACTAGGTTTCAAAAACACAGATATTCTCAGTCCCCAAACACTAGGTTTCAAAAACCCAGATACTCTTCAGTCCCCAAACACTAGGTTTCAAAAACCCAGATACTCTCAGTCCCCAAAAACTAGGTTTCAAAAACCCAGATATTCTCAATCCCCAAACACTAGGTTTCAAAAACCCAGATACTCTCAGTCCCCAAACACTAGGTTTCAAAAACCCAGATATTCTCAGTCCCCAAACACTAGGTTTTAAAAACCCAGATATTCTCAGTCCCCAAACACTAGGTTTCAAAAATCCAGATATTCTCAATCCCCAATCACTAGGTTTCAAAAACTCAGATATTCTCAATCCCCAAACACTAGGTTTCAAAAACACAGATATACTCAGTCCCCAAACACTAGGTTTCAAAAACCCAGATATTCTTAATCCCCAAACACTAGGCTTTAAAACCCCAGATATTCTCAGTCCCCAAACACAAGGTTTCAAAAACCCAGATATTCTCAATCCCCAAACACTAGGTTTCAAAAACACAGATATTCTCAATCCCCAAACACTAGGTTTCAAAAACCCAGATATACTCAGTCCACAAACACTAGGTTTCAAAAACCCAGATATACTCAGTCCCCAAACACTAGGTTTCAAAAACCCAGATATACTCAGTCCCCAAACACTAGGTTTTAAAAACCCAGATATTCTCAGTCCCCAAACACTAGGTTTTAAAAACCCAGATATTCTCAGTGCCCAAACACTAGGTTTCAAAAACCCAGATATTCTCAGTCCCCAAACACTAGGTTTCAAAAACCCAGATACTCTCAGTCCCCAAACACTAGGTTTCAAAAACCCAGATATTCTCAGTCCCCAAAACACTAGGTTTCAAAAACCCAGATACTCTCAGTCCCCAAACACTAGGTTTCAAAATCCCAGATACTCTCAGTCCCCAAACACTAGGTTTCAAAAACCCAGATATTCTCAATCCCCAAACACTAGGTTTCAAAAACACAGATATTCTCAATCCCCAAACACTAGGTTTCAAAAACCCAGATATTCTCAGTCCCCAAACACTAGGTTTCAAAAACCCAGATATTCTCAGTCCCCAAACACTAGGTTTCAAAAACCCAGATATTCTCAATCCCCAAACACTAGGCTTTAAAAACCCAGATATTCTCAGTCCCCAAACACAAGGTTTCAAAAACCCAGATATTCTCAATCCCCAAACACTAGGTTTCAAAAACACAGATATTCTCAATCCCCAAACACTAGGTTTCAAAAACACAGATATTCTCAATCCCCAAACACTAGGTTTCAAAAACCCAGATATTCTCAGTCCCCAAACACTAGGTTTCAAAAACCCAGATATTCTCAGTCCCCAAACACTAGGTTTCAAAAACCCAGATATACTCAGTCCCCAAACACTAGGTTTCAAAAACCCAGATATACTCAGTCCCCAAACACTAGGTTTCAAAAACCCAGATATTCTTAATCCCCAAACACTAGGCTTTAAAACCCCAGATATTCTCAGTCCCCAAACACAAGGTTTCAAAAACCCAGATATTCTCAATCCCCAAACACTAGGTTTCAAAAACACAGATATTCTCAATCCCCAAACACTAGGTTTCAAAAACCCAGATATACTCAGTCCCCAAACACTAGGTTTCAAAAACCCAGATATACTCAGTCCCCAAACACTAGGTTTCAAAAACCCAGATATACTCAGTCCCCAAACACTAGGTTTTAAAAACCCAGATATTCTCAGTCCCCAAACACTAGGTTTTAAAAACCCAGATATTCTCAGTGCCCAAACACTAGGTTTCAAAAACCCAGATATTCTCAGTCCCCAAACACTAGGTTTCAAAAACCCAGATACTCTCAGTCCCCAAACACTAGGTTTCAAAAACCCAGATATTCTCAGTCCCCAAAACACTAGGTTTCAAAAACCCAAATACTCTCAGTCCCCAAACACTAGGTTTCAAAATCCCAGATACTCTCAGTCCCCAAACACTAGGTTTCAAAAACCCAGATATTCTCAATCCCCAAACACTAGGTTTCAAAAACACAGATATTCTCAATCCCCAAACACTAGGTTTCAAAAACCCAGATATTCTCAGTCCCCAAACACTAGGTTTCAAAAACCCAGATATTCTCAGTCCCCAAACACTAGGTTTCAAAAACCCAGATATTCTCAATCCCCAAACACTAGGCTTTAAAAACCCAGATATTCTCAGTCCCCAAACACAAGGTTTCAAAAACCCAGATATTCTCAATCCCCAAACACTAGGTTTCAAAAACACAGATATTCTCAATCCCCAAACACTAGGTTTCAAAAACACAGATATTCTCAATCCCCAAACACTAGGTTTCAAAAACCCAGATATTCTCAGTCCCCAAACACTAGGTTTCAAAAACCCAGATATTCTCAGTCCCCAAACACTAGGTTTCAAAAACCCAGATATACTCAGTCCCCAAACACTAGGTTTCAAAAACCCAGATATACTCAGTCCCCAAACACTAGGTTTCAAAAACCCAGATACTCTCAGTCCCCAAACACTAGGTTTCAAAAACCCAGATATTCTCAGTCCCCAAACACTAGGTTTCAAAAACCCAGATATTCTTAATCCCCAAACACTAGGCTTTAAAACCCCAGATATTCTCAGTCCCCAAACACAAGGTTTCAAAAACCCAGATATTCTCAATCCCCAAACACTAGGTTTCAAAAACACAGATATTCTCAATCCCCAAACACTAGGTTTCAAAAACCCAGATATACTCAGTCCCCAAACACTAGGTTTCAAAAACCCAGATATACTCAGTCCCCAAACACTAGGTTTCAAAAACCCATATATACTCAGTCCCCAAACACTAGGTTTCAAAAACCCAGATACTCTCAGTCCCCAAACACTAGGTTTCAAAAACCCAGATATTCTCAGTCCCCAAAAACTAGGTTTCAAAAACCCAGATATACTCAGTCCCCAAACACTAGGTTTCAAAATCCCAGATACTCTCAGTCCCCAAACACTAGGTTTCAAAAACCCAGATATTCTCAATCCCCAAACACTAGGTTTCAAAAACACAGATATTCTCAATCCCCAAACACTAGGTTTCAAAAACCCAGATATTCTCAGTCCCCAAACACTAGGTTTCAAAAACCCAGATATTCTCAGTCCCCAAACACTAGGTTTCAAAAACCCAGATATTCTCAATCCCCAAACACTAGGCTTTAAAAACCCAGATATTCTCAGTCCCCAAACACAAGGTTTCAAAAACACAGATATTCTTAATCCCCAAACACTAGGCTTTAAAACCCCAGATATTCTCAGTCCCCAAACACAAAGTTTCAAAAACCCAGATATTCTCAATCCCCAAACACTAGGTTTCAAAAACACAGATATTCTCAATCCCCAAACACTAGGTTTCAAAAACACAGATATTCTCAATCCCCAAACACTAGGTTTCAAAAACACAGATATTCTCAGTCCCCAAACACTAGGTTTCAAAAACCCAGATACTCTTCAGTCCCCAAACACTAGGTTTCAAAAACCCAGATACTCTCAGTCCCCAAAAACTAGGTTTCAAAAACCCAGATATTCTCAATCCCCAAACACTAGGTTTCAAAAACCCAGATACTCTCAGTCCCCAAACACTAGGTTTCAAAAACCCAGATATTCTCAGTCCCCAAACACTAGGTTTTAAAAACCCAGATATTCTCAGTCCCCAAACACTAGGTTTCAAAAACCCAGATACTCTCAGTCCCCAAACACTAGGTTTCAAAAACCCAGATATTCTCAATCCCCAAACACTAGGTTTCAAAAACCCAGATACTCTCAGTCCCCAAAAACTAGGTTTTAAAAACCCAGATATTCTCAGTCCCCAAACACTAGGTTTCAAAAACACAGATATTCTCAGTCCCCAAACACTAGGTTTCAAAAACCCAGATACTCTTCAGTCCCCAAACACTAGGTTTCAAAAACCCAGATACTCTCAGTCCCCAAAAACTAGGTTTCAAAAACCCAGATATTCTCAATCCCCAAACACTAGGTTTCAAAAACCCAGATACTCTCAGTCCCCAAACACTAGGTTTCAAAAACCCAGATATTCTCAGTCCCCAAACACTAGGTTTTAAAAACCCAGATATTCTCAGTCCCCAAACACTAGGTTTCAAAAATCCAGATATTCTCAATCCCCAATCACTAGGTTTCAAAAACTCAGATATTCTCAATCCCCAAACACTAGGTTTCAAAAACACAGATATACTCAGTCCCCAAACACTAGGTTTCAAAAACCCAGATATTCTTAATCCCCAAACACTAGGCTTTAAAACCCCAGATATTCTCAGTCCCCAAACACAAGGTTTCAAAAACCCAGATATTCTCAATCCCCAAACACTAGGTTTCAAAAACACAGATATTCTCAATCCCCAAACACTAGGTTTCAAAAACCCAGATATACTCAGTCCCCAAACACTAGGTTTCAAAAACCCAGATATACTCAGTCCCCAAACACTAGGTTTCAAAAACCCAGATATACTCAGTCCCCAAACACTAGGTTTTAAAAACCCAGATATTCTCAGTCCCCAAACACTAGGTTTTAAAAACCCAGATATTCTCAGTGCCCAAACACTAGGTTTCAAAAACCCAGATATTCTCAGTCCCCAAACACTAGGTTTCAAAAACCCAGATACTCTCAGTCCCCAAACACTAGGTTTCAAAAACCCAGATATTCTCAGTCCCCAAAACACTAGGTTTCAAAAACCCAGATACTCTCAGTCCCCAAACACTAGGTTTCAAAATCCCAGATACTCTCAGTCCCCAAACACTAGGTTTCAAAAACCCAGATATTCTCAATCCCCAAACACTAGGTTTCAAAAACACAGATATTCTCAATCCCCAAACACTAGGTTTCAAAAACCCAGATATTCTCAGTCCCCAAACACTAGGTTTCAAAAACCCAGATATTCTCAGTCCCCAAACACTAGGTTTCAAAAACCCAGATATTCTCAATCCCCAAACACTAGGCTTTAAAAACCCAGATATTCTCAGTCCCCAAACACAAGGTTTCAAAAACCCAGATATTTTCAATCCCCAAACACTAGGTTTCAAAAACACAGATATTCTCAATCCCCAAACACTAGGTTTCAAAAACACAGATATTCTCAATCCCCAAACACTAGGTTTCAAAAACCCAGATATTCTCAGTCCCCAAACACTAGGTTTCAAAAACCCAGATATTCTCAGTCCCCAAACACTAGGTTTCAAAAACCCAGATATACTCAGTCCCCAAACACTAGGTTTCAAAAACCCAGATATACTCAGTCCCCAAACACTAGGTTTCAAAAACCCAGATACTCTCAGTCCCCAAACACTAGGTTTCAAAAACCCAGATATTCTCAGTCCCCAAACACTAGGTTTCAAAAACCCAGATATTCTTAATCCCCAAACACTAGGCTTTAAAACCCCAGATATTCTCAGTCCCCAAACACAAGGTTTCAAAAACCCAGATATTCTCAATCCCCAAACACTAGGTTTCAAAAACACAGATATTCTCAATCCCCAAACACTAGGTTTCAAAAACCCAGATATACTCAGTCCCCAAACACTAGGTTTCAAAAACCCAGATATACTCAGTCCCCAAACACTAGGTTTCAAAAACCCATATATACTCAGTCCCCAAACACTAGGTTTCAAAAACCCAGATACTCTCAGTCCCCAAACACTAGGTTTCAAAAACCCAGATATTCTCAGTCCCCAAACACTAGGTTTCAAAAACTCAGATATACTCAGTCCCCAAACACTAGGTTTCAAAATCCCAGATACTCTCAGTCCCCAAACACTAGGTTTCAAAAACCCAGATATTCTCAATCCCCAAACACTAGGTTTCAAAAACACAGATATTCTCAATCCCCAAACACTAGGTTTCAAAAACCCAGATATTCTCAGTCCCCAAACACTAGGTTTCAAAAACCCAGATATTCTCAGTCCCCAAACACTAGGTTTCAAAAACCCAGATATTCTCAATCCCCAAACACTAGGCTTTAAAAACCCAGATATTCTCAGTCCCCAAACACAAGGTTTCAAAAACCCAGATATTCTCAATCCCCAAACACTAGGTTTCAAAAACACAGATATTCTCAATCCCCAAACACTAGGTTTCAAAAACCCAGATACTCTCAGTCCCCAGACACTAGGTTTCAAAAACCCAGATATTCTCAGTCCCCAAACACTAGGTTTCAAAAACCCAGATATTCTCAATCCCCAAACACTAGGTTTCAAAAACCCAGATATTCTCAGTCCCCAAACACTAGGTTTCAAAAACCCAGATATTCTCAATCCCCAAACACTAGGTTTCAAAAACCCAGATATTCTCAATCCCCAAACACTAGGTTTCAAAAACACAGATATACTCAGTCCCCAAACACTAGGTTTCAAAAACCCAGATATTCTCAATCCCCAAACACTAGGTTTCAAAAACCCAGATACTCTCAGTCCCCAAACACTAGGTTTCAAAAACCCAGATACTCTCAGTCCCCAAACACTAGGTTTCAAAAACCAGATATTCTCAGTCCCCAAACACTAGGTTTCAAAAACCCAGATATTCTTAATCCCCAAACACTAGGCTTTAAAACCCCAGATATTCTCAGTCCCCAAACACAAAGTTTCAAAAACCCAGATATTCTCAATCCTCAAACACTAGGTTTCAAAAACACAGATATTCTCAATCCCCAAACACTAGGTTTCAAAAACACAGATATTCTCAATCCCCAAACACTAGGTTTCAAAAACACAGATATTCTCAGTCCCCAAACACTAGGTTTCAAAAACCCAGATACTCTTCAGTCCCCAAACACTAGGTTTCAAAAACCCAGATACTCTCAGTCCCCAAAAACTAGGTTTCAAAAACCCAGATATTCTCAATCCCCAAACACTAGGTTTCAAAAACACAGATATTCTTAATCCCCAAACACTAGGCTTTAAAACCCCAGATATTCTCAGTCCCCAAACACAAAGTTTCAAAAACCCAGATATTCTCAATCCCCAAACACTAGGTTTCAAAAACACAGATATTCTCAATCCCCAAACACTAGGTTTCAAAAACACAGATATTCTCAATCCCCAAACACTAGGTTTCAAAAACACAGATATTCTCAGTCCCCAAACACTAGGTTTCAAAAACCCAGATACTCTTCAGTCCCCAAACACTAGGTTTCAAAAACCCAGATACTCTCAGTCCCCAAAAACTAGGTTTCAAAAACCCAGATATTCTCAATCCCCAAACACTAGGTTTCAAAAACCCAGATACTCTCAGTCCCCAAACACTAGGTTTCAAAAACCCAGATATTCTCAGTCCCCAAACACTAGGTTTTAAAAACCCAGATATTCTCAGTCCCCAAACACTAGGTTTCAAAAACCCAGATACTCTCAGTCCCCAAACACTAGGTTTCAAAAACCCAGATATTCTCAATCCCCAAACACTAGGTTTCAAAAACCCAGATACTCTCAGTCCCCAAAAACTAGGTTTTAAAAACCCAGATATTCTCAGTCCCCAAACACTAGGTTTCAAAAACACAGATATTCTCAGTCCCCAAACACTAGGTTTCAAAAACCCAGATACTCTTCAGTCCCCAAACACTAGGTTTCAAAAACCCAGATACTCTCAGTCCCCAAAAACTAGGTTTCAAAAACCCAGATATTCTCAATCCCCAAACACTAGGTTTCAAAAACCCAGATACTCTCAGTCCCCAAACACTAGGTTTCAAAAACCCAGATATTCTCAGTCCCCAAACACTAGGTTTTAAAAACCCAGATATTCTCAGTCCCCAAACACTAGGTTTCAAAAATCCAGATATTCTCAATCCCCAATCACTAGGTTTCAAAAACTCAGATATTCTCAATCCCCAAACACTAGGTTTCAAAAACACAGATATACTCAGTCCCCAAACACTAGGTTTCAAAAACCCAGATATTCTTAATCCCCAAACACTAGGCTTTAAAACCCCAGATATTCTCAGTCCCCAAACACAAGGTTTCAAAAACCCAGATATTCTCAATCCCCAAACACTAGGTTTCAAAAACACAGATATTCTCAATCCCCAAACACTAGGTTTCAAAAACCCAGATATACTCAGTCCACAAACACTAGGTTTCAAAAACCCAGATATACTCAGTCCCCAAACACTAGGTTTCAAAAACCCAGATATACTCAGTCCCCAAACACTAGGTTTTAAAAACCCAGATATTCTCAGTCCCCAAACACTAGGTTTTAAAAACCCAGATATTCTCAGTGCCCAAACACTAGGTTTCAAAAACCCAGATATTCTCAGTCCCCAAACACTAGGTTTCAAAAACCCAGATACTCTCAGTCCCCAAACACTAGGTTTCAAAAACCCAGATATTCTCAGTCCCCAAAACACTAGGTTTCAAAAACCCAGATACTCTCAGTCCCCAAACACTAGGTTTCAAAATCCCAGATACTCTCAGTCCCCAAACACTAGGTTTCAAAAACCCAGATATTCTCAATCCCCAAACACTAGGTTTCAAAAACACAGATATTCTCAATCCCCAAACACTAGGTTTCAAAAACCCAGATATTCTCAGTCCCCAAACACTAGGTTTCAAAAACCCAGATATTCTCAGTCCCCAAACACTAGGTTTCAAAAACCCAGATATTCTCAATCCCCAAACACTAGGCTTTAAAAACCCAGATATTCTCAGTCCCCAAACACAAGGTTTCAAAAACCCAGATATTCTCAATCCCCAAACACTAGGTTTCAAAAACACAGATATTCTCAATCCCCAAACACTAGGTTTCAAAAACACAGATATTCTCAATCCCCAAACACTAGGTTTCAAAAACCCAGATATTCTCAGTCCCCAAACACTAGGTTTCAAAAACCCAGATATTCTCAGTCCCCAAACACTAGGTTTCAAAAACCCAGATATACTCAGTCCCCAAACACTAGGTTTCAAAAACCCAGATATACTCAGTCCCCAAACACTAGGTTTCAAAAACCCAGATATTCTTAATCCCCAAACACTAGGCTTTAAAACCCCAGATATTCTCAGTCCCCAAACACAAGGTTTCAAAAACCCAGATATTCTCAATCCCCAAACACTAGGTTTCAAAAACACAGATATTCTCAATCCCCAAACACTAGGTTTCAAAAACCCAGATATACTCAGTCCCCAAACACTAGGTTTCAAAAACCCAGATATACTCAGTCCCCAAACACTAGGTTTCAAAAACCCAGATATACTCAGTCCCCAAACACTAGGTTTTAAAAACCCAGATATTCTCAGTCCCCAAACACTAGGTTTTAAAAACCCAGATATTCTCAGTGCCCAAACACTAGGTTTCAAAAACCCAGATATTCTCAGTCCCCAAACACTAGGTTTCAAAAACCCAGATACTCTCAGCCCCCAAACACTAGGTTTCAAAAACCCAGATATTCTCAGTCCCCAAAACACTAGGTTTCAAAAACCCAAATACTCTCAGTCCCCAAACACTAGGTTTCAAAATCCCAGATACTCTCAGTCCCCAAACACTAGGTTTCAAAAACCCAGATATTCTCAATCCCCAAACACTAGGTTTCAAAAACACAGATATTCTCAATCCCCAAACACTAGGTTTCAAAAACCCAGATATTCTCAGTCCCCAAACACTAGGTTTCAAAAACCCAGATATTCTCAGTCCCCAAACACTAGGTTTCAAAAACCCAGATATTCTCAATCCCCAAACACTAGGCTTTAAAAACCCAGATATTCTCAGTCCCCAAACACAAGGTTTCAAAAACCCAGATATTCTCAATCCCCAAACACTAGGTTTCAAAAACACAGATATTCTCAATCCCCAAACACTAGGTTTCAAAAACACAGATATTCTCAATCCCCAAACACTAGGTTTCAAAAACCCAGATATTCTCAGTCCCCAAACACTAGGTTTCAAAAACCCAGATATTCTCAGTCCCCAAACACTAGGTTTCAAAAACCCAGATATACTCAGTCCCCAAACACTAGGTTTCAAAAACCCAGATATACTCAGTCCCCAAACACTAGGTTTCAAAAACCCAGATACTCTCAGTCCCCAAACACTAGGTTTCAAAAACCCAGATATTCTCAGTCCCCAAACACTAGGTTTCAAAAACCCAGATATTCTTAATCCCCAAACACTAGGCTTTAAAACCCCAGATATTCTCAGTCCCCAAACACAAGGTTTCAAAAACCCAGATATTCTCAATCCCCAAACACTAGGTTTCAAAAACACAGATATTCTCAATCCCCAAACACTAGGTTTCAAAAACCCAGATATACTCAGTCCCCAAACACTAGGTTTCAAAAACCCAGATATACTCAGTCCCCAAACACTAGGTTTCAAAAACCCATATATACTCAGTCCCCAAACACTAGGTTTCAAAAACCCAGATACTCTCAGTCCCCAAACACTAGGTTTCAAAAACCCAGATATTCTCAGTCCCCAAAAACTAGGTTTCAAAAACCCAGATATACTCAGTCCCCAAACACTAGGTTTCAAAATCCCAGATACTCTCAGTCCCCAAACACTAGGTTTCAAAAACCCAGATATTCTCAATCCCCAAACACTAGGTTTCAAAAACACAGATATTCTCAATCCCCAAACACTAGGTTTCAAAAACCCAGATATTCTCAGTCCCCAAACACTAGGTTTCAAAAACCCAGATATTCTCAGTCCCCAAACACTAGGTTTCAAAAACCCAGATATTCTCAATCCCCAAACACTAGGCTTTAAAAACCCAGATATTCTCAGTCCCCAAACACAAGGTTTCAAAAACCCAGATATTCTCAATCCCCAAACACTAGGTTTCAAAAACACAGATATTCTCAATCCCCAAACACTAGGTTTCAAAAACCCAGATACTCTCAGTCCCCAAACACTAGGTTTCAAAAACCCAGATATTCTCAGTCCCCAAACACTAGGTTTCAAAAACCCAGATATTCTTAATCCCCAAACACTAGGCTTTAAAACCCCAGATATTCTCAGTTCCCAAACACAAGGTTTCAAAAACCAAGATATTCTCAATCCCCAAACACTAGGTTTCAAAAACACAGATATTCTCAATCCCCAAACACTAGGTTTCAAAAACCCAGATATACTCAGTCCCCAAACACTAGGTTTCAAAAACCCAGATATACTCAGTCCCCAAACACTAGGTTTCAAAAACCCAGATATACTCAGTCCCCAAACACTAGGTTTCAAAAACCCAGATACTCTCAGTCCCCAAACACTAGGTTTCAAAAACCCAGATATTCTCAGTCCCCAAACACTAGGTTTCAAAAACCCAGATATTCTTAATCCCCAAACACTAGGCTTTAAAACCCCAGATATTCTCAGTCCCCAAACACAAGGTTTCAAAAACCCGGATATTCTCAATCCCCAAACACTAGGTTTCAAAAACACAGATATTCTCAATCCCCAAACACTAGGCTTTAAAAACCCAGATATTCTCAGTCCCCAAACACAAGGTTTCAAAAACCCAGATATTCTCAATCCCCAAACACTAGGTTTCAAAAACCCAGATATTCTCAATCCCCAAACACTAGGTTTCAAAAACCCAGATACTCTCAGTCCCCAAAAACTAGGTTTTAAAAACCCAGATATTCTCAGTCCCCAAACACTAGGTTTCAAAAACACAGATATTCTCAGTCCCCAAACACTAGGTTTCAAAAACCCAGATACTCTTCAGTCCCCAAACACTAGGTTTCAAAAACCCAGATACTCTCAGTCCCCAAAAACTAGGTTTCAAAAACCCAGATATTCTCAATCCCCAAACACTAGGTTTCAAAAACCCAGATACTCTCAGTCCCCAAACACTAGGTTTCAAAAACCCAGATATTCTCAGTCCCCAAACACTAGGTTTTAAAAACCCAGATATTCTCAGTCCCCAAACACTAGGTTTCAAAAATCCAGATATTCTCAATCCCCAAACACTAGGTTTCAAAAACTCAGATATTCTCAATCCCCAAACACTAGGTTTCAAAAACACAGATATACTCAGTCCCCAAACACTAGGTTTCAAAAACCCAGATATTCTTAATCCCCAAACACTAGGCTTTAAAACCCCAGATATTCTCAGTCCCCAAACACAAGGTTTCAAAAACCCAGATATTCTCAATCCCCAAACACTAGGTTTCAAAAACAGAGATATTCTCAATCCCCAAACACTAGGTTTCAAAAACCCAGATATACTCAGTCCCCAAACACTAGGTTTCAAAAACCCAGATATACTCAGTCCCCAAACACTAGGTTTCAAAAACCCAGATATACTCAGTCCCCAAACACTAGGTTTTAAAAACCCAGATATTCTCAGTCCCCAAACACTAGGTTTTAAAAACCCAGATATTCTCAGTGCCCAAACACTAGGTTTCAAAAACCCAGATATTCTCAGTCCCCAAACACTAGGTTTCAAAAACCCAGATACTCTCAGTCCCCAAACACTAGGTTTCAAAAACCCAGATATTCTCAGTCCCCAAAACACTAGGTTTCAAAAACCCAGATACTCTCAGTCCCCAAACACTAGGTTTCAAAATCCCAGATACTCTCAGTCCCCAAACACTAGGTTTCAAAAACCCAGATATTCTCAATCCCCAAACACTAGGTTTCAAAAACACAGATATTCTCAATCCCCAAACACTAGGTTTCAAAAACCCAGATATTCTCAGTCCCCAAACACTAGGTTTCAAAAACCCAGATATTCTCAGTCCCCAAACACTAGGTTTCAAAAACCCAGATATTCTCAATCCCCAAACACTAGGCTTTAAAAACCCAGATATTCTCAGTCCCCAAACACAAGGTTTCAAAAACCCAGATATTCTCAATCCCCAAACACTAGGTTTCAAAAACACAGATATTCTCAATCCCCAAACACTAGGTTTCAAAAACACAGATATTCTCAATCCCCAAACACTAGGTTTCAAAAACCCAGATATTCTCAGTCCCCAAACACTAGGTTTCAAAAACCCAGATATTCTCAGTCCCCAAACACTAGGTTTCAAAAACCCAGATATACTCAGTCCCCAAACACTAGGTTTCAAAAACCCAGATATACTCAGTCCCCAAACACTAGGTTTCAAAAACCCAGATATTCTTAATCCCCAAACACTAGGCTTTAAAACCCCAGATATTCTCAGTCCCCAAACACAAGGTTTCAAAAACCCAGATATTCTCAATCCCCAAACACTAGGTTTCAAAAACACAGATATTCTCAATCCCCAAACACTAGGTTTCAAAAACCCAGATATACTCAGTCCCCAAACACTAGGTTTCAAAAACCCAGATATACTCAGTCCCCAAACACTAGGTTTCAAAAACCCAGATATACTCAGTCCCCAAACACTAGGTTTTAAAAACCCAGATATTCTCAGTCCCCAAACACTAGGTTTTAAAAACCCAGATATTCTCAGTGCCCAAACACTAGGTTTCAAAAACCCAGATATTCTCAGTCCCCAAACACTAGGTTTCAAAAACCCAGATACTCTCAGTCCCCAAACACTAGGTTTCAAAAACCCAGATATTCTCAGTCCCCAAAACACTAGGTTTCAAAAACCCAGATACTCTCAGTCCCCAAACACTAGGTTTCAAAATCCCTGATACTCTCAGTCCCCAAACACTAGGTTTCAAAAACCCAGATATTCTCAATCCCCAAACACTAGGTTTCAAAAACACAGATATTCTCAATCCCCAAACACTAGGTTTCAAAAACCCAGATATTATCAGTCCCCAAACACTAGGTTTCAAAAACCCAGATATTCTCAGTCCCCAAACACTAGGTTTCAAAAACCCAGATATTCTCAATCCCCAAACACTAGGCTTTAAAAACCCAGATATTCTCAGTCCCCAAACACAAGGTTTCAAAAACCCAGATATTCTCAATCCCCAAACACTAGGTTTCAAAAACACAGATATTCTCAATCCCCAAACACTAGGTTTCAAAAACACAGATATTCTCAATCCCCAAACACTAGGTTTCAAAAACCCAGATATTCTCAGTCCCCAAAAACTAGGTTTCAAAAACCCAGATATTCTCAGTCCCCAAACACTAGGTTTCAAAAACCCAGATATACTCAGTCCCCAAACACTAGGTTTCAAAAACCCAGATATACTCAGTCCCCAAACACTAGGTTTCAAAAACCCAGATACTCTCAGTCCCCAAACACTAGGTTTCAAAAACCCAGATATTCTCAGTCCCCAAACACTAGGTTTCAAAAACCCAGATATTCTTAATCCCCAAACACTAGGCTTTAAAACCCCAGATATTCTCAGTCCCCAAACACAAGGTTTCAAAAACCCAGATATTCTCAATCCCCAAACACTAGGTTTCAAAAACACAGATACTCTCAGTCCCCAAACACTAGGTTTCAAAAACCCAGATATTCTCAGTCCCCAAACACTAGGTTTCAAAAACCCAGATATACTCAGTCCCCAAACACTAGGTTTCAAAATCCCAGATACTCTCAGTCCCCAAACACTAGGTTTCAAAAACCCAGATATTCTCAATCCCCAAACACTAGGTTTCAAAAACCCGGATATTCTCAATCCCCAAACACTAGGTTTCAAAAACCCAGATATTCTCAGTCCCCAAACACTAGGTTTCAAAAACCCAGATATTCTCAGTCCCCAAACACTAGGTTTCAAAAACCCAGATATTCTCAATCCCCAAACACTAGGCTTTAAAAACCCAGATATTCTCAATCCCCAAACACAAGGTTTCAAAAACCCAGATATTCTCAATCCCCAAACACTAGGTTTCAAAAACACAGATATTCTCAATCCCCAAACACTAGGTTTCAAAAACCCAGATACTCTCAGTCCCCAAACACTAGGTTTCAAAAACCCAGATATTCTCAGTCCCCAAACACTAGGTTTCAAAAACCCAGATATTCTTAATCCCCAAACACTAGGCTTTAAAACCCCAGATATTCTCAGTTCCCAAACACAAGGTTTCAAAAACCAAGATATTCTCAATCCCCAAACACTAGGTTTCAAAAACACAGATATTCTCAATCCCCAAACACTAGGTTTCAAAAACCCAGATATACTCAGTCCCCAAACACTAGGTTTCAAAAACGCAGATATACTCAGTCCCCAAACACTAGGTTTCAAAAACCCAGATATACTCAGTCCCCAAACACTAGGTTTCAAAAACCCAGATACTCTCAGTCCCCAAACACTAGGTTTCAAAAACCCAGATATTCTCAGTCCCCAAACACTAGGTTTCAAAAACCCAGATATTCTTAATCCCCAAACACTAGGCTTTAAAACCCCAGATATTCTCAGTCCCCAAACACAAGGTTTCAAAAACCCGGATATTCTCAATCCCCAAACACTAGGTTTCAAAAACACAGATATTCTCAATCCCCAAACACTAGGCTTTAAAAACCCAGATATTCTCAGTCCCCAAACACAAGGTTTCAAAAACCCAGATATTCTCAATCCCCAAACACTAGGTTTCAAAAACACAGATATTCTCAATCCCCAAACACTAGGTTTCAAAAACCCAGATACTCTCAGTCCCCAAACACTAGGTTTCAAAAACCCAGATATTCTCAGTCCCCAAACACTAGGTTTCAAAAACCCAGATATTCTTAATCCCCAAACACTAGGCTTTAAAACCCCAGACATTCTCAGTCCCCAAACACAAGGTTTCAAAAACCCAGATATTCTCAATCCCCAAACACTAGGTTTCAAAAACACAGATATTCTCAATCCCCAAACACTAGGTTTCAAAAACCCAGATATACTCAGTCCCCAAACACTAGGTTTCAAAAACCCAGATATACTCAGTCCCCAAACACTAGGTTTCAAAAACCCAGATATTCTCAGTCCCCAAACACTAGGTTTTAAAAACCCAGATATTCTCAGTCCCCAAACACTAGGTTTCAAAAACCCAGATATTCTCAGTGCCCAAACACTAGGTTTCAAAAACCCAGATACTCTCAGTCCCCAAACACTAGGTTTCAAAAACCCAGATATTCTCAGTCCCCAAAACACTAGGTTTCAAAAACCCAGATACTCTCAGTCCCCAAACACTAGGTTTCAAAATCCCAGATACTCTCAGTCCCCAAACACTAGGTTTCAAAAACCCAGATATTCTTAATCCCCAAACACTAGGCTTTAAAACCCCAGATATTCTCAGTCCCCAAACACAAGGTTTCAAAAACCCAGATATTCTCAATCCCCAAACACTAGGTTTCAAAAACACAGATATTCTCAATCCCCAAACACTAGGTTTCAAAAACCCAGATATACTCAGTCCCCAAACACTAGGTTTCAAAAACCCAGATATACTCAGTCCCCAAACACTAGGTTTCAAAAACCCAGATATACTCAGTCCCCAAACACTAGGTTTTAAAAACCCAGATATTCTCAGTCCCCAAACACTAGGTTTTAAAAACCCAGATATTCTCAGTGCCCAAACACTAGGTTTCAAAAACCCAGATATTCTCAGTCCCCAAACACTAGGTTTCAAAAACCCAGATACTCTCAGTCCCCAAACACTAGGTTTCAAAAACCCAGATATTCTCAGTCCCCAAACCACTAGGTTTCAAAAACCCAGATACTCTCAGTCCCCAAACACTAGGTTTCAAAATCCCAGATACTCTCAGTCCCCAAACACTAGGTTTCAAAAACCCAGATATTCTCAATCCCCAAACACTAGGTTTCAAAAACACAGATATTCTCAATCCCCAAACACTAGGTTTCAAAAACCCAGATATTCTCAGTCCCCAAACACTAGGTTTCAAAAACCCAGATATTCTCAGTCCCCAAACACTAGGATTCAAAAACCCAGATATTCTCAATCCCCAAACACTAGGCTTTAAAAACCCAGATATTCTCAGTCCCCAAACACAAGGTTTCAAAAACCCAGATATTCTCAATCCCCAAACACTAGGTTTCAAAAACACAGATATTCTCAATCCCCAAACACTAGGTTTCAAAAACACAGATATTCTCAATCCCCAAACACTAGGTTTCAAAAACCCAGATATTCTCAGTCCCCAAACACTAGGTTTCAAAAACCCAGATATTCTCAGTCCCCAAACACTAGGTTTCAAAAACCCAGATATACTCAGTCCCCAAACACTAGGTTTCAAAAACCCAGATATACTCAGTCCCCAAACACTAGGTTTCAAAAACCCAGATACTCTCAGTCCCCAAACACTAGGTTTCAAAAACCCAGATATTCTCAGTCCCCAAACACTAGGTTTCAAAAACCCAGATATTCTTAATCCCCAAACACTAGGCTTTAAAACCCCAGATATTCTCAGTCCCCAAACACAAGGTTT
Organism: Phalangium opilio; assembly: GCF_054372755.1. Lineage (NCBI taxonomy): Eukaryota > Metazoa > Arthropoda > Arachnida > Opiliones > Phalangiidae > Phalangium > Phalangium opilio. Next base: position 1,686,652 of record NW_028324200.1, on the reverse strand, counting down.
CAAAAACCCAGATATTCTCAATCCCCAAACACTAGGTTTCAAAAACACAGATATTCTCAATCCCCAAACACTAGGTTTCAAAAACCCAGATATACTCAGTCCCCAAACACTAGGTTTCAAAAACCCAGATATACTCAGTCCCCAAACACTAGGTTTCAAAAACCCATATATACTCAGTCCCCAAACACTAGGTTTCAAAAACCCAGATACTCTCAGTCCCCAAACACTAGGTTTCAAAAACCCAGATATTCTCAGTCCCCAAACACTAGGTTTCAAAAACCCAGATATACTCAGTCCCCAAACACTAGGTTTCAAAATCCCAGATACTCTCAGTCCCCAAACACTAGGTTTCAAAAACCCAGATATTCTCAATCCCCAAACACTAGGTTTCAAAAACACAGATATTCTCAATCCCCAAACACTAGGTTTCAAAAACCCAGATATTCTCAGTCCCCAAACACTAGGTTTCAAAAACCCAGATATTCTCAGTCCCCAAACACTAGGTTTCAAAAACCCAGATATTCTCAATCCCCAAACACTAGGCTTTAAAAACCCAGATATTCTCAGTCCCCAAACACAAGGTTTCAAAAACCCAGATATTCTCAATCCCCAAACACTAGGTTTCAAAAACACAGATATTCTCAATCCCCAAACACTAGGTTTCAAAAACCCAGATACTCTCAGTCCCCAAACACTAGGTTTCAAAAACCCAGATATTCTCAGTCCCCAAACACTAGGTTTCAAAAACCCAGATATTCTTAATCCCCAAACACTAGGCTTTAAAACCCCAGATATTCTCAGTTCCCAAACACAAGGTTTCAAAAACCAAGATATTCTCAATCCCCAAACACTAGGTTTCAAAAACACAGATATTCTCAATCCCCAAACACTAGGTTTCAAAAACCCAGATATACTCAGTCCCCAAACACTAGGTTTCAAAAACCCAGATATACTCAGTCCCCAAACACTAGGTTTCAAAAACCCAGATATACTCAGTCCCCAAACACTAGGTTTCAAAAACCCAGATACTCTCAGTCCCCAAACACTAGGTTTCAAAAACCCAGATATTCTCAGTCCCCAAACACTAGGTTTCAAAAACCCAGATATTCTTAATCCCCAAACACTAGGCTTTAAAACCCCAGATATTCTCAGTCCCCAAACACAAGGTTTCAAAAACCCGGATATTCTCAATCCCCAAACACTAGGTTTCAAAAACACAGATATTCTCAATCCCCAAACACTAGGCTTTAAAAACCCAGATATTCTCAGTCCCCAAACACAAGGTTTCAAAAACCCAGATATTCTCAATCCCCAAACACTAGGTTTCAAAAACACAGATATTCTCAATCCCCAAACACTATGTTTCAAAAACCCAGATACTCTCAGTCCCCAAACACTAGGTTTCAAAAACCCAGATATTCTCAGTCCCCAAACACTAGGTTTCAAAAACCCAGATATTCTTAATCCCCAAACACTAGGCTTTAAAACCCCAGACATTCTCAGTCCCCAAACACAAGGTTTCAAAAACCCAGATATTCTCAATCCCCAAACACTAGGTTTCAAAAACACAGATATTCTCAATCCCCAAACACTAGGTTTCAAAAACCCAGATATACTCAGTCCCCAAACACTAGGTTTTAAAAACCCAGATATTCTCAGTCCCCAAACACTAGGTTTTAAAAACCCAGATATTCTCAGTGCCCAAACACTAGGTTTCAAAAACCCAGATATTCTCAGTCCCCAAACACTAGGTTTCAAAAACCCAGATACTCTCAGTCCCCAAACACTAGGTTTCAAAAACCCAGATATTCTCAGTCCCCAAACCACTAGGTTTCAAAAACCCAGATACTCTCAGTCCCCAAACACTAGGTTTCAAAATCCCAGATACTCTCAGTCCCCAAACACTAGGTTTCAAAAACCCAGATATTCTCAATCCCCAAACACTAGGTTTCAAAAACACAGATATTCTCAATCCCCAAACACTAGGTTTCAAAAACCCAGATATTCTCAGTCCCCAAACACTAGGTTTCAAAAACCCAGATATTCTCAGTCCCCAAACACTAGGTTTCAAAAACCCAGATATTCTCAATCCCCAAACACTAGGCTTTAAAAACCCAGATATTCTCAGTCCCCAAACACAAGGTTTCAAAAACCCAGATATTCTCAATCCCCAAACACTAGGTTTCAAAAACACAGATATTCTCAATCCCCAAACACTAGGTTTCAAAAACACAGATATTCTCAATCCCCAAACACTAGGTTTCAAAAACCCAGATATTCTCAGTCCCCAAACACTAGGTTTCAAAAACCCAGATATTCTCAGTCCCCAAACACTAGGTTTCAAAAACCCAGATATACTCAGTCCCCAAACACTAGGTTTCAAAAACCCAGATATACTCAGTCCCCAAACACTAGGTTTCAAAAACCCAGATACTCTCAGTCCCCAAACACTAGGTTTCAAAAACCCAGATATTCTCAGTCCCCAAACACTAGGTTTCAAAAACCCAGATATTCTTAATCCCCAAACACTAGGCTTTAAAACCCCAGATATTCTCAGTCCCCAAACACAAGGTTTCAAAAACCCAGATATTCTCAATCCCCAAACACTAGGTTTCAAAAACACAGATATTCTCAATCCCCAAACACTAGGTTTCAAAAACCCAGATATACTCAGTCCCCAAACACTAGGTTTCAAAAACCCAGATATACTCAGTCCCCAAACACTAGGTTTCAAAAACCCATATATACTCAGTCCCCAAACACTAGGTTTCAAAAACCCAGATACTCTCAGTCCCCAAACACTAGGTTTCAAAAACCCAGATATTCTCAGTCCCCAAACACTAGGTTTCAAAAACCCAGATATACTCAGTCCCCAAACACTAGGTTTCAAAATCCCAGATACTCTCAGTCCCCAAACACTAGGTTTCAAAAACCCAGATATTCTCAATCCCCAAACACTAGGTTTCAAAAACACAGATATTCTCAATCCCCAAACACTAGGTTTCAAAAACCCAGATATTCTCAGTCCCCAAACACTAGGTTTCAAAAACCCAGATATTCTCAGTCCCCAAACACTAGGTTTCAAAAACCCAGATATTCTCAATCCCCAAACACTAGGCTTTAAAAACCCAGATATTCTCAGTCCCCAAACACAAGGTTTCAAAAACCCAGATATTCTCAATCCCCAAACACTAGGTTTCAAAAACACAGATATTCTCAATCCCCAAACACTAGGTTTCAAAAACCCAGATACTCTCAGTCCCCAAACACTAGGTTTCAAAAACCCAGATATTCTCAGTCCCCAAACACTAGGTTTCAAAAACCCAGATATTCTTAATCCCCAAACACTAGGCTTTAAAACCCCAGATATTCTCAGTTCCCAAACACAAGGTTTCAAAAACCAAGATATTCTCAATCCCCAAACACTAGGTTTCAAAAACACAGATATTCTCAATCCCCAAACACTAGGTTTCAAAAACCCAGATATACTCAGTCCCCAAACACTAGGTTTCAAAAACCCAGATATACTCAGTCCCCAAACACTAGGTTTCAAAAACCCAGATATACTCAGTCCCCAAACACTAGGTTTCAAAAACCCAGATACTCTCAGTCCCCAAACACTAGGTTTCAAAAACCCAGATATTCTCAGTCCCCAAACACTAGGTTTCAAAAACCCAGATATTCTTAATCCCCAAACACTAGGCTTTAAAACCCCAGATATTCTCAGTCCCCAAACACAAGGTTTCAAAAACCCGGATATTCTCAATCCCCAAACACTAGGTTTCAAAAACACAGATATTCTCAATCCCCAAACACTAGGCTTTAAAAACCCAGATATTCTCAGTCCCCAAACACAAGGTTTCAAAAACCCAGATATTCTCAATCCCCAAACACTAGGTTTCAAAAACACAGATATTCTCAATCCCCAAACACTATGTTTCAAAAACCCAGATACTCTCAGTCCCCAAACACTAGGTTTCAAAAACCCAGATATTCTCAGTCCCCAAACACTAGGTTTCAAAAACCCAGATATTCTTAATCCCCAAACACTAGGCTTTAAAACCCCAGACATTCTCAGTCCCCAAACACAAGGTTTCAAAAACCCAGATATTCTCAATCCCCAAACACTAGGTTTCAAAAACACAGATATTCTCAATCCCCAAACACTAGGTTTCAAAAACCCAGATATACTCAGTCCCCAAACACTAGGTTTCAAAAACCCAGATATACTCAGTCCCCAAACACTAGGTTTCAAAAACCCAGATATTCTCAGTCCCCAAACACTAGGTTTTAAAAACCCAGATATTCTCAGTGCCCAAACACTAGGTTTCAAAAACCCAGATATTCTCAGTCCCCAAACACTAGGTTTCAAAAACCCAGATACTCTCAGTCCCCAAACACTAGGTTTCAAAAACCCAGATATTCTCAGTCCCCAAAACACTAGGTTTCAAAAACCCAGATACTCTCAGTCCCCAAACACTAGGTTTCAAAATCCCAGATACTCTCAGTCCCCAAACACTAGGTTTCAAAAACCCAGATATTCTCAATCCCCAAACACTAGGTTTCAAAAACACAGATATTCTCAATCCCCAAACACTAGGTTTCAAAAACCCAGATATTCTCAGTCCCCAAACACTAGGTTTCAAAAACCCAGATATTCTCAGTCCCCAAACACTAGGTTTCAAAAACCCAGATATTCTCAATCCCCAAACACTAGGCTTTAAAAACCCAGATATTCTCAGTCCCCAAACACTAGGTTTCAAAAACACAGATATTCTCAATCCCCAAACACTAGGTTTCAAAAACCCAGATACTCTCAGTCCCCAAACACTAGGTTTCAAAAACCCAGATATTCTCAGTCCCCAAACACTAGGTTTCAAAAACCCAGATATTCTTAATCCCCAAACACTAGGCTTTAAAACCCCAGATATTCTCAGTCCCCAAACACAAGGTTTCAAAAACCCAGATATTCTCAATCCCCAAACACTAGGTTTCAAAAACACAGATATTCTCAATCCCCAAACACTAGGTTTCAAAAACCCAGATATACTCAGTCCCCAAACACTAGGTTTCAAAAACCCAGATATACTCAGTCCCCAAACACTAGGTTTCAAAAACCCAGATATACTCAGTCCCCAAACACTAGGTTTCAAAAACCCAGATACTCTCAGTCCCCAAACACTAGGTTTCAAAAACCCAGATATTCTCAGTCCCCAAACACTAGGTTTCAAAAACCCAGATATTCTTAATCCCCAAACACTAGGCTTTAAAACCCCAGATATTCTCAGTTCCCAAACACAAGGTTTCCAAAACCAAGATATTCTCAATCCCCAAACACTAGGTTTCAAAAACACAGATATTCTCAATCCCCAAACACTAGGTTTCAAAAACCCAGATATACTCAGTCCCCAAACACTAGGTTTCAAAAACCCAGATATACTCAGTCCCCAAAAACTAGGTTTCAAAAACACAGATATTCTCAATCCCCAAACACTAGGCTTTAAAAACCCAGATATTCTCAGTCCCCAAACACAAGGTTTCAAAAACCCAGATATTCTCAATCCCCAAACACTAGGTTTCAAAAACACAGATATTCTCAATCCCCAAACACTAGGTTTCAAAAACCCAGATATTCTCAGTCCCCAAACACTAGGTTTCAAAAACCCAGATATACTCAGTCCCCAAACACTAGGTTTCAAAATCCCAGATACTCTCAGTCCCCAAACACTAGGTTTCAAAAACCCAGATATTCTCAATCCCCAAACACTAGGTTTCAAAAACACAGATATTCTCAATCCCCAAACACTAGGTTTCAAAAACCCAGATATTCTCAGTCCCCAAACACTAGGTTTCAAAAACCCAGATATTCTCAGTCCCCAAACACTAGGTTTCAAAAACCCAGATATTCTCAATCCCCAAACACTAGGCTTTAAAAACCCAGATATTCTCAGTCCCCAAACACAAGGTTTCAAAAACCCAGATATTCTCAATCCCCAAACACTAGGTTTCAAAAACACAGATATTCTCAATCCCCAAACACTAGGTTTCAAAAACCCAGATACTCTCAGTCCCCAAACACTAGGTTTCAAAAACCCAGATATTCTCAGTCCCCAAACACTAGGTTTCAAAAACCCAGATATTCTTAATCCCCAAACACTAGGCTTTAAAACCCCAGATATTCTCAGTCCCCAAACACTAGGTTTCAAAAACCCAGATATACTCAGTCCCCAAACACTAGGTTTCAAAAACCCAGATATTCTCAGTCCCCAAACACTAGGTTTTAAAAACCCAGATATTCTCAGTGCCCAAACACTAGGTTTCAAAAACCCAGATATTCTCAGTCCCCAAACACTAGGTTTCAAAAACCCAGACACTCTCAGTCCCCAAACACTAGGTTTCAAAAACCCAGATATTCTCAGTCCCCAAAACACTAGGTTTCAAAAACCCAGATATACTCAGTCCCCAAACACTAGGTTTCAAAAACCCAGATATTCTCAGTCCCCAAACACTAGGTTTTAAAAACCCAGATATTCTCAGTGCCCAAACACTAGGTTTCAAAAACCCAGATATTCTCAGTCCCCAAACACTAGGTTTCAAAAACCCAGACACTCTCAGTCCCCAAACACTAGGTTTCAAAAACCCAGATATTCTCAGTCCCCAAAACACTAGGTTTCAAAAACCCAGATACTCTCAGACCCCAAACACTAGGTTTCAAAATCCCAGATACTCTCAGTCCCCAAACACTAGGTTTCAAAAACCCAGATATTCTCAATCCCCAAACACTAGGTTTCAAAAACACAGATATTCTCAATCCCCAAACACTAGGTTTCAAAAACCCAGATATTCTCAGTCCCCAAACCCTAGGTTTCAAAAACCCAGATATTCTCAGTCCCCAAACACTAGGTTTCAAAAACCCAGATATTCTCAATCCCCAAACACTAGGCTTTAAAAACCCAGATATTCTCAGTCCCCAAACACAAGGTTTCAAAAACCCAGATATTCTCAATCCCCAAACACTAGGTTTCAAAAACACAGATATTCTCAATCCCCAAACACTAGGTTTCAAAAACCCAGATACTCTCAGTCCCCAAACACTAGGTTTCAAAAACCCAGATATTCTCAGTCCCCAAACACTAGGTTTCAAAAACCCAGATATTCTTAATCCCCAAACACTAGGCTTTAAAAACCCAGATATACTCAGTCCCCAAACACTAGGTTTCAAAAACCCAGATATACTCAGTCCCCAAACACTAGGTTTCAAAAACCCAGATATACTCAGTCCCCAAACACTAGGTTTCAAAAACCCAGATACTCTCAGTCCCCAAACACTAGGTTTCAAAAACCCAGATATTCTCAGTCCCCAAACACTAGGTTTCAAAAACCCAGATATTCTTAATCCCCAAACACTAGGCTTTAAAACCCCAGATATTCTCAGTCCCCAAACACAAGGTTTCAAAAACCCAGATATTCTCAATCCCCAAACACTAGGTTTCAAAAACACAGATATTCTCAATCCCCAAACACTAGGTTTCAAAAACCCAGATATACTCAGTCCCCAAACACTAGGTTTCAAAAACCCAGATATACTCAGTCCCCAAACACTAGGTTTCAAAAACCCAGATATACTCAGTCCCCAAACACTAGGTTTCAAAAACCCAGATACTCTCAGTCCCCAAACACTAGGTTTCAAAAACCCAGATATTCTCAGTCCCCAAACACTAGGTTTCAAAAACCCAGATATTCTTAATCCCCAAACACTAGGCTTTAAAACCCCAGATATTCTCAGTCCCCAAACACAAGGTTTCAAAAACCCAGATATTCTCAATCCCCAAACACTAGGTTTCAAAAACACAGATATTCTCAATCCCCAAACACTAGGTTTCAAAAACCCAGATATACTCAGTCCCCAAACACTAGGTTTCAAAAACCCAGATATACTCAGTCCCCAAACACTAGGTTTCAAAAACCCAGATATACTCAGTCCCCAAACACTAGGTTTCAAAAACCCAGATATACTCAGTCCCCAAACACTAGGTTTCAAAAACCTAGATATTCTCAGTCCCCAAACACTAGGTTTTAAAAACCCAGATATTCTCAGTCCCCAAACACTAGGTTTTAAAAACCCAGATATTCTCAGTGCCCAAACACTAGGTTTCAAAAACCCAGATATTCTCAGTCCCCAAACACTAGGTTTCAAAAACCCAGATACTCTCAGTCCCCAAACACTAGGTTTCAAAAACCCAGATATTCTCAGTCCCCAAAACACTAGGTTTCAAAAACCCAGATACTCTCAGTCCCAAACACTAGGTTTCAAAATCCCAGATACTCTCAGTCCCCAAACACTAGGTTTCAAAAACCCAGATATTCTCAATCCCCAAACACTAGGCTTTAAAACCCCAGATATTCTCAGTCCCCAAACACAAGGTTTCAAAAACCCAGATATTCTCAATCCCCAAACACTAGGTTTCAAAAACACAGATATTCTCAATCCCCAAACACTAGGTTTCAAAAACCCAGATATACTCAGTCCCCAAACACTAGGTTTCAAAAACCCAGATATACTCAGTCCCCAAACACTAGGTTTCAAAAACCCAGATATACTCAGTCCCCAAACACTAGGTTTCAAAAACCCAGATACTCTCAGTCCCCAAACACTAGGTTTCAAAAACCCAGATATTCTCAGTCCCCAAACACTAGGTTTCAAAAACCAAGATATTCTTAATCCCCAAACACTAGGCTTTAAAACCCCAGATATTCTCAGTCCCCAAACACAAGGTTTCAAAAACCCAGATATTCTCAATCCCCAAACACTAGGTTTCAAAAACACAGATATTCTCAATCCCCAAACACTAGGTTTCAAAAACCCAGATATTCTCAATCCCCAAACACTAGGTTTCAAAAACACAGATATTCTCAATCCCCAAACACTAGGTTTCAAAAACCCAGATATACTCAGTCCCCAAACACTAGGTTTCAAAAACCCAGATATACTCAGTCCCCAAACACTAGGTTTCAAAAACCCAGATATACTCAGTCCCCAAACACTAGGTTTCAAACACCCAGATACTCTCAGTCCCCAAACACTAGGTTTCAAAAACCCAGATATTCTCAGTCCCCAAACACTAGGTTTCAAAAACCCAGATATTCTTAATCCCCAAACACTAGGCTTTAAAACCCCAGATATTCTCAGTCCCCAAACACAAGGTTTCAAAAACCCAGATATTCTCAATCCCCAAACACTGGGTTTCAAAAACACAGATATTCTCAATCCCCAAACACTAGGTTTCAAAAACCCAGATATTCTCAGTCCCCAAACACTAGGTTTCAAAAACCCAGATATTCTCAGTCCCCAAACACTAGGTTTCAAAAACCCAGATATTCTCAATCCCCAAACACTAGGCTTTAAAAACCCAGATATTCTCAGTCCCCAAACACAAGGTTTCAAAAACCCAGATATTCTCAATCCCCAAACACTAGGTTTCAAAAACACAGATATTCTCAATCCCCAAACACTAGGTTTCAAAAACCCAGATACTCTCAGTCCCCAAACACTAGGTTTCAAAAACCCAGATATTCTCAGTCCCCAAACACTAGGTTTCAAAAACCCAGATATTCTTAATCCCCAAACACTAGGCTTTAAAACCCCAGATATTCTCAGTCCCCAAACACTAGGTTTCAAAAACCCAGATATACTCAGTCCCCAAACACTAGGTTTCAAAAACCCAGATATTCTCAGTCCCCAAACACTAGGTTTTAAAAACCCAGATATTCTCAGTGCCCAAACACTAGGTTTCAAAAACCCAGATATTCTCAGTCCCCAAACACTAGGTTTCAAAAACCCAGACACTCTCAGTCCCCAAACACTAGGTTTCAAAAACCCAGATATTCTCAGTCCCCAAAACACTAGGTTTCAAAAACCCAGATATACTCAGTCCCCAAACACTAGGTTTCAAAAACCCAGATATTCTCAGTCCCCAAACACTAGGTTTTAAAAACCCAGATATTCTCAGTGCCCAAACACTAGGTTTCAAAAACCCAGATATTCTCAGTCCCCAAACACTAGGTTTCAAAAACCCAGACACTCTCAGTCCCCAAACACTAGGTTTCAAAAACCCAGATATTCTCAGTCCCCAAAACACTAGGTTTCAAAAACCCAGATACTCTCAGACCCCAAACACTAGGTTTCAAAATCCCAGATACTCTCAGTCCCCAAACACTAGGTTTCAAAAACCCAGATATTCTCAATCCCCAAACACTAGGTTTCAAAAACACAGATATTCTCAATCCCCAAACACTAGGTTTCAAAAACCCAGATATTCTCAGTCCCCAAACCCTAGGTTTCAAAAACCCAGATATTCTCAGTCCCCAAACACTAGGTTTCAAAAACCCAGATATTCTCAATCCCCAAACACTAGGCTTTAAAAACCCAGATATTCTCAGTCCCCAAACACAAGGTTTCAAAAACCCAGATATTCTCAATCCCCAAACACTAGGTTTCAAAAACACAGATATTCTCAATCCCCAAACACTAGGTTTCAAAAACCCAGATACTCTCAGTCCCCAAACACTAGGTTTCAAAAACCCAGATATTCTCAGTCCCCAAACACTAGGTTTCAAAAACCCAGATATTCTTAATCCCCAAACACTAGGCTTTAAAAACCCAGATATACTCAGTCCCCAAACACTAGGTTTCAAAAACCCAGATATACTCAGTCCCCAAACATTAGGTTTCAAAAACCCAGATATACTCAGTCCCCAAACACTAGGTTTCAAAAACCCAGATACTCTCAGTCCCCAAACACTAGGTTTCAAAAACCCAGATATTCTCAGTCCCCAAACACTAGGTTTCAAAAACCCAGATATTCTTAATCCCCAAACACTAGGCTTTAAAACCCCAGATATTCTCAGTCCCCAAACACAAGGTTTCAAAAACCCAGATATTCTCAATCCCCAAACACTAGGTTTCAAAAACACAGATATTCTCAATCCCCAAACACTAGGTTTCAAAAACCCAGATATACTCAGTCCCCAAACACTAGGTTTCAAAAACCCAGATATACTCAGTCCCCAAACACTAGGTTTCAAAAACCCAGATATACTCAGTCCCCAAACACTAGGTTTCAAAAACCCAGATACTCTCAGTCCCCAAACACTAGGTTTCAAAAACCCAGATATTCTCAGTCCCCAAACACTAGGTTTCAAAAACCCAGATATTCTTAATCCCCAAACACTAGGCTTTAAAACCCCAGATATTCTCAGTCCCCAAACACAAGGTTTCAAAAACCCAGATATTCTCAATCCCCAAACACTAGGTTTCAAAAACACAGATATTCTCAATCCCCAAACACTAGGTTTCAAAAACCCAGATATACTCAGTCCCCAAACACTAGGTTTCAAAAACCCAGATATACTCAGTCCCCAAACACTAGGTTTCAAAAACCCAGATATACTCAGTCCCCAAACACTAGGTTTCAAAAACCCAGATATACTCAGTCCCCAAACACTAGGTTTCAAAAACCTAGATATTCTCAGTCCCCAAACACTAGGTTTTAAAAACCCAGATATTCTCAGTCCCCAAACACTAGGTTTTAAAAACCCAGATATTCTCAGTGCCCAAACACTAGGTTTCAAAAACCCAGATATTCTCAGTCCCCAAACACTAGGTTTCAAAAACCCAGATACTCTCAGTCCCCAAACACTAGGTTTCAAAAACCCAGATATTCTCAGTCCCCAAAACACTAGGTTTCAAAAACCCAGATACTCTCAGTCCCAAACACTAGGTTTCAAAATCCCAGATACTCTCAGTCCCCAAACACTAGGTTTCAAAAACCCAGATATTCTCAATCCCCAAACACTAGGCTTTAAAACCCCAGATATTCTCAGTCCCCAAACACAAGGTTTCAAAAACCCAGATATTCTCAATCCCCAAACACTAGGTTTCAAAAACACAGATATTCTCAATCCCCAAACACTAGGTTTCAAAAACCCAGATATACTCAGTCCCCAAACACTAGGTTTCAAAAACCCAGATATACTCAGTCCCCAAACACTAGGTTTCAAAAACCCAGATATACTCAGTCCCCAAACACTAGGTTTCAAAAACCCAGATACTCTCAGTCCCCAAACACTAGGTTTCAAAAACCCAGATATTCTCAGTCCCCAAACACTAGGTTTCAAAAACCAAGATATTCTTAATCCCCAAACACTAGGCTTTAAAACCCCAGATATTCTCAGTCCCCAAACACAAGGTTTCAAAAACCCAGATATTCTCAATCCCCAAACACTAGGTTTCAAAAACACAGATATTCTCAATCCCCAAACACTAGGTTTCAAAAACCCAGATATTCTCAATCCCCAAACACTAGGTTTCAAAAACACAGATATTCTCAATCCCCAAACACTAGGTTTCAAAAACCCAGATATACTCAGTCCCCAAACACTAGGTTTCAAAAACCCAGATATACTCAGTCCCCAAACACTAGGTTTCAAAAACCCAGATATACTCAGTCCCCAAACACTAGGTTTCAAACACCCAGATACTCTCAGTCCCCAAACACTAGGTTTCAAAAACCCAGATATTCTCAGTCCCCAAACACTAGGTTTCAAAAACCCAGATATTCTTAATCCCCAAACACTAGGCTTTAAAACCCCAGATATTCTCAGTCCCCAAACACAAGGTTTCAAAAACCCAGATATTCTCAATCCCCAAACACTGGGTTTCAAAAACACAGATATTCTCAATCCCCAAACACTAGGTTTCAAAAACCCAGATATTCTCAGTCCCCAAACACTAGGCTTTAAAAACCCAGATATTCTCAGTCCCCAAACACTAGGTTTCAAAAACCCAGATACTCTCAGTCCCCAAACACTTGGTTTCAAAAACCCAGATATTCTCAGTCCCCAAACACTAGGTTTCAAAAACCCAGATATTCTCAGTCCCCAAACACAAGGTTTCAAAAACCCAGATATTCTCAATCCCCAAACACTAGGTTTCAAAAACACAGATATTCTCAATCCCCAAACACTAGGTTTCAAAAACCCAGATATACTCAGTCCCCAAACACTAGGTTTCAAAAACCCAGATATACTCAGTCCCCAAACACTAGGTTTCAAAAACCCAGATATACTCAGTCCCCAAACACTAGGTTTCAAAAACCCAGATATACTCAGTCCCCAAACACTAAGTTTCAAAAACCTAGATATTCTCAGTCCCCAAACACTAGGTTTTAAAAACCCAGATATTCTCAGTCCCCAAACACTAGGTTTTAAAAACCCAGATATTCTCAGTGCCCAAACACTAGGTTTCAAAAACCCAGATATTCTCAGTCCCCAAACACTAGGTTTCAAAAACCCAGATACTCTCAGTCCCCAAACACTAGGTTTCAAAAACCCAGATATTCTCAGTCCCCAAAACACTAGGTTTCAAAAACCCAGATACTCTCAGTCCCCAAACACTAGGTTTCAAAATCCCAGATACTCTCAGTCCCCAAACACTAGGTTTCAAAAACCCAGATATTCTCAATCCCCAAACACTAGGTTTCAAAAACACAGATATTCTCAATCCCCAAACACTAGGTTTCAAAAACCCAGATATTCTCAATCCCCAAACACTAGGTTTCAAAAACACAGATATTCTCAATCCCCAAACACTAGGTTTCAAAAACCCAGATATACTCAGTCCCCAAACACTAGGTTTCAAAAACCCAGATATACTCAGTCCCCAAACACTAGGTTTCAAAAACCCAGATATACTCAGTCCCCAAACACTAGGTTTCAAACACCCAGATACTCTCAGTCCCCAAACACTAGGTTTCAAAAACCCAGATATTCTCAGTCCCCAAACACTAGGTTTCAAAAACCCAGATATTCTTAATCCCCAAACACTAGGCTTTAAAACCCCAGATATTCTCAGTCCCCAAACACAAGGTTTCAAAAACCCAGATATTCTCAATCCCCAAACACTGGGTTTCAAAAACACAGATATTCTCAATCCCCAAACACTAGGTTTCAAAAACCCAGATATTCTCAGTCCCCAAACACTAGGCTTTAAAAACCCAGATATTCTCAGTCCCCAAACACTAGGTTTCAAAAACCCAGATACTCTCAGTCCCCAAACACTTGGTTTCAAAAACCCAGATATTCTCAGTCCCCAAACACTAGGTTTCAAAAACCCAGATATTCTCAGTCCCCAAACACAAGGTTTCAAAAACCCAGATATTCTCAATCCCCAAACACTAGGTTTCAAAAACACAGATATTCTCAATCCCCAAACACTAGGTTTCAAAAACCCAGATATACTCAGTCCCCAAACACTAGGTTTCAAAAACCCAGATATACTCAGTCCCCAAACACTAGGTTTCAAAAACCCAGATATACTCAGTCCCCAAACACTAGGTTTCAAAAACCCAGATATACTCAGTCCCCAAACACTAAGTTTCAAAAACCTAGATATTCTCACTCCCCAAACACTAGGTTTTAAAAACCCAGATATTCTCAGTCCCCAAACACTAGGTTTTAAAAACCCAGATATTCTCAGTGCCCAAACACTAGGTTTCAAAAACCCAGATATTCTCAGTCCCCAAACACTAGGTTTCAAAAACCCAGATACTCTCAGTCCCCAAACACTAGGTTTCAAAAACCCAGATATTCTCAGTCCCCAAAACACTAGGTTTCAAAAACCCAGATACTCTCAGTCCCCAAACACTAGGTTTCAAAATCCCAGATACTCTCAGTCCCCAAACACTAGGTTTCAAAAACCCAGATATTCTCAATCCCCAAACACTAGGCTTTAAAACCCCAGATATTCTCAGTCCCCAAACACAAGGTTTCAAAAACCCAGATATTCTCAATCCCCAAACACTAGGTTTCAAAAACACAGATATTCTCAATCCCCAAACACTAGGTTTCAAAAACCCAGATATACTCAGTCCCCAAACACTAGGTTTCAAAAACCCAGATATACTCAGTCCCCAAACACTAGGTTTCAAAAACCCAGATATACTCAGTCCCCAAACACTAGGCTTTAAAACCCCAGATATTCTCAGTCCCCAAACACAAGGTTTCAAAAACCCAGATATTCTCAATCCCCAAACACTAGGTTTCAAAAACACAGATATTCTCAATCCCCAAACACTAGGTTTCAAAAACCCAGATATTCTCAATCCCCAAACACTAGGTTTCAAAAACACAGATATTCTCAATCCCCAAACACTAGGTTTCAAAAACCCAGATATACTCAGTCCCCAAACACTAGGTTTCAAAAACCCAGATATACTCAGTCCCCAAACACTAGGTTTCAAAAACCCAGATATACTCAGTCCCCAAACACTAGGTTTCAAAAACCCAGATACTCTCAGTCCCCAAACACTAGGTTTCAAAAACCCAGATATTCTCAGTCCCCAAACACTAGGTTTCAAAAACCCAGATATTCTTAATCCCCAAACACTAGGCTTTAAAACCCCAGATATTCTCAGTCCCCAAACACAAGGTTTCAAAAACCCAGATATTCTCAATCCCCAAACACTGGGTTTCAAAAACACACATATTCTCAATCCCCAAACACTAGGTTTCAAAAACCCAGATATTCTCAGTCCCCAAACACTAGGCTTTAAAAACCCAGATATTCTCAGTCCCCAAACACTAGGTTTCAAAAACCCAGATACTCTCAGTCCCCAAACACTTGGTTTCAAAAACCCAGATATTCTCAGTCCCCAAACACTAGGTTTCAAAAACCCAGATATACTCAGTCCCCAAACACTAGGTTTCAAAAACCCAGATATACTCAGTCCCCAAACACTAGGTTTCAAAAACCCAGATATACTCAGTCCCCAAACACTAGGTTTCAAAAACCCAGATATTCTCAGTCTCCAAACACTAGGTTTCAAAAACCCAGATATTCTCAGTCCCCAAACACTAGGTTTTAAAAACCCAGATATTCTCAGTCCCCAAACACTAGGTTTCAAAAATCCAGATATACTCAGTCCCCAAACACTAGGTTTCAAAAACCCAGATATACTCAGTCCCCAAACACTAGGTTTCAAAAACCCAGATATACTCAGTCCCCAAACACTAGGTTTCAAAAACCCAGATATTCTCAGTCCCCAAACACTAGGTTTCAAAAACCCAGATATTCTCAGTCCCCAAACATTAGGTTTCAAAAACTCAGATATTCTCAGTCCCCAAACACTAGGTTTTAAAAACCCAGATATTCTCAGTGCCCAAACACTAGGTTTCAAAAACCCAGATATTCTCAGTCCCCAAACACTAGGTTTCAAAAACCCAGATACTCTCAGTCCCCAAACACTAGGTTTCAAAAACCCAGATACTCTCAGTCCCCAAACACTAGGTTTCAAAAACCCAGATATTCTCAATCCCCAAACACTAGGTTTCAAAAACACAGATATTCTCAATCCCCAAACACTAGGTTTCAAAAACCCAGATACTCTCAGTCCCCAAACACTAGGTTTCAAAAACCCAGATACTCTCAGTCCCCAAACACTAGGTTTCAAAAACCCAGATACTCTCAGTCCCCAAACACTAGGTTTCAAAAACCCAGATATTCTCAGTTCCCAAACACTTGGTTTCAAAAACCCAGATATTCTTAATCCCCAAACACTTGGCTTTAAAACCCCAGATATTCTCAATCCCCAAACACAAGGTTTCAAAAACCCAGATATTCTCAATCCCCAAACACTAGGTTTCAAAAACCCAGATATTCTCAGTCCCCAAACACTAGGTTTCAAAAACCCAGATATTCTTAATCCCCAAACACTAGGCTTTAAAACCCCAGATATTCTCAGTCCCCAAACACAAGGTTTCAAAAACCCATATATTCTCAATCCCCAAACACTAGGTTTCAAAAACACAGATATTCTCAATCCCCAAACACTAGGTTTCAAAAACCCAGATACTCTCAGTCCCCAGACACTAGGTTTCAAAAACCCAGATATTCTCAGTCACCAAACACTAGGTTTCAAAAACCCAGATATTCTCAATCCCCAAACACTAGGTTTCAAAAACCCAGATATTCTCAGTCCCCAAACACTAGGTTTCAAAAACCCAGATATTCTCAATCCCCAAACACTAGGTTTCAAAAACCCAGATATTCTCAATCCCCAAACACTAGGTTTCAAAAACCCAGATACTCTCAGTCCCCAAACACTAGGTTTCAAAAACCCAGATATTCTCAATCCCCAAACACTAGGTTTCAAAAACACAGATATTCTCAATCCCCAAACACTAGGTTTTAAAAACCCAGATATTCTCAGTCCCCAAACACTAGGTTTCAAAAATCCAGATATACTCAGTCCCCAAACACTAGGTTTCAAAAACCCAGATATACTCAGTCCCCAAACACTAGGTTTCAAAAACCCAGATATACTCAGTCCCCAAACACTAGGTTTCAAAAACCCAGATATACTCAGTCCCCAAACACTAGGTTTCAAAAACCCAGATATTCTCAGTCCCCAAACACTAGGTTTCAAAAACCCAGATATTCTCAATCCCCAAACACTAGGCTTTAAAAACCCAGATATTCTCAGTCCCCAAACACAAGGTTTCAAAAACCCAGATATTCTCAATCCCCAAACACTAGGTTTCAAAAACACAGATATTCTCAATCCCCAAACACTAGGTTTCAAAAACCCAGATACTCTCAGTCCCCAGACACTAGGTTTCAAAAACCCAGATATTCTCAGTCACCAAACACTAGGTTTCAAAAACCCAGATATTCTCAATCCCCAAACACTAGGTTTCAAAAACCCAGATATTCTCAGTCCCCAAACACTAGGTTTCAAAAACCCAGATATTCTCAATCCCCAAACACTAGGTTTCAAAAACCCAGATATTCTCAATCCCCAAACACTAGGTTTCAAAAACCCAGATACTCTCAGTCCCCAAACACTAGGTTTCAAAAACCCAGATATTCTCAATCCCCAAACACTAGGTTTCAAAAACACAGATATTCTCAATCCCCAAACACTAGGTTTTAAAAACCCAGATATTCTCAGTCCCCAAACACTAGGTTTCAAAAATCCAGATATACTCAGTCCCCAAACACTAGGTTTCAAAAACCCAGATATACTCAGTCCCCAAACACTAGGTTTCAAAAACCCAGATATACTCAGTCCCCAAACACTAGGTTTCAAAAACCCAGATATACTCAGTCCCCAAACACTAGGTTTCAAAAACCCAGATATTCTCAGTCCCCAAACACTAGGTTTCAAAAACCCAGATATTCTCAATCCCCAAACACTAGGCTTTAAAAACCCAGATATTCTCAGTCCCCAAACACAAGGTTTCAAAAACCCAGATATTCTCAATCCCCAAACACTAGGTTTCAAAAACACAGATATTCTCAATCCCCAAACACTAGGTTTCAAAAACCCAGATACTCTCAGTCCCCAAACACTAGGTTTCAAAAACCCAGATACTCTCAGTCCCCAAACACTAGGTTTCAAAAACCCAGATATTCTCAGTCCCCAAACACTAGGTTTCAAAAACCCAGATATTCTTAATCCCCAAACACTAGGCTTTAAAACCCCAGATATTCTCAGTCCCCAAACACAAGGTTTCAAAAACCCAGATATTCTCAGTCCCCAAACACTAGGTTTCAAAAACCCAGATACTCTCAGTCCCCAAACACTAGGTTTCAAAAACCCAGATACTCTCAGTCCCCAAACACTAGGTTTCAAAAACCCAGATATTCTCAGTCCCCAAACACAAGGTTTCAAAAACCCAGATATTCTCAGTCCCCAAACACTAGGTTTCAAAAACCCAGATACTCTCAGTCCCCAAACACTAGGTTTCAAAAACCCAGATATTCTCAGTCCCCAAACACTAGGTTTCAAAAACCCAGATATTCTTAATCCCCAAACACTAGGCTTTAAAACCCCAGATATTCTCAGTCCCCAAACACTAGGTTTCAAAAACCTAGATATTCTCAGTCCCCAAACACTAGGTTTTAAAAACCCAGATATTCTCAGTCCCCAAACACTAGGTTTTAAAAACCCAGATATTCTCAGTGCCCAAACACTAGGTTTCAAAAACCCAGATATTCTCAGTCCCCAAACACTAGGTTTCAAAAACCCAGATACTCTCAGTCCCCAAACACTAGGTTTCAAAAACCCAGATATTCTCAGTCCCCAAAACACTAGGTTTCAAAAACCCAGATACTCTCAGTCCCAAACACTAGGTTTCAAAATCCCAGATACTCTCAGTCCCCAAACACTAGGCTTTAAAAACCCAGATATTCTCAGTCCCCAAACACAAGGTTTCAAAAACCCAGATATTCTCAATCCCCAAACACTAGGTTTCAAAAACACAGATATTCTCAATCCCCAAACACTAGGTTTCAAAAACCCAGATACTCTCAGTCCCCAAACACTAGGTTTCAAAAACCCAGATACTCTCAGTCCCCAAACACTAGGTTTTAAAAACCCAGATATTCTCAGTCCCCAAACACTAGGTTTCAAAAATCCAGATATACTCAGTCCCCAAACACTAGGTTTCAAAAACCCAGATATACTCAGTCCCCAAACACTAGGTTTCAAAAACCCAGATATACTCAGTCCCCAAACACTAGGTTTCAAAAACCCAGATATACTCAGTCCCCAAACACTAGGTTTCAAAAACCCAGATATTCTCAGTCCCCAAACACTAGGTTTCAAAAACCCAGATATTCTCAATCCCCAAACACTAGGCTTTAAAAACCCAGATATTCTCAGTCCCCAAACACAAGGTTTCAAAAACCCAGATATTCTCAACCCCCAAACACTAGGTTTCAAAAACAAAGATATTCTCAATCCCCAAACACTAGGTTTCAAAAACCCAGATACTCTCAGTCCCCAAACACTAGGTTTCAAAAACCCAGATACTCTCAGTCCCCAAACACTAGGTTTCAAAAACCCAGATATTCTCAGTCCCCAAACACTAGGTTTCAAAAACCCAGATATTCTTAATCCCCAAACACTAGGCTTTAAAACCCCAGATATTCTCAGTCCCCAAACACAAGGTTTCAAAAACCCAGATATTCTCAGTCCCCAAACACTAGGTTTCAAAAACCCAGATACTCTCAGTCCCCAAACACTAGGTTTCAAAAACCCAGATATTCTCAGTCCCCAAACACTAGGTTTCAAAAACCCAGATATTCTTAATCCCCAAACACTAGGCTTTAAAACCCCAGATATTCTCAGTCCCCAAACACAAGGTTTCAAAAACCCAGATATTCTCAATCCCCAAACACTAGGTTTCAAAAACACAGATATTCTCAATCCCCAAACACTAGGTTTCAAAAACCCAGATATACTCAGTCCCCAAACACTAGGTTTCAAAAACCCAGATATACTCAGTCCCCAAACACTAGGTTTCAAAAACCCAGATATACTCAGTCCCCAAACACTAGGTTTCAAAAACCCAGATATACTCAGTCCCCAAACACTAGGTTTCAAAAACCTAGATATTCTCAGTCCCCAAACACTAGGTTTTAAAAACCCAGATATTCTCAGTCCCCAAACACTAGGTTTTAAAAACCCAGATATTCTCAGTGCCCAAACACTAGGTTTCAAAAACCCAGATATTCTCAGTCCCCAAACACTAGGTTTCAAAAACCCAGATACTCTCAGTCCCCAAACACTAGGTTTCAAAAACCCAGATATTCTCAGTCCCCAAAACACTAGGTTTCAAAAACCCAGATACTCTCAGTCCCAAACACTAGGTTTCAAAATCCCAGATACTCTCAGTCCCCAAACACTAGGCTTTAAAAACCCAGATATTCTCAGTCCCCAAACACAAGGTTTCAAAAACCCAGATATTCTCAATCCCCAAACACTAGGTTTCAAAAACACAGATATTCTCAATCCCCAAACACTAGGTTTCAAAAACCCAGATACTCTCAGTCCCCAAACACTAGGTTTCAAAAACCCAGATACTCTCAGTCCCCAAACACTAGGTTTTAAAAACCCAGATATTCTCAGTCCCCAAACACTAGGTTTCAAAAATCCAGATATACTCAGTCCCCAAACACTAGGTTTCAAAAACCCAGATATACTCAGTCCCCAAACACTAGGTTTCAAAAACCCAGATATACTCAGTCCCCAAACACTAGGTTTCAAAAACCCAGATATACTCAGTCCCCAAACACTAGGTTTCAAAAACCCAGATATTCTCAGTCCCCAAACACTAGGTTTCAAAAACCCAGATATTCTCAATCCCCAAACACTAGGCTTTAAAAACCCAGATATTCTCAGTCCCCAAACACAAGGTTTCAAAAACCCAGATATTCTCAATCCCCAAACACTAGGTTTCAAAAACACAGATATTCTCAATCCCCAAACACTAGGTTTCAAAAACCCAGATACTCTCAGTCCCCAAACACTAGGTTTCAAAAACCCAGATACTCTCAGTCCCCAAACACTAGGTTTCAAAAACCCAGATATTCTCAGTCCCCAAACACTAGGTTTCAAAAACCCAGATATTCTTAATCCCCAAACACTAGGCTTTAAAACCCCAGATATTCTCAGTCCCCAAACACAAGGTTTCAAAAACCCAGATATTCTCAGTCCCCAAACACTAGGTTTCAAAAACCCAGATACTCTCAGTCCCCAAACACTAGGTTTCAAAAACCCAGATATTCTCAGTCCCCAAACACTAGGTTTCAAAAACCCAGATATTCTTAATCCCCAAACACTAGGCTTTAAAACCCCAGATATTCTCAGTCCCCAAACACAAGGTTTCAAAAACCCAGATATTCTCAATCCCCAAACACTAGGTTTCAAAAACACAGATATTCTCAATCCCCAAACACTAGGTTTCAAAAACCCAGATATACTCAGTCCCCAAACACTAGGTTTCAAAAACCCAGATATACTCAGTCCCCAAACACTAGGTTTCAAAAACCCAGATATACTCAGTCCCCAAACACTAGGTTTCAAAAACCCAGATATACTCAGTCCCCAAACACTAGGTTTCAAAAACCTAGATATTCTCAGTCCCCAAACACTAGGTTTTAAAAACCCAGATATTCTCAGTCCCCAAACACTAGGTTTTAAAAACCCAGATATTCTCAGTGCCCAAACACTAGGTTTCAAAAACCCAGATATTCTCAGTCCCCAAACACTAGGTTTCAAAAACCCAGATACTCTCAGTCCCCAAACACTAGGTTTCAAAAACCCAGATATTCTCAGTCCCCAAAACACTAGGTTTCAAAAACCCAGATACTCTCAGTCCCAAACACTAGGTTTCAAAATCCCAGATACTCTCAGTCCCCAAACACTAGGTTTCAAAAAACCCAGATATTCTCAATCCCCAAACACTAGGCTTTAAAACCCCAGATATTCTCAGTCCCCAAACACAAGGTTTCAAAAACCCAGATATTCTCAATCCCCAAACACTAGGTTTCAAAAACACAGATATTCTCAATCCCCAAACACTAGGTTTCAAAAACCCAGATATACTCAGTCCCCAAACACTAGGTTTCAAAAACCCAGATATACTCAGTCCCCAAACACTAGGTTTCAAAAACCCAGATATACTCAGTCCCCAAACACTAGGTTTCAAAAACCCAGATACTCTCAGTCCTAAAACACTAGGTTTCAAAAACCCAGATATTCTCAATCCCCAAACACTAGGTTTCAAAAACCCAGATATTCTCAATCCCCAAACACTAGGTTTCAAAAACCCAGATACTCTCAGTCCCCAAACACTAGGTTTCAAAAACCCGGATATTCTCAATCCCCAAACACTAGGTTTCAAAAACACAGATATTCTCAATCCCCAAACACTAGGTTTCAAAAACCCAGATACTCTCAGTCCCCAAACACTAGGTCTCAAAAACCCAGATATTCTCAATCCCGAAACACAAGGCTTTAAAAACCCAGATATTCTCAGTCCCCAAACACAAGGTTTTAAAAACCCAGATATACTCAGTCCCCAAACACTAGGTTTCAAAAACCCAGATATACTCAGTCCCCAAACACTAGGTTTCAAAAACCCAGATATACTCAGTCCCCAAACACTAGGTTTCAAAAACCCAGATATTCTCAGTCCCCAAACACTAGGTTTCAAAAACCCAGATATTCTCAATCCCCAAACACTAGGCTTTAAAAACCCAGATATTCTCAGTCCCCAAACACAAGGTTTCAAAAACCCAGATATTCTCAATCCCCAAACACTAGGTTTCAAAAACACAGATATTCTCAATCCCCAAACACTAGGTTTCAAAAACCCAGATACTCTCAGTCCCCAAACACTAGGTTTCAAAAACCCAGATACTCTCAGTCCCCAAACACTAGGTTTCAAAAACCCAGATATTCTCAGTCCCCAAACACTAGGTTTCAAAAACCCAGATATTCTTAATCCCCAAACACTAGGCTTTAAAACCCCAGATATTCTCAGTCCCCAAACACAAGGTTTCAAAAACCCAGATATTCTCAGTCCCCAAACACTAGGTTTCAAAAACCCAGATATTCTCAGTCCCCAAACACTAGGTTTTAAAAACCCAGATATTCTCAGTGCCCAAACACTAGGTTTCAAAAACCCAGATATTCTCAGTCCCCAAACACTAGGTTTCAAAAACCCAGATACTCTCAGTCCCCAAACACTAGGTTTCAAAAACCCAGATATTCTCAGTCCCCAAAACACTAGGTTTCAAAAACCCAGATACTCTCAGTCCCAAACACTAGGTTTCAAAATCCCAGATACTCTCAGTCCCCAAACACTAGGTTTCAAAAAACCCAGATATTCTCAATCCCCAAACACTAGGCTTTAAAACCCCAGATATTCTCAGTCCCCAAACACAAGGTTTCAAAAACCCAGATATTCTCAGTCACCAAACACTAGGTTTCAAAAACCCAGATATTCTCAATCCCCAAACACTAGGTTTCAAAAACCCAGATATTCTCAGTCCCCAAACACTAGGTTTCAAAAACCCAGATATTCTCAATCCCCAAACACTAGGTTTCAAAAACCCAGATATTCTCAATCCCCAAACACTAGGTTTCAAAAACCCAGATACTCTCAGTCCCCAAACACTAGGTTTCAAAAACCCAGATATTCTCATTCCCCAAACACTAGGTTTCAAAAACACAGATATTCTCAATCCCCAAACACTAGGTTTCAAAAACCCAGATACTCTCAGTCCCCAAACACTAGGTCTCAAAAACCCAGATATTCTCAATCCCGAAACACTAGGCTTTAAAAACCCAGATATTCTCAGTCCCCAAACACAAGGTTTTAAAAACCCAGATATTCTCAGTCCCCAAACACTAGGTTTTAAAAACCCAGATATTCTCAGTCCCCAAACACTAGGTTTCAAAAATCCAGATATACTCAGTCCCCAAACACTAGGTTTCAAAAACCCAGATATACTCAGTCCCCAAACACTAGGTTTCAAAAACCCAGATATACTCAGTCCCCAAACACTAGGTTTCAAAAACCCAGATATACTCAGTCCCCAAACACTAGGTTTCAAAAACCCAGATATTCTCAGTCCCCAAACACTAGGTTTCAAAAACCCAGATATTCTCAATCCCCAAACACTAGGCTTTAAAAACCCAGATATTCTCAGTCCCCAAACACAAGGTTTCAAAAACCCAGATATTCTCAATCCCCAAACACTAGGTTTCAAAAACACAGATATTCTCAATCCCCAAACACTAGGTTTCAAAAACCCAGATACTCTCAGTCCCCAAACACTAGGTTTCAAAAACCCAGATACTCTCAGTCCCCAAACACTAGGTTTCAAAAACCCAGATATTCTCAGTCCCCAAACACTAGGTTTCAAAAACCCAGATATTCTTAATCCCCAAACACTAGGCTTTAAAACCCCAGATATTCTCAGTCCCCAAACACAAGGTTTCAAAAACCCAGATATTCTCAGTCCCCAAACACTAGGTTTCAAAAACCCAGATACTCTCAGTCCCCAAACACTAGGTTTCAAAAACCCAGATATTCTCAGTCCCCAAACACTAGGTTTCAAAAACCCAGATATTCTTAATCCCCAAACACTAGGCTTTAAAACCCCAGATATTCTCAGTCCCCAAACACAAGGTTTCAAAAACCCAGATATTCTCAATCCCCAAACACTAGGTTTCAAAAACACAGATATTCTCAATCCCCAAACACTAGGTTTCAAAAACCCAGATATACTCAGTCCCCAAACACTAGGTTTCAAAAACCCAGATATACTCAGTCCCCAAACACTAGGTTTCAAAAACCCAGATATACTCAGTCCCCAAACACTAGGTTTCAAAAACCCAGATATACTCAGTCCCCAAACACTAGGTTTCAAAAACCTAGATATTCTCAGTCCCCAAACACTAGGTTTTAAAAACCCAGATATTCTCAGTCCCCAAACACTAGGTTTTAAAAACCCAGATATTCTCAGTGCCCAAACACTAGGTTTCAAAAACCCAGATATTCTCAGTCCCCAAACACTAGGTTTCAAAAACCCAGATACTCTCAGTCCCCAAACACTAGGTTTCAAAAACCCAGATATTCTCAGTCCCCAAAACACTAGGTTTCAAAAACCCAGATACTCTCAGTCCCAAACACTAGGTTTCAAAATCCCAGATACTCTCAGTCCCCAAACACTAGGCTTTAAAAACCCAGATATTCTCAGTCCCCAAACACAAGGTTTCAAAAACCCAGATATTCTCAATCCCCAAACACTAGGTTTCAAAAACACAGATATTCTCAATCCCCAAACACTAGGTTTCAAAAACCCAGATACTCTCAGTCCCCAAACACTAGGTTTCAAAAACCCAGATACTCTCAGTCCCCAAACACTAGGTTTTAAAAACCCAGATATTCTCAGTCCCCAAACACTAGGTTTCAAAAATCCAGATATACTCAGTCCCCAAACACTAGGTTTCAAAAACCCAGATATACTCAGTCCCCAAACACTAGGTTTCAAAAACCCAGATATACTCAGTCCCCAAACACTAGGTTTCAAAAACCCAGATATACTCAGTCCCCAAACACTAGGTTTCAAAAACCCAGATATTCTCAGTCCCCAAACACTAGGTTTCAAAAACCCAGATATTCTCAATCCCCAAACACTAGGCTTTAAAAACCCAGATATTCTCAGTCCCCAAACACAAGGTTTCAAAAACCCAGATATTCTCAATCCCCAAACACTAGGTTTCAAAAACACAGATATTCTCAATCCCCAAACACTAGGTTTCAAAAACCCAGATACTCTCAGTCCCCAAACACTAGGTTTCAAAAACCCAGATACTCTCAGTCCCCAAACACTAGGTTTCAAAAACCCAGATATTCTCAGTCCCCAAACACTAGGTTTCAAAAACCCAGATATTCTTAATCCCCAAACACTAGGCTTTAAAACCCCAGATATTCTCAGTCCCCAAACACAAGGTTTCAAAAACCCAGATATTCTCAGTCCCCAAACACTAGGTTTCAAAAACCCAGATACTCTCAGTCCCCAAACACTAGGTTTCAAAAACCCAGATATTCTCAGTCCCCAAACACTAGGTTTCAAAAACCCAGATATTCTTAATCCCCAAACACTAGGCTTTAAAACCCCAGATATTCTCAGTCCCCAAACACAAGGTTTCAAAAACCCAGATATTCTCAATCCCCAAACACTAGGTTTCAAAAACACAGATATTCTCAATCCCCAAACACTAGGTTTCAAAAACCCAGATATACTCAGTCCCCAAACACTAGGTTTCAAAAACCCAGATATACTCAGTCCCCAAACACTAGGTTTCAAAAACCCAGATATACTCAGTCCCCAAACACTAGGTTTCAAAAACCCAGATATACTCAGTCCCCAAACACTAGGTTTCAAAAACCTAGATATTCTCAGTCCCCAAACACTAGGTTTTAAAAACCCAGATATTCTCAGTCCCCAAACACTAGGTTTTAAAAACCCAGATATTCTCAGTGCCCAAACACTAGGTTTCAAAAACCCAGATATTCTCAGTCCCCAAACACTAGGTTTCAAAAACCCAGATACTCTCAGTCCCCAAACACTAGGTTTCAAAAACCCAGATATTCTCAGTCCCCAAAACACTAGGTTTCAAAAACCCAGATACTCTCAGTCCCAAACACTAGGTTTCAAAATCCCAGATACTCTCAGTCCCCAAACACTAGGTTTCAAAAAACCCAGATATTCTCAATCCCCAAACACTAGGCTTTAAAACCCCAGATATTCTCAGTCCCCAAACACAAGGTTTCAAAAACCCAGATATTCTCAATCCCCAAACACTAGGTTTCAAAAACACAGATATTCTCAATCCCCAAACACTAGGTTTCAAAAACCCAGATATACTCAGTCCCCAAACACTAGGTTTCAAAAACCCAGATATACTCAGTCCCCAAACACTAGGTTTCAAAAACCCAGATATACTCAGTCCCCAAACACTAGGTTTCAAAAACCCAGATACTCTCAGTCCCCAAACACTAGGTTTCAAAAACCCAGATATTCTCAGTCCCCAAACACTAGGTTTCAAAAACCAAGATATTCTTAATCCCCAAACACTAGGCTTTAAAACCCCAGATATTCTCAGTCCCCAAACACAAGGTTTCAAAAACCCAGATATTCTCAATCCCCAAACACTAGGTTTCAAAAACACAGATATTCTCAATCCCCAAACACTAGGTTTCAAAAACCCAGATATACTCAGTCCCCAAACACTAGGTTTCAAAAACCCAGATATTCTCAATCCCCAAACACTAGGTTTCAAAAACCCAGATATACTCAGTCCCCAAACACTAGGTTTCAAAAACCCAGATATACTCAGTCCCCAAACACTAGGTTTCAAAAACCCAGATATTCTCAGTCCCCAAACACTAGGTTTCAAAAACCAAGATATTCTTAATCCCCAAACACTAGGCTTTAAAACCCCAGATATTCTCAGTCCCCAAACACAAGGTTTCAAAAACCCAGATATTCTCAATCCCCAAACACTAGGTTTCAAAAACACAGATATTCTCAATCCCCAAACACTAGGTTTCAAAAACCCAGATATTCTCAATCCCCAAACACTAGGTTTCAAAAACACAGATATTCTCAATCCCCAAACACTAGGTTTCAAAAACCCAGATATACTCAGTCCCCAAACACTAGGTTTCAAAAACCCAGATATACTCAGTCCCCAAACACTAGGTTTCAAAAACCCAGATATACTCAGTCCCCAAACACTAGGTTTCAAAAACCCAGATACTCTCAGTCCCCAAACACTAGGTTTCAAAAACCCAGATATTCTCAGTCCCCAAACACTAGGTTTCAAAAACCCAGATATTCTTAATCCCCAAACACTAGGCTTTAAAACCCCAGATATTCTCAGTCCCCAAACACAAGGTTTCAAAAACCCAGATATTCTCAATCCCCAAACACTGGGTTTCAAAAACACAGATATTCTCAATCCCCAAACACTAGGTTTCAAAAACCCAGATATTCTCAGTCCCCAAACACTAGGCTTTAAAAACCCAGATATTCTCAGTCCCCAAACACTAGGTTTCAAAAACCCAGATACTCTCAGTCCCCAAACACTTGGTTTCAAAAACCCAGATATTCTCAGTCCCCAAACACTAGGTTTCAAAAACCCAGATATTCTCAGTCCCCAAACACTAGGTCTCAAAAACCCAGATATTCTCAATCCCGAAACACTAGGTTTCAAAAACACAGATATTCTCAATCCCCAAACACTAGGTTTCAAAAACCCAGATACTCTCAGTCCCCAAACACTAGGTCTCAAAAACCCAGATATTCTCAATCCCGAAACACAAGGCTTTAAAAACCCAGATATTCTCAGTCCCCAAACACAAGGTTTTAAAAACCCAGATATACTCAGTCCCCAAACACTAGGTTTCAAAAACCCAGATATACTCAGTCCCCAAACACTAGGTTTCAAAAACCCAGATATACTCAGTCCCCAAACACTAGGTTTCAAAAACCCAGATATTCTCAGTCCCCAAACACTAGGTTTCAAAAACCCAGATATTCTCAATCCCCAAACACTAGGCTTTAAAAACCCAGATATTCTCAGTCCCCAAACACAAGGTTTCAAAAACCCAGATATTCTCAATCCCCAAACACTAGGTTTCAAAAACACAGATATTCTCAATCCCCAAACACTAGGTTTCAAAAACCCAGATACTCTCAGTCCCCAAACACTAGGTTTCAAAAACCCAGATACTCTCAGTCCCCAAACACTAGGTTTCAAAAACCCAGATATTCTCAGTCCCCAAACACTAGGTTTCAAAAACCCAGATATTCTTAATCCCCAAACACTAGGCTTTAAAACCCCAGATATTCTCAGTCCCCAAACACAAGGTTTCAAAAACCCAGATATTCTCAGTCCCCAAACACTAGGTTTCAAAAACCCAGATATTCTCAGTCCCCAAACACTAGGTTTTAAAAACCCAGATATTCTCAGTGCCCAAACACTAGGTTTCAAAAACCCAGATATTCTCAGTCCCCAAACACTAGGTTTCAAAAACCCAGATACTCTCAGTCCCCAAACACTAGGTTTCAAAAACCCAGATATTCTCAGTCCCCAAAACACTAGGTTTCAAAAACCCAGATACTCTCAGTCCCAAACACTAGGTTTCAAAATCCCAGATACTCTCAGTCCCCAAACACTAGGTTTCAAAAAACCCAGATATTCTCAATCCCCAAACACTAGGCTTTAAAACCCCAGATATTCTCAGTCCCCAAACACAAGGTTTCAAAAACCCAGATATTCTCAGTCACCAAACACTAGGTTTCAAAAACCCAGATATTCTCAATCCCCAAACACTAGGTTTCAAAAACCCAGATATTCTCAATCCCCAAACACTAGGTTTCAAAAACCCAGATACTCTCAGTCCCCAAACACTAGGTTTCAAAAACCCAGATATTCTCATTCCCCAAACACTAGGTTTCAAAAACACAGATATTCTCAATCCCCAAACACTAGGTTTCAAAAACCCAGATACTCTCAGTCCCCAAACACTAGGTCTCAAAAACCCAGATATTCTCAATCCCGAAACACTAGGCTTTAAAAACCCAGATATTCTCAGTCCCCAAACACAAGGTTTTAAAAACCCAGATATTCTCAGTCCCCAAACACTAGGTTTTAAAAACCCAGATATTCTCAGTCCCCAAACACTAGGTTTCAAAAATCCAGATATACTCAGTCCCCAAACACTAGGTTTCAAAAACCCAGATATACTCAGTCCCCAAACACTAGGTTTCAAAAACCCAGATATACTCAGTCCCCAAACACTAGGTTTCAAAAACCCAGATATACTCAGTCCCCAAACACTAGGTTTCAAAAACCCAGATATTCTCAGTCCCCAAACACTAGGTTTCAAAAACCCAGATATTCTCAATCCCCAAACACTAGGCTTTAAAAACCCAGATATTCTCAGTCCCCAAACACAAGGTTTCAAAAACCCAGATATTCTCAATCCCCAAACACTAGGTTTCAAAAACACAGATATTCTCAATCCCCAAACACTAGGTTTCAAAAACCCAGATACTCTCAGTCCCCAAACACTAGGTTTCAAAAACCCAGATACTCTCAGTCCCCAAACACTAGGTTTCAAAAACCCAGATATTCTCAGTCCCCAAACACTAGGTTTCAAAAACCCAGATATTCTTAATCCCCAAACACTAGGCTTTAAAACCCCAGATATTCTCAGTCCCCAAACACAAGGTTTCAAAAACCCAGATATTCTCAGTCCCCAAACACTAGGTTTCAAAAACCCAGATACTCTCAGTCCCCAAACACTAGGTTTCAAAAACCCAGATATTCTCAGTCCCCAAACACTAGGTTTCAAAAACCCAGATATTCTTAATCCCCAAACACTAGGCTTTAAAACCCCAGATATTCTCAGTCCCCAAACACAAGGTTTCAAAAACCCAGATATTCTCAATCCCCAAACACTAGGTTTCAAAAACACAGATATTCTCAATCCCCAAACACTAGGTTTCAAAAACCCAGATATACTCAGTCCCCAAACACTAGGTTTCAAAAACCCAGATATACTCAGTCCCCAAACACTAGGTTTCAAAAACCCAGATATACTCAGTCCCCAAACACTAGGTTTCAAAAACCCAGATATACTCAGTCCCCAAACACTAGGTTTCAAAAACCTAGATATTCTCAGTCCCCAAACACTAGGTTTTAAAAACCCAGATATTCTCAGTCCCCAAACACTAGGTTTTAAAAACCCAGATATTCTCAGTGCCCAAACACTAGGTTTCAAAAACCCAGATATTCTCAGTCCCCAAACACTAGGTTTCAAAAACCCAGATACTCTCAGTCCCCAAACACTAGGTTTCAAAAACCCAGATATTCTCAGTCCCCAAAACACTAGGTTTCAAAAACCCAGATACTCTCAGTCCCAAACACTAGGTTTCAAAATCCCAGATACTCTCAGTCCCCAAACACTAGGCTTTAAAAACCCAGATATTCTCAGTCCCCAAACACAAGGTTTCAAAAACCCAGATATTCTCAATCCCCAAACACTAGGTTTCAAAAACACAGATATTCTCAATCCCCAAACACTAGGTTTCAAAAACCCAGATACTCTCAGTCCCCAAACACTAGGTTTCAAAAACCCAGATACTCTCAGTCCCCAAACACTAGGTTTTAAAAACCCAGATATTCTCAGTCCCCAAACACTAGGTTTCAAAAATCCAGATATACTCAGTCCCCAAACACTAGGTTTCAAAAACCCAGATATACTCAGTCCCCAAACACTAGGTTTCAAAAACCCAGATATACTCAGTCCCCAAACACTAGGTTTCAAAAACCCAGATATACTCAGTCCCCAAACACTAGGTTTCAAAAACCCAGATATTCTCAGTCCCCAAACACTAGGTTTCAAAAACCCAGATATTCTCAATCCCCAAACACTAGGCTTTAAAAACCCAGATATTCTCAGTCCCCAAACACAAGGTTTCAAAAACCCAGATATTCTCAATCCCCAAACACTAGGTTTCAAAAACACAGATATTCTCAATCCCCAAACACTAGGTTTCAAAAACCCAGATACTCTCAGTCCCCAAACACTAGGTTTCAAAAACCCAGATACTCTCAGTCCCCAAACACTAGGTTTCAAAAACCCAGATATTCTCAGTCCCCAAACACTAGGTTTCAAAAACCCAGATATTCTTAATCCCCAAACACTAGGCTTTAAAACCCCAGATATTCTCAGTCCCCAAACACAAGGTTTCAAAAACCCAGATATTCTCAGTCCCCAAACACTAGGTTTCAAAAACCCAGATACTCTCAGTCCCCAAACACTAGGTTTCAAAAACCCAGATATTCTCAGTCCCCAAACACTAGGTTTCAAAAACCCAGATATTCTTAATCCCCAAACACTAGGCTTTAAAACCCCAGATATTCTCAGTCCCCAAACACAAGGTTTCAAAAACCCAGATATTCTCAATCCCCAAACACTAGGTTTCAAAAACACAGATATTCTCAATCCCCAAACACTAGGTTTCAAAAACCCAGATATACTCAGTCCCCAAACACTAGGTTTCAAAAACCCAGATATACTCAGTCCCCAAACACTAGGTTTCAAAAACCCAGATATACTCAGTCCCCAAACACTAGGTTTCAAAAACCCAGATATACTCAGTCCCCAAACACTAGGTTTCAAAAACCTAGATATTCTCAGTCCCCAAACACTAGGTTTTAAAAACCCAGATATTCTCAGTCCCCAAACACTAGGTTTTAAAAACCCAGATATTCTCAGTGCCCAAACACTAGGTTTCAAAAACCCAGATATTCTCAGTCCCCAAACACTAGGTTTCAAAAACCCAGATACTCTCAGTCCCCAAACACTAGGTTTCAAAAACCCAGATATTCTCAGTCCCCAAAACACTAGGTTTCAAAAACCCAGATACTCTCAGTCCCAAACACTAGGTTTCAAAATCCCAGATACTCTCAGTCCCCAAACACTAGGTTTCAAAAAACCCAGATATTCTCAATCCCCAAACACTAGGCTTTAAAACCCCAGATATTCTCAGTCCCCAAACACAAGGTTTCAAAAACCCAGATATTCTCAATCCCCAAACACTAGGTTTCAAAAACACAGATATTCTCAATCCCCAAACACTAGGTTTCAAAAACCCAGATATACTCAGTCCCCAAACACTAGGTTTCAAAAACCCAGATATACTCAGTCCCCAAACACTAGGTTTCAAAAACCCAGATATACTCAGTCCCCAAACACTAGGTTTCAAAAACCCAGATACTCTCAGTCCCCAAACACTAGGTTTCAAAAACCCAGATATTCTCAGTCCCCAAACACTAGGTTTCAAAAACCAAGATATTCTTAATCCCCAAACACTAGGCTTTAAAACCCCAGATATTCTCAGTCCCCAAACACAAGGTTTCAAAAACCCAGATATTCTCAATCCCCAAACACTAGGTTTCAAAAACACAGATATTCTCAATCCCCAAACACTAGGTTTCAAAAACCCAGATATACTCAGTCCCCAAACACTAGGTTTCAAAAACCCAGATATTCTCAATCCCCAAACACTAGGTTTCAAAAACCCAGATATACTCAGTCCCCAAACACTAGGTTTCAAAAACCCAGATATACTCAGTCCCCAAACACTAGGTTTCAAAAACCCAGATATTCTCAGTCCCCAAACACTAGGTTTCAAAAACCAAGATATTCTTAATCCCCAAACACTAGGCTTTAAAACCCCAGATATTCTCAGTCCCCAAACACAAGGTTTCAAAAACCCAGATATTCTCAATCCCCAAACACTAGGTTTCAAAAACACAGATATTCTCAATCCTCAAACACTAGGTTTCAAAAACCCAGATATTCTCAATCCCCAAACACTAGGTTTCAAAAACACAGATATTCTCAATCCCCAAACACTAGGTTTCAAAAACCCAGATATACTCAGTCCCCAAACACTAGGTTTCAAAAACCCAGATATACTCAGTCCCCAAACACTAGGTTTCAAAAACCCAGATATACTCAGTCCCCAAACACTAGGTTTCAAAAACCCAGATACTCTCAGTCCCCAAACACTAGGTTTCAAAAACCCAGATATTCTCAGTCCCCAAACACTAGGTTTCAAAAACCCAGATATTCTTAATCCCCAAACACTAGGCTTTAAAACCCCAGATATTCTCAGTCCCCAAACACAAGGTTTCAAAAACCCAGATATTCTCAATCCCCAAACACTGGGTTTCAAAAACACAGATATTCTCAATCCCCAAACACTAGGTTTCAAAAACCCAGATATTCTCAGTCCCCAAACACTAGGCTTTAAAAACCCAGATATTCTCAGTCCCCAAACACTAGGTTTCAAAAACCCAGATACTCTCAGTCCCCAAACACTTGGTTTCAAAAACCCAGATATTCTCAGTCCCCAAACACTAGGTTTCAAAAACCCAGATATTCTCAGTCCCCAAACACAAGGTTTCAAAAACCCAGATATTCTCAATCCCCAAACACTAGGTTTCAAAAACACAGATATTCTCAATCCCCAAACACTAGGTTTCAAAAACCC
Source organism: Phalangium opilio (assembly GCF_054372755.1). Taxonomy (NCBI): domain Eukaryota; kingdom Metazoa; phylum Arthropoda; class Arachnida; order Opiliones; family Phalangiidae; genus Phalangium; species Phalangium opilio. Next base: position 1,652,154 of record NW_028324200.1, on the reverse strand, counting down.
AGATATACTCAGTCCCCAAACACTAGGTTTCAAAAACCCAGATATACTCAGTCCCCAAACACTAGGTTTCAAAAACCCAGATATACTCAGTCCCCAAACACTAGGTTTCAAAAACCCAGATATACTCAGTCCCCAAACACTAGGTTTCAAAAACCTAGATATTCTCAGTCCCCAAACACTAGGTTTTAAAAACCCAGATATTCTCAGTCCCCAAACACTAGGTTTTAAAAACCCAGATATTCTCAGTGCCCAAACACTAGGTTTCAAAAACCCAGATATTCTCAGTCCCCAAACACTAGGTTTCAAAAACCCAGATACTCTCAGTCCCCAAACACTAGGTTTCAAAAACCCAGATATTCTCAGTCCCCAAAACACTAGGTTTCAAAAACCCAGATACTCTCAGTCCCCAAACACTAGGTTTCAAAATCCCAGATACTCTCAGTCCCCAAACACTAGGTTTCAAAAACCCAGATATTCTCAATCCCCAAACACTAGGCTTTAAAACCCCAGATATTCTCAGTCCCCAAACACAAGGTTTCAAAAACCCAGATATTCTCAATCCCCAAACACTAGGTTTCAAAAACACAGATATTCTCAATCCCCAAACACTAGGTTTCAAAAACCCAGATATACTCAGTCCCCAAACACTAGGTTTCAAAAACCCAGATATACTCAGTCCCCAAACACTAGGTTTCAAAAACCCAGATATACTAAGTCCCCAAACACTAGGTTTCAAAAACCCAGATACTCTCAGTCCCCAAACACTAGGTTTCAAAAACCCAGATATTCTCAGTCCCCAAACACTAGGTTTCAAAAACCAAGATATTCTTAATCCCCAAACACTAGGCTTTAAAACCCCAGATATTCTCAGTCCCCAAACACAAGGTTTCAAAAACCCAGATATTCTCAATCCCCAAACACTAGGTTTCAAAAACACAGATATTCTCAATCCCCAAACACTAGGTTTCAAAAACCCAGATATTCTCAATCCCCAAACACTAGGTTTCAAAAACACAGATATTCTCAATCCCCAAACACTAGGTTTCAAAAACCCAGATATACTCAGTCCCCAAACACTAGGTTTCAAAAACCCAGATATACTCAGTCCCCAAACACTAGGTTTCAAAAACCCAGATATACTCAGTCCCCAAACACTAGGTTTCAAAAACCCAGATACTCTCAGTCCCCAAACACTAGGTTTCAAAAACCCAGATATTCTCAGTCCCCAAACACTAGGTTTCAAAAACCCAGATATTTTTAATCCCCAAACACTAGGCTTTAAAACCCCAGATATTCTCAGTCCCCAAACACAAGGTTTCAAAAACCCAGATATTCTCAATCCCCAAACACTGGGTTTCAAAAACACAGATATTCTCAATCCCCAAACACTAGGTTTCAAAAACCCAGATATTCTCAGTCCCCAAACACTAGGCTTTAAAAACCCAGATATTCTCAGTCCCCAAACACTAGGTTTCAAAAACCCAGATACTCTCAGTCCCCAAACACTTGGTTTCAAAAACCCAGATATTCTCAGTCCCCAAACACTAGGTTTCAAAAACCCAGATATACTCAGTCCCCAAACACTAGGTTTCAAAAACCCAGATATACTCAGTCCCCAAACACTAGGTTTCAAAAACCCAGATATTCTCAGTCCCCAAACACTAGGTTTCAAAAACCCAGATATTCTCAGTCCCCAAACACTAGGTTTTAAAAACCCAGATATTCTCAGTCCCCAAACACTAGATTTCAAAAATCCAGATATACTCAGTCCCCAAACACTAGGTTTCAAAAACCCAGATATACTCAGTCCCCAAACACTAGGTTTCAAAAACCCAGATATACTCAGTCCCCAAACACTAGGTTTCAAAAACCCAGATACTCTCAGTCCCCAAACACTAGGTTTCAAAAACCCAGATACTCTCAGTCCCCAAACACTAGGTTTCAAAAACCCAGATATTCTCAGTTCCCAAACACTTGGTTTCAAAAACCCAGATATTCTTAATCCCCAAACACTTGGCTTTAAAACCCCAGATATTCTCAATCCCCAAACACAAGGTTTCAAAAACCCAGATATTCTCAATCCCCAAACACTAGGTTTCAAAAACCCAGATATTCTCAGTCCCCAAACACTAGGTTTCAAAAACCCAGATATTCTTAATCCCCAAACACTAGGCTTTAAAACCCCAGATATTCTCAGTCCCCAAACACAAGGTTTCAAAAACCCAGATATTCTCAATCCCCAAACACTAGGTTTCAAAAACACAGATATTCTCAATCCCCAAACACTAGGTTTCAAAAACCCAGATACTCTCAGTCCCCAGACACTAGGTTTCAAAAACCCAGATATTCTCAGTCACCAAACACTAGGTTTCAAAAACCCAGATATTCTCAATCCCCAAACACTAGGTTTCAAAAACCCAGATATTCTCAGTCCCCAAACACTAGGTTTCAAAAACCCAGATATTCTCAATCCCCAAACACTAGGTTTCAAAAACCCAGATATTCTCAATCCCCAAACACTAGGTTTCAAAAACCCAGATACTCTCAGTCCCCAAACACTAGGTTTCAAAAACCCAGATATTCTCAATCCCCAAACACTAGGTTTCAAAAACACAGATATTCTCAATCCCCAAACACTAGGTTTCAAAAACCCAGATACTCTCAGTCCCCAAACACTAGGTCTCAAAAACCCAGATATTCTCAATCCCGAAACACTAGGCTTTAAAAACCCAGATATTCTCAGTCCCCAAACACAAGGTTTTAAAAACCCAGATATTCTCAGTCCCCAAACACTAGGTTTTAAAAACCCAGACATTCTCAGTCCCCAAACACTAGGTTTCAAAAATCCAGATATACTCAGTCCCCAAACACTAGGTTTCAAAAACCCAGATATACTCAGTCCCCAAACACTAGGTTTCAAAAACCCAGATATACTCAGTCCCCAAACACTAGGTTTCAAAAACCCAGATATACTCAGTCCCCAAACACTAGGTTTCAAAAACCCAGATATTCTCAGTCCCCAAACACTAGGTTTCAAAAACCCAGATATTCTCAATCCCCAAACACTAGGCTTTAAAAACCCAGATATTCTCAGTCCCCAAACACAAGGTTTCAAAAACCCAGATATTCTCAATCCCCAAACACTAGGTTTCAAAAACACAGATATTCTCAATCCCCAAACACTAGGTTTCAAAAACCCAGATACTCTCAGTCCCCAAACACTAGTCTTCAAAAACCCAGATACTCTCAGTCCCCAAACACTAGGTTTCAAAAACCCAGATATTCTCAGTCCCCAAACACTAGGTTTCAAAAACCCAGATATTCTTAATCCCCAAACACTAGGCTTTAAAACCCCAGATATTCTCAGTCCCCAAACACAAGGTTTCAAAAACCCAGATATTCTCAATCCCCAAACACTAGGTTTCAAAAACCCAGATATTCTCAATCCCGAAACACTAGGCTTTAAAAACCCAGATATTCTCAGTCCCCAAACACAAGGTTTTAAAAACCCAGATATTCTCAGTCCCCAAACACTAGGTTTTAAAAACCCAGATATTCTCAGTCCCCAAACACTAGGTTTCATAAATCCAGATATTCTCAGTCCCCAAACACTAGGTTTCAAAAACCCAGATATACTCAGTCCCCAAACACTAGGTTTCAAAAACCCAGATACTCTCAGTCCCCAAACACTAGGTTTCAAAAACCCAGATATTCTCAGTTCCCAAACACTTGGTTTCAAAAACCCAGATATTCTTAATCCCCAAACACTTGGCTTTAAAACCCCAGATATTCTCAATCCCCAAACACAAGGTTTCAAAAACCCAGATATTCTCAATCCCCAAACACTAGGTTTCAAAAACCCAGATATTCTCAGTCCCCAAACACTAGGTTTCAAAAACCCAGATATTCTTAATCCCCAAACACTAGGCTTTAAAACCCCAGATATTCTCAGTCCCCAAACACAAGGTTTCAAAAACCCAGATATTCTCAATCCCCAAACACTAGGTTTCAAAAACCCAGATACTCTCAGTCCCCAAACACTAGGTTTCAAAAACCCAGATATTCTCAATCCCGAAACACTAGGCTTTAAAAACCCAGATATTCTCAGTCCCCAAACACAAGGTTTTAAAAACCCAGATATTCTCAGTCCCCAAACACTAGGTTTTAAAAACCCAGATATTCTCAGTCCCCAAACACTAGGTTTCAAAAATCCAGATATACTCAGTCCCCAAACACTAGGTTTCAAAAACCCAGATATACTCAGTCCCCAAACACTAGGTTTCAAAAACCCAGATATACTCAGTCCCCAAACACTAGGTTTCAAAAACCTAGATATTCTCAGTCCCCAAACACTAGGTTTTAAAAACCCAGATATTCTCAGTCCCCAAACACTAGGTTTTAAAAACCCAGATATTCTCAGTGCCCAAACACTAGGTTTCAAAAACCCAGATATTCTCAGTCCCCAAACACTAGGTTTCAAAAACCCAGATACTCTCAGTCCCCAAACACTAGGTTTCAAAAACCCAGATATTCTCAGTCCCCAAAACACTAGGTTTCAAAAACCCAGATACTCTCAGTCCCCAAACACTAGGTTTCAAAATCCCAGATACTCTCAGTCCCCAAACACTAGGTTTCAAAAACCCAGATATTCTCAATCCCCAAACACTAGGCTTTAAAACCCCAGATATTCTCAGTCCCCAAACACAAGGTTTCAAAAACCCAGATATTCTCAATCCCCAAACACTAGGTTTCAAAAACACAGATATTCTCAATCCCCAAACACTAGGTTTCAAAAACCCAGATATACTCAGTCCCCAAACACTAGGTTTCAAAAACCCAGATATACTCAGTCCCCAAACACTAGGTTTCAAAAACCCAGATATACTAAGTCCCCAAACACTAGGTTTCAAAAACCCAGATACTCTCAGTCCCCAAACACTAGGTTTCAAAAACCCAGATATTCTCAGTCCCCAAACACTAGGTTTCAAAAACCAAGATATTCTTAATCCCCAAACACTAGGCTTTAAAACCCCAGATATTCTCAGTCCCCAAACACAAGGTTTCAAAAACCCAGATATTCTCAATCCCCAAACACTAGGTTTCAAAAACACAGATATTCTCAATCCCCAAACACTAGGTTTCAAAAACCCAGATATTCTCAATCCCCAAACACTAGGTTTCAAAAACACAGATATTCTCAATCCCCAAACACTAGGTTTCAAAAACCCAGATATACTCAGTCCCCAAACACTAGGTTTCAAAAACCCAGATATACTCAGTCCCCAAACACTAGGTTTCAAAAACCCAGATATACTCAGTCCCCAAACACTAGGTTTCAAAAACCCAGATACTCTCAGTCCCCAAACACTAGGTTTCAAAAACCCAGATATTCTCAGTCCCCAAACACTAGGTTTCAAAAACCCAGATATTTTTAATCCCCAAACACTAGGCTTTAAAACCCCAGATATTCTCAGTCCCCAAACACAAGGTTTCAAAAACCCAGATATTCTCAATCCCCAAACACTGGGTTTCAAAAACACAGATATTCTCAATCCCCAAACACTAGGTTTCAAAAACCCAGATATTCTCAGTCCCCAAACACTAGGCTTTAAAAACCCAGATATTCTCAGTCCCCAAACACTAGGTTTCAAAAACCCAGATACTCTCAGTCCCCAAACACTTGGTTTCAAAAACCCAGATATTCTCAGTCCCCAAACACTAGGTTTCAAAAACCCAGATATACTCAGTCCCCAAACACTAGGTTTCAAAAACCCAGATATACTCAGTCCCCAAACACTAGGTTTCAAAAACCCAGATATTCTCAGTCCCCAAACACTAGGTTTCAAAAACCCAGATATTCTCAGTCCCCAAACACTAGGTTTTAAAAACCCAGATATTCTCAGTCCCCAAACACTAGATTTCAAAAATCCAGATATACTCAGTCCCCAAACACTAGGTTTCAAAAACCCAGATATACTCAGTCCCCAAACACTAGGTTTCAAAAACCCAGATATACTCAGTCCCCAAACACTAGGTTTCAAAAACCCAGATACTCTCAGTCCCCAAACACTAGGTTTCAAAAACCCAGATACTCTCAGTCCCCAAACACTAGGTTTCAAAAACCCAGATATTCTCAGTTCCCAAACACTTGGTTTCAAAAACCCAGATATTCTTAATCCCCAAACACTTGGCTTTAAAACCCCAGATATTCTCAATCCCCAAACACAAGGTTTCAAAAACCCAGATATTCTCAATCCCCAAACACTAGGTTTCAAAAACCCAGATATTCTCAGTCCCCAAACACTAGGTTTCAAAAACCCAGATATTCTTAATCCCCAAACACTAGGCTTTAAAACCCCAGATATTCTCAGTCCCCAAACACAAGGTTTCAAAAACCCAGATATTCTCAATCCCCAAACACTAGGTTTCAAAAACACAGATATTCTCAATCCCCAAACACTAGGTTTCAAAAACCCAGATACTCTCAGTCCCCAGACACTAGGTTTCAAAAACCCAGATATTCTCAGTCACCAAACACTAGGTTTCAAAAACCCAGATATTCTCAATCCCCAAACACTAGGTTTCAAAAACCCAGATATTCTCAGTCCCCAAACACTAGGTTTCAAAAACCCAGATATTCTCAATCCCCAAACACTAGGTTTCAAAAACCCAGATATTCTCAATCCCCAAACACTAGGTTTCAAAAACCCAGATACTCTCAGTCCCCAAACACTAGGTTTCAAAAACCCAGATATTCTCAATCCCCAAACACTAGGTTTCAAAAACACAGATATTCTCAATCCCCAAACACTAGGTTTCAAAAACCCAGATACTCTCAGTCCCCAAACACTAGGTCTCAAAAACCCAGATATTCTCAATCCCGAAACACTAGGCTTTAAAAACCCAGATATTCTCAGTCCCCAAACACAAGGTTTTAAAAACCCAGATATTCTCAGTCCCCAAACACTAGGTTTTAAAAACCCAGACATTCTCAGTCCCCAAACACTAGGTTTCAAAAATCCAGATATACTCAGTCCCCAAACACTAGGTTTCAAAAACCCAGATATACTCAGTCCCCAAACACTAGGTTTCAAAAACCCAGATATACTCAGTCCCCAAACACTAGGTTTCAAAAACCCAGATATACTCAGTCCCCAAACACTAGGTTTCAAAAACCCAGATATTCTCAGTCCCCAAACACTAGGTTTCAAAAACCCAGATATTCTCAATCCCCAAACACTAGGCTTTAAAAACCCAGATATTCTCAGTCCCCAAACACAAGGTTTCAAAAACCCAGATATTCTCAATCCCCAAACACTAGGTTTCAAAAACACAGATATTCTCAATCCCCAAACACTAGGTTTCAAAAACCCAGATACTCTCAGTCCCCAAACACTAGTCTTCAAAAACCCAGATACTCTCAGTCCCCAAACACTAGGTTTCAAAAACCCAGATATTCTCAGTCCCCAAACACTAGGTTTCAAAAACCCAGATATTCTTAATCCCCAAACACTAGGCTTTAAAACCCCAGATATTCTCAGTCCCCAAACACAAGGTTTCAAAAACCCAGATATTCTCAATCCCCAAACACTAGGTTTCAAAAACCCAGATATTCTCAATCCCGAAACACTAGGCTTTAAAAACCCAGATATTCTCAGTCCCCAAACACAAGGTTTTAAAAACCCAGATATTCTCAGTCCCCAAACACTAGGTTTTAAAAACCCAGATATTCTCAGTCCCCAAACACTAGGTTTCATAAATCCAGATATTCTCAGTCCCCAAACACTAGGTTTCAAAAACCCAGATATACTCAGTCCCCAAACACTAGGTTTCAAAAACCCAGATACTCTCAGTCCCCAAACACTAGGTTTCAAAAACCCAGATATTCTCAGTTCCCAAACACTTGGTTTCAAAAACCCAGATATTCTTAATCCCCAAACACTTGGCTTTAAAACCCCAGATATTCTCAATCCCCAAACACAAGGTTTCAAAAACCCAGATATTCTCAATCCCCAAACACTAGGTTTCAAAAACCCAGATATTCTCAGTCCCCAAACACTAGGTTTCAAAAACCCAGATATTCTTAATCCCCAAACACTAGGCTTTAAAACCCCAGATATTCTCAGTCCCCAAACACAAGGTTTCAAAAACCCAGATATTCTCAATCCCCAAACACTAGGTTTCAAAAACCCAGATACTCTCAGTCCCCAAACACTAGGTTTCAAAAACCCAGATATTCTCAATCCCGAAACACTAGGCTTTAAAAACCCAGATATTCTCAGTCCCCAAACACAAGGTTTTAAAAACCCAGATATTCTCAGTCCCCAAACACTAGGTTTTAAAAACCCAGATATTCTCAGTCCCCAAACACTAGGTTTCAAAAATCCAGATATACTCAGTCCCCAAACACTAGGTTTCAAAAACCCAGATATACTCAGTCCCCAAACACTAGGTTTCAAAAACCCAGATATACTCAGTCCCCAAACACTAGGTTTCAAAAACCCAGATATACTCAGTCCCCAAACACTAGGTTTCAAAAACCCAGATATTCTCAGTCCCCAAACACTAGGTTTCAAAAACCCAGATATTCTCAATCCCCAAACACTAGGCTTTAAAAACCCAGATATTCTCAGTCCCCAAACACAAGGTTTCAAAAACCCAGATATTCTCAATCCCCAAACACTAGGTTTCAAAAACACAGATATTCTCAATCCCCAAACACTAGGTTTCAAAAACCCAGATACTCTCAGTCCCCAAACACTAGGTTTCAAAAACCCAGATACTCTCAGTCCCCAAACACTAGGTTTCAAAAACCCAGATATTCTCAGTCCCCAAACACTAGGTTTCAAAAACCCAGATATTCTTAATCCCCAAACACTAGGCTTTAAAACCCCAGATATTCTCAGTCCCCAAACACAAGGTTTCAAAAACCCAGATATTCTCAATCCCCAAACACTAGGTTTCAAAAGCACAGATATTCTCAATCCCCAAACACTAGGTTTCAAAAACCCAGATACTTTCAGTCCCCAAACTCTAGGTTTCAAAAACCCAGATATTCTCAATCCCCAAACACTAGGTTTCAAAAACCCAGATATTCTCAATCCCGAAACACTAGGCTTTAAAAACCCAGATATTCTCAGTCCCCAAACACAAGGTTTTAAAAACCCAGATATTCTCAGTCCCCAAACACAAGGTTTTAAAAACCCAGATATTCTCAGTCCCCAAATACTAGGTTTTAAAAACCCAGATATTCTCAGTCCCCAAACACTAGGTTTCAAAAACCCAGATATTCTCAGTCCCCAAACACTAGGTTTCAAAAACCCAGATATACTCAGTCCCCAAACACTAGGTTTCAAAAACCCAGATATACTCAGTCCCCAAACACTAGGTTTCAAAAACCCAGATATACTCAGTCCCCAAACACTAGGTTTCAAAAACCCAGATATTCTCAGTCCCCAAACACTAGGTTTCAAAAACCCAGATATTCTCAATGCCCAAACACTAGGCTTTAAAAACCCAGATATTCTCAGTCCCCAAACACAAGGTTTCAAAAACCCAGATATTCTCAATCCCCAAACACTAGGTTTCAAAAACACAGATATTCTCAATCCCCAAACACTAGGTTTCAAAAACCCAGATACTCTCAGTCCCCAAACACTAGGTTTCAAAAACCCAGATATTCTCAGTCCCCAAACACTAGGTTTCAAAAACCCAGATATTCTTAATCCCCAAACACTAGGCTTTAAAACCCCAGATATTCTCAGTCCCCAAACACAAGGTTTCAAAAACCCAGATATTCTCAATCCCCAAACACTAGGTTTCAAAAACACAGATATTCTCAATCCCCAAACACTAGGTTTCAAAAACCCAGATATACTCAGTCCCCAAACACTAGGTTTCAAAAACCCAGATATACTCAGTCCCCAAACACTAGGTTTCAAAAACCCAGATATACTCAGTCCCCAAACACTAGGTTTCAAAAACCCAGATATTCTTAATCCCCAAACACTAGGCTTTAAAACCCCAGATATTCTCAGTCCCCAAACACAAGGTTTCAAAAACCCAGATATTCTCAATCCCCAAACACTAGGTTTCAAAAACACAGATATTCTCAATCCCCAAACACTAGGTTTCAAAAACCCAGATATACTCAGTCCCCAAACACTAGGTTTCAAAAACCCAGATATACTCAGTCCCCAAACACTAGGTTTCAAAAACCCAGATATACTCAGTCCCCAAACACTAGGTTTCAAAAACCCAGATACTCTCAGTCCCCAAACACTAGGTTTCAAAAACCCAGATATTCTCAGTCCCCAAACACTAGGTTTCAAAAACCCAGATATTCTTAATCCCCAAACACTAGGCTTTAAAACCCCAGATATTCTCAGTCCCCAAACACAAGGTTTCAAAAACCCAGATATTCTCAATCCCCAAACACTAGGTTTCAAAAACACAGATATTCTCAATCCCCAAACACTAGGTTTCAAAAACCCAGATATACTCAGTCCCCAAACACTAGGTTTCAAAAACCCAGATATACTCAGTCCCCAAACACTAGGTTTCAAAAACCCAGATATTCTCAGTCCCCAAACACTAGGTTTCAAAAACCCAGATATTCTTAATCCCCAAACACTAGGCTTTAAAACCCCAGATATTCTCAGTCCCCAAACACAAGGTTTCAAAAACCCAGATATTCTCAATCCCCAAACACTAGGCTTTAAAAACCCAGATATTCTCAGTCCCCAAACACAAGGTTTTAAAAACCCAGATATTCTCAGTCCCCAAACACTAGGTTTTAAAAACCCAGATATTCTCAGTCCCCAAACACTAGGTTTCAAAAATCCAGATATACTCAGTCCCCAAACACTAGGTTTCAAAAACCCAGATATACTCAGTCCCCAAACACTAGGTTTCAAAAACCCAGATATACTCAGCCCCCAAACACTAGGTTTCAAAAACCCAGATATACTCAGTCCCCAAACACTAGGTTTCAAAAACCCAGATATTCTCAGTCCCCAAACACTAGGTTTCAAACACCCAGATATTCTCAATCCCCAAACACTAGGCTTTAAAAACCCAGATATTCTCAGTCCCCAAACACAAGGTTTCAAAAACCCAGATATTCTCAATCCCCAAACACTAGGTTTCAAAAACACAGATATTCTCAATCCCCAAACACTAGGTTTCAAAAACCCAGATACTCTCAGTCCCCAAACACTAGGTTTCAAAAACCCAGATACTCTCAGTCCCCAAACACTAGGTTTCAAAAACCCAGATATTCTCAGTCCCCAAACACTAGGTTTCAAAAACCCAGATATTCTTAATCCCCAAACACTAGGCTTTAAAACCCCAGATATTCTCAGTCCCCAAACACAAGGTTTCAAAAACCCAGATATTCTCAATCCCCAAACACTAGGTTTCAAAAGCACAGATATTCTCAATCCCCAAACACTAGGTTTCAAAAACCCAGATACTTTCAGTCCCCAAACTCTAGGTTTCAAAAACCCAGATATTCTCAATCCCCAAACACTAGGTTTCAAAAACCCAGATATTCTCAATCCCGAAACACTAGGCTTTAAAAACCCAGATATTCTCAGTCCCCAAACACAAGGTTTTAAAAACCCAGATATTCTCAGTCCCCAAACACAAGGTTTTAAAAACCCAGATATTCTCAGTCCCCAAATACTAGGTTTTAAAAACCCAGATATTCTCAGTCCCCAAACACTAGGTTTCAAAAACCCAGATATTCTCAGTCCCCAAACACTAGGTTTCAAAAACCCAGATATACTCAGTCCCCAAACACTAGGTTTCAAAAACCCAGATATACTCAGTCCCCAAACACTAGGTTTCAAAAACCCAGATATACTCAGTCCCCAAACACTAGGTTTCAAAAACCCAGATATTCTCAGTCCCCAAACACTAGGTTTCAAAAACCCAGATATTCTCAATGCCCAAACACTAGGCTTTAAAAACCCAGATACTCTCAGTCCCCAAACACTAGGTTTCAAAAACCCAGATATTCTCAGTCCCCAAACACTAGGTTTCAAAAACCAAGATATTCTTAATCCCCAAACACTAGGCTTTAAAACCCCAGATATTCTCAGTCCCCAAACACAAGGTTTCAAAAACCCAGATATTCTCAATCCCCAAACACTAGGTTTCAAAAACACAGATATTCTCAATCCCCAAACACTAGGTTTCAAAAACCCAGATATACTCAGTCCCCAAACACTAGGTTTCAAAAACCCAGATATTCTCAATCCCCAAACACTAGGTTTCAAAAACCCAGATATACTCAGTCCCCAAACACTAGGTTTCAAAAACCCAGATATACTCAGTCCCCAAACACTAGGTTTCAAAAACCCAGATATTCTCAGTCCCCAAACACTAGGTTTCAAAAACCAAGATATTCTTAATCCCCAAACACTAGGCTTTAAAACCCCAGATATTCTCAGTCCCCAAACACAAGGTTTCAAAAACCCAGATATTCTCAATCCCCAAACACTAGGTTTCAAAAACACAGATATTCTCAATCCCCAAACACTAGGTTTCAAAAACCCAGATATTCTCAATCCCCAAACACTAGGTTTCAAAAACACAGATATTCTCAATCCCCAAACACTAGGTTTCAAAAACCCAGATATACTCAGTCCCCAAACACTAGGTTTCAAAAACCCAGATATACTCAGTCCCCAAACACTAGGTTTCAAAAACCCAGATATACTCAGTCCCCAAACACTAGGTTTCAAAAACCCAGATACTCTCAGTCCCCAAACACTAGGTTTCAAAAACCCAGATATTCTCAGTCCCCAAACACTAGGTTTCAAAAACCCAGATATTCTTAATCCCCAAACACTAGGCTTTAAAACCCCAGATATTCTCAGTCCCCAAACACAAGGTTTCAAAAACCCAGATATTCTCAATCCCCAAACACTGGGTTTCAAAAACACAGATATTCTCAATCCCCAAACACTAGGTTTCAAAAACCCAGATATTCTCAGTCCCCAAACACTAGGCTTTAAAAACCCAGATATTCTCAGTCCCCAAACACTAGGTTTCAAAAACCCAGATACTCTCAGTCCCCAAACACTTGGTTTCAAAAACCCAGATATTCTCAGTCCCCAAACACTAGGTTTCAAAAACCCAGATATTCTCAGTCCCCAAACACAAGGTTTCAAAAACCCAGATATTCTCAATCCCCAAACACTAGGTTTCAAAAACACAGATATTCTCAATCCCCAAACACTAGGTTTCAAAAACCCAGATATACTCAGTCCCCAAACACTAGGTTTCAAAAACCCAGATATACTCAGTCCCCAAACACTAGGTTTCAAAAACCCAGATATACTCAGTCCCCAAACACTAGGTTTCAAAAACCCAGATATACTCAGTCCCCAAACACTAGGTTTCAAAAACCTAGATATTCTCAGTCCCCAAACACTAGGTTTTAAAAACCCAGATATTCTCAGTCCCCAAACACTAGGTTTTAAAAACCCAGATATTCTCAGTGCCCAAACACTAGGTTTCAAAAACCCAGATATTCTCAGTCCCCAAACACTAGGTTTCAAAAACCCAGATACTCTCAGTCCCCAAACACTAGGTTTCAAAAACCCAGATATTCTCAGTCCCCAAAACACTAGGTTTCAAAAACCCAGATACTCTCAGTCCCCAAACACTAGGTTTCAAAATCCCAGATACTCTCAGTCCCCAAACACTAGGTTTCAAAAACCCAGATATTCTCAATCCCCAAACACTAGGCTTTAAAACCCCAGATATTCTCAGTCCCCAAACACAAGGTTTCAAAAACCCAGATATTCTCAATCCCCAAACACTAGGTTTCAAAAACACAGATATTCTCAATCCCCAAACACTAGGTTTCAAAAACCCAGATATACTCAGTCCCCAAACACTAGGTTTCAAAAACCCAGATATACTCAGTCCCCAAACACTAGGTTTCAAAAACCCAGATATACTAAGTCCCCAAACACTAGGTTTCAAAAACCCAGATACTCTCAGTCCCCAAACACTAGGTTTCAAAAACCCAGATATTCTCAGTCCCCAAACACTAGGTTTCAAAAACCAAGATATTCTTAATCCCCAAACACTAGGCTTTAAAACCCCAGATATTCTCAGTCCCCAAACACAAGGTTTCAAAAACCCAGATATTCTCAATCCCCAAACACTAGGTTTCAAAAACACAGATATTCTCAATCCCCAAACACTAGGTTTCAAAAACCCAGATATTCTCAATCCCCAAACACTAGGTTTCAAAAACACAGATATTCTCAATCCCCAAACACTAGGTTTCAAAAACCCAGATATACTCAGTCCCCAAACACTAGGTTTCAAAAACCCAGATATACTCAGTCCCCAAACACTAGGTTTCAAAAACCCAGATATACTCAGTCCCCAAACACTAGGTTTCAAAAACCCAGATACTCTCAGTCCCCAAACACTAGGTTTCAAAAACCCAGATATTCTCAGTCCCCAAACACTAGGTTTCAAAAACCCAGATATTTTTAATCCCCAAACACTAGGCTTTAAAACCCCAGATATTCTCAGTCCCCAAACACAAGGTTTCAAAAACCCAGATATTCTCAATCCCCAAACACTGGGTTTCAAAAACACAGATATTCTCAATCCCCAAACACTAGGTTTCAAAAACCCAGATATTCTCAGTCCCCAAACACTAGGCTTTAAAAACCCAGATATTCTCAGTCCCCAAACACTAGGTTTCAAAAACCCAGATACTCTCAGTCCCCAAACACTTGGTTTCAAAAACCCAGATATTCTCAGTCCCCAAACACTAGGTTTCAAAAACCCAGATATACTCAGTCCCCAAACACTAGGTTTCAAAAACCCAGATATACTCAGTCCCCAAACACTAGGTTTCAAAAACCCAGATATTCTCAGTCCCCAAACACTAGGTTTCAAAAACCCAGATATTCTCAGTCCCCAAACACTAGGTTTTAAAAACCCAGATATTCTCAGTCCCCAAACACTAGATTTCAAAAATCCAGATATACTCAGTCCCCAAACACTAGGTTTCAAAAACCCAGATATACTCAGTCCCCAAACACTAGGTTTCAAAAACCCAGATATACTCAGTCCCCAAACACTAGGTTTCAAAAACCCAGATACTCTCAGTCCCCAAACACTAGGTTTCAAAAACCCAGATACTCTCAGTCCCCAAACACTAGGTTTCAAAAACCCAGATATTCTCAGTTCCCAAACACTTGGTTTCAAAAACCCAGATATTCTTAATCCCCAAACACTTGGCTTTAAAACCCCAGATATTCTCAATCCCCAAACACAAGGTTTCAAAAACCCAGATATTCTCAATCCCCAAACACTAGGTTTCAAAAACCCAGATATTCTCAGTCCCCAAACACTAGGTTTCAAAAACCCAGATATTCTTAATCCCCAAACACTAGGCTTTAAAACCCCAGATATTCTCAGTCCCCAAACACAAGGTTTCAAAAACCCAGATATTCTCAATCCCCAAACACTAGGTTTCAAAAACACAGATATTCTCAATCCCCAAACACTAGGTTTCAAAAACCCAGATACTCTCAGTCCCCAGACACTAGGTTTCAAAAACCCAGATATTCTCAGTCACCAAACACTAGGTTTCAAAAACCCAGATATTCTCAATCCCCAAACACTAGGTTTCAAAAACCCAGATATTCTCAGTCCCCAAACACTAGGTTTCAAAAACCCAGATATTCTCAATCCCCAAACACTAGGTTTCAAAAACCCAGATATTCTCAATCCCCAAACACTAGGTTTCAAAAACCCAGATACTCTCAGTCCCCAAACACTAGGTTTCAAAAACCCAGATATTCTCAATCCCCAAACACTAGGTTTCAAAAACACAGATATTCTCAATCCCCAAACACTAGGTTTCAAAAACCCAGATACTCTCAGTCCCCAAACACTAGGTCTCAAAAACCCAGATATTCTCAATCCCGAAACACTAGGCTTTAAAAACCCAGATATTCTCAGTCCCCAAACACAAGGTTTTAAAAACCCAGATATTCTCAGTCCCCAAACACTAGGTTTTAAAAACCCAGACATTCTCAGTCCCCAAACACTAGGTTTCAAAAATCCAGATATACTCAGTCCCCAAACACTAGGTTTCAAAAACCCAGATATACTCAGTCCCCAAACACTAGGTTTCAAAAACCCAGATATACTCAGTCCCCAAACACTAGGTTTCAAAAACCCAGATATACTCAGTCCCCAAACACTAGGTTTCAAAAACCCAGATATTCTCAGTCCCCAAACACTAGGTTTCAAAAACCCAGATATTCTCAATCCCCAAACACTAGGCTTTAAAAACCCAGATATTCTCAGTCCCCAAACACAAGGTTTCAAAAACCCAGATATTCTCAATCCCCAAACACTAGGTTTCAAAAACACAGATATTCTCAATCCCCAAACACTAGGTTTCAAAAACCCAGATACTCTCAGTCCCCAAACACTAGTCTTCAAAAACCCAGATACTCTCAGTCCCCAAACACTAGGTTTCAAAAACCCAGATATTCTCAGTCCCCAAACACTAGGTTTCAAAAACCCAGATATTCTTAATCCCCAAACACTAGGCTTTAAAACCCCAGATATTCTCAGTCCCCAAACACAAGGTTTCAAAAACCCAGATATTCTCAATCCCCAAACACTAGGTTTCAAAAACCCAGATATTCTCAATCCCGAAACACTAGGCTTTAAAAACCCAGATATTCTCAGTCCCCAAACACAAGGTTTTAAAAACCCAGATATTCTCAGTCCCCAAACACTAGGTTTTAAAAACCCAGATATTCTCAGTCCCCAAACACTAGGTTTCATAAATCCAGATATTCTCAGTCCCCAAACACTAGGTTTCAAAAACCCAGATATACTCAGTCCCCAAACACTAGGTTTCAAAAACCCAGATACTCTCAGTCCCCAAACACTAGGTTTCAAAAACCCAGATATTCTCAGTTCCCAAACACTTGGTTTCAAAAACCCAGATATTCTTAATCCCCAAACACTTGGCTTTAAAACCCCAGATATTCTCAATCCCCAAACACAAGGTTTCAAAAACCCAGATATTCTCAATCCCCAAACACTAGGTTTCAAAAACCCAGATATTCTCAGTCCCCAAACACTAGGTTTCAAAAACCCAGATATTCTTAATCCCCAAACACTAGGCTTTAAAACCCCAGATATTCTCAGTCCCCAAACACAAGGTTTCAAAAACCCAGATATTCTCAATCCCCAAACACTAGGTTTCAAAAACCCAGATACTCTCAGTCCCCAAACACTAGGTTTCAAAAACCCAGATATTCTCAATCCCGAAACACTAGGCTTTAAAAACCCAGATATTCTCAGTCCCCAAACACAAGGTTTTAAAAACCCAGATATTCTCAGTCCCCAAACACTAGGTTTTAAAAACCCAGATATTCTCAGTCCCCAAACACTAGGTTTCAAAAATCCAGATATACTCAGTCCCCAAACACTAGGTTTCAAAAACCCAGATATACTCAGTCCCCAAACACTAGGTTTCAAAAACCCAGATATACTCAGTCCCCAAACACTAGGTTTCAAAAACCCAGATATACTCAGTCCCCAAACACTAGGTTTCAAAAACCCAGATATTCTCAGTCCCCAAACACTAGGTTTCAAAAACCCAGATATTCTCAATCCCCAAACACTAGGCTTTAAAAACCCAGATATTCTCAGTCCCCAAACACAAGGTTTCAAAAACCCAGATATTCTCAATCCCCAAACACTAGGTTTCAAAAACACAGATATTCTCAATCCCCAAACACTAGGTTTCAAAAACCCAGATACTCTCAGTCCCCAAACACTAGGTTTCAAAAACCCAGATACTCTCAGTCCCCAAACACTAGGTTTCAAAAACCCAGATATTCTCAGTCCCCAAACACTAGGTTTCAAAAACCCAGATATTCTTAATCCCCAAACACTAGGCTTTAAAACCCCAGATATTCTCAGTCCCCAAACACAAGGTTTCAAAAACCCAGATATTCTCAATCCCCAAACACTAGGTTTCAAAAGCACAGATATTCTCAATCCCCAAACACTAGGTTTCAAAAACCCAGATACTTTCAGTCCCCAAACTCTAGGTTTCAAAAACCCAGATATTCTCAATCCCCAAACACTAGGTTTCAAAAACCCAGATATTCTCAATCCCGAAACACTAGGCTTTAAAAACCCAGATATTCTCAGTCCCCAAACACAAGGTTTTAAAAACCCAGATATTCTCAGTCCCCAAACACAAGGTTTTAAAAACCCAGATATTCTCAGTCCCCAAATACTAGGTTTTAAAAACCCAGATATTCTCAGTCCCCAAACACTAGGTTTCAAAAACCCAGATATTCTCAGTCCCCAAACACTAGGTTTCAAAAACCCAGATATACTCAGTCCCCAAACACTAGGTTTCAAAAACCCAGATATACTCAGTCCCCAAACACTAGGTTTCAAAAACCCAGATATACTCAGTCCCCAAACACTAGGTTTCAAAAACCCAGATATTCTCAGTCCCCAAACACTAGGTTTCAAAAACCCAGATATTCTCAATGCCCAAACACTAGGCTTTAAAAACCCAGATATTCTCAGTCCCCAAACACAAGGTTTCAAAAACCCAGATATTCTCAATCCCCAAACACTAGGTTTCAAAAACACAGATATTCTCAATCCCCAAACACTAGGTTTCAAAAACCCAGATACTCTCAGTCCCCAAACACTAGGTTTCAAAAACCCAGATATTCTCAGTCCCCAAACACTAGGTTTCAAAAACCCAGATATTCTTAATCCCCAAACACTAGGCTTTAAAACCCCAGATATTCTCAGTCCCCAAACACAAGGTTTCAAAAACCCAGATATTCTCAATCCCCAAACACTAGGTTTCAAAAACACAGATATTCTCAATCCCCAAACACTAGGTTTCAAAAACCCAGATATACTCAGTCCCCAAACACTAGGTTTCAAAAACCCAGATATACTCAGTCCCCAAACACTAGGTTTCAAAAACCCAGATATACTCAGTCCCCAAACACTAGGTTTCAAAAACCCAGATATTCTTAATCCCCAAACACTAGGCTTTAAAACCCCAGATATTCTCAGTCCCCAAACACAAGGTTTCAAAAACCCAGATATTCTCAATCCCCAAACACTAGGTTTCAAAAACACAGATATTCTCAATCCCCAAACACTAGGTTTCAAAAACCCAGATATACTCAGTCCCCAAACACTAGGTTTCAAAAACCCAGATATACTCAGTCCCCAAACACTAGGTTTCAAAAACCCAGATATACTCAGTCCCCAAACACTAGGTTTCAAAAACCCAGATACTCTCAGTCCCCAAACACTAGGTTTCAAAAACCCAGATATTCTCAGTCCCCAAACACTAGGTTTCAAAAACCCAGATATTCTTAATCCCCAAACACTAGGCTTTAAAACCCCAGATATTCTCAGTCCCCAAACACAAGGTTTCAAAAACCCAGATATTCTCAATCCCCAAACACTAGGTTTCAAAAACACAGATATTCTCAATCCCCAAACACTAGGTTTCAAAAACCCAGATATACTCAGTCCCCAAACACTAGGTTTCAAAAACCCAGATATACTCAGTCCCCAAACACTAGGTTTCAAAAACCCAGATATTCTCAGTCCCCAAACACTAGGTTTCAAAAACCCAGATATTCTTAATCCCCAAACACTAGGCTTTAAAACCCCAGATATTCTCAGTCCCCAAACACAAGGTTTCAAAAACCCAGATATTCTCAATCCCCAAACACTAGGCTTTAAAAACCCAGATATTCTCAGTCCCCAAACACAAGGTTTTAAAAACCCAGATATTCTCAGTCCCCAAACACTAGGTTTTAAAAACCCAGATATTCTCAGTCCCCAAACACTAGGTTTCAAAAATCCAGATATACTCAGTCCCCAAACACTAGGTTTCAAAAACCCAGATATACTCAGTCCCCAAACACTAGGTTTCAAAAACCCAGATATACTCAGCCCCCAAACACTAGGTTTCAAAAACCCAGATATACTCAGTCCCCAAACACTAGGTTTCAAAAACCCAGATATTCTCAGTCCCCAAACACTAGGTTTCAAACACCCAGATATTCTCAATCCCCAAACACTAGGCTTTAAAAACCCAGATATTCTCAGTCCCCAAACACAAGGTTTCAAAAACCCAGATATTCTCAATCCCCAAACACTAGGTTTCAAAAACACAGATATTCTCAATCCCCAAACACTAGGTTTCAAAAACCCAGATACTCTCAGTCCCCAAACACTAGGTTTCAAAAACCCAGATACTCTCAGTCCCCAAACACTAGGTTTCAAAAACCCAGATATTCTCAGTCCCCAAACACTAGGTTTCAAAAACCCAGATATTCTTAATCCCCAAACACTAGGCTTTAAAACCCCAGATATTCTCAGTCCCCAAACACAAGGTTTCAAAAACCCAGATATTCTCAATCCCCAAACACTAGGTTTCAAAAGCACAGATATTCTCAATCCCCAAACACTAGGTTTCAAAAACCCAGATACTTTCAGTCCCCAAACTCTAGGTTTCAAAAACCCAGATATTCTCAATCCCCAAACACTAGGTTTCAAAAACCCAGATATTCTCAATCCCGAAACACTAGGCTTTAAAAACCCAGATATTCTCAGTCCCCAAACACAAGGTTTTAAAAACCCAGATATTCTCAGTCCCCAAACACAAGGTTTTAAAAACCCAGATATTCTCAGTCCCCAAATACTAGGTTTTAAAAACCCAGATATTCTCAGTCCCCAAACACTAGGTTTCAAAAATCCAGATATTCTCAGTCCCCAAACACTAGGTTTCAAAAACCCAGATATACTCAGTCCCCAAACACTAGGTTTCAAAAACCCAGATATACTCAGTCCCCAAACACTAGGTTTCAAAAACCCAGATATACTCAGTCCCCAAACACTAGGTTTCAAAAACCCAGATATTCTCAGTCCCCAAACACTAGGTTTCAAAAACCCAGATATTCTCAATGCCCAAACACTAGGCTTTAAAAACCCAGATATTCTCAGTCCCCAAACACAAGGTTTCAAAAACCCAGATATTCTCAATCCCCAAACACTAGGTTTCAAAAACACAGATATTCTCAATCCCCAAACACTAGGTTTCAAAAACCCAGATACTCTCAGTCCCCAAACACTAGGTTTCAAAAACCCAGATATTCTCAGTCCCCAAACACTAGGTTTCAAACACCCAGATATTCTCAATCCCCAAACACTAGGCTTTAAAAACCCAGATATTCTCAGTCCCCAAACACAAGGTTTCAAAAACCCAGATATTCTCAATCCCCAAACACTAGGTTTCAAAAACACAGATATTCTCAATCCCCAAACACTAGGTTTCAAAAACCCAGATACTCTCAGTCCCCAAACACTAGGTTTCAAAAACCCAGATACTCTCAGTCCCCAAACACTAGGTTTCAAAAACCCAGATATTCTCAGTCCCCAAACACTAGGTTTCAAAAACCCAGATATTCTTAATCCCCAAACACTAGGCTTTAAAACCCCAGATATTCTCAGTCCCCAAACACAAGGTTTCAAAAACCCAGATATTCTCAATCCCCAAACACTAGGTTTCAAAAGCACAGATATTCTCAATCCCCAAACACTAGGTTTCAAAAACCCAGATACTTTCAGTCCCCAAACTCTAGGTTTCAAAAACCCAGATATTCTCAATCCCCAAACACTAGGTTTCAAAAACCCAGATATTCTCAATCCCGAAACACTAGGCTTTAAAAACCCAGATATTCTCAGTCCCCAAACACAAGGTTTTAAAAACCCAGATATTCTCAGTCCCCAAACACAAGGTTTTAAAAACCCAGATATTCTCAGTCCCCAAATACTAGGTTTTAAAAACCCAGATATTCTCAGTCCCCAAACACTAGGTTTCAAAAACCCAGATATTCTCAGTCCCCAAACACTAGGTTTCAAAAACCCAGATATACTCAGTCCCCAAACACTAGGTTTCAAAAACCCAGATATACTCAGTCCCCAAACACTAGGTTTCAAAAACCCAGATATACTCAGTCCCCAAACACTAGGTTTCAAAAACCCAGATATTCTCAGTCCCCAAACACTAGGTTTCAAAAACCCAGATATTCTCAATGCCCAAACACTAGGCTTTAAAAACCCAGATATTCTCAGTCCCCAAACACAAGGTTTCAAAAACCCAGATATTCTCAATCCCCAAACACTAGGTTTCAAAAACACAGATATTCTCAATCCCCAAACACTAGGTTTCAAAAACCCAGATACTCTCAGTCCCCAAACACTAGGTTTCAAAAACCCAGATATTCTCAGTCCCCAAACACTAGGTTTCAAAAACCCAGATATTCTTAATCCCCAAACACTAGGCTTTAAAACCCCAGATATTCTCAGTCCCCAAACACAAGGTTTCAAAAACCCAGATATTCTCAATCCCCAAACACTAGGTTTCAAAAACACAGATATTCTCAATCCCCAAACACTAGGTTTCAAAAACCCAGATATACTCAGTCCCCAAACACTAGGTTTCAAAAACCCAGATATACTCAGTCCCCAAACACTAGGTTTCAAAAACCCAGATATACTCAGTCCCCAAACACTAGGTTTCAAAAACCCAGATACTCTCAGTCCCCAAACACTAGGTTTCAAAAACCCAGATATTCTCAGTCCCCAAACACTAGGTTTCAAAAACCCAGATATTCTTAATCCCCAAACACTAGGCTTTAAAACCCCAGATATTCTCAGTCCCCAAACACAAGGTTTCAAAAACCCAGATATTCTCAATCCCCAAACACTAGGTTTCAAAAACACAGATATTCTCAATCCCCAAACACTAGGTTTCAAAAACCCAGATATACTCAGTCCCCAAACACTAGGTTTCAAAAACCCAGATATACTCAGTCCCCAAACACTAGGTTTCAAAAACCCAGATATTCTCAGTCCCCAAACACTAGGTTTCAAAAACCCAGATATTCTTAATCCCCAAACACTAGGCTTTAAAACCCCAGATATTCTCAGTCCCCAAACACAAGGTTTCAAAAACCCAGATATTCTCAATCCCCAAACACTAGGTTTCAAAAACACAGATATTCTCAATCCCCAAACACTAGGTTTCAAAAACCCAGATATACTCAGTCCCCAAACACTAGGTTTCAAAAACCCAGATATACTCAGTCCCCAAACACTAGGTTTCAAAAACCCAGATATACTCAGTCCCCAAACACTAGGTTTCAAAAACCCAGATACTCTCAGTCCCCAAACACTAGGTTTCAAAAACCCAGATATTCTCAGTCCCCAAACACTAGGTTTCAAAAACCCAGATATTCTTAATCCCCAAACACTAGGCTTTAAAACCCCAGATATTCTCAGTCCCCAAACACAAGGTTTCAAAAACCCAGATATTCTCAATCCCCAAACACTAGGTTTCAAAAACACAGATATTCTCAATCCCCAAACACTAGGTTTCAAAAACCCAGATATACTCAGTCCCCAAACACTAGGTTTCAAAAACCCAGATATACTCAGTCCCCAAACACTAGGTTTCAAAAACCCAGATATACTCAGTCCCCAAACACTAGGTTTCAAAAACCCAGATACTCCTAGTCCCCAAACACTAGGTTTCAAAAACCCAGATATTCTCAGTCCCCAAACACTAGGTTTCAAAAACCCAGATATTCTTAATCCCCAAACACTAGGCTTTAAAACCCCAGATATTCTCAGTCCCCAAACACAAGGTTTCAAAAACCCAGATATTCTCAATCCCCAAACACTAGGTTTCAAAAACACAGATATTCTTAATCCCCAAACACTAGGTTTCAAAAACCCAGATATACTCAGTCCCCAAACACTAGGTTTCAAAAACCCAGATATACTCAGTCCCCAAACACTAGGTTTCAAAAACCCAGATATTCTCAGTCCCCAAACACTAGGTTTCAAAAACCCAGATATTCTTAATCCCCAAACACTAGGCTTTAAAACCCCAGATATTCTCAGTCCCCAAACACAAGGTTTCAAAAACCCAGATATTCTCAATCCCCAAACACTAGGTTTCAAAAACACAGATATTCTCAATCCCCAAACACTAGGTTTCAAAAACCCAGATATACTCAGTCCCCAAACACTAGGTTTCAAAAACCCAGATATACTCAGTCCCCAAACACTAGGTTTCAAAAACCCAGATATACTCAGTCCCCAAACACTAGGTTTCAAAAACCCAGATATACTCAGTCCCCAAACACTAGGTTTCAAAAACCTAGATATTCTCAGTCCCCAAACACTAGGTTTTAAAAACCCAGATATTCTCAGTCCCCAAACACTAGGTTTTAAAAACCCAGATATTCTCAGTGCCCAAACACTAGGTTTCAAAAACCCAGATATTCTCAGTCCCCAAACACTAGGTTTCAAAAACCCAGATACTCTCAGTCCCCAAACACTAGGTTTCAAAAACCCAGATATTCTCAGTCCCCAAAACACTAGGTTTCAAAAACCCAGATACTCTCAGTCCCCAAACACTAGGTTTCAAAATCCCAGATACTCTCAGTCCCCAAACACTAGGTTTCAAAAACCCAGATATTCTCAATCCCCAAACACTAGGCTTTAAAACCCCAGATATTCTCAGTCCCCAAACACAAGGTTTCAAAAACCCAGATATTCTCAATCCCCAAACACTAGGTTTCAAAAACACAGATATTCTCAATCCCCAAACACTAGGTTTCAAAAACCCAGATATACTCAGTCCCCAAACACTAGGTTTCAAAAACCCAGATATACTCAGTCCCCAAACACTAGGTTTCAAAAACCCAGATATACTCAGTCCCCAAACACTAGGTTTCAAAAACCCAGATACTCTCAGTCCCCAAACACTAGGTTTCAAAAACCCAGATATTCTCAGTCCCCAAACACTAGGTTTCAAAAACCAAGATATTCTTAATCGCCAAACACTAGGCTTTAAAACCCCAGATATTCTCAGTCCCCAAACACAAGGTTTCAAAAACCCAGATATTCTCAATCCCCAAACACTAGGTTTCAAAAGCACAGATATTCTCAATCCCCAAACACTAGGTTTCAAAAACCCAGATACTTTCAGTCCCCAAACTCTAGGTTTCAAAAACCCAGATATTCTCAATCCCCAAACACTAGGTTTCAAAAACCCAGATATTCTCAATCCCGAAACACTAGGCTTTAAAAACCCAGATATTCTCAGTCCCCAAACACAAGGTTTTAAAAACCCAGATATTCTCAGTCCCCAAACACAAGGTTTTAAAAACCCAGATATTCTCAGTCCCCAAATACTAGGTTTTAAAAACCCAGATATTCTCAGTCCCCAAACACTAGGTTTCAAAAACCCAGATATTCTCAGTCCCCAAACACTAGGTTTCAAAAACCCAGATATACTCAGTCCCCAAACACTAGGTTTCAAAAACCCAGATATACTCAGTCCCCAAACACTAGGTTTCAAAAACCCAGATATACTCAGTCCCCAAACACTAGGTTTCAAAAACCCAGATATTCTCAGTCCCCAAACACTAGGTTTCAAAAACCCAGATATTCTCAATGCCCAAACACTAGGCTTTAAAAACCCAGATATTCTCAGTCCCCAAACACAAGGTTTCAAAAACCCAGATATTCTCAATCCCCAAACACTAGGTTTCAAAAACACAGATATTCTCAATCCCCAAACACTAGGTTTCAAAAACCCAGATACTCTCAGTCCCCAAACACTAGGTTTCAAAAACCCAGATATTCTCAGTCCCCAAACACTAGGTTTCAAAAACCCAGATATTCTTAATCCCCAAACACTAGGCTTTAAAACCCCAGATATTCTCAGTCCCCAAACACAAGGTTTCAAAAACCCAGATATTCTCAATCCCCAAACACTAGGTTTCAAAAACACAGATATTCTCAATCCCCAAACACTAGGTTTCAAAAACCCAGATATACTCAGTCCCCAAACACTAGGTTTCAAAAACCCAGATATACTCAGTCCCCAAACACTAGGTTTCAAAAACCCAGATATACTCAGTCCCCAAACACTAGGTTTCAAAAACCCAGATACTCTCAGTCCCCAAACACTAGGTTTCAAAAACCCAGATATTCTCAGTCCCCAAACACTAGGTTTCAAAAACCCAGATATTCTTAATCCCCAAACACTAGGCTTTAAAACCCCAGATATTCTCAGTCCCCAAACACAAGGTTTCAAAAACCCAGATATTCTCAATCCCCAAACACTAGGTTTCAAAAACACAGATATTCTCAATCCCCAAACACTAGGTTTCAAAAACCCAGATATACTCAGTCCCCAAACACTAGGTTTCAAAAACCCAGATATACTCAGTCCCCAAACACTAGGTTTCAAAAACCCAGATATTCTCAGTCCCCAAACACTAGGTTTCAAAAACCCAGATATTCTTAATCCCCAAACACTAGGCTTTAAAACCCCAGATATTCTCAGTCCCCAAACACAAGGTTTCAAAAACCCAGATATTCTCAATCCCCAAACACTAGGTTTCAAAAACACAGATATTCTCAATCCCCAAACACTAGGTTTCAAAAACCCAGATATACTCAGTCCCCAAACACTAGGTTTCAAAAACCCAGATATACTCAGTCCCCAAACACTAGGTTTCAAAAACCCAGATATACTCAGTCCCCAAACACTAGGTTTCAAAAACCCAGATACTCTCAGTCCCCAAACACTAGGTTTCAAAAACCCAGATATTCTCAGTCCCCAAACACTAGGTTTCAAAAACCCAGATATTCTTAATCCCCAAACACTAGGCTTTAAAACCCCAGATATTCTCAGTCCCCAAACACAAGGTTTCAAAAACCCAGATATTCTCAATCCCCAAACACTAGGTTTCAAAAACACAGATATTCTCAATCCCCAAACACTAGGTTTCAAAAACCCAGATATACTCAGTCCCCAAACACTAGGTTTCAAAAACCCAGATATACTCAGTCCCCAAACACTAGGTTTCAAAAACCCAGATATACTCAGTCCCCAAACACTAGGTTTCAAAAACCCAGATACTCCTAGTCCCCAAACACTAGGTTTCAAAAACCCAGATATTCTCAGTCCCCAAACACTAGGTTTCAAAAACCC
Source organism: Phalangium opilio (assembly GCF_054372755.1). Lineage (NCBI taxonomy): Eukaryota > Metazoa > Arthropoda > Arachnida > Opiliones > Phalangiidae > Phalangium > Phalangium opilio. Next base: position 1,625,006 of record NW_028324200.1, on the reverse strand, counting down.
AGATATTCTTAATCCCCAAACACTAGGCTTTAAAACCCCAGATATTCTCAGTCCCCAAACACAAGGTTTCAAAAACCCAGATATTCTCAATCCCCAAACACTAGGTTTCAAAAACACAGATATTCTCAATCCCCAAACACTAGGTTTCAAAAACCCAGATATACTCAGTCCCCAAACACTAGGTTTCAAAAACCCAGATATACTCAGTCCCCAAACACTAGGTTTCAAAAACCCAGATATTCTCAGTCCCCAAACACTAGGTTTCAAAAACCCAGATATTCTTAATCCCCAAACACTAGGCTTTAAAACCCCAGATATTCTCAGTCCCCAAACACAAGGTTTCAAAAACCCAGATATTCTCAATCCCCAAACACTAGGTTTCAAAAACACAGATATTCTCAATCCCCAAACACTAGGTTTCAAAAACCCAGATATACTCAGTCCCCAAACACTAGGTTTCAAAAACCCAGATATACTCAGTCCCCAAACACTAGGTTTCAAAAACCCAGATATACTCAGTCCCCAAACACTAGGTTTCAAAAACCCAGATATACTCAGTCCCCAAACACTAGGTTTCAAAAACCTAGATATTCTCAGTCCCCAAACACTAGGTTTTAAAAACCCAGATATTCTCAGTCCCCAAACACTAGGTTTTAAAAACCCAGATATTCTCAATGCCCAAACACTAGGTTTCAAAAACCCAGATATTCTCAGTCCCCAAACACTAGGTTTCAAAAACCCAGATACTCTCAGTCCCCAAACACTAGGTTTCAAAAACCCAGATATTCTCAGTCCCCAAAACACTAGGTTTCAAAAACCCAGATACTCTCAGTCCCCAAACACTAGGTTTCAAAATCCCAGATACTCTCAGTCCCCAAACACTAGGTTTCAAAAACCCAGATATTCTCAATCCCCAAACACTAGGCTTTAAAACCCCAGATATTCTCAGTCCCCAAACACAAGGTTTCAAAAACCCAGATATTCTCAATCCCCAAACACTAGGTTTCAAAAACACAGATATTCTCAATCCCCAAACACTAGGTTTCAAAAACCCAGATATACTCAGTCCCCAAACACTAGGTTTCAAAAACCCAGATATACTCAGTCCCCAAACACTAGGTTTCAAAAACCCAGATATACTCAGTCCCCAAACACTAGGTTTCAAAAACCCAGATACTCTCAGTCCCCAAACACTAGGTTTCAAAAACCCAGATATTCTCAGTCCCCAAACACTAGGTTTCAAAAACCAAGATATTCTTAATCGCCAAACACTAGGCTTTAAAACCCCAGATATTCTCAGTCCCCAAACACAAGGTTTCAAAAACCCAGATATTCTCAATCCCCAAACACTAGGTTTCAAAAACACAGATATTCTCAATCCCCAAACACTAGGTTTCAAAAACCCAGATATTCTCAATCCCCAAACACTAGGTTTCAAAAACCCAGATACTCTCAGTCCCCAAACACTAGGTTTCAAAAACCCAGATATTCTCAATCCCCAAACACTAGGTTTCAAAAACCCAGATATTCTTAATCCCCAAACACTTGGCTTTAAAACCCCAGATATTCTCAATCCCCAAACACAAGGTTTCAAAAACCCAGATATTCTCAATCCCCAAACACTAGGTTTCAAAAACCCAGATATTCTCAGTCCCCAAACACTAGGTTTCAAAAACCCAGATATTCTTAATCCCCAAACACTAGGCTTTAAAACCCCAGATATTCTCAGTCCCCAAACACAAGGTTTCAAAAACCCAGATATTCTCAATCCCCAAACACTAGGTTTCAAAAACCCAGATACTCTCAGTCCCCAAACACTAGGTTTCAAAAACCCAGATATTCTCAATCCCGAAACACTAGGCTTTAAAAACCCAGATATTCTCAGTCCCCAAACACAAGGTTTTAAAAACCCAGATATTCTCAGTCCCCAAACACTAGGTTTTAAAAACCCAGATATTCTCAGTCCCCAAACACTAGGTTTCAAAAATCCAGATATACTCAGTCCCCAAACACTAGGTTTCAAAAACCCAGATATACTCAGTCCCCAAACACTAGGTTTCAAAAACCCAGATATACTCAGTCCCCAAACACTAGGTTTCAAAAACCCAGATATACTCAGTCCCCAAACACTAGGTTTCAAAAACCCAGATATTCTCAGTCCCCAAACACTAGGTTTCAAAAACCCAGATATTCTCAATCCCCAAACACTAGGCTTTAAAAACCCAGATATTCTCAGTCCCCAAACACAAGGTTTCAAAAACCCAGATATTCTCAATCCCCAAACACTAGGTTTCAAAAACACAGATATTCTCAATCCCCAAACACTAGGTTTCAAAAACCCAGATACTCTCAGTCCCCAAACACTAGGTTTCAAAAACCCAGATACTCTCAGTCCCCAAACACTAGGTTTCAAAAACCCAGATATTCTCAGTCCCCAAACACTAGGTTTCAAAAACCCAGATATTCTTAATCCCCAAACACTAGGCTTTAAAACCCCAGATATTCTCAGTCCCCAAACACAAGGTTTCAAAAACCCAGATATTCTCAATCCCCAAACACTAGGTTTCAAAAGCACAGATATTCTCAATCCCCAAACACTAGGTTTCAAAAACCCAGATACTTTCAGTCCCCAAACTCTAGGTTTCAAAAACCCAGATATTCTCAATCCCCAAACACTAGGTTTCAAAAACCCAGATATTCTCAATCCCGAAACACTAGGCTTTAAAAACCCAGATATTCTCAGTCCCCAAACACAAGGTTTTAAAAACCCAGATATTCTCAGTCCCCAAACACTAGGTTTTAAAAACCCAGATATTCTCAGTCCCCAAACACTAGGTTTCAAAAACCCAGATATTCTCAGTCCCCAAACACTAGGTTTCAAAAACCCAGATATACTCAGTCCCCAAACACTAGGTTTCAAAAACCCAGATATACTCAGTCCCCAAACACTAGGTTTCAAAAACCCAGATATACTCAGTCCCCAAACACTAGGTTTCAAAAACCCAGATATTCTCAGTCCCCAAACACTAGGTTTCAAAAACCCAGATATTCTCAGTCCCCAAACACTAGGTTTTAAAAACCCAGATATTCTCAGTCCCCAAACACTAGGTTTCAAAAATCCAGATATACTCAGTCCCCAAACACTAGGTTTCAAAAACCCAGATATACTCAGTCCCCAAACACTAGGTTTCAAAAACCCAGATATACTCAGTCCCCAAACACTAGGTTTCAAAAACCCAGATATTCTCAGTCCCCAAACACTAGGTTTCAAAAACCCAGATATTCTCAGTCCCCAAACATTAGGTTTCAAAAACCCAGATATTCTCAGTCCCCAAACACTAGGTTTTAAAAACCCAGATATTCTCAGTGCCCAAACACTAGGTTTCAAAAACCCAGATATTCTCAGTCCCCAAACACTAGGTTTCAAAAACCCAGATACTCTCAGTCCCCAAACACTAGGTTTCAAAAACCCAGATACTCTCAGTCCCCAAACACTAGGTTTCAAAAACCCAGATATTCTCAATCCCCAAACACTAGGTTTCAAAAACACAGATATTCTCAATCCCCAAACACTAGGTTTCAAAAACCCAGATACTCTCAGTCCCCAAACACTAGGTTTCAAAAACCCAGATACTCTCAGTCCCCAAACACTAGGTTTCAAAAACCCAGATATTCTCAGTTCCCAAACACTTGGTTTCAAAAACCCAGATATTCTTAATCCCCAAACACTTGGCTTTAAAACCCCAGATATTCTCAATCCCCAAACACAAGGTTTCAAAAACCCAGATATTCTCAATCCCCAAACACTAGGTTTCAAAAACCCAGATATTCTCAGTCCCCAAACACTAGGTTTCAAATACCCAGATATTCTTAATCCCCAAACACTAGGCTTTAAAACCCCAGATATTCTCAGTCCCCAAACACAAGGTTTCAAAAACCCAGATATTCTCAATCCCCAAACACTAGGTTTCAAAAACACAGATATTCTCAATCCCCAAACACTAGGTTTCAAAAACCCAGATACTCTCAGTCCCCAAACACTAGGTTTCAAAAACCCAGATACTCTCAGTCCCCAAACACTAGGTTTCAAAAACCCAGATATTCTCAGTTCCCAAACACTTGGTTTCAAAAACCCAGATATTCTTAATCCCCAAACACTTGGCTTTAAAACCCCAGATATTCTCAATCCCCAAACACAAGGTTTCAAAAACCCAGATATTCTCAATCCCCAAACACTAGGTTTCAAAAACCCAGATATTCTCAGTCCCCAAACACTAGGTTTCAAATACCCAGATATTCTTAATCCCCAAACACTAGGCTTTAAAACCCCAGATATTCTCAGTCCCCAAACACAAGGTTTCAAAAACCCAGATATTCTCAATCCCCAAACACTAGGTTTCAAAAACACAGATATTCTCAATCCCCAAACACTAGGTTTCAAAAACCCAGATACTCTCAGTCCCCAGATACTAGGTTTCAAAAACCCAGATATTCTCAGTCCCCAAACACTAGGTTTCAAAAACCCAGATATTCTCAATCCCCAAACACTAGGTTTCAAAAACCCAGATATTCTCAGTCCCCAAACACTAGGTTTCAAAAACCCAGATATTCTCAATCCCCAAACACTAGGTTTCAAAAACCCAGATATTCTCAATCCCCAAACACTAGGTTTCAAAAACCCAGATACTCTCAGTCCCCAAACACTAGGTTTCAAAAACCCAGATATTCTCAATCCCCAAACACTAGGTTTCAAAAACACAGATATTCTCAATCCCCAAACACTAGGTTTCAAAAACCCAGATACTCTCAGTCCCCAAACACTAGGTTTCAAAAACCCAGATACTCTCAGTCCCCAAACACTAGGTTTCAAAAACCCAGATATTCTCAGTTCCCAAACACTTGGTTTCAAAAACCCAGATATTCTTAATCCCCAAACACTTGGCTTTAAAACCCCAGATATTCTCAATCCCCAAACACAAGGTTTCAAAAACCCAGATATTCTCAATCCCCAAACACTAGGTTTCAAAAACCCAGATATTCTCAGTCCCCAAACACTAGGTTTCAAAAACCCAGATATTCTTAATCCCCAAACACTAGGCTTTAAAACCCCAGATATTCTCAGTCCCCAAACACAAGGTTTCAAAAACCCAGATATTCTCAATCCCCAAACACTAGGTTTCAAAAACACAGATATTCTCTACTCCAAACACTAGGTTTCAAAAACCCAGATACTCTCAGTCCCAAGACACTAGGTTTCAAAAACACAGATATTCTCAGTCCCCAAACACTAGGTTTCAAAAACCCAGATATTCTCAATCCCCAAACACTAGGTTTCAAAAACCCAGATATTCTCAGTCCCCAAACACTAGGTTTCAAAAACCCAGATATTCTCAATCCCCAAACACTAGGTTTCAAAAACCCAGATATTCTCAATCCCCAAACACTAGGTTTCAAAAACACAGATATTCTCAGTCCCCAAACATTAGGTTTCAAAAACACAGATATTCTCAATCCCCAAACACTAGGTTTCAAAAACCCAGATACTCTCAGTCCCCAAACACTAGGTTTCAAAAACCCAGATACTCTCAGTCCCCAAACACTAGGTTTCAAAAACCAGATATTCTCAGTCCCCAAACACTAGGTTTCAAAAACCCAGATATTCTTAATCCCCAAACACTAGGCTTTAAAACCCCAGATATTCTCAGTCCCCAAACACAAGGTTTCAAAAACCCAGATATTCTCAATCCCCAAACACTAGGTTTCAAAAACACAGATATTCTCAATCCCCAAACAATAGGTTTCAAAAACCCAGATACTTTCAGTCCCCAAACTCTAGGTTTCAAAAACCCAGATACTTTCAGTCCCCAAACACTAGGTTTCAAAAACACAGATATTCTCAATCCCCAAACACTAGGTTTCAAAAACACAGATATTCTCAATCCCCAAACACTAGGTTTCAAAAACACAGATATTCTCAGTCCCCAAACACTAGGTTTCAAAAACCCAGATACTCTTCAGTCCCCAAACACTAGGTTTCAAAAACCCAGATACTCTCAGTCCCCAAACACTAGGTTTCAAAAACCCAGATATTCTCAGTGTCCAAACACTAGGTTTCAAAAACCCAGATATTCTCAATCCCGAAACACTAGGCTTTAAAAACCCAGATATTCTCAGTCCCGAAACACTAGGCTTTAAAAACCCAGATATTCTCAGTCCCCAAACACTAGGTTTTAAAAACCCAGATATTCTCAGTCCCCAAACACTAGGTTTCAAAAACCCAGATATACTCAGTCCCCAAACACTAGGTTTCAAAAACCCAGATATACTCAGTCCCCAAACACTAGGTTTCAAAAACCCAGATATTCTCAATCCCCAAACACTAGGTTTCAAAAACCCAGATACTCTCAGTCCCCAAACACTAGGTTTCAAAAACCCAGATATTCTCAATCCCCAAACACTAGGTTTCAAAAACCCAGATATTCTCAGTCCCCAAACACTAGGTTTCAAAAACCCAGATATTCTTAATCCCCAAACACTAGGCTTTAAAACCCCAGATATTCTCAGTCCCCAAACACAAGGTTTCAAAAACCCAGATATTCTCAATCCCCAAACACTAGGTTTCAAAAACACAGATATTCTCTACTCCAAACACTAGGTTTCAAAAATCCAGATACTCTCAGTCCCAAGACACTAGGTTTCAAAAACACAGATATTCTCAGTCCCCAAACACTAGGTTTCAAAAACCCAGATATTCTCAATCCCCAAACACTAGGTTTCAAAAACCCAGATATTCTCAGTCCCCAAACACTAGGTTTCAAAAACCCAGATATTCTCAATCCCCAAACACTAGGTTTCAAAAACCCAGATATTCTCAATCCCCAAACACTAGGTTTCAAAAACACAGATATTCTCAGTCCCCAAACATTAGGTTTCAAAAACACAGATATTCTCAATCCCCAAACACTAGGTTTCAAAAACCCAGATACTCTCAGTCCCCAAACACTAGGTTTCAAAAACCCAGATACTCTCAGTCCCCAAACACTAGGTTTCAAAAACCAGATATTCTCAGTCCCCAAACACTAGGTTTCAAAAACCCAGATATTCTTAATCCCCAAACACTAGGCTTTAAAACCCCAGATATTCTCAGTCCCCAAACACAAGGTTTCAAAAACCCAGATATTCTCAATCCCCAAACACTAGGTTTCAAAAACACAGATATTCTCAATCCCCAAACAATAGGTTTCAAAAACCCAGATACTTTCAGTCCCCAAACTCTAGGTTTCAAAAACCCAGATACTTTCAGTCCCCAAACACTAGGTTTCAAAAACACAGATATTCTCAATCCCCAAACACTAGGTTTCAAAAACACAGATATTCTCAATCCCCAAACACTAGGTTTCAAAAACACAGATATTCTCAGTCCCCAAACACTAGGTTTCAAAAACCCAGATACTCTTCAGTCCCCAAACACTAGGTTTCAAAAACCCAGATACTCTCAGTCCCCAAACACTAGGTTTCAAAAACCCAGATATTCTCAGTGTCCAAACACTAGGTTTCAAAAACCCAGATATTCTCAATCCCGAAACACTAGGCTTTAAAAACCCAGATATTCTCAGTCCCGAAACACTAGGCTTTAAAAACCCAGATATTCTCAGTCCCCAAACACTAGGTTTTAAAAACCCAGATATTCTCAGTCCCCAAACACTAGGTTTCAAAAACCCAGATATACTCAGTCCCCAAACACTAGGTTTCAAAAACCCAGATATACTCAGTCCCCAAACACTAGGTTTCAAAAACCCAGATATTCTCAATCCCCAAACACTAGGTTTCAAAAACCCAGATACTCTCAGTCCCCAAACACTAGGTTTCAAAAACCCAGATACTCTCAGTCCCCAAACACTAGGTTTCAAAAACCAGATATTCTCAGTCCCCAAACACTAGGTTTCAAAAACCCTGATATTCTTAATCCCCAAACACTAGGCTTTAAAACCCCAGATATTCTCAGTCCCCAAACACAAGGTTTCAAAAACCCAGATATTCTCAATCCCCAAACACTAGGTTTCAAAAACACAGATATTCTCAATCCCCAAACACTAGGTTTCAAAAACACAGATATTCTCAATCCCCAAACACTAGGTTTCAAAAACACAGATATTCTCAGTCCCTAAACACTAGGTTTCAAAAACCCAGATACTCTCAGTCCCCAAAAACTAGGTTTCAAAAACCCAGATATTCTCAGTGTCCAAACACTAGGTTTCAAAAACCCAGATATTCTCAATCCCGAAACACTAGGCTTTAAAAACCCAGATATTCTCAGTCCCGAAACACTAGGCTTTAAAAACCCAGATATTCTCAGTCCCCAAACACTAGGTTTTAAAAACCCAGATATTCTCAGTCCCCAAACACTAGGTTTCAAAAATCCAGATATACTCAGTCCCCAAACACTAGGTTTCAAAAACCCAGATATACTCAGTCCCCAAACACTAGGTTTCAAAAACCCAGATATTCTCAATCCCCAAACACTAGGTTTCAAAAACCCAGATACTCTCAGTCCCCAAACACTAGGTTTCAAAAACCCAGATACTCTCAGTCCCCAAACACTAGGTTTCAAAAACCCAGATACTTTCAGTCCCCAAACACTAGGTTTCAAAAACCCAGATACTTTCAGTCCCCAAACACTAGGTTTCAAAAACACAGATATTCTCAATCCCCAAACACTAGGTTTCAAAAACACAGATATTCTCAATCCCCAAACACTAGGTTTCAAAAACACAGATATTCTCAATCCCCAAACACTAGGTTTCAAAAACCCAGATACTTTCAGTCCCCAAACACTAGGTTTCAAAAACCCAGATACTTTCAGTCCCCAAACACTAGGTTTCAAAAACACAGATATTCTCAATCCCCAAACACTAGGTTTCAAAAACACAGATATTCTCAATCCCCAAACACTAGGTTTCAAAAACACAGATACTCTCAGTCCCCAAACACTAGGTTTCAAAAACCCAGATACTCTCAGTCCCCAAACACTAGGTTTCAAAAACCCAAATACTCTCAGTCCCCAAACACTAGGTTTCAAAAACCCAGATATTCTCAGTGTCCAAACACTAGGTTTCAAAAACCCAGATATTCTCAGTGTCCAAACACTAGGTTTCAAAAACCCAGATATTCTCAATCCCGAAACACTAGGCTTTAAAAACCCAGATATTCTCAGTCCCGAAACACTAGGCTTTAAAAACCCAGATATTCTCAGTCCCCAAACACTAGGTTTTAAAAACCCAGATATTCTCAGTCCCCAAACACTAGGTTTCAAAAATCCAGATATACTCAGTCCCCAAACACTAGGTTTCAAAAACCCAGATATACTCAGTCCCCAAACACTAGGTTTCAAAAACCCAGATATACTCAGTCCCCAAACACTAGGTTTCAAAAACCCAGATATTCTCAGTCCCCAAACACTAGGTTTCAAAAACCCAGATATTCTCAGTCCCCAAACATTAGGTTTCAAAAACCCAGATATTCTCAGTCCCCAAACACTAGGTTTTAAAAACCCAGATATTCTCAGTGCCCAAACACTAGGTTTCAAAAACCCAGATATTCTCAGTCCCCAAACACTAGGTTTCAAAAACCCAGATACTCTCAGTCCCCAAACACTAGGTTTCAATAACCCAGATACTCTCAGTCCCCAAACACTAGGTTTCAATAACCCAGATATTCTCAGTCCCCAAACAATAGGTTTCAAAAACCCAGATACTCTCAGTCCCCAAACACTAGGTTTCAAAAACCCAGATATTCTCAATCCCGAAACACTAGGTTTTAAAACCCCAGATATTCTCAGTCCCCAAACACAAGGTTTTAAAAACCCAGATATTCTCAGTCCCCAAACACTAGGTTTTAAAAACCCAGATATTCTCAGTCCCCAAACACTAGGTTTCAAAAATCCAGATATTCTCAGTCCCCAAACACTAGGTTTCAAAAACCCAGATATACTCAGTCCCCAAACACTAGGTTTCAAAAACCCAGATATACTCAGTCCCCAAACACTAGGTTTCAAAAACCCAGATATACTCAGTCCCCAAACACTAGGTTTCAAAAACCCAGATATTCTCAGTCCCCAAACACTAGGTTTCAAAAACCCAGATATTCTCAATCCCCAAACACTAGGCTTTAAAAACCCAGATATTCTCAGTCCCCAAACACAAGGTTTCAAAAACCCAGATATTCTCAATCCCCAAACACTAGGTTTCAAAAACACAGATATTCTCAATCCCCAAACACTAGGTTTCAAAAACCCAGATACTCTCAGTCCCCAAACACTAGGTTCCAAAAACCCAGATACTCTCAGTCCCCAAACACTAGGTTTCAAAAACCAGATATTCTCAGTCCCCAAACACTAGGTTTCAAAAACCCAGATATTCTTAATCCCCAAACACTAGGCTTTAAAACCCCAGATATTCTCAGTCCCCAAACACAAGGTTTCAAAAACCCAGATATTCTCAATCCCCAAACACTAGGTTTCAAAAACACAGATATTCTCAATCCCCAAACACTAGGTTTCAAAAACCCAGATACTTTCAGTCCCCAAACACTAGGTTTCAAAAACCCAGATACTTTCAGTCCCCAAACACTAGGTTTCAAAAACACAGATATTCTCAATCCCCAAACACTAGGTTTCAAAAACACAGATATTCTCAATCCCCAAACACTAGGTTTCAAAAACACAGATATTCTCAGTCCCCAAACACTAGGTTTCAAAAACCCAGATACTCTCAGTCCCCAAACACTAGGTTTCAAAAACCCAAATACTCTCAGTCCCCAAACACTAGGTTTCAAAAACCCAGATATTCTCAGTGTCCAAACACTAGGTTTCAAAAACCCAGATATTCTCAGTGTCCAAACACTAGGTTTCAAAAACCCAGATATTCTCAATCCCGAAACACTAGGCTTTAAAAACCCAGATATTCTCAGTCCCGAAACACTAGGCTTTAAAAACCCAGATATTCTCAGTCCCCAAACACTAGGTTTTAAAAACCCAGATATTCTCAGTCCCCAAACACTAGGTTTCAAAAATCCAGATATACTCAGTCCCCAAACACTAGGTTTCAAAAACCCAGATATACTCAGTCCCCAAACACTAGGTTTCAAAAACCCAGATATACTCAGTCCCCAAACACTAGGTTTCAAAAACCCAGATATTCTCAGTCCCCAAACACTAGGTTTCAAAAACCCAGATATTCTCAGTCCCCAAACATTAGGTTTCAAAAACCCAGATATTCTCAGTCCCCAAACACTAGGTTTTAAAAACCCAGATATTCTCAGTGCCCAAACACTAGGTTTCAAAAACCCAGATATTCTCAGTCCCCAAACACTAGGTTTCAAAAACCCAGATACTCTCAGTCCCCAAACACTAGGTTTCAATAACCCAGATACTCTCAGTCCCCAAACACTAGGTTTCAATAACCCAGATATTCTCAGTCCCCAAACAATAGGTTTCAAAAACCCAGATACTCTCAGTCCCCAAACACTAGGTTTCAAAAACCCAGATATTCTCAATCCCGAAACACTAGGTTTTAAAACCCCAGATATTCTCAGTCCCCAAACACAAGGTTTTAAAAACCCAGATATTCTCAGTCCCCAAACACTAGGTTTTAAAAACCCAGATATTCTCAGTCCCCAAACACTAGGTTTCAAAAATCCAGATATTCTCAGTCCCCAAACACTAGGTTTCAAAAACCCAGATATACTCAGTCCCCAAACACTAGGTTTCAAAAACCCAGATATACTCAGTCCCCAAACACTAGGTTTCAAAAACCCAGATATACTCAGTCCCCAAACACTAGGTTTCAAAAACCCAGATATTCTCAGTCCCCAAACACTAGGTTTCAAAAACCCAGATATTCTCAATCCCCAAACACTAGGCTTTAAAAACCCAGATATTCTCAGTCCCCAAACACAAGGTTTCAAAAACCCAGATATTCTCAATCCCCAAACACTAGGTTTCAAAAACACAGATATTCTCAATCCCCAAACACTAGGTTTCAAAAACCCAGATACTCTCAGTCCCCAAACACTAGGTTCCAAAAACCCAGATACTCTCAGTCCCCAAACACTAGTTTTCAAAAACCCAGATATTCTCAGTGCCCAAACACTAGGTTTCAAAAACCCAGATATTCTCAGTCCCCAAACACTAGGTTTCAAAAACCCAGATACTCTCTGTCCCCAAACACTAGGTTTCAAAAACCCAGATATTCTCAATCCCGAAACACTAGGCTTTAAAAACCCAGATATTCTCAGTCCCCAAACACAAGGTTTTAAAAACCCAGATATTCTCAGTCCCCAAACACTAGGTTTTAAAAACCCAGATATTCTCAGTCCCCAAACACTAGGTTTCAAAAATCCAGATATACTCAGTCCCCAAACACTAGGTTTCAAAAACCCAGATATACTCAGTCCCCAAACACTAGGTTTCAAAAACCCAGATATACTCAGTCCCCAAACACTAGGTTTCAAAAACCCAGATATACTCAGTCCCCAAACACTAGGTTTCAAAAACCCAGATATACTCAGTCCCCAAACACTAGGTTCCAAAAACCCAGATACTCTCAGTCCCCAAACACTAGGTTTCAAAAACCAGATATTCTCAGTCCCCAAACACTAGGTTTCAAAAACCCAGATATTCTTAATCCCCAAACACTAGGCTTTAAAACCCCAGATATTCTCAGTCCCCAAACACAAGGTTTCAAAAACCCAGATATTCTCAATCCCCAAACACTAGGTTTCAAAAACACAGATATTCTCAATCCCCAAACACTAGGTTTCAAAAACCCAGATACTTTCAGTCCCCAAACACTAGGTTTCAAAAACCCAGATACTTTCAGTCCCCAAACACTAGGTTTCAAAAACACAGATATTCTCAATCCCCAAACACTAGGTTTCAAAAACACAGATATTCTCAATCCCCAAACACTAGGTTTCAAAAACACAGATATTCTCAGTCCCCAAACACTAGGTTTCAAAAACCCAGATACTCTCAGTCCCCAAACACTAGGTTTCAAAAACCCAAATACTCTCAGTCCCCAAACACTAGGTTTCAAAAACCCAGATATTCTCAGTGTCCAAACACTAGGTTTCAAAAACCCAGATATTCTCAGTGTCCAAACACTAGGTTTCAAAAACCCAGATATTCTCAATCCCGAAACACTAGGCTTTAAAAACCCAGATATTCTCAGTCCCGAAACACTAGGCTTTAAAAACCCAGATATTCTCAGTCCCCAAACACTAGGTTTTAAAAACCCAGATATTCTCAGTCCCCAAACACTAGGTTTCAAAAATCCAGATATACTCAGTCCCCAAACACTAGGTTTCAAAAACCCAGATATACTCAGTCCCCAAACACTAGGTTTCAAAAACCCAGATATACTCAGTCCCCAAACACTAGGTTTCAAAAACCCAGATATTCTCAGTCCCCAAACACTAGGTTTCAAAAACCCAGATATTCTCAGTCCCCAAACATTAGGTTTCAAAAACCCAGATATTCTCAGTCCCCAAACACTAGGTTTTAAAAACCCAGATATTCTCAGTGCCCAAACACTAGGTTTCAAAAACCCAGATATTCTCAGTCCCCAAACACTAGGTTTCAAAAACCCAGATACTCTCAGTCCCCAAACACTAGGTTTCAATAACCCAGATACTCTCAGTCCCCAAACACTAGGTTTCAATAACCCAGATATTCTCAGTCCCCAAACAATAGGTTTCAAAAACCCAGATACTCTCAGTCCCCAAACACTAGGTTTCAAAAACCCAGATATTCTCAATCCCGAAACACTAGGTTTTAAAACCCCAGATATTCTCAGTCCCCAAACACAAGGTTTTAAAAACCCAGATATTCTCAGTCCCCAAACACTAGGTTTTAAAAACCCAGATATTCTCAGTCCCCAAACACTAGGTTTCAAAAATCCAGATATTCTCAGTCCCCAAACACTAGGTTTCAAAAACCCAGATATACTCAGTCCCCAAACACTAGGTTTCAAAAACCCAGATATACTCAGTCCCCAAACACTAGGTTTCAAAAACCCAGATATACTCAGTCCCCAAACACTAGGTTTCAAAAACCCAGATATTCTCAGTCCCCAAACACTAGGTTTCAAAAACCCAGATATTCTCAATCCCCAAACACTAGGCTTTAAAAACCCAGATATTCTCAGTCCCCAAACACAAGGTTTCAAAAACCCAGATATTCTCAATCCCCAAACACTAGGTTTCAAAAACACAGATATTCTCAATCCCCAAACACTAGGTTTCAAAAACCCAGATACTCTCAGTCCCCAAACACTAGGTTCCAAAAACCCAGATACTCTCAGTCCCCAAACACTAGTTTTCAAAAACCCAGATATTCTCAGTGCCCAAACACTAGGTTTCAAAAACCCAGATATTCTCAGTCCCCAAACACTAGGTTTCAAAAACCCAGATACTCTCTGTCCCCAAACACTAGGTTTCAAAAACCCAGATATTCTCAATCCCGAAACACTAGGCTTTAAAAACCCAGATATTCTCAGTCCCCAAACACAAGGTTTTAAAAACCCAGATATTCTCAGTCCCCAAACACTAGGTTTTAAAAACCCAGATATTCTCAGTCCCCAAACACTAGGTTTCAAAAATCCAGATATACTCAGTCCCCAAACACTAGGTTTCAAAAACCCAGATATACTCAGTCCCCAAACACTAGGTTTCAAAAACCCAGATATACTCAGTCCCCAAACACTAGGTTTCAAAAACCCAGATATACTCAGTCCCCAAACACTAGGTTTCAAAAACCCAGATATACTCAGTCCCCAAACACTAGGTTTCAAAAACCCAGATATTCTCAGTCCCCAAACACTAGGTTTCAAAAACCCAGATATTCTCAATCCCCAAACACTAGGTTTCAAAAACACAGATATTCTCAATCCCCAAACACTAGGTTTCAAAAACCCAGATACTCTCAGTCCCCAAACACTAGGTTTCAAAAACCCAGATACTCTCAGTCCCCAAACACTAGGTTTCAAAAACCCAGATATTCTCAGTCCCCAAACACTAGGTTTCAAAAACCCAGATATTCTTAATCCCCAAACACTAGGCTTTAAAACCCCAGATATTCTCAGTCCACAAACACAAGGTTTCAAAAACCCAGATATTCTCAATCCCCAAACACTAGGTTTCAAAAGCACAGATATTCTCAATCCCCAAACACTAGGTTTCAAAAACCCAAATACTTTCAGTCCCCAAACTCTAGGTTTCAAAAACCCAGATATTCTCAATCCCGAAACACTAGGCTTTAAAAACCCAGATATTCTCAGTCCCCAAACACAAGATTTTAAAAACCCAGATATTCTCAGTCCCCAAACACTAGGTTTTAAAAACCCAGATATTCTCAGTCCCCAAACACTAGGTTTCAAAAATCCAGATATTCTCAGTCCCCAAACACTAGGTTTCAAAAACCCAGATATACTCAGTCCCCAAACACTAGGTTTCAAAAACCCAGATATACTCAGTCCCCAAACACTAGGTTTCAAAAACCCAGATATACTCAGTCCCCAAACACTAGGTTTCAAAAACCCAGATATTCTCAGTCCCCAAACACTAGGTTTCAAAAACCCAGATACTCTCAGTCCCCAAACACTAGGTTTCAAAAACCCAGATACTCTCAGTCCCCAAACACTAGGTTTCAAAAACCCAGATATTCTCAGTGCCCAAACACTAGGTTTCAAAAACCCAGATATTCTCAGTCCCCAAACACTAGGTTTCAAAAACCCAGATAATCTCAGTCCCCAAACACTAGGTTTCAAAAACCCAGATATTCTCAGTCCCCAAACACTAGGTTTCAAAAACCCAGATACTCTCAGTCCCCAAACACTAGGTTTCAAAAACCCAGATATTCTCAATCCCGAAACACTAGGCTTTAAAAACCCAGATATTCTCAGTCCCCAAACGCAAGGTTTTAAAAACCCAGATATTCTCAGTCCCCAAACAATAGGTTTTAAAAACCCAGATATTCTCAGTCCCCAAACACTAGGTTTCAAAAATCCAGATATACTCAGTCCCCAAACACTAGGTTTCAAAAACCCAGATATACTCAGTCCCCAAACACTAGGCTTTAAAAACCCAGATATTCTCAGTACCCAAACACAAGGTTTCAAAAACCCAGATATTCTCAATCCCCAAACACTAGGTTTCAAAAACACAGATATTCTCAATCCCCAAACACTAGGTTTCAAAAACCCAGATACTCTCAGTCCCCAAACACAAGGTTTCAAAAACCCAGATATTCTCAATCCCCAAACACTAGGTTTCAAAAGCACAGATATTCTCAATCCCCAAACACTAGGTTTCAAAAACCCAGATACTCTCAGTCCCCAAACACTAGGTTTCAAAAACCCAGATACTCTCAGTCCCCAAACACTAGGTTTCAAAAACCCAGATATTCTCAGTGTCCAAACACTAGGTTTCAAAAACCCAGATATTCTCAGTCCCCAAACACTAGGTTTCAAAAACCCAGATATTCTCAGTCCCCAAACACTAGGTTTCAAAAACCCAGATATTCTCAATCCCCAAACACTAGGCTTTAAAAACCCAGATATTCTCAGTCCCCAAACACAAGGTTTCAAAAACCCAGATATTCTCAATCCCCAAACACTAGGTTTCAAAAACACAGATATTCTCAATCCCCAAACACTAGGTTTCAAAAACCCAGATACTCTCAGTCCCCAAACACTAGGTTTCAAAAACCCAGATATTCTCAGTCCCCAAACACTAGGTTTCAAAAACCCAGATATTCTTAATCCCCAAACACTAGGCTTTAAAACCCCAGATATTCTCAGTCCCCAAACACAAGGTTTCAAAAACCCAGATATTCTCAATCCCCAAACACTAGGTTTCAAAAGCACAGATATTCTCAATCCCCAAACACTAGGTTTCAAAAACCCAGATACTTTCAGTCCCCAAACTCTAGGTTTCAAAAACCCAGATATTCTCAATCCCCAAACACTAGGTTTCAAAAACCCAGATATTCTCAATCCCGAAACACTAGGCTTTAAAAACCCAGATATTCTCAGTCCCCAAACACAAGGTTTTAAAAACCCAGATATTCTCAGTCCCCAAACACTAGGTTTTAAAAACCCAGATATTCTCAGTCCCCAAACACTAGGTTTCAAAAACCCAGATATTCTCAGTCCCCAAACACTAGGTTTCAAAAACCCAGATATACTCAGTCCCCAAACACTAGGTTTCAAAAACCCAGATATACTCAGTCCCCAAACACTAGGTTTCAAAAACCCAGATATACTCAGTCCCCAAACACTAGGTTTCAAAAACCCAGATATTCTCAGTCCCCAAACACTAGGTTTCAAAAACCCAGATATTCTCAGTCCCCAAACACAAGGTTTTAAAAACCCAGATATACTCAGTCCCCAAACACTAGGTTTCAAAAACCCAGATATACTCAGTCCCCAAACACTAGGTTTCAAAAACCCAGATATACTCAGTCCCCAAACACTAGGTTTCAAAAACCCAGATATTCTCAGTCCCCAAACACTATGTTTCAAAAACCCAGATATTCTCAGTCCCCAAACATTAGGTTTCAAAAACCCAGATATTCTCAGTCCCCAAACACTAGGTTTTAAAAACCCAGATATTCTCAGTGCCCAAACACTAGGTTTCAAAAACCCAGATATTCTCAGTCCCCAAACACTAGGTTTCAAAAACCCAGATACTCTCAGTCCCCAAACACTAGGTTTCAAAAACCCAGATATTCTCAATCCCCAAACACTAGGTTTCAAAAACACAGATATTCTCAATCCCCAAACACTAGGTTTCAAAAACCCAGATACCTCAGTCCCCAAACACTAGGTTTCAAAAACCCAGATACTCTCAGTCCCCAAACACTAGGTTTCAAAAACCCAGATATTCTCAGTTCCCAAACACTTGGTTTCAAAAACCCAGATATTCTTAATCCCCAAACACTTGGCTTTAAAACCCCAGATATTCTCAATCCCCAAACACAAGGTTTCAAAAACCCAGATATTCTCAATCCCCAAACACTAGGTTTCAAAAACCCAGATATTCTCAGTCCCCAAACACTAGGTTTCAAAAACCCAGATATTCTTAATCCCCAAACACTAGGCTTTAAAACCCCAGATATTCTCAGTCCCCAAACACAAGGTTTCAAAAACCCAGATATTCTCAATCCCCAAACACTAGGTTTCAAAAACACAGATATTCTCAATCCCCAAACACTAGGTTTCAAAAACCCAGATATTCTCAATCCCCAAACACTAGGTTTCAAAAACCCAGATATTCTCAATCCCCAAACACTAGGTTTCAAAAACACAGATATACTCAGTCCCCAAACACTAGGTTTCAAAAACCCAGATATTCTCAATCCCCAAACACTAGGTTTCAAAAACCCAGATACTCTCAGTCCCCAAACACTAGGTTTCAAAAACCCAGATACTCTCAGTCCCCAAACACTAGGTTTCAAAAACCAGATATTCTCAGTCCCCAAACACTAGGTTTCAAAAACCCAGATATTCTTAATCCCCAAACACTAGGCTTTAAAACCCCAGATATTCTCAGTCCCCAAACACAAAGTTTCAAAAACCCAGATATTCTCAATCCCCAAACACTAGGTTTCAAAAACACAGATATTCTCAATCCCCAAACACTAGGTTTCAAAAACCCAGATATTCTCAATCCCGAAACACTAGGCTTTAAAAACCCAGATATTCTCAGTCCCCAAACACAAGATTTTAAAAACCCAGATATTCTCAGTCCCCAAACACTAGGTTTTAAAAACCCAGATATTCTCAGTCCCCAAACACTAGGTTTCAAAAATCCAGATATTCTCAGTCCCCAAACACTAGGTTTCAAAAACCCAGATATACTCAGTCCCCAAACACTAGGTTTCAAAAACCCAGATATACTCAGTCCCCAAACACTAGGTTTCAAAAACCCAGATATACTCAGTCCCCAAACACTAGGTTTCAAAAACCCAGATATTCTCAGTCCCCAAACACTAGGTTTCAAAAACCCAGATACTCTCAGTCCCCAAACACTAGGTTTCAAAAACCCAGATACTCTCAGTCCCCAAACACTAGGTTTCAAAAACCCAGATATTCTCAGTGCCCAAACACTAGGTTTCAAAAACCCAGATATTCTCAGTCCCCAAACACTAGGTTTCAAAAACCCAGATACTCTCAGTCCCCAAACACTAGGTTTCAAAAACCCAGATATTCTCAGTCCCCAAACACTAGGTTTCAAAAACCCAGATACTCTCAGTCCCCAAACACTAGGTTTCAAAAACCCAGATATTCTCAATCCCGAAACACTAGGCTTTAAAAACCCAGATATTCTCAGTCCCCAAACACAAGGTTTTAAAAACCCAGATATTCTCAGTCCCCAAACAATAGGTTTTAAAAACCCAGATATTCTCAGTCCCCAAACACTAGGTTTCAAAAATCCAGATATACTCAGTCCCCAAACACTAGGTTTCAAAAACCCAGATATACTCAGTCCCCAAACACTAGGCTTTAAAAACCCAGATATTCTCAGTCCCCAAACACAAGGTTTCAAAAACCCAGATATTCTCAATCCCCAAACACTAGGTTTCAAAAACACAGATATTCTCAATCCCCAAACACTAGGTTTCAAAAACCCAGATACTCTCAGTCCCCAAACACAAGGTTTCAAAAACCCAGATATTCTCAATCCCCAAACACTAGGTTTCAAAAGCACAGATATTCTCAATCCCCAAACACTAGGTTTCAAAAACCCAGATACTCTCAGTCCCCAAACACTAGGTTTCAAAAACCCAGATACTCTCAGTCCCCAAACACTAGGTTTCAAAAACCCAGATATTCTCAGTGTCCAAACACTAGGTTTCAAAAACCCAGATATTCTCAGTCCCCAAACACTAGGTTTCAAAAACCCAGATATTCTCAGTCCCCAAACACTAGGTTTCAAAAACCCAGATATTCTCAATCCCCAAACACTAGGCTTTAAAAACCCAGATATTCTCAGTCCCCAAACACAAGGTTTCAAAAACCCAGATATTCTCAATCCCCAAACACTAGGTTTCAAAAACACAGATATTCTCAATCCCCAAACACTAGGTTTCAAAAACCCAGATACTCTCAGTCCCCAAACACTAGGTTTCAAAAACCCAGATACTCTCAGTCCCCAAACACTAGGTTTCAAAAACCCAGATATTCTCAGTCCCCAAACACTAGGTTTCAAAAACCCAGATATTCTTAATCCCCAAACACTAGGCTTTAAAACCCCAGATATTCTCAGTCCCCAAACACAAGGTTTCAAAAACCCAGATATTCTCAATCCCCAAACACTAGGTTTCAAAAGCACAGATATTCTCAATCCCCAAACACTAGGTTTCAAAAACCCAGATACTTTCAGTCCCCAAACTCTAGGTTTCAAAAACCCAGATATTCTCAATCCCCAAACACTAGGTTTCAAAAACCCAGATATTCTCAATCCCGAAACACTAGGCTTTAAAAACCCAGATATTCTCAGTCCCCAAACACAAGGTTTTAAAAACCCAGATATTCTCAGTCCCCAAACACTAGGTTTTAAAAACCCAGATATTCTCAGTCCCCAAACACTAGGTTTCAAAAACCCAGATATTCTCAGTCCCCAAACACTAGGTTTCAAAAACCCAGATATACTCAGTCCCCAAACACTAGGTTTCAAAAACCCAGATATACTCAGTCCCCAAACACTAGGTTTCAAAAACCCAGATATACTCAGTCCCCAAACACTAGGTTTCAAAAACCCAGATATTCTCAGTCCCCAAACACTAGGTTTCAAAAACCCAGATATTCTCAGTCCCCAAACACAAGGTTTTAAAAACCCAGATATACTCAGTCCCCAAACACTAGGTTTCAAAAACCCAGATATACTCAGTCCCCAAACACTAGGTTTCAAAAACCCAGATATACTCAGTCCCCAAACACTAGGTTTCAAAAACCCAGATATTCTCAGTCCCCAAACACTATGTTTCAAAAACCCAGATATTCTCAGTCCCCAAACATTAGGTTTCAAAAACCCAGATATTCTCAGTCCCCAAACACTAGGTTTTAAAAACCCAGATATTCTCAGTGCCCAAACACTAGGTTTCAAAAACCCAGATATTCTCAGTCCCCAAACACTAGGTTTCAAAAACCCAGATACTCTCAGTCCCCAAACACTAGGTTTCAAAAACCCAGATATTCTCAATCCCCAAACACTAGGTTTCAAAAACACAGATATTCTCAATCCCCAAACACTAGGTTTCAAAAACCCAGATACTCTCAGTCCCCAAACACTAGGTTTCAAAAACCCAGATACTCTCAGTCCCCAAACACTAGGTTTCAAAAACCCAGATATTCTCAGTTCCCAAACACTTGGTTTCAAAAACCCAGATATTCTTAATCCCCAAACACTTGGCTTTAAAACCCCAGATATTCTCAATCCCCAAACACAAGGTTTCAAAAACCCAGATATTCTCAATCCCCAAACACTAGGTTTCAAAAACCCAGATATTCTCAGTCCCCAAACACTAGGTTTCAAAAACCCAGATATTCTTAATCCCCAAACACTAGGCTTTAAAACCCCAGATATTCTCAGTCCCCAAACACAAGGTTTCAAAAACCCAGATATTCTCAATCCCCAAACACTAGGTTTCAAAAACACAGATATTCTCAATCCCCAAACACTAGGTTTCAAAAACCCAGATATTCTCAATCCCCAAACACTAGGTTTCAAAAACCCAGATATTCTCAATCCCCAAACACTAGGTTTCAAAAACACAGATATACTCAGTCCCCAAACACTAGGTTTCAAAAACCCAGATATTCTCAATCCCCAAACACTAGGTTTCAAAAACCCAGATACTCTCAGTCCCCAAACACTAGGTTTCAAAAACCCAGATACTCTCAGTCCCCAAACACTAGGTTTCAAAAACCAGATATTCTCAGTCCCCAAACACTAGGTTTCAAAAACCCAGATATTCTTAATCCCCAAACACTAGGCTTTAAAACCCCAGATATTCTCAGTCCCCAAACACAAAGTTTCAAAAACCCAGATATTCTCAATCCCCAAACACTAGGTTTCAAAAACACAGATATTCTCAATCCCCAAACACTAGGTTTCAAAAACCCAGATATTCTCAATCCCGAAACACTAGGCTTTAAAAACCCAGATATTCTCAGTCCCCAAACACAAGATTTTAAAAACCCAGATATTCTCAGTCCCCAAACACTAGGTTTTAAAAACCCAGATATTCTCAGTCCCCAAACACTAGGTTTCAAAAATCCAGATATTCTCAGTCCCCAAACACTAGGTTTCAAAAACCCAGATATACTCAGTCCCCAAACACTAGGTTTCAAAAACCCAGATATACTCAGTCCCCAAACACTAGGTTTCAAAAACCCAGATATACTCAGTCCCCAAACACTAGGTTTCAAAAACCCAGATATTCTCAGTCCCCAAACACTAGGTTTCAAAAACCCAGATACTCTCAGTCCCCAAACACTAGGTTTCAAAAACCCAGATACTCTCAGTCCCCAAACACTAGGTTTCAAAAACCCAGATATTCTCAGTGCCCAAACACTAGGTTTCAAAAACCCAGATATTCTCAGTCCCCAAACACTAGGTTTCAAAAACCCAGATACTCTCAGTCCCCAAACACTAGGTTTCAAAAACCCAGATATTCTCAGTCCCCAAACACT
Source organism: Phalangium opilio (assembly GCF_054372755.1). Classification (NCBI taxonomy): domain Eukaryota; kingdom Metazoa; phylum Arthropoda; class Arachnida; order Opiliones; family Phalangiidae; genus Phalangium; species Phalangium opilio. Next base: position 1,602,252 of record NW_028324200.1, on the reverse strand, counting down.
AGGTTTCAAAAACCCAGATACTCTCAGTCCCCAAACACTAGGTTTCAAAAACCCAGATATTCTCAATCCCGAAACACTAGGCTTTAAAAACCCAGATATTCTCAGTCCCCAAACACAAGGTTTTAAAAACCCAGATATTCTCAGTCCCCAAACAATAGGTTTTAAAAACCCAGATATTCTCAGTCCCCAAACACTAGGTTTCAAAAATCCAGATATACTCAGTCCCCAAACACTAGGTTTCAAAAACCCAGATATACTCAGTCCCCAAACACTAGGCTTTAAAAACCCAGATATTCTCAGTCCCCAAACACAAGGTTTCAAAAACCCAGATATTCTCAATCCCCAAACACTAGGTTTCAAAAACACAGATATTCTCAATCCCCAAACACTAGGTTTCAAAAACCCAGATACTCTCAGTCCCCAAACACAAGGTTTCAAAAACCCAGATATTCTCAATCCCCAAACACTAGGTTTCAAAAGCACAGATATTCTCAATCCCCAAACACTAGGTTTCAAAAACCCAGATACTCTCAGTCCCCAAACACTAGGTTTCAAAAACCCAGATACTCTCAGTCCCCAAACACTAGGTTTCAAAAACCCAGATATTCTCAGTGTCCAAACACTAGGTTTCAAAAACCCAGATATTCTCAGTCCCCAAACACTAGGTTTCAAAAACCCAGATATTCTCAGTCCCCAAACACTAGGTTTCAAAAACCCAGATATTCTCAATCCCCAAACACTAGGCTTTAAAAACCCAGATATTCTCAGTCCCCAAACACAAGGTTTCAAAAACCCAGATATTCTCAATCCCCAAACACTAGGTTTCAAAAACACAGATATTCTCAATCCCCAAACACTAGGTTTCAAAAACCCAGATACTCTCAGTCCCCAAACACTAGGTTTCAAAAACCCAGATACTCTCAGTCCCCAAACACTAGGTTTCAAAAACCCAGATATTCTCAGTCCCCAAACACTAGGTTTCAAAAACCCAGATATTCTTAATCCCCAAACACTAGGCTTGAAAACCCCAGATATTCTCAGTCCCCAAACACAAGGTTTCAAAAACCCAGATATTCTCAATCCCCAAACACTAGGTTTCAAAAGCACAGATATTCTCAATCCCCAAACACTAGGTTTCAAAAACCCAGATACTTTCAGTCCCCAAACTCTAGGTTTCAAAAACCCAGATATTCTCAATCCCCAAACACTAGGTTTCAAAAACCCAGATATTCTCAATCCCGAAACACTAGGCTTTAAAAACCCAGATATTCTCAGTCCCCAAACACAAGGTTTTAAAAACCCAGATATTCTCAGTCCCAAACACTAGGTTTTAAAAACCCAGATATTCTCAGTCCCCAAACACTAGGTTTCAAAAACCCAGATATTCTCAGTCCCCAAACACTAGGTTTCAAAAACCCAGATATACTCAGTCCCCAAACACTAGGTTTCAAAAACCCAGATATACTCAGTCCCCAAACACTAGGTTTCAAAAACCCAGATATACTCAGTCCCCAAACACTAGGTTTCAAAAACCCAGATATTCTCAGTCCCCAAACACTAGGTTTCAAAAACCCAGATATTCTCAGTCCCCAAACACAAGGTTTCAAAAACCCAGATATTCTCAATCCCCAAACACTAGGTTTCAAAAACACAGATATTCTCAATCCCCAAACACTAGGTTTCAAAAACCCAGATACTCTCAGTCCCCAAACACTAGGTTTCAAAAACCCAGATACTCTCAGTCCCCAAACACTAGGTTTCAAAAACCCAGATATTCTCAGTCCCCAAACACTAGGTTTCAAAAACCCAGATATTCTTAATCCCCAAACACTAGGCTTTAAAACCCCAGATATTCTCAGTCCCCAAACACAAGGTTTCAAAAACCCAGATATTCTCAATCCCCAAACACTAGGTTTCAAAAGCACAGATATTCTCAATCCCCAAACACTAGGTTTCAAAAACCCAGATACTTTCAGTCCCCAAACTCTAGGTTTCAAAAACCCAGATATTCTCAATCCCCAAACACTAGGTTTCAAAAACCCAGATATTCTCAATCCCGAAACACTAGGCTTTAAAAACCCAGATATTCTCAGTCCCCAAACACAAGGTTTTAAAAACCCAGATATTCTCAGTCCCCAAACACTAGGTTTTAAAAACCCAGATATTCTCAGTCCCCAAACACTAGGTTTCAAAAACCCAGATATTCTCAGTCCCCAAACACTAGGTTTCAAAAACCCAGATATACTCAGTCCCCAAACACTAGGTTTCAAAAACCCAGATATACTCAGTCCCCAAACACTAGGTTTCAAAAACCCAGATATACTCAGTCCCCAAACACTAGGTTTCAAAAACCCAGATATTCTCAGTCCCCAAACACTAGGTTTCAAAAACCCAGATATTCTCAGTCCCCAAACACAAGGTTTTAAAAACCCAGATATACTCAGTCCCCAAACACTAGGTTTCAAAAACCCAGATATACTCAGTCCCCAAACACTAGGTTTCAAAAACCCAGATATACTCAGTCCCCAAACACTAGGTTTCAAAAACCCAGATATTCTCAGTCCCCAAACACTATGTTTCAAAAACCCAGATATTCTCAGTCCCCAAACATTAGGTTTCAAAAATCCAGATATTCTCAGTCCCCAAACACTAGGTTTTAAAAACCCAGATATTCTCAGTGCCCAAACACTAGGTTTCAAAAACCCAGATATTCTCAGTCCCCAAACACTAGGTTTCAAAAACCCAGATACTCTCAGTCCCCAAACACTAGGTTTCAAAAACCCAGATATTCTCAATCCCCAAACACTAGGTTTCAAAAACACAGATATTCTCAATCCCCAAACACTAGGTTTCAAAAACCCAGATACTCTCAGTCCCCAAACACTAGGTTTCAAAAACCCAGATACTCTCAGTCCCCAAACACTAGGTTTCAAAAACCCAGATATTCTCAGTCCCCAAACACTAGGTTTCAAAAACCCAGATATTCTTAATCCCCAAACACTAGGCTTGAAAACCCCAGATATTCTCAGTCCCCAAACACAAGGTTTCAAAAACCCAGATATTCTCAATCCCCAAACACTAGGTTTCAAAAGCACAGATATTCTCAATCCCCAAACACTAGGTTTCAAAAACCCAGATACTTTCAGTCCCCAAACTCTAGGTTTCAAAAACCCAGATATTCTCAATCCCCAAACACTAGGTTTCAAAAACCCAGATATTCTCAATCCCGAAACACTAGGCTTTAAAAACCCAGATATTCTCAGTCCCCAAACACAAGGTTTTAAAAACCCAGATATTCTCAGTCCCAAACACTAGGTTTCAAAAACCCAGATATTCTCAGTCCCCAAACACTAGGTTTCAAAAACCCAGATATACTCAGTCCCCAAACACTAGGTTTCAAAAACCCAGATATACTCAGTCCCCAAACACTAGGTTTCAAAAACCCAGATATACTCAGTCCCCAAACACTAGGTTTCAAAAACCCAGATATTCTCAGTCCCCAAACACTAGGTTTCAAAAACCCAGATATTCTCAGTCCCCAAACACAAGGTTTCAAAAACCCAGATATTCTCAATCCCCAAACACTAGGTTTCAAAAACACAGATATTCTCAATCCCCAAACACTAGGTTTCAAAAACCCAGATACTCTCAGTCCCCAAACACTAGGTTTCAAAAACCCAGATACTCTCAGTCCCCAAACACTAGGTTTCAAAAACCCAGATATTCTCAGTCCCCAAACACTAGGTTTCAAAAACCCAGATATTCTTAATCCCCAAACACTAGGCTTTAAAACCCCAGATATTCTCAGTCCCCAAACACAAGGTTTCAAAAACCCAGATATTCTCAATCCCCAAACACTAGGTTTCAAAAGCACAGATATTCTCAATCCCCAAACACTAGGTTTCAAAAACCCAGATACTTTCAGTCCCCAAACTCTAGGTTTCAAAAACCCAGATATTCTCAATCCCCAAACACTAGGTTTCAAAAACCCAGATATTCTCAATCCCGAAACACTAGGCTTTAAAAACCCAGATATTCTCAGTCCCCAAACACAAGGTTTTAAAAACCCAGATATTCTCAGTCCCCAAACACTAGGTTTTAAAAACCCAGATATTCTCAGTCCCCAAACACTAGGTTTCAAAAACCCAGATATTCTCAGTCCCCAAACACTAGGTTTCAAAAACCCAGATATACTCAGTCCCCAAACACTAGGTTTCAAAAACCCAGATATACTCAGTCCCCAAACACTAGGTTTCAAAAACCCAGATATACTCAGTCCCCAAACACTAGGTTTCAAAAACCCAGATATTCTCAGTCCCCAAACACTAGGTTTCAAAAACCCAGATATTCTCAGTCCCCAAACACAAGGTTTTAAAAACCCAGATATACTCAGTCCCCAAACACTAGGTTTCAAAAACCCAGATATACTCAGTCCCCAAACACTAGGTTTCAAAAACCCAGATATACTCAGTCCCCAAACACTAGGTTTCAAAAACCCAGATATTCTCAGTCCCCAAACACTATGTTTCAAAAACCCAGATATTCTCAGTCCCCAAACATTAGGTTTCAAAAACCCAGATATTCTCAGTCCCCAAACACTAGGTTTTAAAAACCCAGATATTCTCAGTGCCCAAACACTAGGTTTCAAAAACCCAGATATTCTCAGTCCCCAAACACTAGGTTTCAAAAACCCAGATACTCTCAGTCCCCAAACACTAGGTTTCAAAAACCCAGATATTCTCAATCCCCAAACACTAGGTTTCAAAAACACAGATATTCTCAATCCCCAAACACTAGGTTTCAAAAACCCAGATACTCTCAGTCCCCAAACACTAGGTTTCAAAAACCCAGATACTCTCAGTCCCCAAACACTAGGTTTCAAAAACCCAGATATTCTCAGTTCCCAAACACTTGGTTTCAAAAACCCAGATATTCTTAATCCCCAAACACTTGGCTTTAAAACCCCAGATATTCTCAATCCCCAAACACAAGGTTTCAAAAACCCAGATATTCTCAATCCCCAAACACTAGGTTTCAAAAACCCAGATATTCTCAGTCCCCAAACACTAGGTTTCAAAAACCCAGATATTCTTAATCCCCAAACACTAGGCTTTAAAACCCCAGATATTCTCAGTCCCCAAACACAAGGTTTCAAAAACCCAGATATTCTCAATCCCCAAACACTAGGTTTCAAAAACACAGATATTCTCAATCCCCAAACACTAGGTTTCAAAAACCCAGATATTCTCAATCCCCAAACACTAGGTTTCAAAAACCCAGATATTCTCAATCCCCAAACACTAGGTTTCAAAAACACAGATATACTCAGTCCCCAAACACTAGGTTTCAAAAACCCAGATATTCTCAATCCCCAAACACTAGGTTTCAAAAACCCAGATACTCTCAGTCCCCAAACACTAGGTTTCAAAAACCCAGATACTCTCAGTCCCCAAACACTAGGTTTCAAAAACCAGATATTCTCAGTCCCCAAACACTAGGTTTCAAAAACCCAGATATTCTTAATCCCCAAACACTAGGCTTTAAAACCCCAGATATTCTCAGTCCCCAAACACAAAGTTTCAAAAACCCAGATATTCTCAATCCCCAAACACTAGGTTTCAAAAACACAGATATTCTCAATCCCCAAACACTAGGTTTCAAAAACCCAGATATTCTCAATCCCGAAACACTAGGCTTTAAAAACCCAGATATTCTCAGTCCCCAAACACAAGATTTTAAAAACCCAGATATTCTCAGTCCCCAAACACTAGGTTTTAAAAACCCAGATATTCTCAGTCCCCAAACACTAGGTTTCAAAAATCCAGATATTCTCAGTCCCCAAACACTAGGTTTCAAAAACCCAGATATACTCAGTCCCCAAACACTAGGTTTCAAAAACCCAGATATACTCAGTCCCCAAACACTAGGTTTCAAAAACCCAGATATACTCAGTCCCCAAACACTAGGTTTCAAAAACCCAGATATTCTCAGTCCCCAAACACTAGGTTTCAAAAACCCAGATACTCTCAGTCCCCAAACACTAGGTTTCAAAAACCCAGATACTCTCAGTCCCCAAACACTAGGTTTCAAAAACCCAGATATTCTCAGTGCCCAAACACTAGGTTTCAAAAACCCAGATATTCTCAGTCCCCAAACACTAGGTTTCAAAAACCCAGATACTCTCAGTCCCCAAACACTAGGTTTCAAAAACCCAGATATTCTCAGTCCCCAAACACTAGGTTTCAAAAACCCAGATACTCTCAGTCCCCAAACACTAGGTTTCAAAAACCCAGATATTCTCAATCCCGAAACACTAGGCTTTAAAAACCCAGATATTCTCAGTCCCCAAACACAAGGTTTTAAAAACCCAGATATTCTCAGTCCCCAAACAATAGGTTTTAAAAACCCAGATATTCTCAGTCCCCAAACACTAGGTTTCAAAAATCCAGATATACTCAGTCCCCAAACACTAGGTTTCAAAAACCCAGATATACTCAGTCCCCAAACACTAGGCTTTAAAAACCCAGATATTCTCAGTCCCCAAACACAAGGTTTCAAAAACCCAGATATTCTCAATCCCCAAACACTAGGTTTCAAAAACACAGATATTCTCAATCCCCAAACACTAGGTTTCAAAAACCCAGATACTCTCAGTCCCCAAACACAAGGTTTCAAAAACCCAGATATTCTCAATCCCCAAACACTAGGTTTCAAAAGCACAGATATTCTCAATCCCCAAACACTAGGTTTCAAAAACCCAGATACTCTCAGTCCCCAAACACTAGGTTTCAAAAACCCAGATACTCTCAGTCCCCAAACACTAGGTTTCAAAAACCCAGATATTCTCAGTGTCCAAACACTAGGTTTCAAAAACCCAGATATTCTCAGTCCCCAAACACTAGGTTTCAAAAACCCAGATATTCTCAGTCCCCAAACACTAGGTTTCAAAAACCCAGATATTCTCAATCCCCAAACACTAGGCTTTAAAAACCCAGATATTCTCAGTCCCCAAACACAAGGTTTCAAAAACCCAGATATTCTCAATCCCCAAACACTAGGTTTCAAAAACACAGATATTCTCAATCCCCAAACACTAGGTTTCAAAAACCCAGATACTCTCAGTCCCCAAACACTAGGTTTCAAAAACCCAGATACTCTCAGTCCCCAAACACTAGGTTTCAAAAACCCAGATATTCTCAGTCCCCAAACACTAGGTTTCAAAAACCCAGATATTCTTAATCCCCAAACACTAGGCTTTAAAACCCCAGATATTCTCAGTCCCCAAACACAAGGTTTCAAAAACCCAGATATTCTCAATCCCCAAACACTAGGTTTCAAAAGCACAGATATTCTCAATCCCCAAACACTAGGTTTCAAAAACCCAGATACTTTCAGTCCCCAAACTCTAGGTTTCAAAAACCCAGATATTCTCAATCCCCAAACACTAGGTTTCAAAAACCCAGATATTCTCAATCCCGAAACACTAGGCTTTAAAAACCCAGATATTCTCAGTCCCCAAACACAAGGTTTTAAAAACCCAGATATTCTCAGTCCCAAACACTAGGTTTTAAAAACCCAGATATTCTCAGTCCCCAAACACTAGGTTTCAAAAACCCAGATATTCTCAGTCCCCAAACACTAGGTTTCAAAAACCCAGATATACTCAGTCCCCAAACACTAGGTTTCAAAAACCCAGATATACTCAGTCCCCAAACACTAGGTTTCAAAAACCCAGATATACTCAGTCCCCAAACACTAGGTTTCAAAAACCCAGATATTCTCAGTCCCCAAACACTAGGTTTCAAAAACCCAGATATTCTCAGTCCCCAAACACAAGGTTTTAAAAACCCAGATATACTCAGTCCCCAAACACTAGGTTTCAAAAACCCAGATATACTCAGTCCCCAAACACTAGGTTTCAAAAACCCAGATATACTCAGTCCCCAAACACTAGGTTTCAAAAACCCAGATATTCTCAGTCCCCAAACACTAGGTTTCAAAAACCCAGATATTCTCAGTCCCCAAACATTAGGTTTCAAAAACCCAGATATTCTCAGTCCCCAAACACTAGGTTTTAAAAACCCAGATATTCTCAGTGCCCAAACACTAGGTTTCAAAAACCCAGATATTCTCAGTCCCCAAACACTAGGTTTCAAAAACCCAGATACTCTCAGTCCCCAAACACTAGGTTTCAAAAACCCAGATACTCTCAGTCCCCAAACACTAGGTTTCAAAAACCCAGATATTCTCAATCCCCAAACACTAGGTTTCAAAAACACAGATATTCTCAATCCCCAAACACTAGGTTTCAAAAACCCAGATACTCTCAGTCCCCAAACACTAGGTTTCAAAAACCCAGATACTCTCAGTCCCCAAACACTAGGTTTCAAAAACCCAGATATTCTCAGTTCCCAAACACTTGGTTTCAAAAACCCAGATATTCTTAATCCCCAAACACTTGGCTTTAAAACCCCAGATATTCTCAATCCCCAAACACAAGGTTTCAAAAACCCAGATATTCTCAATCCCCAAACACTAGGTTTCAAAAACCCAGATATTCTCAGTCCCCAAACACTAGGTTTCAAAAACCCAGATATTCTTAATCCCCAAACACTAGGCTTTAAAACCCCAGATATTCTCAGTCCCCAAACACAAGGTTTCAAAAACCCAGATATTCTCAATCCCCAAACACTAGGTTTCAAAAACACAGATATTCTCAATCCCCAAACACTAGGTTTCAAAAACCCAGATACTCTCAGTCCCCAGACACTAGGTTTCAAAAACCCAGATATTCTCAGTCCCCAAACACTAGGTTTCAAAAACCCAGATATTCTCAATCCCCAAACACTAGGTTTCAAAAACCCAGATATTCTCAGTCCCCAAACACTAGGTTTCAAAAACCCAGATATTCTCAATCCCCAAACACTAGGTTTCAAAAACCCAGATATTCTCAATCCCCAAACACTAGGTTTCAAAAACACAGATATACTCAGTCCCCAAACACTAGGTTTCAAAAACCCAGATATTCTCAATCCCCAAACACTAGGTTTCAAAAACCCAGATACTCTCAGTCCCCAAACACTAGGTTTCAAAAACCCAGATACTCTCAGTCCCCAAACACTAGGTTTCAAAAACCAGATATTCTCAGTCCCCAAACACTAGGTTTCAAAAACCCAGATATTCTTAATCCCCAAACACTAGGCTTTAAAACCCCAGATATTCTCAGTCCCCAAACACAAAGTTTCAAAAACCCAGATATTCTCAATCCCCAAACACTAGGTTTCAAAAACACAGATATTCTCAATCCCCAAACACTAGGTTTCAAAAACACAGATATTCTCAATCCCCAAACACTAGGTTTCAAAAACCCAGATACTCTCAGTCCCCAAACACTAGGTTTCAAAAACCCAGATACTCTCAGTCCCCAAACACTAGGTTTCAAAAACCCAGATATTCTCAGTCCCCAAACACTAGGTTTCAAAAACCCAGATATTCTTAATCCCCAAACACTAGGCTTTAAAACCCCAGATATTCTCAGTCCCCAAACACAAGGTTTCAAAAACCCAGATATTCTCAATCGCCAAACACTAGGTTTCAAAAGCACAGATATTCTCAATCCCCAAACACTAGGTTTCAAAAACCCAGATACTTTCAGTCCCCAAACTCTAGGTTTCAAAAACCCAGATATTCTCAATCCCCAAACACTAGGTTTCAAAAACCCAGATATTCTCAATCCCGAAACACTAGGCTTTAAAAACCCAGATATTCTCAGTCCCCAAACACAAGGTTTTAAAAACCCAGATATTCTCAGTCCCCAAACACTAGGTTTTAAAAACCCAGATATTCTCAGTCCCCAAACACTAGGTTTCAAAAACCCAGATATTCTCAGTCCCCAAACACTAGGTTTCAAAAACCAGATATTCTCAGTCCCCAAACACTAGGTTTCAAAAACCCAGATATTCTTAATCCCCAAACACTAGGCTTTAAAACCCCAGATATTCTCAGTCCCCAAACACAAAGTTTCAAAAACCCAGATATTCTCAATCCCCAAACACTAGGTTTCAAAAACACAGATATTCTCAATCCCCAAACACTAGGTTTCAAAAACACAGATATTCTCAATCCCCAAACACTAGGTTTCAAAAACCCAGATACTCTCAGTCCCCAAACACTAGGTTTCAAAAACCCAGATACTCTCAGTCCCCAAACACTAGGTTTCAAAAACCCAGATATTCTCAGTCCCCAAACACTAGGTTTCAAAAACCCAGATATTCTTAATCCCCAAACACTAGGCTTTAAAACCCCAGATATTCTCAGTCCCCAAACACAAGGTTTCAAAAACCCAGATATTCTCAATCGCCAAACACTAGGTTTCAAAAGCACAGATATTCTCAATCCCCAAACACTAGGTTTCAAAAACCCAGATACTTTCAGTCCCCAAACTCTAGGTTTCAAAAACCCAGATATTCTCAATCCCCAAACACTAGGTTTCAAAAACCCAGATATTCTCAATCCCGAAACACTAGGCTTTAAAAACCCAGATATTCTCAGTCCCCAAACACAAGGTTTTAAAAACCCAGATATTCTCAGTCCCCAAACACTAGGTTTTAAAAACCCAGATATTCTCAGTCCCCAAACACTAGGTTTCAAAAACCCAGATATTCTCAGTCCCCAAACACTAGGTTTCAAAAACCCAGATATACTCAGTCCCCAAACACTAGGTTTCAAAAACCCAGATATACTCAGTCCCCAAACACTAGGTTTCAAAAACCCAGATATACTCAGTCCCCAAACACTAGGTTTCAAAAACCCAGATATTCTCAGTCCCCAAACACTAGGTTTCAAAAACCCAGATATTCTCAGTCCCCAAACACTAGGTTTTAAAAACCCAGATATTCTCAGTCCCCAAACACTAGGTTTCAAAAATCCAGATATACTCAGTCCCCAAACACTAGGTTTCAAAAACCCAGATATACTCAGTCCCCAAACACTAGGTTTCAAAAACCCAGATATACTCAGTCCCCAAACACTAGGTTTCAAAAACCCAGATATTCTCAGTCCCCAAACACTAGGTTTCAAAAACCCAGATATTCTCAGTCCCCAAACATTAGGTTTCAAAAACCCAGATATTCTCAGTCCCCAAACACTAGGTTTTAAAAACCCAGATATTCTCAGTGCCCAAACACTAGGTTTCAAAAACCCAGATATTCTCAGTCCCCAAACACTAGGTTTCAAAAACCCAGATACTCTCAGTCCCCAAACACTAGGTTTCAAAAACCCAGATACTCTCAGTCCCCAAACACTAGGTTTCAAAAACCCAGATATTCTCAATCCCCAAACACTAGGTTTCAAAAACACAGATATTCTCAATCCCCAAACACTAGGTTTCAAAAACCCAGATACTCTCAGTCCCAAAACACTAGGTTTCAAAAACCCAGATACTCTCAGTCCCCAAACACTAGGTTTCAAAAACCCAGATATTCTCAGTTCCCAAACACTTGGTTTCAAAAACCCAGATATTCTTAATCCCCAAACACTTGGCTTTAAAACCCCAGATATTCTCAATCCCCAAACACAAGGTTTCAAAAACCCAGATATTCTCAATCCCCAAACACTAGGTTTCAAAAACCCAGATATTCTCAGTCCCCAAACACTAGGTTTCAAAAACCCAGATATTCTTAATCCCCAAACACTAGGCTTTAAAACCCCAGATATTCTCAGTCCCCAAACACAAGGTTTCAAAAACCCAGATATTCTCAATCCCCAAACACTAGGTTTCAAAAACACAGATATTCTCAATCCCCAAACACTAGGTTTCAAAAACCCAGATACTCTCAGTCCCCAGACACTAGGTTTCAAAAACCCAGATATTCTCAGTCCCCAAACACTAGGTTTCAAAAACCCAGATATTCTCAGTCCCCAAACACTAGGTTTTAAAAACCCAGATATTCTCAGTCCCCAAACACTAGGTTTCAAAAACCCAGATATTCTCAATCCCCAAACACTAGGTTTCAAAAACCCAGATATTCTCAATCCCCAAACACTAGGTTTCAAAAACACAGATATACTCAGTCCCCAAACACTAGGTTTCAAAAACCCAGATATTCTCAATCCCCAAACACTAGGTTTCAAAAACCCAGATACTCTCAGTCCCCAAACACTAGGTTTCAAAAACCCAGATACTCTCAGTCCCCAAACACTAGGTTTCAAAAACCAGATATTCTCAGTCCCCAAACACTAGGTTTCAAAAACCCAGATATTCTTAATCCCCAAACACTAGGCTTTAAAACCCCAGATATTCTCAGTCCCCAAACACAAGGTTTCAAAAACCCAGATATTCTCAATCCCCAAACACTAGGTTTAAAAAACACAGATATTCTCAATCCCCAAACACTAGGTTTCAAAAACACATATATTCTCAATCCCCAAACACTAGGTTTCAAAAACACAGATATTCTCAGTCCCCAAACACTAGGTTTCAAAAACCCAGATACTCTTCAGTCCCCAAACACTAGGTTTCAAAAACCCAGATACTCTCAGTCCCCAAAAACTAGGTTTCAAAAACCCAGATATTCTCAGTGTCCAAACACTAGGTTTCAAAAACCCAGATATTCTCAATCCCGAAACACTAGGCTTTAAAAACCCAGATATTCTCAGTCCCGAAACACTAGGCTTTAAAAACCCAGATATTCTCAGTCCCCAAACACTAGGTTTTAAAAACCCAGATATTCTCAGTCCCCAAACACTAGGTTTCAAAAATCCAGATATACTCAGTCCCCAAACACTAGGTTTCAAAAACCCAGATATACTCAGTCCCCAAACACTAGGTTTCAAAAACCCAGATATTCTCAATCCCCAAACACTAGGTTTCAAAAACCCAGATACTCTCAGTCCCCAAACACAAGGTTTCAAAAACCCAGATATTCTCAATCCCCAAACACTAGGTTTCAAAAACCCAGATATTCTCAATCCCCAAACACTAGGTTTCAAAAACACAGATATTCTCAATCCCCAAACACTAGGTTTCAAAAACCCAGATACTCTCAGTCCCCAAACACTAGGTTTCAAAAACCCAGATATTCTCAGTTCCCAAACACTTGGTTTCAAAAACCCAGATATTCTTAATCCCGAAACACTTGGCTTTAAAACCCCAGATATTCTCAATCCCCAAACACAAGGTTTCAAAAACCCAGATATTCTCAATCCCCAAACACTAGGTTTCAAAAACCCAGATATTCTCAGTCCCCAAACACTAGGTTTCAAAAACCCAGATATTCTTAATCCCCAAACACTAGGTTTTAAAAACCCAGATATTCTCAGTCCCCAAACACTAGGTTTTAAAAACCCAGATATTCTCAGTCCCCAAACACTAGGTTTCAAAAACCCAGATATTCTCAGTCCCCAAACACTAGGTTTCAAAAACCCAGATATACTCAGTCCCCAAACACTAGGTTTCAAAAACCCAGATATACTCAGTCCCCAAACACTAGGTTTCAAAAACCCAGATATACTCAGTCCCCAAACACTAGGTTTCAAAAACCCAGATATTCTCAGTCCCCAAACACTAGGTTTCAAAAACCCAGATATTCTCAGTCCCCAAACACTAGGTTTTAAAAACCCAGATATTCTCAGTCCCCAAACACTAGGTTTCAAAAATCCAGATATACTCAGTCCCCAAACACTAGGTTTCAAAAACCCAGATATACTCAGTCCCCAAACACTAGGTTTCAAAAACCCAGATATACTCAGTCCCCAAACACTAGGTTTCAAAAACCCTGATATTCTCAGTCCCCAAACACTAGGTTTCAAAAACCCAGATATTCTCAGTCCCCAAACATTAGGTTTCAAAAACCCAGATATTCTCAGTCCCCAAACACTAGGTTTTAAAAACCCAGATATTCTCAGTGCCCAAACACTAGGTTTCAAAAACCCAGATATTCTCAGTCCCCAAACACTAGGTTTCAAAAACCCAGATACTCTCAGTCCCCAAACACTAGGTTTCAAAAACCCAGATACTCTCAGTCCCCAAACACTAGGTTTCAAAAACCCAGATATTCTCAATCCCCAAACACTAGGTTTCAAAAACACAGATATTCTCAATCCCCAAACACTAGGTTTCAAAAACCCAGATACTCTCAGTCCCAAAACACTAGGTTTCAAAAACCCAGATACTCTCAGTCCCCAAACACTAGGTTTCAAAAACCCAGATATTCTCAGTTCCCAAACACTTGGTTTCAAAAACCCAGATATTCTTAATCCCCAAACACTTGGCTTTAAAACCCCAGATATTCTCAATCCCCAAACACAAGGTTTCAAAAACCCAGATATTCTCAATCCCCAAACACTAGGTTTCAAAAACCCAGATATTCTCAGTCCCCAAACACTAGGTTTCAAAAACCCAGATATTCTTAATCCCCAAACACTAGGCTTTAAAACCCCAGATATTCTCAGTCCCCAAACACAAGGTTTCAAAAACCCAGATATTCTCAATCCCCAAACACTAGGTTTCAAAAACACAGATATTCTCAATCCCCAAACACTAGGTTTCAAAAACCCAGATACTCTCAGTCCCCAGACACTAGGTTTCAAAAACCCAGATATTCTCAGTCCCCAAACACTAGGTTTCAAAAACCCAGATATTCTCAGTCCCCAAACACTAGGTTTTAAAAACCCAGATATTCTCAGTCCCCAAACACTAGGTTTCAAAAACCCAGATATTCTCAATCCCCAAACACTAGGTTTCAAAAACCCAGATATTCTCAATCCCCAAACACTAGGTTTCAAAAACACAGATATACTCAGTCCCCAAACACTAGGTTTCAAAAACCCAGATATTCTCAATCCCCAAACACTAGGTTTCAAAAACCCAGATACTCTCAGTCCCCAAACACTAGGTTTCAAAAACCCAGATACTCTCAGTCCCCAAACACTAGGTTTCAAAAACCAGATATTCTCAGTCCCCAAACACTAGGTTTCAAAAACCCAGATATTCTTAATCCCCAAACACTAGGCTTTAAAACCCCAGATATTCTCAGTCCCCAAACACAAGGTTTCAAAAACCCAGATATTCTCAATCCCCAAACACTAGGTTTAAAAAACACAGATATTCTCAATCCCCAAACACTAGGTTTCAAAAACACATATATTCTCAATCCCCAAACACTAGGTTTCAAAAACACAGATATTCTCAGTCCCCAAACACTAGGTTTCAAAAACCCAGATACTCTTCAGTCCCCAAACACTAGGTTTCAAAAACCCAGATACTCTCAGTCCCCAAAAACTAGGTTTCAAAAACCCAGATATTCTCAGTGTCCAAACACTAGGTTTCAAAAACCCAGATATTCTCAATCCCGAAACACTAGGCTTTAAAAACCCAGATATTCTCAGTCCCGAAACACTAGGCTTTAAAAACCCAGATATTCTCAGTCCCCAAACACTAGGTTTTAAAAACCCAGATATTCTCAGTCCCCAAACACTAGGTTTCAAAAATCCAGATATACTCAGTCCCCAAACACTAGGTTTCAAAAACCCAGATATACTCAGTCCCCAAACACTAGGTTTCAAAAACCCAGATATTCTCAATCCAAAAACACTAGGTTTCAAAAACCCAGATACTCTCAGTCCCCAAACACAAGGTTTCAAAAACCCAGATATTCTCAATCCCCAAACACTAGGTTTCAAAAACCCAGATATTCTCAATCCCCAAACACTAGGTTTCAAAAACACAGATATTCTCAATCCCCAAACACTAGGTTTCAAAAACCCAGATACTCTCAGTCCCCAAACACTAGGTTTCAAAAACCCAGATATTCTCAGTTCCCAAACACTTGGTTTCAAAAACCCAGATATTCTTAATCCCGAAACACTTGGCTTTAAAACCCCAGATATTCTCAATCCCCAAACACAAGGTTTCAAAAACCCAGATATTCTCAATCCCCAAACACTAGGTTTCAAAAACCCAGATATTCTCAGTCCCCAAACACTAGGTTTCAAAAACCCAGATATTCTTAATCCCCAAACACTAGGCTTTAAAACCCCAGATATTCTCAGTCCCCAAACACAAGGTTTAAAAAACCCAGATATTCTCAATCCCCAAACACTAGGTTTCAAAAACACAGATATTCTCAATCCCCAAACACTAGGTTTCAAAAACCCAGATATTCTCAGTCCCCAAACACTAGGTTTTAAAAACCCAGATATTCTCAGTGCCCAAACACTAGGTTTCAAAAACCCAGATATTCTCAGTCCCCAAACACTAGGTTTCAAAAACTCAGATACTCTCAGTCCCCAAACACTAGGTTTCAAAAACCCAGATACTCTCAGTCCCCAAACACTAGGTTTCAAAAACCCAGATATTCTCAATCCCCAAACACTAGGTTTCAAAAACACAGATATTCTCAATCCCCAAACACTAGGTTTCAAAAACCCAGATACTCTCAGTCCCCAAACACTAGGTTTCAAAAACCCAGATACTCTCAGTCCCCAAACACTAGGTTTCAAAAACCCAGATATTCTCAGTTCCCAAACACTTGGTTTCAAAAACCCAGATATTCTTAATCCCCAAACACTTGGCTTTAAAACCCCAGATATTCTCAATCCCCAAACACAAGGTTTCAAAAACCCAGATATTCTCAATCCCCAAACACTAGGTTTCAAAAACCCAGATATTCTCAGTCCCCAAACACTAGGTTTCAAAAACCCAGATATTCTTAATCCCCAAACACTAGGCTTTAAAACCCCAGATATTCTCAGTCCCCAAACACAAGGTTTCAAAAACCAGATATTCTCAGTCCCCAAACACTAGGTTTCAAAAACCCAGATATTCTCAATCCCCAAACACTAGGTTTCAAAAACCCAGATACTCTCAGTCCCCAGACACTAGGTTTCAAAAACCCAGATATTCTCAGTCCCCAAACACTAGGTTTCAAAAACCCAGATATTCTCAATCCCCAAACACTAGGTTTCAAAAACCCAGATATTCTCAGTCCCCAAACACTAGGTTTCAAAAACCCAGATATTCTCAATCCCCAAACACTAGGTTTCAAAAACCCAGATATTCTCAATCCCCAAACACTAGGTTTCAAAAACACAGATATACTCAGTCCCCAAACACTAGGTTTCAAAAACCCAGATATTCTCAATCCCCAAACACTAGGTTTCAAAAACCCAGATACTCTCAGTCCCCAAACACTAGGTTTCAAAAACCCAGATACTCTCAGTCCCCAAACACTAGGTTTCAAAAACCAGATATTCTCAGTCCCCAAACACTAGGTTTCAAAAACCCAGATATTCTTAATCCCCAAACACTAGGCTTTAAAATTCCAGATATTCTCAGTCCCCAAACACAAAGTTTCAAAAACCCAGATATTCTCAATCCCCAAACACTAGGTTTCAAAAACACAGATATTCTCAATCCCCAAACACTAGGTTTCAAAAACACAGATATTCTCAATCCCCAAACACTAGGTTTCAAAAACACAGATATTCTCAGTCCCCAAACACTAGGTTTCAAAAACCCAGATACTCTTCAGTCCCCAAACACTAGGTTTCAAAAACCCAGATACTCTCAGTCCCCAAAAACTAGGTTTCAAAAACCCAGACATTCTCAGTGTCCAAACACTAGGTTTCAAAAACCCAGATATTCTCAATCCCGAAACACTAGGCTTTAAAAACCCAGATATTCTCAGTCCCGAAACACTAGGCTTTAAAAACCCAGATATTCTCAGTCCCCAAACACTAGGTTTTAAAAACCCAGATATTCTCAGTCCCCAAACACTAGGTTTCAAAAACCCAGATACTCTCAGTCCCCAGACACTAGGTTTCAAAAACCCAGACATTCTCAGTGTCCAAACACTAGGTTTCAAAAACCCAGATATTCTCAATCCCGAAACACTAGGCTTTAAAAACCCAGATATTCTCAGTCCCGAAACACTAGGCTTTAAAAACCCAGATACTCTCAGTCCCCAAAAACTAGGTTTCAAAAACCCAGATATTCTCAGTGTCCAAACACTAGGTTTCAAAAACCCAGATATTCTCAATCCCGAAACACTAGGCTTTAAAAACCCAGATATTCTCAGTCCCGAAACACTAGGCTTTAAAAACCCAGATATTCTCAGTCCCCAAACACTAGGTTTTAAAAACCCAGATATTCTCAGTCCCCAAACACTAGGTTTCAAAAATCCAGATATACTCAGTCCCCAAACACTAGGTTTCAAAAACCCAGATATACTCAGTCCCCAAACACTAGGTTTCAAAAACCCAGATATTCTCAATCCCCAAACACTAGGTTTCAAAAACCCAGATACTCTCAGTCCCCAAACACAAGGTTTCAAAAACCCAGATATTCTCAATCCCCAAACACTAGGTTTCAAAAACCCAGATATTCTCAATCCCCAAACACTAGGTTTCAAAAACACAGATATTCTCAATCCCCAAACACTAGGTTTCAAAAACCCAGATACTCTCAGTCCCCAAACACTAGGTTTCAAAAACCCAGATATTCTCAGTTCCCAAACACTTGGTTTCAAAAACCCAGATATTCTTAATCCCCAAACACTTGGCTTTAAAACCCCAGATATTCTCAATCCCCAAACACAAGGTTTCAAAAACCCAGATATTCTCAATCCCCAAACACTAGGTTTCAAAAACCCAGATATTCTCAGTCCCCAAACACTAGGTTTCAAAAACCCAGATATTCTTAATCCCCAAACACTAGGCTTTAAAACCCCAGATATTCTCAGTCCCCAAACACAAGGTTTCAAAAACCCAGATATTCTCAATCCCCAAACACTAGGTTTCAAAAACACAGATATTCTCAATCCCCAAACACTAGGTTTCAAAAACCCAGATATTCTCAGTCCCCAAACACTAGGTTTTAAAAACCCAGATATTCTCAGTGCCCAAACACTAGGTTTCAAAAACCCAGATATTCTCAGTCCCCAAACACTAGGTTTCAAAAACTCAGATACTCTCAGTCCCCAAACACTAGGTTTCAAAAACCCAGATACTCTCAGTCCCCAAACACTAGGTTTCAAAAACCCAGATATTCTCAATCCCCAAACACTAGGTTTCAAAAACACAGATATTCTCAATCCCCAAACACTAGGTTTCAAAAACCCAGATACTCTCAGTCCCCAAACACTAGGTTTCAAAAACCCAGATACTCTCAGTCCCCAAACACTAGGTTTCAAAAACCCAGATATTCTCAGTTCCCAAACACTTGGTTTCAAAAACCCAGATATTCTTAATCCCCAAACACTTGGCTTTAAAACCCCAGATATTCTCAATCCCCAAACACAAGGTTTCAAAAACCCAGATATTCTCAATCCCCAAACACTAGGTTTCAAAAACCCAGATATTCTCAGTCCCCAAACACTAGGTTTCAAAAACCCAGATATTCTTAATCCCCAAACACTAGGCTTTAAAACCCCAGATACTCTCAGTCCCCAAACACAAGGTTTCAAAAACCAGATATTCTCAGTCCCCAAACACTAGGTTTCAAAAACCCAGATATTCTCAATCCCCAAACACTAGGTTTCAAAAACCCAGATACTCTCAGTCCCCAGACACTAGGTTTCAAAAACCCAGATATTCTCAGTCCCCAAACACTAGGTTTCAAAAACCCAGATATTCTCAATCCCCAAACACTAGGTTTCAAAAACCCAGATATTCTCAGTCCCCAAACACTAGGTTTCAAAAACCCAGATATTCTCAATCCCCAAACACTAGGTTTCAAAAACCCAGATATTCTCAATCCCCAAACACTAGGTTTCAAAAACCCAGATATTCTCAATCCCCAAACACTAGGTTTCAAAAACCCAGATACTCTCAGTCCCCAAACACTAGGTTTCAAAAACCCAGATACTCTCAGTCCCCAAACACTAGGTTTCAAAAACCAGATATTCTCAGTCCCCAAACACTAGGTTTCAAAAACCCAGATATTCTTAATCCCCAAACACTAGGCTTTAAAATTCCAGATATTCTCAGTCCCCAAACACAAAGTTTCAAAAACCCAGATATTCTCAATCCCCAAACACTAGGTTTCAAAAACACAGATATTCTCAATCCCCAAACACTAGGTTTCAAAAACACAGATATTCTCAATCCCCAAACACTAGGTTTCAAAAACACAGATATTCTCAGTCCCCAAACACTAGGTTTCAAAAACCCAGATACTCTTCAGTCCCCAAACACTAGGTTTCAAAAACCCAGATACTCTCAGTCCCCAAAAACTAGGTTTCAAAAACCCAGACATTCTCAGTGTCCAAACACTAGGTTTCAAAAACCCAGATATTCTCAATCCCGAAACACTAGGCTTTAAAAACCCAGATATTCTCAGTCCCGAAACACTAGGCTTTAAAAACCCAGATATTCTCAGTCCCCAAACACTAGGTTTTAAAAACCCAGATATTCTCAGTCCCCAAACACTAGGTTTCAAAAACCCAGATACTCTCAGTCCCCAGACACTAGGTTTCAAAAACCCAGATATTCTCAGTCCCCAAACACTAGGTTTCAAAAACCCAGATATTCTCAATCCCCAAACACTAGGTTTCAAAAACCCAGATATTCTCAGTCCCCAAACACTAGGTTTCAAAAACCCAGATATTCTCAATCCCCAAACACTAGGTTTCAAAAACCCAGATATTCTCAATCCCCAAACACTAGGTTTCAAAAACACAGATATACTCAGTCCCCAAACACTAGGTTTCAAAAACCCAGATATTCTCAATCCCCAAACACTAGGTTTCAAAAACCCAGATACTCTCAGTCCCCAAACACTAGGTTTCAAAAACCCAGATACTCTCAGTCCCCAAACACTAGGTTTCAAAAACCAGATATTCTCAGTCCCCAAACACTAGGTTTCAAAAACCCAGATATTCTTAATCCCCAAACACTAGGCTTTAAAACCCCAGATATTCTCAGTCCCCAAACACAAAGTTTCAAAAACCCAGATATTCTCAATCCCCAAACACTAGGTTTCAAAAACACAGATATTCTCAATCCCCAAACACTAGGTTTCAAAAACACAGATATTCTCAATCCCCAAACACTAGGTTTCAAAAACACAGATATTCTCAGTCCCCAAACACTAGGTTTCAAAAACCCAGATACTCTTCAGTCCCCAAACACTAGGTTTCAAAAACCCAGATACTCTCAGTCCCCAAAAACTAGGTTTCAAAAACCCAGACATTCTCAGTGTCCAAACACTAGGTTTCAAAAACCCAGATATTCTCAATCCCGAAACACTAGGCTTTAAAAACCCAGATATTCTCAGTCCCGAAACACTAGGCTTTAAAAACCCAGATATTCTCAGTCCCCAAACACTAGGTTTTAAAAACCCAGATATTCTCAGTCCCCAAACACTAGGTTTCAAAAATCCAGATATTCTTAATCCCCAAACACTTGGCTTTAAAACCCCAGATATTCTCAATCCCCAAACACAAGGTTTCAAAAACCCAGATATTCTCAATCCCCAAACACTAGGTTTCAAAAACCCAGATATTCTCAGTCCCCAAACACTAGGTTTCAAAAACCCAGATATTCTTAATCCCCAAACACTAGGCTTTAAAACCCCAGATATTCTCAGTCCCCAAACACAAGGTTTCAAAAACCCAGATATTCTCAATCCCCAAACACTAGGTTTCAAAAACACAGATATTCTCAATCCCCAAACACTAGGTTTCAAAAACCCAGATACTCTCAGTCCCCAGACACTAGGTTTCAAAAACCCAGATATTCTCAGTCCCCAAACACTAGGTTTCAAAAACCCAGATATTCTCAGTCCCCAAACACTAGGTTTTAAAAACCCAGATATTCTCAGTCCCCAAACACTAGGTTTCAAAAACCCAGATATTCTCAATCCCCAAACACTAGGTTTCAAAAACCCAGATATTCTCAATCCCCAAACACTAGGTTTCAAAAACACAGATATACTCAGTCCCCAAACACTAGGTTTCAAAAACCCAGATATTCTCAATCCCCAAACACTAGGTTTCAAAAACCCAGATACTCTCAGTCCCCAAACACTAGGTTTCAAAAACCCAGATACTCTCAGTCCCCAAACACTAGGTTTCAAAAACCAGATATTCTCAGTCCCCAAACACTAGGTTTCAAAAACCCAGATATTCTTAATCCCCAAACACTAGGCTTTAAAACCCCAGATATTCTCAGTCCCCAAACACAAGGTTTCAAAAACCCAGATATTCTCAATCCCCAAACACTAGGTTTAAAAAACACAGATATTCTCAATCCCCAAACACTAGGTTTCAAAAACACATATATTCTCAATCCCCAAACACTAGGTTTCAAAAACACAGATATTCTCAGTCCCCAAACACTAGGTTTCAAAAACCCAGATACTCTTCAGTCCCCAAACACTAGGTTTCAAAAACCCAGATACTCTCAGTCCCCAAAAACTAGGTTTCAAAAACCCAGATATTCTCAGTGTCCAAACACTAGGTTTCAAAAACCCAGATATTCTCAATCCCGAAACACTAGGCTTTAAAAACCCAGATATTCTCAGTCCCGAAACACTAGGCTTTAAAAACCCAGATATTCTCAGTCCCCAAACACTAGGTTTTAAAAACCCAGATATTCTCAGTCCCCAAACACTAGGTTTCAAAAATCCAGATATACTCAGTCCCCAAACACTAGGTTTCAAAAACCCAGATATACTCAGTCCCCAAACACTAGGTTTCAAAAACCCAGATATTCTCAATCCCCAAACACTAGGTTTCAAAAACCCAGATACTCTCAGTCCCCAAACACAAGGTTTCAAAAACCCAGATATTCTCAATCCCCAAACACTAGGTTTCAAAAACCCAGATATTCTCAATCCCCAAACACTAGGTTTCAAAAACACAGATATTCTCAATCCCCAAACACTAGGTTTCAAAAACCCAGATACTCTCAGTCCCCAAACACTAGGTTTCAAAAACCCAGATATTCTCAGTTCCCAAACACTTGGTTTCAAAAACCCAGATATTCTTAATCCCCAAACACTTGGCTTTAAAACCCCAGATATTCTCAATCCCCAAACACAAGGTTTCAAAAACCCAGATATTCTCAATCCCCAAACACTAGGTTTCAAAAACCCAGATATTCTCAGTCCCCAAACACTAGGTTTCAAAAACCCAGATATTCTTAATCCCCAAACACTAGGCTTTAAAACCCCAGATATTCTCAGTCCCCAAACACAAGGTTTCAAAAACCCAGATATTCTCAATCCCCAAACACTAGGTTTCAAAAACACAGATATTCTCAATCCCCAAACACTAGGTTTCAAAAACCCAGATATTCTCAGTCCCCAAACACTAGGTTTTAAAAACCCAGATATTCTCAGTGCCCAAACACTAGGTTTCAAAAACCCAGATATTCTCAGTCCCCAAACACTAGGTTTCAAAAACTCAGATACTCTCAGTCCCCAAACACTAGGTTTCAAAAACCCAGATACTCTCAGTCCCCAAACACTAGGTTTCAAAAACCCAGATATTCTCAATCCCCAAACACTAGGTTTCAAAAACACAGATATTCTCAATCCCCAAACACTAGGTTTCAAAAACCCAGATACTCTCAGTCCCCAAACACTAGGTTTCAAAAACCCAGATACTCTCAGTCCCCAAACACTAGGTTTCAAAAACCCAGATATTCTCAGTTCCCAAACACTTGGTTTCAAAAACCCAGATATTCTTAATCCCCAAACACTTGGCTTTAAAACCCCAGATATTCTCAATCCCCAAACACAAGGTTTCAAAAACCCAGATATTCTCAATCCCCAAACACTAGGTTTCAAAAACCCAGATATTCTCAGTCCCCAAACACTAGGTTTCAAAAACCCAGATATTCTTAATCCCCAAACACTAGGCTTTAAAACCCCAGATATTCTCAGTCCCCAAACACAAGGTTTCAAAAACCAGATATTCTCAGTCCCCAAACACTAGGTTTCAAAAACCCAGATATTCTCAATCCCCAAACACTAGGTTTCAAAAACCCAGATACTCTCAGTCCCCAGACACTAGGTTTCAAAAACCCAGATATTCTCAGTCCCCAAACACTAGGTTTCAAAAACCCAGATATTCTCAATCCCCAAACACTAGGTTTCAAAAACCCAGATATTCTCAGTCCCCAAACACTAGGTTTCAAAAACCCAGATATTCTCAATCCCCAAACACTAGGTTTCAAAAACCCAGATATTCTCAATCCCCAAACACTAGGTTTCAAAAACACAGATATACTCAGTCCCCAAACACTAGGTTTCAAAAACCCAGATATTCTCAATCCCCAAACACTAGGTTTCAAAAACCCAGATACTCTCAGTCCCCAAACACTAGGTTTCAAAAACCCAGATACTCTCAGTCCCCAAACACTAGGTTTCAAAAACCAGATATTCTCAGTCCCCAAACACTAGGTTTCAAAAACCCAGATATTCTCAATCCCCAAACACTAGGTTTCAAAAACACAGATATTCTCAATCCCCAAACACTAGGTTTCAAAAACACAGATATTCTCAATCCCCAAACACTAGGTTTCAAAAACACAGATATTCTCAGTCCCCAAACACTAGGTTTCAAAAACCCAGATACTCTTCAGTCCCCAAACACTAGGTTTCAAAAACCCAGATACTCTCAGTCCCCAAAAACTAGGTTTCAAAAACCCAGACATTCTCAGTGTCCAAACACTAGGTTTCAAAAACCCAGATATTCTCAATCCCGAAACACTAGGCTTTAAAAACCCAGATATTCTCAGTCCCGAAACACTAGGCTTTAAAAACCCAGATATTCTCAGTCCCCAAACACTAGGTTTTAAAAACCCAGATATTCTCAGTCCCCAAACACTAGGTTTCAAAAACCCAGATACTCTCAGTCCCCAGACACTAGGTTTCAAAAACCCAGATATTCTCAGTCCCCAAACACTAGGTTTCAAAAACCCAGATATTCTCAATCCCCAAACACTAGGTTTCAAAAACCCAGATATTCTCAGTCCCCAAACACTAGGTTTCAAAAACCCAGATATTCTCAATCCCCAAACACTAGGTTTCAAAAACCCAGATATTCTCAATCCCCAAACACTAGGTTTCAAAAACACAGATATACTCAGTCCCCAAACACTAGGTTTCAAAAACCCAGATATTCTCAATCCCCAAACACTAGGTTTCAAAAACCCAGATACTCTCAGTCCCCAAACACTAGGTTTCAAAAACCCAGATACTCTCAGTCCCCAAACACTAGGTTTCAAAAACCAGATATTCTCAGTCCCCAAACACTAGGTTTCAAAAACCCAGATATTCTTAATCCCCAAACACTAGGCTTTAAAACCCCAGATATTCTCAGTCCCCAAACACAAAGTTTCAAAAACCCAGATATTCTCAATCCCCAAACACTAGGTTTCAAAAACACAGATATTCTCAATCCCCAAACACTAGGTTTCAAAAACACAGATATTCTCAATCCCCAAACACTAGGTTTCAAAAACACAGATATTCTCAGTCCCCAAACACTAGGTTTCAAAAACCCAGATACTCTCAGTCCCCAAAAACTAGGTTTCAAAAACCCAGACATTCTCAGTGTCCAAACACTAGGTTTCAAAAACCCAGATATTCTCAATCCCGAAACACTAGGCTTTAAAAACCCAGATATTCTCAGTCCCGAAACACTAGGCTTTAAAAACCCAGATATTCTCAGTCCCCAAACACTAGGTTTTAAAAACCCAGATATTCTTAGTCCCCAAACACTAGGTTTCAAAAATCCAGATATACTCAGTCCCCAAACACTAGGTTTCAAAAACCCAGATATTCTCAATCCCCAAACACTAGGTTTCAAAAACCCAGATACTCTCAGTCCCCAAACACTAGGTTTCAAAAACCCAGATATTCTCAGTCCCCAAACACTAGGTTTTAAAAACCCAGATATTCTAAGTCCCCAAACACTAGGTTTCAAAAATCCAGATATTCTCAATCCCCAAACACTAGGTTTCAAAAACTCAGATATTCTCAATCCCCAAACACTAGGTTTCAAAAACACAGATATACTCAGTCCCCAAACACTAGGTTTCAAAAACCCAGATATTCTCAATCCCCAAACACTAGGTTTCAAAAACCCAGATATACTCAGTCCCCAAACACTAGGTTTCAAAAACCCAGATATTCTCAATCCCCAAACACTAGGTTTCAAAAACCCAGATACTCTCAGTCCCCAAACACTAGGTTTCAAAAACCCAGATACTCTCAGTCCCCAAACACTAGGTTTCAAAAACCAGATATTCTCAGTCCCCAAACAATAGGTTTCAAAAACCCAGATATTCTTAATCCCCAAACACTAGGCTTTAAAACCCCAGATATTCTCAGTCCCCAAACACAAAGTTTCAAAAACCCAGATATTCTCAATCCCCAAACACTAGGTTTCAAAAACACAGATATTCTCAATCCCCAAACACTAGGTTTCAAAAACACAGATATTCTCAATCCCCAAACACTAGGTTTCAAAAACACAGATATTCTCAATCCCCAAACACTAGGTTTCAAAAACACAGATATTCTCAGTCCCCAAACACTAGGTTTCAAAAACCCAGATACTCTTCAGTCCCCAAACACTAGGTTTCAAAAACCCAGATACTCTCAGTCCCCAAAAACTAGGTTTCAAAAACCCAGATATTCTCAGTGTCCAAACACTAGGTTTCAAAAACCCAGATATTCTCAATCCCGAAACACTAGGCTTTAAAAACCCAGATATTCTCAGTCCCGAAACACTAGGCTTTAAAAACCCAGATATTCTCAGTCCCCAAACACTAGGTTTTAAAAACCCAGATATTCTCAGTCCCCAAACACTAGGTTTCAAAAATCCAGATATACTCAGTCCCCAAACACTAGGTTTCAAAAACCCAGATATACTCAGTCCCCAAACACTAGGTTTCAAAAACCCAGATATTCTCAATCCCCAAACACTAGGTTTCAAAAACCCAGATACTCTCAGTCCCCAAACACAAGGTTTCAAAAACCCAGATATTCTCAATCCCCAAACACTAGGTTTCAAAAACACAGATATTCTCAATCCCCAAACACTAGGTTTCAAAAACCCAGATACTCTCAGTCCCCAAACACTAGGTTTCAAAAACCCAGATATTCTCAGTTCCCAAACACTTGGTTTCAAAAACCCAGATATTCTTAATCCCCAAACACTTGGCTTTAAAACCCCAGATATTCTCAATCCCCAAACACAAGGTTTCAAAAACCCAGATATTCTCAATCCCCAAACACTAGGTTTCAAAAACCCAGATATTCTCAGTCCCCAAACACTAGGTTTCAAAAACCCAGATATTCTTAATCCCCAAACACTAGGCTTTAAAACCCCAGATATTCTCAGTCCCCAAACACAAGGTTTCAAAAACCCAGATATTCTCAATCCCCAAACACTAGGTTTCAAAAACACAGATATTCTCAATCCCCAAA
This sequence comes from Phalangium opilio, assembly GCF_054372755.1. NCBI lineage: Eukaryota > Metazoa > Arthropoda > Arachnida > Opiliones > Phalangiidae > Phalangium > Phalangium opilio. Next base: position 1,574,810 of record NW_028324200.1, on the reverse strand, counting down.
CACTAGGTTTCAAAAACCCAGATACTCTCAGTCCCCAGACACTAGGTTTCAAAAACCCAGATATTCTCAGTCCCCAAACACTAGGTTTCAAAAACCCAGATATACTCAGTCCCCAAACACTAGGTTTCAAAAACCCAGATATACTCAGTCCCCAAACACTAGGTTTCAAAAACCCAGATATACTCAGTCCCCAAACACTAGGTTTCAAAAACCCAGATATTCTCAGTCCCCAAACACTAGGTTTCAAAAACCCAGATATTCTCAGTCCCCAAACACTAGGTTTTAAAAACCCAGATATTCTCAGTCCCCAAACACTAGGTTTCAAAAATCCAGATATACTCAGTCCCCAAACACTAGGTTTCAAAAACCCAGATATACTCAGTCCCCAAACACTAGGTTTCAAAAACCCAGATATACTCAGTCCCCAAACACTAGGTTTCAAAAACCCAGATATTCTCAGTCCCCAAACACTAGGTTTCAAAAACCCAGATATTCTCAGTCCCCAAACATTAGGTTTCAAAAACCCAGATATTCTCAGTCCCCAAACACTAGGTTTTAAAAACCCAGATATTCTCAGTGCCCAAACACTAGGTTTCAAAAACCCAGATATTCTCAGTCCCCAAACACTAGGTTTCAAAAACCCAGATACTCTCAGTCCCCAAACACTAGGTTTCAAAAACCCAGATACTCTCAGTCCCCAAACACTAGGTTTCAAAAACCCAGATATTCTCAATCCCCAAACACTAGGTTTCAAAAACACAGATATTCTCAATCCCCAAACACTAGGTTTCAAAAACCCAGATACTCTCAGTCCCCAAACACTAGGTTTCAAAAACCCAGATACTCTCAGTCCCCAAACACTAGGTTTCAAAAACCCAGATATTCTCAGTTCCCAAACACTTGGTTTCAAAAACCCAGATATTCTTAATCCCCAAACACTTGGCTTTAAAACCCCAGATATTCTCAATCCCCAAACACAAGGTTTCAAAAACCCAGATATTCTCAATCCCCAAACACTAGGTTTCAAAAACCCAGATATTCTCAGTCCCCAAACACTAGGTTTCAAAAACCCAGATATTCTTAATCCCCAAACACTAGGCTTTAAAACCCCAGATATTCTCAGTCCCCAAACACAAGGTTTCAAAAACCCAGATATTCTCAATCCCCAAACACTAGGTTTCAAAAACACAGATATTCTCAATCCCCAAACACTAGGTTTCAAAAACCCAGATACTCTCAGTCCCCAGACACTAGGTTTCAAAAACCCAGATATTCTCAGTCCCCAAACACTAGGTTTCAAAAACCCAGATATTCTCAATCCCCAAACACTAGGTTTCAAAAACCCAGATATTCTCAGTCCCCAAACACTAGGTTTCAAAAACCCAGATATTCTCAATCCCCAAACACTAGGTTTCAAAAACCCAGATATTCTCAATCCCCAAACACTAGGTTTCAAAAACATAGATATACTCAGTCCCCAAACACTAGGTTTCAAAAACCCAGATATTCTCAATCCCCAAACACTAGGTTTCAAAAACCCAGATACTCTCAGTCCCCAAACACTAGGTTTCAAAAACCCAGATACTCTCAGTCCCCAAACACTAGGTTTCAAAAACCAGATATTCTCAGTCCCCAAACACTAGGTTTCAAAAACCCAGATATTCTCAGTCCCCAAACACTAGGTTTTAAAAACCCAGATATTCTCAGTGCCCAAACACTAGGTTTCAAAAACCCAGATATTCTCAGTCCCCAAACACTAGGTTTCAAAAACCCAGATACTCTCAGTCCCCAAACACTAGGTTTCAAAAACCCAGATACTCTCAGTCCCCAAACACTAGGTTTCAAAAACCCAGATATTCTCAATCCCCAAACACTAGGTTTCAAAAACACAGATATTCTCAATCCCCAAACACTAGGTTTCAAAAACCCAGATACTCTCAGTCCCCAAACACTAGGTTTCAAAAACCCAGATACTCTCAGTCCCCAAACACTAGGTTTCAAAAACCCAGATATTCTCAGTTCCCAAACACTTGGTTTCAAAAACCCAGATATTCTTAATCCCCAAACACTTGGCTTTAAAACCCCAGATATTCTCAATCCCCAAACACAAGGTTTCAAAAACCCAGATATTCTCAATCCCCAAACACTAGGTTTCAAAAACCCAGATATTCTCAGTCCCCAAACACTAGGTTTCAAAAACCCAGATATTCTTAATCCCCAAACACTAGGCTTTAAAACCCCAGATATTCTCAGTCCCCAAACACAAGGTTTCAAAAACCCAGATATTCTCAATCCCCAAACACTAGGTTTCAAAAACACAGATATACTCAGTCCCCAAACACTAGGTTTCAAAAACCCAGATATTCTCAATCCCCAAACACTAGGTTTCAAAAACCCAGATACTCTCAGTCCCCAAACACTAGGTTTCAAAAACCCAGATACTCTCAGTCCCCAAACACTAGGTTTCAAAAACCAGATATTCTCAGTCCCCAAACACTAGGTTTCAAAAACCCAGATATTCTTAATCCCCAAACACTAGGCTTTAAAACCCCAGATATTCTCAGTCCCCAAACACAAAGTTTCAAAAACCCAGATATTCTCAATCCCCAAACACTAGGTTTCAAAAACACAGATATTCTCAATCCCCAAACACTAGGTTTCAAAAACACAGATATTCTCAATCCCCAAACACTAGGTTTCAAAAACACAGATATTCTCAATCCCCAAACACTAGGTTTCAAAAACACAGATATTCTCAGTCCCCAAACACTAGGTTTCAAAAACCCAGATACTCTCAGTCCCCAAAAACTAGGTTTCAAAAACCCAGATATTCTCAATCCCCAAACACTAGGTTTCAAAAACCCAGATACTCTCAGTCCCCAAACACTAGGTTTCAAAAACCCAGATATTCTCAGTCCCCAAACACTAGGTTTTAAAAACCCAGATATTCTCAGTCCCCAAACACTAGGTTTCAAAAATCCAGATATTCTCAATCCCCAAACACTAGGTTTCAAAAACTCAGATATTCTCAATCCCCAAACACTAGGTTTCAAAAACACAGATATACTCAGTCCCCAAACACTAGGTTTCAAAAACACAGATATACTCAGTCCCCAAACACTAGGTTTCAAAAACCCAGATATTCTCAATCCCCAAACACTAGGTTTCAAAAACCCAGATACTCTCAGTCCCCAAACACTAGGTTTCAAAAACCCAGATACTCTCAGTCCCCAAACACTAGGTTTCAAAAACCAGATATTCTCAGTCCCCAAACACTAGGTTTCAAAAACCCAGATATTCTTAATCCCCAAACACTAGGCTTTAAAACCCCAGATATTCTCAGTCCCCAAACACAAGGTTTCAAAAACCCAGATATTCTCAATCCCCAAACACTAGGTTTCAAAAACACAGATATTCTCAATCCCCAAACACTAGGTTTCAAAAACACAGATATTCTCAATCCCCAAACACTAGGTTTCAAAAACACAGATATTCTCAGTCCCCAAACACTAGGTTTCAAAAACCCAGATACTCTTCAGTCCCCAAACACTAGGTTTCAAAAACCCAGATACTCTCAGTCCCCAAAAACTAGGTTTCAAAAACCCAGATATTCTCAGTGTCCAAACACTAGGTTTCAAAAACCCAGATATTCTCAATCCCGAAACACTAGGCTTTAAAAACCCAGATATTCTCAGTCCCGAAACACTAGGCTTTAAAAACCCAGATATTCTCAGTCCCCAAACACTAGGTTTTAAAAACCCAGATATTCTCAGTCCCCAAACACTAGGTTTCAAAAATCCAGATATACTCAGTCCCCAAACACTAGGTTTCAAAAACCCAGATATACTCAGTCCCCAAACACTAGGTTTCAAAAACCCAGATATTCTCAATCCCCAAACACTAGGTTTCAAAAACCCAGATACTCTCAGTCCCCAAACACTAGGTTTCAAAAACCCAGATACTCTCAGTCCCCAAACACTAGGTTTCAAAAACCAGATATTCTCAGTCCCCAAACACTAGGTTTCAAAAACCCAGATATTCTTAATCCCCAAACACTAGGCTTTAAAACCCCAGATATTCTCAGTCCCCAAACACAAGGTTTCAAAAACCCAGATATTCTCAATCCCTAAACACTAGGTTTCAAAAACACAGATATTCTCAATCCCCAAACACTAGGTTTCAAAAACCCAGATACTTTCAGTCCCCAAACTCTAGGTTTCAAAAACCCAGATACTTTCAGTCCCCAAACACTAGGTTTCAAAAACACAGATATTCTCAATCCCCAAACACTAGGTTTCAAAAACACAGATATTCTCAATCCCCAAACACTAGGTTTCAAAAACACAGATATTCTCAGTCCCCAAACACTAGGTTTCAAAAACCCAGATACTCTCAGTCCCCAAACACTAGGTTTCAAAAACCCAGATACTCTCGGTCCCCAAACACTAGGTTTCAAAAACCCAGATACTCTCAGTCCCCAAACACTAGGTTTCAAAAACCCAGATACTCTCAGTCCCCAAACACTAGGTTTCAAAAACCAGATATTCTCAGTCCCCAAACACTAGGTTTCAAAAACCCAGATATTCTTAATCCCCAAACACTAGGCTTTAAAACCCCAGATATTCTCAGTCCCCAAACACAAGGTTTCAAAAACCCAGATATTCTCAATCCCCAAACACTAGGTTTCAAAAACACAGATATTCTCAATCCCCAAACACTAGGTTTCAAAAACACAGATATTCTCAATCCCCAAACACTAGGTTTCAAAAACACAGATATTCTCAGTCCCCAAACACTAGGTTTCAAAAACCCAGATACTCTTCAGTCCCCAAACACTAGGTTTCAAAAACCCAGATACTCTCAGTCCCCAAAAACTAGGTTTCAAAAACCCAGATATTCTCAGTGTCCAAACACTAGGTTTCAAAAACCCAGATATTCTCAATCCCGAAACACTAGGCTTTAAAAACCCAGATATTCTCAGTCCCGAAACACTAGGCTTTAAAAACCCAGATATTCTCAGTCCCCAAACACTAGGTTTTAAAAACCCAGATATTCTCAGTCCCCAAACACTAGGTTTCAAAAATCCAGATATACTCAGTCCCCAAACACTAGGTTTCAAAAACCCAGATATACTCAGTCCCCAAACACTAGGTTTCAAAAACCCAGATATTCTCAATCCCCAAACACTAGGTTTCAAAAACCCAGATACTCTCAGTCCCCAAACACTAGGTTTCAAAAACCCAGATACTCTCAGTCCCCAAACACTAGGTTTCAAAAACCAGATATTCTCAGTCCCCAAACACTAGGTTTCAAAAACCAAGATATTCTTAATCCCCAAACACTAGGCTTTAAAACCCCAGATATTCTCAGTCCCCAAACACAAGGTTTCAAAAACCCAGATATTCTCAATCCCCAAACACTAGGTTTCAAAAACACAGATATTCTCATTCCCCAAACACTAGGTTTCAAAAACCCAGATACTTTCAGTCCCCAAACTCTAGGTTTCAAAAACCCAGATACTTTCAGTCCCCAAACACTAGGTTTCAAAAACACAGATATTCTCAATCCCCAAACACTAGGTTTCAAAAACACAGATATTCTCAATCCCCAAACACTAGGTTTCAAAAACACAGATATTCTCAGTCCCCAAACACTAGGTTTCAAAAACCCAGATACTCTCAGTCCCCAAACACTAGGTTTCAAAAACCCAGATACTCTCAGTCCCCAAACACTAGGTTTCAAAAACCCAGATATTCTCAGTGTCCAAACACTAGGTTTCAAAAACCCAGATATACTCAGTCCCCAAACACTAGGTTTCAAAAACCCAGATATTCTCAGTCCCCAAACACTAGGTTTCAAAAACCCAGATATTCTCAATCCCCAAACACTAGGCTTTAAAAACCCAGATATTCTCAGTCCCCAAACACAAGGTTTCAAAAACCCAGATATTCTCAATCCCCAAACACTAGGTTTCAAAAACACAGATATTCTCAATCCCCAAACACTAGGTTTCAAAAACCCAGATACTCTCAGTCCCCAAACACTAGGTTTCAAAAACCCAGATACTCTCAGTCCCCAAACACTAGGTTTCAAAAACCCAGATATTCTCAGTCCCCAAACACTAGGTTTCAAAAACCCAGATATTCTTAATCCCCAAACACTAGGCTTTAAAACCCCAGATATTCTCAGTCCCCAAACACAAGGTTTCAAAAACCCAGATATTCTCAATCCCCAAACACTAGGTTTCAAAAGCACAGATATTCTCAATCCCCAAACACTAGGTTTCAAAAACCCAGATACTTTCAGTCCCCAAACTCTAGGTTTCAAAAACCCAGATATTCTCAATCCCCAAACACTAGGTTTCAAAAACCCAGATATTCTCAATCCCGAAACACTAGGCTTTAAAAACCCAGATATTCTCAGTCCCCAAACACAAGGTTTTAAAAACCCAGATATTCTCAGTCCCCAAACACTAGGTTTTAAAAACCCAGATATTCTCAGTCCCCAAACACTAGGTTTCAAAAACCCAGATATTCTCAGTCCCCAAACACTAGGTTTCAAAATCCCAGATATACTCAGTCCCCAAACACTAGGTTTCAAAAACCCAGATATACTCAGTCCCCAAACACTAGGTTTCAAAAACCCAGATATACTCAGTCCCCAAACACTAGGTTTCAAAAACCCAGATATACTCAGTCCCCAAACACTAGGTTTCAAAAACCCAGATATTCTCAGTCCCCAAACACTAGGTTTCAAAAACCCAGATATTCTCAGTCCCCAAACACTAGGTCTTAAAAACCCAGATATTCTCAGTCCCCAAACACTAGGTTTCAAAAACCCAGATATACTCAGTCCCCAAACACTAGGTTTCAAAAACCCAGATATACTCAGTCCCCAAACACTAGGTTTCAAAAACCCAGATATTCTCAGTCCCCAAACACTAGGTTTCAAAAACCCAGATATTCTCAGTCCCCAAACATTAGGTTTCAAAAACCCAGATATTCTCAGTCCCCAAACACTAGGTTTTAAAAACCCAGATATTCTCAGTGCCCAAACACTAGGTTTCAAAAACCCAGATATTCTCAGTCCCCAAACACTAGGTTTCAAAAACCCAGATACTCTCAGTCCCCAAACACTAGGTTTCAAAAACCCAGATACTCTCAGTCCCCAAACACTAGGTTTCAAAAACCCAGATATTCTCAATCCCCAAACACTAGGTTTCAAAAACACAGATATTCTCAATCCCCAAACACTAGGTTTCAAAAACCCAGATACTCTCAGTCCCCAAACACTAGGTTTCAAAAACCCAAATACTTTCAGTCCCCAAACTCTAGGTTTCAAAAACCCAGATATTCTCAATCCCCAAACACTAGGTTTCAAAAACCCAGATATTCTCAATCCCGAAACACTAGGCTTTAAAAACCCAGATATTCTCAGTCCCCAAACACAAGGTTTTAAAAACCCAGATATTCTCAGTCCCCAAACACTAGGTTTTAAAAACCCAGATATTCTCAGTCCCCAAACACTAGGTTTCAAAAATCCAGATATTCTCAGTCCCCAAACACTAGGTTTCAAAAACCCAGATATACTCAGTCCCCAAACACTAGGTTTCAAAAACCCAGATATACTCAGTCCCCAAACACTAGGTTTCAAAAACCCAGATATTCTCAGTCCCCAAACACTAGGTTTCAAAAACCCAGATATTCTCAGTCCCCAAACACTAGGTCTTAAAAACCCAGATATTCTCAGTCCCCAAACACTAGGTTTCAAAAACCCAGATATACTCAGTCCCCAAACACTAGGTTTCAAAAACCCAGATATACTCAGTCCCCAAACACTAGGTTTCAAAAACCCAGATATTCTCAGTCCCCAAACACTAGGTTTCAAAAACCCAGATATTCTCAGTCCCCAAACATTAGGTTTCAAAAACCCAGATATTCTCAGTCCCCAAACACTAGGTTTTAAAAACCCAGATATTCTCAGTGCCCAAACACTAGGTTTCAAAAACCCAGATATTCTCAGTCCCCAAACACTAGGTTTCAAAAACCCAGATACTCTCAGTCCCCAAACACTAGGTTTCAAAAACCCAGATACTCTCAGTCCCCAAACACTAGGTTTCAAAAACCCAGATATTCTCAATCCCCAAACACTAGGTTTCAAAAACACAGATATTCTCAATCCCCAAACACTAGGTTTCAAAAACCCAGATACTCTCAGTCCCCAAACACTAGGTTTCAAAAACCCAAATACTTTCAGTCCCCAAACTCTAGGTTTCAAAAACCCAGATATTCTCAATCCCCAAACACTAGGTTTCAAAAACACAGATATTCTCAATCCCCAAACACTAGGTTTCAAAAACCCAGATATTCTCAGTCCCCAAACACTAGGTTTCAAAATCCCAGATATACTCAGTCCCCAAACACTAGGTTTCAAAAACCCAGATATACTCAGTCCCCAAACACTAGGTTTCAAAAACCCAGATATACTCAGTCCCCAAACACTAGGTTTCAAAAACCCAGATATACTCAGTCCCCAAACACTAGGTTTCAAAAACCCAGATATTCTCAGTCCCCAAACACTAGGTTTCAAAAACCCAGATATTCTCAGTCCCCAAACACTAGGTCTTAAAAACCCAGATATTCTCAGTCCCCAAACACTAGGTTTCAAAAACCCAGATATACTCAGTCCCCAAACACTAGGTTTCAAAAACCCAGATATACTCAGTCCCCAAACACTAGGTTTCAAAAACCCAGATATTCTCAGTCCCCAAACACTAGGTTTCAAAAACCCAGATATTCTCAGTCCCCAAACATTAGGTTTCAAAAACCCAGATATTCTCAGTCCCCAAACACTAGGTTTTAAAAACCCAGATATTCTCAGTGCCCAAACACTAGGTTTCAAAAACCCAGATATTCTCAGTCCCCAAACACTAGGTTTCAAAAACCCAGATACTCTCAGTCCCCAAACACTAGGTTTCAAAAACCCAGATACTCTCAGTCCCCAAACACTAGGTTTCAAAAACCCAGATATTCTCAATCCCCAAACACTAGGTTTCAAAAACACAGATATTCTCAATCCCCAAACACTAGGTTTCAAAAACCCAGATACTCTCAGTCCCCAAACACTAGGTTTCAAAAACCCAAATACTTTCAGTCCCCAAACTCTAGGTTTCAAAAACCCAGATATTCTCAATCCCCAAACACTAGGTTTCAAAAACCCAGATATTCTCAATCCCGAAACACTAGGCTTTAAAAACCCAGATATTCTCAGTCCCCAAACACAAGGTTTTAAAAACCCAGATATTCTCAGTCCCCAAACACTAGGTTTTAAAAACCCAGATATTCTCAGTCCCCAAACACTAGGTTTCAAAAATCCAGATATTCTCAGTCCCCAAACACTAGGTTTCAAAAACCCAGATATTCTTAATCCCCAAACACTTGGCTTTAAAACCCCAGATATTCTCAATCCCCAAACACAAGGTTTCAAAAACCCAGATATTCTCAATCCCCAAACACTAGGTTTCAAAAACCCAGATATTCTCAGTCCCCAAACACTAGGTTTCAAAAACCCAGATATTCTTAATCCCCAAACACTAGGCTTTAAAACCCCAGATATTCTCAGTCCCCAAACACAAGGTTTCAAAAACCCAGATATTCTCAATCCCCAAACACTAGGTTTCAAAAACACAGATATTCTCAATCCCCAAACACTAGGTTTCAAAAACCCAGATACTCTCAGTCCCCAGACACTAGGTTTCAAAAACCCAGATATTCTCAGTCCCCAAACACTAGGTTTCAAAAACCCAGATATTCTCAATCCCCAAACACTAGGTTTCAAAAACCCAGATATTCTCAGTCCCCAAACACTAGGTTTCAAAAACCCAGATATACTCAGTCCCCAAACACTAGGTTTCAAAAACCCAGATATACTCAGTCCCCAAACACTAGGTTTCAAAAACCCAGATATACTCAGTCCCCAAACACTAGGTTTCAAAAACCCAGATATTCTCAGTCCCCAAACACTAGGTTTCAAAAACCCAGATATTCTCAGTCCCCAAACACTAGGTTTTAAAAACCCAGATATTCTCAGTCTCCAAACACTAGGTTTCAAAAACCCAGATATACTCAGTCCCCAAACACTAGGTTTCAAAAACCCAGATATACTCAGTCCCCAAACACTAGGTTTCAAAAACCCAGATATTCTCAGTCCCCAAACACTAGGTTTCAAAAACCCAGATATTCTCAGTCCCCAAACATTAGGTTTCAAAAACCCAGATATTCTCAGTCCCCAAACACTAGGTTTTAAAAACCCAGATATTCTCAGTGCCCAAACACTAGGTTTCAAAAACCCAGATATTCTCAGTCCCCAAACACTAGGTTTCAAAAACCCAGATACTCTCAGTCCCCAAACACTAGGTTTCAAAAACCCAGATACTCTCAGTCCCCAAACACTAGGTTTCAAAAACCCAGATATTCTCAATCCCCAAACACTAGGTTTCAAAAACACAGATATTCTCAATCCCCAAACACTAGGTTTCAAAAACCCAGATACTCTCAGTCCCCAAACACTAGGTTTCAAAAACCCAAATACTTTCAGTCCCCAAACTCTAGGTTTCAAAAACCCAGATATTCTCAATCCCCAAACACTAGGTTTCAAAAACCCAGATATTCTCAATCCCGAAACACTAGGCTTTAAAAACCCAGATATTCTCAGTCCCCAAACACAAGGTTTTAAAAACCCAGATATTCTCAGTCCCCAAACACTAGGTTTTAAAAACCCAGATATTCTCAGTCCCCAAACACTAGGTTTCAAAAATCCAGATATTCTCAGTCCCCAAACACTAGGTTTCAAAAACCCAGATATTCTTAATCCCCAAACACTTGGCTTTAAAACCCCAGATATTCTCAATCCCCAAACACAAGGTTTCAAAAACCCAGATATTCTCAATCCCCAAACACTAGGTTTCAAAAACCCAGATATTCTCAGTCCCCAAACACTAGGTTTCAAAAACCCAGATATACTCAGTCCCCAAACACTAGGTTTCAAAAACCCAGATATACTCAGTCCCCAAACACTAGGTTTCAAAAACCCAGATATACTCAGTCCCCAAACACTAGGTTTCAAAAACCCAGATATTCTCAGTCCCCAAACACTAGGTTTCAAAAACCCAGATATTCTCAGTCCCCAAACACTAGGTTTTAAAAACCCAGATATTCTCAGTCCCCAAACACTAGGTTTCAAAAACCCAGATATACTCAGTCCCCAAACACTAGGTTTCAAAAACCCAGATATACTCAGTCCCCAAACACTAGGTTTCAAAAACCCAGATATTCTCAGTCCCCAAACACTAGGTTTCAAAAACCCAGATATTCTCAGTCCCCAAACACTAGGTTTTAAAAACCCAGATATTCTCAGTCCCCAAACACTAGGTTTCAAAAACCCAGATATACTCAGTCCCCAAACACTAGGTTTCAAAAACCCAGATATACTCAGTCCCCAAACACTAGGTTTCAAAAACCCAGATATTCTCAGTCCCCAAACACTAGGTTTCAAAAACCCAGATATTCTCAGTCCCCAAACATTAGGTTTCAAAAACCCAGATATTCTCAGTCCCCAAACACTAGGTTTTAAAAACCCAGATATTCTCAGTGCCCAAACACTAGGTTTCAAAAACCCAGATATTCTCAGTCCCCAAACACTAGGTTTCAAAAACCCAGATACTCTCAGTCCCCAAACACTAGGTTTCAAAAACCCAGATACTCTCAGTCCCCAAACACTAGGTTTCAAAAACCCAGATATTCTCAATCCCCAAACACTAGGTTTCAAAAACACAGATATTCTCAATCCCCAAACACTAGGTTTCAAAAACCCAGATACTCTCAGTCCCCAAACACTAGGTTTCAAAAACCCAAATACTTTCAGTCCCCAAACTCTAGGTTTCAAAAACCCAGATATTCTCAATCCCCAAACACTAGGTTTCAAAAACCCAGATATTCTCAATCCCGAAACACTAGGCTTTAAAAACCCAGATATTCTCAGTCCCCAAACACAAGGTTTTAAAAACCCAGATATTCTCAGTCCCCAAACACTAGGTTTTAAAAACCCAGATATTCTCAGTCCCCAAACACTAGGTTTCAAAAATCCAGATATTCTCAGTCCCCAAACACTAGGTTTCAAAAACCCAGATATTCTTAATCCCCAAACACTTGGCTTTAAAACCCCAGATATTCTCAATCCCCAAACACAAGGTTTCAAAAACCCAGATATTCTCAATCCCCAAACACTAGGTTTCAAAAACCCAGATATTCTCAGTCCCCAAACACTAGGTTTCAAAAACCCAGATATACTCAGTCCCCAAACACTAGGTTTCAAAAACCCAGATATACTCAGTCCCCAAACACTAGGTTTCAAAAACCCAGATATACTCAGTCCCCAAACACTAGGTTTCAAAAACCCAGATATTCTCAGTCCCCAAACACTAGGTTTCAAAAACCCAGATATTCTCAGTCCCCAAACACTAGGTTTTAAAAACCCAGATATTCTCAGTCCCCAAACACTAGGTTTCAAAAACCCAGATATACTCAGTCCCCAAACACTAGGTTTCAAAAACCCAGATATACTCAGTCCCCAAACACTAGGTTTCAAAAACCCAGATATTCTCAGTCCCCAAACACTAGGTTTCAAAAACCCAGATATTCTCAGTCCCCAAACATTAGGTTTCAAAAACCCAGATATTCTCAGTCCCCAAACACTAGGTTTTAAAAACCCAGATATTCTCAGTGCCCAAACACTAGGTTTCAAAAACCCAGATATTCTCAGTCCCCAAACACTAGGTTTCAAAAACCCAGATACTCTCAGTCCCCAAACACTAGGTTTCAAAAACCCAGATACTCTCAGTCCCCAAACACTAGGTTTCAAAAACCCAGATATTCTCAATCCCCAAACACTAGGTTTCAAAAACACAGATATTCTCAATCCCCAAACACTAGGTTTCAAAAACCCAGATACTCTCAGTCCCCAAACACTAGGTTTCAAAAACCCAAATACTTTCAGTCCCCAAACACTAGGTTTCAAAAACCCAGATATTCTTAATCCCCAAACACTTGGCTTTAAAACCCCAGATATTCTCAATCCCCAAACACAAGGTTTCAAAAACCCAGATATTCTCAATCCCCAAACACTAGGTTTCAAAAACCCAGATATTCTCAGTCCCCAAACACTAGGTTTCAAAAACCCAGATATTCTTAATCCCCAAACACTAGGCTTTAAAACCCCAGATATTCTCAGTCCCCAAACACAAGGTTTCAAAAACCCAGATATTCTCAATCCCCAAACACTAGGTTTCAAAAACACAGATATTCTCAATCCCCAAACACTAGGTTTCAAAAACCCAGATACTCTCAGTCCCCAGACACTAGGTTTCAAAAACCCTGATATTCTCAGTCCCCAAACACTAGGTTTCAAAAACCCAGATATTCTCAATCCCCAAACACTAGGTTTCAAAAACCCAGATATTCTCAGTCCCCAAACACTAGGTTTCAAAAACCCAGATATTCTCAATCCCCAAACACTAGGTTTCAAAAACCCAGATATTCTCAATCCCCAAACACTAGGTTTCAAAAACACAGATATACTCAGTCCCCAAACACTAGGTTTCAAAAACCCAGATATTCTCAATCCCCAAACACAAGGTTTCAAAAACCCAGATACTCTCAGTCCCCAAACACTAGGTTTCAAAAACCCAGATACTCTCAGTCCCCAAACACTAGGTTTCAAAAACCAGATATTCTCAGTCCCCAAACACTAGGTTTCAAAAACCCAGATATTCTTAATCCCCAAACACTAGGCTTTAAAACCCCAGATATTCTCAGTCCCCAAACACAAAGTTTCAAAAACCCAGATATTCTCAATCCCCAAACACTAGGTTTCAAAAACACAGATATTCTCAATCCCCAAACACTAGGTTTCAAAAACACAGATATTCTCAATCCCCAAACACTAGGTTTCAAAAACACAGATATTCTCAGTCCCCAAACACTAGGTTTCAAAAACCCAGATACTCTTCAGTCCCCAAACACTAGGTTTCAAAAACCCAGATACTCTCAGTCCCCAAAAACTAGGTTTCAAAAACACAGATATTCTCAGTGTCCAAACACTAGGTTTCAAAAACCCAGATATTCTCAATCCCGAAACACTAGGCTTTAAAAACCCAGATATTCTCAGTCCCGAAACACTAGGCTTTAAAAACCCAGATATTCTCAGTCCCCAAACACAAGGTTTTAAAAACCCAGATATTCTCAGTCCCCAAACACTAGGTTTTAAAAACCCAGATATTCTCAGTCCCCAAACACTAGGTTTCAAAAATCCAGATATTCTCAGTCCCCAAACACTAGGTTTCAAAAACCCAGATATACTCAGTCCCCAAACACTAGGTTTCAAAAACCCAGATATACTCAGTCCCCAAACACTAGGTTTCAAAAACCCAGATATACTCAGTCCCCAAACACTAGGCTTCAAAAACCCAGATATTCTCAGTCCCCAAACACTAGGTTTCAAAAACCCAGATATTCTCAATCCCCAAACACTAGGCTTTAAAAACCCAGATATTCTCAGTCCCCAAACACAAGGTTTCAAAAACCCAGATATTCTCAATCCCCAAACACTAGGTTTCAAAAACACAGATATTCTCAATCCCCAAACACTAGGTTTCAAAAACCCAGATATTCTCAATCCCGAAACACTAGGCTTTAAAAACCCAGATATTCTCAGTCCCCAAACACAAGGTTTTAAAAACCCACATATTCTCAGTCCCCAAACACTAGGTTTTAAAAACCCAGATATTCTCAGTCCCCAAACACTAGGTTTCAAAAACCCAGATATTCTCAGTCCCCAAACACTAGGTTTCAAAATCCCAGATATACTCAGTCCCCAAACACTAGGTTTCAAAAACCCAGATATACTCAGTCCCCAAACACTAGGTTTCAAAAACCCAGATATACTCAGTCCCCAAACACTAGGTTTCAAAAACCCAGATATTCTCAGTCCCCAAACACTAGGTTTCAAAAACCCAGATATTCTCAGTCCCCAAACACTAGGTTTTAAAAACCCAGATATTCTCAGTCCCCAAACACAAGGTTTTAAAAACCCAGATATTCTCAGTCCCCAAACACTAGGTTTTAAAAACCCAGATATTCTCAGTCCCCAAACACTAGGTTTCAAAAATCCAGATATTCTCAGTCCCCAAACACTAGGTTTCAAAAACCCAGATATACTCAGTCCCCAAACACTAGGTTTCAAAAACCCAGATATACTCAGTCCCCAAACACTAGGTTTCAAAAACCCAGATATACTCAGTCCCCAAACACTAGGTTTCAAAAACCCAGATATTCTCAGTCCCCAAACACTAGGTTTCAAAAACCCAGATATTCTCAATCCCCAAACACTAGGCTTTAAAAACCCAGATATTCTCAGTCCCCAAACACAAGGTTTCAAAAACCCAGATATTCTCATTCCCCAAACACTAGGTTTCAAAAACACAGATATTCTCAATCCCCAAACACTAGGTTTCAAAAACCCAGATATTCTCAATCCCGAAACACTAGGCTTTAAAAACCCAGATATTCTCAGTCCCCAAACACAAGGTTTTAAAAACCCAGATATTCTCAGTCCCCAAACACTAGGTTTTAAAAACCCAGATATTCTCAGTCCCCAAACACTAGGTTTCAAAAACCCAGATATTCTCAGTCCCCAAACACTAGGTTTCAAAAACCCAGATATACTCAGTCCCCAAACACTAGGTTTCAAAAACCCAGATATACTCAGTCCCCAAACACTAGGTTTCAAAAACCCAGATATACTCAGTCCCCAAACACTAGGTTTCAAAAACCCAGATATTCTCAGTCCCCAAACACTAGGTTTCAAAAACCCAGATATTCTCAGTCCCCAAACACTAGGTTTTAAAAACCCAGATATTCTCAGTCCCCAAACACTAGGTTTCAAAAATCCAGATATACTCAGTCCCCAAACACTAGGTTTCAAAAACCCAGATATACTCAGTCCCCAAACACTAGGTTTCAAAAACCCAGATATACTCAGTCCCCAAACACTAGGTTTCAAAAACCCAGATATTCTCAGTCCCCAAACACTAGGTTTCAAAAACCCAGATATTCTCAGTCCCCAAACATTAGGTTTCAAAAACCCAGATATTCTCAGTCCCCAAACACTAGGTTTTAAAAACCCAGATATTCTCAGTGCCCAAACACTAGGTTTCAAAAACCCAGATATTCTCAGTCCCCAAACACTAGGTTTCAAAAACCCAGATACTCTCAGTCCCCAAACACTAGGTTTCAAAAACCCAGATACTCTCAGTCCCCAAACACTAGGTTTCAAAAACCCAGATATTCTCAATCCCCAAACACTAGGTTTCAAAAACACAGATATTCTCAATCCCCAAACACTAGGTTTCAAAAGCCCAGATACTCTCAGTCCCCAAACACTAGGTTTCAAAAACCCAGATACTCTCAGTCCCCAAACACTAGGTTTCAAAAACCCAGATATTCTCAGTTCCCAAACACTTGGTTTCAAAAACCCAGATATTCTTAATCCCCAAACACTTGGCTTTAAAACCCCAGATATTCTCAATCCCCAAACACAAGGTTTCAAAAACCCAGATATTCTCAATCCCCAAACACTAGGTTTCAAAAACCCAGATATTCTCAGTCCCCAAACACTAGGTTTCAAAAACCCAGATATTCTTAATCCCCAAACACTAGGCTTTAAAACCCCAGATATTCTCAGTCCCCAAACACAAGGTTTCAAAAACCCAGATATTCTCAATCCCCAAACACTAGGTTTCAAAAACACAGATATTCTCAATCCCCAAACACTAGGTTTCAAAAACCCAGATACTCTCAGTCCCCAGACACTAGGTTTCAAAAACCCAGATATTCTCAGTCCCCAAACACTAGGTTTCAAAAACCCAGATATTCTCAATCCCCAAACACTAGGTTTCAAAAACCCAGATATTCTCAGTCCCCAAACACTAGGTTTCAAAAACCCAGATATTCTCAATCCCCAAACACTAGGTTTCAAAAACCCAGATATTCTCAGTCCCCAAACACTAGGTTTCAAAAACCCAGATATACTCAGTCCCCAAACACTAGGTTTCAAAAACCCAGATATACTCAGTCCCCAAACACTAGGTTTCAAAAACCCAGATATACTCAGTCCCCAAACACTAGGTTTCAAAAACCCAGATATTCTCAGTCCCCAAACACTAGGTTTCAAAAACCCAGATATTCTCAGTCCCCAAACACTAGGTTTTAAAAACCCAGATATTCTCATTCCCCAAACACAAGGTTTTAAAAACCCAGATATTCTCAGTCCCCAAACACTAGGTTTTAAAAACCCAGATATTCTCAGTCCCCAAACACTAGGTTTCAAAAATCCAGATATTCTCAGTCCCCAAACACTAGGTTTCAAAAACCCAGATATACTCAGTCCCCAAACACTAGGTTTCAAAAACCCAGATATACTCAGTCCCCAAACACTAGGTTTCAAAAACCCATATATACTCAGTCCCCAAACACTAGGTTTCAAAAACCCAGATATTCTCAGTCCCCAAACACTAGGTTTCAAAAACCCAGATATTCTCAATCCCCAAACACTAGGCTTTAAAAACCCAGATATTCTCAGTCCCCAAACACAAGGTTTCAAAAACACAGATATTCTCAATCCCCAAACACTAGGTTTCAAAAACACAGATATTCTCAATCCCGAAACACTAGGTTTCAAAAACCCAGATATTCTCAATCCCGAAACACTAGGCTTTAAAAACCCAGATATTCTCAGTCCCCAAACACAAGGTTTTAAAAACCCAGATATTCTCAGTCCAAAAACACTAGGTTTTAAAAACCCAGATATTCTCAGTCCCCAAACACTAGGTTTCAAAAACCCAGATATTCTCAGTCCCCAAACACTAGGTTTCAAAAACCCAGATATACTCAGTCCCCAAACACTAGGTTTCAAAAACCCAGATATACTCAGTCCCCAAACACTAGGTTTCAAAAACCCAGATATACTCAGTCCCCAAACACTAGGTTTCAAAAACCCAGATATTCTCAGTCCCCAAACACTAGGTTTCAAAAACCCAGATATTCTCAGTCCCCAAACACTAGGTTTTAAAAACCCAGATATTCTCAGTCCCCAAACACTAGGTTTCAAAAATCCAGATATACTCAGTCCCCAAACACTAGGTTTCAAAAACCCAGATATACTCAGTCCCCAAACACTAGGTTTCAAAAACCCAGATATACTCAGTCCCCAAACACTAGGTTTCAAAAACCCAGATATTCTCAGTCCCCAAACACTAGGTTTCAAAAACCCAGATATTCTCAGTCCCCAAACACTAGGTTTTAAAAACCCAGATATTCTCATTCCCCAAACACAAGGTTTTAAAAACCCAGATATTCTCAGTCCCCAAACACTAGGTTTTAAAAACCCAGATATTCTCAGTCCCCAAACACTAGGTTTCAAAAATCCAGATATACTCAGTCCCCAAACACTAGGTTTCAAAAACCCAGATATACTCAGTCCCCAAACACTAGGTTTCAAAAACCCAGATATACTCAGTCCCCAAACACTAGGTTTCAAAAACCCATATATACTCAGTCCCCAAACACTAGGTTTCAAAAACCCAGATATTCTCAGTCCCCAAACACTAGGTTTCAAAAACCCAGATATTCTCAATCCCCAAACACTAGGCTTTAAAAACCCAGATATTCTCAGTCCCCAAACACAAGGTTTCAAAAACCCAGATATTCTCAATCCCCAAACACTAGGTTTCAAAAACCCAGATATTCTCAATCCCCAAACACTAGGTTTCAAAAACCCAGATATTCTCAATCCCGAAACACTAGGCTTTAAAAACCCAGATATTCTCAGTCCCCAAACACAAGGTTTTAAAAACCCAGATATTCTTAGTCCCCAAACACTAGGTTTTAAAAACCCAGATATTCTCAGTCCCCAAACACTAGGTTTCAAAAACCCAGATATTCTCAGTCCCCAAACACTAGGTTTCAAAAACCCAGATATACTCAGTCCCCAAACACTAGGTTTCAAAAACCCAGATATACTCAGTCCCCAAACACTAGGTTTCAAAAACCCAGATATACTCAGTCCCCAAACACTAGGTTTCAAAAACCCAGATATTCTCAGTCCCCAAACACTAGGTTTCAAAAACCCAGATATACTCAGTCCCCAAACACTAGGTTTTAAAAACCCAGATATACTCAGTCCCCAAACACTAGGTTTCAAAAACCCAGATATACTCAGTCCCCAAACACTAGGTTTCAAAAACCCAGATATACTCAGTCCCCAAACACTAGGTTTCAAAAACCCAGATATACTCAGTCCCCAAACACTAGGTTTCAAAAACCCAGATATTCTCAGTCCCCAAACACTAGGTTTCAAAAACCCAGATATTCTCAGTCCCCAAACACTAGGTTTCAAAAATCCAGATATACTCAGTCCCCAAACACTAGGTTTCAAAAACCCAGATATACTCAGTCCCCAAACACTAGGTTTCAAAAACCCAGATATACTCAGTCCCCAAACACTAGGTTTCAAAAACCCAGATATTCTCAGTCCCCAAACACTAGGTTTCAAAAACCCAGATATTCTCAGTCCCCAAACACTAGGTTTCAAAAACCCAGATATTCTCAATCCCCAAACACTAGGCTTTAAAAACCCAGATATTCTCAGTCCCCAAACACAAGGTTTCAAAAACCCATATATACTCAGTCCCCAAACACTAGGTTTCAAAAACCCAGATATTCTCAGTCCCCAAACACTAGGTTTCAAAAACCCAGATATATTCAATCCCCAAACACTAGGCTTTAAAAACCCAGATATTCTCAGTCCCCAAACACAAGGTTTCAAAAACCCAGATATTCTCAATCCCCAAACACTAGGTTTCAAAAACACAGATATTCTCAATCCCCAAACACTAGGTTTCAAAAACCCAGATATTCTCAATCCCGAAACACTAGGCTTTAAAAACCCAGATATTCTCAGTCCCCAAACACAAGGTTTTAAAAACCCAGATATTCTTAGTCCCCAAACACTAGGTTTTAAAAACCCAGATATTCTCAGTCCCCAAACACTAGGTTTCAAAAACCCAGATATACTCAGTCCCCAAACACTAGGTTTCAAAAACCCAGATATACTCAGTCCCCAAACACTAGGTTTCAAAAACCCAGATATACTCAGTCCCCAAACACTAGGTTTCAAAAACCCAGATATACTCAGTCCCCAAACACTAGGTTTCAAAAACCCAGATATTCTCAGTCCCCAAACACTAGGTTTCAAAAACCCAGATATTCTCAGTCCCCAAACACTAGGTTTTAAAAACCCAGATATTCTCAGTCCCCAAACACTAGGTTTCAAAAATCCAGATATACTCAGTCCCCAAACACTAGGTTTCAAAAACCCAGATATACTCAGTCCCCAAACACTAGGTTTCAAAAACCCAGATATACTCAGTCCCCAAACACTAGGTTTCAAAAACCCAGATATTCTCAGTCCCCAAACATGAGGTTTCAAAAACCCAGATATTCTCAGTCCCCAAACACTAGGTTTCAAAAACCCAGATATTCTCAGTCCCCAAACACTAGGTTTTAAAAACCCAGATATTCTCAGTGCCCAAACACTAGGTTTCAAAAACCCAGATATTCTCAGTCCCCAAACACTAGGTTTCAAAAACCCAGATACTCTCATTCCCCAAACACTAGGTTTCAAAAACCCAGATACTCTCAGTCCCCAAACACTAGGTTTCAAAAACCCAGATATTCTCAATCCCCAAACACTAGGTTTCAAAAACACAGATATTCTCAATCCCCAAACACTAGGTTTCAAAAACCCAGATACTCTCAGTCCCCAAACACTAGGTTTCAAAAACCCAGATACTCTCAGTCCCCAAACACTAGGTTTCAAAAACCCAGATATTCTCAGTTCCCAAACACTTGGTTTCAAAAACCCAGATATTCTTAATCCCCAAACACTTGGCTTTAAAACCCCAGATATTCTCAATCCCCAAACACAAGGTTTCAAAAACCCAGATATTCTCAATCCCCAAACACTAGGTTTCAAAAACCCAGATATTCTCAATCCCCAAACACTAGGCTTTAAAAACCCAGATATTCTCAGTCCCCAAACACAAGGTTTCAAAAACCCAGATATTCTCAATCCCCAAACACTAGGTTTCAAAAACACAGATATTCTCAATCCCCAAACACTAGGTTTCAAAAACCCAGATATTCTCAATCCCGAAACACTAGGCTTTAAAAACCCAGATATTCTCAGTCCCCAAACACAAGGTTTTAAAAACCCAGATATTCTCAGTCCCCAAACACTAGGTTTTAAAAACCCAGATATTCTCAGTCCCCAAACACTAGGTTTCAAAAACCCAGATATTCTCAGTCCCCAAACACTAGGTTTCAAAAACCCAGATATACTCAGTCCCCAAACACTAGGTTTCAAAAACCCAGATATACTCAGTCCCCAAACACAAGGTTTTAAAAACCCAGATATTCTCAGTCCCCAAACACTAGGTTTTAAAAACCCAGATATTCTCAGTCCCCAAACACTAGGTTTCAAAAACCCAGATATTCTCAGTCCCCAAACACTAGGTTTCAAAAACCCAGATATTCTTAATCCCCAAACACTAGGCTTTAAAACCCCAGATATTCTCAGTCCCCAAACACAAGGTTTCAAAAACACAGATATTCTCAATCCCCAAACACTAGGTTTCAAAAACACAGATATTCTCAATCCCCAAACACTAGGTTTCAAAAACCCAGATACTCTCAGTCCCCAGACACTAGGTTTCAAAAACCCAGATATTCTCAGTCCCCAAACACTAGGTTTCAAAAACCCAGATATTCTCAATCCCCAAACACTAGGTTTCAAAAACCCAGATATTCTCAGTCCCCAAACACTAGGTTTCAAAAACCCAGATATTCTCAATCCCCAAACACTAGGTTTCAAAAACCCAGATATTCTCAATCCCCAAACACTAGGTTTCAAAAACACAGATATACTCAGTCCCCAAACACTAGGTTTCAAAAACCCAGATATTCTCAGTCCCCAAACACTAGGTTTCAAAAACCCAGATATTCTCAGTCCCCAAACACTAGGTTTTAAAAACCCAGATATTCTCAGTCCCCAAACACAAGGTTTTAAAAACCCAGATATTCTCAGTCCCCAAACACTAGGTTTTAAAAACCCAGATATTCTCAGTCCCCAAACACTAGGTTTCAAAAATCCAGATATTCTCAGTCCCCAAACACTAGGTTTCAAAAACCCAGATATACTCAGTCCCCAAACACTAGGTTTCAAAAACCCAGATATACTCAGTCCCCAAACACTAGGTTTCAAAAACCCATATATACTCAGTCCCCAAACACTAGGTTTCAAAAACCCAGATATTCTCAGTCCCCAAACACTAGGTTTCAAAAACCCAGATATTCTCAATCCCCAAACACTAGGCTTTAAAAACCCAGATATTCTCAATCCCCAAACACTAGGTTTCAAAAACACAGATATTCTCAATCCCCAAACACTAGGTTTCAAAAACACAGATATTCTCAATCCCCAAACACTAGGTTTCAAAAACCCAGATATTCTCAGTCCCCAAACACAAGGTTTTAAAAACCCAGATATTCTCAGTCCCCAAACACAAGGTTTTAAAAACCCAGATATTCTCAGTCCCCAAACACTAGGTTTTAAAAACCCAGATATTCTCAGTCCCCAAACACTAGGTTTCAAAAACCCAGATATTCTCAGTCCCCAAACACTAGGTTTCAAAAACCCAGATATACTCAGTCCCCAAACACTAGGTTTCAAAAACCCAGATATACTCAGTCCCCAAACACTAGGTTTCAAAAACCCAGATATACTCAGTCCCCAAACACTAGGTTTCAAAAACCCAGATATTCTCAGTCCCCAAACACTAGGTTTCAAAAACCCAGATATTCTCAGTCCCCAAACACTAGGTTTTAAAAACCCAGATATTCTCAGTCCCCAAACACTAGGTTTCAAAAATCCAGATATACTCAGTCCCCAAACACTAGGTTTCAAAAACCCAGATATACTCAGTCCCCAAACACTAGGTTTCAAAAACCCAGATATACTCAGTCCCCAAACACTAGGTTTCAAAAACCCAGATATTCTCAGTCCCCAAACACTAGGTTTCAAAAACCCAGATATTCTCAGTCCCCAAACATTAGGTTTCAAAAACCCAGATATTCTCAGTCCCCAAACACTAGGTTTTAAAAACCCAGATATTCTCAGTGCCCAAACACTAGGTTTCAAAAACCCAGATATTCTCAGTCCCCAAACACTAGGTTTCAAAAACCCAGATACTCTCAGTCCCCAAACACTAGGTTTCAAAAACCCAGATACTCTCAGTCCCCAAACACTAGGTTTCAAAAACCCAGATATTCTCAATCCCCAAACACTAGGTTTCAAAAACCCAGATATTCTCAATCCCGAAACACTAGGTTTTAAAAACCCAGATATTCTCAGTCCCCAAACACAAGGTTTTAAAAACCCAGATATTCTCAGTCCCCAAACACTAGGTTTTAAAAACCCAGATATTCTCAGTCCCCAAACACTAGGTTTCAAAAACCCAGATATTCTCAGTCCCCAAACACTAGGTTTCAAAAACCCAGATATACTCAGTCCCCAAACACTAGGTTTCAAAAACCCAGATATACTCAGTCCCCAAACACTAGGTTTCAAAACCCCAGATATACTCAGTCCCCAAACACTAGGTTTCAAAAACCCAGATATTCTCAGTCCCCAAACACTAGGTTTCAAAAACCCAGATATTCTCAGTCCCCAAACACTAGGTTTTAAAAACCCAGATATTCTCAGTCCCCAAACACTAGGTTTCAAAAATCCAGATATACTCAGTCCCCAAACACTAGGTTTCAAAAACCCAGATATACTCAGTCCCCAAACACTAGGTTTCAAAAACCCAGATATACTCAGTCCCCAAACACTAGGTTTCAAAAACCCAGATATTCTCAGTCCCCAAACACTAGGTTTCAAAAACCCAGATATTCTCAGTCCCCAAACATTAGGTTTCAAAAACCCAGATATTCTCAGTCCCCAAACACTAGGTTTTAAAAACCCAGATATTCTCAGTGCCCAAACACTAGGTTTCAAAAACCCAGATATTCTCAGTCCCCAAACACTAGGTTTCAAAAACCCAGATACTCTCAGTCCCCAAACACTAGGTTTCAAAAACCCAGATACTCTCAGTCCCCAAACACTAGGTTTCAAAAACCCAGATATTCTCAATCCCCAAACACTAGGTTTCAAAAACACAGATATTCTCAATCCCCAAACACTAGGTTTCAAAAACCCAGATACTCTCAGTCCCCAAACACTAGGTTTCAAAAACCCAGATACTCTCAGTCCCCAAACACTAGGTTTCAAAAACCCAGATATTCTCAGTTCCCAAACACTTGGTTTCAAAAACCCAGATATTCTTAATCCCCAAACACTTGGCTTTAAAACCCCAGATATTCTCAATCCCCAAACACAAGGTTTCAAAAACCCAGATATTCTCAATCCCCAAACACTAGGTTTCAAAAACCCAGATATTCTCAGTCCCCAAACACTAGGTTTCAAAAACCCAGATATTCTTAATCCCCAAACACTAGGCTTTAAAACCCCAGATATTCTCAGTCCCCAAACACAAGGTTTCAAAAACCCAGATATTCTCAATCCCCAAACACTAGGTTTCAAAAACACAGATATTCTCAATCCCCAAACACTAGGTTTCAAAAACCCAGATACTCTCAGTCCCCAGACACTAGGTTTCAAAAACCCAGATATTCTCAGTCCCCAAACACTAGGTTTCAAAAACCCAGATATTCTCAATCCCCAAACACTAGGTTTCAAAAACCCAGATATTCTCAGTCCCCAAACACTAGGTTTCAAAAACCCAGATATTCTCAATCCCCAAACACTAGGTTTCAAAAACCCAGATATTCTCAATCCCCAAACACTAGGTTTCAAAAACACAGATATACTCAGTCCCCAAACACTAGGTTTCAAAAACCCAGATATTCTCAGTCCCCAAACACTAGGTTTCAAAAACCCAGATATTCTCAGTCCCCAAACATTAGGTTTCAAAAACCCAGATATTCTCAGTCCCCAAACACTAGGTTTTAAAAACCCAGATATTCTCAGTCCCCAAACACTAGGTTTCAAAAATCCAGATATACTCAGTCCCCAAACACTAGGTTTCAAAAACCCAGATATACTCAGTCCCCAAACACTAGGTTTCAAAAACCCAGATATACTCAGTCCCCAAACACTAGGTTTCAAAAACCCAGATATTCTCAGTCCCCAAACACTAGGTTTCAAAAACCCAGATATTCTCAGTCCCCAAACATTAGGTTTCAAAAACCCAGATATTCTCAGTCCCCAAACACTAGGTTTTAAAAACCCAGATATTCTCAGTGCCCAAACACTAGGTTTCAAAAACCCAGATATTCTCAGTCCCCAAACACTAGGTTTCAAAAACCCAGATACTCTCAGTCCCCAAACACTAGGTTTCAAAAACCCAGATACTCTCAGTCCCCAAACACTAGGTTTCAAAAACCCAGATATACTCAGTCCCCAAACACAAGGTTTTAAAAACCCAGATATTCTCAGTCCCCAAACACTAGGTTTTAAAAACCCAGATATTCTCAGTCCCCAAACACTAGGTTTCAAAAACCCAGATATTCTCAGTCCCCAAACACTAGGTTTCAAAAACCCAGATATACTCAGTCCCCAAACACTAGGTTTCAAAAACCCAGATATACTCAGTCCCCAAACACTAGGTTTCAAAAACCCAGATATACTCAGTCCCCAAACACTAGGTTTCAAAAACCCAGATATTCTCAGTCCCCAAACACTAGGTTTCAAAAACCCAGATATTCTCAGTCCCCAAACACTAGGTTTTAAAAACCCAGATATTCTCAGTCCCCAAACACTAGGTTTCAAAAATCCAGATATACTCAGTCCCCAAACACTAGGTTTCAAAAACCCAGATATACTCAGTCCCCAAACACTAGGTTTCAAAAACCCAGATATACTCAGTCCCCAAACACTAGGTTTCAAAAACCCAGATATTCTCAGTCCCCAAACACTAGGTTTCAAAAACCCAGATATTCTCAGTCCCCAAACATTAGGTTTCAAAAACCCAGATATTCTCAGTCCCCAAACACTAGGTTTTAAAAACCCAGATATTCTCAGTGCCCAAACACTAGGTTTCAAAAACCCAGATATTCTCAGTCCCCAAACACTAGGTTTCAAAAACCCAGATACTCTCAGTCCCCAAACACTAGGTTTCAAAAACCCAGATACTCTCAGTCCCCAAACACTAGGTTTCAAAAACCCAGATATTCTCAATCCCCAAACACTAGGTTTCAAAAACACAGATATTCTCAATCCCCAAACACTAGGTTTCAAAAACCCAGATACTCTCAGTCCCCAAACACTAGGTTTCAAAAACCCAGATACTCTCAGTCCCCAAACACTAGGTTTCAAAAACCCAGATATTCTCAGTTCCCAAACACTTGGTTTCAAAAACCCAGATATTCTTAATCCCCAAACACTTGGCTTTAAAACCCCAGATATTCTCAATCCCCAAACACAAGGTTTCAAAAACCCAGATATTCTCAGTCCCCAAACACTAGGTTTCAAAAACCCAGATATTCTCAGTCCCCAAACACTAGGTTTCAAAAACCCAGATATTCTTAATCCCCAAACACTAGGCTTTAAAACCCCAGATATTCTCAGTCCCCAAACACAAGGTTTCAAAAACCCAGATATTCTCAATCCCCAAACACTAGGTTTCAAAAACACAGATATTCTCAATCCCCAAACACTAGGTTTCAAAAACCCAGATACTCTCAGTCCCCAGACACTAGGTTTCAAAAACCCAGATATTCTCAGTCCCCAAACACTAGGTTTCAAAAACCCAGATATTCTCAATCCCCAAACACTAGGTTTCAAAAACCCAGATATTCTCAGTCCCCAAACACTAGGTTTCAAAAACCCAGATATTCTCAATCCCCAAACACTAGGTTTCAAAAACCCAGATATTCTCAATCCCCAAACACTAGGTTTCAAAAACACAGATATACTCAGTCCCCAAACACTAGGTTTCAAAAACCCAGATATTCTCAATCCCCAAACACTAGGTTTCAAAAACCCAGATACTCTCAGTCCCCAAACACTAGGTTTCAAAAACCCAGATACTCTCAGTCCCCAAACACTAGGTTTCAAAAACCAGATATTCTCAGTCCCCAAACACTAGGTTTCAAAAACCCAGATATTCTTAATCCCCAAACACTAGGCTTTAAAACCCCAGATATTCTCAGTCCCCAAACACAAAGTTTCAAAAACCCAGATATTCTCAATCCCCAAACACTAGGTTTCAAAAACACAGATATTCTCAATCCCCAAACACTAGGTTTCAAAAACACAGATATTCTCAATCCCCAAACACTAGGTTTCAAAAACACAGATATTCTCAGTCCCCAAACACTAGGTTTCAAAAACCCAGATACTCTTCAGTCCCCAAACACTAGGTTTCAAAAACCCAGATACTCTCAGTCCCCAAAAACTAGGTTTCAAAAACCCAGACATTCTCAGTGTCCAAACACTAGGTTTCAAAAACCCAGATATTCTCAATCCCGAAACACTAGGCTTTAAAAACCCAGATATTCTCAGTCCCGAAACACTTGGCTTTAAAACCCCAGATATTCTCAATCCCCAAACACAAGGTTTCAAAAACCCAGATATTCTCAATCCCCAAACACTAGGTTTCAAAAACCCAGATATTCTCAGTCCCCAAACACTAGGTTTCAAAAACCCAGATATTCTTAATCCCCAAACACTAGGCTTTAAAAACCCAGATATTCTCAATCCCCAAACACTAGGTTTCAAAAACACAGATATTCTCAATCCCCAAACACTAGGTTTCAAAAACCCAGATACTCTCAGTCCCCAGACACTAGGTTTCAAAAACCCAGATATTCTCAGTCCCCAAACACTAGGTTTCAAAAACCCAGATATTCTCAATCCCCAAACACTAGGTTTCAAAAACCCAGATATTCTCAGTCCCCAAACACTAGGTTTCAAAAACCCAGATATTCTCAATCCCCAAACACTAGGTTTCAAAAACCCAGATATTCTCAATCCCCAAACACTAGGTTTCAAAAACACAGATATACTCAGTCCCCAAACACTAGGTTTCAAAAACCCAGATATTCTCAGTCCCCAAACACTAGGTTTCAAAAACCCAGATATTCTCAGTCCCCAAACATTAGGTTTCAAAAACCCAGATATTCTCAGTCCCCAAACACTAGGTTTTAAAAACCCAGATATTCTCAGTCCCCAAACACTAGGTTTCAAAAATCCAGATATACTCAGTCCCCAAACACTAGGTTTCAAAAACCCAGATATACTCAGTCCCCAAACACTAGGTTTCAAAAACCCAGATATACTCAGTCCCCAAACACTAGGTTTCAAAAACCCAGATATTCTCAGTCCCCAAACACTAGGTTTCAAAAACCCAGATATTCTCAGTCCCCAAACATTAGGTTTCAAAAACCCAGATATTCTCAGTCCCCAAACACTAGGTTTTAAAAACCCAGATATTCTCAGTGCCCAAACACTAGGTTTCAAAAACCCAGATATTCTCAGTCCCCAAACACTAGGTTTCAAAAACCCAGATACTCTCAGTCCCCAAACACTAGGTTTCAAAAACCCAGATATACTCAGTCCCCAAACACAAGGTTTTAAAAACCCAGATATTCTCAGTCCCCAAACACTAGGTTTTAAAAACCCAGATATTCTCAGTCCCCAAACACTAGGTTTCAAAAACCCAGATATTCTCAGTCCCCAAACACTAGGTTTCAAAAACCCAGATATACTCAGTCCCCAAACACTAGGTTTCAAAAACCCAGATATACTCAGTCCCCAAACACTAGGTTTCAAAAACCCAGATATACTCAGTCCCCAATCACTAGGTTTCAAAAACCCAGATATTCTCAGTCCCCAAACACTAGGTTTCAAAAACCCAGATATTCTCAGTCCCCAAACACTAGGTTTTAAAAACCCAGATATTCTCAGTCCCCAAACACTAGGTTTCAAAAATCCAGATATACTCAGTCCCCAAACACTAGGTTTCAAAAACCCAGATATACTCAGTCCCCAAACACTAGGTTTCAAAAACCCAGATATACTCAGTCCCCAAACACTAGGTTTCAAAAACCCAGATATTCTCAGTCCCCAAACACTAGGTTTCAAAAACCCAGATATTCTCAGTCCCCAAACATTAGGTTTCAAAAACCCAGATATTCTCAGTCCCCAAACACTAGGTTTTAAAAACCCAGATATTCTCAGTGCCCAAACACTAGGTTTCAAAAACCCAGATATTCTCAGTCCCCAAACACTAGGTTTCAAAAACCCAGATACTCTCAGTCCCCAAACACTAGGTTTCAAAAACCCAGATACTCTCAGTCCCCAAACACTAGGTTTCAAAAACCCAGATATTCTCAATCCCCAAACACTAGGTTTCAAAAACACAGATATTCTCAATCCCCAAACACTAGGTTTCAAAAACCCAGATACTCTCAGTCCCCAAACACTAGGTTTCAAAAACCCAGATACTCTCAGTCCCCAAACACTAGGTTTCAAAAACCCAGATATTCTCAGTTCCCAAACACTTGGTTTCAAAAACCCAGATATTCTTAATCCCCAAACACTTGGCTTTAAAACCCCAGATATTCTCAATCCCCAAACACAAGGTTTCAAAAACCCAGATATTCTCAATCCCCAAACACTAGGTTTCAAAAACCCAGATATTCTCAGTCCCCAAACACTAGGTTTCAAAAACCCAGATATTCTTAATCCCCAAACACTAGGCTTTAAAACCCCAGATATTCTCAGTCCCCAAACACAAGGTTTCAAAAACCCAGATATTCTCAATCCCCAAACACTAGGTTTCAAAAACACAGATATTCTCAATCCCCAAACACTAGGTTTCAAAAACCCAGATACTCTCAGTCCCCAGACACTAGGTTTCAAAAACCCAGATATTCTCAGTCCCCAAACACTAGGTTTCAAAAACCCAGATATTCTCAATCCCCAAACACTAGGTTTCAAAAACCCAGATATTCTCAATCCCCAAACACTAGGTTTCAAAAACACAGATATACTCAGTCCCCAAACACTAGGTTTCAAAAACCCAGATATTCTCAATCCCCAAACACTAGGTTTCAAAAACCCAGATACTCTCAGTCCCCAAACACTAGGTTTCAAAAACCAGATATTCTCAGTCCCCAAACACTAGGTTTCAAAAACCCAGATATTCTTAATCCCCAAACACTAGGCTTTAAAACCCCAGATATTCTCAGTCCCCAAACACAAAGTTTCAAAAACCCAGATATTCTCAATCCCCAAACACTAGGTTTCAAAAACACAGATATTCTCAATCCCCAAACACTAGGTTTCAAAAACACAGATATTCTCAATCCCCAAACACTAGGTTTCAAAAACACAGATATTCTCAGTCCCCAAACACTAGGTTTCAAAAACCCAGATACTCTTCAGTCCCCAAACACTAGGTTTCAAAAACCCAGATACTCTCAGTCCCCAAAAACTAGGTTTCAAAAACCCAGACATTCTCAGTGTCCAAACACTAGGTTTCAAAAACCCAGATATTCTCAATCCCGAAACACTAGGCTTTAAAAACCCAGATATTCTCAGTCCCGAAACACTTGGCTTTAAAACCCCAGATATTCTCAATCCCCAAACACAAGGTTTCAAAAACCCAGATATTCTCAATCCCCAAACACTAGGTTTCAAAAACCCAGATATTCTCAGTCCCCAAACACTAGGTTTCAAAAACCCAAATATTCTTAATCCCCAAACACTAGGCTTTAAAACCCCAGATATTCTCAGTCCCCAAACACAAGGTTTCAAAAACCCAGATATTCTCAATCCCCAAACACTAGGTTTCAAAAACACAGATATTCTCAATCCCCAAACACTAGGTTTCAAAAACCCAGATACTCTCAGTCCCCAGACACTAGGTTTCAAAAACCCAGATATTCTCAGTCCCCAAACACTAGGTTTCAAAAACCCAGATATTCTCAATCCCCAAACACTAGGTTTCAAAAACCCAGATATTCTCAGTTCCCAAACACTAGGTTTCAAAAACCCAGATATTCTCAATCCCCAAACACTAGGTTTCAAAAACCCAGATATTCTCAATCCCCAAACACTAGGTTTCAAAAACACAGATATACTCAGTCCCCAAACACTAGGTTTCAAAAACCCAGATATTCTCAATCCCCAAACACTAGGTTTCAAAAACCCAGATACTCTCAGTCCCCAAACACTAGGTTTCAAAAACCCAGATACTCTCAGTCCCCAAACACTAGGTTTCAAAAACCAGATATTCTCAGTCCCCAAACACTAGGTTTCAAAAACCCAGATATTCTTAATCCCCAAACACTTGGCTTTAAAACCCCAGATATTCTCAATCCCCAAACACAAGGTTTCAAAAACCCAGATATTCTCAATCCCCAAACACTAGGTTTCAAAAACCCAGATATTCTCAGTCCCCAAACACTAGGTTTCAAAAACCCAGATATTCTTAATCCCCAAACACTAGGCTTTAAAACCCCAGATATTCTCAGTCCCCAAACACAAGGTTTCAAAAACCCAGATATTCTCAATCCCCAAACACTAGGTTTCAAAAACACAGATATTCTCAATCCCCAAACACTAGGTTTCAAAAACCCAGATACTCTCAGTCCCCAGACACTAGGTTTCAAAAACCCAGATATTCTCAGTCCCCAAACACTAGGTTTCAAAAACCCAGATATTCTCAATCCCCAAACACTAGGTTTCAAAAACCCAG
Organism: Phalangium opilio; assembly: GCF_054372755.1. Taxonomy (NCBI): domain Eukaryota; kingdom Metazoa; phylum Arthropoda; class Arachnida; order Opiliones; family Phalangiidae; genus Phalangium; species Phalangium opilio. The sequence goes on along the minus strand of NW_028324200.1, from coordinate 1,542,814 downwards.
ATATTCTCAGTCCCCAAACACTAGGTTTCAAAAACCCAGATATTCTCAATCCCCAAACACTAGGTTTCAAAAACCCAGATATTCTCAATCCCCAAACACTAGGTTTCAAAAACACAGATATACTCAGTCCCCAAACACTAGGTTTCAAAAACCCAGATATTCTCAATCCCCAAACACTAGGTTTCAAAAACCCAGATACTCTCAGTCCCCAAACACTAGGTTTCAAAAACCAGATATTCTCAGTCCCCAAACACTAGGTTTCAAAAACCCAGATATTCTTAATCCCCAAACACTAGGCTTTAAAACCCCAGATATTCTCAGTCCCCAAACACAAAGTTTCAAAAACCCAGATATTCTCAATCCCCAAACACTAGGTTTCAAAAACACAGATATTCTCAATCCCCAAACACTAGGTTTCAAAAACACAGATATTCTCAATCCCCAAACACTAGGTTTCAAAAACACAGATATTCTCAGTCCCCAAACACTAGGTTTCAAAAACCCAGATACTCTTCAGTCCCCAAACACTAGGTTTCAAAAACCCAGATACTCTCAGTCCCCAAAAACTAGGTTTCAAAAACCCAGACATTCTCAGTGTCCAAACACTAGGTTTCAAAAACCCAGATATTCTCAATCCCGAAACACTAGGCTTTAAAAACCCAGATATTCTCAGTCCCGAAACACTTGGCTTTAAAACCCCAGATATTCTCAATCCCCAAACACAAGGTTTCAAAAACCCAGATATTCTCAATCCCCAAACACTAGGTTTCAAAAACCCAGATATTCTCAGTCCCCAAACACTAGGTTTCAAAAACCCAAATATTCTTAATCCCCAAACACTAGGCTTTAAAACCCCAGATATTCTCAGTCCCCAAACACAAGGTTTCAAAAACCCAGATATTCTCAATCCCCAAACACTAGGTTTCAAAAACACAGATATTCTCAATCCCCAAACACTAGGTTTCAAAAACCCAGATACTCTCAGTCCCCAGACACTAGGTTTCAAAAACCCAGATATTCTCAGTCCCCAAACACTAGGTTTCAAAAACCCAGATATTCTCAATCCCCAAACACTAGGTTTCAAAAACCCAGATATTCTCAGTTCCCAAACACTAGGTTTCAAAAACCCAGATATTCTCAATCCCCAAACACTAGGTTTCAAAAACCCAGATATTCTCAATCCCCAAACACTAGGTTTCAAAAACACAGATATACTCAGTCCCCAAACACTAGGTTTCAAAAACCCAGATATTCTCAATCCCCAAACACTAGGTTTCAAAAACCCAGATACTCTCAGTCCCCAAACACTAGGTTTCAAAAACCCAGATACTCTCAGTCCCCAAACACTAGGTTTCAAAAACCAGATATTCTCAGTCCCCAAACACTAGGTTTCAAAAACCCAGATATTCTTAATCCCCAAACACTAGGCTTTAAAACCCCAGATATTCTCAGTCCCCAAACACAAAGTTTCAAAAACCCAGATATTCTCAATCCCCAAACACTAGGTTTCAAAAACACAGATATTCTCAATCCCCAAACACTAGGTTTCAAAAACACAGATATTCTCAATCCCCAAACACTAGGTTTCAAAAACACAGATATTCTCAGTCCCCAAACACTAGGTTTCAAAAACCCAGATACTCTTCAGTCCCCAAACACTAGGTTTCAAAAACCCAGATACTCTCAGTCCCCAAAAACTAGGTTTCAAAAACCCAGACATTCTCAGTGTCCAAACACTAGGTTTCAAAAACCCAGATATTCTCAATCCCGAAACACTAGGCTTTAAAAACCCAGATATTCTCAGTCCCGAAACACTTGGCTTTAAAACCCCAGATATTCTCAATCCCCAAACACAAGGTTTCAAAAACCCAGATATTCTCAATCCCCAAACACTAGGTTTCAAAAACCCAGATATTCTCAGTCCCCAAACACTAGGTTTCAAAAACCCAGATATTCTTAATCCCCAAACACTAGGCTTTAAAACCCCAGATATTCTCAGTCCCCAAACACAAGGTTTCAAAAACCCAGATATTCTCAATCCCCAAACACTAGGTTTCAAAAACACAGATATTCTCAATCCCCAAACACTAGGTTTCAAAAACCCAGATACTCTCAGTCCCCAGACACTAGGTTTCAAAAACCCAGATATTCTCAGTCCCCAAACACTAGGTTTCAAAAACCCAGATATTCTCAATCCCCAAACACTAGGTTTCAAAAACCCAGATATTCTCAGTCCCCAAACACTAGGTTTCAAAAACCCAGATATTCTCAATCCCCAAACACTAGGTTTCAAAAACCCAGATATTCTCAATCCCCAAACACTAGGTTTCAAAAACACAGATATACTCAGTCCCCAAACACTAGGTTTCAAAAACCCAGATATTCTCAATCCCCAAACACTAGGTTTCAAAAACCCAGATACTCTCAGTCCCCAAACACTAGGTTTCAAAAACCCAGATACTCTCAGTCCCCAAACACTAGGTTTCAAAAACCAGATATTCTCAGTCCCCAAACACTAGGTTTCAAAAACCCAGATATTCTTAATCCCCAAACACTAGGCTTTAAAACCCCAGATATTCTCAGTCCCCAAACACAAAGTTTCAAAAACCCAGATATTCTCAATCCCCAAACACTAGGTTTCAAAAACACAGATATTCTCAATCCCCAAACACTAGGTTTCAAAAACACAGATATTCTCAATCCCCAAACACTAGGTTTCAAAAACCCTGATACTCTTCAGTCCCCAAACACTAGGTTTCAAAAACCCAGATACTCTCAGTCCCCAAAAACTAGGTTTCAAAAACCCAGATATTCTCAGTGTCCAAACACTAGGTTTCAAAAACCCAGATATTCTCAATCCCGAAACACTAGGCTTTAAAAACCCAGATATTCTCAGTCCCGAAACACTAGGCTTTAAAAACCCAGATATTCTCAGTCCCCAAACACTAGGTTTTAAAAACCCAGATATTCTCAGTCCCCAAACACTAGGTTTCAAAAATCCAGATATACTCAGTCCCCAAACACTAGGTTTCAAAAACCCAGATATACTCAGTCCCCAAACACTAGGTTTCAAAAACCCAGATATTCTCAATCCCCAAACACTAGGTTTCAAAAACCCAGATACTCTTCAGTCCCCAAACACTAGGTTTCAAAAACCCAGATACTCTCAGTCCCCAAAAACTAGGTTTCAAAAACCCAGATATTCTCAGTGTCCAAACACTAGGTTTCAAAAACCCAGATATTCTCAATCCCGAAACACTAGGCTTTAAAAACCCAGATATTCTCAGTCCCGAAACACTAGGCTTTAAAAACCCAGATATTCTCAGTCCCCAAACACTAGGTTTTAAAAACCCAGATATTCTCAGTCCCCAAACACTAGGTTTCAAAAATCCAGATATACTCAGTCCCCAAACACTAGGTTTCAAAAACCCAGATATACTCAGTCCCCAAACACTAGGTTTCAAAAACCCAGATATTCTCAATCCCCAAACACTAGGTTTCAAAAACCCAGATACTCTCAGTCCCCAAACACTAGGTTTCAAAAACCCAGATACTCTCAGTCCCCAAACACTAGGTTTCAAAAACCAGATATTCTCAGTCCCCAAACACTAGGTTTCAAAAACCCAGATATTCTTAATCCCCAAACACTAGGCTTTAAAACCCCAGATATTCTCAGTCCCCAAACACAAGGTTTCAAAAACCCAGATATTCTCAATCCCCAAACACTAGGTTTCAAAAACACAGATATTCTCAATCCCCAAACACTAGGTTTCAAAAACCCAGATACTTTCAGTCCCCAAACTCTAGGTTTCAAAAACCCAGATACTTTCAGTCCCCAAACACTAGGTTTCAAAAACACAGATATTCTCAATCCCCAAACACTAGGTTTCAAAAACACAGATATTCTCAATCCCCAAACACTAGGTTTCAAAAACACAGATATTCTCAGTCCCCAAACACTAGGTTTCAAAAACCCAGATACTCTCAGTCCCCAAACACTAGGTTTCAAAAACCCAGATACTCTCAGTCCCCAAACACTAGGTTTCAAAAACCCAGATATTCTCAGTGTCCAAACACTAGGTTTCAAAAACCCAGATATACTCAGTCCCCAAACACTAGGTTTCAAAAACCCAGATATTCTCAGTCCCCAAACACTAGGTTTCAAAAACTCAGATATTCTCAACCCCCAAACACTAGGCTTTAAAAACCCAGATATTCTCAGTCCCCAAACACAAGGTTTCAAAAACCCAGATATTCTCAATCCCCAAACACTAGGTTTCAAAAACACAGATATTCTCAATCCCCAAACACTAGGTTTCAAAAACCCAGATACTCTCAGTCCCCAAACACTAGGTTTCAAAAACCCAGATACTCTCAGTCCCCAAACACTAGGTTTCAAAAACCCAGATATTCTCAGTCCCCAAACACTAGGTTTCAAAAACCCAGATATTCTTAATCCCCAAACACTAGGCTTTAAAACCCCAGATATTCTCAGTCCCCAAACACAAGGTTTCAAAAACCCAGATATTCTCAATCCCCAAACACTAGGTTTCAAAAACACAGATATTCTCAATCCCCAAACACTAGGTTTCAAAAACACAGATATTCTCAATCCCCAAACACTAGGTTTCAAAAACACAGATATTCTCAGTCCCCAAACACTAGGTTTCAAAAACCCAGATACTCTTCAGTCCCCAAACACTAGGTTTCAAAAACCCAGATACTCTCAGTCCCCAAAAACTAGGTTTCAAAAACCCAGATATTCTCAGTGTCCAAACACTAGGTTTCAAAAACCCAGATATTCTCAATCCCGAAACACTAGGCTTTAAAAACCCAGATATTCTCAGTCCCGAAACACTAGGCTTTAAAAACCCAGATATTCTCAGTCCCCAAACACTAGGTTTTAAAAACCCAGATATTCTCAGTCCCCAAACACTAGGTTTCAAAAATCCAGATATACTCAGTCCCCAAACACTAGGTTTCAAAAACCCAGATATACTCAGTCCCCAAACACTAGGTTTCAAAAACCCAGATATTCTCAATCCCCAAACACTAGGTTTCAAAAACCCAGATACTCTCAGTCCCCAAACACTAGGTTTCAAAAACCCAGATACTCTCAGTCCCCAAACACTAGGTTTCAAAAACCAGATATTCTCAGTCCCCAAACACTAGGTTTCAAAAACCCAGATATTCTTAATCCCCAAACACTAGGCTTTAAAACCCCAGATATTCTCAGTCCCCAAACACTAGGTTTCAAAAACCCAGATATACTCAGTCCCCAAACACTAGGTTTCAAAAACCCAGATATACTCAGTCCCCAAACACTAGGTTTCAAAAACCCAGATATTCTCAGTCCCCAAACACTAGGTTTCAAAAACCCAGATATTCTCAGTCCCCAAACATTAGGTTTCAAAAACCCAGATATTCTCAGTCCCCAAACACTAGGTTTTAAAAACCCAGATATTCTCAGTGCCCAAACACTAGGTTTCAAAAACCCAGATATTCTCAGTCCCCAAACACTAGGTTTCAAAAACCCAGATACTCTCAGTCCCCAAACACTAGGTTTCAAAAACCCAGATACTCTCAGTCCCCAAACACTAGGTTTCAAAAACCCAGATATTCTCAATCCCCAAACACTAGGTTTCAAAAACCCAGATATTCTCAATCCCGAAACACTAGGCTTTAAAAACCCAGATATTCTCAGTCCCCAAACACAAGGTTTTAAAAACCCAGATATTCTCAGTCCCCAAACACTAGGTTTTAAAAACCCAGATATTCTCAGTCCCCAAACACTAGGTTTCAAAAACCCAGATATTCTCAGTCCCCAAACACTAGGTTTCAAAAACCCAGATATACTCAGTCCCCAAACACTAGGTTTCAAAAACCCAGATATACTCAGTCCCCAAACACTAGGTTTCAAAAACCCAGATATACTCAGTCCCCAAACACTAGGTTTCAAAAACCCAGATATTCTCAGTCCCCAAACACTAGGTTTCAAAAACCCAGATATTCTCAGTCCCCAAACACTAGGTTTTAAAAACCCAGATATTCTCAGTCCCCAAACACTAGGTTTCAAAAATCCAGATATACTCAGTCCCCAAACACTAGGTTTCAAAAACCCAGATATACTCAGTCCCCAAACACTAGGTTTCAAAAACCCAGATATACTCAGTCCCCAAACACTAGGTTTCAAAAACCCAGATATTCTCAGTCCCCAAACACTAGGTTTCAAAAACCCAGATATTCTCAGTCCCCAAACATTAGGTTTCAAAAACCCAGATATTCTCAGTCCCCAAACACTAGGTTTTAAAAACCCAGATATTCTCAGTGCCCAAACACTAGGTTTCAAAAACCCAGATATTCTCAGTCCCCAAACACTAGGTTTCAAAAACCCAGATACTCTCAGTCCCCAAACACTAGGTTTCAAAAACCCAGATACTCTCAGTCCCCAAACACTAGGTTTCAAAAACCCAGATATTCTCAATCCCCAAACACTAGGTTTCAAAAACACAGATATTCTCAATCCCCAAACACTAGGTTTCAAAAACCCAGATACTCTCAGTCCCCAAACACTAGGTTTCAAAAACCCAGATATTCTCAATCCCCAAACACTAGGTTTCAAAAACCCAGATATTCTCAATCCCGAAACACTAGGCTTTAAAAACCCAGATATTCTCAGTCCCCAAACACAAGGTTTTAAAAACCCAGATATTCTCAGTCCCCAAACACTAGGTTTTAAAAACCCAGATATTCTCAGTCCCCAAACACTAGGTTTCAAAAACCCAGATATTCTCAGTCCCCAAACACTAGGTTTCAAAAACCCAGATATACTCAGTCCCCAAACACTAGGTTTCAAAAACCCAGATATACTCAGTCCCCAAACACTAGGTTTCAAAAACCCAGATATACTCAGTCCCCAAACACTAGGTTTCAAAAACCCAGATATTCTCAGTCCCCAAACACTAGGTTTCAAAAACCCAGATATTCTCAGTCCCCAAACACTAGGTTTTAAAAACCCAGATATTCTCAGTCCCCAAACACTAGGTTTCAAAAATCCAGATATACTCAGTCCCCAAACACTAGGTTTCAAAAACCCAGATATACTCAGTCCCCAAACACTAGGTTTCAAAAACCCAGATATACTCAGTCCCCAAACACTAGGTTTCAAAAACCCAGATATTCTCAGTCCCCAAACACTAGGTTTCAAAAACCCAGATATTCTCAGTCCCCAAACATTAGGTTTCAAAAACCCAGATATTCTCAGTCCCCAAACACTAGGTTTTAAAAACCCAGATATTCTCAGTGCCCAAACACTAGGTTTCAAAAACCCAGATATTCTCAGTCCCCAAACACTAGGTTTCAAAAACCCAGATACTCTCAGTCCCCAAACACTAGGTTTCAAAAACCCAGATACTCTCAGTCCCCAAACACTAGGTTTCAAAAACCCAGATATTCTCAATCCCCAAACACTAGGTTTCAAAAACACAGATATTCTCAATCCCCAAACACTAGGTTTCAAAAACCCAGATACTCTCAGTCCCCAAACACTAGGTTTCAAAAACCCAGATACTCTCAGTCCCCAAACACTAGGTTTCAAAAACCCAGATATACTCAGTCCCCAAACACTAGGTTTCAAAAACCCAGATACTCTCAGTCCCCAAACACTAGGTTTCAAAAACCCAGATACTCTCAGTCCCCAAACACTAGGTTTCAAAAACCCAGATATACTCAGTCCCCAAACACTAGGTTTCAAAAACCCAGATATACTCAGTCCCCAAACACTAGGTTTCAAAAACCCAGATATACTCAGTCCCCAAACACTAGGTTTCAAAAACCCAGATATTCTCAGTCCCCAAACACTAGGTTTCAAAAACCCAGATATTCTCAGTCCCCAAACACTAGGTTTTAAAAACCCAGATATTCTCAGTCCCCAAACACTAGGTTTCAAAAATCCAGATATACTCAGTCCCCAAACACTAGGTTTCAAAAACCCAGATATACTCAGTCCCAAACACTAGGTTTCAAAAACCCAGATATACTCAGTCCCCAAACACTAGGTTTCAAAAACCCAGATATTCTCAGTCCCCAAACACTAGGTTTCAAAAACCCAGATATTCTCAGTCCCCAAACATTAGGTTTCAAAAACCCAGATATTCTCAGTCCCCAAACACTAGGTTTTAAAAACCCAGATATTCTCAGTGCCCAAACACTAGGTTTCAAAAACCCAGATATTCTCAGTCCCCAAACACTAGGTTTCAAAAACCCAGATACTCTCAGTCCCCAAACACTAGGTTTCAAAAACCCAGATACTCTCAGTCCCCAAACACTAGGTTTCAAAAACCCAGATATTCTCAATCCCCAAACACTAGGTTTCAAAAACACAGATATTCTCAATCCCCAAACACTAGGTTTCAAAAACCCAGATACTCTCAGTCCCCAAACACTAGGTTTCAAAAACCCAGATACTCTCAGTCCCCAAACACTAGGTTTCAAAAACCCAGATATTCTCAGTTCCCAAACACTTGGTTTCAAAAACCCAGATATTCTTAATCCCCAAACACTTGGCTTTAAAACCCCAGATATTCTCAATCCCCAAACACAAGGTTTCAAAAACCCAGATATTCTCAATCCCCAAACACTAGGTTTCAAAAACCCAGATATTCTCAGTCCCCAAACACAAGGTTTCAAAAACCCAGATATTCTCAATCCACAAACACTAGGTTTCAAAAACACAGATATTCTCAATCCCCAAACACTAGGTTTCAAAAACCCAGATACTCTTCAGTCCCCAAACACTAGGTTTCAAAAACCCAGATACTCTCAGTCCCCAAAAACTAGGTTTCAAAAACCCAGATATTCTCAGTGTCCAAACACTAGGTTTCAAAAACCCAGATATTCTCAATCCCGAAACACTAGGCTTTAAAAACCCAGATATTCTCAGTCCCGAAACACTAGGCTTTAAAAACCCAGATATTCTCAGTCCCCAAACACTAGGTTTTAAAAACCCAGATATTCTCAGTCCCCAAACACTAGGTTTCAAAAATCCAGATATACTCAGTCCCCAAACACTAGGTTTCAAAAACCCAGATATACTCAGTCCCCAAACACTAGGTTTCAAAAACCCAGATATTCTCAATCCCCAAACACTAGGTTTCAAAAACCCAGATACTCTCAGTCCCCAAACACTAGGTTTCAAAAACCCAGATACTCTCAGTCCCCAAACACTAGGTTTCAAAAACCAGATATTCTCAGTCCCCAAACACTAGGTTTCAAAAACCCAGATATTCTTAATCCCCAAACACTAGGCTTTAAAACCCCAGATATTCTCAGTCCCCAAACACAAGGTTTCAAAAACCCAGATATTCTCAATCCCCAAACACTAGGTTTCAAAAACACAGATATTCTCAATCCCCAAACACTAGGTTTCAAAAACCCAGATACTTTCAGTCCCCAAACTCTAGGTTTCAAAAACCCAGATACTTTCAGTCCCCAAACACTAGGTTTCAAAAACACAGATATTCTCAATCCCCAAACACTAGGTTTCAAAAACACAGATATTCTCAATCCCCAAACACTAGGTTTCAAAAACACAGATATTCTCAGTCCCCAAACACTAGGTTTCAAAAACCCAGATACTCTCAGTCCCCAAACACTAGGTTTCAAAAACCCAGATACTCTCAGTCCCCAAACACTAGGTTTCAAAAACCCAGATATTCTCAGTGTCCAAACACTAGGTTTCAAAAACCCAGATATACTCAGTCCCCAAACACTAGGTTTCAAAAACCCAGATATTCTCAGTCCCCAAACACTAGGTTTCAAAAACTCAGATATTCTCAACCCCCAAACACTAGGCTTTAAAAACCCAGATATTCTCAGTCCCCAAACACAAGGTTTCAAAAACCCAGATATTCTCAATCCCCAAACACTAGGTTTCAAAAACACAGATATTCTCAATCCCCAAACACTAGGTTTCAAAAACCCAGATACTCTCAGTCCCCAAACACTAGGTTTCAAAAACCCAGATACTCTCAGTCCCCAAACACTAGGTTTCAAAAACCCAGATATTCTCAGTCCCCAAACACTAGGTTTCAAAAACCCAGATATTCTTAATCCCCAAACACTAGGCTTTAAAACCCCAGATATTCTCAGTCCCCAAACACAAGGTTTCAAAAACCCAGATATTCTCAATCCCCAAACACTAGGTTTCAAAAACACAGATATTCTCAATCCCCAAACACTAGGTTTCAAAAACACAGATATTCTCAATCCCCAAACACTAGGTTTCAAAAACACAGATATTCTCAGTCCCCAAACACTAGGTTTCAAAAACCCAGATACTCTTCAGTCCCCAAACACTAGGTTTCAAAAACCCAGATACTCTCAGTCCCCAAAAACTAGGTTTCAAAAACCCAGATATTCTCAGTGTCCAAACACTAGGTTTCAAAAACCCAGATATTCTCAATCCCGAAACACTAGGCTTTAAAAACCCAGATATTCTCAGTCCCGAAACACTAGGCTTTAAAAACCCAGATATTCTCAGTCCCCAAACACTAGGTTTTAAAAACCCAGATATTCTCAGTCCCCAAACACTAGGTTTCAAAAATCCAGATATACTCAGTCCCCAAACACTAGGTTTCAAAAACCCAGATATACTCAGTCCCCAAACACTAGGTTTCAAAAACCCAGATATTCTCAATCCCCAAACACTAGGTTTCAAAAACCCAGATACTCTCAGTCCCCAAACACTAGGTTTCAAAAACCCAGATACTCTCAGTCCCCAAACACTAGGTTTCAAAAACCAGATATTCTCAGTCCCCAAACACTAGGTTTCAAAAACCCAGATATTCTTAATCCCCAAACACTAGGCTTTAAAACCCCAGATATTCTCAGTCCCCAAACACAAGGTTTCAAAAACCCAGATATTCTCAATCCCCAAACACTAGGTTTCAAAAACACAGATATTCTCAATCCCCAAACACTAGGTTTCAAAAACCCAGATACTTTCAGTCCCCAAACTCTAGGTTTCAAAAACCCAGATACTTTCAGTCCCCAAACACTAGGTTTCAAAAACACAGATATTCTCAATCCCCAAACACTAGGTTTCAAAAACACAGATATTCTCAATCCCCAAACACTAGGTTTCAAAAACACAGATATTCTCAGTCCCCAAACACTAGGTTTCAAAAACCCAGATACTCTCAGTCCCCAAACACTAGGTTTCAAAAACCCAGATACTCTCAGTCCCCAAACACTAGGTTTCAAAAACCCAGATATTCTCAGTGTCCAAACACTAGGTTTCAAAAACCCAGATATACTCAGTCCCCAAACACTAGGTTTCAAAAACCCAGATATTCTCAGTCCCCAAACACTAGGTTTCAAAAACTCAGATATTCTCAATCCCCAAACACTAGGCTTTAAAAACCCAAATATTCTCAGTCCCCAAACACAAGGTTTCAAAAACCCAGATATTCTCAATCCCCAAACACTAGGTTTCAAAAACCCAGATATACTCAGTCCCCAAACACTAGGTTTCAAAAACCCAGATATACTCAGTCCCCAAACACTAGGTTTCAAAAACCCAGATATTCTCAGTCCCCAAACACTAGGTTTCAAAAACCCAGATATTCTCAGTCCCCAAACATTAGGTTTCAAAAACCCAGATATTCTCAGTCCCCAAACACTAGGTTTTAAAAACCCAGATATTCTCAGTGCCCAAACACTAGGTTTCAAAAACCCAGATATTCTCAGTCCCCAAACACTAGGTTTCAAAAACCCAGATACTCTCAGTCCCCAAACACTAGGTTTCAAAAACCCAGATACTCTCAGTCCCCAAACACTAGGTTTCAAAAACCCAGATATTCTCAGTCCCCAAACACTAGGTTTCAAAAACCCAGATATTCTTAATCCCCAAACACTAGGCTTTAAAACCCCAGATATTCTCAGTCCCCAAACACAAGGTTTCAAAAACCCAGATATTCTCAATCCCCAAACACTAGGTTTCAAAAACACAGATATTCTCAATCCCCAAACACTAGGTTTCAAAAACCCAGATACTCTCAGTCCCCAGACACTAGGTTTCAAAAACCCAGATATTCTCAGTCCCCAAACACTAGGTTTCAAAAACCCAGATATTCTCAATCCCCAAACACTAGGTTTCAAAAACCCAGATATTCTCAGTCCCCAAACACTAGGTTTCAAAAACACAGATATTCTCAATCCCCAAACACTAGGTTTCAAAAACACAGATATTCTCAATCCCCAAACACTAGGTTTCAAAAACACAGATATTCTCAGTCCCCAAACACTAGGTTTCAAAAACCCAGATACTCTTCAGTCCCCAAACACTAGGTTTCAAAAACCCAGATACTCTCAGTCCCCAAAAACTAGGTTTCAAAAACCCAGATATTCTCAGTGTCCAAACACTAGGTTTCAAAAACCCAGATATTCTCAATCCCGAAACACTAGGCTTTAAAAACCCAGATATTCTCAGTCCCGAAACACTAGGCTTTAAAAACCCAGATATTCTCAGTCCCCAAACACTAGGTTTTAAAAACCCAGATATTCTCAGTCCCCAAACACTAGGTTTCAAAAATCCAGATATACTCAGTCCCCAAACACTAGGTTTCAAAAACCCAGATATACTCAGTCCCCAAACACTAGGTTTCAAAAACCCAGATATTCTCAATCCTCAAACACTAGGTTTCAAAAACCCAGATACTCTCAGTCCCCAAACACTAGGTTTCAAAAACCCAGATACTCTCAGTCCCCAAACACTAGGTTTCAAAAACCAGATATTCTCAGTCCCCAAACACTAGGTTTCAAAAACCCAGATATTCTTAATCCCCAAACACTAGGCTTTAAAACCCCAGATATTCTCAGTCCCCAAACACAAGGTTTCAAAAACCCAGATATTCTCAATCCCCAAACACTAGGTTTCAAAAACACAGATATTCTCAATCCCCAAACACTAGGTTTCAAAAACCCAGATACTTTCAGTCCCCAAACTCTAGGTTTCAAAAACCCAGATACTTTCAGTCCCCAAACACTAGGTTTCAAAAACACAGATATTCTCAATCCCCAAACACTAGGTTTCAAAAACACAGATATTCTCAATCCCCAAACACTAGGTTTCAAAAACACAGATATTCTCAGTCCCCAAACACTAGGTTTCAAAAACCCAGATACTCTCAGTCCCCAAACACTAGGTTTCAAAAACCCAGATACTCTCAGTCCCCAAACACTAGGTTTCAAAAACCCAGATATTCTCAGTGTCCAAACACTAGGTTTCAAAAACCCAGATATACTCAGTCCCCAAACACTAGGTTTCAAAAACCCAGATATTCTCAGTCCCCAAACACTAGGTTTCAAAAACTCAGATATTCTCAATCCCCAAACACTAGGCTTTAAAAACCCAAATATTCTCAGTCCCCAAACACAAGGTTTCAAAAACCCAGATATTCTCAATCCCCAAACACTAGGTTTCAAAAACCCAGATATACTCAGTCCCCAAACACTAGGTTTCAAAAACCCAGATATACTCAGTCCCCAAACACTAGGTTTCAAAAACCCAGATATTCTCAGTCCCCAAACACTAGGTTTCAAAAACCCAGATATTCTCAGTCCCCAAACATTAGGTTTCAAAAACCCAGATATTCTCAGTCCCCAAACACTAGGTTTTAAAAACCCAGATATTCTCAGTGCCCAAACACTAGGTTTCAAAAACCCAGATATTCTCAGTCCCCAAACACTAGGTTTCAAAAACCCAGATACTCTCAGTCCCCAAACACTAGGTTTCAAAAACCCAGATACTCTCAGTCCCCAAACACTAGGTTTCAAAAACCCAGATATTCTCAGTCCCCAAACACTAGGTTTCAAAAACCCAGATATTCTTAATCCCCAAACACTAGGCTTTAAAACCCCAGATATTCTCAGTCCCCAAACACAAGGTTTCAAAAACCCAGATATTCTCAATCCCCAAACACTAGGTTTCAAAAACACAGATATTCTCAATCCCCAAACACTAGGTTTCAAAAACCCAGATACTCTCAGTCCCCAGACACTAGGTTTCAAAAACCCAGATATTCTCAGTCCCCAAACACTAGGTTTCAAAAACCCAGATATTCTCAATCCCCAAACACTAGGTTTCAAAAACCCAGATATTCTCAGTCCCCAAACACTAGGTTTCAAAAACCCAGATATTCTCAATCCCCAAACACTAGGTTTCAAAAACCCAGATATTCTCAATCCCCAAACACTAGGTTTCAAAAACACAGATATACTCAGTCCCCAAACACTAGGTTTCAAAAACCCAGATATTCTCAATCCCCAAACACTAGGTTTCAAAAACCCAGATACTCTCAGTCCCCAAACACTAGGTTTCAAAAACCCAGATACTCTCAGTCCCCAAACACTAGGTTTCAAAAACCAGATATTCTCAGTCCCCAAACACTAGGTTTCAAAAACCCAGATATTCTTAATCCCCAAACACTAGGCTTTAAAACCCCAGATATTCTCAGTCCCCAAACACAAAGTTTTAAAAACCCAGATATTCTCAGTGCCCAAACACTAGGTTTCAAAAACCCAGATATTCTCAGTCCCCAAACACTAGGTTTCAAAAACCCAGATACTCTCAATCCCCAAACACAAGGTTTCAAAAACCCAGATATTCTCAATCCCCAAACACTAGGTTTCAAAAACCCAGATATTCTCAGTCCCCAAACACTAGGTTTCAAAAACCCAGATATTCTTAATCCCCAAACACTAGGCTTTAAAACCCCAGATATTCTCAGTCCCCAAACACAAGGTTTCAAAAACCCAGATATTCTCAATCCCCAAACACTAGGTTTCAAAAACACAGATATTCTCAATCCCCAAACACTAGGTTTCAAAAACCCAGATACTCTCAGTCCCCAGACACTAGGTTTCAAAAACCCAGATATTCTCAGTCCCCAAACTCTAGGTTTCAAAAACCCAGATATTCTCAATCCCCAAACACTAGGTTTCAAAAACCCAGATATTCTCAGTCCCCAAACACTAGGTTTCAAAAACCCAGATATTCTCAATCCCCAAACACTAGGTTTCAAAAACCCAGATATTCTCAATCCCCAAACACTAGGTTTCAAAAACACAGATATACTCAGTCCCCAAACACTAGGTTTCAAAAACCCAGATATTCTCAATCCCCAAACACTAGGTTTCAAAAACCCAGATACTCTCAGTCCCCAAACACTAGGTTTCAAAAACCCAGATACTCTCAGTCCCCAAACACTAGGTTTCAAAAACCAGATATTCTCAGTCCCCAAACACTAGGTTTCAAAAACCCAGATATTCTTAATCCCCAAACACTAGGCTTTAAAACCCCAGATATTCTCAGTCCCCAAACACAAAGTTTCAAAAACCCAGATATTCTCAATCCCCAAACACTAGGTTTCAAAAACACAGATATTCTCAATCCCCAAACACTAGGTTTCAAAAACACAGATATTCTCAATCCCCAAACACTAGGTTTCAAAAACACAGATATTCTCAGTCCCCAAACACTAGGTTTCAAAAACCCAGATACTCTTCAGTCCCCAAACACTAGGTTTCAAAAACCCAGATACTCTCAGTCCCCAAAAACTAGGTTTCAAAAACGCAGATATTCTCAGTGTCCAAACACTAGGTTTCAAAAACCCAGATATTCTCAATCCCGAAACACTAGGCTTTAAAAACCCAGATATTCTCAGTCCCGAAACACTAGGCTTTAAAAACCCAGATATTCTCAGTCCCCAAACACTAGGTTTTAAAAACCCAGATATTCTCAGTCCCCAAACACTAGGTTTCAAAAATCCAGATATACTCAGTCCCCAAACACTAGGTTTCAAAAACCCAGATATTCTCAATCCCCAAACACTAGGTTTCAAAAACCCAGATACTCTCAGTCCCCAAACACTAGGTTTCAAAAACCCAGATACTCTCAGTCCCCAAACACTAGGTTTCAAAAACCAGATATTCTCAGTCCCCAAACACTAGGTTTCAAAAACCCAGATATTCTTAATCCCCAAACACTAGGCTTTAAAACCCCAGATATTCTCATTCCCCAAACACAAGGTTTCAAAAACCCAGATATTCTCAATCCCCAAACACTAGGTTTCAAAAACACAGATATTCTCAATCCCCAAACACTAGGTTTCAAAAACCCAGATACTTTCAGTCCCCAAACTCTAGGTTTCAAAAACCCAGATACTTTCAGTCCCCAAACACTAGGTTTCAAAAACACAGATATTCTCAATCCCCAAACACTAGGTTTCAAAAACACAGATATTCTCAATCCCCAAACACTAGGTTTCAAAAACACAGATATTCTCAGTCCCCAAACACTAGGTTTCAAAAACCCAGATACTCTCAGTCCCCAAACACTAGGTTTCAAAAACCCAGATACTCTCAGTCCCCAAACACTAGGTTTCAAAAACCCAGATATTCTCAGTGTCCAAACACTAGGTTTCAAAAACCCAGATATTCTCAATCCCGAAACACTAGGCTTTAAAAACCCAGATATTCTCAGTCCCGAAACACTAGGCTTTAAAAACCCAGATATTCTCAGTCCCCAAACACTAGGTTTTAAAAACCCAGATATTCTCAGTCCCCAAACACTAGGTTTCAAAAATCCAGATATACTCAGTCCCCAAACACTAGGTTTCAAAAACCCAGATATACTCAGTCCCCAAACACTAGGTTTCAAAAACCCAGATATACTCAGTCCCCAAACACTAGGTTTCAAAAACCCAGATATTCTCAGTCCCCAAACACTAGGTTTCAAAAACCCAGATATTCTCAGTCCCCAAACATTAGGTTTCAAAAACCCAGATATTCTCAGTCCCCAAACACTAGGTTTTAAAAACCCAGATATTCTCAGTGCCCAAACACTAGGTTTCAAAAACCCAGATATTCTCAGTCCCCAAACACTAGGTTTCAAAAACCCAGATACTCTCAGTCCCCAAACACTAGGTTTCAATAACCCAGATACTCTCAGTCCCCAAACACTAGGTTTCAATAACCCAGATATTCTCAGTCCCCAAACACTAGGTTTCAAAAACCCAGATATACTCAGTCCCCAAACACTAGGTTTCAAAAACCCAGATATACTCAGTCCCCAAACACTAGGTTTCAAAAACCCAGATATTCTCAGTCCCCAAACACTAGGTTTCAAAAACCCAGATATTCTCAATCCCCAAACACTAGGCTTTAAAAACCCAGATATTCTCAGTCCCCAAACACTAGGTTTTAAAAATCCAGATATTCTCAGTCCCCAAACACTAGGTTTCAAAAACCCAGATATACTCAGTCCCCAAACACTAGGTTTCAAAAACCCAGATATACTCAGTCCCCAAACACTAGGTTTCAAAAACCCAGATATACTCAGTCCCCAAACACTAGGTTTCAAAAACCCAGATATTCTCAGTCCCCAAACACTAGGTTTCAAAAACCCAGATATACTCAGTCCCCAAACACTAGGTTTCAAAAACCCAGATATACTCAGTCCCCAAACACAAGGTTTCAAAAACCCAGATATACTCAGTCCCCAAACACTAGGTTTCAAAAACCCAGATATTCTCAGTCCCCAAACACTAGGTTTCAAAAACCCAGATATTCTCAATCCCCAAACACTAGGCTTTAAAAACCCAGATATTCTCAGTCCCCAAACACAAGGTTTCAAAAACCCAGATATTCTCAATCCCCAAACACTAGGTTTCAAAAACAGATATTCTCAATCCCCAAACACTAGGTTTCAAAAACCCAGATACTCTCAGTCCCCAAACACTAGGTTTCAAAAACCCAGATACTCTCAGTCCCCAAACACTAGGTTTCAAAAACCCAGATATTCTCAGTGCCCAAACACTAGGTTTCAAAAACCCAGATATTCTCAGTCCCCAAACACTAGGTTTCAAAAACCCAGATACTCTCTGTCCCCAAACACTAGGTTTCAAAAACCCAGATATTCTCAATCCCGAAACACTAGGCTTTAAAAACCCAGATATTCTCAGTCCCCAAACACAAGGTTTTAAAAACCCAGATATTCTCAGTCCCCAAACACTAGGTTTTAAAAACCCAGATATTCTCAGTCCCCAAACACTAGGTTTCAAAAATCCAGATATACTCAGTCCCCAAACACTAGGTTTCAAAAACCCAGATATACTCAGTCCCCAAACACTAGGTTTCAAAAACCCAGATACTCTCAGTCCCCAAACACTAGGTTTCAATAACCCAGATATTCTCAGTCCCCAAACACTAGGTTTCAAAAACCCAGATATTCTTAATCCCCAAACACTAGGCTTTAAAACCCCAGATATTCTCAGTCCCCAAACACAAGGTTTCAAAAACCCAGATATTCTCAATCCCCAAACACTAGGTTTCAAAAGCACAGATATTCTCAATCCCCAAACACTAGGTTTCAAAAACCCAAATACTTTCAGTCCCCAAACTCTAGGTTTCAAGAACCCAGATATTCTCAATCCCCAAACACTAGGTTTCAAAAACCCAGATATACTCAGTCCCCAAACACTAGGTTTCAAAAACCCAGATACTCTCAGTCCCCAAACACTAGGTTTCAAAAACCCAGATACTCTCAGTCCCCAAACACTAGGTTTCAAAAACCAGATATTCTCAGTCCCCAAACACTAGGTTTCAAAAACCCAGATATTCTTAATCCCCAAACACTAGGCTTTAAAACCCCAGATATTCTCAGTCCCCAAACACAAGGTTTCAAAAACCCAGATATTCTCAATCCCCAAACACTAGGTTTCAAAAACACAGATATTCTCAATCCCCAAACACTAGGTTTCAAAAACCCAGATACTTTCAGTCCCCAAACTCTAGGTTTCAAAAACCCAGATACTTTCAGTCCCCAAACACTAGGTTTCAAAAACACAGATATTCTCAATCCCCAAACACTAGGTTTCAAAAACACAGATATTCTCAATCCCCAAACACTAGGTTTCAAAAACACAGATATTCTCAGTCCCCAAACACTAGGTTTCAAAAACCCAGATACTCTCAGTCCCCAAACACTAGGTTTCAAAAACCCAGATACTCTCAGTCCCCAAGCACTAGGTTTCAAAAACCCAGATATTCTCAGTGTCCAAACACTAGGTTTCAAAAACCCAGATATTCTCAGTGTCCAAACACTAGGTTTCAAAAACCCAGATATTCTCAATCCCGAAACACTAGGCTTTAAAAACCCAGATATTCTCAGTCCCGAAACACTAGGCTTTAAAAACCCAGATATTCTCAGTCCCCAAACACTAGGTTTTAAAAACCCAGATATTCTCAGTCCCCAAACACTAGGTTTCAAAAATCCAGATATACTCAGTCCCCAAACACTAGGTTTCAAAAACCCAGATATACTCAGTCCCCAAACACTAGGTTTCAAAAACCCAGATATACTCAGTCCCCAAACACTAGGTTTCAAAAACCCAGATATTCTCAGTCCCCAAACACTAGGTTTCAAAAACCCAGATATTCTCAGTCCCCAAACATTAGGTTTCAAAAACCCAGATATTCTCAGTCCCCAAACACTAGGTTTTAAAAACCCAGATATTCTCAGTGCCCAAACACTAGGTTTCAAAAACCCAGATATTCTCAGTCCCCAAACACTAGGTTTCAAAAACCCAGATACTCTCAGTCCCCAAACACTAGGTTTCAATAACCCAGATACTCTCAGTCCCCAAACACTAGGTTTCAATAACCCAGATATTCTCAGTCCCCAAACACTAGGTTTCAAAAACCCAGATACTCTCAGTCCCCAAACACTAGGTTTCAAAAACCCAGATATTCTCAATCCCGAAACACTAGGTTTTAAAAACCCAGATATTCTCAGTCCCCAAACACAAGGTTTTAAAAACCCAGATATTCTAAGTCCCCAAACACATGGTTTTAAAAACCCAGATATTCTCAGTCCCCAAACACTAGGTTTCAAAAATCCAGATATTCTCAGTCCCCAAACACTAGGTTTCAAAAACCCAGATATACTCAGTCCCCAAACACTAGGTTTCAAAAACCCAGATATACTCAGTCCCCAAACACTAGGTTTCAAAAACCCAGATATACTCAGTCCCCAAACACTAGGTTTCAAAAACCCAGATATTCTCAGTCCCCAAACACTAGGTTTCAAAAACCCAGATATTCTCAATCCCCAAACACTAGGCTTTAAAAACCCAGATATTCTCAGTCCCCAAACACAAGGTTTCAAAAACCCAGATATTCTCAATCCCCAAACACTAGGTTTCAAAAACACAGATATTCTCAATCCCCAAACACTAGGTTTCAAAAACCCAGATACTCTCAGTCCCCAAACACTAGGTTTCAAAAACCCAGATACTCTCAGTCCCCAAACACTAGGTTTCAAAAACCCAGATATTCTCAGTGCCCAAACACTAGGTTTCAAAAACCCAGATATTCTCAATCCCGAAACACTAGGCTTTAAAAACCCAGATATTCTCAGTCCCCAAACACAAGGTTTTAAAAACCCAGATATTCTCAGTCCCCAAACACTAGGTTTTAAAAACCCAGATATTCTCAGTCCCCAAACACTAGGTTTCAAAAATCCAGATATACTCAGTCCCCAAACACTAGGTTTCAAAAACCCAGATATACTCAGTCCCCAAACACTAGGTTTCAAAAACCCAGATACTCTCAGTCCCCAAACACTAGGTTTCAAAAACCCAGATACTCTCAGTCCCCAAACACTAGGTTTCAAAAACCAGATATTCTCAGTCCCCAAACACTAGGTTTCAAAAACCCAGATATTCTTAATCCCCAAACACTAGGCTTTAAAACCCCAGATATTCTCAGTCCCCAAACACAAGGTTTCAAAAACCCAGATATTCTCAATCCCCAAACACTAGGTTTCAAAAACACAGATATTCTCAATCCCCAAACACTAGGTTTCAAAAACCCAGATACTTTCAGTCCCCAAACTCTAGGTTTCAAAAACCCAGATACTTTCAGTCCCCAAACACTAGGTTTCAAAAACACAGATATTCTCAATCCCCAAACACTAGGTTTCAAAAACACAGATATTCTCAATCCCCAAACACTAGGTTTCAAAAACACAGATATTCTCAGTCCCCAAACACTAGGTTTCAAAAACCCAGATACTCTCAGTCCCCAAACACTAGGTTTCAAAAACCCAGATACTCTCAGTCCCCAAGCACTAGGTTTCAAAAACCCAGATATTCTCAGTGTCCAAACACTAGGTTTCAAAAACCCAGATATTCTCAGTGTCCAAACACTAGGTTTCAAAAACCCAGATATTCTCAATCCCGAAACACTAGGCTTTAAAAACCCAGATATTCTCAGTCCCGAAACACTAGGCTTTAAAAACCCAGATATTCTCAGTCCCCAAACACTAGGTTTTAAAAACCCAGATATTCTCAGTCCCCAAACACTAGGTTTCAAAAATCCAGATATACTCAGTCCCCAAACACTAGGTTTCAAAAACCCAGATATACTCAGTCCCCAAACACTAGGTTTCAAAAACCCAGATATACTCAGTCCCCAAACACTAGGTTTCAAAAACCCAGATATTCTCAGTCCCCAAACACTAGGTTTCAAAAACCCAGATATTCTCAGTCCCCAAACATTAGGTTTCAAAAACCCAGATATTCTCAGTCCCCAAACACTAGGTTTTAAAAACCCAGATATTCTCAGTGCCCAAACACTAGGTTTCAAAAACCCAGATATTCTCAGTCCCCAAACACTAGGTTTCAAAAACCCATATACTCTCAGTCCCCAAACACTAGGTTTCAATAACCCAGATACTCTCAGTCCCCAAACACTAGGTTTCAATAACCCAGATATTCTCAGTCCCCAAACACTAGGTTTCAAAAACCCAGATACTCTCAGTCCCCAAACACTAGGTTTCAAAAACCCAGATATTCTCAATCCCGAAACACTAGGTTTTAAAAACCCAGATATTCTCAGTCCCCAAACACAAGGTTTTAAAAACCCAGATATTCTAAGTCCCCAAACACAAGGTTTTAACAACCCAGATATTCTCAGTCCCCAAACACTAGGTTTCAAAAATCCAGATATTCTCAGTCCCCAAACACTAGGTTTCAAAAACCCAGATATACTCAGTCCCCAAACACTAGGTTTCAAAAACCCAGATATACTCAGTCCCCAAACACAAGGTTTCAAAAACCCAGATATACTCAGTCCCCAAACACTAGGTTTCAAAAACCCAGATATTCTCAGTCCCCAAACACTAGGTTTCAAAAACCCAGATATTCTCAATCCCCAAACACTAGGCTTTAAAAACCCAGATATTCTCAGTCCCCAAACACAAGGTTTCAAAAACCCAGATATTCTCAATCCCCAAACACTAGGTTTCAAAAACACAGATATTCTCAATCCCCAAACACTAGGTTTCAAAAACCCAGATACTCTCAGTCCCCAAACACTAGGTTTCAAAAACCCAGATACTCTCAGTCCCCAAACACTAGGTTTCAAAAACCCAGATATTCTCAGTGCCCAAACACTAGGTTTCAAAAACCCAGATATTCTCAGTCCCCAAACACTAGGTTTCAAAAACCCAGATACTCTCTGTCCCCAAACACTAGGTTTCAAAAACCCAGATATTCTCAATCCCGAAACACTAGGCTTTAAAAACCCAGATATTCTCAGTCCCCAAACACAAGGTTTTAAAAACCCAGATATTCTCAGTCCCCAAACACTAGGTTTTAAAAACCCAGATATTCTCAGTCCCCAAACACTAGGTTTCAAAAATCCAGATATACTCAGTCCCCAAACACTAGGTTTCAAAAACCCAGATATACTCAGTCCCCAAACACTAGGTTTCAAAAACCCAGATACTCTCAGTCCCCAAACACTAGGTTTCAATAACCCAGATATTCTCAGTCCCCAAACACTAGGTTTCAAAAACCCAGATATTCTTAATCCCCAAACACTAGGCTTTAAAACCCCAGATATTCTCAGTCCCCAAACACAAGGTTTCAAAAACCCAGATATTCTCAATCCCCAAACACTAGGTTTCAAAAGCACAGATATTCTCAATCCCCAAACACTAGGTTTCAAAAACCCAAATACTTTCAGTCCCCAAACTCTAGGTTTCAAGAACCCAGATATTCTCAATCCCCAAACACTAGGTTTCAAAAACCCAGATATACTCAGTCCCCAAACACTAGGTTTCAAAAACCCAGATACTCTCAGTCCCCAAACACTAGGTTTCAAAAACCCAGATATTCTCAGTGCCCAAACACTAGGTTTCAAAAACCCAGATATTCTCAATCCCGAAACACTAGGCTTTAAAAACCCAGATATTCTCAGTCCCCAAACACAAGGTTTTAAAAACCCAGATATTCTCAGTCCCCAAACACTAGGTTTTAAAAACCCAGATATTCTCAGTCCCCAAACACTAGGTTTCAAAAATCCAGATATACTCAGTCCCCAAACACTAGGTTTCAAAAACCCAGATATACTCAGTCCCCAAACACTAGGTTTCAAAAACCCAGATACTCTCAGTCCCCAAACACTAGGTTTCAAAAACCCAGATACTCTCAGTCCCCAAACACTAGGTTTCAAAAACCAGATATTCTCAGTCCCCAAACACTAGGTTTCAAAAACCCAGATATTCTTAATCCCCAAACACTAGGCTTTAAAACCCCAGATATTCTCAGTCCCCAAACACAAGGTTTCAAAAACCCAGATATTCTCAATCCCCAAACACTAGGTTTCAAAAACACAGATATTCTCAATCCCCAAACACTAGGTTTCAAAAACCCAGATACTTTCAGTCCCCAAACTCTAGGTTTCAAAAACCCAGATACTTTCAGTCCCCAAACACTAGGTTTCAAAAACACAGATATTCTCAATCCCCAAACACTAGGTTTCAAAAACACAGATATTCTCAATCCCCAAACACTAGGTTTCAAAAACACAGATATTCTCAGTCCCCAAACACTAGGTTTCAAAAACCCAGATACTCTCAGTCCCCAAACACTAGGTTTCAAAAACCCAGATACTCTCAGTCCCCAAGCACTAGGTTTCAAAAACCCAGATATTCTCAGTGTCCAAACACTAGGTTTCAAAAACCCAGATATTCTCAGTGTCCAAACACTAGGTTTCAAAAACCCAGATATTCTCAATCCCGAAACACTAGGCTTTAAAAACCCAGATATTCTCAGTCCCGAAACACTAGGCTTTAAAAACCCAGATATTCTCAGTCCCCAAACACTAGGTTTTAAAAACCCAGATATTCTCAGTCCCCAAACACTAGGTTTCAAAAATCCAGATATACTCAGTCCCCAAACACTAGGTTTCAAAAACCCAGATATACTCAGTCCCCAAACACTAGGTTTCAAAAACCCAGATATACTCAGTCCCCAAACACTAGGTTTCAAAAACCCAGATATTCTCAGTCCCCAAACACTAGGTTTCAAAAACCCAGATATTCTCAGTCCCCAAACATTAGGTTTCAAAAACCCAGATATTCTCAGTCCCCAAACACTAGGTTTTAAAAACCCAGATATTCTCAGTGCCCAAACACTAGGTTTCAAAAACCCAGATATTCTCAGTCCCCAAACACTAGGTTTCAAAAACCCAGATACTCTCAGTCCCCAAACACTAGGTTTCAATAACCCAGATACTCTCAGTCCCCAAACACTAGGTTTCAATAACCCAGATATTCTCAGTCCCCAAACACTAGGTTTCAAAAACCCAGATACTCTCAGTCCCCAAACACTAGGTTTCAAAAACCCAGATATTCTCAATCCCGAAACACTAGGTTTTAAAAACCCAGATATTCTCAGTCCCCAAACACAAGGTTTTAAAAACCCAGATATTCTAAGTCCCCAAACACAAGGTTTTAACAACCCAGATATTCTCAGTCCCCAAACACTAGGTTTCAAAAATCCAGATATTCTCAGTCCCCAAACACTAGGTTTCAAAAACCCAGATATACTCAGTCCCCAAACACTAGGTTTCAAAAACCCAGATATACTCAGTCCCCAAACACAAGGTTTCAAAAACCCAGATATACTCAGTCCCCAAACACTAGGTTTCAAAAACCCAGATATTCTCAGTCCCCAAACACTAGGTTTCAAAAACCCAGATATTCTCAATCCCCAAACACTAGGCTTTAAAAACCCAGATATTCTCAGTCCCCAAACACAAGGTTTCAAAAACCCAGATATTCTCAATCCCCAAACACTAGGTTTCAAAAACACAGATATTCTCAATCCCCAAACACTAGGTTTCAAAAACCCAGATACTCTCAGTCCCCAAACACTAGGTTTCAAAAACCCAGATACTCTCAGTCCCCAAACACTAGGTTTCAAAAACCCAGATATTCTCAGTGCCCAAACACTAGGTTTCAAAAACCCAGATATTCTCAGTCCCCAAACACTAGGTTTCAAAAACCCAGATACTCTCTGTCCCCAAACACTAGGTTTCAAAAACCCAGATATTCTCAATCCCGAAACACTAGGCTTTAAAAACCCAGATATTCTCAGTCCCCAAACACAAGGTTTTAAAAACCCAGATATTCTCAGTCCCCAAACACTAGGTTTTAAAAACCCAGATATTCTCAGTCCCCAAACACTAGGTTTCAAAAATCCAGATATACTCAGTCCCCAAACACTAGGTTTCAAAAACCCAGATATACTCAGTCCCCAAACACTAGGTTTCAAAAACCCAGATACTCTCAGTCCCCAAACACTAGGTTTCAATAACCCAGATATTCTCAGTCCCCAAACACTAGGTTTCAAAAACCCAGATATTCTTAATCCCCAAACACTAGGCTTTAAAACCCCAGATATTCTCAGTCCCCAAACACAAGGTTTCAAAAACCCAGATATTCTCAATCCCCAAACACTAGGTTTCAAAAGCACAGATATTCTCAATCCCCAAACACTAGGTTTCAAAAACCCAAATACTTTCAGTCCCCAAACTCTAGGTTTCAAGAACCCAGATATTCTCAATCCCCAAACACTAGGTTTCAAAAACCCAGATATACTCAGTCCCCAAACACTAGGTTTCAAAAACCCAGATACTCTCAGTCCCCAAACACTAGGTTTCAAAAACCCAGATACTCTCAGTCCCCAAACACTAGGTTTCAAAAACCAGATATTCTCAGTCCCCAAACACTAGGTTTCAAAAACCCAGATATTCTTAATCCCCAAACACTAGGCTTTAAAACCCCAGATATTCTCAGTCCCCAAACACAAGGTTTCAAAAACCCAGATATTCTCAATCCCCAAACACTAGGTTTCAAAAACACAGATATTCTCAATCCCCAAACACTAGGTTTCAAAAACCCAGATACTTTCAGTCCCCAAACTCTAGGTTTCAAAAACCCAGATACTTTCAGTCCCCAAACACTAGGTTTCAAAAACACAGATATTCTCAATCCCCAAACACTAGGTTTCAAAAACACAGATATTCTCAATCCCCAAACACTAGGTTTCAAAAACACAGATATTCTCAGTCCCCAAACACTAGGTTTCAAAAACCCTGATACTCTCAGTCCCCAAACACTAGGTTTCAAAAACCCAGATACTCTCAGTCCCCAAGCACTAGGTTTCAAAAACCCAGATATTCTCAGTGTCCAAACACTAGGTTTCAAAAACCCAGATATTCTCAGTGTCCAAACACTAGGTTTCAAAAACCCAGATATTCTCAATCCCGAAACACTAGGCTTTAAAAACCCAGATATTCTCAGTCCCGAAACACTAGGCTTTAAAAACCCAGATATTCTCAGTCCCCAAACACTAGGTTTTAAAAACCCAGATATTCTCAGTCCCCAAACACTAGGTTTCAAAAATCCAGATATACTCAGTCCCCAAACACTAGGTTTCAAAAACCCAGATATACTCAGTCCCCAAACACTAGGTTTCAAAAACCCAGATATACTCAGTCCCCAAACACTAGGTTTCAAAAACCCAGATATTCTCAGTCCCCAAACACTAGGTTTCAAAAACCCAGATATTCTCAGTCCCCAAACATTAGGTTTCAAAAACCCAGATATTCTCAGTCCCCAAACACTAGGTTTTAAAAACCCAGATATTCTCAGTGCCCAAACACTAGGTTTCAAAAACCCAGATATTCTCAGTCCCCAAACACTAGGTTTCAAAAACCCAGATACTCTCAGTCCCCAAACACTAGGTTTCAATAACCCAGATACTCTCAGTCCCCAAACACTAGGTTTCAATAACCCAGATATTCTCAGTCCCCAAACACTAGGTTTCAAAAACCCAGATACTCTCAGTCCCCAAACACTAGGTTTCAAAAACCCAGATATTCTCAATCCCGAAACACTAGGTTTTAAAAACCCAGATATTCTCAGTCCCCAAACACAAGGTTTTAAAAACCCAGATATTCTAAGTCCCCAAACACAAGGTTTTAAAAACCCAGATATTCTCAGTCCCCAAACACTAGGTTTCAAAAATCCAGATATTCTCAGTCCCCAAACACTAGGTTTCAAAAACCCAGATATACTCAGTCCCCAAACACTAGGTTTCAAAAACCCAGATATACTCAGTCCCCAAACACTAGGTTTCAAAAACCCAGATATACTCAGTCCCCAAACACTAGGTTTCAAAAACCCAGATATTCTCAGTCCCCAAACACTAGGTTTCAAAAACCCAGATATTCTCAATCCCCAAACACTAGGCTTTAAAAACCCAGATATTCTCAGTCCCCAAACACAAGGTTTCAAAAACCCAGATATTCTCAATCCCCAAACACTAGGTTTCAAAAACACAGATATTCTCAATCCCCAAACACTAGGTTTCAAAAACCCAGATACTCTCAGTCCCCAAACACTAGGTTTCAAAAACCCAGATACTCTCAGTCCCCAAACACTAGGTTTCAAAAACCCAGATATTCTCAGTGCCCAAACACTAGGTTTCAAAAACCCAGATATTCTCAGTCCCCAAACACTAGGTTTCAAAAACCCAGATACTCTCTGTCCCCAAACACTAGGTTTCAAAAACCCAGATATTCTCAATCCCGAAACACTAGGCTTTAAAAACCCAGATATTCTCAGTCCCCAAACACAAGGTTTTAAAAACCCAGATATTCTCAGTCCCCAAACACTAGGTTTTAAAAACCCAGATATTCTCAGTCCCCAAACACTAGGTTTCAAAAATCCAGATATACTCAGTCCCCAAACACTAGGTTTCAAAAACCCAGATATACTCAGTCCCCAAACACTAGGTTTCAAAAACCCAGATACTCTCAGTCCCCAAACACTAGGTTTCAATAACCCAGATATTCTCAGTCCCCAAACACTAGGTTTCAAAAACCCAGATATTCTTAATCCCCAAACACTAGGCTTTAAAACCCCAGATATTCTCAGTCCCCAAACACAAGGTTTCAAAAACCCAGATATTCTCAATCCCCAAACACTAGGTTTCAAAAGCACAGATATTCTCAATCCCCAAACACTAGGTTTCAAAAACCCAAATACTTTCAGTCCCCAAACTCTAGGTTTCAAGAACCCAGATATTCTCAATCCCCAAACACTAGGTTTCAAAAACCCAGATATTCTCAATCCCGAAACACTAGGCTTTAAAAACCCAGATATTCTCAGTCCCCAAACACAAGGTTTTAAAAACCCAGATATTCTCAGTCCCCAAACACTAGGTTTTAAAAACCCAGATATTCTCAGTCCCCAAACACTAGGTTTCAAAAATCCAGATATTCTCAGTCCCCAAACACTAGGTTTCAAAAACCCAGATATACTCAGTCCCCAAACACTAGGTTTCAAAAACCCAGATATACTCAGTCCCCAAACACTAGGTTTCAAAAACCCAGATATACTCAGTCCCCAAACACTAGGTTTCAAAAACCCAGATATTCTCAGTCCCCAAACACTAGGTTTCAAAAACCCAGATATTCTCAATCCCCAAACACTAGGCTTTAAAAACCCAGATATTCTCAGTCCCCAAACACAAGGTTTCAAAAACCCAGATATTCTCAATCCCCAAACACTAGGTTTCAAAAACACAGATATTCTCAATCCCCAAACACTAGGTTTCAAAAACCCAGATACTCTCAGTCCCCAAACACTAGGTTTCAAAAACCCAGATACTCTCAGTCCCCAAACACTAGGTTTCAAAAACCCAGATATTCTCAGTGCCCAAACACTAGGTTTCAAAAACCCAGATATTCTCAGTCCCCAAACACTAGGCTTTAAAAACCCAGATATTCTCAGTCCCCAAACACAAGGTTTTAAAAACCCAGATATTCTCAGTCCCCAAACACTAGGTTTTAAAAACCCAGATATTCTCAGTCCCCAAACACTAGGTTTCAAAAATCCAGATATACTCAGTCCCCAAACACTAGGTTTCAAAAACCCAGATATACTCAGTCCCCAAACACTAGGTTTCAAAAACCCAGATACTCTCAGTCCCCAAACACTAGGTTTCAATAACCCAGATATACTCAGTCCCCAAACACTAGGTTTCAAAAACCCAGATATTCTCAGTCCCCAAACACTAGGTTTCAAAAACCCAGATACTCTCAGTCCCCAAACACTAGGTTTCAAAAACCCAGATACTCTCAGTCCCCAAACACTAGGTTTCAAAAACCCAGATATTCTCAGTGCCCAAACACTAGGTTTCAAAAACCCAGATATTCTCAGTCCCCAAACACTAGGTTTCAAAAGCACAGATATTCTCAATCCCCAAACACTAGGTTTCAAAAACCCAAATACTTTCAGTCCCCAAACTCTAGGTTTCAAGAACCCAGATATTCTCAATCCCCAAACACTAGGTTTCAAAAACCCAGATATTCTCAATCCCGAAACACTAGGCTTTAAAAACCCAGATATTCTCAGTCCCCAAACACAAGGTTTTAAAAACCCAGATATTCTCAGTCCCCAAACACTAGGTTTTAAAAACCCAGATATTCTCAGTCCCCAAACACTAGGTTTCAAAAATCCAGATATTCTCAGTCCCCAAACACTAGGTTTCAAAAACCCAGATATACTCAGTCCCCAAACACTAGGTTTCAAAAACCCAGATATACTCAGTCCCCAAACACTAGGTTTCAAAAACCCAGATATACTCAGTCCCCAAACACTAGGTTTCAAAAACCCAGATATACTCAGTCCCCAAACACTAGGTTTCAAAAACCCAGATATACTCAGTCCCCAAACACTAGGTTTCAAAAACCCAGATATTCTCAGTCCCCAAACACTAGGTTTCAAAAACCCAGATATTCTCAATCCCCAAACACTAGGCTTTAAAAACCCAGATATTCTCAGTCCCCAAACACAAGGTTTCAAAAACCCAGATATTCTCAATCCCCAAACACTAGGTTTCAAAAACACAGATATTCTCAATCCCCAAACACTAGGTTTCAAAAACCCAGATACTCTCAGTCCCCAAACACTAGGTTTCAAAAACCCAGATACTCTCAGTCCCCAAACACTAGGTTTCAAAAACCCAGATATTCTCAGTGCCCAAACACTAGGTTTCAAAAACCCAGATATTCTCAGTCCCCAAACACTAGGCTTTAAAAACCCAGATATTCTCAGTCCCCAAACACAAGGTTTTAAAAACCCAGATATTCTCAGTCCCCAAACACTAGGTTTTAAAAACCCAGATATTCTCAGTCCCCAAACACTAGGTTTCAAAAATCCAGATATACTCAGTCCCCAAACACTAGGTTTCAAAAACCCAGATATACTCAGTCCCCAAACACTAGGTTTCAAAAACCCAGATACTCTCAGTCCCCAAACACTAGGTTTCAATAACCCAGATATTC
Source organism: Phalangium opilio (assembly GCF_054372755.1). Taxonomy (NCBI): domain Eukaryota; kingdom Metazoa; phylum Arthropoda; class Arachnida; order Opiliones; family Phalangiidae; genus Phalangium; species Phalangium opilio. The sequence goes on along the minus strand of NW_028324200.1, from coordinate 1,512,046 downwards.
TCAGTCCCCAAACACTAGGTTTCAAAAACCCAGATATTCTTAATCCCCAAACACTAGGCTTTAAAACCCCAGATATTCTCAGTCCCCAAACACAAGGTTTCAAAAACCCAGATATTCTCAATCCCCAAACACTAGGTTTCAAAAGCACAGATATTCTCAATCCCCAAACACTAGGTTTCAAAAACGCAAATACTTTCAGTCCCCAAACTCTAGGTTTCAAAAACCCAGATATTCTCAATCCCCAAACACTAGGTTTCAAAAACCCAGATATTCTCAATCCCGAAACACTAGGCTTTAAAAACCCAGATATTCTCAGTCCCCAAACACAAGGTTTTAAAAACCCAGATATTCTCAGTCCCCAAACACTAGGTTTTAAAAACCCAGATATTCCCAGTCCCCAAACACTAGGTTTCAAAAATCCAGATATTCTCAGTCCCCAAACACTAGGTTTCAAAAACCCAGATATACTCAGTCCCCAAACACTAGGTTTCAAAAACCCAGATATACTCAGTCCCCAAACACTAGGTTTCAAAAACCCAGATATACTCAGTCCCCAAACACTAGGTTTCAAAAACCCAGATATTCTCAGTCCCCAAACACTAGGTTTCAAAAACCCAGATATTCTCAATCCTCAAACACTAGGCTTTAAAAACCCAGATATTCTCAGTCCCCAAACACAAGGTTTCAAAAACCCAGATATTCTCAATCCCCAAACACTAGCTTTCAAAAACACAGATATTCTCAATCCCCAAACACTAGGTTTCAAAAACCCAGATACTCTCAGTCCCCAAACACTAGGTTTCAAAAACCCAGATACTCTCAGTCCCCAAACACTAGGTTTCAAAAACCCAGATATTCTCAGTGCCCAAACACTAGGTTTCAAAAACCCAGATATTCTCAGTCCCCAAACACTAGGTTTCAAAAACCCAGATACTCTCTGTCCCCAAACACTAGGTTTCAAAAAACCAGATATTCTCAATCCCGAAACACTAGGCTTTAAAAACCCAGATATTCTCAGTCCCCAAACACAAGGTTTTAAAAACCCAGATATTCTCAGTCCCCAAACACTAGGTTTTAAAAACCCAGATATTCTCAGTCCCCAAACACTAGGTTTCAAAAATCCAGATATACTCAGTCCCCAAACACTAGGTTTCAAAAACCCAGATATACTCAGTCCCCAAACACTAGGTTTCAAAAACCCAGATACTCTCAGTCCCCAAACACTAGGTTTCAATAACCCAGATATTCTCAGTCCCCAAACACTAGGTTTCAAAAACCCAGATATTCTTAATCCCCAAACACTAGGCTTTAAAACCCCAGATATTCTCAGTCCCCAAACACAAGGTTTCAAAAACCCAGATATTCTCAATCCCCAAACACTAGGTTTCAAAAGCACAGATATTCTCAATCCCCAAACACTAGGTTTCAAAAACCCAAATACTTTCAGTCCCCAAACTCTAGGTTTCAAAAACCCAGATATTCTCAATCCCCAAACACTAGGTTTCAAAAACCCAGATATTCTCAATCCCGAAACACTAGGCTTTAAAAACCCAGATATTCTCAGTCCCCAAACACAAGGTTTTAAAAACCCAGATATTCTCAGTCCCCAAACACTAGGTTTTAAAAACCCAGATATTCTCAGTCCCCAAACACTAGGTTTCAAAAATCCAGATATTCTCAGTCCCCAAACACTAGGTTTCAAAAACCCAGATATACTCAGTCCCCAAACACTAGGTTTCAAAAACCCAGATATACTCAGTCCCCAAACACTAGGTTTCAAAAACCCAGATATACTCAGTCCCCAAACACTAGGTTTCAAAAACCCAGATATTCTCAGTCCCCAAACACTAGGTTTCAAAAACCCAGATACTCTCAGTCCCCAAACACTAGGTTTCAAAAACCCAGATACTCTCAGTCCCCAAACACTAGGTTTCAAAAACCCAGATATTCTCAGTGCCCAAACACTAGGTTTCAAAAACCCAGATATTCTCAGTCCCCAAACACTAGGTTTCAAAAACCCAGATATTCTCAGTCCCCAAACACTAGGTTTCAAAAACCCAGATACTCTCAGTCCCCAAACACTAGGTTTCAAAAACCCAGATATTCTCAATCCCGAAACACTAGGCTTTAAAAACCCAGATATTCTCAGTCCCCAAACACAAGGTTTTAAAAACCCAGATATTCTCAGTCCCCAAACACTAGGTTTTAAAAACCCAGATACTCTCAGTCCCCAAACACTAGGTTTCAAAAACCCAGATATTCTCAGTCCCCAAACACTAGGTTTCAAAAACCCAGATACTCTCAGTCCCCAAACACTAGGTTTCAAAAACCCAGATATTCTCAATCCCGAAACACTAGGCTTTAAAAACCCAGATATTCTCAGTCCCCAAACACAAGGTTTTAAAAACCCAGATATTCTCAGTCCCCAAACACAAGGTTTTAAAAACCCAGATATTCTCAGTCCCCAAACACAAGGTTTTAAAAACCCAGATATTCTCAGTCCCCAAACACTAGGTTTTAAAAACCCAGATATTCTCAGTCCCCAAACACTAGGTTTCAAAAATCCAGATATTCTCAGTCCCCAAACACTAGGTTTCAAAAACCCAGATATACTCAGTCCCCAAACACTAGGTTTCAAAAACCCAGATATACTGAGTCCCCAAACACTAGGTTTCAAAAACCCAGATATACTCAGTCCCCAAACACTAGGTTTCAAAAACCCAGATATTCTCAGTCCCCAAACACTAGGTTTCAAAAACCCAGATACTCTCAGTCCCCAAACACTAGGTTTCAAAAACCCAGATACTCTCAGTCCCCAAACACTAGGTTTCAAAAACCCAGATATTCTCAGTCCCCAAACACTAGGTTTCAAAAACCCAGATACTCTCAGTCCCCAAACACTAGGTTTCAAAAACCCAGATACTCTCAGTCCCCAAACACTAGGTTTCAAAAACCCAGATATTCTCAGTGCCCAAACACTAGGTTTCAAAAACCCAGATATTCTCAGTCCCCAAACACTAGGTTTCAAAAACCCAGATATTCTCAGTCCCCAAACACTAGGTTTCAAAAACCCAGATACTCTCAGTCCCCAAACATTAGGTTTCAAAAACCCAGATATTCTCAATCCCGAAACACTAGGCTTTAAAAACCCAGATATTCTCAGTCCCCAAACACAAGGTTTTAAAAACCCAGATATTCTCAGTCCCCAAACACAAGGTTTTAAAAACCCAGATATTCTCAGTCCCCAAACACAAGGTTTTAAAAACCCAGATATTCTCAGTCCCCAAACACTAGGTTTTAAAAACCCAGATATTCTCAGTCCCCAAACACTAGGTTTCAAAAATCCAGATATTCTCAGTCCCGAAACACTAGGTTTCAAAAACCCAGATATTCTCAGTCCCCAAACACTAGGTTTCAAAAATCCAGATATTCTCAGTCCCCAAACACAAGGTTTTAAAAACCCAGATATTCTCAGTCCCCAAACACTAGGTTTTAAAAACCCAGATATTCTCAGTCCCCAAACACTAGGTTTCAAAAATCCAGATATTCTCAGTCCCCAAACACTAGGTTTCAAAAACCCAGATATACTCAGTCCCCAAACAGTAGGTTTCAAAAACCCAGATATACTCAGTCCCCAAACACTAGGTTTCAAAAACCCAGATACTCTCAGTCCCCAAACACTAGGTTTCAATAACCCAGATATTCTCAGTCCCCAAACACTAGGTTTCAAAAACCCAGATATTCTTAATCCCCAAACACTAGGCTTTAAAACCCCAGATATTCTCAGTCCCCAAACACAAGGTTTCAAAAACCCAGATATTCTCAATCCCCAAACACTAGGTTTCAAAAGCACAGATATTCTCAATCCCCAAACACTAGGTTTCAAAAACCCAAATACTTTCAGTCCCCAAACTCTAGGTTTCAAAAACCCAGATATTCTCAATCCCCAAACACTAGGTTTCAAAAACCCAGATATTCTCAATCCCGAAACACTAGGCTTTAAAAACCCAGATATTCTCAGTCCCCAAACACAAGGTTTTAAAAACCCAGATATTCTCAGTCCCCAAACACTAGGTTTTAAAAACCCAGATATTCTCAGTCCCCAAACACTAGGTTTCAAAAATCCAGATATTCTCAGTCCCCAAACACTAGGTTTTAAAAACCCAGATATTCTCAGTCCCCAAAATCTAGGTTTCAAAAATCCAGATATACTCAGTCCCCAAACACTAGGTTTCAAAAACCCAGATATACTCAGTCCCCAAACACTAGGTTTCAAAAACCCAGATATACTCAGTCCCCAAACACTAGGTTTCAAAAACCCAGATATTCTCAGTCCCCAAACACTAGGTTTCAAAAACCCAGATATTCTCAGTCCCCAAACATTAGGTTTCAAAAACCCAGATATTCTCAGTCCCCAAACACTAGGTTTTAAAAACCCAGATATTCTCAGTGCCCAAACACTAGGTTTCAAAAACCCAGATATTCTCAGTCCCCAAACACTAGGTTTCAAAAACCCAGATACTCTCAGTCCCCAAACACTAGGTTTCAATAACCCAGATACTCTCAGTCCCCAAACACTAGGTTTCAATAACCCAGATATTCTCAGTCCCGAAACACTAGGCTTTAAAAACCCAGATATTCTCAGTCCCCAAACACAAGGTTTTAAAAACCCAGATATTCTCAGTCCCCAAACACTAGGTTTTAAAAACCCAGATATTCTCAGTCCCCAAACACTAGGTTTCAAAAATCCAGATATACTCAGTCCCCAAACACTAGGTTTCAAAAACCCAGATATACTCAGTCCCCAAACACTAGCTTTCAAAAACCCAGATACTCTCAGTCCCCAAACACTAGGTTTCAATAACCCAGATATTCTCAGTCCCCAAACACTAGGTTTCAAAAACCCAGATATTCTTAATCCCCAAACACTAGGCTTTAAAACCCCAGATATTCTCAGTGCCCAAACACTAGGTTTCAAAAACCCAGATATTCTCAATCCCCAAACACTAGGTTTCAAAAACCCAGATATTCTCAGTCCCCAAACACTAGGTTTCAAAAACCCAGATACTCTCAGTCCCCAAACATTAGGTTTCAAAAACCCAGATATTCTCAATCCCGAAACACTAGGCTTTAAAAACCCAGATATTCTCAGTCCCCAAACACAAGGTTTTAAAAACCCAGATATTCTCAGTCCCCAAACACAAGGTTTTAAAAACCCAGATATTCTCAGTCCCCAAACACAAGGTTTTAAAAACCCAGATATTCTCAGTCCCCAAACACTAGGTTTTAAAAACCCAGATATTCTCAGTCCCCAAACACTAGGTTTCAAAAATCCAGATATTCTCAGTCCCCAAACACTAGGTTTCAAAAACCCAGATATTCTCAGTCCCCAAACACTAGGTTTCAAAAATCCAGATATTCTCAGTCCCCAAACACAAGGTTTTAAAAACCCAGATATTCTCAGTCCCCAAACACTAGGTTTTAAAAACCCAGATATTCTCAGTCCCCAAACACTAGGTTTCAAAAATCCAGATATTCTCAGTCCCCAAACACTAGGTTTCAAAAACCCAGATATACTCAGTCCCCAAACACTAGGTTTCAAAAACCCAGATATACTGAGTCCCCAAACACTAGGTTTCAAAAACCCAGATATACTCAGTCCCCAAACACTAGGTTTCAAAAACCCAGATATTCTCAGTCCCCAAACACTAGGTTTCAAAAACCCAGATACTCTCAGTCCCCAAACACCAGGTTTCAAAAACCCAGATACTCTCAGTCCCCAAACACTAGGTTTCAAAAACCCAGATATTCTCAGTCCCCAAACACTAGGTTTCAAAAATCCAGATATTCTCAGTCCCCAAACACAAGGTTTTAAAAACCCAGATATACTCAGTCCCCAAACACTAGGTTTCAAAAACCCAGATATACTGAGTCCCCAAACACTAGGTTTCAAAAACCCAGATATACTCAATCCCCAAACACTAGGTTTCAAAAACCCAGATATTCTCAGTCCCCAAACACTAGGTTTCAAAAACCCAGATACTCTCAGTCCCCAAACACTAGGTTTCAAAAACCCAGATACTCTCAGTCCCCAAACACTAGGTTTCAAAAACCCAGATATTCTCAGTCCCCAAACACTAGGTTTCAAAAACCCAGATACTCTCAGTCCCCAAACACTAGGTTTCAAAAACCCAGATACTCTCAGTCCCCAAACACTAGGTTTCAAAAACCCAGATATTCTCAGTGCCCAAACACTAGGTTTCAAAAACCCAGATATTCTCAGTCCCCAAACACTAGGTTTCAAAAACCCAGATATTCTCAGTCCCCAAACACTAGGTTTCAAAAACCCAGATACTCTCAGTCCCCAAACACTAGGTTTCAAAAACCCAGATATTCTCAATCCCGAAACACTAGGCTTTAAAAACCCAGATATTCTCAGTCCCCAAACACAAGGTTTTAAAAACCCAGATATTCTCAGTCCCCAAACACAAGGTTTTAAAAACCCAGATATTCTCAGTCCCCAAACACAAGGTTTTAAAAACCCAGATATTCTCAGTCCCCAAACACTAGGTTTTAAAAACCCAGATATTCTCAGTCCCCAAACACTAGGTTTCAAAAACCCAGATACTCTCAGTCCCCAAACACTAGGTTTCAAAAACCCAGATATTCTCAATCCCGAAACACTAGGCTTTAAAAACCCAGATATTCTCAGTCCCCAAACACAAGGTTTTAAAAACCCAGATATTCTCAGTCCCCAAACACTAGGTTTTAAAAACCCAGATATTCTCAGTCCCCAAACACTAGGTTTCAAAAATCCAGATATACTCAGTCCCCAAACACTAGGTTTCAAAAACCCAGATATACTCAGTCCCCAAACACTAGGTTTCAAAAACCCAGATATACTCAGTCCCCAAACACTAGGTTTCAAAAACCCAGATATACTCAGTCCCCAAACACTAGGTTTCAAAAACCCAGATATTCTCAGTCCCCAAACACTAGGTTTCAAAAACCCAGATATTCTCAATCCCCAAACACTAGGCTTTAAAAACCCAGATATTCTCAGTCCCCAAACACAAGGTTTCAAAAACCCAGATATTCTCAATCCCCAAACACTAGGTTTCAAAAACACAGATATTCTCAATCCCCAAACACTAGGTTTCAAAAACCCAGATATTCTCAGTCCCCAAACACTAGGTTTCAAAAACCCAGATACTCTCAGTCCCCAAACACTAGGTTTCAAAAACCCAGATATTCTCAGTCCCCAAACACTAGGTTTCAAAAACCCAGATACTCTCTGTCCCCAAACACTAGGTTTCAAAAACCCAGATATTCTCAATCCCGAAACACTAGGCTTTAAAAACCCAGATATTCTCAGTCCCGAAACACTAGGCTTTAAAAACCCAGATATTCTCAGTCCCCAAACACTAGGTTTCAAAAACCCAGATATTCTCAGTCCCCAAAATCTAGGTTTCAAAAATCCAGATATACTCAGTCCCCAAACACTAGGTTTCAAAAACCCAGATATACTCAGTCCCCAAACACTAGGTTTCAAAAACCCAGATATTCTCAGTCCCCAAACACTAGGTTTCAAAAACCCAGATATTCTCAGTCCCCAAACACTAGGTTTCAAAAACCCAGATATTCTCAGTCCCCAAACATTAGGTTTCAAAAACCCAGATATTCTCAGTGCCCAAACACTAGGTTTCAAAAACCCAGATATTCTCAGTCCCCAAACACTAGGTTTCAAAAACCCAGATATTCTCAGTCCCCAAACACTAGGTTTCAAAAACCCAGATACTCTCAGTCCCCAAACACTAGGTTTCAATAACCCAGATACTCTCAGTCCCCAAACACTAGGTTTCAATAACCCAGATATTCTCAGTCCCGAAACACTAGGCTTTAAAAACCCAGATATTCTCAGTCCCCAAACACAAGGTTTTAAAAACCCAGATATTCTCAGTCCCCAAACACTAGGTTTTAAAAACCCAGATATTCTCAGTCCCCAAACACTAGGTTTCAAAAATCCAGATATACTCAGTCCCCAAACACTAGGTTTCAAAAACCCAGATATACTCAGTCCCCAAACACTAGCTTTCAAAAACCCAGATACTCTCAGTCCCCAAACACTAGGTTTCAAAAACCCAGATATTCTCAGTCCCCAAACACTAGGTTTCAAAAACCCAGATACTCTCAGTCCCCAAACACTAGGTTTCAAAAACCCAGATACTCTCAGTCCCCAAACACTAGGTTTCAAAAACCCAGATATTCTCAGTGCCCAAACACTAGGTTTCAAAAACCCAGATATTCTCAGTCCCCAAACACTAGGTTTCAAAAACCCAGATACTCTCAGTCCCCAAACACTAGGTTTCAAAAACCCAGATATTCTCAGTCCCCAAACACTAGGTTTCAAAAACCCAGATACTCTCAGTCCCCAAACACTAGGTTTCAAAAACCCAGATATTCTCAATCCCGAAACACTAGGCTTTAAAAACCCAGATATTCTCAGTCCCCAAACACAAGGTTTTAAAAACCCAGATATTCTCAGTCCCCAAACACTAGGTTTTAAAAACCCAGATATTCTCAGTCCCCAAACACTAGGTTTCAAAAATCCAGATATACTCAGTCCCCAAACACTAGGTTTCAAAAACCCAGATATACTCAGTCCCCAAACACTAGGTTTCAAAAACCCAGATATACTCAGTCCCCAAACACTAGGTTTCAAAAACCCAGATATACTCAGTCCCCAAACACTAGGTTTCAAAAACCCAGATATTCTCAGTCCCCAAACACTAGGTTTCAAAAACCCAGATATTCTCAATCCCCAAACACTAGGCTTTAAAAACCCAGATATTCTCAGTCCCCAAACACAAGGTTTCAAAAACCCAGATATTCTCAATCCCCAAACACTAGGTTTCAAAAACACAGATATTCTCAATCCCCAAACACTAGGTTTCAAAAACCCAGATATTCTCAGTCCCCAAACACTAGGTTTCAAAAACCCAGATACTCTCAGTCCCCAAACACTAGGTTTCAAAAACCCAGATATTCTCAGTCCCCAAACACTAGGTTTCAAAAACCCAGATACTCTCTGTCCCCAAACACTAGGTTTCAAAAACCCAGATATTCTCAATCCCGAAACACTAGGCTTTAAAAACCCAGATATTCTCAGTCCCGAAACACTAGGCTTTAAAAACCCAGATATTCTCAGTCCCCAAACACTAGGTTTCAAAAACCCAGATATTCTCAGTCCCCAAAATCCAGGTTTCAAAAATCCAGATATACTCAGTCCCCAAACACTAGGTTTCAAAAACCCAGATATACTCAGTCCCCAAACACTAGGTTTCAAAAACCCAGATATTCTCAGTCCCCAAACACTAGGTTTCAAAAACCCAGATATTCTCAGTCCCCAAACACTAGGTTTCAAAAACCCAGATATTCTCAGTCCCCAAACATTAGGTTTCAAAAACCCAGATATTCTCAGTGCCCAAACACTAGGTTTCAAAAACCCAGATATTCTCAGTCCCCAAACACTAGGTTTCAAAAACCCAGATATTCTCAGTCCCCAAACACTAGGTTTCAAAAACCCAGATACTCTCAGTCCCCAAACACTAGGTTTCAATAACCCAGATACTCTCAGTCCCCAAACACTAGGTTTCAATAACCCAGATATTCTCAGTCCCGAAACACTAGGCTTTAAAAACCCAGATATTCTCAGTCCCCAAACACAAGGTTTTAAAAACCCAGATATTCTCAGTCCCCAAACACTAGGTTTTAAAAACCCAGATATTCTCAGTCCCCAAACACTAGGTTTCAAAAATCCAGATATACTCAGTCCCCAAACACTAGGTTTCAAAAACCCAGATATACTCAGTCCCCAAACACTAGCTTTCAAAAACCCAGATACTCTCAGTCCCCAAACACTAGGTTTCAATAACCCAGATATTCTCAGTCCCCAAACACTAGGTTTCAAAAACCCAGATATTCTTAATCCCCAAACACTAGGCTTTAAAACCCCAGATATTCTCAGTGCCCAAACACTAGGTTTCAAAAACCCAGATATTCTCAATCCCCAAACACTAGGTTTCAAAAACCCAGATATTCTCAGTCCCCAAACACTAGGTTTCAAAAACCCAGATACTCTCAGTCCCCAAACATTAGGTTTCAAAAACCCAGATATTCTCAATCCCGAAACACTAGGCTTTAAAAACCCAGATATTCTCAGTCCCCAAACACAAGGTTTTAAAAACCCAGATATTCTCAGTCCCCAAACACAAGGTTTTAAAAACCCAGATATTCTCAGTCCCCAAACACAAGGTTTTAAAAACCCAGATATTCTCAGTCCCCAAACACTAGGTTTTAAAAACCCAGATATTCTCAGTCCCCAAACACTAGGTTTCAAAAATCCAGATATTCTCAGTCCCCAAACACTAGGTTTCAAAAACCCAGATATTCTCAGTCCCCAAACACTAGGTTTCAAAAATCCAGATATTCTCAGTCCCCAAACACAAGGTTTTAAAAACCCAGATATTCTCAGTCCCCAAACACTAGGTTTTAAAAACCCAGATATTCTCAGTCCCCAAACACTAGGTTTCAAAAATCCAGATATTCTCAGTCCCCAAACACTAGGTTTCAAAAACCCAGATATACTCAGTCCCCAAACACTAGGTTTCAAAAACCCAGATATACTGAGTCCCCAAACACTAGGTTTCAAAAACCCAGATATACTCAGTCCCCAAACACTAGGTTTCAAAAACCCAGATATTCTCAGTCCCCAAACACTAGGTTTCAAAAACCCAGATACTCTCAGTCCCCAAACACTAGGTTTCAAAAACCCAGATACTCTCAGTCCCCAAACACTAGGTTTCAAAAACCCAGATATTCTCAGTCCCCAAACACTAGGTTTCAAAAACCCAGATACTCTCAGTCCCCAAACACTAGGTTTCAAAAACCCAGATACTCTCAGTCCCCAAACACTAGGTTTCAAAAACCCAGATATTCTCAGTGCCCAAACACTAGGTTTCAAAAACCCAGATATTCTCAGTCCCCAAACACTAGGTTTCAAAAACCCAGATATTCTCAGTCCCCAAACACTAGGTTTCAAAAACCCAGATACTCTCAGTCCCCAAACACTAGGTTTCAAAAACCCAGATATTCTCAATCCCGAAACACTAGGCTTTAAAAACCCAGATATTCTCAGTCCCCAAACACAAGGTTTTAAAAACCCAGATATTCTCAGTCCCCAAACACAAGGTTTTAAAAACCCAGATATTCTCAGTCCCCAAACACAAGGTTTTAAAAACCCAGATATTCTCAGTCCCCAAACACTAGGTTTTAAAAACCCAGATATTCTCAGTCCCCAAACACTAGGTTTCAAAAATCCAGATATTCTCAGTCCCCAAACACTAGGTTTCAAAAACCCAGATATACTCAGTCCCCAAACACTAGGTTTCAAAAACCCAGATATACTGAGTCCCCAAACACTAGGTTTCAAAAACCCAGATATACTCAGTCCCCAAACACTAGGTTTCAAAAACCCAGATATTCTCAGTCCCCAAACACTAGGTTTCAAAAACCCAGATACTCTCAGTCCCCAAACACTAGGTTTCAAAAACCCAGATACTCTCAGTCCCCAAACACTAGGTTTCAAAAACCCAGATATTCTCAGTGCCCAAACACTAGGTTTCAAAAACCCAGATATTCTCAGTCCCCAAACACTAGGTTTCAAAAACCCAGATACTCTCAGTCCCCAAACACTAGGTTTCAAAAACCCAGATATTCTCAGTCCCCAAACACTAGGTTTCAAAAACCCAGATACTCTCAGTCCCCAAACACTAGGTTTCAAAAACCCAGATATTCTCAATCCCGAAACACTAGGCTTTAAAAACCCAGATATTCTCAGTCCCCAAACACAAGGTTTTAAAAACCCAGATATTCTCAGTCCCCAAACACTAGGTTTTAAAAACCCAGATATTCTCAGTCCCCAAACACTAGGTTTCAAAAATCCAGATATACTCAGTCCCCAAACACTAGGTTTCAAAAACCCAGATATACTCAGTCCCCAAACACTAGGTTTCAAAAACCCAGATATACTCAGTCCCCAAACACTAGGTTTCAAAAACCCAGATATACTCAGTCCCCAAACACTAGGTTTCAAAAACCCAGATATTCTCAGTCCCCAAACACTAGGTTTCAAAAACCCAGATATTCTCAATCCCCAAACACTAGGCTTTAAAAACCCAGATATTCTCAGTCCCCAAACACAAGGTTTCAAAAACCCAGATATTCTCAATCCCCAAACACTAGGTTTCAAAAACACAGATATTCTCAATCCCCAAACACTAGGTTTCAAAAACCCAGATATTCTCAGTCCCCAAACACTAGGTTTCAAAAACCCAGATACTCTCAGTCCCCAAACACTAGGTTTCAAAAACCCAGATATTCTCAGTCCCCAAACACTAGGTTTCAAAAACCCAGATACTCTCTGTCCCCAAACACTAGGTTTCAAAAACCCAGATATTCTCAATCCCGAAACACTAGGCTTTAAAAACCCAGATATTCTCAGTCCCGAAACACTAGGCTTTAAAAACCCAGATATTCTCAGTCCCCAAACACTAGGTTTTAAAAACCCAGATATTCTCAGTCCCCAAAATCTAGGTTTCAAAAATCCAGATATACTCAGTCCCCAAACACTAGGTTTCAAAAACCCAGATATACTCAGTCCCCAAACACTAGGTTTCAAAAACCCAGATATACTCAGTCCCCAAACACCAGGTTTCAAAAACCCAGATATTCTCAGTCCCCAAACACTAGGTTTCAAAAACCCAGATATTCTCAGTCCCCAAACATTAGGTTTCAAAAACCCAGATATTCTCAGTCCCCAAACACTAGGTTTTAAAAACCCAGATATTCTCAGTGCCCAAACACTAGGTTTCAAAAACCCAGATATTCTCAGTCCCCAAACACTAGGTTTCAAAAACCCAGATACTCTCAGTCCCCAAACACTAGGTTTCAATAACCCAGATACTCTCAGTCCCCAAACACTAGGTTTCAATAACCCAGATATTCTCAGTCCCGAAACACTAGGCTTTAAAAACCCAGATATTCTCAGTCCCCAAACACAAGGTTTTAAAAACCCAGATATTCTCAGTCCCCAAACACTAGGTTTTAAAAACCCAGATATTCTCAGTCCCCAAACACTAGGTTTCAAAAATCCAGATATACTCAGTCCCCAAACACTAGGTTTCAAAAACCCAGATATACTCAGTCCCCAAACACTAGCTTTCAAAAACCCAGATACTCTCAGTCCCCAAACACTAGGTTTCAATAACCCAGATATTCTCAGTCCCCAAACACTAGGTTTCAAAAACCCAGATATTCTTAATCCCCAAACACTAGGCTTTAAAACCCCAGATATTCTCAGTCCCCAAACACAAGGTTTCAAAAACCCAGATATTCTCAATCCCCAAACACTAGGTTTCAAAAGCACAGATATTCTCAATCCCCAAACACTAGGTTTCAAAAACCCAAATACTTTCAGTCCCCAAACTCTAGGTTTCAAAAACCCAGATATTCTCAATCCCCAAACACTAGGTTTCAAAAACCCAGATATTCTCAATCCCGAAACACTAGGCTTTAAAAACCCAGATATTCTCAGTCCCCAAACACAAGGTTTTAAAAACCCAGATATTCTCAGTCCCCAAACACTAGGTTTTAAAAACCCAGATATTCTCAGTCCCCAAACACTAGGTTTCAAAAATCCAGATATTCTCAGTCCCCAAACACTAGGTTTCAAAAACCCAGATATACTCAGTCCCCAAACACTAGGTTTCAAAAACCCAGATATACTCAGTCCCCAAACACTAGGTTTCAAAAACCCAGATATACTCAGTCCCCAAACACTAGGTTTCAAAAACCCAGATATTCTCAGTCCCCAAACACTAGGTTTCAAAAACCCAGATACTCTCAGTCCCCAAACACTAGGTTTCAAAAACCCAGATACTCTCAGTCCCCAAACACTAGGTTTCAAAAACCCAGATATTCTCAGTGCCCAAACACTAGGTTTCAAAAACCCAGATATTCTCAGTCCCCAAACACTAGGTTTCAAAAACCCAGATATACTCAGTCCCCAAACACTAGGTTTCAAAAACCCAGATATACTCAGTCCCCAAACACTAGGTTTCAAAAACCCAGATATTCTCAGTCCCCAAACACTAGGTTTCAAAAACCCAGATATTCTCAGTCCCCAAACATTAGGTTTCAAAAACCCAGATATTCTCAGTCCCCAAACACTAGGTTTTAAAAACCCAGATATTCTCAGTGCCCAAACACTAGGTTTCAAAAACCCAGATATTCTCAGTCCCCAAACACTAGGTTTCAAAAACCCAGATACTCTCAGTCCCCAAACACTAGGTTTCAATAACCCAGATACTCTCAGTCCCCAAACACTAGGTTTCAATAACCCAGATATTCTCAGTCCCGAAACACTAGGCTTTAAAAACCCAGATATTCTCAGTCCCCAAACACAAGGTTTTAAAAACCCAGATATTCTCAGTCCCCAAACACTAGGTTTTAAAAACCCAGATATTCTCAGTCCCCAAACACTAGGTTTCAAAAATCCAGATATACTCAGTCCCCAAACACTAGGTTTCAAAAACCCAGATATACTCAGTCCCCAAACACTAGGTTTCAAAAACCCAGATACTCTCAGTCCCCAAACACTAGGTTTCAATAACCCAGATATTCTCAGTCCCCAAACACTAGGTTTCAATAACCCAGATATTCTCAGTCCCCAAACACTAGGTTTCAAAAACCCAGATATTCTTAATCCCCAAACACTAGGCTTTAAAACCCCAGATATTCTCAGTCCCTAAACACAAGGTTTCAAAAACCCAGATATTCTCAATCCCCAAACACTAGGTTTCAAAAGCACAGATATTCTCAATCCCCAAACACTAGGTTTCAAAAACCCAAATACTTTCAGTCCCCAAACTCTAGGTTTCAAAAACCCAGATATTCTCAATCCCCAAACACTAGGTTTCAAAAACCCAGATATTCTCAATCCCGAAACACTAGGCTTTAAAAACCCAGATATTCTCAGTCCCCAAACACAAGGTTTTAAAAACCCAGATATTCTCAGTCCCCAAACACTAGGTTTTAAAAACCCAGATATTCTCAGTCCCCAAACACTAGGTTTCAAAAATCCAGATATTCTCAGTCCCCAAACACTAGGTTTCAAAAACCCAGATATACTCAGTCCCCAAACACTAGGTTTCAAAAACCCAGATATACTCAGTCCCCAAACACTAGGTTTCAAAAACCCAGATATACTCAGTCCCCAAACACTAGGTTTCAAAAACCCAGATATTCTCAGTCCCCAAACACTAGGTTTCAAAAACCCAGATACTCTCAGTCCCCAAACACTAGGTTTCAAAAACCCAGATACTCTCAGTCCCCAAACACTAGGTTTCAAAAACCCAGATATTCTCAGTGCCCAAACACTAGGTTTCAAAAACCCAGATATTCTCAGTCCCCAAACACTAGGTTTCAAAAACCCAGATACTCTCAGTCCCCAAACACTAGGTTTCAAAAACCCAGATATTCTCAGTCCCCAAACACTAGGTTTCAAAAACCCAGATACTCTCAGTCCCCAAACACTAGGTTTCAAAAACCCAGATATTCTCAATACCGAAACACTAGGCTTTAAAAACCCAGATATTCTCAGTCCCCAAACACAAGGTTTTAAAAACCCAGATATTCTCAGTCCCCAAACACTAGGTTTTAAAAACCCAGATATTCTCAGTCCCCAAACACTAGGTTTCAAAAATCCAGATATACTCAGTCCCCAAACACTAGGTTTCAAAAACCCAGATATACTCAGTCCCCAAACACTAGGTTTCAAAAACCCAGATATACTCAGTCCCCAAACACAAGGTTTCAAAAACCCAGATATTCTCAATCCCCAAACACTAGGTTTCAAAAACACAGATATTCTCAATCCCCAAACACTAGGTTTCAAAAACCCAGATATTCTCAGTCCCCAAACACTAGGTTTCAAAAACCCAGATACTCTCAGTCCCCAAACACTAGGTTTCAAAAACCCAGATATTCTCAGTCCCCAAACACTAGGTTTCAAAAACCCAGATACTCTCTGTCCCCAAACACTAGGTTTCAAAAACCCAGATATTCTCAATCCCGAAACACTAGGCTTTAAAAACCCAGATATTCTCAGTCCCGAAACACTAGGCTTTAAAAACCCAGATATTCTCAGTCCCCAAACACTAGGTTTTAAAAACCCAGATATTCTCAGTCCCCAAACACTAGGTTTCAAAAATCCAGATATTCTCAGTCCCCAAACACTAGGTTTCAAAAACCCAGATATACTCAGTCCCCAAACACTAGGTTTCAAAAACCCAGATATACTCAGTCCCCAAACACTAGGTTTCAAAAACCCAGATATTCTCAGTCCCCAAACACTAGGTTTCAAAAACCCAGATATTCTCAGTCCCCAAACATTAGGTTTCAAAAACCCAGATATTCTCAGTCCCCAAACACTAGGTTTTAAAAACCCAGATATTCTCAGTGCCCAAACACTAGGTTTCAAAAACCCAGATACTCTCAGTCCCCAAACACTAGGTTTCAATAACCCAGATATTCTCAGTCCCCAAACACTAGGTTTCAATAACCCAGATATTCTCAGTCCCCAAACACTAGGTTTCAAAAACCCAGATATTCTTAATCCCCAAACACTAGGCTTTAAAACCCCAGATATTCTCAGTCCCCAAACACAAGGTTTCAAAAACCCAGATATTCTCAATCCCCAAACACTAGGTTTCAAAAGCACAGATATTCTCAATCCCCAAACACTAGGTTTCAAAAACCTAAATACTTTCAGTCCCCAAACTCTAGGTTTCAAAAACCCAGATATTCTCAATCCCCAAACACTAGGTTTCAAAAACCCAGATATTCTCAATCCCGAAACACTAGGCTTTAAAAACCCAGATATTCTCAGTCCCCAAACACAAGGTTTTAAAAACCCAGATATTCTCAGTCCCCAAACACTAGGTTTTAAAAACCCAGATATTCTCAGTCCCCAAACACTAGGTTTCAAAAATCCAGATATTCTCAGTCCCCAAACACTAGGTTTCAAAAACCCAGATATACTCAGTCCCCAAACACTAGGTTTCAAAAACCCAGATATACTCAGTCCCCAAACACTAGGTTTCAAAAACCCAGATATACTCAGTCCCCAAACACTAGGTTTCAAAAACCCAGATATTCTCAGTCCCCAAACACTAGGTTTCAAAAACCCAGATACTCTCAGTCCCCAAACACTAGGTTTCAAAAACCCAGATACTCTCAGTCCCCAAACACTAGGTTTCAAAAACCCAGATATTCTCAGTGCCCAAACACTAGGTTTCAAAAACCCAGATATTCTCAGTCCCCAAACACTAGGTTTCAAAAACCCAGATACTCTCAGTCCCCAAACACTAGGTTTCAAAAACCCAGATATTCTCAGTCCCCAAACACTAGGTTTCAAAAACCCAGATACTCTCAGTCCCCAAACACTAGGTTTCAAAAACCCAGATATTCTCAATACCGAAACACTAGGCTTTAAAAACCCAGATATTCTCAGTCCCCAAACACAAGGTTTTAAAAACCCAGATATTCTCAGTCCCCAAACACTAGGTTTTAAAAACCCAGATATTCTCAGTCCCCAAACACTAGGTTTCAAAAATCCAGATATACTCAGTCCCCAAACACTAGGTTTCAAAAACCCAGATATACTCAGTCCCCAAACACTAGGTTTCAAAAACCCAGATATACTCAGTCCCCAAACACAAGGTTTCAAAAACCCAGATATTCTCAATCCCCAAACACTAGGTTTCAAAAACACAGATATTCTCAATCCCCAAACACTAGGTTTCAAAAACCCAGATATTCTCAGTCCCCAAACACTAGGTTTCAAAAACCCAGATACTCTCAGTCCCCAAACACTAGGTTTCAAAAACCCAGATATTCTCAGTCCCCAAACACTAGGTTTCAAAAACCCAGATACTCTCTGTCCCCAAACACTAGGTTTCAAAAACCCAGATATTCTCAATCCCGAAACACTAGGCTTTAAAAACCCAGATATTCTCAGTCCCGAAACACTAGGCTTTAAAAACCCAGATATTCTCAGTCCCCAAACACTAGGTTTTAAAAACCCAGATATTCTCAGTCCCCAAACACTAGGTTTCAAAAATCCAGATATTCTCAGTCCCCAAACACTAGGTTTCAAAAACCCAGATATACTCAGTCCCCAAACACTAGGTTTCAAAAACCCAGATATACTCAGTCCCCAAACACTAGGTTTCAAAAACCCAGATATTCTCAGTCCCCAAACACTAGGTTTCAAAAACCCAGATATTCTCAGTCCCCAAACATTAGGTTTCAAAAACCCAGATATTCTCAGTCCCCAAACACTAGGTTTTAAAAACCCAGATATTCTCAGTGCCCAAACACTAGGTTTCAAAAACCCAGATATTCTCAGTCCCCAAACACTAGGTTTCAAAAACCCAGATACTCTCAGTCCCCAAACACTAGGTTTCAATAACCCAGATATACTCAGTCCCCAAACACTAGGTTTCAAAAACCCAGATATACTCAGTCCCCAAACACTAGGTTTCAAAAACCCAGATATACTCAGTCCCCAAACACTAGGTTTCAAAAACCCAGATATTCTCAGTCCCCAAACATTAGGTTTCAAAAACCCAGATATTCTCAGTCCCCAAACACTAGGTTTTAAAAACCCAGATATTCTCAGTGCCCAAACACTAGGTTTCAAAAACCCAGATATTCTCAGTCCCCAAACACTAGGTTTCAAAAACCCAGATACTCTCAGTCCCCAAACACTAGGTTTCAATAACCCAGATACTCTCAGTCCCCAAACACTAGGTTTCAATAACCCAGATATTCTCAGTCCCGAAACACTAGGCTTTAAAAACCCAGATATTCTCAGTCCCCAAACACAAGGTTTTAAAAACCCAGATATTCTCAGTCCCCAAACACTAGGTTTTAAAAACCCAGATATTCTCAGTCCCCAAACACTAGGTTTCAAAAATCCAGATATACTCAGTCCCCAAACACTAGGTTTCAAAAACCCAGATATACTCAGTCCCCAAACACTAGGTTTCAAAAACCCAGATACTCTCAGTCCCCAAACACTAGGTTTCAATAACCCAGATATTCTCAGTCCCCAAACACTAGGTTTCAATAACCCAGATATTCTCAGTCCCCAAACACTAGGTTTCAAAAACCCAGATATTCTTAATCCCCAAACACTAGGCTTTAAAACCCCAGATATTCTCAGTCCCCAAACACAAGGTTTCAAAAACCCAGATATTCTCAATCCCCAAACACTAGGTTTCAAAAGCACAGATATTCTCAATCCCCAAACACTAGGTTTCAAAAACCCAAATACTTTCAGTCCTCAAACTCTAGGTTTCAAAAACCCAGATATTCTCAATCCCCAAACACTAGGTTTCAAAAACCCAGATATTCTCAATCCCGAAACACTAGGCTTTAAAAACCCAGATATTCTCAGTCCCCAAACACAAGGTTTTAAAAACCCAGATATTCTCAGTCCCCAAACACTAGGTTTTAAAAACCCAGATATTCTCAGTCCCCAAACACTAGGTTTCAAAAATCCAGATATTCTCAGTCCCCAAACACTAGGTTTCAAAAACCCAGATATACTCAGTCCCCAAACACTAGGTTTCAAAAACCCAGATATACTCAGTCCCCAAACACTAGGTTTCAAAAACCCAGATATACTCAGTCCCCAAACACTAGGTTTCAAAAACCCAGATATTCTCAGTCCCCAAACACTAGGTTTCAAAAACCCAGATACTCTCAGTCCCCAAACACTAGGTTTCAAAAACCCAGATACTCTCAGTCCCCAAACACTAGGTTTCAAAAACCCAGATATTCTCAGTGCCCAAACACTAGGTTTCAAAAACCCAGATATTCTCAGTCCCCAAACACTAGGTTTCAAAAACCCAGATACTCTCAGTCCCCAAACACTAGGTTTCAAAAACCCAGATATTCTCAGTCCCCAAACACTAGGTTTCAAAAACCCAGATACTCTCAGTCCCCAAACACTAGGTTTCAAAAACCCAGATATTCTCAATACCGAAACACTAGGCTTTAAAAACCCAGATATTCTCAGTCCCCAAACACAAGGTTTTAAAAACCCAGATATTCTCAGTCCCCAAACACTAGGTTTTAAAAACCCAGATATTCTCAGTCCCCAAACACTAGGTTTCAAAAATCCAGATATACTCAGTCCCCAAACACTAGGTTTCAAAAACCCAGATATACTCAGTCCCCAAACACTAGGTTTCAAAAACCCAGATATACTCAGTCCCCAAACACTAGGTTTCAAAAACCCAGATATTCTCAGTCCCCAAACACTAGGTTTCAAAAACCCAGATATTCTCAATCCCCAAACACTAGGCTTTAAAAACCCAGATATTCTCAGTCCCCAAACACAAGGTTTCAAAAACCCAGATATTCTCAATCCCCAAACACTAGGTTTCAAAAACACAGATATTCTCAATCCCCAAACACTAGGTTTCAAAAACCCAGATATTCTCAGTCCCCAAACACTAGGTTTCAAAAACCCAGATACTCTCAGTCCCCAAACACTAGGTTTCAAAAACCCAGATATTCTCAGTCCCCAAACACTAGGTTTCAAAAACCCAGATACTCTCTGTCCCCAAACACTAGGTTTCAAAAACCCAGATATTCTCAATCCCGAAACACTAGGCTTTAAAAACCCAGATATTCTCAGTCCCGAAACACTAGGCTTTAAAAACCCAGATATTCTCAGTCCCCAAACACTAGGTTTTAAAAACCCAGATATTCTCAGTCCCCAAACACTAGGTTTCAAAAATCCAGATATTCTCAGTCCCCAAACACTAGGTTTCAAAAACCCAGATATACTCAGTCCCCAAACACTAGGTTTCAAAAACCCAGATATACTCAGTCCCCAAACACTAGGTTTCAAAAACCCAGATATTCTCAGTCCCCAAACACTAGGTTTCAAAAACCCAGATATTCTCAGTCCCCAAACATTAGGTTTCAAAAACCCAGATATTCTCAGTCCCCAAACACTAGGTTTTAAAAACCCAGATATTCTCAGTGCCCAAACACTAGGTTTCAAAAACCCAGATATTCTCAGTCCCCAAACACTAGGTTTCAAAAACCCAGATACTCTCAGTCCCCAAACACTAGGTTTCAATAACCCAGATATACTCAGTCCCCAAACACTAGGTTTCAAAAACCCAGATATACTCAGTCCCCAAACACTAGGTTTCAAAAACCCAGATATACTCAGTCCCCAAACACTAGGTTTCAAAAACCCAGATATACTCAGTCCCCAAACACTAGGTTTCAAAAACCCAGATATTCTCAGTCCCCAAACACTAGGTTTCAAAAACCCAGATATTCTCAATCCCCAAACACTAGGCTTTAAAAACCCAGATATTCTCAGTCCCCAAACACAAGGTTTCAAAAACCCAGATATTCTCAATCCCCAAACACTAGGTTTCAAAAACACAGATATTCTCAATCCCCAAACACTAGGTTTCAAAAACCCAGATATTCTCAGTCCCCAAACACTAGGTTTCAAAAACCCAGATACTCTCAGTCCCCAAACACTAGGTTTCAAAAACCCAGATATTCTCAGTCCCCAAACACTAGGTTTCAAAAACCCAGATACTCTCTGTCCCCAAACACTAGGTTTCAAAAACCCAGATATTCTCAATCCCGAAACACTAGGCTTTAAAAACCCAGATATTCTCAGTCCCGAAACACTAGGCTTTAAAAACCCAGATATTCTCAGTCCCCAAACACTAGGTTTTAAAAACCCAGATATTCTCAGTCCCCAAACACTAGGTTTCAAAAATCCAGATATTCTCAGTCCCCAAACACTAGGTTTCAAAAACCCAGATACTCTCTGTCCCCAAACACTAGGTTTCAAAAACCCAGATATTCTCAATCCCGAAACACTAGGCTTTAAAAACCCAGATATTCTCAGTCCCGAAACACTAGGCTTTAAAAACCCAGATATTCTCAGTCCCCAAACACTAGGTTTTAAAAACCCAGATATTCTCAGTCCCCAAACACTAGGTTTCAAAAATCCAGATATTCTCAGTCCCCAAACACTAGGTTTCAAAAACCCAGATATACTCAGTCCCCAAACACTAGGTTTCAAAAACCCAGATATACTCAGTCCCCAAACACTAGGTTTCAAAAACCCAGATATTCTCAGTCCCCAAACACTAGGTTTCAAAAACCCAGATATTCTCAGTCCCCAAACATTAGGTTTCAAAAACCCAGATATTCTCAGTCCCCAAACACTAGGTTTTAAAAACCCAGATATTCTCAGTGCCCAAACACTAGGTTTCAAAAACCCAGATATTCTCAGTCCCTAAACACTAGGTTTCAAAAACCCAGATATTCTCAGTCCCCAAACACTAGGTTTTAAAAACCCAGATACTCTCAGTCCCCAAACACTAGGTTTCAAAAACCCAGATACTCTCAGTCCCCAAACACTAGGTTTCAAAAACCCAGATATTCTCAGTCCCCAAACACTAGGTTTCAAAAACCCAGATACTCTCAGTCCCCAAACACTAGGTTTCAAAAACCCAGATACTCTCAGTCCCCAAACACTAGGTTTCAAAAACCCAGATATTCTCAGTGCCCAAACACTAGGTTTCAAAAACCCAGATATTCTCAGTCCCCAAACACTAGGTTTCAAAAACCCAGATATTCTCAGTCCCCAAACACTAGGTTTCAAAAACCCAGATACTCTCAGTCCCCAAACACTAGGTTTCAAAAACCCAGATATTCTCAATCCCGAAACACTAGGCTTTAAAAACCCAGATATTCTCAGTCCCCAAACACAAGGTTTTAAACACCCAGATATTCTCAGTCCCCAAACACAAGGTTTTAAAAACCCAGATATTCTCAGTCCCCAAACACAAGGTTTTAAAAACCCAGATATTCTCAGTCCCCAAACACTAGGTTTTAAAAACCCAGATATTCTCAGTCCCCAAACACTAGGTTTCAAAAATCCAGATATTCTCAGTCCCCAAACACTAGGTTTCAAAAACCCAGATATACTCAGTCCCCAAACACTAGGTTTCAAAAACCCAGATATACTGAGTCCCCAAACACTAGGTTTCAAAAACCCAGATATACTCAGTCCCCAAACACTAGGTTTCAAAAACCCAGATATTCTCAGTCCCCAAACACTAGGTTTCAAAAACCCAGATACTCTCAGTCCCCAAACACTAGGTTTCAAAAACCCAGATACTCTCAGTCCCCAAACACTAGGTTTCAAAAACCCAGATATTCTCAGTGCCCAAACACTAGGTTTCAAAAACCCAGATATTCTCAGTCCCCAAACACTAGGTTTCAAAAACCCAGATACTCTCAGTCCCCAAACACTAGGTTTCAAAAACCCAGATATTCTCAGTCCCCAAACACTAGGTTTCAAAAACCCAGATACTCTCAGTCCCCAAACACTAGGTTTCAAAAACCCAGATATTCTCAATCCCGAAACACTAGGCTTTAAAAACCCAGATATTCTCAGTCCCCAAACACAAGGTTTTAAAAACCCAGATATTCTCAGTCCCCAAACACTAGGTTTTAAAAACCCAGATATTCTCAGTCCCCAAACACTAGGTTTCAAAAATCCAGATATACTCAGTCCCCAAACACTAGGTTTCAAAAACCCAGATATACTCAGTCCCCAAACACTAGGTTTCAAAAACCCAGATATACTCAGTCCCCAAACACTAGGTTTCAAAAACCCAGATATACTCAGTCCCCAAACACTAGGTTTCAAAAACCCAGATATTCTCAGTCCCCAAACACTAGGTTTCAAAAACCCAGATATTCTCAATCCCTAAACACTAGGCTTTAAAAACCCAGATATTCTCAGTCCCCAAACACAAGGTTTCAAAAACCCAGATATTCTCAATCCCCAAACACTAGGTTTCAAAAACACAGATATTCTCAATCCCCAAACACTAGGTTTCAAAAACCCAGATATTCTCAGTCCCCAAACACTAGGTTTCAAAAACCCAGATACTCTCAGTCCCCAAACACTAGGTTTCAAAAACCCAGATATTCTCAGTCCCCAAACACTAGGTTTCAAAAACCCAGATACTCTCTGTCCCCAAACACTAGGTTTCAAAAACCCAGATATTCTCAATCCCGAAACACTAGGCTTTAAAAACCCAGATATTCTCAGTCCCGAAACACTAGGCTTTAAAAACCCAGATATTCTCAGTCCCCAAACACTAGGTTTTAAAAACCCAGATATTCTCAGTCCCCAAAATCTAGGTTTCAAAAATCCAGATATACTCAGTCCCCAAACACTAGGTTTCAAAAACCCAGATATACTCAGTCCCCAAACACTAGGTTTCAAAAACCCAGATATACTCAGTCCCCAAACACTAGGTTTCAAAAACCCAGATATTCTCAGTCCCCAAACACTAGGTTTCAAAAACCCAGATATTCTCAGTCCCCAAACATTAGGTTTCAAAAACCCAGATATTCTCAGTCCCCAAACACTAGGTTTTAAAAACCCAGATATTCTCAGTCCCCAAACACTAGGTTTCAAAAACCCAGATATTCTCAATCCCCAAACACTAGGCTTTAAAAACCCAGATATTCTCAGTCCCCAAACACAAGGTTTCAAAAACCCAGATATTCTCAATCCCCAAACACTAGGTTTCAAAAACACAGATATTCTCAATCCCCAAACACTAGGTTTCAAAAACCCAGATATTCTCAGTCCCCAAACACTAGGTTTCAAAAACCCAGATACTCTCAGTCCCCAAACACTAGGTTTCAAAAACCCAGATATACTCAGTCCCCAAACACTAGGTTTCAAAAACCCAGATATTCTCAGTCCCCAAACACTAGGTTTCAAAAACCCAGATACTCTCAGTCCCCAAACACTAGGTTTCAAAAACCCAGATACTCTCAGTCCCCAAACACTAGGTTTCAAAAACCCAGATATTCTCAGTGCCCAAACACTAGGTTTCAAAAACCCAGATATTCTCAGTCCCCAAACACTAGGTTTCAAAAACCCAGATACTCTCAGTCCCCAAACACTAAGTTTCAAAAACCCAGATATTCTCAGTCCCCAAACACTAGGTTTCAAAAACCCAGATACTCTCAGTCCCCAAACACTAGGTTTCAAAAACCCAGATATTCTCAATCCCGAAACACTAGGCTTTAAAAACCCAGATATTCTCAGTCCCCAAACACAAGGTTTTAAAAACCCAGATATTCTCAGTCCCCAAACACTAGGTTTTAAAAACCCAGATATTCTCAGTCCCCAAACACTAGGTTTCAAAAATCCAGATATACTCAGTCCCCAAACACTAGGTTTCAAAAACCCAGATATTCTCAGTCCCCAAACACTAGGTTTCAAAAACCCAGATATACTCAGTCCCCAAACACTAGGTTTCAAAAACCCAGATATACTCAGTCCCCAAACACTAGGTTTCAAAAACCCAGATATTCTCAGTCCCTAAACACTAGGTTTCAAAAACCCAGATATTCTCAGTCCCCAAACATTAGGTTTCAAAAACCCAGATATTCTCAGTCCCCAAACACTAGGTTTTAAAAACCCAGATATTCTCAGTGCCCAAACACTAGGTTTCAAAAACCCAGATATTCTCAGTCCCTAAACACTAGGTTTCAAAAACCCAGATATTCTCAGTCCCCAAACACTAGGTTTTAAAAACCCAGATACTCTCAGTCCCCAAACACTAGGTTTCAAAAACCCAGATACTCTCAGTCCCCAAACACTAGGTTTCAAAAACCCAGATATTCTCAGTCCCCAAACACTAGGTTTCAAAAACCCAGATACTCTCAGTCCCCAAACACTAGGTTTCAAAAACCCAGATACTCTCAGTCCCCAAACACTAGGTTTCAAAAACCCAGATATTCTCAGTGCCCAAACACTAGGTTTCAAAAACCCAGATATTCTCAGTCCCCAAACACTAGGTTTCAAAAACCCAGATATTCTCAGTCCCCAAACACTAGGTTTCAAAAACCCAGATACTCTCAGTCCCCAAACACTAGGTTTCAAAAACCCAGATATTCTCAATCCCGAAACACTAGGCTTTAAAAACCCAGATATTCTCAGTCCCCAAACACAAGGTTTTAAACACCCAGATATTCTCAGTCCCCAAACACAAGGTTTTAAAAACCCAGATATTCTCAGTCCCCAAACACAAGGTTTTAAAAACCCAGATATTCTCAGTCCCCAAACACTAGGTTTTAAAAACCCAGATATTCTCAGTCCCCAAACACTAGGTTTCAAAAATCCAGATATTCTCAGTCCCCAAACACTAGGTTTCAAAAACCCAGATATACTCAGTCCCCAAACACTAGGTTTCAAAAACCCAGATATACTGAGTCCCCAAACACTAGGTTTCAAAAACCCAGATATACTCAGTCCCCAAACACTAGGTTTCAAAAACCCAGATATTCTCAGTCCCCAAACACTAGGTTTCAAAAACCCAGATACTCTCAGTCCCCAAACACTAGGTTTCAAAAACCCAGATACTCTCAGTCCCCAAACACTAGGTTTCAAAAACCCAGATATTCTCAGTGCCCAAACACTAGGTTTCAAAAACCCAGATATTCTCAGTCCCCAAACACTAGGTTTCAAAAACCCAGATACTCTCAGTCCCCAAACACTAGGTTTCAAAAACCCAGATATTCTCAGTCCCCAAACACTAGGTTTCAAAAACCCAGATACTCTCTGTCCCCAAACACTAGGTTTCAAAAACCCAGATATTCTCAATCCCGAAACACTAGGCTTTAAAAACCCAGATATTCTCAGTCCCGAAACACTAGGCTTTAAAAACCCAGATATTCTCAGTCCCCAAACACTAGGTTTTAAAAACCCAGATATTCTCAGTCCCCAAAATCTAGGTTTCAAAAATCCAGATATACTCAGTCCCCAAACACTAGGTTTCAAAAACCCAGATATACTCAGTCCCCAAACACTAGGTTTCAAAAACCCAGATATACTCAGTCCCCAAACACTAGGTTTCAAAAACCCAGATATTCTCAGTCCCCAAACACTAGGTTTCAAAAACCCAGATATTCTCAGTCCCCAAACATTAGGTTTCAAAAACCCAGATATTCTCAGTCCCCAAACACTAGGTTTTAAAAACCCAGATATTCTCAGTGCCCAAACACTAGGTTTCAAAAACCCAGATATTCTCAGTCCCCAAACACTAGGTTTCAAAAACCCAGATACTCTCAGTCCCCAAACACTAGGTTTCAATAACCCAGATACTCTCAGTCCCCAAACACTAGGTTTCAATAACCCAGATATTCTCAGTCCCGAAACACTAGGCTTTAAAAACCCAGATATTCTCAGTCCCCAAACACAAGGTTTTAAAAACCCAGATATTCTCAGTCCCCAAACACTAGGTTTTAAAAACCCAGATATTCTCAGTCCCCAAACACTAGGTTTCAAAAATCCAGATATACTCAGTCCCCAAACACTAGGTTTCAAAAACCCAGATATACTCAGTCCCCAAACACTAGGTTTCAAAAACCCAGATACTCTCAGTCCCCAAACACTAGGTTTCAATAACCCAGATATTCTCAGTCCCCAAACACTAGGTTTCAAAAACCCAGATATTCTTAATCCCCAAACACTAGGCTTTAAAACCCCAGATATTCTCAGTCCCCAAACACAAGGTTTCAAAAACCCAGATATTCTCAATCCCCAAACACTAGGTTTCAAAAGCACAGATATTCTCAATCCCCAAACACTAGGTTTCAAAAACCCAAATACTTTCAGTCCCCAAACTCTAGGTTTCAAAAACCCAGATATTCTCAATCCCCAAACACTAGGTTTCAAAAACCCAGATATTCTCAATCCCGAAACACTAGGCTTTAAAAACCCAGATATTCTCAGTCCCCAAACACAAGGTTTTAAAAACCCAGATATTCTCAGTCCCCAAACACTAGGTTTTAAAAACCCAGATATTCTCAGTCCCCAAACACTAGGTTTCAAAAATCCAGATATTCTCAGTCCCCAAACACTAGGTTTCAAAAACCCAGATATACTCAGTCCCCAAACACTAGGTTTCAAAAACCCAGATATACTCAGTCCCCAAACACTAGGTTTCAAAAACACAGATATTCTCAATCCCCAAACACTAGGTTTCAAAAACCCAGATATTCTCAGTCCCCAAACACTAGGTTTCAAAAACCCAGATACTCTCAGTCCCCAAACACTAGGTTTCAAAAACCCAGATATTCTCAGTCCCCAAACACTAGGTTTCAAAAACCCAGATACTCTCTGTCCCCAAACACTAGGTTTCAAAAACCCAGATATTCTCAATCCCGAAACACTAGGCTTTAAAAACCCAGATATTCTCAGTCCCGAAACACTAGGCTTTAAAAACCCAGATATTCTCAGTCCCCAAACACTAGGTTTCAAAAACCCAGATACTCTCAGTCCCCAAACACTAGGTTTCAATAACCCAGATATTCTCAGTCCCCAAACACTAGGTTTCAAAAACCCAGATATTCTTAATCCCCAAACACTAGGCTTTAAAACCCCAGATATTCTCAGTCCCCAAACACAAGGTTTCAAAAACCCAGATATTCTCAATCCCCAAACACTAGGTTTCAAAAGCACAGATATTCTCAATCCCCAAACACTAGGTTTCAAAAACCCAAATACTTTCAGTCCCCAAACTCTAGGTTTCAAAAACCCAGATATTCTCAATCCCCAAACACTAGGTTTCAAAAACCCAGATATTCTCAATCCCGAAACACTAGGCTTTAAAAACCCAGATATTCTCAGTCCCCAAACACAAGGTTTTAAAAACCCAGATATTCTCAGTCCCCAAACACTAGGTTTTAAAAACCCAGATATTCTCAGTCCCCAAACACTAGGTTTCAAAAATCCAGATATTCTCAGTCCCCAAACACTAGGTTTCAAAAACCCAGATATACTCAGTCCCCAAACACTAGGTTTCAAAAACCCAGATATACTCAGTCCCCAAACACTAGGTTTCAAAAACCCAGATATACTCAGTCCCCAAACACTAGGTTTCAAAAACCCAGATATTCTCAGTCCCCAAACACTAGGTTTCAAAAACCTAGATACTCTCAGTCCCCAAACACTAGGTTTCAAAAACCCAGATACTCTCAGTCCCCAAACACTAGGTTTCAAAAACCCAGATATTCTCAGTGCCCAAACACTAGGTTTCAAAAACCCAGATATTCTCAGTCCCCAAACACTAGGTTTCAAAAACCCAGATACTCTCAGTCCCCAAACACTAGGTTTCAAAAACCCAGATATTCTCAGTCCCCAAACACTAGGTTTCAAAAACACAGATACTCTCAGTCCCCAAACACTAGGTTTCAAAAACCCAGATATTCTCAATCCCGAAACACTAGGCTTTAAAAACCCAGATATTCTCAGTCCCCAAACACTAGGTTTTAAAAACCCAGATATTCTCAGTCCCCAAACACTAGGTTTTAAAAACCCAGATATACTCAGTCCCCAAACACTAGGTTTCAAAAACCCAGATATACTCAGTCCCCAAACACTAGGTTTCAAAAACCCAGATATACTCAGTCCCCAAACACTAGGTTTCAAAAACCCAGATATTCTCAGTCCCCAAACACTAGGTTTTAAAAACCCAGATATTCTCAGTCCCCAAACACTAGGTTTCAAAAATCCAGATATTCTCAGTCCCCAAACACTAGGTTTCAAAAACCCAGATATACTCAGTCCCCAAACACTAGGTTTCAAAAACCCAGATATACTCAGTCCCCAAACACTAGGTTTCAAAAACCCAGATATTCTCAGTCCCCAAACACTAGGTTTCAAAAACCCAGATATTCTCAGTCCCCAAACATTAGGTTTCAAAAACCCAGATATTCTCAGTCCCCAAACACTAGGTTTTAAAAACCCAGATATTCTCAGTGCCCAAACACTAGGTTTCAAAAACCCAGATATTCTCAGTCCCCAAACACTAGGTTTCAAAAACCCAGATACTCTCAGTCCCCAAACACTAGGTTTTAAAAACCCAGATACTCTCAGTCCCCAAACACTAGGTTTCAAAAACCCAGATACTCTCAGTCCCCAAACACTAGGTTTCAAAAACCCAGATATTCTCAGTCCCCAAACACTAGGTTTCAAAAACCCAGATACTCTCAGTCCCCAAACACTAGGTTTCAAAAACCCAGATACTCTCAGTCCCCAAACACTAGGTTTCAAAAACCCAGATATTCTCAGTGCCCAAACACTAGGTTTCAAAAACCCAGATATTCTCAGTCCCCAAACACTAGGTTTCAAAAACCCAGATATTCTCAGTCCCCAAACACTAGGTTTCAAAAACCCAGATACTCTCAGTCCCCAAACACTAGGTTTCAAAAACCCAGATATTCTCAATCCCGAAACACTAGGCTTTAAAAACCCAGATATTCTCAGTCCCCAAACACAAGGTTTTAAAAACCCAGATATTCTCAGTCCCCAAACACAAGGTTTTAAAAACCCAGATATTCTCAGTCCCCAAACACAAGGTTTTAAAAACCCAGATATTCTCAGTCCCCAAACACTAGGTTTTAAAAACCCAGATATTCTCAGTCCCCAAACACTAGGTTTCAAAAATCCAGATATTCTCAGTCCCCAAACACTAGGTTTCAAAAACCCAGATATACTCAGTCCCCAAACACTAGGTTTCAAAAACCCAGATATACTGAGTCCCCAAACACTAGGTTTCAAAAACCCAGATATACTCAGTCCCCAAACACTAGGTTTCAAAAACCCAGATATTCTCAGTCCCCAAACACTAGGTTTCAAAAACCCAGATACTCTCAGTCCCCAAACACTAGGTTTCAAAAACCCAGATACTCTCAGTCCCCAAACACTAGGTTTCAAAAACCCAGATATTCTCAGTGCCCAAACACTAGGTTTCAAAAACCCAGATATTCTCAGTCCCCAAACACTAGGTTTCAAAAACCCAGATACTCTCAGTCCCCAAACACTAGGTTTCAAAAACCCAGATATTCTCAGTCCCCAAACACTAGGTTTCAAAAACCCAGATACTCTCAGTCCCCAAACACTAGGTTTCAAAAACCCAGATATTCTCAATCCCGAAACACTAGGCTTTAAAAACCCAGATATTCTCAGTCCCCAAACACAAGGTTTTAAAAACCCAGATATTCTCAGTCCCCAAACACGAGGTTTTAAAAACCCAGATATTCTCAGTCCCCAAACACTAGGTTTCAAAAATCCAGATATACTCAGTCCCCAAACACTAGGTTTCAAAAACCCAGATATACTCAGTCCCCAAACACTAGGTTTCAAAAACCCAGATATACTCAGTCCCCAAACACTAGGTTTCAAAAACCCAGATATACTCAGTCCCCAAACACTAGGTTTCAAAAACCCAGATATTCTCAGTCCCCAAACACTAGGTTTCAAAAACCCAGATATTCTCAATCCCCAAACACTAGGCTTTAAAAACCCAGATATTCTCAGTCCCCAAACACAAGGTTTCAAAAACCCAGATATTCTCAATCCCCAAACACTAGGTTTCAAAAACCCAGATACTCTCAGTCCCCAAACACTATGTTTCAAAAACCCAGATATTCTCAATCCCGAAACACTAGGCTTTAAAAACCCAGATATTCTCAGTCCCCAAACACAAGGTTTTAAAAACCCAGATATTCTCAGTCCCCAAACACAAGGTTTTAAAAACCCAGATATTCTCAGTCCCCAAACACAAGGTTTTAAAAACCCAGATATTCTCAGTCCCCAAACACTAGGTTTTAAAAACCCAGATATTCTCAGTCCCCAAACACTAGGTTTCAAAAATCCAGATATTCTCAGTCCCCAAACACTAGGTTTCAAAAACCCAGATATACTCAGTCCCCAAACACTAGGTTTCAAAAACCCAGATATACTGAGTCCCCAAACACTAGGTTTCAAAAACCCAGATATACTCAGTCCCCAAACACTAGGTTTCAAAAACCCAGATATTCTCAGTCCCCAAACACTAGGTTTCAAAAACCCAGATACTCTCAGTCCCCAAACACTAGGTTTCAAAAACCCAGATACTCTCAGTCCCCAAACACTAGGTTTCAAAAACCCAGATATTCTCAGTGCCCAAACACTAGGTTTCAAAAACCCAGATATTCTCAGTCCCCAAACACTAGGTTTCAAAAACCCAGATACTCTCAGTCCCCAAACACTAGGTTTCAAAAACCCAGATATTCTCAGTCCCCAAACACTAGGTTTCAAAAACCCAGATACTCTCAGTCCCCAAACACTAGGTTTCAAAAACCCAGATATTCTCAATCCCGAAACACTAGGCTTTAAAAACCCAGATATTCTCAGTCCCCAAACACAAGGTTTTAAAAACCCAGATATTCTCAGTCCCCAAACACTAGGTTTTAAAAACCCAGATATTCTCAGTCCCCAAACACTAGGTTTCAAAAATCCAGATATACTCAGTCCCCAAACACTAGGTTTCAAAAACCCAGATATACTCAGTCCCCAAACACTAGGTTTCAAAAACCCAGATATACTCAGTCCCCAAACACTAGGTTTCAAAAACCCAGATATACTCAGTCCCCAAACACTAGGTTTCAAAAACCCAGATATTCTCAGTCCCCAAACACTAGGTTTCAAAAACCCAGATATTCTCAATCCCCAAACACTAGGCTTTAAAAACCCAGATATTCTCAGTCCCCAAACACAAGGTTTCAAAAACCCAGATATTCTCAATCCCCAAACACTAGGTTTCAAAAACACAGATATTCTCAATCCCCAAACACTAGGTTTCAAAAACCCAGATATTCTCAGTCCCCAAACACTAGGTTTCAAAAACCCAGATACTCTCAGTCCCCAAACACTAGGTTTCAAAAACCCAGATATTCTCAGTCCCCAAACACTAGGTTTCAAAAACCCAGATACTCTCTGTCCCCAAACACTAGGTTTCAAAAACCCAGATATTCTCAATCCCGAAACACTAGGCTTTAAAAACCCAGATATTCTCAGTCCCGAAACACTAGGCTTTAAAAACCCAGATATTCTCAGTCCCCAAACACTAGGTTTTAAAAACCCAGATATTCTCAGTCCCCAAAATCTAGGTTTCAAAAATCCAGATATACTCAGTCCCCAAACACTAGGTTTCAAAAACCCAGATATACTCAGTCCCCAAACACTAGGTTTCAAAAACCCAGATATACTCAGTCCCCAAACACTAGGTTTCAAAAACCCAGATATTCTCAGTCCCCAAACACTAGGTTTCAAAAACCCAGATATTCTCAGTCCCCAAACATTAGGTTTCAAAAACCCAGATATTCTCAGTCCCCAAACACTAGGTTTTAAAAACCCAGATATTCTCAGTGCCCAAACACTAGGTTTCAAAAACCCAGATATTCTCAGTCCCCAAACACTAGGTTTCAAAAACCCAGATACTCTCAGTCCCCAAACACTAGGTTTCAATAACCCAGATACTCTCAGTCCCCAAACACTAGGTTTCAATAACCCAGATATTCTCAGTCCCGAAACACTAGGCTTTAAAAACCCAGATATTCTCAGTCCCCAAACACAAGGTTTTAAAAACCCAGATATTCTCAGTCCCCAAACACTAGGTTTTAAAAACCCAGATATTCTCAGTCCCCAAACACTAGGTTTCAAAAATCCAGATATACTCAGTCCCCAAACACTAGGTTTCAAAAACCCAGATATACTCAGTCCCCAAACACTAGGTTTCAAAAACCCAGATACTCTCAGTCCCCAAACACTAGGTTTCAATAACCCAGATATTCTCAGTCCCCAAACACTAGGTTTCAAAAACCCAGATATTCTTAATCCCCAAACACTAGGCTTTAAAACCCCAGATATTCTCAGTCCCCAAACACAAGGTTTCAAAAACCCAGATATTCTCAATCCCCAAACACTAGGTTTCAAAAGCACAGATATTCTCAATCCCCAAACACTAGGTTTCAAAAACCCAAATACTTTCAGTCCCCAAACTCTAGGTTTCAAAAACCCAGATATTCTCAATCCCCAAACACTAGGTTTCAAAAACCCAGATATTCTCAATCCCGAAACACTAGGCTTTAAAAACCCAGATATTCTCAGTCCCCAAACACAAGGTTTTAAAAACCCAGATATTCTCAGTCCCCAAACACTAGGTTTTAAAAACCCAGATATTCTCAGTCCCCAAACACTAGGTTTCAAAAATCCAGATATTCTCAGTCCCCAAACACTAGGTTTCAAAAACCCAGATATACTCAGTCCCCAAACACTAGGTTTCAAAAACCCAGATATACTCAGTCCCCAAACACTAGGTTTCAAAAACACAGATATTCTCAATCCCCAAACACTAGGTTTCAAAAACCCAGATATTCTCAGTCCCCAAACACTAGGTTTCAAAAACCCAGATACTCTCAGTCCCCAAACACTAGGTTTCAAAAACCCAGATATTCTCAGTCCCCAAACACTAGGTTTCAAAAACCCAGATACTCTCTGTCCCCAAACACTAGGTTTCAAAAACCCAGATATTCTCAATCCCGAAACACTAGGCTTTAAAAACCCAGATATTCTCAGTCCCGAAACACTAGGCTTTAAAAACCCAGATATTCTCAGTCCCCAAACACTAGGTTTCAAAAACCCAGATACTCTCAGTCCCCAAACACTAGGTTTCAATAACCCAGATATTCTCAGTCCCCAAACACTAGGTTTCAAAAACCCAGATATTCTTAATCCCCAAACACTAGGCTTTAAAACCCCAGATATTCTCAGTCCCCAAACACTAGGTTTTAAAAACCCAGATATTCTCAGTCCCCAAACACTAGGTTTCAAAAATCCAGATATTCTCAGTCCCCAAACACTAGGTTTCAAAAACCCAGATATACTCAGTCCCCAAACACTAGGTTTCAAAAACCCAGATATACTCAGTCCCCAAACACTAGGTTTCAAAAACCCAGATATACTCAGTCCCCAAACACTAGGTTTCAAAAACCCAGATATTCTCAGTCCCCAAACACTAGGTTTCAAAAACCCAGATACTCTCAGTCCCCAAACACTAGGTTTCAAAAACCCAGATACTCTCAGTCCCCAAACACTAGGTTTCAAAAACCCAGATATTCTCAGTGCCCAAACACTAGGTTTCAAAAACCCAGATATTCTCAGTCCCCAAACACTAGGTTTCAAAAACCCAGATACTCTCAGTCCCCAAACACTAGGTTTCAAAAACCCAGATATTCTCAGTCCCCAAACACTAGGTTTCAAAAACCCAGATACTCTCAGTCCCCAAACACTAGGTTTCAAAAACCCAGATATTCTCAATACCGAAACACTAGGCTTTAAAAACCCAGATATTCTCAGTCCCCAAACACAAGGTTTTAAAAACCCAGATATTCTCAGTCCCCAAACACTAGGTTTTAAAAACCCAGATATTCTCAGTCCCCAAACACTAGGTTTCAAAAATCCAGATATACTCAGTCCCCAAACACTAGGTTTCAAAAACCCAGATATACTCAGTCCCCAAACACTAGGTTTCAAAAACCCAGATATACTCAGTCCCCAAACACTAGGTTTCAAAAACCCAGATATTCTCAGTCCCCAAACACTAGGTTTCAAAAACCCAGATATTCTCAATCCCCAAACACTAGGCTTTAAAAACCCAGATATTCTCAGTCCCCAAACACAAGGTTTCAAAAACCCAGATATTCTCAATCCCCAAACACTAGGTTTCAAAAA
Source organism: Phalangium opilio (assembly GCF_054372755.1). NCBI lineage: Eukaryota > Metazoa > Arthropoda > Arachnida > Opiliones > Phalangiidae > Phalangium > Phalangium opilio. The sequence continues at coordinate 1,476,216 of NW_028324200.1, read as the reverse complement.
CACAGATATTCTCAATCCCCAAACACTAGGTTTCAAAAACCCAGATATTCTCAGTCCCCAAACACTAGGTTTCAAAAACCCAGATACTCTCAGTCCCCAAACACTAGGTTTCAAAAACCCAGATATTCTCAGTCCCCAAACACTAGGTTTCAAAAACCCAGATACTCTCTGTCCCCAAACACTAGGTTTCAAAAACCCAGATATTCTCAATCCCGAAACACTAGGCTTTAAAAACCCAGATATTCTCAGTCCCGAAACACTAGGCTTTAAAAACCCAGATATTCTCAGTCCCCAAACACTAGGTTTTAAAAACCCAGATATTCTCAGTCCCCAAACACTAGGTTTCAAAAATCCAGATATTCTCAGTCCCCAAACACTAGGTTTCAAAAACCCAGATATACTCAGTCCCCAAACACTAGGTTTCAAAAACCCAGATATACTCAGTCCCCAAACACTAGGTTTCAAAAACCCAGATATTCTCAGTCCCCAAACACTAGGTTTCAAAAACCCAGATATTCTCAGTCCCCAAACATTAGGTTTCAAAAACCCAGATATTCTCAGTCCCCAAACACTAGGTTTTAAAAACCCAGATATTCTCAGTGCCCAAACACTAGGTTTCAAAAACCCAGATATTCTCAGTCCCCAAACACTAGGTTTCAAAAACCCAGATACTCTCAGTCCCCAAACACTAGGTTTCAATAACCCAGATATACTCAGTCCCCAAACACTAGGTTTCAAAAACCCAGATATACTCAGTCCCCAAACACTAGGTTTCAAAAACCCAGATATACTCAGTCCCCAAACACTAGGTTTCAAAAACCCAGATATACTCAGTCCCCAAACACTAGGTTTCAAAAACCCAGATATTCTCAGTCCCCAAACACTAGGTTTCAAAAACCCAGATATTCTCAATCCCCAAACACTAGGCTTTAAAAACCCAGATATTCTCAGTCCCCAAACACAAGGTTTCAAAAACCCAGATATTCTCAATCCCCAAACACTAGGTTTCAAAAACACAGATATTCTCAATCCCCAAACACTAGGTTTCAAAAACCCAGATATTCTCAGTCCCCAAACACTAGGTTTCAAAAACCCAGATACTCTCAGTCCCCAAACACTAGGTTTCAAAAACCCAGATATTCTCAGTCCCCAAACACTAGGTTTCAAAAACCCAGATACTCTCTGTCCCCAAACACTAGGTTTCAAAAACCCAGATATTCTCAATCCCGAAACACTAGGCTTTAAAAACCCAGATATTCTCAGTCCCGAAACACTAGGCTTTAAAAACCCAGATATTCTCAGTCCCCAAACACTAGGTTTTAAAAACCCAGATATTCTCAGTCCCCAAACACTAGGTTTCAAAAATCCAGATATTCTCAGTCCCCAAACACTAGGTTTCAAAAACCCAGATATACTCAGTCCCCAAACACTAGGTTTCAAAAACCCAGATATACTCAGTCCCCAAACACTAGGTTTCAAAAACCCAGATATTCTCAGTCCCCAAACACTAGGTTTCAAAAACCCAGATATTCTCAGTCCCCAAACATTAGGTTTCAAAAACCCAGATATTCTCAGTCCCCAAACACTAGGTTTTAAAAACCCAGATATTCTCAGTGCCCAAACACTAGGTTTCAAAAACCCAGATATTCTCAGTCCCTAAACACTAGGTTTCAAAAACCCAGATATTCTCAGTCCCCAAACACTAGGTTTTAAAAACCCAGATACTCTCAGTCCCCAAACACTAGGTTTCAAAAACCCAGATACTCTCAGTCCCCAAACACTAGGTTTCAAAAACCCAGATATTCTCAGTCCCCAAACACTAGGTTTCAAAAACCCAGATACTCTCAGTCCCCAAACACTAGGTTTCAAAAACCCAGATACTCTCAGTCCCCAAACACTAGGTTTCAAAAACCCAGATATTCTCAGTGCCCAAACACTAGGTTTCAAAAACCCAGATATTCTCAGTCCCCAAACACTAGGTTTCAAAAACCCAGATATTCTCAGTCCCCAAACACTAGGTTTCAAAAACCCAGATACTCTCAGTCCCCAAACACTAGGTTTCAAAAACCCAGATATTCTCAATCCCGAAACACTAGGCTTTAAAAACCCAGATATTCTCAGTCCCCAAACACAAGGTTTTAAACACCCAGATATTCTCAGTCCCCAAACACAAGGTTTTAAAAACCCAGATATTCTCAGTCCCCAAACACAAGGTTTTAAAAACCCAGATATTCTCAGTCCCCAAACACTAGGTTTTAAAAACCCAGATATTCTCAGTCCCCAAACACTAGGTTTCAAAAATCCAGATATTCTCAGTCCCCAAACACTAGGTTTCAAAAACCCAGATATACTCAGTCCCCAAACACTAGGTTTCAAAAACCCAGATATACTGAGTCCCCAAACACTAGGTTTCAAAAACCCAGATATACTCAGTCCCCAAACACTAGGTTTCAAAAACCCAGATATTCTCAGTCCCCAAACACTAGGTTTCAAAAACCCAGATACTCTCAGTCCCCAAACACTAGGTTTCAAAAACCCAGATACTCTCAGTCCCCAAACACTAGGTTTCAAAAACCCAGATATTCTCAGTGCCCAAACACTAGGTTTCAAAAACCCAGATATTCTCAGTCCCCAAACACTAGGTTTCAAAAACCCAGATACTCTCAGTCCCCAAACACTAGGTTTCAAAAACCCAGATATTCTCAGTCCCCAAACACTAGGTTTCAAAAACCCAGATACTCTCAGTCCCCAAACACTAGGTTTCAAAAACCCAGATATTCTCAATCCCGAAACACTAGGCTTTAAAAACCCAGATATTCTCAGTCCCCAAACACAAGGTTTTAAAAACCCAGATATTCTCAGTCCCCAAACACTAGGTTTTAAAAACCCAGATATTCTCAGTCCCCAAACACTAGGTTTCAAAAATCCAGATATACTCAGTCCCCAAACACTAGGTTTCAAAAACCCAGATATACTCAGTCCCCAAACACTAGGTTTCAAAAACCCAGATATACTCAGTCCCCAAACACTAGGTTTCAAAAACCCAGATATACTCAGTCCCCAAACACTAGGTTTCAAAAACCCAGATATTCTCAGTCCCCAAACACTAGGTTTCAAAAACCCAGATATTCTCAATCCCTAAACACTAGGCTTTAAAAACCCAGATATTCTCAGTCCCCAAACACAAGGTTTCAAAAACCCAGATATTCTCAATCCCCAAACACTAGGTTTCAAAAACACAGATATTCTCAATCCCCAAACACTAGGTTTCAAAAACCCAGATATTCTCAGTCCCCAAACACTAGGTTTCAAAAACCCAGATACTCTCAGTCCCCAAACACTAGGTTTCAAAAACCCAGATATTCTCAGTCCCCAAACACTAGGTTTCAAAAACCCAGATACTCTCTGTCCCCAAACACTAGGTTTCAAAAACCCAGATATTCTCAATCCCGAAACACTAGGCTTTAAAAACCCAGATATTCTCAGTCCCGAAACACTAGGCTTTAAAAACCCAGATATTCTCAGTCCCCAAACACTAGGTTTTAAAAACCCAGATATTCTCAGTCCCCAAAATCTAGGTTTCAAAAATCCAGATATACTCAGTCCCCAAACACTAGGTTTCAAAAACCCAGATATACTCAGTCCCCAAACACTAGGTTTCAAAAACCCAGATATACTCAGTCCCCAAACACTAGGTTTCAAAAACCCAGATATTCTCAGTCCCCAAACACTAGGTTTCAAAAACCCAGATATTCTCAGTCCCCAAACATTAGGTTTCAAAAACCCAGATATTCTCAGTCCCCAAACACTAGGTTTTAAAAACCCAGATATTCTCAGTCCCCAAACACTAGGTTTCAAAAACCCAGATATTCTCAATCCCCAAACACTAGGCTTTAAAAACCCAGATATTCTCAGTCCCCAAACACAAGGTTTCAAAAACCCAGATATTCTCAATCCCCAAACACTAGGTTTCAAAAACACAGATATTCTCAATCCCCAAACACTAGGTTTCAAAAACCCAGATATTCTCAGTCCCCAAACACTAGGTTTCAAAAACCCAGATACTCTCAGTCCCCAAACACTAGGTTTCAAAAACCCAGATATACTCAGTCCCCAAACACTAGGTTTCAAAAACCCAGATATTCTCAGTCCCCAAACACTAGGTTTCAAAAACCCAGATACTCTCAGTCCCCAAACACTAGGTTTCAAAAACCCAGATACTCTCAGTCCCCAAACACTAGGTTTCAAAAACCCAGATATTCTCAGTGCCCAAACACTAGGTTTCAAAAACCCAGATATTCTCAGTCCCCAAACACTAGGTTTCAAAAACCCAGATACTCTCAGTCCCCAAACACTAAGTTTCAAAAACCCAGATATTCTCAGTCCCCAAACACTAGGTTTCAAAAACCCAGATATACTGAGTCCCCAAACACTAGGTTTCAAAAACCCAGATATACTCAGTCCCCAAACACTAGGTTTCAAAAACCCAGATATTCTCAGTCCCCAAACACTAGGTTTCAAAAACCCAGATACTCTCAGTCCCCAAACACTAGGTTTCAAAAACCCAGATACTCTCAGTCCCCAAACACTAGGTTTCAAAAACCCAGATATTCTCAGTGCCCAAACACTAGGTTTCAAAAACCCAGATATTCTCAGTCCCCAAACACTAGGTTTCAAAAACCCAGATACTCTCAGTCCCCAAACACTAGGTTTCAAAAACCCAGATATTCTCAGTCCCCAAACACTAGGTTTCAAAAACCCAGATACTCTCAGTCCCCAAACACTAGGTTTCAAAAACCCAGATATTCTCAATCCCGAAACACTAGGCTTTAAAAACCCAGATATTCTCAGTCCCCAAACACAAGGTTTTAAAAACCCAGATATTCTCAGTCCCCAAACACTAGGTTTTAAAAACCCAGATATTCTCAGTCCCCAAACACTAGGTTTCAAAAATCCAGATATACTCAGTCCCCAAACACTAGGTTTCAAAAACCCAGATATACTCAGTCCCCAAACACTAGGTTTCAAAAACCCAGATATACTCAGTCCCCAAACACTAGGTTTCAAAAACCCAGATATACTCAGTCCCCAAACACTAGGTTTCAAAAACCCAGATATTCTCAGTCCCCAAACACTAGGTTTCAAAAACCCAGATATTCTCAATCCCTAAACACTAGGCTTTAAAAACCCAGATATTCTCAGTCCCCAAACACAAGGTTTCAAAAACCCAGATATTCTCAATCCCCAAACACTAGGTTTCAAAAACACAGATATTCTCAATCCCCAAACACTAGGTTTCAAAAACCCAGATATTCTCAGTCCCCAAACACTAGGTTTCAAAAACCCAGATACTCTCAGTCCCCAAACACTAGGTTTCAAAAACCCAGATATTCTCAGTCCCCAAACACTAGGTTTCAAAAACCCAGATACTCTCTGTCCCCAAACACTAGGTTTCAAAAACCCAGATATTCTCAATCCCGAAACACTAGGCTTTAAAAACCCAGATATTCTCAGTCCCGAAACACTAGGCTTTAAAAACCCAGATATTCTCAGTCCCCAAACACTAGGTTTTAAAAACCCAGATATTCTCAGTCCCCAAAATCTAGGTTTCAAAAATCCAGATATACTCAGTCCCCAAACACTAGGTTTCAAAAACCCAGATATACTCAGTCCCCAAACACTAGGTTTCAAAAACCCAGATATACTCAGTCCCCAAACACTAGGTTTCAAAAACCCAGATATTCTCAGTCCCCAAACACTAGGTTTCAAAAACCCAGATATTCTCAGTCCCCAAACATTAGGTTTCAAAAACCCAGATATTCTCAGTCCCCAAACACTAGGTTTTAAAAACCCAGATATTCTCAGTCCCCAAACACTAGGTTTCAAAAACCCAGATATTCTCAATCCCCAAACACTAGGCTTTAAAAACCCAGATATTCTCAGTCCCCAAACACAAGGTTTCAAAAACCCAGATATTCTCAATCCCCAAACACTAGGTTTCAAAAACACAGATATTCTCAATCCCCAAACACTAGGTTTCAAAAACCCAGATATTCTCAGTCCCCAAACACTAGGTTTCAAAAACCCAGATACTCTCAGTCCCCAAACACTAGGTTTCAAAAACCCAGATATACTCAGTCCCCAAACACTAGGTTTCAAAAACCCAGATATTCTCAGTCCCCAAACACTAGGTTTCAAAAACCCAGATACTCTCAGTCCCCAAACACTAGGTTTCAAAAACCCAGATACTCTCAGTCCCCAAACACTAGGTTTCAAAAACCCAGATATTCTCAGTGCCCAAACACTAGGTTTCAAAAACCCAGATATTCTCAGTCCCCAAACACTAGGTTTCAAAAACCCAGATACTCTCAGTCCCCAAACACTAAGTTTCAAAAACCCAGATATTCTCAGTCCCCAAACACTAGGTTTCAAAAACCCAGATACTCTCAGTCCCCAAACACTAGGTTTCAAAAACCCAGATATTCTCAATCCCGAAACACTAGGCTTTAAAAACCCAGATATTCTCAGTCCCCAAACACAAGGTTTTAAAAACCCAGATATTCTCAGTCCCCAAACACTAGGTTTTAAAAACCCAGATATTCTCAGTCCCCAAACACTAGGTTTCAAAAATCCAGATATACTCAGTCCCCAAACACTAGGTTTCAAAAACCCAGATATACTCAGTCCCCAAACACTAGGTTTCAAAAACCCAGATATACTCAGTCCCCAAACACTAGGTTTCAAAAACCCAGATATACTCAGTCCCCAAACACTAGGTTTCAAAAACCCAGATATTCTCAGTCCCCAAACACTAGGTTTCAAAAACCCAGATATTCTCAATCCCCAAACACTAGGCTTTAAAAACCCAGATATTCTCAGTCCCCAAACACAAGGTTTCAAAAACCCAGATATTCTCAATCCCCAAACACTAGGTTTCAAAAACACAGATATTCTCAATCCCCAAACACTAGGTTTCAAAAACCCAGATATTCTCAGTCCCCAAACACTAGGTTTCAAAAACCCAGATACTCTCAGTCCCCAAACACTAGGTTTCAAAAACCCAGATATTCTCAGTCCCCAAACACTAGGTTTCAAAAACCCAGATACTCTCTGTCCCCAAACACTAGGTTTCAAAAACCCAGATATTCTCAATCCCGAAACACTAGGCTTTAAAAACCCAGATATTCTCAGTCCCGAAACACTAGGCTTTAAAAACCCAGATATTCTCAGTCCCCAAACACTAGGTTTTAAAAACCCAGATATTCTCAGTCCCCAAAATCTAGGTTTCAAAAATCCAGATATACTCAGTCCCCAAACACTAGGTTTCAAAAACCCAGATATACTCAGTCCCCAAACACTAGGTTTCAAAAACCCAGATATACTCAGTCCCCAAACACTAGGTTTCAAAAACCCAGATATTCTCAGTCCCCAAACACTAGGTTTCAAAAACCCAGATATTCTCAGTCCCCAAACATTAGGTTTCAAAAACCCAGATATTCTCAGTCCCCAAACACTAGGTTTTAAAAACCCAGATATTCTCAGTGCCCAAACACTAGGTTTCAAAAACCCAGATATTCTCAGTTCCCAAACACTAGGTTTCAAAAGCCCAGATATTCTCAGTCCCAAACACTAGGTTTCAATAACCCAGATATTCTCAGTCCCCAAACACTAGGTTTCAAAAACCCAGACTATTCTCAGACCCGAAACACTAGGCTTTAAAAACCCAGATATTCTCAGTCCCCAAACACAAGGTTTTAAAAACCCAGATATTCTCAGTCCCCAAACACTAGGTTTTAAAAACCCAGATATTCTCAGTCCCCAAACACTAGGTTTCAAAAATCCAGATATACTCAGTCCCCAAACACTAGGTTTCAAAAACCCAGATATACTCAGTCCCCAAACACTAGGTTTCAAAAACCCAGATACTCTCAGTCCCCAAACACTAGGTTTCAATAACCCAGATATTCTCAGTCCCCAAACACTAGGTTTCAAAAACCCAGATATTCTTAATCCCCAAACACTAGGCTTTAAAACCCCAGATATTCTCAGTCCCCAAACACAAGGTTTCAAAAACCCAGATATTCTCAATCCCCAAACACTAGGTTTCAAAAGCACAGATATTCTCAATCCCCAAACACTAGGTTTCAAAAACCCAAATACTTTCAGTCCCCAAACTCTAGGTTTCAAAAACCCAGATATTCTCAATCCCCAAACACTAGGTTTCAAAAACCCAGATATTCTCAATCCCGAAACACTAGGCTTTAAAAACCCAGATATTCTCAGTCCCCAAACACAAGGTTTTAAAAACCCAGATATTCTCAGTCCCCAAACACTAGGTTTTAAAAACCCAGATATTCTCAGTCCCCAAACACTAGGTTTCAAAAATCCAGATATTCTCAGTCCCCAAACACTAGGTTTCAAAAACCCAGATATACTCAGTCCCCAAACACTAGGTTTCAAAAACCCAGATATACTCAGTCCCCAAACACTAGGTTTCAAAAACACAGATATTCTCAATCCCCAAACACTAGGTTTCAAAAACCCAGATATTCTCAGTCCCCAAACACTAGGTTTCAAAAACCCAGATACTCTCAGTCCCCAAACACTAGGTTTCAAAAACCCAGATATTCTCAGTCCCCAAACACTAGGTTTCAAAAACCCAGATACTCTCTGTCCCCAAACACTAGGTTTCAAAAACCCAGATATTCTCAATCCCGAAACACTAGGCTTTAAAAACCCAGATATTCTCAGTCCCGAAACACTAGGCTTTAAAAACCCAGATATTCTCAGTCCCCAAACACTAGGTTTCAAAAACCCAGATACTCTCAGTCCCCAAACACTAGGTTTCAATAACCCAGATATTCTCAGTCCCCAAACACTAGGTTTCAAAAACCCAGATATTCTTAATCCCCAAACACTAGGCTTTAAAACCCCAGATATTCTCAGTCCCCAAACACAAGGTTTCAAAAACCCAGATATTCTCAATCCCCAAACACTAGGTTTCAAAAGCACAGATATTCTCAATCCCCAAACACTAGGTTTCAAAAACCCAAATACTTTCAGTCCCCAAACTCTAGGTTTCAAAAACCCAGATATTCTCAATCCCCAAACACTAGGTTTCAAAAACCCAGATATTCTCAATCCCGAAACACTAGGCTTTAAAAACCCAGATATTCTCAGTCCCCAAACACAAGGTTTTAAAAACCCAGATATTCTCAGTCCCCAAACACTAGGTTTTAAAAACCCAGATATTCTCAGTCCCCAAACACTAGGTTTCAAAAATCCAGATATTCTCAGTCCCCAAACACTAGGTTTCAAAAACCCAGATATACTCAGTCCCCAAACACTAGGTTTCAAAAACCCAGATATACTCAGTCCCCAAACACTAGGTTTCAAAAACCCAGATATACTCAGTCCCCAAACACTAGGTTTCAAAAACCCAGATATTCTCAGTCCCCAAACACTAGGTTTCAAAAACCTAGATACTCTCAGTCCCCAAACACTAGGTTTCAAAAACCCAGATACTCTCAGTCCCCAAACACTAGGTTTCAAAAACCCAGATATTCTCAGTGCCCAAACACTAGGTTTCAAAAACCCAGATATTCTCAGTCCCCAAACACTAGGTTTCAAAAACCCAGATACTCTCAGTCCCCAAACACTAGGTTTCAAAAACCCAGATATTCTCAGTCCCCAAACACTAGGTTTCAAAAACACAGATACTCTCAGTCCCCAAACACTAGGTTTCAAAAACCCAGATATTCTCAATCCCGAAACACTAGGCTTTAAAAACCCAGATATTCTCAGTCCCCAAACACTAGGTTTTAAAAACCCAGATATTCTCAGTCCCCAAACACTAGGTTTTAAAAACCCAGATATACTCAGTCCCCAAACACTAGGTTTCAAAAACCCAGATATACTCAGTCCCCAAACACTAGGTTTCAAAAACCCAGATATACTCAGTCCCCAAACACTAGGTTTCAAAAACCCAGATATTCTCAGTCCCCAAACACTAGGTTTTAAAAACCCAGATATTCTCAGTCCCCAAACACTAGGTTTCAAAAATCCAGATATTCTCAGTCCCCAAACACTAGGTTTCAAAAACCCAGATATACTCAGTCCCCAAACACTAGGTTTCAAAAACCCAGATATACTCAGTCCCCAAACACTAGGTTTCAAAAACCCAGATATTCTCAGTCCCCAAACACTAGGTTTCAAAAACCCAGATATTCTCAGTCCCCAAACATTAGGTTTCAAAAACCCAGATATTCTCAGTCCCCAAACACTAGGTTTTAAAAACCCAGATATTCTCAGTGCCCAAACACTAGGTTTCAAAAACCCAGATATTCTCAGTCCCCAAACACTAGGTTTCAAAAACCCAGATACTCTCAGTCCCCAAACACTAGGTTTTAAAAACCCAGATACTCTCAGTCCCCAAACACTAGGTTTCAAAAACCCAGATACTCTCAGTCCCCAAACACTAGGTTTCAAAAACCCAGATATTCTCAGTCCCCAAACACTAGGTTTCAAAAACCCAGATACTCTCAGTCCCCAAACACTAGGTTTCAAAAACCCAGATACTCTCAGTCCCCAAACACTAGGTTTCAAAAACCCAGATATTCTCAGTGCCCAAACACTAGGTTTCAAAAACCCAGATATTCTCAGTCCCCAAACACTAGGTTTCAAAAACCCAGATATTCTCAGTCCCCAAACACTAGGTTTCAAAAACCCAGATACTCTCAGTCCCCAAACACTAGGTTTCAAAAACCCAGATATTCTCAATCCCGAAACACTAGGCTTTAAAAACCCAGATATTCTCAGTCCCCAAACACAAGGTTTTAAAAACCCAGATATTCTCAGTCCCCAAACACAAGGTTTTAAAAACCCAGATATTCTCAGTCCCCAAACACAAGGTTTTAAAAACCCAGATATTCTCAGTCCCCAAACACTAGGTTTTAAAAACCCAGATATTCTCAGTCCCCAAACACTAGGTTTCAAAAATCCAGATATTCTCAGTCCCCAAACACTAGGTTTCAAAAACCCAGATATACTCAGTCCCCAAACACTAGGTTTCAAAAACCCAGATATACTGAGTCCCCAAACACTAGGTTTCAAAAACCCAGATATACTCAGTCCCCAAACACTAGGTTTCAAAAACCCAGATATTCTCAGTCCCCAAACACTAGGTTTCAAAAACCCAGATACTCTCAGTCCCCAAACACTAGGTTTCAAAAACCCAGATACTCTCAGTCCCCAAACACTAGGTTTCAAAAACCCAGATATTCTCAGTGCCCAAACACTAGGTTTCAAAAACCCAGATATTCTCAGTCCCCAAACACTAGGTTTCAAAAACCCAGATACTCTCAGTCCCCAAACACTAGGTTTCAAAAACCCAGATATTCTCAGTCCCCAAACACTAGGTTTCAAAAACCCAGATACTCTCAGTCCCCAAACACTAGGTTTCAAAAACCCAGATATTCTCAATCCCGAAACACTAGGCTTTAAAAACCCAGATATTCTCAGTCCCCAAACACAAGGTTTTAAAAACCCAGATATTCTCAGTCCCCAAACACGAGGTTTTAAAAACCCAGATATTCTCAGTCCCCAAACACTAGGTTTCAAAAATCCAGATATACTCAGTCCCCAAACACTAGGTTTCAAAAACCCAGATATACTCAGTCCCCAAACACTAGGTTTCAAAAACCCAGATATACTCAGTCCCCAAACACTAGGTTTCAAAAACCCAGATATACTCAGTCCCCAAACACTAGGTTTCAAAAACCCAGATATTCTCAGTCCCCAAACACTAGGTTTCAAAAACCCAGATATTCTCAATCCCCAAACACTAGGCTTTAAAAACCCAGATATTCTCAGTCCCCAAACACAAGGTTTCAAAAACCCAGATATTCTCAATCCCCAAACACTAGGTTTCAAAAACCCAGATACTCTCAGTCCCCAAACACTAGGTTTCAAAAACCCAGATATTCTCAATCCCGAAACACTAGGCTTTAAAAACCCAGATATTCTCAGTCCCCAAACACAAGGTTTTAAAAACCCAGATATTCTCAGTCCCCAAACACAAGGTTTTAAAAACCCAGATATTCTCAGTCCCCAAACACAAGGTTTTAAAAACCCAGATATTCTCAGTCCCCAAACACTAGGTTTTAAAAACCCAGATATTCTCAGTCCCCAAACACTAGGTTTCAAAAATCCAGATATTCTCAGTCCCCAAACACTAGGTTTCAAAAACCCAGATATACTCAGTCCCCAAACACTAGGTTTCAAAAACCCAGATATACTGAGTCCCCAAACACTAGGTTTCAAAAACCCAGATATACTCAGTCCCCAAACACTAGGTTTCAAAAACCCAGATATTCTCAGTCCCCAAACACTAGGTTTCAAAAACCCAGATACTCTCAGTCCCCAAACACTAGGTTTCAAAAACCCAGATACTCTCAGTCCCCAAACACTAGGTTTCAAAAACCCAGATATTCTCAGTGCCCAAACACTAGGTTTCAAAAACCCAGATATTCTCAGTCCCCAAACACTAGGTTTCAAAAACCCAGATACTCTCAGTCCCCAAACACTAGGTTTCAAAAACCCAGATATTCTCAGTCCCCAAACACTAGGTTTCAAAAACCCAGATACTCTCAGTCCCCAAACACTAGGTTTCAAAAACCCAGATATTCTCAATCCCGAAACACTAGGCTTTAAAAACCCAGATATTCTCAGTCCCCAAACACAAGGTTTTAAAAACCCAGATATTCTCAGTCCCCAAACACTAGGTTTTAAAAACCCAGATATTCTCAGTCCCCAAACACTAGGTTTCAAAAATCCAGATATACTCAGTCCCCAAACACTAGGTTTCAAAAACCCAGATATACTCAGTCCCCAAACACTAGGTTTCAAAAACCCAGATATACTCAGTCCCCAAACACTAGGTTTCAAAAACCCAGATATACTCAGTCCCCAAACACTAGGTTTCAAAAACCCAGATATTCTCAGTCCCCAAACACTAGGTTTCAAAAACCCAGATATTCTCAATCCCCAAACACTAGGCTTTAAAAACCCAGATATTCTCAGTCCCCAAACACAAGGTTTCAAAAACCCAGATATTCTCAATCCCCAAACACTAGGTTTCAAAAACACAGATATTCTCAATCCCCAAACACTAGGTTTCAAAAACCCAGATATTCTCAATCCCCAAACACTAGGTTTCAAAAACCCAGATATTCTCAATCCCCAAACACTAGGTTTCAAAAACCCAGATATTCTCAATCCCGAAACACTAGGCTTTAAAAACCCAGATATTCTCAGTCCCCAAACACAAGGTTTTAAAAACCCAGATATTCTCAGTCCCCAAACACTAGGTTTTAAAAACCCAGATATTCTCAGTCCCCAAACACTAGGTTTCAAAAATCCAGATATTCTCAGTCCCCAAACACTAGGTTTCAAAAACCCAGATATACTCAGTCCCCAAACACTAGGTTTCAAAAACCCAGATATACTCAGTCCCCAAACACTAGGTTTCAAAAACCCAGATATACTCAGTCCCCAAACACTAGGTTTCAAAAACCCAGATATTCTCAGTCCCCAAACACTAGGTTTCAAAAACCCAGATACTCTCAGTCCCCAAACACTAGGTTTCAAAAACCCAGATACTCTCAGTCCCCAAACACTAGGTTTCAAAAACCCAGATATTCTCAGTGCCCAAACACTAGGTTTCAAAAACCCAGATATTCTCAGTCCCCAAACACTAGGTTTCAAAAACCCAGATACTCTCAGTCCCCAAACACTAGGTTTCAAAAACCCAGATATTCTCAGTCCCCAAACACTAGGTTTCAAAAACCCAGATACTCTCAGTCCCCAAACACTAGGTTTCAAAAACCCAGATATTCTCAATACCGAAACACTAGGCTTTAAAAACCCAGATATTCTCAGTCCCCAAACACAAGGTTTTAAAAACCCAGATATTCTCAGTCCCCAAACACTAGGTTTTAAAAACCCAGATATTCTCAGTCCCCAAACACTAGGTTTCAAAAATCCAGATATACTCAGTCCCCAAACACTAGGTTTCAAAAACCCAGATATACTCAGTCCCCAAACACTAGGTTTCAAAAACCCAGATATACTCAGTCCCCAAACACAAGGTTTCAAAAACCCAGATATTCTCAATCCCCAAACACTAGGTTTCAAAAACCCAGATATTCTCAGTCCCCAAACACTAGGTTTCAAAAATCCAGATATTCTCAGTCCCCAAACACTAGGTTTCAAAAACCCAGATATACTCAGTCCCCAAACACTAGGTTTCAAAAACCCAGATATACTGAGTCCCCAAACACTAGGTTTCAAAAACCCAGATATACTCAGTCCCCAAACACTAGGTTTCAAAAACCCAGATATTCTCAGTCCCCAAACACTAGGTTTCAAAAACCCAGATACTCTCAGTCCCCAAACACTAGGTTTCAAAAACCCAGATACTCTCAGTCCCCAAACACTAGGTTTCAAAAACCCAGATATTCTCAGTGCCCAAACACTAGGTTTCAAAAACCCAGATATTCTCAGTCCCCAAACACTAGGTTTCAAAAACCCAGATACTCTCAGTCCCCAAACACTAGGTTTCAAAAACCCAGATATTCTCAGTCCCCAAACACTAGGTTTCAAAAACCCAGATACTCTCAGTCCCCAAACACTAGGTTTCAAAAACCCAGATATTCTCAATCCCGAAACACTAGGCTTTAAAAACCCAGATATTCTCAGTCCCCAAACACAAGGTTTTAAAAACCCAGATATTCTCAGTCCCCAAACACTAGGTTTTAAAAACCCAGATATTCTCAGTCCCCAAACACTAGGTTTCAAAAATCCAGATATACTCAGTCCCCAAACACTAGGTTTCAAAAACCCAGATATACTCAGTCCCCAAACACTAGGTTTCAAAAACCCAGATATACTCAGTCCCCAAACACTAGGTTTCAAAAACCCAGATATACTCAGTCCCCAAACACTAGGTTTCAAAAACCCAGATATTCTCAGTCCCCAAACACTAGGTTTCAAAAACCCAGATATTCTCAATCCCCAAACACTAGGCTTTAAAAACCCAGATATTCTCAGTCCCCAAACACAAGGTTTCAAAAACCCAGATATTCTCAATCCCCAAACACTAGGTTTCAAAAACACAGATATTCTCAATCCCCAAACACTAGGTTTCAAAAACCCAGATATTCTCAATCCCCAAACACTAGGTTTCAAAAACCCAGATATTCTCAATCCCCAAACACTAGGTTTCAAAAACCCAGATATTCTCAATCCCGAAACACTAGGCTTTAAAAACCCAGATATTCTCAGTCCCCAAACACAAGGTTTTAAAAACCCAGATATTCTCAGTCCCCAAACACTAGGTTTTAAAAACCCAGATATTCTCAGTCCCCAAACACTAGGTTTCAAAAATCCAGATATTCTCAGTCCCCAAACACTAGGTTTCAAAAACCCAGATATACTCAGTCCCCAAACACTAGGTTTCAAAAACCCAGATATACTCAGTCCCCAAACACTAGGTTTCAAAAACCCAGATATACTCAGTCCCCAAACACTAGGTTTCAAAAACCCAGATATTCTCAGTCCCCAAACACTAGGTTTCAAAAACCCAGATACTCTCAGTCCCCAAACACTAGGTTTCAAAAACCCAGATACTCTCAGTCCCCAAACACTAGGTTTCAAAAACCCAGATATTCTCAGTGCCCAAACACTAGGTTTCAAAAACCCAGATATTCTCAGTCCCCAAACACTAGGTTTCAAAAACCCAGATACTCTCAGTCCCCAAACACTAGGTTTCAAAAACCCAGATATTCTCAGTCCCCAAACACTAGGTTTCAAAAACCCAGATACTCTCAGTCCCCAAACACTAGGTTTCAAAAACCCAGATATTCTCAATACCGAAACACTAGGCTTTAAAAACCCAGATATTCTCAGTCCCCAAACACAAGGTTTTAAAAACCCAGATATTCTCAGTCCCCAAACACTAGGTTTTAAAAACCCAGATATTCTCAGTCCCCAAACACTAGGTTTCAAAAATCCAGATATACTCAGTCCCCAAACACTAGGTTTCAAAAACCCAGATATACTCAGTCCCCAAACACTAGGTTTCAAAAACCCAGATATACTCAGTCCCCAAACACAAGGTTTCAAAAACCCAGATATTCTCAATCCCCAAACACTAGGTTTCAAAAACACAGATATTCTCAATCCCCAAACACTAGGTTTCAAAAACCCAGATATTCTCAGTCCCCAAACACTAGGTTTCAAAAACCCAGATACTCTCAGTCCCCAAACACTAGGTTTCAAAAACCCAGATATTCTCAGTCCCCAAACACTAGGTTTCAAAAACCCAGATACTCTCTGTCCCCAAACACTAGGTTTCAAAAACCCAGATATTCTCAATCCCGAAACACTAGGCTTTAAAAACCCAGATATTCTCAGTCCCGAAACACTAGGCTTTAAAAACCCAGATATTCTCAGTCCCCAAACACTAGGTTTTAAAAACCCAGATATTCTCAGTCCCCAAACACTAGGTTTCAAAAATCCAGATATTCTCAGTCCCCAAACACTAGGTTTCAAAAACCCAGATATACTCAGTCCCCAAACACTAGGTTTCAAAAACCCAGATATACTCAGTCCCCAAACACTAGGTTTCAAAAACCCAGATATTCTCAGTCCCCAAACACTAGGTTTCAAAAACCCAGATATTCTCAGTCCCCAAACATTAGGTTTCAAAAACCCAGATATTCTCAGTCCCCAAACACTAGGTTTTAAAAACCCAAATATTCTCAGTGCCCAAACACTAGGTTTCAAAAACCCAGATACTCTCAGTCCCCAAACACTAGGTTTCAATAACCCAGATATTCTCAGTCCCCAAACACTAGGTTTCAATAACCCAGATATTCTCAGTCCCCAAACACTAGGTTTCAAAAACCCAGATATTCTTAATCCCCAAACACTAGGCTTTAAAACCCCAGATATTCTCAGTCCCCAAACACAAGGTTTCAAAAACCCAGATATTCTCAATCCCCAAACACTAGGTTTCAAAAGCACAGATATTCTCAATCCCCAAACACTAGGTTTCAAAAACCCAAATACTTTCAGTCCCCAAACTCTAGGTTTCAAAAACCCAGATATTCTCAATCCCCAAACACTAGGTTTCAAAAACCCAGATATTCTCAATCCCGAAACACTAGGCTTTAAAAACCCAGATATTCTCAGTCCCCAAACACAAGGTTTTAAAAACCCAGATATTCTCAGTCCCCAAACACTAGGTTTTAAAAACCCAGATATTCTCAGTCCCCAAACACTAGGTTTCAAAAATCCAGATATTCTCAGTCCCCAAACACTAGGTTTCAAAAACCCAGATATACTCAGTCCCCAAACACTAGGTTTCAAAAACCCAGATATACTCAGTCCCCAAACACTAGGTTTCAAAAACCCAGATATACTCAGTCCCCAAACACTAGGTTTCAAAAACCCAGATATTCTCAGTCCCCAAACACTAGGTTTCAAAAACCCAGATACTCTCAGTCCCCAAACACTAGGTTTCAAAAACCCAGATACTCTCAGTCCCCAAACACTAGGTTTCAAAAACCCAGATATTCTCAGTGCCCAAACACTAGGTTTCAAAAACCCAGATATTCTCAGTCCCCAAACACTAGGTTTCAAAAACCCAGATACTCTCAGTCCCCAAACACTAGGTTTCAAAAACCCAGATATTCTCAGTCCCCAAACACTAGGTTTCAAAAACCCAGATACTCTCAGTCCCCAAACACTAGGTTTCAAAAACCCAGATATTCTCAATACCGAAACACTAGGCTTTAAAAACCCAGATATTCTCAGTCCCCAAACACAAGGTTTTAAAAACCCAGATATTCTCAGTCCCCAAACACTAGGTTTTAAAAACCCAGATATTCTCAGTCCCCAAACACTAGGTTTCAAAAATCCAGATATACTCAGTCCCCAAACACTAGGTTTCAAAAACCCAGATATACTCAGTCCCCAAACACTAGGTTTCAAAAACCCAGATATACTCAGTCCCCAAACACAAGGTTTCAAAAACCCAGATATTCTCAATCCCCAAACACTAGGTTTCAAAAACACAGATATTCTCAATCCCCAAACACTAGGTTTCAAAAACCCAGATATTCTCAGTCCCCAAACACTAGGTTTCAAAAACCCAGATACTCTCAGTCCCCAAACACTAGGTTTCAAAAACCCAGATATTCTCAGTCCCCAAACACTAGGTTTCAAAAACCCAGATACTCTCTGTCCCCAAACACTAGGTTTCAAAAACCCAGATATTCTCAATCCCGAAACACTAGGCTTTAAAAACCCAGATATTCTCAGTCCCGAAACACTAGGCTTTAAAAACCCAGATATTCTCAGTCCCCAAACACTAGGTTTTAAAAACCCAGATATTCTCAGTCCCCAAACACTAGGTTTCAAAAATCCAGATATTCTCAGTCCCCAAACACTAGGTTTCAAAAACCCAGATATACTCAGTCCCCAAACACTAGGTTTCAAAAACCCAGATATACTCAGTCCCCAAACACTAGGTTTCAAAAACCCAGATATTCTCAGTCCCCAAACACTAGGTTTCAAAAACCCAGATATTCTCAGTCCCCAAACATTAGGTTTCAAAAACCCAGATATTCTCAGTCCCCAAACACTAGGTTTTAAAAACCCAGATATTCTCAGTGCCCAAACACTAGGTTTCAAAAACCCAGATATTCTCAGTCCCCAAACACTAGGTTTCAAAAACCCAGATACTCTCAGTCCCCAAACACTAGGTTTCAATAACCCAGATATACTCAGTCCCCAAACACTAGGTTTCAAAAACCCAGATATACTCAGTCCCCAAACACTAGGTTTCAAAAACCCAGATATACTCAGTCCCCAAACACTAGGTTTCAAAAACCCAGATATTCTCAGTCCCCAAACATTAGGTTTCAAAAACCCAGATATTCTCAGTCCCCAAACACTAGGTTTTAAAAACCCAGATATTCTCAGTGCCCAAACACTAGGTTTCAAAAACCCAGATATTCTCAGTCCCCAAACACTAGGTTTCAAAAACCCAGATACTCTCAGTCCCCAAACACTAGGTTTCAATAACCCAGATATACTCAGTCCCCAAACACTAGGTTTCAAAAACCCAGATATACTCAGTCCCCAAACACTAGGTTTCAAAAACCCAGATATACTCAGTCCCCAAACACTAGGTTTCAAAAACCCAGATATTCTCAGTCCCCAAACATTAGGTTTCAAAAACCCAGATACTCTCAGTCCCCAAACACTAGGTTTCAAAAACCCAGATATTCTCAGTCCCCAAACACTAGGTTTCAAAAACCCAGATACTCTCAGTCCCCAAACACTAGGTTTCAAAAACCCAGATATTCTCAATACCGAAACACTAGGCTTTAAAAACCCAGATATTCTCAGTCCCCAAACACAAGGTTTTAAAAACCCAGATATTCTCAGTCCCCAAACACTAGGTTTTAAAAACCCAGATATTCTCAGTCCCCAAACACTAGGTTTCAAAAATCCAGATATACTCAGTCCCCAAACACTAGGTTTCAAAAACCCAGATATACTCAGTCCCCAAACACTAGGTTTCAAAAACCCAGATATACTCAGTCCCCAAACACAAGGTTTCAAAAACCCAGATATTCTCAATCCCCAAACACTAGGTTTCAAAAACACAGATATTCTCAATCCCCAAACACTAGGTTTCAAAAACCCAGATATTCTCAGTCCCCAAACACTAGGTTTCAAAAACCCAGATACTCTCAGTCCCCAAACACTAGGTTTCAAAAACCCAGATATTCTCAGTCCCCAAACACTAGGTTTCAAAAACCCAGATACTCTCTGTCCCCAAACACTAGGTTTCAAAAACCCAGATATTCTCAATCCCGAAACACTAGGCTTTAAAAACCCAGATATTCTCAGTCCCGAAACACTAGGCTTTAAAAACCCAGATATTCTCAGTCCCCAAACACTAGGTTTTAAAAACCCAGATATTCTCAGTCCCCAAACACTAGGTTTCAAAAATCCAGATATTCTCAGTCCCCAAACACTAGGTTTCAAAAACCCAGATATACTCAGTCCCCAAACACTAGGTTTCAAAAACCCAGATATACTCAGTCCCCAAACACTAGGTTTCAAAAACCCAGATATTCTCAGTCCCCAAACACTAGGTTTCAAAAACCCAGATATTCTCAGTCCCCAAACATTAGGTTTCAAAAACCCAGATATTCTCAGTCCCCAAACACTAGGTTTTAAAAACCCAGATATTCTCAGTGCCCAAACACTAGGTTTCAAAAACCCAGATATTCTCAGTCCCCAAACACTAGGTTTCAAAAACCCAGATACTCTCAGTCCCCAAACACTAGGTTTCAATAACCCAGATATACTCAGTCCCCAAACACTAGGTTTCAAAAACCCAGATATACTCAGTCCCCAAACACTAGGTTTCAAAAACCCAGATATACTCAGTCCCCAAACACTAGGTTTCAAAAACCCAGATATTCTCAGTCCCCAAACATTAGGTTTCAAAAACCCAGATATTCTCAGTCCCCAAACACTAGGTTTTAAAAACCCAGATATTCTCAGTGCCCAAACACTAGGTTTCAAAAACCCAGATATTCTCAGTCCCCAAACACTAGGTTTCAAAAACCCAGATACTCTCAGTCCCCAAACACTAGGTTTCAATAACCCAGATACTCTCAGTCCCCAAACACTAGGTTTCAATAACCCAGATATTCTCAGTCCCGAAACACTAGGCTTTAAAAACCCAGATATTCTCAGTCCCCAAACACAAGGTTTTAAAAACCCAGATATTCTCAGTCCCCAAACACTAGGTTTTAAAAACCCAGATATTCTCAGTCCCCAAACACTAGGTTTCAAAAATCCAGATATACTCAGTCCCCAAACACTAGGTTTCAAAAACCCAGATATACTCAGTCCCCAAACACTAGGTTTCAAAAACCCAGATACTCTCAGTCCCCAAACACTAGGTTTCAATAACCCAGATATTCTCAGTCCCCAAACACTAGGTTTCAATAACCCAGATATTCTCAGTCCCCAAACACTAGGTTTCAAAAACCCAGATATTCTTAATCCCCAAACACTAGGCTTTAAAACCCCAGATATTCTCAGTCCCCAAACACAAGGTTTCAAAAACCCAGATATTCTCAATCCCCAAACACTAGGTTTCAAAAGCACAGATATTCTCAATCCCCAAACACTAGGTTTCAAAAACCCAAATACTTTCAGTCCCCAAACTCTAGGTTTCAAAAACCCAGATATTCTCAATCCCCAAACACTAGGTTTCAAAAACCCAGATATTCTCAATCCCGAAACACTAGGCTTTAAAAACCCAGATATTCTCAGTCCCCAAACACAAGGTTTTAAAAACCCAGATATTCTCAGTCCCCAAACACTAGGTTTTAAAAACCCAGATATTCTCAGTCCCCAAACACTAGGTTTCAAAAATCCAGATATTCTCAGTCCCCAAACACTAGGTTTCAAAAACCCAGATATACTCAGTCCCCAAACACTAGGTTTCAAAAACCCAGATATACTCAGTCCCCAAACACTAGGTTTCAAAAACCCAGATATACTCAGTCCCCAAACACTAGGTTTCAAAAACCCAGATATTCTCAGTCCCCAAACACTAGGTTTCAAAAACCCAGATACTCTCAGTCCCCAAACACTAGGTTTCAAAAACCCAGATACTCTCAGTCCCCAAACACTAGGTTTCAAAAACCCAGATATTCTCAGTGCCCAAACACTAGGTTTCAAAAACCCAGATATTCTCAGTCCCCAAACACTAGGTTTCAAAAACCCAGATACTCTCAGTCCCCAAACACTAGGTTTCAAAAACCCAGATACTCTCAGTCCCCAAACACTAGGTTTCAAAAACCCAGATATTCTCAATACCGAAACACTAGGCTTTAAAAACCCAGATATTCTCAGTCCCCAAACACAAGGTTTTAAAAACCCAGATATTCTCAGTCCCCAAACACTAGGTTTTAAAAACCCAGATATTCTCAGTCCCCAAACACTAGGTTTCAAAAATCCAGATATACTCAGTCCCCAAACACTAGGTTTCAAAAACCCAGATATACTCAGTCCCCAAACACTAGGTTTCAAAAACCCAGATATACTCAGTCCCCAAACACTAGGTTTCAAAAACCCAGATATTCTCAGTCCCCAAACACTAGGTTTCAAAAACCCAGATATTCTCAATCCCCAAACACTAGGCTTTAAAAACCCAGATATTCTCAGTCCCCAAACACAAGGTTTCAAAAACCCAGATATTCTCAATCCCCAAACACTAGGTTTCAAAAACACAGATATTCTCAATCCCCAAACACTAGGTTTCAAAAACCCAGATATTCTCAGTCCCCAAACACTAGGTTTCAAAAACCCAGATACTCTCAGTCCCCAAACACTAGGTTTCAAAAACCCAGATATTCTCAGTCCCCAAACACTAGGTTTCAAAAACCCAGATACTCTCTGTCCCCAAACACTAGGTTTCAAAAACCCAGATATTCTCAATCCCGAAACACTAGGCTTTAAAAACCCAGATATTCTCAGTCCCGAAACACTAGGCTTTAAAAACCCAGATATTCTCAGTCCCCAAACACTAGGTTTTAAAAACCCAGATATTCTCAGTCCCCAAACACTAGGTTTCAAAAATCCAGATATTCTCAGTCCCCAAACACTAGGTTTCAAAAACCCAGATATACTCAGTCCCCAAACACTAGGTTTCAAAAACCCAGATATACTCAGTCCCCAAACACTAGGTTTCAAAAACCCAGATATTCTCAGTCCCCAAACACTAGGTTTCAAAAACCCAGATATTCTCAGTCCCCAAACATTAGGTTTCAAAAACCCAGATATTCTCAGTCCCCAAACACTAGGTTTTAAAAACCCAGATATTCTCAGTGCCCAAACACTAGGTTTCAAAAACCCAGATATTCTCAGTCCCCAAACACTAGGTTTCAAAAACCCAGATACTCTCAGTCCCCAAACACTAGGTTTCAATAACCCAGATATACTCAGTCCCCAAACACTAGGTTTCAAAAACCCAGATATACTCAGTCCCCAAACACTAGGTTTCAAAAACCCAGATATACTCAGTCCCCAAACACTAGGTTTCAAAAACCCAGATATACTCAGTCCCCAAACACTAGGTTTCAAAAACCCAGATACTCTCAGTCCCCAAACACTAGGTTTCAAAAACCCAGATATTCTCAATACCGAAACACTAGGCTTTAAAAACCCAGATATTCTCAGTCCCCAAACACAAGGTTTTAAAAACCCAGATATTCTCAGTCCCCAAACACTAGGTTTTAAAAACCCAGATATTCTCAGTCCCCAAACACTAGGTTTCAAAAATCCAGATATACTCAGTCCCCAAACACTAGGTTTCAAAAACCCAGATATACTCAGTCCCCAAACACTAGGTTTCAAAAACCCAGATATACTCAGTCCCCAAACACTAGGTTTCAAAAACCCAGATATTCTCAGTCCCCAAACACTAGGTTTCAAAAACCCAGATATTCTCAATCCCCAAACACTAGGCTTTAAAAACCCAGATATTCTCAGTCCCCAAACACAAGGTTTCAAAAACCCAGATATTCTCAATCCCCAAACACTAGGTTTCAAAAACACAGATATTCTCAATCCCCAAACACTAGGTTTCAAAAACCCAGATATTCTCAGTCCCCAAACACTAGGTTTCAAAAACCCAGATACTCTCAGTCCCCAAACACTAGGTTTCAAAAACCCAGATATTCTCAGTCCCCAAACACTAGGTTTCAAAAACCCAGATACTCTCTGTCCCCAAACACTAGGTTTCAAAAACCCAGATATTCTCAATCCCGAAACACTAGGCTTTAAAAACCCAGATATTCTCAGTCCCGAAACACTAGGCTTTAAAAACCCAGATATTCTCAGTCCCCAAACACTAGGTTTTAAAAACCCAGATATTCTCAGTCCCCAAACACTAGGTTTCAAAAATCCAGATATTCTCAGTCCCCAAACACTAGGTTTCAAAAACCCAGATATACTCAGTCCCCAAACACTAGGTTTCAAAAACCCAGATATACTCAGTCCCCAAACACTAGGTTTCAAAAACCCAGATATTCTCAGTCCCCAAACACTAGGTTTCAAAAACCCAGATATTCTCAGTCCCCAAACATTAGGTTTCAAAAACCCAGATATTCTCAGTCCCCAAACACTAGGTTTTAAAAACCCAGATATTCTCAGTGCCCAAACACTAGGTTTCAAAAACCCAGATATTCTCAGTCCCCAAACACTAGGTTTCAAAAACCCAGATACTCTCAGTCCCCAAACACTAGGTTTCAATAACCCAGATATACTCAGTCCCCAAACACTAGGTTTCAAAAACCCAGATATACTCAGTCCCCAAACACTAGGTTTCAAAAACCCAGATATACTCAGTCCCCAAACACTAGGTTTCAAAAACCCAGATATACTCAGTCCCCAAACACTAGGTTTCAAAAACCCAGATATTCTCAGTCCCCAAACACTAGGTTTCAAAAACCCAGATATTCTCAATCCCCAAACACTAGGCTTTAAAAACCCAGATATTCTCAGTCCCCAAACACAAGGTTTCAAAAACCCAGATATTCTCAATCCCCAAACACTAGGTTTCAAAAACACAGATATTCTCAATCCCCAAACACTAGGTTTCAAAAACCCAGATATTCTCAGTCCCCAAACACTAGGTTTCAAAAACCCAGATACTCTCAGTCCCCAAACACTAGGTTTCAAAAACCCAGATATTCTCAGTCCCCAAACACTAGGTTTCAAAAACCCAGATACTCTCTGTCCCCAAACACTAGGTTTCAAAAACCCAGATATTCTCAATCCCGAAACACTAGGCTTTAAAAACCCAGATATTCTCAGTCCCGAAACACTAGGCTTTAAAAACCCAGATATTCTCAGTCCCCAAACACTAGGTTTTAAAAACCCAGATATTCTCAGTCCCCAAACACTAGGTTTCAAAAATCCAGATATTCTCAGTCCCCAAACACTAGGTTTCAAAAACCCAGATATACTCAGTCCCCAAACACTAGGTTTCAAAAACCCAGATATACTCAGTCCCCAAACACTAGGTTTCAAAAACCCAGATATTCTCAGTCCCCAAACACTAGGTTTCAAAAACCCAGATATTCTCAGTCCCCAAACATTAGGTTTCAAAAACCCAGATATTCTCAGTCCCCAAACACTAGGTTTTAAAAACCCAGATATTCTCAGTGCCCAAACACTAGGTTTCAAAAACCCAGATATTCTCAGTCCCTAAACACTAGGTTTCAAAAACCCAGATATTCTCAGTCCCCAAACACTAGGTTTTAAAAACCCAGATACTCTCAGTCCCCAAACACTAGGTTTCAAAAACCCAGATACTCTCAGTCCCCAAACACTAGGTTTCAAAAACCCAGATATTCTCAGTCCCCAAACACTAGGTTTCAAAAACCCAGATACTCTCAGTCCCCAAACACTAGGTTTCAAAAACCCAGATACTCTCAGTCCCCAAACACTAGGTTTCAAAAACCCAGATATTCTCAGTGCCCAAACACTAGGTTTCAAAAACCCAGATATTCTCAGTCCCCAAACACTAGGTTTCAAAAACCCAGATATTCTCAGTCCCCAAACACTAGGTTTCAAAAACCCAGATACTCTCAGTCCCCAAACACTAGGTTTCAAAAACCCAGATATTCTCAATCCCGAAACACTAGGCTTTAAAAACCCAGATATTCTCAGTCCCCAAACACAAGGTTTTAAACACCCAGATATTCTCAGTCCCCAAACACAAGGTTTTAAAAACCCAGATATTCTCAGTCCCCAAACACAAGGTTTTAAAAACCCAGATATTCTCAGTCCCCAAACACTAGGTTTTAAAAACCCAGATATTCTCAGTCCCCAAACACTAGGTTTCAAAAATCCAGATATTCTCAGTCCCCAAACACTAGGTTTCAAAAACCCAGATATACTCAGTCCCCAAACACTAGGTTTCAAAAACCCAGATATACTGAGTCCCCAAACACTAGGTTTCAAAAACCCAGATATACTCAGTCCCCAAACACTAGGTTTCAAAAACCCAGATATTCTCAGTCCCCAAACACTAGGTTTCAAAAACCCAGATACTCTCAGTCCCCAAACACTAGGTTTCAAAAACCCAGATACTCTCAGTCCCCAAACACTAGGTTTCAAAAACCCAGATATTCTCAGTGCCCAAACACTAGGTTTCAAAAACCCAGATATTCTCAGTCCCCAAACACTAGGTTTCAAAAACCCAGATACTCTCAGTCCCCAAACACTAGGTTTCAAAAACCCAGATATTCTCAGTCCCCAAACACTAGGTTTCAAAAACCCAGATACTCTCAGTCCCCAAACACTAGGTTTCAAAAACCCAGATATTCTCAATCCCGAAACACTAGGCTTTAAAAACCCAGATATTCTCAGTCCCCAAACACAAGGTTTTAAAAACCCAGATATTCTCAGTCCCCAAACACTAGGTTTTAAAAACCCAGATATTCTCAGTCCCCAAACACTAGGTTTCAAAAATCCAGATATACTCAGTCCCCAAACACTAGGTTTCAAAAACCCAGATATACTCAGTCCCCAAACACTAGGTTTCAAAAACCCAGATATACTCAGTCCCCAAACACTAGGTTTCAAAAACCCAGATATACTCAGTCCCCAAACACTAGGTTTCAAAAACCCAGATATTCTCAGTCCCCAAACACTAGGTTTCAAAAACCCAGATATTCTCAATCCCTAAACACTAGGCTTTAAAAACCCAGATATTCTCAGTCCCCAAACAGAAGGTTTCAAAAACCCAGATATTCTCAATCCCCAAACACTAGGTTTCAAAAACACAGATATTCTCAATCCCCAAACACTAGGTTTCAAAAACCCAGATATTCTCAGTCCCCAAACACTAGGTTTCAAAAACCCAGATACTCTCAGTCCCCAAACACTAGGTTTCAAAAACCCAGATATTCTCAGTCCCCAAACACTAGGTTTCAAAAACCCAGATACTCTCTGTCCCCAAACACTAGGTTTCAAAAACCCAGATATTCTCAATCCCGAAACACTAGGCTTTAAAAACCCAGATATTCTCAGTCCCGAAACACTAGGCTTTAAAAACCCAGATATTCTCAGTCCCCAAACACTAGGTTTTAAAAACCCAGATATTCTGAGTCCCCAAAATCTAGGTTTCAAAAATCCAGATATACTCAGTCCCCAAACACTAGGTTTCAAAAACCCAGATATACTCAGTCCCCAAACACTAGGTTTCAAAAACCCAGATATACTCAGTCCCCAAACACTAGGTTTCAAAAACCCAGATATTCTCAGTCCCCAAACACTAGGTTTCAAAAACCCAGATATTCTCAGTCCCCAAACATTAGGTTTCAAAAACCCAGATATTCTCAGTCCCCAAACACTAGGTTTTAAAAACCCAGATATTCTCAGTCCCCAAACACTAGGTTTCAAAAACCCAGATATTCTCAATCCCCAAACACTAGGCTTTAAAAACCCAGATATTCTCAGTCCCCAAACACAAGGTTTCAAAAACCCAGATATTCTCAATCCCCAAACACTAGGTTTCAAAAACACAGATATTCTCAATCCCCAAACACTAGGTTTCAAAAACCCAGATATTCTCAGTCC
Source organism: Phalangium opilio (assembly GCF_054372755.1). Taxonomy (NCBI): domain Eukaryota; kingdom Metazoa; phylum Arthropoda; class Arachnida; order Opiliones; family Phalangiidae; genus Phalangium; species Phalangium opilio. The sequence goes on along the minus strand of NW_028324200.1, from coordinate 1,448,469 downwards.
CCAAACACTAGGTTTCAAAAACCCAGATACTCTCAGTCCCCAAACACTAGGTTTCAAAAACCCAGATATACTCAGTCCCCAAACACTAGGTTTCAAAAACCCAGATATTCTCAGTCCCCAAACACTAGGTTTCAAAAACCCAGATACTCTCAGTCCCCAAACACTAGGTTTCAAAAACCCAGATACTCTCAGTCCCCAAACACTAGGTTTCAAAAACCCAGATATTCTCAGTGCCCAAACACTAGGTTTCAAAAACCCAGATATTCTCAGTCCCCAAACACTAGGTTTCAAAAACCCAGATACTCTCAGTCCCCAAACACTAAGTTTCAAAAACCCAGATATTCTCAGTCCCCAAACACTAGGTTTCAAAAACCCAGATACTCTCAGTCCCCAAACACTAGGTTTCAAAAACCCAGATATTCTCAATCCCGAAACACTAGGCTTTAAAAACCCAGATATTCTCAGTCCCCAAACACAAGGTTTTAAAAACCCAGATATTCTCAGTCCCCAAACACTAGGTTTTAAAAACCCAGATATTCTCAGTCCCCAAACACTAGGTTTCAAAAATCCAGATATACTCAGTCCCCAAACACTAGGTTTCAAAAACCCAGATATACTCAGTCCCCAAACACTAGGTTTCAAAAACCCAGATATACTCAGTCCCCAAACACTAGGTTTCAAAAACCCAGATATACTCAGTCCCCAAACACTAGGTTTCAAAAACCCAGATATTCTCAGTCCCCAAACACTAGGTTTCAAAAACCCAGATATTCTCAATCCCCAAACACTAGGCTTTAAAAACCCAGATATTCTCAGTCCCCAAACACAAGGTTTCAAAAACCCAGATATTCTCAATCCCCAAACACTAGGTTTCAAAAACACAGATATTCTCAATCCCCAAACACTAGGTTTCAAAAACCCAGATATTCTCAGTCCCCAAACACTAGGTTTCAAAAACCCAGATACTCTCAGTCCCCAAACACTAGGTTTCAAAAACCCAGATATTCTCAGTCCCCAAACACTAGGTTTCAAAAACCCAGATACTCTCTGTCCCCAAACACTAGGTTTCAAAAACCCAGATATTCTCAATCCCGAAACACTAGGCTTTAAAAACCCAGATATTCTCAGTCCCGAAACACTAGGCTTTAAAAACCCAGATATTCTCAGTCCCCAAACACTAGGTTTTAAAAACCCAGATATTCTCAGTCCCCAAAATCTAGGTTTCAAAAATCCAGATATACTCAGTCCCCAAACACTAGGTTTCAAAAACCCAGATATACTCAGTCCCCAAACACTAGGTTTCAAAAACCCAGATATACTCAGTCCCCAAACACTAGGTTTCAAAAACCCAGATATTCTCAGTCCCCAAACACTAGGTTTCAAAAACCCAGATATTCTCAGTCCCCAAACATTAGGTTTCAAAAACCCAGATATTCTCAGTCCCCAAACACTAGGTTTTAAAAACCCAGATATTCTCAGTGCCCAAACACTAGGTTTCAAAAACCCAGATATTCTCAGTCCCCAAACACTAGGTTTCAAAAACCCAGATACTCTCAGTCCCCAAACACTAGGTTTCAATAACCCAGATACTCTCAGTCCCCAAACACTAGGTTTCAATAACCCAGATATTCTCAGTCCCGAAACACTAGGCTTTAAAAACCCAGATATTCTCAGTCCCCAAACACAAGGTTTTAAAAACCCAGATATTCTCAGTCCCCAAACACTAGGTTTTAAAAACCCAGATATTCTCAGTCCCCAAACACTAGGTTTCAAAAATCCAGATATACTCAGTCCCCAAACACTAGGTTTCAAAAACCCAGATATACTCAGTCCCCAAACACTAGGTTTCAAAAACCCAGATACTCTCAGTCCCCAAACACTAGGTTTCAATAACCCAGATATTCTCAGTCCCCAAACACTAGGTTTCAAAAACCCAGATATTCTTAATCCCCAAACACTAGGCTTTAAAACCCCAGATATTCTCAGTCCCCAAACACAAGGTTTCAAAAACCCAGATATTCTCAATCCCCAAACACTAGGTTTCAAAAGCACAGATATTCTCAATCCCCAAACACTAGGTTTCAAAAACCCAAATACTTTCAGTCCCCAAACTCTAGGTTTCAAAAACCCAGATATTCTCAATCCCCAAACACTAGGTTTCAAAAACCCAGATATTCTCAATCCCGAAACACTAGGCTTTAAAAACCCAGATATTCTCAGTCCCCAAACACAAGGTTTTAAAAACCCAGATATTCTCAGTCCCCAAACACTAGGTTTTAAAAACCCAGATATTCTCAGTCCCCAAACACTAGGTTTCAAAAATCCAGATATTCTCAGTCCCCAAACACTAGGTTTCAAAAACCCAGATATACTCAGTCCCCAAACACTAGGTTTCAAAAACCCAGATATACTCAGTCCCCAAACACTAGGTTTCAAAAACACAGATATTCTCAATCCCCAAACACTAGGTTTCAAAAACCCAGATATTCTCAGTCCCCAAACACTAGGTTTCAAAAACCCAGATACTCTCAGTCCCCAAACACTAGGTTTCAAAAACCCAGATATTCTCAGTCCCCAAACACTAGGTTTCAAAAACCCAGATACTCTCTGTCCCCAAACACTAGGTTTCAAAAACCCAGATATTCTCAATCCCGAAACACTAGGCTTTAAAAACCCAGATATTCTCAGTCCCGAAACACTAGGCTTTAAAAACCCAGATATTCTCAGTCCCCAAACACTAGGTTTCAAAAACCCAGATACTCTCAGTCCCCAAACACTAGGTTTCAATAACCCAGATATTCTCAGTCCCCAAACACTAGGTTTCAAAAACCCAGATATTCTTAATCCCCAAACACTAGGCTTTAAAACCCCAGATATTCTCAGTCCCCAAACACAAGGTTTCAAAAACCCAGATATTCTCAATCCCCAAACACTAGGTTTCAAAAGCACAGATATTCTCAATCCCCAAACACTAGGTTTCAAAAACCCAAATACTTTCAGTCCCCAAACTCTAGGTTTCAAAAACCCAGATATTCTCAATCCCCAAACACTAGGTTTCAAAAACCCAGATATTCTCAATCCCGAAACACTAGGCTTTAAAAACCCAGATATTCTCAGTCCCCAAACACAAGGTTTTAAAAACCCAGATATTCTCAGTCCCCAAACACTAGGTTTTAAAAACCCAGATATTCTCAGTCCCCAAACACTAGGTTTCAAAAATCCAGATATTCTCAGTCCCCAAACACTAGGTTTCAAAAACCCAGATATACTCAGTCCCCAAACACTAGGTTTCAAAAACCCAGATATACTCAGTCCCCAAACACTAGGTTTCAAAAACCCAGATATACTCAGTCCCCAAACACTAGGTTTCAAAAACCCAGATATTCTCAGTCCCCAAACACTAGGTTTCAAAAACCTAGATACTCTCAGTCCCCAAACACTAGGTTTCAAAAACCCAGATACTCTCAGTCCCCAAACACTAGGTTTCAAAAACCCAGATATTCTCAGTGCCCAAACACTAGGTTTCAAAAACCCAGATATTCTCAGTCCCCAAACACTAGGTTTCAAAAACCCAGATACTCTCAGTCCCCAAACACTAGGTTTCAAAAACCCAGATATTCTCAGTCCCCAAACACTAGGTTTCAAAAACACAGATACTCTCAGTCCCCAAACACTAGGTTTCAAAAACCCAGATATTCTCAATCCCGAAACACTAGGCTTTAAAAACCCAGATATTCTCAGTCCCCAAACACTAGGTTTTAAAAACCCAGATATTCTCAGTCCCCAAACACTAGGTTTTAAAAACCCAGATATACTCAGTCCCCAAACACTAGGTTTCAAAAACCCAGATATACTCAGTCCCCAAACACTAGGTTTCAAAAACCCAGATATACTCAGTCCCCAAACACTAGGTTTCAAAAACCCAGATATTCTCAGTCCCCAAACACTAGGTTTTAAAAACCCAGATATTCTCAGTCCCCAAACACTAGGTTTCAAAAATCCAGATATTCTCAGTCCCCAAACACTAGGTTTCAAAAACCCAGATATACTCAGTCCCCAAACACTAGGTTTCAAAAACCCAGATATACTCAGTCCCCAAACACTAGGTTTCAAAAACCCAGATATTCTCAGTCCCCAAACACTAGGTTTCAAAAACCCAGATATTCTCAGTCCCCAAACATTAGGTTTCAAAAACCCAGATATTCTCAGTCCCCAAACACTAGGTTTTAAAAACCCAGATATTCTCAGTGCCCAAACACTAGGTTTCAAAAACCCAGATATTCTCAGTCCCCAAACACTAGGTTTCAAAAACCCAGATACTCTCAGTCCCCAAACACTAGGTTTTAAAAACCCAGATACTCTCAGTCCCCAAACACTAGGTTTCAAAAACCCAGATACTCTCAGTCCCCAAACACTAGGTTTCAAAAACCCAGATATTCTCAGTCCCCAAACACTAGGTTTCAAAAACCCAGATACTCTCAGTCCCCAAACACTAGGTTTCAAAAACCCAGATACTCTCAGTCCCCAAACACTAGGTTTCAAAAACCCAGATATTCTCAGTGCCCAAACACTAGGTTTCAAAAACCCAGATATTCTCAGTCCCCAAACACTAGGTTTCAAAAACCCAGATATTCTCAGTCCCCAAACACTAGGTTTCAAAAACCCAGATACTCTCAGTCCCCAAACACTAGGTTTCAAAAACCCAGATATTCTCAATCCCGAAACACTAGGCTTTAAAAACCCAGATATTCTCAGTCCCCAAACACAAGGTTTTAAAAACCCAGATATTCTCAGTCCCCAAACACAAGGTTTTAAAAACCCAGATATTCTCAGTCCCCAAACACAAGGTTTTAAAAACCCAGATATTCTCAGTCCCCAAACACTAGGTTTTAAAAACCCAGATATTCTCAGTCCCCAAACACTAGGTTTCAAAAATCCAGATATTCTCAGTCCCCAAACACTAGGTTTCAAAAACCCAGATATACTCAGTCCCCAAACACTAGGTTTCAAAAACCCAGATATACTGAGTCCCCAAACACTAGGTTTCAAAAACCCAGATATACTCAGTCCCCAAACACTAGGTTTCAAAAACCCAGATATTCTCAGTCCCCAAACACTAGGTTTCAAAAACCCAGATACTCTCAGTCCCCAAACACTAGGTTTCAAAAACCCAGATACTCTCAGTCCCCAAACACTAGGTTTCAAAAACCCAGATATTCTCAGTGCCCAAACACTAGGTTTCAAAAACCCAGATATTCTCAGTCCCCAAACACTAGGTTTCAAAAACCCAGATACTCTCAGTCCCCAAACACTAGGTTTCAAAAACCCAGATATTCTCAGTCCCCAAACACTAGGTTTCAAAAACCCAGATACTCTCAGTCCCCAAACACTAGGTTTCAAAAACCCAGATATTCTCAATCCCGAAACACTAGGCTTTAAAAACCCAGATATTCTCAGTCCCCAAACACAAGGTTTTAAAAACCCAGATATTCTCAGTCCCCAAACACGAGGTTTTAAAAACCCAGATATTCTCAGTCCCCAAACACTAGGTTTCAAAAATCCAGATATACTCAGTCCCCAAACACTAGGTTTCAAAAACCCAGATATACTCAGTCCCCAAACACTAGGTTTCAAAAACCCAGATATACTCAGTCCCCAAACACTAGGTTTCAAAAACCCAGATATACTCAGTCCCCAAACACTAGGTTTCAAAAACCCAGATATTCTCAGTCCCCAAACACTAGGTTTCAAAAACCCAGATATTCTCAATCCCCAAACACTAGGCTTTAAAAACCCAGATATTCTCAGTCCCCAAACACAAGGTTTCAAAAACCCAGATATTCTCAATCCCCAAACACTAGGTTTCAAAAACCCAGATACTCTCAGTCCCCAAACACTAGGTTTCAAAAACCCAGATATTCTCAATCCCGAAACACTAGGCTTTAAAAACCCAGATATTCTCAGTCCCCAAACACAAGGTTTTAAAAACCCAGATATTCTCAGTCCCCAAACACAAGGTTTTAAAAACCCAGATATTCTCAGTCCCCAAACACAAGGTTTTAAAAACCCAGATATTCTCAGTCCCCAAACACTAGGTTTTAAAAACCCAGATATTCTCAGTCCCCAAACACTAGGTTTCAAAAATCCAGATATTCTCAGTCCCCAAACACTAGGTTTCAAAAACCCAGATATACTCAGTCCCCAAACACTAGGTTTCAAAAACCCAGATATACTGAGTCCCCAAACACTAGGTTTCAAAAACCCAGATATACTCAGTCCCCAAACACTAGGTTTCAAAAACCCAGATATTCTCAGTCCCCAAACACTAGGTTTCAAAAACCCAGATACTCTCAGTCCCCAAACACTAGGTTTCAAAAACCCAGATACTCTCAGTCCCCAAACACTAGGTTTCAAAAACCCAGATACTCTCAGTCCCCAAACACTAGGTTTCAAAAACCCAGATATTCTCAGTGCCCAAACACTAGGTTTCAAAAACCCAGATATTCTCAGTCCCCAAACACTAGGTTTCAAAAACCCAGATACTCTCAGTCCCCAAACACTAGGTTTCAAAAACCCAGATATTCTCAGTCCCCAAACACTAGGTTTCAAAAACCCAGATACTCTCAGTCCCCAAACACTAGGTTTCAAAAACCCAGATATTCTCAATCCCGAAACACTAGGCTTTAAAAACCCAGATATTCTCAGTCCCCAAACACAAGGTTTTAAAAACCCAGATATTCTCAGTCCCCAAACACTAGGTTTTAAAAACCCAGATATTCTCAGTCCCCAAACACTAGGTTTCAAAAATCCAGATATACTCAGTCCCCAAACACTAGGTTTCAAAAACCCAGATATACTCAGTCCCCAAACACTAGGTTTCAAAAACCCAGATATACTCAGTCCCCAAACACTAGGTTTCAAAAACCCAGATATACTCAGTCCCCAAACACTAGGTTTCAAAAACCCAGATATTCTCAGTCCCCAAACACTAGGTTTCAAAAACCCAGATATTCTCAATCCCCAAACACTAGGCTTTAAAAACCCAGATATTCTCAGTCCCCAAACACAAGGTTTCAAAAACCCAGATATTCTCAATCCCCAAACACTAGGTTTCAAAAACACAGATATTCTCAATCCCCAAACACTAGGTTTCAAAAACCCAGATATTCTCAGTCCCCAAACACTAGGTTTCAAAAACCCAGATACTCTCAGTCCCCAAACACTAGGTTTCAAAAACCCAGATATTCTCAGTCCCCAAACACTAGGTTTCAAAAACCCAGATACTCTCTGTCCCCAAACACTAGGTTTCAAAAACCCAGATATTCTCAATCCCGAAACACTAGGCTTTAAAAACCCAGATATTCTCAGTCCCGAAACACTAGGCTTTAAAAACCCAGATATTCTCAGTCCCCAAACACTAGGTTTTAAAAACCCAGATATTCTCAGTCCCCAAAATCTAGGTTTCAAAAATCCAGATATACTCAGTCCCCAAACACTAGGTTTCAAAAACCCAGATATACTCAGTCCCCAAACACTAGGTTTCAAAAACCCATATATACTCAGTCCCCAAACACTAGGTTTCAAAAACCCAGATATTCTCAGTCCCCAAACACTAGGTTTCAAAAACCCAGATATTCTCAGTCCCCAAACATTAGGTTTCAAAAACCCAGATATTCTCAGTCCCCAAACACTAGGTTTTAAAAACCCAGATATTCTCAGTGCCCAAACACTAGGTTTCAAAAACCCAGATATTCTCAGTCCCCAAACACTAGGTTTCAAAAACCCAGATACTCTCAGTCCCCAAACACTAGGTTTCAATAACCCAGATACTCTCAGTCCCCAAACACTAGGTTTCAATAACCCAGATATTCTCAGTCCCGAAACACTAGGCTTTAAAAACCCAGATATTCTCAGTCCCCAAACACAAGGTTTTAAAAACCCAGATATTCTCAGTCCCCAAACACTAGGTTTTAAAAACCCAGATATTCTCAGTCCCCAAACACTAGGTTTCAAAAATCCAGATATACTCAGTCCCCAAACACTAGGTTTCAAAAACCCAGATATACTCAGTCCCCAAACACTAGGTTTCAAAAACCCAGATACTCTCAGTCCCCAAACACTAGGTTTCAATAACCCAGATATTCTCAGTCCCCAAACACTAGGTTTCAAAAACCCAGATATTCTTAATCCCCAAACACTAGGCTTTAAAACCCCAGATATTCTCAGTCCCCAAACACAAGGTTTCAAAAACCCAGATATTCTCAATCCCCAAACACTAGGTTTCAAAAGCACAGATATTCTCAATCCCCAAACACTAGGTTTCAAAAACCCAAATACTTTCAGTCCCCAAACTCTAGGTTTCAAAAACCCAGATATTCTCAATCCCCAAACACTAGGTTTCAAAAACCCAGATATTCTCAATCCCGAAACACTAGGCTTTAAAAACCCAGATATTCTCAGTCCCCAAACACAAGGTTTTAAAAACCCAGATATTCTCAGTCCCCAAACACTAGGTTTTAAAAACCCAGATATTCTCAGTCCCCAAACACTAGGTTTCAAAAATCCAGATATTCTCAGTCCCCAAACACTAGGTTTCAAAAACCCAGATATACTCACTCCCCAAACACTAGGTTTCAAAAACCCAGATATACTCAGTCCCCAAACACTAGGTTTCAAAAACACAGATATTCTCAATCCCCAAACACTAGGTTTCAAAAACCCAGATATTCTCAGTCCCCAAACACTAGGTTTCAAAAACCCAGATACTCTCAGTCCCCAAACACTAGGTTTCAAAAACCCAGATATTCTCAGTCCCCAAACACTAGGTTTCAAAAACCCAGATACTCTCTGTCCCCAAACACTAGGTTTCAAAAACCCAGATATTCTCAATCCCGAAACACTAGGCTTTAAAAACCCAGATATTCTCAGTCCCGAAACACTAGGCTTTAAAAACCCAGATATTCTCAGTCCCCAAACACTAGGTTTCAAAAACCCAGATACTCTCAGTCCCCAAACACTAGGTTTCAATAACCCAGATATTCTCAGTCCCCAAACACTAGGTTTCAAAAACCCAGATATTCTTAATCCCCAAACACTAGGCTTTAAAACCCCAGATATTCTCAGTCCCCAAACACAAGGTTTCAAAAACCCAGATATTCTCAATCCCCAAACACTAGGTTTCAAAAGCACAGATATTCTCAATCCCCAAACACTAGGTTTCAAAAACCCAAATACTTTCAGTCCCCAAACTCTAGGTTTCAAAAACCCAGATATTCTCAATCCCCAAACACTAGGTTTCAAAAACCCAGATATTCTCAATCCCGAAACACTAGGCTTTAAAAACCCAGATATTCTCAGTCCCCAAACACAAGGTTTTAAAAACCCAGATATTCTCAGTCCCCAAACACTAGGTTTTAAAAACCCAGATATTCTCAGTCCCCAAACACTAGGTTTCAAAAATCCAGATATTCTCAGTCCCCAAACACTAGGTTTCAAAAACCCAGATATACTCAGTCCCCAAACACTAGGTTTCAAAAACCCAGATATACTCAGTCCCCAAACACTAGGTTTCAAAAACCCAGATATACTCAGTCCCCAAACACTAGGTTTCAAAAACCCAGATATTCTCAGTCCCCAAACACTAGGTTTCAAAAACCCAGATACTCTCAGTCCCCAAACACTAGGTTTCAAAAACCCAGATACTCTCAGTCCCCAAACACTAGGTTTCAAAAACCCAGATATTCTCAGTGCCCAAACACTAGGTTTCAAAAACCCAGATATTCTCAGTCCCCAAACACTAGGTTTCAAAAACCCAGATACTCTCAGTCCCCAAACACTAGGTTTCAAAAACCCAGATATTCTCAGTCCCCAAACACTAGGTTTCAAAAACCCAGATACTCTCAGTCCCCAAACACTAGGTTTCAAAAACCCAGATATTCTCAATCCCGAAACACTAGGCTTTAAAAACCCAGATATTCTCAGTCCCCAAACACAAGGTTTTAAAAACCCAGATATTCTCAGTCCCCAAACACTAGGTTTTAAAAACCCAGATATTCTCAGTCCCCAAACACTAGGTTTCAAAAATCCAGATATACTCAGTCCCCAAACACTAGGTTTCAAAAACCCAGATATACTCAGTCCCCAAACACTAGGTTTCAAAAACCCAGATATACTCAGTCCCCAAACACTAGGTTTCAAAAACCCAGATATACTCAGTCCCCAAACACTAGGTTTCAAAAACCCAGATATACTCAGTCCCCAAACACTAGGTTTCAAAAACCCAGATATTCTCAGTCCCCAAACACTAGGTTTCAAAAACCCAGATATTCTCAGTCCCCAAACATTAGGTTTCAAAAACCCAGATATTCTCAGTCCCCAAACACTAGGTTTTAAAAACCCAGATATTCTCAGTGCCCAAACACTAGGTTTCAAAAACCCAGATATTCTCAGTCCCCAAACACTAGGTTTCAAAAACCCAGATACTCTCAGTCCCCAAACACTAGGTTTCAATAACCCAGATACTCTCAGTCCCCAAACACTAGGTTTCAATAACCCAGATATACTCAGTCCCCAAACACTAGGTTTCAAAAACCCAGATATACTCAGTCCCCAAACACTAGGTTTCAAAAACCCAGATATACTCAGTCCCCAAACACTAGGTTTCAAAAACCCAGATATACTCAGTCCCCAAACACTAGGTTTCAAAAACCCAGATATTCTCAGTCCCCAAACACTAGGTTTCAAAAACCCAGATATTCTCAATCCCCAAACACTAGGCTTTAAAAACCCAGATATTCTCAGTCCCCAAACACAAGGTTTCAAAAACCCAGATATTCTCAATCCCCAAACACTAGGTTTCAAAAACACAGATATTCTCAATCCCCAAACACTAGGTTTCAAAAACCCAGATATTCTCAGTCCCCAAACACTAGGTTTCAAAAACCCAGATACTCTCAGTCCCCAAACACTAGGTTTCAAAAACCCAGATATTCTCAGTCCCCAAACACTAGGTTTCAAAAACCCAGATACTCTCTGTCCCCAAACACTAGGTTTCAAAAACCCAGATATTCTCAATCCCGAAACACTAGGCTTTAAAAACCCAGATATTCTCAGTCCCGAAACACTAGGCTTTAAAAACCCAGATATTCTCAGTCCCCAAACACTAGGTTTTAAAAACCCAGATATTCTCAGTCCCCAAACACTAGGTTTCAAAAATCCAGATATTCTCAGTCCCCAAACACTAGGTTTCAAAAACCCAGATATTCTCAGTCCCCAAACACTAGGTTTCAAAAACCCAGATATACTCAGTCCCCAAACACTAGGTTTCAAAAACCCAGATATACTCAGTCCCCAAACACTAGGTTTCAAAAACCCAGATATTCTCAGTCCCCAAACACTAGGTTTCAAAAACCCAGATATTCTCAGTCCCCAAACATTAGGTTTCAAAAACCCAGATATTCTCAGTCCCCAAACACTAGGTTTTAAAAACCCAGATATTCTCAGTGCCCAAACACTAGGTTTCAAAAACCCAGATATTCTCAGTCCCCAAACACTAGGTTTCAAAAACCCAGATACTCTCAGTCCCCAAACACTAGGTTTCAATAACCCAGATACTCTCAGTCCCCAAACACTAGGTTTCAATAACCCAGATATACTCAGTCCCCAAACACTAGGTTTCAAAAACCCAGATATACTCAGTCCCCAAACACTAGGTTTCAAAAACCCAGATATACTCAGTCCCCAAACACTAGATTTCAAAAACCCAGATATACTCAGTCCCCAAACACTAGGTTTCAAAAACCCAGATATTCTCAGTCCCCAAACACTAGGTTTCAAAAACCCAGATATTCTCAATCCCCAAACACTAGGCTTTAAAAACCCAGATATTCTCAGTCCCCAAACACAAGGTTTCAAAAACCCAGATATTCTCAATCCCCAAACACTAGGTTTCAAAAACACAGATATTCTCAATCCCCAAACACTAGGTTTCAAAAACCCAGATATTCTCAGTCCCCAAACACTAGGTTTCAAAAACCCAGATACTCTCAGTCCCCAAACACTAGGTTTCAAAAACCCAGATATTCTCAGTCCCCAAACACTAGGATTCAAAAACCCAGATATTCTCAATCCCGAAACACTAGGCTTTAAAAACCCAGATATTCTCAGTCCCGAAACACTAGGCTTTAAAAACCCAGATATTCTCAGTCCCCAAACACTAGGTTTTAAAAACCCAGATATTCTCAGTCCCCAAAATCTAGGTTTCAAAAATCCAGATATACTCAGTCCCCAAACACTAGGTTTCAAAAACCCAGATATACTCAGTCCCCAAACACTAGGTTTCAAAAACCCAGATATACTCAGTCCCCAAACACTAGGTTTCAAAAACCCAGATATTCTCAGTCCCCAAACACTAGGTTTCAAAAACCCAGATATTCTCAGTCCCCAAACATTAGGTTTCAAAAACCCAGATATTCTCAGTCCCCAAACACTAGGTTTTAAAAACCCAGATATTCTCAGTGCCCAAACACTAGGTTTCAAAAACCCAGATATTCTCAGTCCCCAAACACTAGGTTTCAAAAACCCAGATACTCTCAGTCCCCAAACACTAGGTTTCAATAACCCAGATACTCTCAGTCCCCAAACACTAGGTTTCAATAACCCAGATATTCTCAGTCCCGAAACACTAGGCTTTAAAAACCCAGATATTCTCAGTCCCCAAACACAAGGTTTTAAAAACCCAGATATTCTCAGTCCCCAAACACTAGGTTTTAAAAACCCAGATATTCTCAGTCCCCAAACACTAGGTTTCAAAAATCCAGATATACTCAGTCCCCAAACACTAGGTTTCAAAAACCCAGATATACTCAGTCCCCAAACACTAGGTTTCAAAAACCCAGATACTCTCAGTCCCCAAACACTAGGTTTCAATAACCCAGATATTCTCAGTCCCCAAACACTAGGTTTCAAAAACCCAGATATTCTTAATCCCCAAACACTAGGCTTTAAAACCCCAGATATTCTCAGTCCCCAAACACAAGGTTTCAAAAACCCAGATATTCTCAATCCCCAAACACTAGGTTTCAAAAGCACAGATATTCTCAATCCCCAAACACTAGGTTTCAAAAACCCAAATACTTTCAGTCCCCAAACTCTAGGTTTCAAAAACCCAGATATTCTCAATCCCCAAACACTAGGTTTCAAAAACCCAGATATTCTCAATCCCGAAACACTAGGCTTTAAAAACCCAGATATTCTCAGTCCCCAAACACAAGGTTTTAAAAACCCAGATATTCTCAGTCCCCAAACACTAGGTTTTAAAAACCCAGATTTTCTCAGTCCCCAAACACTAGGTTTCAAAAATCCAGATATTCTCAGTCCCCAAACACTAGGTTTCAAAAACCCAGATATACTCAGTCCCCAAACACTAGGTTTCAAAAACCCAGATATACTCAGTCCCCAAACACTAGGTTTCAAAAACACAGATATTCTCAATCCCCAAACACTAGGTTTCAAAAACCCAGATATTCTCAGTCCCCAAACACTAGGTTTCAAAAACCCAGATACTCTCAGTCCCCAAACACTAGGTTTCAAAAACCCAGATATTCTCAGTCCCCAAACACTAGGTTTCAAAAACCCAGATACTCTCTGTCCCCAAACACTAGGTTTCAAAAACCCAGATATTCTCAATCCCGAAACACTAGGCTTTAAAAACCCAGATATTCTCAGTCCCGAAACACTAGGCTTTAAAAACCCAGATATTCTCAGTCCCCAAACACTAGGTTTCAAAAACCCAGATACTCTCAGTCCCCAAACACTAGGTTTCAATAACCCAGATATTCTCAGTCCCCAAACACTAGGTTTCAAAAACCCAGATATTCTTAATCCCCAAACACTAGGCTTTAAAACCCCAGATATTCTCAGTCCCCAAACACAAGGTTTCAAAAACCCAGATATTCTCAATCCCCAAACACTAGGTTTCAAAAGCACAGATATTCTCAATCCCCAAACACTAGGTTTCAAAAACCCAAATACTTTCAGTCCCCAAACTCTAGGTTTCAAAAACCCAGATATTCTCAATCCCCAAACACTAGGTTTCAAAAACCCAGATATTCTCAATCCCGAAACACTAGGCTTTAAAAACCCAGATATTCTCAGTCCCCAAACACAAGGTTTTAAAAACCCAGATATTCTCAGTCCCCAAACACTAGGTTTTAAAAACCCAGATATTCTCAGTCCCCAAACACTAGGTTTCAAAAATCCAGATATTCTCAGTCCCCAAACACTAGGTTTCAAAAACCCAGATATACTCAGTCCCCAAACACTAGGTTTCAAAAACCCAGATATACTCAGTCCCCAAACACTAGGTTTCAAAAACCCAGATATACTCAGTCCCCAAACACTAGGTTTCAAAAACCCAGATATTCTCAGTCCCCAAACACTAGGTTTCAAAAACCCAGATACTCTCAGTCCCCAAACACTAGGTTTCAAAAACCCAGATACTCTCAGTCCCCAAACACTAGGTTTCAAAAACCCAGATATTCTCAGTGCCCAAACACTAGGTTTCAAAAACCCAGATATTCTCAGTCCCCAAACACTAGGTTTCAAAAACCCAGATACTCTCAGTCCCCAAACACTAGGTTTCAAAAACCCAGATATTCTCAGTCCCCAAACACTAGGTTTCAAAAACCCAGATACTCTCAGTCCCCAAACACTAGGTTTCAAAAACCCAGATATTCTCAATCCCGAAACACTAGGCTTTAAAAACCCAGATATTCTCAGTCCCCAAACACAAGGTTTTAAAAACCCAGATATTCTCAGTCCCCAAACACTAGGTTTTAAAAACCCAGATATTCTCAGTCCCCAAACACTAGGTTTCAAAAATCCAGATATACTCAGTCCCCAAACACTAGGTTTCAAAAACCCAGATATACTCAGTCCCCAAACACTAGGTTTCAAAAACCCAGATATACTCAGTCCCCAAACACTAGGTTTCAAAAACCCAGATATACTCAGTCCCCAAACACTAGGTTTCAAAAACCCAGATACTCTCAGTCCCCAAACACTAGGTTTCAAAAACCCAGATATTCTCAGTCCCCAAACACTAGGTTTCAAAAACCCAGATATTCTCAGTCCCCAAACACTAGGTTTCAAAAACCCAGATACTCTCTGTCCCCAAACACTAGGTTTCAAAAACCCAGATATTCTCAATCCCGAAACACTAGGCTTTAAAAACCCAGATATTCTCAGTCCCGAAACACTAGGCTTTAAAAACCCAGATATTCTCAGTCCCCAAACACTAGGTTTCAAAAACCCAGATACTCTCAGTCCCCAAACACTAGGTTTCAATAACCCAGATATTCTCAGTCCCCAAACACTAGGTTTCAAAAACCCAGATATTCTTAATCCCCAAACACTAGGCTTTAAAACCCCAGATATTCTCAGTCCCCAAACACAAGGTTTCAAAAACCCAGATATTCTCAATCCCCAAACACTAGGTTTCAAAAGCACAGATATTCTCAATCCCCAAACACTAGGTTTCAAAAACCCAAATACTTTCAGTCCCCAAACTCTAGGTTTCAAAAACCCAGATATTCTCAATCCCCAAACACTAGGTTTCAAAAACCCAGATATTCTCAATCCCGAAACACTAGGCTTTAAAAACCCAGATATTCTCAGTCCCCAAACACAAGGTTTTAAAAACCCAGATATTCTCAGTCCCCAAACACTAGGTTTTAAAAACCCAGATATTCTCAGTCCCCAAACACTAGGTTTCAAAAATCCAGATATTCTCAGTCCCCAAACACTAGGTTTCAAAAACCCAGATATACTCAGTCCCCAAACACTAGGTTTCAAAAACCCAGATATACTCAGTCCCCAAACACTAGGTTTCAAAAACCCAGATATACTCAGTCCCCAAACACTAGGTTTCAAAAACCCAGATATTCTCAGTCCCCAAACACTAGGTTTCAAAAACCCAGATACTCTCAGTCCCCAAACACTAGGTTTCAAAAACCCAGATACTCTCAGTCCCCAAACACTAGGTTTCAAAAACCCAGATATTCTCAGTGCCCAAACACTAGGTTTCAAAAACCCAGATATTCTCAGTCCCCAAACACTAGGTTTCAAAAACCCAGATACTCTCAGTCCCCAAACACTAGGTTTCAAAAACCCAGATATTCTCAGTCCCCAAACACTAGGTTTCAAAAACCCAGATACTCTCAGTCCCCAAACACTAGGTTTCAAAAACCCAGATATTCTCAATCCCGAAACACTAGGCTTTAAAAACCCAGATATTCTCAGTCCCCAAACACAAGGTTTTAAAAACCCAGATATTCTCAGTCCCCAAACACTAGGTTTTAAAAACCCAGATATTCTCAGTCCCCAAACACTAGGTTTCAAAAATCCAGATATACTCAGTCCCCAAACACTAGGTTTCAAAAACCCAGATATACTCAGTCCCCAAACACTAGGTTTCAAAAACCCAGATATACTCAGTCCCCAAACACTAGGTTTCAAAAACCCAGATATACTCAGTCCCCAAACACTAGGTTTCAAAAACCCAGATACTCTCAGTCCCCAAACACTAGGTTTCAAAAACCCAGATATTCTCAGTCCCCAAACACTAGGTTTCAAAAACCCAGATACTCTCTGTCCCCAAACACTAGGTTTCAAAAACCCAGATATTCTCAATCCCGAAACACTAGGCTTTAAAAACCCAGATATTCTCAGTCCCGAAACACTAGGCTTTAAAAACCCAGATATTCTCAGTCCCCAAACACTAGGTTTCAAAAACCCAGATACTCTCAGTCCCCAAACACTAGGTTTCAATAACCCAGATATTCTCAGTCCCCAAACACTAGGTTTCAAAAACCCAGATATTCTTAATCCCCAAACACTAGGCTTTAAAACCCCAGATATTCTCAGTCCCCAAACACAAGGTTTCAAAAACCCAGATATTCTCAATCCCCAAACACTAGGTTTCAAAAGCACAGATATTCTCAATCCCCAAACACTAGGTTTCAAAAACCCAAATACTTTCAGTCCCCAAACTCTAGGTTTCAAAAACCCAGATATTCTCAATCCCCAAACACTAGGTTTCAAAAACCCAGATATTCTCAATCCCGAAACACTAGGCTTTAAAAACCCAGATATTCTCAGTCCCCAAACACAAGGTTTTAAAAACCCAGATATTCTCAGTCCCCAAACACTAGGTTTCAAAAACCCAGATATACTCAGTCCCCAAACACTAGGTTTCAAAAACCCAGATATACTCAGTCCCCAAACACTAGGTTTCAAAAACCCAGATATACTCAGTCCCCAAACACTAGGTTTCAAAAACCCAGATATTCTCAGTCCCCAAACACTAGGTTTCAAAAACCCAGATACTCTCAGTCCCCAAACACTAGGTTTCAAAAACCCAGATACTCTCAGTCCCCAAACACTAGGTTTCAAAAACCCAGATATTCTCAGTGCCCAAACACTAGGTTTCAAAAACCCAGATATTCTCAGTCCCCAAACACTAGGTTTCAAAAACCCAGATACTCTCAGTCCCCAAACACTAGGTTTCAAAAACCCAGATATTCTCAGTCCCCAAACACTAGGTTTCAAAAACCCAGATACTCTCAGTCCCCAAACACTAGGTTTCAAAAACCCAGATATTCTCAATCCCGAAACACTAGGCTTTAAAAACCCAGATATTCTCAGTCCCCAAACACAAGGTTTTAAAAACCCAGATATTCTCAGTCCCCAAACACTAGGTTTTAAAAACCCAGATATTCTCAGTCCCCAAACACTAGGTTTCAAAAATCCAGATATACTCAGTCCCCAAACACTAGGTTTCAAAAACCCAGATATACTCAGTCCCCAAACACTAGGTTTCAAAAACCCAGATATACTCAGTCCCCAAACACTAGGTTTCAAAAACCCAGATATACTCAGTCCCCAAACACTAGGTTTCAAAAACCCAGATACTCTCAGTCCCCAAACACTAGGTTTCAAAAACCCAGATATTCTCAGTCCCCAAACACTAGGTTTCAAAAACCCAGATACTCTCTGTCCCCAAACACTAGGTTTCAAAAACCCAGATATTCTCAATCCCGAAACACTAGGCTTTAAAAACCCAGATATTCTCAGTCCCGAAACACTAGGCTTTAAAAACCCAGATATTCTCAGTCCCCAAACACTAGGTTTCAAAAACCCAGATACTCTCAGTCCCCAAACACTAGGTTTCAATAACCCAGATATTCTCAGTCCCCAAACACTAGGTTTCAAAAACCCAGATATTCTTAATCCCCAAACACTAGGCTTTAAAACCCCAGATATTCTCAGTCCCCAAACACAAGGTTTCAAAAACCCAGATATTCTCAATCCCCAAACACTAGGTTTCAAAAGCACAGATATTCTCAATCCCCAAACACTAGGTTTCAAAAACCCAAATACTTTCAGTCCCCAAACTCTAGGTTTCAAAAACCCAGATATTCTCAATCCCCAAACACTAGGTTTCAAAAACCCAGATATTCTCAATCCCGAAACACTAGGCTTTAAAAACCCAGATATTCTCAGTCCCCAAACACAAGGTTTTAAAAACCCAGATATTCTCAGTCCCCAAACACTAGGTTTTAAAAACCCAGATATTCTCAGTCCCCAAACACTAGGTTTCAAAAATCCAGATATTCTCAGTCCCCAAACACTAGGTTTCAAAAACCCAGATATACTCAGTCCCCAAACACTAGGTTTCAAAAACCCAGATATACTCAGTCCCCAAACACTAGGTTTCAAAAACCCAGATATACTCAGTCCCCAAACACTAGGTTTCAAAAACCCAGATATTCTCAGTCCCCAAACACTAGGTTTCAAAAACCCAGATACTCTCAGTCCCCAAACACTAGGTTTCAAAAACCCAGATACTCTCAGTCCCCAAACACTAGGTTTCAAAAACCCAGATATTCTCAGTGCCCAAACACTAGGTTTCAAAAACCCAGATATTCTCAGTCCCCAAACACTAGGTTTCAAAAACCCAGATACTCTCAGTCCCCAAACACTAGGTTTCAAAAACCCAGATATTCTCAGTCCCCAAACACTAGGTTTCAAAAACCCAGATACTCTCAGTCCCCGAACACTAGGTTTCAAAAACCCAGATATTCTCAATCCCGAAACACTAGGCTTTAAAAACCCAGATATTCTCAGTCCCCAAACACAAGGTTTTAAAAACCCAGATATTCTCAGTCCCCAAACACTAGGTTTTAAAAACCCAGATATTCTCAGTCCCCAAACACTAGGTTTCAAAAATCCAGATATACTCAGTCCCCAAACACTAGGTTTCAAAAACCCAGATATACTCAGTCCCCAAACACTAGGTTTCAAAAACCCAGATATACTCAGTCCCCAAACACTAGGTTTCAAAAACCCAGATATACTCAGTCCCCAAACACTAGGTTTCAAAAACCCAGATATACTCAGTCCCCAAACACTAGGTTTCAAAAACCCAGATATTCTCAGTCCCCAAACACTAGGTTTCAAAAACCCAGATATTCTCAGTCCCCAAACATTAGGTTTCAAAAACCCAGATATTCTCAGTCCCCAAACACTAGGTTTTAAAAACCCAGATATTCTCAGTGCCCAAACACTAGGTTTCAAAAACCCAGATATTCTCAGTCCCCAAACACTAGGTTTCAAAAACCCAGATACTCTCAGTCCCCAAACACTAGGTTTCAATAACCCAGATACTCTCAGTCCCCAAACACTAGGTTTCAATAACCCAGATACTCTCAGTCCCCAAACACTAGGTTTCAATAACCCAGATATACTCAGTCCCCAAACACTAGGTTTCAAAAACCCAGATATACTCAGTCCCCAAACACTAGGTTTCAAAAACCCAGATATACTCAGTCCCCAAACACTAGGTTTCAAAAACCCAGATATACTCAGTCCCCAAACACTAGGTTTCAAAAACCCATATATTCTCAGTGCCCAAACACTAGGTTTCAAAAACCCAGATATTCTCAGTCCCCAAACACTAGGTTTCAAAAACCCAGATACTCTCAGTCCCCAAACACTAGGTTTCAATAACCCAGATACTCTCAGTCCCCAAACACTAGGTTTCAATAACCCAGATATACTCAGTCCCCAAACACTAGGTTTCAAAAACCCAGATATACTCAGTCCCCAAACACTAGGTTTCAAAAACCCAGATATACTCAGTCCCCAAACACTAGGTTTCAAAAACCCAGATATACTCAGTCCCCAAACACTAGGTTTCAAAAACCCAGATATTCTCAGTCCCCAAACACTAGGTTTCAAAAACCCAGATATTCTCAATCCCCAAACACTAGGCTTTAAAAACCCAGATATTCTCAGTCCCCAAACACAAGGTTTCAAAAACCCAGATATTCTCAATCCCCAAACACTAGGTTTCAAAAACACAGATATTCTCAATCCCCAAACACTAGGTTTCAAAAACCCAGATATTCTCAGTCCCCAAACACTAGGTTTCAAAAACCCAGATACTCTCAGTCCCCAAACACTAGGTTTCAAAAACCCAGATATTCTCAGTCCCCAAACACTAGGTTTCAAAAACCCAGATACTCTCTGTCCCCAAACACTAGGTTTCAAAAACCCAGATATTCTCAATCCCGAAACACTAGGCTTTAAAAACCCAGATATTCTCAGTCCCGAAACACTAGGCTTTAAAAACCCAGATATTCTCAGTCCCCAAACACTAGGTTTTAAAAACCCAGATATTCTCAGTCCCCAAACACTAGGTTTCAAAAATCCAGATATTCTCAGTCCCCAAACACTAGGTTTCAAAAACCCAGATATTCTCAGTCCCCAAACACTAGGTTTCAAAAACCCAGATATACTCAGTCCCCAAACACTAGGTTTCAAAAACCCAGATATACTCAGTCCCCAAACACTAGGTTTCAAAAACCCAGATATTCTCAGTCCCCAAACACTAGGTTTCAAAAACCCAGATATTCTCAGTCCCCAAACATTAGGTTTCAAAAACCCAGATATTCTCAGTCCCCAAACACTAGGTTTTAAAAACCCAGATATTCTCAGTGCCCAAACACTAGGTTTCAAAAACCCAGATATTCTCAGTCCCCAAACACTAGGTTTCAAAAACCCAGATACTCTCAGTCCCCAAACACTAGGTTTCAATAACCCAGATACTCTCAGTCCCCAAACACTAGGTTTCAATAACCCAGATATACTCAGTCCCCAAACACTAGGTTTCAAAAACCCAGATATACTCAGTCCCCAAACACTAGGTTTCAAAAACCCAGATATACTCAGTCCCCAAACACTAGATTTCAAAAACCCAGATATACTCAGTCCCCAAACACTAGGTTTCAAAAACCCAGATATTCTCAGTCCCCAAACACTAGGTTTCAAAAACCCAGATATTCTCAATCCCCAAACACTAGGCTTTAAAAACCCAGATATTCTCAGTCCCCAAACACAAGGTTTCAAAAACCCAGATATTCTCAATCCCCAAACACTAGGTTTCAAAAACACAGATATTCTCAATCCCCAAACACTAGGTTTCAAAAACCCAGATATTCTCAGTCCCCAAACACTAGGTTTCAAAAACCCAGATACTCTCAGTCCCCAAACACTAGGTTTCAAAAACCCAGATATTCTCAGTCCCCAAACACTAGGATTCAAAAACCCAGATATTCTCAATCCCGAAACACTAGGCTTTAAAAACCCAGATATTCTCAGTCCCGAAACACTAGGCTTTAAAAACCCAGATATTCTCAGTCCCCAAACACTAGGTTTTAAAAACCCAGATATTCTCAGTCCCCAAAATCTAGGTTTCAAAAATCCAGATATACTCAGTCCCCAAACACTAGGTTTCAAAAACCCAGATATACTCAGTCCCCAAACACTAGGTTTCAAAAACCCAGATATACTCAGTCCCCAAACACTAGGTTTCAAAAACCCAGATATTCTCAGTCCCCAAACACTAGGTTTCAAAAACCCAGATATTCTCAGTCCCCAAACATTAGGTTTCAAAAACCCAGATATTCTCAGTCCCCAAACACTAGGTTTTAAAAACCCAGATATTCTCAGTGCCCAAACACTAGGTTTCAAAAACCCAGATATTCTCAGTCCCCAAACACTAGGTTTCAAAAACCCAGATACTCTCAGTCCCCAAACACTAGGTTTCAATAACCCAGATACTCTCAGTCCCCAAACACTAGGTTTCAATAACCCAGATATTCTCAGTCCCGAAACACTAGGCTTTAAAAACCCAGATATTCTCAGTCCCCAAACACAAGGTTTTAAAAACCCAGATATTCTCAGTCCCCAAACACTAGGTTTTAAAAACCCAGATATTCTCAGTCCCCAAACACTAGGTTTCAAAAATCCAGATATACTCAGTCCCCAAACACTAGGTTTCAAAAACCCAGATATACTCAGTCCCCAAACACTAGGTTTCAAAAACCCAGATACTCTCAGTCCCCAAACACTAGGTTTCAATAACCCAGATATTCTCAGTCCCCAAACACTAGGTTTCAAAAACCCAGATATTCTTAATCCCCAAACACTAGGCTTTAAAACCCCAGATATTCTCAGTCCCCAAACACAAGGTTTCAAAAACCCAGATATTCTCAATCCCCAAACACTAGGTTTCAAAAGCACAGATATTCTCAATCCCCAAACACTAGGTTTCAAAAACCCAAATACTTTCAGTCCCCAAACTCTAGGTTTCAAAAACCCAGATATTCTCAATCCCCAAACACTAGGTTTCAAAAACCCAGATATTCTCAATCCCGAAACACTAGGCTTTAAAAACCCAGATATTCTCAGTCCCCAAACACAAGGTTTTAAAAACCCAGATATTCTCAGTCCCCAAACACTAGGTTTTAAAAACCCAGATTTTCTCAGTCCCCAAACACTAGGTTTCAAAAATCCAGATATTCTCAGTCCCCAAACACTAGGTTTCAAAAACCCAGATATACTCAGTCCCCAAACACTAGGTTTCAAAAACCCAGATATACTCAGTCCCCAAACACTAGGTTTCAAAAACACAGATATTCTCAATCCCCAAACACTAGGTTTCAAAAACCCAGATATTCTCAGTCCCCAAACACTAGGTTTCAAAAACCCAGATACTCTCAGTCCCCAAACACTAGGTTTCAAAAACCCAGATATTCTCAGTCCCCAAACACTAGGTTTCAAAAACCCAGATACTCTCTGTCCCCAAACACTAGGTTTCAAAAACCCAGATATTCTCAATCCCGAAACACTAGGCTTTAAAAACCCAGATATTCTCAGTCCCGAAACACTAGGCTTTAAAAACCCAGATATTCTCAGTCCCCAAACACTAGGTTTCAAAAACCCAGATACTCTCAGTCCCCAAACACTAGGTTTCAATAACCCAGATATTCTCAGTCCCCAAACACTAGGTTTCAAAAACCCAGATATTCTTAATCCCCAAACACTAGGCTTTAAAACCCCAGATATTCTCAGTCCCCAAACACAAGGTTTCAAAAACCCAGATATTCTCAATCCCCAAACACTAGGTTTCAAAAGCACAGATATTCTCAATCCCCAAACACTAGGTTTCAAAAACCCAAATACTTTCAGTCCCCAAACTCTAGGTTTCAAAAACCCAGATATTCTCAATCCCCAAACACTAGGTTTCAAAAACCCAGATATTCTCAATCCCGAAACACTAGGCTTTAAAAACCCAGATATTCTCAGTCCCCAAACACAAGGTTTTAAAAACCCAGATATTCTCAGTCCCCAAACACTAGGTTTTAAAAACCCAGATATTCTCAGTCCCCAAACACTAGGTTTCAAAAATCCAGATATTCTCAGTCCCCAAACACTAGGTTTCAAAAACCCAGATATACTCAGTCCCCAAACACTAGGTTTCAAAAACCCAGATATACTCAGTCCCCAAACACTAGGTTTCAAAAACCCAGATATACTCAGTCCCCAAACACTAGGTTTCAAAAACCCAGATATTCTCAGTCCCCAAACACTAGGTTTCAAAAACCCAGATACTCTCAGTCCCCAAACACTAGGTTTCAAAAACCCAGATACTCTCAGTCCCCAAACACTAGGTTTCAAAAACCCAGATATTCTCAGTGCCCAAACACTAGGTTTCAAAAACCCAGATATTCTCAGTCCCCAAACACTAGGTTTCAAAAACCCAGATACTCTCAGTCCCCAAACACTAGGTTTCAAAAACCCAGATATTCTCAGTCCCCAAACACTAGGTTTCAAAAACCCAGATACTCTCAGTCCCCAAACACTAGGTTTCAAAAACCCAGATATTCTCAATCCCGAAACACTAGGCTTTAAAAACCCAGATATTCTCAGTCCCCAAACACAAGGTTTTAAAAACCCAGATATTCTCAGTCCCCAAACACTAGGTTTTAAAAACCCAGATATTCTCAGTCCCCAAACACTAGGTTTCAAAAATCCAGATATACTCAGTCCCCAAACACTAGGTTTCAAAAACCCAGATATACTCAGTCCCCAAACACTAGGTTTCAAAAACCCAGATATACTCAGTCCCCAAACACTAGGTTTCAAAAACCCAGATATACTCAGTCCCCAAACACTAGGTTTCAAAAACCCAGATACTCTCAGTCCCCAAACACTAGGTTTCAAAAACCCAGATATTCTCAGTCCCCAAACACTAGGTTTCAAAAACCCAGATACTCTCTGTCCCCAAACACTAGGTTTCAAAAACCCAGATATTCTCAATCCCGAAACACTAGGCTTTAAAAACCCAGATATTCTCAGTCCCGAAACACTAGGCTTTAAAAACCCAGATATTCTCAGTCCCCAAACACTAGGTTTCAAAAACCCAGATACTCTCAGTCCCCAAACACTAGGTTTCAATAACCCAGATATTCTCAGTCCCCAAACACTAGGTTTCAAAAACCCAGATATTCTTAATCCCCAAACACTAGGCTTTAAAACCCCAGATATTCTCAGTCCCCAAACACAAGGTTTCAAAAACCCAGATATTCTCAATCCCCAAACACTAGGTTTCAAAAGCACAGATATTCTCAATCCCCAAACACTAGGTTTCAAAAACCCAAATACTTTCAGTCCCCAAACTCTAGGTTTCAAAAACCCAGATATTCTCAATCCCCAAACACTAGGTTTCAAAAACCCAGATATTCTCAATCCCGAAACACTAGGCTTTAAAAACCCAGATATTCTCAGTCCCCAAACACAAGGTTTTAAAAACCCAGATATTCTCAGTCCCCAAACACTAGGTTTCAAAAACCCAGATATACTCAGTCCCCAAACACTAGGTTTCAAAAACCCAGATATACTCAGTCCCCAAACACTAGGTTTCAAAAACCCAGATATACTCAGTCCCCAAACACTAGGTTTCAAAAACCCAGATATTCTCAGTCCCCAAACACTAGGTTTCAAAAACCCAGATACTCTCAGTCCCCAAACACTAGGTTTCAAAAACCCAGATACTCTCAGTCCCCAAACACTAGGTTTCAAAAACCCAGATATTCTCAGTGCCCAAACACTAGGTTTCAAAAACCCAGATATTCTCAGTCCCCAAACACTAGGTTTCAAAAACCCAGATACTCTCAGTCCCCAAACACTAGGTTTCAAAAACCCAGATATTCTCAGTCCCCAAACACTAGGTTTCAAAAACCCAGATACTCTCAGTCCCCAAACACTAGGTTTCAAAAACCCAGATATTCTCAATCCCGAAACACTAGGCTTTAAAAACCCAGATATTCTCAGTCCCCAAACACAAGGTTTTAAAAACCCAGATATTCTCAGTCCCCAAACACTAGGTTTTAAAAACCCAGATATTCTCAGTCCCCAAACACTAGGTTTCAAAAATCCAGATATACTCAGTCCCCAAACACTAGGTTTCAAAAACCCAGATATACTCAGTCCCCAAACACTAGGTTTCAAAAACCCAGATATACTCAGTCCCCAAACACTAGGTTTCAAAAACCCAGATATACTCAGTCCCCAAACACTAGGTTTCAAAAACCCAGATACTCTCAGTCCCCAAACACTAGGTTTCAAAAACCCAGATATTCTCAGTCCCCAAACACTAGGTTTCAAAAACCCAGATACTCTCTGTCCCCAAACACTAGGTTTCAAAAACCCAGATATTCTCAATCCCGAAACACTAGGCTTTAAAAACCCAGATATTCTCAGTCCCGAAACACTAGGCTTTAAAAACCCAGATATTCTCAGTCCCCAAACACTAGGTTTCAAAAACCCAGATACTCTCAGTCCCCAAACACTAGGTTTCAATAACCCAGATATTCTCAGTCCCCAAACACTAGGTTTCAAAAACCCAGATATTCTTAATCCCCAAACACTAGGCTTTAAAACCCCAGATATTCTCAGTCCCCAAACACAAGGTTTCAAAAACCCAGATATTCTCAATCCCCAAACACTAGGTTTCAAAAGCACAGATATTCTCAATCCCCAAACACTAGGTTTCAAAAACCCAAATACTTTCAGTCCCCAAACTCTAGGTTTCAAAAACCCAGATATTCTCAATCCCCAAACACTAGGTTTCAAAAACCCAGATATTCTCAATCCCGAAACACTAGGCTTTAAAAACCCAGATATTCTCAGTCCCCAAACACAAGGTTTTAAAAACCCAGATATTCTCAGTCCCCAAACACTAGGTTTTAAAAACCCAGATATTCTCAGTCCCCAAACACTAGGTTTCAAAAATCCAGATATTCTCAGTCCCCAAACACTAGGTTTCAAAAACCCAGATATACTCAGTCCCCAAACACTAGGTTTCAAAAACCCAGATATACTCAGTCCCCAAACACTAGGTTTCAAAAACCCAGATATACTCAGTCCCCAAACACTAGGTTTC
Source organism: Phalangium opilio (assembly GCF_054372755.1). Lineage (NCBI taxonomy): Eukaryota > Metazoa > Arthropoda > Arachnida > Opiliones > Phalangiidae > Phalangium > Phalangium opilio. Next base: position 1,421,621 of record NW_028324200.1, on the reverse strand, counting down.
AAAAACCCAGATATTCTCAGTCCCCAAACACTAGGTTTCAAAAACCCAGATACTCTCAGTCCCCAAACACTAGGTTTCAAAAACCCAGATACTCTCAGTCCCCAAACACTAGGTTTCAAAAACCCAGATATTCTCAGTGCCCAAACACTAGGTTTCAAAAACCCAGATATTCTCAGTCCCCAAACACTAGGTTTCAAAAACCCAGATACTCTCAGTCCCCAAACACTAGGTTTCAAAAACCCAGATATTCTCAGTCCCCAAACACTAGGTTTCAAAAACCCAGATACTCTCAGTCCCCGAACACTAGGTTTCAAAAACCCAGATATTCTCAATCCCGAAACACTAGGCTTTAAAAACCCAGATATTCTCAGTCCCCAAACACAAGGTTTTAAAAACCCAGATATTCTCAGTCCCCAAACACTAGGTTTTAAAAACCCAGATATTCTCAGTCCCCAAACACTAGGTTTCAAAAATCCAGATATACTCAGTCCCCAAACACTAGGTTTCAAAAACCCAGATATACTCAGTCCCCAAACACTAGGTTTCAAAAACCCAGATATACTCAGTCCCCAAACACTAGGTTTCAAAAACCCAGATATACTCAGTCCCCAAACACTAGGTTTCAAAAACCCAGATATACTCAGTCCCCAAACACTAGGTTTCAAAAACCCAGATATTCTCAGTCCCCAAACACTAGGTTTCAAAAACCCAGATATTCTCAGTCCCCAAACATTAGGTTTCAAAAACCCAGATATTCTCAGTCCCCAAACACTAGGTTTTAAAAACCCAGATATTCTCAGTGCCCAAACACTAGGTTTCAAAAACCCAGATATTCTCAGTCCCCAAACACTAGGTTTCAAAAACCCAGATACTCTCAGTCCCCAAACACTAGGTTTCAATAACCCAGATACTCTCAGTCCCCAAACACTAGGTTTCAATAACCCAGATACTCTCAGTCCCCAAACACTAGGTTTCAATAACCCAGATATACTCAGTCCCCAAACACTAGGTTTCAAAAACCCAGATATACTCAGTCCCCAAACACTAGGTTTCAAAAACCCAGATATACTCAGTCCACAAACACTAGGTTTCAAAAACCCAGATATACTCAGTCCCCAAACACTAGGTTTCAAAAACCCATATATTCTCAGTCCCCAAACACTAGGTTTCAAAAACCCAGATATTCTCAATCCCCAAACACTAGGCTTTAAAAACCCAGATATTCTCAGTCCCCAAACACAAGGTTTCAAAAACCCAGATATTCTCAATCCCCAAACACTAGGTTTCAAAAACACAGATATTCTCAATCCCCAAACACTAGGTTTCAAAAACCCAGATATTCTCAGTCCCCAAACACTAGGTTTCAAAAACCCAGATACTCTCAGTCCCCAAACACTAGGTTTCAAAAACCCAGATATTCTCAGTCCCCAAACACTAGGTTTCAAAAACCCAGATACTCTCTGTCCCCAAACACTAGGTTTCAAAAACCCAGATATTCTCAATCCCGAAACACTAGGCTTTAAAAACCCAGATATTCTCAGTCCCGAAACACTAGGCTTTAAAAACCCAGATATTCTCAGTCCCCAAACACTAGGTTTTAAAAACCCAGATATTCTCAGTCCCCAAACACTAGGTTTCAAAAATCCAGATATTCTCAGTCCCCAAACACTAGGTTTCAAAAACCCAGATATACTCAGTCCCCAAACACTAGGTTTCAAAAACCCAGATATACTCAGTCCCCAAACACTAGGTTTCAAAAACCCAGATATTCTCAGTCCCCAAACACTAGGTTTCAAAAACCCAGATATTCTCAGTCCCCAAACATTAGGTTTCAAAAACCCAGATATTCTCAGTCCCCAAACACTAGGTTTTAAAAACCCAGATATTCTCAGTGCCCAAACACTAGGTTTCAAAAACCCAGATATTCTCAGTCCCCAAACACTAGGTTTCAAAAACCCAGATACTCTCAGTCCCCAAACACTAGGTTTCAATAACCCAGATACTCTCAGTCCCCAAACACTAGGTTTCAATAACCCAGATATACTCAGTCCCCAAACACTAGGTTTCAAAAACCCAGATATACTCAGTCCCCAAACACTAGGTTTCAAAAACCCAGATATACTCAGTCCCCAAACACTAGGTTTCAAAAACCCAGATATACTCAGTCCCCAAACACTAGGTTTCAAAAACCCAGATATTCTCAGTCCCCAAACACTAGGTTTCAAAAACCCAGATATTCTCAATCCCCAAACACTAGGCTTTAAAAACCCAGATATTCTCAGTCCCCAAACACAAGGTTTCAAAAACCCAGATATTCTCAATCCCCAAACACTAGGTTTCAAAAACACAGATATTCTCAATCCCCAAACACTAGGTTTCAAAAACCCAGATATTCTCAGTCCCCAAACACTAGGTTTCAAAAACCCAGATACTCTCAGTCCCCAAACACTAGGTTTCAAAAACCCAGATATTCTCAGTCCCCAAACACTAGGATTCAAAAACCCAGATACTCTCTGTCCCCAAACACTAGGTTTCAAAAACCCAGATATTCTCAATCCCGAAACACTAGGCTTTAAAAACCCAGATATTCTCAGTCCCGAAACACTAGGCTTTAAAAACCCAGATATTCTCAGTCCCCAAACACTAGGTTTTAAAAACCCAGATATTCTCAGTCCCCAAAATCTAGGTTTCAAAAATCCAGATATACTCAGTCCCCAAACACTAGGTTTCAAAAACCCAGATATACTCAGTCCCCAAACACTAGGTTTCAAAAACCCAGATATACTCAGTCCCCAAACACTAGGTTTCAAAAACCCAGATATTCTCAGTCCCCAAACACTAGGTTTCAAAAACCCAGATATTCTCAGTCCCCAAACATTAGGTTTCAAAAACCCAGATATTCTCAGTCCCCAAACACTAGGTTTTAAAAACCCAGATATTCTCAGTGCCCAAACACTAGGTTTCAAAAACCCAGATATTCTCAGTCCCCAAACACTAGGTTTCAAAAACCCAGATACTCTCAGTCCCCAAACACTAGGTTTCAATAACCCAGATACTCTCAGTCCCCAAACACTAGGTTTCAATAACCCAGATATTCTCAGTCCCGAAACACTAGGCTTTAAAAACCCAGATATTCTCAGTCCCCAAACACAAGGTTTTAAAAACCCAGATATTCTCAGTCCCCAAACACTAGGTTTTAAAAACCCAGATATTCTCAGTCCCCAAACACTAGGTTTCAAAAATCCAGATATACTCAGTCCCCAAACACTAGGTTTCAAAAACCCAGATATACTCAGTCCCCAAACACTAGGTTTCAAAAACCCAGATACTCCCAGTCCCCAAACACTAGGTTTCAATAACCCAGATATTCTCAGTCCCCAAACACTAGGTTTCAAAAACCCAGATATTCTTAATCCCCAAACACTAGGCTTTAAAACCCCAGATATTCTCAGTCCCCAAACACAAGGTTTCAAAAACCCAGATATTCTCAATCCCCAAACACTAGGTTTCAAAAGCACAGATATTCTCAATCCCCAAACACTAGGTTTCAAAAACCCAAATACTTTCAGTCCCCAAACTCTAGGTTTCAAAAACCCAGATATTCTCAATCCCCAAACACTAGGTTTCAAAAACCCAGATATTCTCAATCCCGAAACACTAGGCTTTAAAAACCCAGATATTCTCAGTCCCCAAACACAAGGTTTTAAAAACCCAGATATTCTCAGTCCCCAAACACTAGGTTTTAAAAACCCAGATATTCTCAGTCCCCAAACACTAGGTTTTAAAAAACCCAGATATTCTCAGTCCCCAAACACTAGGTTTCAAAAATCCAGATATTCTCAGTCCCCAAACACTAGGTTTCAATAACCCAGATATTCTCAGTCCCCAAACACTAGGTTTCAAAAACCCAGATATTCTTAATCCCCAAACACTAGGCTTTAAAACCCCAGATATTCTCAGTCCCCAAACACAAGGTTTCAAAAACCGAGATATTCTCAATCCCCAAACACTAGGTTTCAAAAGCACAGATATTCTCAATCCCCAAACACTAGGTTTCAAAAACCCAGATATTCTCAATCCCGAAACACTAGGCTTTAAAAACCCAGATATTCTCAGTCCCCAAACACAAGGTTTTAAAAACCCAGATATTCTCAGTCCCCAAACACTAGGTTTTAAAAACCCAGATATTCTCAGTCCCCAAACACTAGGTTTCAAAAATCCAGATATTCTCAGTCCCCAAACACTAGGTTTCAAAAACCCAGATATACTCAGTCCCCAAACACTAGGTTTCAAAAACCCAGATATACTCAGTCCCCAAACACTAGGTTTCAAAAACCCAGATATACTCAGTCCCCAAACACTAGGTTTCAAAAACCCAGATATTCTCAGTCCCCAAACACTAGGTTTCAAAAACCCAGATACTCTCAGTCCCCAAACACTAGGTTTCAAAAACCCAGATACTCTCAGTCCCCAAACACTAGGTTTCAAAAACCCAGATATTCTCAGTGCCCAAACACTAGGTTTCAAAAACCCAGATATTCTCAGTCCCCAAACACTAGGTTTCAAAAACCCAGATACTCTCAGTCCCCAAACACTAGGTTTCAAAAACCCAGATATTCTCAGTCCCCAAACACTAGGTTTCAAAAACCCAGATACTCTCAGTCCCCAAACACTAGGTTTCAAAAACCCAGATATTCTCAATCCCGAAACACTAGGCTTTAAAAACCCAGATATTCTCAGTCCCCAAACACAAGGTTTTAAAAACCCAGATATTCTCAGTCCCCAAACACTAGGTTTTAAAAACCCAGATATTCTCAGTCCCCAAACACTAGGTTTCAAAAATCCAGATATACTCAGTCCCCAAACACTAGGTTTCAAAAACCCAGATATACTCAGTCCCCAAACACTAGGTTTCAAAAACCCAGATATACTCAGTCCCCAAACACTAGGTTTCAAAAACCCAGATATACTCAGTCCCCAAACACTAGGTTTCAAAAACCCAGATATTCTCAGTCCCCAAACACTAGGTTTCAAAAACCCAGATATTCTCAATCCCCAAACACTAGGCTTTAAAAACCCAGATATTCTCAGTCCCCAAACACAAGGTTTCAAAAACCCAGATATTCTCAATCCCCAAACACTAGGTTTCAAAAACACAGATATTCTCAATCCCCAAACACTAGGTTTCAAAAACCCAGATATTCTCAGTCCCCAAACACTAGGTTTCAAAAACCCAGATACTCTCAGTCCCCAAACACTAGGTTTCAAAAACCCAGATATTCTCAGTCCCCAAACACTAGGTTTCAAAAACCCAGATACTCTCTGTCCCCAAACACTAGGTTTCAAAAACCCAGATATTCTCAATCCCGAAACACTAGGCTTTAAAAACCCAGATATTCTCAGTCCCGAAACACTAGGCTTTAAAAACCCAGATATTCTCAGTCCCCAAACACTAGGTTTTAAAAACCCAGATATTCTCAGTCCCCAAACACTAGGTTTCAAAAATCCAGATATACTCAGTCCCCAAACACTAGGTTTCAAAAACCCAGATATACTCAGTCCCCAAACACTAGGTTTCAAAAACCCAGATATACTCAGTCCCCAAACACTAGGTTTCAAAAACCCAGATATTCTCAGTCCCCAAACACTAGGTTTCAAAAACCCAGATATTCTCAGTCCCCAAACATTAGGTTTCAAAAACCCAGATATTCTCAGTCCCCAAACACTAGGTTTTAAAAACCCAGATATTCTCAGTGCCCAAACACTAGGTTTCAAAAACCCAGATATTCTCAGTCCCCAAACACTAGGTTTCAAAAACCCAGATACTCTCAGTCCCCAAACACTAGGTTTCAATAACCCAGATACTCTCAGTCCCCAAACACTAGGTTTCAATAACCCAGATATTCTCAGTCCCCAAACACTAGGTTTCAAAAACCCAGATACTCTCAGTCCCCAAACACTAGGTTTCAAAAACCCAGATATTCTCAATCCCGAAACACTAGGTTTTAAAAACCCAGATATTCTCAGTCCCCAAACACAAGGTTTTAAAAACCCAGATATTCTCAGTCCCCAAACACAAGGTTTTAAAAACCCAGATATTCTCAGTCCCCAAACACTAGGTTTCAAAAATCCAGATATTCTCAGTCCCCAAACACTAGGTTTCAAAAACCCAGATATACTCAGTCCCCAAACACTAGGTTTCAAAAACCCAGATATACTCAGTCCCCAAACACTAGGTTTCAAAAACCCAGATATACTCAGTCCCCAAACACTAGGTTTCAAAAACCCAGATATTCTCAGTCCCCAAACACTAGGTTTCAAAAACCCAGATATTCTCAATCCCCAAACACTAGGCTTTAAAAACCCAGATATTCTCAGTCCCCAAACACAAGGTTTCAAAAACCCAGATATTCTCAATCCCCAAACACTAGGTTTCAAAAACACAGATATTCTCAATCCCCAAACACTAGGTTTCAAAAACCCAGATACTCTCAGTCCCCAAACACTAGGTTTCAAAAACCCAGATACTCTCAGTGCCCAAACACTAGGTTTCAAAAACCCAGATATTCTCAGTGCCCAAACACTAGGTTTCAAAAACCCAGATATTCTCAGTCCCCAAACACTAGGTTTCAAAAACCCAGATACTCTCTGTCCCCAAACACTAGGTTTCAAAAACCCAGATATTCTCAATCCCGAAACACTAGGCTTTAAAAACCCAGATATTCTCAGTCCCCAAACACAAGGTTTTAAAAACCCAGATATTCTCAGTCCCCAAACACTAGGTTTTAAAAACCCAGATATTCTCAGTCCCCAAACACTAGGTTTTAAAAACCCAGATATTCTCAGTCCCCAAACACTAGGTTTCAAAACTCCAGATATACTCAGTCCCCAAACACTAGGTTTCAAAAACCCAGATATACTCAGTCCCCAAACACTAGGTTTCAAAAACCCAGATACTCTCAGTCCCCAAACACTAGGTTTCAATAACCCAGATATTTTCAGTCCCCAAACACTAGGTTTCAAAAACCCAGATATTCTCAATCCCGAAACACTAGGCTTTAAAAACCCAGATATTCTCAGTCCCCAAACACAAGGTTTTAAAAACCCAGATATTCTCAGTCCCCAAACACAAGGTTTTAAAAACCCAGATATTCTCAGTCCCCAAACACAAGGTTTTAAAAACCCAGATATTCTCAGTCCCCAAACACTAGGTTTTAAAAACCCAGATATTCTCAGTCCCCAAACACTAGGTTTCAAAAATCCAGATATTCTCAGTCCCCAAACACTAGGTTTCAAAAACCCAGATATACTCAGTCCCCAAACACTAGGTTTCAAAAACCCAGATATACTGAGTCCCCAAACACTAGGTTTCAAAAACCCAGATATACTCAGTCCCCAAACACTAGGTTTCAAAAACCCAGATATTCTCAGTCCCCAAACACTAGGTTTCAAAAACCCAGATATTCTCAGTCCCCAAACACAAGGTTTTAAAAACCCAGATATTCTCAGTCCCCAAACACTAGGTTTTAAAAACCCAGATATTCTCAGTCCCCAAACACTAGGTTTCAAAAATCCAGATATACTCAGTCCCCAAACACTAGGTTTCAAAAACCCAGATATTCTCAGTCCCCAAACACTAGGTTTCAAAAACCCAGATATTCTCAATCCCCAAACACTAGGCTTTAAAAACCCAGATATTCTCAGTCCCCAAACACAAGGTTTCAAAAACCCAGATATTCTCAATCCCCAAACACTAGGTTTCAAAAACACAGATATTCTCAATCCCCAAACACTAGGTTTCAAAAACCCAGATATTCTCAGTCCCCAAACACTAGGTTTCAAAAACCCAGATACTCTCAGTCCCCAAACACTAGGTTTCAAAAACCCAGATATTCTCAGTCCCCAAACACTAGGTTTCAAAAACCCAGATACTCTCTGTCCCCAAACACTAGGTTTCAAAAACCCAGATATTCTCAATCCCGAAACACTAGGCTTTAAAAACCCAGATATTCTCAGTCCCGAAACACTAGGCTTTAAAAACCCAGATATTCTCAGTCCCCAAACACTAGGTTTTAAAAACCCAGATATTCTCAGTCCCCAAACACTAGGTTTTAAAAACCCAGATATTCTCAGTCCCCAAACACTAGGTTTCAAAAATCCAGATATTCTCAGTCCCCAAACACTAGGTTTCAATAACCCAGATATTCTCAGTCCCCAAACACTAGGTTTCAAAAACCCAGATATTCTTAATCCCCAAACACTAGGCTTTAAAACCCCAGATATTCTCAGTCCCCAAACACAAGGTTTCAAAAACCCAGATATTCTCAATCCCCAAACACTAGGTTTCAAAAGCACAGATATTCTCAATCCCCAAACACTAGGTTTCAAAAACCCAGATATTCTCAATCCCGAAACACTAGGCTTTAAAAACCCAGATATTCTCAGTCCCCAAACACAAGGTTTTAAAAACCCAGATATTCTCAGTCCCCAAACACTAGGTTTTAAAAACCCAGATATTCTCAGTCCCCAAACACTAGGTTTCAAAAATCCAGATATTCTCAGTCCCCAAACACTAGGTTTCAAAAACCCAGATATACTCAGTCCCCAAACACTAGGTTTCAAAAACCCAGATATTCTCAGTCCCCAAACACTAGGTTTCAAAAACCCAGATATACTCAGTCCCCAAACACTAGGTTTCAAAAACCCAGATATTCTCAGTCCCCAAACACTAGGTTTCAAAAACCCAGATACTCTCAGTCCCCAAACACTAGGTTTCAAAAACCCAGATACTCTCAGTCCCCAAACACTAGGTTTCAAAAACCCAGATATTCTCAGTGCCCAAACACTAGGTTTCAAAAACCCAGATATTCTCAGTCCCCAAACACTAGGTTTCAAAAACCCAGATACTCTCAGTCCCCAAACACTAGGTTTCAAAAACCCAGATATTCTCAGTCCCCAAACACTAGGTTTCAAAAACCCAGATACTCTCAGTCCCCAAACACTAGGTTTCAAAAACCCAGATATTCTCAATCCCGAAACACTAGGCTTTAAAAACCCAGATATTCTCAGTCCCCAAACACAAGGTTTTAAAAACCCAGATATTCTCAGTCCCCAAACACTAGGTTTTAAAAACCCAGATATTCTCAGTCCCCAAACACTAGGTTTCAAAAATCCAGATATACTCAGTCCCCAAACACTAGGTTTCAAAAACCCAGATATACTCAGTCCCCAAACACTAGGTTTCAAAAACCCAGATATACTCAGTCCCCAAACACTAGGTTTCAAAAACCCAGATATACTCAGTCCCCAAACACTAGGTTTCAAAAACCCAGATATTCTCAGTCCCCAAACACTAGGTTTCAAAAACCCAGATATTCTCAATCCCCAAACACTAGGCTTTAAAAACCCAGATATTCTCAGTCCCCAAACACAAGGTTTCAAAAACCCAGATATTCTCAATCCCCAAACACTAGGTTTCAAAAACACAGATATTCTCAATCCCCAAACACTAGGTTTCAAAAACCCAGATATTCTCAGTCCCCAAACACTAGGTTTCAAAAACCCAGATACTCTCAGTCCCCAAACACTAGGTTTCAAAAACCCAGATACTCTCTGTCCCCAAACACTAGGTTTCAAAAACCCAGATATTCTCAATCCCGAAACACTAGGCTTTAAAAACCCAGATATTCTCAGTCCCGAAACACTAGGCTTTAAAAACCCAGATATTCTCAGTCCCCAAACACTAGGTTTTAAAAACCCAGATATTCTCAGTCCCCAAACACTAGGTTTTAAAAACCCAGATATTCTCAGTCCCCAAACACTAGGTTTCAAAAATCCAGATATACTCAGTCCCCAAACACTAGGTTTCAAAAACCCAGATATACTCAGTCCCCAAACACTAGGTTTCAAAAACCCAGATATACTCAGTCCCCAAACACTAGGTTTCAAAAACCCAGATATTCTCAGTCCCCAAACACTAGGTTTCAAAAACCCAGATATTCTCAGTCCCCAAACATTAGGTTTCAAAAACCCAGATATTCTCAGTCCCCAAACACTAGGTTTTAAAAACCCAGATATTCTCAGTGCCCAAACACTAGGTTTCAAAAACCCAGATATTCTCAGTCCCCAAACACTAGGTTTCAAAAACCCAGATACTCTCAGTCCCCAAACACTAGGTTTCAATAACCCAGATACTCTCAGTCCCCAAACACTAGGTTTCAATAACCCAGATATTCTCAGTCCCCAAACACTAGGTTTCAAAAACCCAGATACTCTCAGTCCCCAAACACTAGGTTTCAAAAACCCAGATATTCTCAATCCCGAAACACTAGGTTTTAAAAACCCAGATATTCTCAGTCCCCAAACACAAGGTTTTAAAAACCCAGATATTCTCAGTCCCCAAACACAAGGTTTTAAAAACCCAGATATTCTCAGTCCCCAAACACTAGGTTTCAAAAATCCAGATATTCTCAGTCCCCAAACACTAGGTTTCAAAAACCCAGATATACTCAGTCCCCAAACACTAGGTTTCAAAAACCCAGATATACTCAGTCCCCAAACACTAGGTTTCAAAAACCCAGATATACTCAGTCCCCAAACACTAGGTTTCAAAAACCCAGATATTCTCAGTCCCCAAACACTAGGTTTCAAAAACCCAGATATTCTCAATCCCCAAACACTAGGCTTTAAAAACCCAGATATTCTCAGTCCCCAAACACAAGGTTTCAAAAACCCAGATATTCTCAATCCCCAAACACTAGGTTTCAAAAACACAGATATTCTCAATCCCCAAACACTAGGTTTCAAAAACCCAGATACTCTCAGTCCCCAAACACTAGGTTTCAAAAACCCAGATACTCTCAGTGCCCAAACACTAGGTTTCAAAAACCCAGATATTCTCAGTGCCCAAACACTAGGTTTCAAAAACCCAGATATTCTCAGTCCCCAAACACTAGGTTTCAAAAACCCAGATACTCTCTGTCCCCAAACACTAGGTTTCAAAAACCCAGATATTCTCAATCCCGAAACACTAGGCTTTAAAAACCCAGATATTCTCAGTCCCCAAACACAAGGTTTTAAAAACCCAGATATTCTCAGTCCCCAAACACTAGGTTTTAAAAACCCAGATATTCTCAGTCCCCAAACACTAGGTTTTAAAAACCCAGATATTCTCAGTCCCCAAACACTAGGTTTCAAAACTCCAGATATACTCAGTCCCCAAACACTAGGTTTCAAAAACCCAGATATACTCAGTCCCCAAACACTAGGTTTCAAAAACCCAGATACTCTCAGTCCCCAAACACTAGGTTTCAATAACCCAGATATTTTCAGTCCCCAAACACTAGGTTTCAAAAACCCAGATATTCTTAATCCCCAAACACTAGGCTTTAAAACCCCAGATATTCTCAGTCCCCAAACACAAGGTTTCAAAAACCCAGATATTCTCAATCCCCAAACACTAGGTTTCAAAAGCACAGATATTCTCAATCCCCAAACACTAGGTTTCAAAAACCCAAATACTTTCAGTCCCCAAACTCTAGGTTTCAAAAACCCAGATATTCTCAATCCCCAAACACTAGGTTTCAAAAACCCAGATATTCTCAATCCCGAAACACTAGGCTTTAAAAACCCAGATATTCTCAGTCCCCAAACACAAGGTTTTAAAAACCCAGATATTCTCAGTCCCCAAACACTAGGTTTTAAAAACCCAGATATTCTCAGTCCCCAAACACTAGGTTTCAAAAATCCAGATATTCTCAGTCCCCAAACACTAGGTTTCAAAAACCCAGATATACTCAGTCCCCAAACACTAGGTTTCAAAAACCCAGATATACTCAGTCCCCAAACACTAGGTTTCAAAAACCCAGATATACTCAGTCCCCAAACACTAGGTTTCAAAAACCCAGATATTCTCAGTCCCCAAACACTAGGTTTCAAAAACCCAGATACTCTCAGTCCCCAAACACTAGGTTTCAAAAACCCAGATATTCTCAGTGCCCAAACACTAGGTTTCAAAAACCCAGATATTCTCAGTGCCCAAACACTAGGTTTCAAAAACCCAGATATTCTCAGTCCCCAAACACTAGGTTTCAAAAACCCAGATACTCTCAGTCCCCAAACACTAGGTTTCAAAAACCCAGATATTCTCAGTCCCCAAACACTAGGTTTCAAAAACCCAGATACTCTCAGTCCCCAAACACTAGGTTTCAAAAACCCAGATATTCTCAATCCCCAAACACAAGGTTTTAAAAACCCAGATATTCTCAGTCCCCAAACACTAGGTTTTAAAAACCCAGATATTCTCAGTCCCCAAACACTAGGTTTCAAAAATCCAGATATACTCAGTCCCCAAACACTAGGTTTCAAAAATCCAGATATACTCAGTCCCCAAACACTAGGTTTCAAAAACCCAGATATACTCAGTCCCCAAACACTAGGTTTCAAAAACCCAGATATACTCAGTCCCCAAACACTAGGTTTCAAAAACCCAGATATTCTCAGTCCCCAAACACTAGGTTTCAAAAACCCAGATATTCTCAATCCCCAAACACTAGGCTTTAAAAACCCAGATATTCTCAGTCCCCAAACACAAGGTTTCAAAAACCCAGATATTCTCAATCCCCAAACACTAGGTTTCAAAAACACAGATATTCTCAATCCCCAAACACTAGGTTTCAAAAACCCAGATATTCTCAATCCCGAAACACTAGGCTTTAAAAACCCAGATATTCTCAGTCCCCAAACACAAGGTTTTAAAAACCCAGATATTCTCAGTCCCCAAACACTAGGTTTTAAAAACCCAGATATTCTCAGTCCCCAAACACTAGGTTTTAAAAACCCAGATATTCTCAGTCCCCAAACACTAGGTTTCAAAACTCCAGATATACTCAGTCCCCAAACACTAGGTTTCAAAAACCCAGATATACTCAGTCCCCAAACACTAGGTTTCAAAAACCCAGATACTCTCAGTCCCCAAACACTAGGTTTCAATAACCCAGATATTTTCAGTCCCCAAACACTAGGTTTCAAAAACCCAGATATTCTTAATCCCCAAACACTAGGCTTTAAAACCCCAGATATTCTCAGTCCCCAAACACAAGGTTTCAAAAACCCAGATATTCTCAATCCCCAAACACTAGGTTTCAAAAGCACAGATATTCTCAATCCCCAAACACTAGGTTTCAAAAACCCAAATACTTTCAGTCCCCAAACTCTAGGTTTCAAAAACCCAGATATTCTCAATCCCCAAACACTAGGTTTCAAAAACCCAGATATTCTCAATCCCGAAACACTAGGCTTTAAAAACCCAGATATTCTCAGTCCCCAAACACAAGGTTTTAAAAACCCAGATATTCTCAGTCCCCAAACACTAGGTTTTAAAAACCCAGATATTCTCAGTCCCCAAACACTAGGTTTCAAAAACCCAGATACTCTCAGTCCCCAAACACTAGGTTTCAAAAACCCAGACATTCTCAGTCCCCAAACACTAGGTTTCAAAAACCCAGATACTCTCAGTCCCCAAACTCTAGGTTTCAAAAACCCAGATATTCTCAATCCCCAAACACTAGGTTTCAAAAACCCAGATATTCTCAATCCCGAAACACTAGGCTTTAAAAACCCAGATATTCTCAATCCCCAAACACTAGGTTTCAAAAACCCAGATATTCTCAGTCCCCAAACACTAGGTTTCAAAAACCCAGATACTCTCAGTCCCCAAACACTAGGTTTCAAAAACCCAGATACTCTCAGTCCCCAAACACTAGGTTTCAAAAACCCAGATATTCTCAGTGCCCAAACACTAGGTTTCAAAAACCCAGATATTCTCAGTCCCCAAACACTAGGTTTCAAAAACCCAGATACTCTCAGTCCCCAAACACTAGGTTTCAAAAACCCAGACATTCTCAGTCCCCAAACACTAGGTTTCAAAAACCCAGATACTCTCAGTCCCCAAACACTAGGTTTCAAAAACCCAGATATTCTCAATCCCGAAACACTAGGCTTTAAAAACCCAGATATTCTCAGTCCCCAAACACAAGGTTTTAAAAACCCAGATATTCTCAGTCCCCAAACACTAGGTTTTAAAAACCCAGATATTCTCAGTCCCCAAACACTAGGTTTCAAAAATCCAGATATACTCAGTCCCCAAACACTAGGTTTCAAAAACCCAGATATACTCAGTCCCCAAACACTAGGTTTCAAAAACCCAGATATACTCAGTCCCCAAACACTAGGTTTCAAAAACCCAGATATACTCAGTCCCCAAACACTAGGTTTCAAAAACCCAGATATTCTCAGTCCCCAAACACTAGGTTTCAAAAACCCAGATACTCTCAGTCCCCAAACACTAGGTTTCAATAACCCAGATACTCTCAGTCCCCAAACACTAGGTTTCAATAACCCAGATATTCTCAGTCCCGAAACACTAGGCTTTAAAAACCCAGATATTCTCAGTCCCCAAACACAAGGTTTTAAAAACCCAGATATTCTCAGTCCCCAAACACTAGGTTTCAAAAATCCAGATATACTCAGTCCCCAAACACTAGGTTTCAAAAACCCAGATATTCTCAGTCCCCAAACACTAGGTTTCAAAAACCCAGATACTCTCAGTCCCCAAACACTAGGTTTCAATAACCCAGATATTCTCAGTCCCCAAACACTAGGTTTCAAAAACCCAGATATTCTTAATCCCCAAACACTAGGCTTTAAAACCCCAGATATTCTCAGTCCCCAAACACAAGGTTTCAAAAACCCAGATATTCTCAATCCCCAAACACTAGGTTTCAAAAGCACAGATATTCTCAATCCCCAAACACTAGGTTTCAAAAACCCAAATACTTTCAGTCCCCAAACTCTAGGTTTCAAAAACCCAGATATTCTCAATCCCCAAACACTAGGTTTCAAAAACCCAGATATTCTCAATCCCGAAACACTAGGCTTTAAAAACCCAGATATTCTCAGTCCCCAAACACAAGGTTTTAAAAACCCAGATATTCTCAGTCCCCAAACACTAGGTTTTAAAAACCCAGATATTCTCAGTCCCCAAACACTAGGTTTTAAAAACCCAGATATTCTCAGTCCCCAAACACTAGGTTTCAAAAATCCAGATATTCTCAGTCCCCAAACACTAGGTTTCAATAACCCAGATATTCTCAGTCCCCAAACACTAGGTTTCAAAAACCCAGATATTCTTAATCACCAAACACTAGGCTTTAAAACCCCAGATATTCTCAGTCCCCAAACACAAGGTTTCAAAAACCCAGATATTCTCAGTCCCCAAACACTAGGTTTCAAAAACCCAGATACTCTCAGTCCCCAAACACTAGGTTTCAATAACCCAGATACTCTCAGTCCCCAAACACTAGGTTTCAATAACCCAGATATACTCAGTCCCCAAACACTAGGTTTCAAAAACCCAGATATACTCAGTCCCCAAACACTAGGTTTCAAAAACCCAGATATACTCAGTCCCCAAACACTAGGTTTCAAAAACCCAGATACTCTCAGTCCCCAAACACTAGGTTTCAATAACCCAGATACTCTCAGTCCCCAAACACTAGGTTTCAATAACCCAGATATACTCAGTCCCCAAACACTAGGTTTCAAAAACCCAGATATACTCAGTCCCCAAACACTAGGTTTCAAAAACCCAGATATACTCAGTCCCCAAACACTAGGTTTCAAAAACCCAGATATACTCAGTCCCCAAACACTAGGTTTCAAAAACCCAGATATTCTCAGTCCCCAAACACTAGGTTTCAAAAACCCAGATATTCTCAATCCCCAAACACTAGGCTTTAAAAACCCAGATATTCTCAGTCCCCAAACACAAGGTTTCAAAAACCCAGATATTCTCAATCCCCAAACACTAGGTTTCAAAAACACAGATATTCTCAATCCCCAAACACTAGGTTTCAAAAACCCAGATATTCTCAGTCCCCAAACACTAGGTTTCAAAAACCCAGATACTCTCAGTCCCCAAACACTAGGTTTCAAAAACCCAGATATTCTCAGTCCCCAAACACTAGGTTTCAAAAACCCAGATACTCTCTGTCCCCAAACACTAGGTTTCAAAAACCCAGATATTCTCAATCCCGAAACACTAGGCTTTAAAAACCCAGATATTCTCAGTCCCGAAACACTAGGCTTTAAAAACCCAGATATTCTCAGTCCCCAAACACTAGGTTTTAAAAACCCAGATATTCTCAGTCCCCAAAATCTAGGTTTCAAAAATCCAGATATACTCAGTCCCCAAACACTAGGTTTCAAAAACCCAGATATACTCAGTCCCCAAACACTAGGTTTCAAAAACCCAGATATACTCAGTCCCCAAACACTAGGTTTCAAAAACCCAGATATTCTCAGTCCCCAAACACTAGGTTTCAAAAACCCAGATATTCTCAGTCCCCAAACATTAGGTTTCAAAAACCCAGATATTCTCAGTCCCCAAACACTAGGTTTTAAAAACCCAGATATTCTCAGTGCCCAAACACTAGGTTTCAAAAACCCAGATATTCTCAGTCCCCAAACACTAGGTTTCAAAAACCCAGATACTCTCAGTCCCCAAACACTAGGTTTCAATAACCCAGATACTCTCAGTCCCCAAACACTAGGTTTCAATAACCCAGATATTCTCAGTCCCGAAACACTAGGCTTTAAAAACCCAGATATTCTCAGTCCCCAAACACAAGGTTTTAAAAACCCAGATATTCTCAGTCCCCAAACACTAGGTTTCAAAAACCCAGATACTCTCAGTCCCCAAACACTAGGTTTCAATAACCCAGATACTCTCAGTCCCCAAACACTAGGTTTCAATAACCCAGATATACTCAGTCCCCAAACACTAGGTTTCAAAAACCCAGATATACTCAGTCCCCAAACACTAGGTTTCAAAAACCCAGATATACTCAGTCCCCAAACACTAGGTTTCAAAAACCCAGATACTCTCAGTCCCCAAACACTAGGTTTTAATAACCCAGATACTCTCAGTCCCCAAACACTAGGTTTCAATAACCCAGATATACTCAGTCCCCAAACACTAGGTTTCAAAAACCCAGATATACTCAGTCCCCAAACACTAGGTTTCAAAAACCCAGATATACTCAGTCCCCAAACACTAGGTTTCAAAAACCCAGATATACTCAGTCCCCAAACACTAGGTTTCAAAAACCCAGATATTCTCAGTCCCCAAACACTAGGTTTCAAAAACCCAGATATTCTCAATCCCCAAACACTAGGCTTTAAAAACCCAGATATTCTCAGTCCCCAAACACAAGGTTTCAAAAACCCAGATATTCTCAATCCCCAAACACTAGGTTTCAAAAACACAGATATTCTCAATCCCCAAACACTAGGTTTCAAAAACCCAGATATTCTCAGTCCCCAAACACTAGGTTTCAAAAACCCAGATACTCTCAGTCCCCAAACACTAGGTTTCAAAAACCCAGATATTCTCAGTCCCCAAACACTAGGTTTCAAAAACCCAGATACTCTCTGTCCCCAAACACTAGGTTTCAAAAACCCAGATATTCTCAATCCCGAAACACTAGGCTTTAAAAACCCAGATATTCTCAGTCCCGAAACACTAGGCTTTAAAAACCCAGATATTCTCAGTCCCCAAACACTAGGTTTTAAAAACCCAGATATTCTCAGTCCCCAAAATCTAGGTTTCAAAAATCCAGATATACTCAGTCCCCAAACACTAGGTTTCAAAAACCCAGATATACTCAGTCCCCAAACACTAGGTTTCAAAAACCCAGATATACTCAGTCCCCAAACACTAGGTTTCAAAAACCCAGATATTCTCAGTCCCCAAACACTAGGTTTCAAAAACCCAGATATTCTCAGTCCCCAAACATTAGGTTTCAAAAACCCAGATATTCTCAGTCCCCAAACACTAGGTTTTAAAAACCCAGATATTCTCAGTGCCCAAACACTAGGTTTCAAAAACCCAGATATTCTCAGTCCCCAAACACTAGGTTTCAAAAACCCAGATACTCTCAGTCCCCAAACACTAGGTTTCAATAACCCAGATACTCTCAGTCCCCAAACACTAGGTTTCAATAACCCAGATATTCTCAGTCCCGAAACACTAGGCTTTAAAAACCCAGATATTCTCAGTCCCCAAACACAAGGTTTTAAAAACCCAGATATTCTCAGTCCCCAAACACTAGGTTTCAAAAATCCAGATATACTCAGTCCCCAAACACTAGGTTTCAAAAACCCAGATATACTCAGTCCCCAAACACTAGGTTTCAAAAACCCAGATACTCTCAGTCCCCAAACACTAGGTTTCAATAACCCAGATATTCTCAGTCCCCAAACACTAGGTTTCAAAAACCCAGATATTCTTAATCCCCAAACACAAGGTTTCAAAAACCCAGATATTCTCAGTCCCCAAACACAAGGTTTTAAAAACCCAGATATTCTCAGTCCCCAAACACTAGGTTTCAAAAATCCAGATATACTCAGTCCCCAAACACTAGGTTTCAAAAACCCAGATATACTCAGTCCCCAAACACTAGGTTTCAAAAACCCAGATACTCTCAGTCCCCAAACACTAGGTTTCAATAACCCAGATATTCTCAGTCCCCAAACACTAGGTTTCAAAAACCCAGATATTCTCAGTCCCCAAACACAAGGTTTCAAAAACCCAGATATTCTCAATCCCCAAACACTAGGTTTCAAAAGCACAGATATTCTCAATCCCCAAACACTAGGTTTCAAAAACCCAAATACTTTCAGTCCCCAAACTCTAGGTTTCAAAAACCCAGATATTCTCAATCCCCAAACACTAGGTTTCAAAAACCCAGATATTCTCAATCCCGAAACACTAGGCTTTAAAAACCCAGATATTCTCAGTCCCCAAACACAAGGTTTTAAAAACCCAGATATTCTCAGTCCCCAAACACTAGGTTTTAAAAACCCAGATATTCTCAGTCCCCAAACACTAGGTTTTAAAAACCCAGATATTCTCAGTCCCCAAACACTAGGTTTCAAAAATCCAGATATTCTCAGTCCCCAAACACTAGGTTTCAATAACCCAGATATTCTCAGTCCCCAAACACTAGGTTTCAAAAACCCAGATATTCTTAATCCCCAAACACTAGGCTTTAAAACCCCAGATATTCTCAGTCCCCAAACACAAGGTTTCAAAAACCCAGATATTCTCAATCCCCAAACACTAGGTTTCAAAAGCACAGATATTCTCAATCCCCAAACACTAGGTTTCAAAAACCCAGATATTCTCAATCCCGAAACACTAGGCTTTAAAAACCCAGATATTCTCAGTCCCCAAACACAAGGTTTTAAAAACCCAGATATTCTCAGTCCCCAAACACTAGGTTTTAAAAACCCAGATATTCTCAGTCCCCAAACACTAGGTTTCAAAAATCCAGATATTCTCAGTCCCCAAACACTAGGTTTCAAAAACCCAGATATACTCAGTCCCCAAACACTAGGTTTCAAAAACCCAGATATACTCAGTCCCCAAACACTAGGTTTCAAAAACCCAGATATACTCAGTCCCCAAACACTAGGTTTCAAAAACCCAGATATTCTCAGTCCCCAAACACTAGGTTTCAAAAACCCAGATACTCTCAGTCCCCAAACACTAGGTTTCAAAAACCCAGATACTCTCAGTCCCCAAACACTAGGTTTCAAAAACCCAGATATTCTCAGTGCCCAAACACTAGGTTTCAAAAACCCAGATATTCTCAGTCCCCAAACACTAGGTTTCAAAAACCCAGATACTCTCAGTCCCCAAACACTAGGTTTCAAAAACCCAGATATTCTCAGTCCCCAAACACTAGGTTTCAAAAACCCAGATACTCTCAGTCCCCAAACACTAGGTTTCAAAAACCCAGATATTCTCAATCCCGAAACACTAGGCTTTAAAAACCCAGATATTCTCAGTCCCCAAACACAAGGTTTTAAAAACCCAGATATTCTCAGTCCCCAAACACTAGGTTTTAAAAACCCAGATATTCTCAGTCCCCAAACACTAGGTTTCAAAAATCCAGATATACTCAGTCCCCAAACACTAGGTTTCAAAAACCCAGATATACTCAGTCCCCAAACACTAGGTTTCAAAAACCCAGATATACTCAGTCCCCAAACACTAGGTTTCAAAAACCCAGATATACTCAGTCCCCAAACACTAGGTTTCAAAAACCCAGATATTCTCAGTCCCCAAACACTAGGTTTCAAAAACCCAGATATTCTCAATCCCCAAACACTAGGCTTTAAAAACCCAGATATTCTCAGTCCCCAAACACAAGGTTTCAAAAACCCAGATATTCTCAATCCCCAAACACTAGGTTTCAAAAACACAGATATTCTCAATCCCCAAACACTAGGTTTCAAAAACCCAGATATTCTCAGTCCCCAAACACTAGGTTTCAAAAACCCAGATACTCTCAGTCCCCAAACACTAGGTTTCAAAAACCCAGATACTCTCTGTCCCCAAACACTAGGTTTCAAAAACCCAGATATTCTCAATCCCGAAACACTAGGCTTTAAAAACCCAGATATTCTCAGTCCCGAAACACTAGGCTTTAAAAACCCAGATATTCTCAGTCCCCAAACACTAGGTTTTAAAAACCCAGATATTCTCAGTCCCCAAACACTAGGTTTTAAAAACCCAGATATTCTCAGTCCCCAAACACTAGGTTTCAAAAATCCAGATATACTCAGTCCCCAAACACTAGGTTTCAAAAACCCAGATATACTCAGTCCCCAAACACTAGGTTTCAAAAACCCAGATATACTCAGTCCCCAAACACTAGGTTTCAAAAACCCAGATATTCTCAGTCCCCAAACACTAGGTTTCAAAAACCCAGATATTCTCAGTCCCCAAACATTAGGTTTCAAAAACCCAGATATTCTCAGTCCCCAAACACTAGGTTTTAAAAACCCAGATATTCTCAGTGCCCAAACACTAGGTTTCAAAAACCCAGATATTCTCAGTCCCCAAACACTAGGTTTCAAAAACCCAGATACTCTCAGTCCCCAAACACTAGGTTTCAATAACCCAGATACTCTCAGTCCCCAAACACTAGGTTTCAATAACCCAGATATTCTCAGTCCCCAAACACTAGGTTTCAAAAACCCAGATACTCTCAGTCCCCAAACACTAGGTTTCAAAAACCCAGATATTCTCAATCCCGAAACACTAGGTTTTAAAAACCCAGATATTCTCAGTCCCCAAACACAAGGTTTTAAAAACCCAGATATTCTCAGTCCCCAAACACAAGGTTTTAAAAACCCAGATATTCTCAGTCCCCAAACACTAGGTTTCAAAAATCCAGATATTCTCAGTCCCCAAACACTAGGTTTCAAAAACCCAGATATACTCAGTCCCCAAACACTAGGTTTCAAAAACCCAGATATACTCAGTCCCCAAACACTAGGTTTCAAAAACCCAGATATACTCAGTCCCCAAACACTAGGTTTCAAAAACCCAGATATTCTCAGTCCCCAAACACTAGGTTTCAAAAACCCAGATATTCTCAATCCCCAAACACTAGGCTTTAAAAACCCAGATATTCTCAGTCCCCAAACACAAGGTTTCAAAAACCCAGATATTCTCAATCCCCAAACACTAGGTTTCAAAAACACAGATATTCTCAATCCCCAAACACTAGGTTTCAAAAACCCAGATACTCTCAGTCCCCAAACACTAGGTTTCAAAAACCCAGATACTCTCAGTGCCCAAACACTAGGTTTCAAAAACCCAGATATTCTCAGTGCCCAAACACTAGGTTTCAAAAACCCAGATATTCTCAGTCCCCAAACACTAGGTTTCAAAAACCCAGATACTCTCTGTCCCCAAACACTAGGTTTCAAAAACCCAGATATTCTCAATCCCGAAACACTAGGCTTTAAAAACCCAGATATTCTCAGTCCCCAAACACAAGGTTTTAAAAACCCAGATATTCTCAGTCCCCAAACACTAGGTTTTAAAAACCCAGATATTCTCAGTCCCCAAACACTAGGTTTTAAAAACCCAGATATTCTCAGTCCCCAAACACTAGGTTTCAAAACTCCAGATATACTCAGTCCCCAAACACTAGGTTTCAAAAACCCAGATATACTCAGTCCCCAAACACTAGGTTTCAAAAACCCAGATACTCTCAGTCCCCAAACACTAGGTTTCAATAACCCAGATATTTTCAGTCCCCAAACACTAGGTTTCAAAAACCCAGATATTCTTAATCCCCAAACACTAGGCTTTAAAACCCCAGATATTCTCAGTCCCCAAACACAAGGTTTCAAAAACCCAGATATTCTCAATCCCCAAACACTAGGTTTCAAAAGCACAGATATTCTCAATCCCCAAACACTAGGTTTCAAAAACCCAAATACTTTCAGTCCCCAAACTCTAGGTTTCAAAAACCCAGATATTCTCAATCCCCAAACACTAGGTTTCAAAAACCCAGATATTCTCAATCCCGAAACACTAGGCTTTAAAAACCCAGATATTCTCAGTCCCCAAACACAAGGTTTTAAAAACCCAGATATTCTCAGTCCCCAAACACTAGGTTTTAAAAACCCAGATATTCTCAGTCCCCAAACACTAGGTTTCAAAAATCCAGATATTCTCAGTCCCCAAACACTAGGTTTCAAAAACCCAGATATACTCAGTCCCCAAACACTAGGTTTCAAAAACCCAGATATACTCAGTCCCCAAACACTAGGTTTCAAAAACCCAGATATACTCAGTCCCCAAACACTAGGTTTCAAAAACCCAGATATTCTCAGTCCCCAAACACTAGGTTTCAAAAACCCAGATACTCTCAGTCCCCAAACACTAGGTTTCAAAAACCCAGATATTCTCAGTGCCCAAACACTAGGTTTCAAAAACCCAGATATTCTCAGTGCCCAAACACTAGGTTTCAAAAACCCAGATATTCTCAGTCCCCAAACACTAGGTTTCAAAAACCCAGATACTCTCAGTCCCCAAACACTAGGTTTCAAAAACCCAGATATTCTCAGTCCCCAAACACTAGGTTTCAAAAACCCAGATACTCTCAGTCCCCAAACACTAGGTTTCAAAAACCCAGATATTCTCAATCCCCAAACACAAGGTTTTAAAAACCCAGATATTCTCAGTCCCCAAACACTAGGTTTTAAAAACCCAGATATTCTCAGTCCCCAAACACTAGGTTTCAAAAATCCAGATATACTCAGTCCCCAAACACTAGGTTTCAAAAATCCAGATATACTCAGTCCCCAAACACTAGGTTTCAAAAACCCAGATATACTCAGTCCCCAAACACTAGGTTTCAAAAACCCAGATATACTCAGTCCCCAAACACTAGGTTTCAAAAACCCAGATATTCTCAGTCCCCAAACACTAGGTTTCAAAAACCCAGATATTCTCAATCCCCAAACACTAGGCTTTAAAAACCCAGATATTCTCAGTCCCCAAACACAAGGTTTCAAAAACCCAGATATTCTCAATCCCCAAACACTAGGTTTCAAAAACACAGATATTCTCAATCCCCAAACACTAGGTTTCAAAAACCCAGATATTCTCAATCCCGAAACACTAGGCTTTAAAAACCCAGATATTCTCAGTCCCCAAACACAAGGTTTTAAAAACCCAGATATTCTCAGTCCCCAAACACTAGGTTTTAAAAACCCAGATATTCTCAGTCCCCAAACACTAGGTTTTAAAAACCCAGATATTCTCAGTCCCCAAACACTAGGTTTCAAAACTCCAGATATACTCAGTCCCCAAACACTAGGTTTCAAAAACCCAGATATACTCAGTCCCCAAACACTAGGTTTCAAAAACCCAGATACTCTCAGTCCCCAAACACTAGGTTTCAATAACCCAGATATTTTCAGTCCCCAAACACTAGGTTTCAAAAACCCAGATATTCTTAATCCCCAAACACTAGGCTTTAAAACCCCAGATATTCTCAGTCCCCAAACACAAGGTTTCAAAAACCCAGATATTCTCAATCCCCAAACACTAGGTTTCAAAAGCACAGATATTCTCAATCCCCAAACACTAGGTTTCAAAAACCCAAATACTTTCAGTCCCCAAACTCTAGGTTTCAAAAACCCAGATATTCTCAATCCCCAAACACTAGGTTTCAAAAACCCAGATATTCTCAATCCCGAAACACTAGGCTTTAAAAACCCAGATATTCTCAGTCCCCAAACACAAGGTTTTAAAAACCCAGATATTCTCAGTCCCCAAACACTAGGTTTTAAAAACCCAGATATTCTCAGTCCCCAAACACTAGGTTTCAAAAATCCAGATATTCTCAGTCCCCAAACACTAGGTTTCAAAAACCCAGATATACTCAGTCCCCAAACACTAGGTTTCAAAAACCCAGATATACTCAGTCCCCAAACACTAGGTTTCAAAAACCCAGATATACTCAGTCCCCAAACACTAGGTTTCAAAAACCCAGATATTCTCAGTCCCCAAACACTAGGTTTCAAAAACCCAGATACTCTCAGTCCCCAAACACTAGGTTTCAAAAACCCAGATATTCTCAGTGCCCAAACACTAGGTTTCAAAAACCCAGATATTCTCAGTGCCCAAACACTAGGTTTCAAAAACCCAGATATTCTCAGTCCCCAAACACTAGGTTTCAAAAACCCAGATACTCTCAGTCCCCAAACACTAGGTTTCAAAAACCCAGATATTCTCAGTCCCCAAACACTAGGTTTCAAAAACCCAGATACTCTCAGTCCCCAAACACTAGGTTTCAAAAACCCAGATATTCTCAATCCCCAAACACAAGGTTTTAAAAACCCAGATATTCTCAGTCCCCAAACACTAGGTTTTAAAAACCCAGATATTCTCAGTCCCCAAACACTAGGTTTCAAAAATCCAGATATACTCAGTCCCCAAACACTAGGTTTCAAAAATCCAGATATACTCAGTCCCCAAACACTAGGTTTCAAAAACCCAGATATACTCAGTCCCCAAACACTAGGTTTCAAAAACCCAGATATACTCAGTCCCCAAACACTAGGTTTCAAAAACCCAGATATTCTCAGTCCCCAAACACTAGGTTTCAAAAACCCAGATATTCTCAATCCCCAAACACTAGGCTTTAAAAACCCAGATATTCTCAGTCCCCAAACACAAGGTTTCAAAAACCCAGATATTCTCAATCCCCAAACACTAGGTTTCAAAAACACAGATATTCTCAATCCCCAAACACTAGGTTTCAAAAACCCAGATATTCTCAGTCCCCAAACACTAGGTTTCAAAAACCCAGATACTCTCAGTCCCCAAACACTAGGTTTCAAAAACCCAGATATTCTCAGTCCCCAAACACTAGGTTTCAAAAACCCAGATACTCTCTGTCTCCAAACACTAGGTTTCAAAAACCCAGATATTCTCAATCCCGAAACACTAGGCTTTAAAAACCCAGATATTCTCAGTCCCCAAACACAAGGTTTTAAAAACCCAGATATTCTCAGTCCCCAAACACTAGGTTTTAAAAACCCAGATATTCTCAGTCCCCAAACACTAGGTTTCAAAAATCCAGATATACTCAGTCCCCAAACACTAGGTTTCAAAAACCCAGATATACTCAGTCCCCAAACACTAGGTTTCAAAAACCCAGATATACTCAGTCCCCAAACACTAGGTTTCAAAAACCCAGATATACTCAGTCCCCAAACACTAGGTTTCAAAAACCCAGATATACTCAGTCCCCAAACACTAGGTTTCAAAAACCCAGATATTCTCAGTCCCCAAACACTAGGTTTCAAAAACCCAGATATTCTCAGTCCCCAAACACTAGGTTTCAAAAACCCAGATATTCTCAATCCCCAAACACTAGGTTTCAAAAACACAGATATTCTCAATCCCCAAACACTAGGTTTCAAAAACCCAGATACTCTCAGTCCCCAAACACTAGGTTTCAAAAACCCAGATACTCTCAGTCCCCAAACACTAGGTTTCAAAAACCCAGATATTCTCAGTCCCCAAACACTAGGTTTCAAAAACCCAGATATTCTTAATCCCCAAACACTAGGCTTTAAAACCCCAGATATTCTCAGTCCCCAAACACAAGGTTTCAAAAACCCAGATATTCTCAATCCCCAAACACTAGGTTTCAAAAGCACAGATATTCTCAATCCCCAAACACTAGGTTTCAAAAACCCAAATACTTTCAGTCCCCAAACTCTAGGTTTCAAAAACCCAGATATTCTCAATCCCCAAACACTAGGTTTCAAAAACCCAGATATTCTCAATCCCGAAACACTAGGCTTTAAAAACCCAGATATTCTCAGTCCCCAAACACAAGGTTTTAAAAACCCAGATATTCTCAGTCCCCAAACACTAGGTTTTAAAAACCCAGATATTCTCAGTCCCCAAACACTAGGTTTCAAAAATCCAGATATTCTCAGTCCCCAAACACTAGGTTTCAAAAACCCAGATATACTCAGTCCCCAAACACTAGGTTTCAAAAACCCAGATATACTCAGTCCCCAAACACTAGGTTTCAAAAACCCAGATATTCTCAGTCCCCAAACACTAGGTTTTAAAAACCCAGATATTCTCAGTCCCCAAACACTAGGTTTTAAAAACCCAGATATTCTCAGTCCCCAAACACTAGGTTTCAAAACTCCAGATATACTCAGTCCCCAAACACTAGGTTTCAAAAACCCAGATATACTCAGTCCCCAAACACTAGGTTTCAAAAACCCAGATACTCTCAGTCCCCAAACACTAGGTTTCAATAACCCAGATATTTTCAGTCCCCAAACACTAGGTTTCAAAAACCCAGATATTCTTAATCCCCAAACACTAGGCTTTAAAACCCCAGATATTCTCAGTCCCCAAACACAAGGTTTCAAAAACCCAGATATTCTCAATCCCCAAACACTAGGTTTCAAAAGCACAGATATTCTCAATCCCCAAACACTAGGTTTCAAAAACCCAAATACTTTCAGTCCCCAAACTCTAGGTTTCAAAAACCCAGATATTCTCAATCCCCAAACACTAGGTTTCAAAAACCCAGATATTCTCAATCCCGAAACACTAGGCTTTAAAAACCCAGATATTCTCAGTCCCCAAACACAAGGTTTTAAAAACCCAGATATTCTCAGTCCCCAAACACTAGGTTTTAAAAACCCAGATATTCTCAGTCCCCAAACACTAGGTTTCAAAAATCCAGATATTCTCAGTCCCCAAACACTAGGTTTCAAAAACCCAGATATACTCAGTCCCCAAACACTAGGTTTCAAAAACCCAGATATACTCAGTCCCCAAACACTAGGTTTCAAAAACCCAGATATACTCAGTCCCCAAACACTAGGTTTCAAAAACCCAGATATTCTCAGTCCCCAAACACTAGGTTTCAAAAACCCAGATACTCTCAGTCCCCAAACACTAGGTTTCAAAAACCCAGATATTCTCAGTGCCCAAACACTAGGTTTCAAAAACCCAGATATTCTCAGTGCCCAAACACTAGGTTTCAAAAACCCAGATATTCTCAGTCCCCAAACACTAGGTTTCAAAAACCCAGATACTCTCAGTCCCCAAACACTAGGTTTCAAAAACCCAGATATTCTCAGTCCCCAAACACTAGGTTTCAAAAACCCAGATACTCTCAGTCCCCAAACACTAGGTTTCAAAAACCCAGATATTCTCAATCCCCAAACACAAGGTTTTAAAAACCCAGATATTCTCAGTCCCCAAACACTAGGTTTTAAAAACCCAGATATTCTCAGTCCCCAAACACTAGGTTTCAGAAATCCAGATATACTCAGTCCCCAAACACTAGGTTTCAAAAATCCAGATATACTCAGTCCCCAAACACTAGGTTTCAAAAACCCAGATATACTCAGTCCCCAAACACTAGGTTTCAAAAACCCAGATATACTCAGTCCCCAAACACTAGGTTTCAAAAACCCAGATATTCTCAGTCCCCAAACACTAGGTTTCAAAAACCCAGATATTCTCAATCCCCAAACACTAGGCTTTAAAAACCCAGATATTCTCAGTCCCCAAACACAAGGTTTCAAAAACCCAGATATTCTCAATCCCCAAACACTAGGTTTCAAAAACACAGATATTCTCAATCCCCAAACACTAGGTTTCAAAAACCCAGATATTCTCAGTCCCCAAACACTAGGTTTCAAAAACCCAGATACTCTCAGTCCCCAAACACTAGGTTTCAAAAACCCAGATATTCTCAGTCCCCAAACACTAGGTTTCAAAAACCCAGATACTCTCTGTCTCCAAACACTAGGTTTCAAAAACCCAGATATTCTCAATCCCGAAACACTAGGCTTTAAAAACCCAGATATTCTCAGTCCCCAAACACAAGGTTTTAAAAACCCAGATATTCTCAGTCCCCAAACACTAGGTTTTAAAAACCCAGATATTCTCAGTCCCCAAACACTAGGTTTCAAAAATCCAGATATACTCAGTCCCCAAACACTAGGTTTCAAAAACCCAGATATACTCAGTCCCCAAACACTAGGTTTCAAAAACCCAGATATACTCAGTCCCCAAACACTAGGTTTCAAAAACCCAGATATACTCAGTCCCCAAACACTAGGTTTCAAAAACCCAGATATACTCAGTCCCCAAACACTAGGTTTCAAAAACCCAGATATTCTCAGTCCCCAAACACTAGGTTTCAAAAACCCAGATATTCTCAATCCCCAAACACTAGGTTTCAAAAACACAGATATTCTCAATCCCCAAACACTAGGTTTCAAAAACCCAGATACTCTCAGTCCCCAAACACTAGGTTTCAAAAACCCAGATACTCTCAGTCCCCAAACACTAGGTTTCAAAAACCCAGATATTCTCAGTCCCCAAACACTAGGTTTCAAAAACCCAGATATTCTTAATCCCCAAACACTAGGCTTTAAAACCCCAGATATTCTCAGTCCCCAAACACAAGGTTTCAAAAACCCAGATATTCTCAATCCCCAAACACTAGGTTTCAAAAGCACAGATATTCTCAATCCCCAAACACTAGGTTTCAAAAACCCAAATACTTTCAGTCCCCAAACTCTAGGTTTCAAAAACCCAGATATTCTCAATCCCCAAACACTAGGTTTCAAAAACCCAGATATTCTCAATCCCGAAACACTAGGCTTTAAAAACCCAGATATTCTCAGTCCCCAAACACAAGGTTTTAAAAACCCAGATATTCTCAGTCCCCAAACACTAGGTTTTAAAAACCCAGATATTCTCAGTCCCCAAACACTAGGTTTCAAAAATCCAGATATTCTCAGTCCCCAAACACTAGGTTTCAAAAACCCAGATATACTCAGTCCCCAAACACTAGGTTTCAAAAACCCAGATATACTCAGTCCCCAAACACTAGGTTTCAAAAACCCAGATATACTCAGTCCCCAAACACTAGGTTTCAAAAACCCAGATATTCTCAGTCCCCAAACACTAGGTTTCAAAAACCCAGATACTCTCAGTCCCCAAACACTAGGTTTCAAAAACCCAGATACTCTCAGTCCCCAAACACTAGGTTTCAAAAACCCAGATATTCTCAGTGCCCAAACACTAGGTTTCAAAAACCCAGATATTCTCAGTGCCCAAACACTAGGTTTCAAAAACCCAGATATTCTCAGTCCCCAAACACTAGGTTTCAAAAACCCAGATACTCTCAGTCCCCAAACACTAGGTTTCAAAAACCAAGATATTCTCAGTCCCCAAACACTAGGTTTCAAAAACCCAGATACTCTCAGTCCCCAAACACTAGGTTTCAAAAACCCAGATATTCTCAATCCCGAAACACTAGGCTTTAAAAACCCAGATATTCTCAGTCCCCAGACACAAGGTTTTAAAAACCCAGATATTCTCAGTCCCCAAACACTAGGTTTTAAAAACCCAGATATTCTCAGTCCCCAAACACTAGGTTTCAAAAATCCAGATATACTCAGTCCCCAAACACTAGGTTTCAAAAACCCAGATATACTCAGTCCCCAAACACTAGGTTTCAAAAACCCAGATATACTCAGTCCCCAAACACTAGGTTTCAAAAACCCAGATATACTCAGTCCCCAAACACTAGGTTTCAAAAACCCAGATATACTCAGTCCCCAAACACTAGGTTTCAAAAACCCAGATATACTCAGTCCCCAAACACTAGGTTTCAAAAACCCAGATATTCTCAATCCCCAAACACTAGGCTTTAAAAACCCAGATATTCTCAGTCCCCAAACACAAGATTTCAAAAACCCAGATATTCTCAATCCCCAAACACTAGGTTTCAAAAACACAGATATTCTCAATCCCCAAACACTAGGTTTCAAAAACCCAGATACTCTCAGTCCCCAAACACTAGGTTTCAAAAACCCAGATACTCTCAGTCCCCAAACACTAGGTTTCAAAAACCCAGATATTCTCAGTCCCCAAACACTAGGTTTCAAAAACCAAGATATTCTTAATCCCCAAACACTAGGCTTTAAAACCCCAGATATTCTCAGTCCCCAAACACAAGGTTTCAAAAACCCAGATATTCTCAATCCCCAAACACTAGGTTTCAAAAACCCAGATATTCTCAATCCCGAAACACTAGGCTTTAAAAACCCAGATATTCTCAGTCCCCAAACACAAGGTTTTAAAAACCCAGATATTCTCAGTCCCCAAACACTAGGTTTTAAAAACCCAGATATTCTCAGTCCCCAAACACTAGGTTTCAAAAATCCAGATATTCTCAGTCCCCAAACACTAGGTTTCAAAAACCCAGATATACTCAGTCCCCAAACACTAGGTTTCAAAAACCCAGATACTCTCAGTCCCCAAACACTAGGTTTCAAAAACCCAGATATTCTCAGTTCCCAAACACTTGGTTTCAAAAACCCAGATATTCTTAATCCCCAAACACTTGGCTTTAAAACCCCAGATATTCTCAATCCCCAAACACAAGGTTTCAAAAACCCAGATATTCTCAATCCCCAAACACTAGGTTTCAAAAACCCAGATATTCTCAGTCCCCAAACACTAGGTTTCAAAAACCCAGATATTCTTAATCCCCAAACACTAGGCTTTAAAACCCCAGATATTCTCAGTCCCCAAACACAAGGTTTCAAAAACCCAGATATTCTCAATCCCCAAACACTAGGTTTCAAAAACCCAGATACTCTCAGTCCCCAAACACTAGGTTTCAAAAACCCAGATATTCTCAATCCCGAAACACTAGGCTTTAAAAACCCAGATATTCTCAGTCCCCAAACACAAGGTTTTAAAAACCCAGATATTCTCAGTCCCCAAACACTAGGTTTTAAAAACCCAGATATTCTCAGTCCCCAAACACTAGGTTTCAAAAATCCAGATATACTCAGTCCCCAAACACTAGGTTTCAAAAACCCAGATATACTCAGTCCCCAAACACTAGGTTTCAAAAACCCAGATATACTCAGTCCCCAAACACTAGGTTTCAAAAACCCAGATATACTCAGTCCCCAAACACTAGGTTTCAAAAACCCAGATATTCTCAGTCCCCAAACACTAGGTTTCAAAAACCCAGATATTCTCAATCCCCAAACACTAGGCTTTAAAAACCCAGATATTCTCAGCCCCCAAACACAAGGTTTCAAAAACCCAGATATTCTCAATCCCCAAACACTAGGTTTCAAAAACACAGATATTCTCAATCCCCAAACACTAGGTTTCAAAAACCCAGATACTCTCAGTCCCCAAACACTAGGTTTCAAAAACCCAGATACTCTCAGTCCCCAAACACTAGGTTTCAAAAACCCAGATATTCTCAGTCCCCAAACACTAGGTTTCAAAAACCCAGATATTCTTAATCCCCAAACACTAGGCTTTAAAACCCCAGATATTCTCAGTCCCCAAACACTAGGTTTCAAAAACCCAGATATTCTCAGTCCCCAAACATTAGGTTTCAAAAACCCAGATATTCTCAGTCCCCAAACACTAGGTTTTAAAAACCCAGATATTCTCAGTGCCCAAACACTAGGTTTCAAAAACCCAGATATTCTCAGTCCCCAAACACTAGGTTTCAAAAACCCAGATACTCTCAGTCCCCAAACACTAGGTTTCAATAACCCAGATACTCTCAGTCCCCAAACACTAGGTTTCAAAAACCCAGATACTCTCAGTCCCCAAACACTAGGTTTCAAAAACCCAGATATTCTCAATCCCGAAACACTAGGTTTTAAAAACCCAGATATTCTCAGTCCCCAAACACAAGGTTTTAAAAACCCAGATATTCTCAGTCCCCAAACACAAGGTTTTAAAAACCCAGATATTCTCAGTCCCCAAACACTAGGTTTCAAAAATCCAGATATTCTCAGTCCCCAAACACTAGGTTTCAAAAACCCAGATATACTCAGTCCCCAAACACTAGGTTTCAAAAACCCAGATATACTCAGTCCCCAAACACTAGGTTTCAAAAACCCAGATATTCTCAATCCCCAAACACTAGGCTTTAAAAACCCAGATATTCTCAGTCCCCAAACACAAGATTTCAAAAACCCAGATATTCTCAATCCCCAAACACTAGGTTTCAAAAACACAGATATTCTCAATCCCCAAACACTAGGTTTCAAAAACCCAGATACTCTCAGTCCCCAAACACTAGGTTTCAAAAACCCAGATACTCTCAGTCCCCAAACACTAGGTTTCAAAAACCCAGATATTCTCAGTCCCCAAACACTAGGTTTCAAAAACCAAGATATTCTTAATCCCCAAACACTAGGCTTTAAAACCCCAGATATTCTCAGTCCCCAAACACAAGGTTTCAAAAACCCAGATATTCTCAATCCCCAAACACTAGGTTTCAAAAACCCAGATATTCTCAATCCCGAAACACTAGGCTTTAAAAACCCAGATATTCTCAGTCCCCAAACACAAGGTTTTAAAAACCCAGATATTCTCAGTCCCCAAACACTAGGTTTTAAAAACCCAGATATTCTCAGTCCCCAAACACTAGGTTTCAAAAATCCAGATATTCTCAGTCCCCAAACACTAGGTTTCAAAAACCCAGATATACTCAGTCCCCAAACACTAGGTTTCAAAAACCCAGATACTCTCAGTCCCCAAACACTAGGTTTCAAAAACCCAGATATTCTCAGTTCCCAAACACTTGGTTTCAAAAACCCAGATATTCTTAATCCCCAAACACTTGGCTTTAAAACCCCAGATATTCTCAATCCCCAAACACAAGGTTTCAAAAACCCAGATATTCTCAATCCCCAAACACTAGGTTTCAAAAACCCAGATATTCTCAGTCCCCAAACACTAGGTTTCAAAAACCCAGATATTCTTAATCCCCAAACACTAGGCTTTAAAACCCCAGATATTCTCAGTCCCCAAACACAAGGTTTCAAAAACCCAGATATTCTCAATCCCCAAACACTAGGTTTCAAAAACCCAGATACTCTCAGTCCCCAAACACTAGGTTTCAAAAACCCAGATATTCTCAATCCCGAAACACTAGGCTTTAAAAACCCAGATATTCTCAGTCCCCAAACACAAGGTTTTAAAAACCCAGATATTCTCAGTCCCCAAACACTAGGTTTTAAAAACCCAGATATTCTCAGTCCCCAAACACTAGGTTTCAAAAATCCAGATATACTCAGTCCCCAAACACTAGGTTTCAAAAACCCAGATATACTCAGTCCCCAAACACTAGGTTTCAAAAACCCAGATATACTCAGTCCCCAAACACTAGGTTTCAAAAACCCAGATATACTCAGTCCCCAAACACTAGGTTTCAAAAACCCAGATATTCTCAGTCCCCAAACACTAGGTTTCAAAAACCCAGATATTCTCAATCCCCAAACACTAGGCTTTAAAAACCCAGATATTCTCAGCCCCCAAACACAAGGTTTCAAAAACCCAGATATTCTCAATCCCCAAACACTAGGTTTCAAAAACACAGATATTCTCAATCCCCAAACACTAGGTTTCAAAAACCCAGATACTCTCAGTCCCCAAACACTAGGTTTCAAAAACCCAGATACTCTCAGTCCCCAAACACTAGGTTTCAAAAACCCAGATATTCTCAGTCCCCAAACACTAGGTTTCAAAAACCCAGATATTCTTAATCCCCAAACACTAGGCTTTAAAACCCCAGATATTCTCAGTCCCCAAACACTAGGTTTCAAAAACCCAGATATTCTCAGTCCCCAAACATTAGGTTTCAAAAACCCAGATATTCTCAGTCCCCAAACACTAGGTTTTAAAAACCCAGATATTCTCAGTGCCCAAACACTAGGTTTCAAAAACCCAGATATTCTCAGTCCCCAAACACTAGGTTTCAAAAACCCAGATACTCTCAGTCCCCAAACACTAGGTTTCAATAACCCAGATACTCTCAGTCCCCAAACACTAGGTTTCAAAAACCCAGATACTCTCAGTCCCCAAACACTAGGTTTCAAAAACCCAGATATTCTCAATCCCGAAACACTAGGTTTTAAAAACCCAGATATTCTCAGTCCCCAAACACAAGGTTTTAAAAACCCAGATATTCTCAGTCCCCAAACACAAGGTTTTAAAAACCCAGATATTCTCAGTCCCCAAACACTAGGTTTCAAAAATCCAGATATTCTCAGTCCCCAAACACTAGGTTTCAAAAACCCAGATATACTCAGTCCCCAAACACTAGGTTTCAAAAACCCAGATATACTCAGTCCCCAAACACTAGGTTTCAAAAACCCAGATATACTCAGTCCCCAAACACTAGGTTTCAAAAACCCAGATATTCTCAGTCCCCAAACACTAGGTTTCAAAAACCCAGATATTCTCAATCCCCAAACACTAGGCTTTAAAAACCCAGATATTCTCAGTCCCCAAACACAAGGTTTCAAAAACCCAGATATTCTCAATCCCCAAACACTAGGTTTCAAAAACACAGATATTCTCAATCCCCAAACACTAGGTTTCAAAAACCCAGATACTCTCAGTCCCCAAACACTAGGTTTCAAAAACCCAGATACTCTCAGTGCCCAAACACTAGGTTTCAAAAACCCAGATATTCTCAGTGCCCAAACACTAGGTTTCAAAAACCCAGATATTCTCACTCCCCAAACACTAGGTTTCAAAAACCCAGATACTCTCTGTCCCCAAACACTAGGTTTCAAAAACCCAGATATTCTCAATCCCGAAACACTAGGCTTTAAAAACCCAGATATTCTCAGTCCCCAAACACAAGGTTTTAAAAACCCAGATATTCTCAGTCCCCAAACACTAGGTTTTAAAAACCCAGATATTCTCAGTCCCCAAACACTAGGTTTTAAAAACCCAGATATTCTCAGTCCCCAAACACTAGGTTTCAAAACTCCAGATATACTCAGTCCCCAAACACTAGGTTTCAAAAACCCAGATATACTCAGTCCCCAAACACTAGGTTTCAAAAACCCAGATACTCTCAGTCCCCAACCACTAGGTTTCAATAACCCAGATATTTTCAGTCCCCAAACACTAGGTTTCAAAAACCCAGATATTCTTAATCCCCAAACACTAGGCTTTAAAACCCCAGATATTCTCAGTCCCCAAACACAAGGTTTCAAAAACCCAGATATTCTCAATCCCCAAACACTAGGTTTCAAAAGCACAGATATTCTCAATCCCCAAACACTAGGTTTCAAAAACCCAAATACTTTCAGTCCCCAAACTCTAGGTTTCAAAAACCCAGATATTCTCAATCCCCAAACACTAGGTTTCAAAAACCCAGATATTCTCAATCCCGAAACACTAGGCTTTAAAAACCCAGATATTCTCAGTCCCCAAACACAAGGTTTTAAAAACCCAGATATTCTCAGTCCCCAAACACTAGGTTTTAAAAACCCAGATATTCTCAGTCCCCAAACACTAGGTTTCAAAAATCCAGATATTCTCAGTCCCCAAACACTAGGTTTCAAAAACCCAGATATACTCAGTCCCCAAACACTAGGTTTCAAAAACCCAGATATACTCAGTCCCCAAACACTAGGTTTCAAAAACCCAGATATACTCAGTCCCCAAACACTAGGTTTCAAAAACCCAGATATTCTCAGTCCCCAAACACTAGGTTTCAAAAACCCAGATACTCTCAGTCCCCAAACACTAGGTTTCAAAAACCCAGATATTCTCAGTGCCCAAACACTAGGTTTCAAAAACCCAGATATTCTCAGTGCCCAAACACTAGGTTTCAAAAACCCAGATATTCTCAGTCCCCAAACACTAGGTTTCAAAAACCCAGATACTCTCAGTCCCCAAACACTAGGTTTCAAAAACCCAGATATTCTCAGTCCCCAAACACTAGGTTTCAAAAACCCAGATACTCTCAGTCCCCAAACACTAGGTTTCAAAAACCCAGATATTCTCAATCCCCAAACACAAGGTTTTAAAAACCCAGATATTCTCAGTCCCCAAACACTAGGTTTTAAAAACCCAGATATTCTCAGTCCCCAAACACTAGGTTTCAAAAATCCAGATATACTCAGTCCCCAAACACTAGGTTTCAAAAATCCAGATATACTCAGTCCCCAAACACTAGGTTTCAAAAACCCAGATATACTCAGTCCCCAAACACTAGGTTTCAAAAACCCAGATATACTCAGTCCCCAAACACTAGGTTTCAAAAACCCAGATATTCTCAGTCCCCAAACACTAGGTTTCAAAAACCCAGATATTCTCAATCCCCAAACACTAGGCTTTAAAAACCCAGATATTCTCAGTCCCCAAACACAAGGTTTCAAAAACCCAGATATTCTCAATCCCCAAACACTAGGTTTCAAAAACACAGATATTCTCAATCCCCAAACACTAGGTTTCAAAAACCCAGATATTCTCAGTCCCCAAACACTAGGTTTCAAAAACCCAGATACTCTCAGTCCCCAAACACTAGGTTTCAAAAACCCAGATATTCTCAGTCCCCAAACACTAGGTTTCAAAAACCCAGATACTCTCTGTCTCCAAACACTAGGTTTCAAAAACCCAGATATTCTCAATCCCGAAACACTAGGCTTTAAAAACCCAGATATTCTCAGTCCCCAAACACAAGGTTTTAAAAACCCAGATATTCTCAGTCCCCAAACACTAGGTTTTAAAAACCCAGATATTCTCAGTCCCCAAACACTAGGTTTCAAAAATCCAGATATACTCAGTCCCCAAACACTAGGTTTCAAAAACCCAGATATACTCAGTCCCCAAACACTAGGTTTCAAAAACCCAGATATACTCAGTCCCCAAACACTAGGTTTCAAAAACCCAGATATACTCAGTCCCCAAACACTAGGTTTCAAAAACCCAGATATACTCAGTCCCCAAACACTAGGTTTCAAAAACCCAGATATTCTCAGTCCCCAAACACTAGGTTTCAAAAACCCAGATATTCTCAATCCCCAAACACTAGGTTTCAAAAACACAGATATTCTCAATCCCCAAACACTAGGTTTCAAAAACCCAGATACTCTCAGTCCCCAAACACTAGGTTTCAAAAACCCAGATACTCTCAGTCCCCAAACACTAGGTTTCAAAAACCCAGATATTCTCAGTCCCCAAACACTAGGTTTCAAAAACCCAGATATTCTTAATCCCCAAACACTAGGCTTTAAAACCCCAGATATTCTCAGTCCCCAAACACAAGGTTTCAAAAACCCAGATATTCTCAATCCCCAAACACTAGGTTTCAAAAGCACAGATATTCTCAATCCCCAAACACTAGGTTTCAAAAACCCAAATACTTTCAGTCCCCAAACTCTAGGTTTCAAAAACCCAGATATTCTCAATCCCCAAACACTAGGTTTCAAAAACCCAGATATTCTCAATCCCGAAACACTAGGCTTTAAAAACCCAGATATTCTCAGTCCCCAAACACAAGGTTTTAAAAACCCAGATATTCTCAGTCCCCAAACACTAGGTTTTAAAAACCCAGATATTCTCAGTCCCCAAACACTAGGTTTCAAAAACCCAGATATTCTCAGTCCCCAAACACTAGGTTTCAAAAACCCAGATATACTCAGTCCCCAAACACTAGGTTTCAAAAACCCAGATATACTCAGTCCCCAAACACTAGGTTTCAAAAACCCAGATATACTCAGTCCCCAAACACTAGGTTTCAAAAACCCAGATATACTCAGTCCCCAAACACTAGGTTTCAAAAACCCAGATATTCTCAGTCCCCAAACACTAGGTTTCAAAAACCCAGATATTCTCAGTCCCCAAACACTAGGTTTTAAAAACCCAGATATTCTCAGTCCCCAAACACTAGGTTTCAAAAATCCAGATATACTCAGTCCCCAAACACTAGGTTTCAAAAACCCAGATATACTCAGTCCCCAAACACTAGGTTTCAAAAACCCAGATATACTCAGTCCCCAAACACTAGGTTTCAAAAACCCAGATATTCTCAGTCCCCAAACACTAGGTTTCAAAAACCCAGATACTCTCAGTCCCCAAACACTAGGTTTCAAAAACCCAGATACTCTCAGTCCCCAAACACTAGGTTTCAAAAACCCAGATATTCTCAATCCCCAAACACTAGGTTTCAAAAACACAGATATTCTCAATCCCCAAACACTAGGTTTCAAAAACCCAGATACTCTCAGTCCCCAAACACTAGGTTTCAAAAACCCAGATACTCTCAGTCCCCAAACACTAGGTTTCAAAAACCCAGATATTCTCAGTTCCCAAACACTTGGTTTCAAAAACCCAGATATTCTTAATCCCCAAACACTTGGCTTTAAAACCCCAGATATTCTCAATCCCCAAACACAAGGTTTCAAAAACCCAGATATTCTCAATCCCCAAACACTAGGTTTCAAAAACCCAGATATTCTCAGTCCCCAAACACTAGGTTTCAAAAACCCAGATATTCTTAATCCCCAAACACTAGGCTTTAAAACCCCAGATATTCTCAGTCCCCAAACACTAGGTTTCAAAAATCCAGATATACTCAGTCCCCAAACACTAGGTTTCAAAAACCCAGATATACTCAGTCCCCAAACACTAGGTTTCAAAAACCCAGATATACTCAGTCCCCAAACACTAGGTTTCAAAAACCCAGATATACTCAGTCCCCAAACACTAGGTTTCAAAAACCCAGATATACTCAGTCCCCAAACACTAGGTTTCAAAAACCCAGATATTCTCAGTCCCCAAACACTAGGTTTCAAAAACCCAGATATTCTCAATCCCCAAACACTAGGCTTTAAAAACCCAGATATTCTCAGCCCCCAAACACAAGGTTTCAAAAACCCAGATATTCTCAATCCCCAAACACTAGGTTTCAAAAACACAGATATTCTCAATCCCCAAACACTAGGTTTCAAAAACCCAGATACTCTCAGTCCCCAAACACTAGGTTTCAAAAACCCAGATACTCTCAGTCCCCAAACACTAGGTTTCAAAAACCCAGATATTCTCAGTCCCCAAACACTAGGTTTCAAAAACCCAGATATTCTTAATCCCCAAACACTAGGCTTTAAAACCCCAGATATTCTCAGTCCCCAAACACAAGGTTTCAAAAACCCAGATATTCTCAATCCCCAAACACTAGGTTTCAAAAGCACAGATATTCTCAATCCCCAAACACTAGGTTTCAAAAACCCAGATACTTTCAGTCCCCAAACTCTAGGTTTCAAAAACCCAGATATTCTCAATCCCCAAACACTAGGTTTCAAAAACCCAGATATTCTCAATCCCGAAACACTAGGCTTTAAAAACCCAGATATTCTCAGTCCCCAAACACAAGGTTTTAAAAACCCAGATATTCTCAGTCCCCAAACACTAGGTTTTAAAAACCCAGATATTCTCAGTCCCCAAACACTAGGTTTCAAAAACCCAGATATTCTCAGTCCCCAAACACTAGGTTTCAAAAACCCAGATATACTCAGTCCCCAAACACTAGGTTTCAAAAACCCAGATATACTCAGTCCCCAAACACTAGGTTTCAAAAACCCAGATATACTCAGTCCCCAAACACTAGGTTTCAAAAACCCAGATATTCTCAGTCCCCAAACACTAGGTTTCAAAAACCCAGATATTCTCAGTCCCCAAACACTAGGTTTTAAAAACCCAGATATTCTCAGTCCCCAAACACTAGGTTTCAAAAATCCAGATATACTCAGTCCCCAAACACTAGGTTTCAAAAACCCAGATATACTCAGTCCCCAAACACTAGGTTTCAAAAACCCAGATATACTCAGTCCCCAAACACTAGGTTTCAAAAACCCAGATATTCTCAGTCCCCAAACACTAGGTTTCAAAAACCCAGATATTCTCAGTCCCCAAACATTAGGTTTCAAAAACCCAGATATTCTCAGTCCCCAAACACTAGGTTTTAAAAACCCAGATATTCTCAGTGCCCAAACACTAGGTTTCAAAAACCCAGATATTCTCAGTCCCCAAACACTAGGTTTCAAAAACCCAGATACTCTCAGTCCCCAAACACTAGGTTTCAAAAACCCAGATACTCTCAGTCCCCAAACACTAGGTTTCAAAGACCCAGATATTCTCAATCCCCAAACACTAGGTTTCAAAAACACAGATATTCTCAATCCCCAAACACTAGGTTTCAAAAACCCAGATACTCTCAGTCCCCAAACACTAGGTTTCAAAAACCCAGATACTCTCAGTCCCCAAACACTAGGTTTCAAAAACCCAGATATTCTCAGTTCCCAAACACTTGGTTTCAAAAACCCAGATATTCTTAATCCCCAAACACTTGGCTTTAAAACCCCAGATATTCTCAATCCCCAAACACAAGGTTTCAAAAACCCAGATATTCTCAATCCCCAAACACTAGGTTTCAAAAACCCAGATATTCTCAGTCCCCAAACACTAGGTTTCAAAAACCCAGATATTCTTAATCCCCAAACACTAGGCTTTAAAACCCCAGATATTCTCAGTCCCCAAACACAAGGTTTCAAAAACCCAGATATTCTCAATCCCCAAACACTAGGTTTCAAAAACACAGATATTCTCAATCCCCAAACACTAGGTTTCAAAAACCCAGATACTCTCAGTCCCCAGACACTAGGTTTCAAAAACCCAGATATTCTCAGTCCCCAAACACTAGGTTTCAAAAACCCAGATATTCTCAATCCCCAAACACTAGGTTTCAAAAACCCAGATATTCTCAATCCCCAAACACTAGGTTTCAAAAACACAGATATTCTCAGTCCCCAAACATTAGGTTTCAAAAACACAGATATTCTCAATCCCCAAACACTAGGTTTCAAAAACACAGATATTCTCAATCCCCAAACACTAGGTTTCAAAAACCCAGATATTCTCAGTCCCCAAACACTAGGTTTCAAAAACCCTGATATTCTCAATCCCCAAACACTAGGTTTTAAAAACACAGATATTCCCATTTCCCAAACTCTAGGTTTCAATCCCAGGTATTTGCAACCTAAAAATAGGTCTTAAAGCCCAGATATTCCCAGATGAGGAACACTTGCTTCAAATCCCATAAATTTCCTTTTTTCAAAACCGATTTCGAGTCGAAGATTTTTCTATTATTTCCAATTAAAGATATATCTAAACTAGATTAAATACCTCTTTATTTGCAATATTAAAAACTATTCATATCCTTATATCTGAAACATGTCTACTCATAACAACATTGCATTGAAACAAAGATTTCAATTAATATGTTTCAAACAAATTGGAAGGGAGAAGTCTGACGTGGCTTACAAAGCCAAACCTTAACTAACCATACTACGATATTGAAATATTTAAAAAATATTAAGAATTAATGCCATAAATCCTTACGAAAAAACTTTCCTTGTTTCTACAGTAGTCAATGATTTACACATAATTTTGAGATATTTAATCTTTCATCGACGACTTTGGGCAAAAAAGGTTTCTCTGTTCTAACTAAGAAAGCCGTTTTTACGTTCCGCGAGCGCATTAAGGCTCCTCAGAGAAGTCCGCACTTCTCTCGGAACTTCATACTTTTACTTCAATTGAATTTAATCAACTTAACGTAACTTTATTACATTATAACCTTTTTTCAACCCATGTTAAGCGGGACGGTGACTATCGAGTACCACCCTGCCCCGCGATCTTCCAAGAAGTGGATGCGACGAAATTATTGCTGAGTAACGTAGAGACTAGAGAGAGAGAGAGAGAGAGAGGCGAGAATCGGAAAATGGCGATTTGTCAGCGTGCTTGCCAAAGCAGGGGTTTTATAGAAGGGATAAGACACATTACCTAGAAAAGCATTACACGTCTCGTTTCTCGTGCCTTTTCGATTATGGTTTTAATTGCTACTGACATATTTTAGTGGTTTTCGATGCAGGTTTCAAAAAATTATAGTTTCTATACAATTCTCAGTTTTTTGATTCTTTTACAATAAATTAATATGAAACTGCCAGGGAAGATAACGTATCCGACTACACACGAATAGTTTCCCCATCACGGCCGGTGAGCAGGGCCGGAAATAAGCGCAGGACACTAGACATTTTAAAATGTCCCTTAATTTTTTTTGGAAAATTTAAGGGGTTCACTGGACAGTTTGACCA
The DNA here is from genome assembly GCF_054372755.1 of Phalangium opilio. Classification (NCBI taxonomy): domain Eukaryota; kingdom Metazoa; phylum Arthropoda; class Arachnida; order Opiliones; family Phalangiidae; genus Phalangium; species Phalangium opilio. The sequence goes on along the minus strand of NW_028324200.1, from coordinate 1,379,186 downwards.
ATAAATTTTCCCAAGGTTTGATAGCTTGGCCATGGAGAAGCGACACTATTTTTGCACACTTCAGTTTACAAAATCCTATAAATTTTCCATTCAAACGGGGGGTCACTGTACACTTGTCCTATAAGAAATATTTCTATTTCCGGCCCTGCCCGTGAGTCAGCTATCGTTTAACTGTAAACCGTCTATTATCCCCTCTCCCTCTGACACAATTCATCCCTAAAAGCCGAAGCCGAAGCTCGAAGTCATTTAGAACATTTTAGCAGACGACGTATAGGATGATTTATCCTATTTTTGATTTTGGGGTAATTCGGAAATGTGTTAGGAGTTTTGGGGTAATATAGTGTTCCGCCGTTTGCCGTTAAGGCTGGCGAAGCTGGGTAAACCTAGGGTACGTTCAGTAACCCTCTTTGATGGCAGCGCTTACTAAGCGATGTGAGATTTTTCCTACTGTACGCTTTTTCGCGTTTCCGGTTTTGACGTCATGATGCTCAGTGCTTGCCCATCAAAAAAACCATCTAATCGATATGGTTTTTTTGATGGCGTGACGTAGCGCTTGACTGTTGAACACTTTGCAGACGAAAAGATGGCGCGGGATTTAAAAATTAAATTCCAACAATGTTATTCCTACAGTAATTGTATTACTCAGTAATTTAGTTTTCTTTACAAAACTACTTCTACCATTCAAATAGGCATAATTTTCTTATACAATTTCATTATTTGCGAGCTCGTTTATAATTAAAAAGGGCCATTTGCGCTTCGTAACGTTTTGAGGGCCAGCAAGACGTTTCCCCAACTCCTATTTCTAAAACAGCGCTAACTTCAAAATGTCACTTTTCCGTTCAACAGCCTTTTACGTCACTGTGACGTCTCGAGCCCATCAACCACACGTCAAGAAAACAGCGATTTCCTTGAGATTTTCGTTACTGAACGTACCCCTAATCCAAGGGGTGCTTATTTGCGAAAAACAACGTCTCGCTGAAAGAAAAATTCTCTCTCCTCTCCGGGCTTGAAGGAGAGAGTAATGGAGTGGAAACCCCCATACCTTAAGCGTTGCCTTTGTACCCCCACCTACGGCACCATAGTCCTCCCATCATCCCCAGCGGTTAGGTAGGGTCGTGCCGGACGAAATTGTAAAGGACGCTCCCTCTATCTCAAAAATAGAAGCTAGTTCTCATTCAAATAAAATGGCGCTACGCCGCAGCACTTAGCAATCGCCTACGGAAGGGTAGGGGCGTGCGCGAGGTAGACTGGGAGAGATATGGTGCCGCAGGTTGCCCATCATCATTTCCAATCCATCTGACTCCCTTATCCCTGCTCCGGGCAGTCGCGAGTGACGTAGCTGGATCCCAACAGCCTTTGGGAAGTACATTTTTGGGGGTATTACGCGGATTTCAAAAATGTCTGTCTTAGCAAAATGCGTGAAGTGGAATATTTTTCAATTGCATATTATAACGTATACATTTCCAAATTCTTAACACAGTAGACCTAAATGAATATATAACTTCTTAATTTTTGATTCTATAAATACACGCTAAAAAATGGTTTGAATTTCTTAACGGTTACTAGCGAGCCTCTAGTGCATTCTGGGTAAAAGGTGCTCTCTCCTATTGGTTGGTTAAGCTGCGTTCAGTGGGACTAAGCAGTTTTACCGGTCACGTAAATTCAAAATCTCGGTTACTTTCGCTGTCCGCACTGGTAAAGCAGACTGATTTTGTTGACCAGTAGCTTGAATTTTGAATTTGAATGTTTTGATGCATTATCAGTTTTTCTTCCTTTTCTTTTGGTGATAATACCCTTCTAGTCATTATTTAAATAGTATTCGAATATTATTCAAGCATAACAAGATGGATAAACCAGAAAATGATATAGCATTAAGGTAAAAACAAAGTTATTTCTTGGTTTTAATTTTTCTAAGCCAAGGCTTATGTCCCAATAATAAAAAATAAATGGTAATTTTTATTCTAGTTTGCAGTCTGGTCCCATTCCACAGCCTCTAAGAGAAGTTACCAATGATTTTAATTTACCGAGGGGGAACTGGACAAAGCAGCTGAAGGGTGTTCCGAATACTTTTAATGATACCATTATTCACGAACATCATACCCGTAGAAAGAGCCAGAAACACAAGACCAAAGGGTATAGAATGTTCAAAGCAAAGAGAGTGACAAATGTTTTATTGTCTCACGAGAAATCTAAGAATGTGGTGCATGTCAAATCCCGAGTGCATGCATCTTACAAAATTCAGAAAATTTATAACATTCATATTGTTATGCATTCAGTACTTGGCGAAGTCCTTAAAGTTATTTGCGAGTGCAAGTCTGGTCAATGTGGGGTATGCTGCCACGTGGCTGCCACCTTATGGTTTTTGGTAGATTGCAAAATGGAAGGAGCAAAGTTTATTCCCAATGATCTTTCTCCAACGGAAATAGCCCAAAAATGGGGAAAGTTGAATGTGAGAAAGAACCTTTCAACAACCAAATTTAGCATTTTGAATTTTTTGAAGCATAACCCAGATAAAAATGTTCTAAGAGTAGAAGGCCAAGGAAACTCTGCATATCCAGCTATTCATCGATGGTTCAACAAGTGACACCTCTTGAAGATCAAAAACAAATTCAGCGGCTATCCGAGGACTTTAAATATCTTCAAAAGCGTCCAATGTGGCAATCGATTTTGAATGAGCGTAAACATGCACCATTGAATTACACACCAATTAGCTACTATAATGAAGAAATTCAATCTGAGGAGCCAACATATGAAATCTTACGAATCTCGCTTCCAACTAAAGAAATTCAAGTCCATAACAAGGAAACAGAGTTTCCAGAGTCACTTATAGTCTCATTAGATGAAGCAAATGAGATAGAAGAGAAAACGAGAGACCAAGCCAACACGCAGCTATGGAGAGCTGAGAGAAGAGAAAGATTAACTGCGTCACATTTTGGACAAATAGTTAAGAGAAGGGCTAAAGTGACCAAACAGTTTATAGATACTCTTAAAGGTGGAACAGACATTAGCAGAATGAAATATGTCAGCTTCTTCCCTGAGTTGCAATATTTCCTGTTTATATTGATTATTTTCAACTTCCAAAATGTGAATCTTGTTGAGGGATTTCTTTACGTCTTCAACTAAGGTCTTCTCTTTACTTCGCAACATATCTATTTCCGTTATAAGGTGTTTAACTTGATTCCTTAAGTGTGAATGCTAGGTATGATCTAAAAATCAATGATTAATATAGCTTCATTTGTACTCGATTATGCCAATACTTACCTAAATGTAACTCCTTTAGCTTTTCGAATGGTGGCTCCGCCTCGGTGTTAGTATTTTTTGCATTTAATTGGGATTCGACTTCAACACTTTGGCAGTCATTTACGCAACACCTCTTACTAACTTTCACACTCATTTTTAAGTCAAAACGTGATTTTTTTGTTAAACGCGTTGGTTGTTATTAGTGATAAGTTTAAATAACACGACTTCTTAGCCCGTGTCCTTCCCTAACAGCAATTTTAGGAGCTCTGGAGCAGACGAAATTATTAACCAATAAGAAGCGAGAAGCCTTAACGGATACATTTACGATCGAATGTTTCTCATAGATGTCGCCCCGTCGCTAGCACAAAATTCATCCCCTATTTCCTCCCCCTTTTCCAAAGCACCTCCAAACATCTAATTCCCGGCCAGCTTGTTTTATTTATGTTTCCGTGTATTCAGCTCTCAATAGTCCATTTATTTTTAAAAAGGTTTTAATCCATACAAAAATGAGGTAGAAATTTAGGAAATTGTGAAAGTTTATCACATACTTTAGCTTTAACATGTGTTGTAATTAGGACACTTTGTTTACAAATAAATTTATTGACTAGCCTAAAAACGCTAGTGTAATACTGTATCAACTGTAGAACCAAATTTATCACAAATGTATCTGAGAATTATAAATATTCTGTTTCTAGTTTTCTACATAGTGAGCTTTTCAATTTTCTTCTCCCGATATACCTTTTGTCCTTATTAATGAATTATCACAGTCAAGCACGGAGCACCGCAGGCCAGGCATTTTATTTCAGCTGTAACTTAAAATGAGATGCAGTCTGAACTTAGGCAGATTACAATTGAATTGATGTTCAATCTTAATTCTTAAATGGAAAGTTGGAGCTAAGCCTTGGCCGCTATAATTTATGAACTTTAGAGTTTAATAGTAATACCACTCATGTATTGCTTGAAATTAGCATAAAAGGGGTTTATTCTTACCTTATTTAAAACTTGAAAAACTTTCAAAGCTCGATATTTTTAATTTTAATTTTTGACGAAAGTCCCCGGCCAAACTTCGCACTCGTGACTGGGTTCCCGGCTTCCCGCGCTTAACTTTCCTCCTATTCGAGAGGATGCTCAAACGCGAAGTCTTGTTTCCTTTGGTTCCCCGGGATCCAACCACGTCATAAGAAGGGAAAAAACCAAAGTATTGCCCCCCGTTTTTCGAGCCAGATTTTTCGTTTTAAAAAACTGCTTTATAAGCCAACCTTATAATACGAAGTTTCTATAAGAACCTTGAACCTCATCCTTGACTTGTGTTTAACTGTACGTTTTGTGGTTTTAAATAGCGCTGTTATATTTTTGTTACAATTTTAAAAAATGGAGCTAAGTTTTATTATTGTTATTCGTACAGTTTGGCAGGAAGAAAGGTCTTTCAAAGTGAGATATAAATAGCACATATTCATCCACTTACTCAGCTTTTCCGGCTAAGACTAAAGTACAGAAAAACGCGAATGTGCCTAAGGTTGCCTAAGGTCGGAAATCACAGTCGGTTGAAACGGCGGTAGAGGATATTTCCTCCTAAACGTTATTTTTCACCAAGGAGACCAATGGGGAGTAAAATACAATAAATTATAATTAAAAATGATTAATATGTTAGGAATTAAAGCTTTTTTATCATTCAAATCGATTAATTTTTCAAAAATAAATTATTTTCATTGACGGCGGTAAGAGCACTTAACTCCGCCCACAATTCATAACTTTAGTCGGCTTAGGCCCGCTGACGCTGCCCAAAATTCTGTACTTTAGAAAGCTTAGGCTATTATATTTTTAATTATCCCGGGAAAGTTGTTTTATCTAATTAAATATAAACAAAGAGTATTATTAAAATCACCTCTTTAAACTTTTGAAGTTTTTTTTTTCAACAATAATTTACTACAATCACCTTTCGGGACCCGCGTACTTCGAGAAATTAGACACAGAAGGCGCTGAAGCTGCGTAGAGGGGGTTTCTAAAAATTCTGTACTTTAGTTTGATTGGCTAATTTGCGTTTTTTCCTTAATTAAGTGTGAATTATTTAAAATAAACCTTTATAATAACTAATCATGATGGGGAAAGCCCTATTCAACATCTTGAATAATTATTCGTCGTCTTTTTAAACATTTCACACCCTAAGGCACCCTCAATAAGGCCATTTCTACACTGTAAACGCTTTAATTTTAATTAAAAAAATTTCCGAACACCAAAACAATCCCGAATATAATTGTAATTAAACTAATTATTAAGAATAAACTTGGATTTCCATCCTTAGGTAACCTCAAAACAACTGCTATTTGACAAAATTCTGTACTTTTAAACGCGTACATTTTAATTATCAAGATCTCGTAACAGACTAACTCAACACCTATTCCAAACATAATTTTAATTAAACTAATTACTGAGCTTCACCTTTTTTCTATTTTTTGGCAATCTCAAATTTACAAAATCCAGGTAAAATAAATATTCGACTTTTTAATCGGTTTAAAAAATACAGTAAGCTAGTCTCCAAATACCATATCAATCACGATACTAATCTTCATTAAAACTAATCATTAAGTTTAATCCTATTTTATGCGTTACGATAAAGGCTCGGCAAATGTCGGGAGTGCATCCGAGAAATATATCTTCAATTTAACTCCGCCCACAGTTCTGTACTTTAGTCAGCCTTAGCCCCTTTACGGTTTTTAATTATCCGAGACTAATTCGTTTCAATGTTTGAATATAAAGAAGTAGTAATAATTTAAAAAACACCTACTTTCACACCCTAAAATTTACCACTTTATTTTCTGAAGTAATCCTAATTAAAACTATCATAAACCACCCTTAGGCACCCGCTGAGTAGGATATATTTTGTCAACCAATAATCAAACCGGATCTTTCCGGCGGGCGATTCAAAAAAATCTGTACTTCAGTCAGTCCAGAAAATTCTAGTTTATTGGCGCAAATCGAGCAAATTAATTAAAACAATCGATTTAGAACGAGTAATTATCAAGGAAATAGGTTTATTCAACATCTTTTATAATTATTTAACGCCAATTTAAAATATTCGTGCCCTTAGGCACCCTAAAAAAGGCCATTATTACAATTGAAACAGTTAAATTTTAATTATAAAGGTCTCCTAACAAAATATAGATTACTAATATAATTGTAATTAAACTAATTAATGAGATAAACCTTTATTTCTACCCTTTGGTAACATCAAAACAACGAAATCCGAATATGATAAATATTCATCTTTAATTGATACGATATAGGCTCGACAGATGTGGCACCGGGTGAAAAATCTGGAAAGAAATCCTTCTGCGTAGAGTTTGCAAGTTCTCTCCCCGCTTGTTAAAGGAGTTTTCCTCCGCGGTCTAACCCGGTTTCTCCTTTCCATCAAAACTTGCAGAGGTTAACGGTAATAGTTAGTATAGGGCGCTGTCGGTTAGCTGTGGCATAGGGGCTAGCCACCACCCCTCTATGCATTGTAAAGGCGTTAGATAAGTGGCAATAAGTCGCAAGATGACTTGGTCCAATTAGCTAGCTGAACTTATGTCGGTAGTGCATGCTCGAAATATATCTTCAACGTATCTCCGCCCACAAGTCTGTACTTAGTCAGCTTAGGCCCCTTTACGTTTCTTAATTATCCCGGCCTAATTCGTTTCATTATTTGAATATAAACGAGTGGTGTTTTTTCTTTCCACTTTATATCCACAAGCAATTCTTATTAGAACAACACCAAACCACCCTTAGGCACCCGCTGACTATCAGATATTTTTTCAACCATTAATTAAACCGGATCTTTCTGGCTGGTGATTCGAAAAATTCTGTACTTTAGTCAGTCGAGAAAATTCGAGTTTATTCCTGGAAGTCGAGCAAATTAATCAAAACAATCGATTTAGAACGAGTAATTATCATGGAAATAGGCTTATTCAACATCTTTTATAATTATTTAATGCCAATTTAAAATTTTCGTACCCTTAGGCAACCTACGAAAGGCCATTTTTACAATTGAAAGAGTTAAATTTTAATTATCACCCTACGAAAGGCCATTTTTACAATTAAAAGGGTTAAATTTTAATTATCAATGTCTCCTGACACAACATAGATTACGAATACATTTGTAATTAAACTAATTAATGAGATTAACCTTTATTTCTACCCTTTGGTAACATCAAAACAACGAAATCCAAATATGATAAATATTCATCTTTAATTGATATGATAAAGGCTCGACAGATGTCGGTAGTGCATGCTCGAAATATATCTTCAACGTAACTCCACCCACAAGTCTGTACTTTAGTCAGCTTAGGCCCCTTTACGTTTCTTAATTATCCCGGCCTAATTCGTTTCATTATTTGAATATAAACGAGTGGTGTTTTTTTAAAAAAAAAACACCCCTTTTCATCACCTGTAACTTGCCACTTTATATCCTCAAGCAATCCTTATTAAAACAACCCCAAACCACCCTTAGGCACCCACTGAATATCAGATATTTTGTCAGCCAATAATCAAACCGGATCTTTCTGGCGGGTGATTCGAAAAATTCTGTACTTTAGTCAGTCGAGAAAACTCAAGTTTATTCCCGAAAGTCGGGCAAATTAAATAAAACAATCGATTTAGAACGAGTAATTATCATGGAAAAAAGGCTTATTCAACATCTTTTATAAATATTTAGCACCAATTTGAAATTTTCGCACCCTTAGGCACCCCAAGAAAGGCCATTTTTACAATTGAAACAGTTAAATTTTAATTATCAATGTCTCCTGACACAATTTAGATTACGAATATAATTGTAATTAAACTTATTAATGAGGTAAACTTTCATTTCTACCCTTTGGTAACCTCAAAACAACCGAAACCAAATATGAAAAATATTCGACTTTTTAATCGCTTTAAAAAATAAAATAAGCTAGTCTTCAAATATCATATCAATCACGATACTAATCTTCATTAAAACTAGTTAATTATTTTCATCCCCTTAAATAATGGCGTTTTGAAAAAGGCTCTACAGGTGTCGGGAGCTAACTTAACTCCGCCCACAATTCTGTACTTTAGTCATCTTAGGCCAATTTATGTTTCTTAATTATCCTGGCTTAATTCATTTTATTTAACAATATAAACAAGTGGTATTGTTAAAAAAATCGCCTTTATTTCACCCCCTGTAACTTTACACTTTATTTCCTCAAGTAATTTTTATTAATTTAAAACCACTCCAAACCACCCTTAGGCACACGCTGATTATGAGATATTTGTCAACCCATTATCAACCCGGATCTTTCCGGCGGATGATTCGAAAAATTCTGTACTTTAGGCAGTGGAGCAAATTCGAGTTTATTCCTCTACTAATTTCCTTATCAGTCATACCGATCATCTCCTTAAACCCTTCAACCACTGCCAGTGTCTTGTGTTCTAGCGCCATACAATCGCGCCCCTTTCTTCCTACTTTTTTAAATTTAGGTCCGACTCACTGTCGCCAAAATCGTGCACCTTTCTTCTCATTTCTTCAAGTCCGACTCACCTTAGCCATAGTGCAATTATCTTTACCCTTTGACCCTTTTACTTTTATGTATTACTACTGTATTGGCAACCAAGCAATTGGTTTTAACGTAGTAGTGTTATATTTTTAAAAAAAATAGAACTTAAGGTAGGACTAAGATGTGCGTCGTGCTATTGTTAGGTTTGGTAAAAGGGGTTATAAATAAAAGGAGGTCCCGTACTGAGAATTCCCTGGCCAAAGAATATCCAGCCGGAGGCCCCAAGAAGTCCGTCGCCGTCTTAAGCCGACGCAGAACCACTCTGATTGTAGGGATTTTATTATTTATTTTACAGATGCAGCTATTTGGTTTATATTTTTCTATTTGCAACTAGCTATATAGTTTATTTTTAATTTTGACTCTACAATTTTTGTTTTAAATAATTTTGTAGTTCATTCTTTATCAATTATTTTTATGTTCATAGATTGATTAGTTCGCTAGGATGAAGTAAAACCGCTGCTTGACACACGCCGATGCCCAAACATTATAACTAGCCATGTCAGTCTTTATTGGGAAAGAGATAAGTTCGTGGTTTAAAGTCCACTAGAATCGACAAATCTAGAGCTCTTACACAACCTTATGGATGGTCTTTCTCATATTTTCTTAGAAATTGTATGTTGCTAATTGCTCCCTAAGAGTTTAATTGAGTTTCAGTTTCAAGTATCCATCAAAATATCGCAACTTTTGATATAGATATTAAGCTAAATTATTTATACCTATATATTTTTTATGTAAGTGGCGAGGGATGTAACCGTTATATCGTTTCACAATCCCTTTTTCGTGTTTGTCAATGCCCCTTTAGTTTTTTATACCCGTTTGAAAGTTTATTACTTTGCTAAAAGCGAGAGTGGATGATACAGATTTCACCCGAACTCAACTTCTACTTTTGATTTTATAGTTTAAAGCCCAAGTTTTTATATTTTGTTTTCCTGACCTTTACTCATTGTATCCCCTGTGCTGCAGTAAGTTCAGAGTGTAATTTTAGGTGGTTTTGGTCTCCCCGAGAGTTCGCCTGCCAATCCAAGCAGTCGCGCTCTCTCCCCCCCGTACCCCTTTTTTATTGTAGTTAAACTTGTTTTGAATATTTTTATTTTTTGACTGTAATTTTTAGACATGGCCATTACATTCGGACCTTTCGCGAAAAAGGGACGAAAAATGACCTTTAACCATTGCCACTAGGACTAGTTGTTTAAAATATGTTTCTAATTTCTGATCCACCGCCATTTTATGTTTTTGCTCTTTATAGTGTGGATTATTATGAATTATTATATAAAGGCATAATTAGAAATTATTATATAAAGGCATTATCATAAATTATTATATAAAGGCATTATCATAAATTATTATATAAAGGCATTATCATAAATTATTATATAAAGGCATTATCATAAATTATTATATAAAGGCATTATTAGGCCTATAAAATAATTTATCCTTCAATAACTTGTTGAGATGGTTCCAAAAATTTCTGCCAACCCAATTTAGTAGGAAAGCACCTCATATCATATAGCGCCTACTTATTTCCCGACCAACTATTTAGTTTTGATTAAATAAATTGACTACACTTATTATCTTTAAATTTTATGTTATACAAAGGACATGGCTAGTGCCAAGACAATTAGAACGGAAGGCGAAATTGGATAACGAACTTATCCAAGTTTATGGCTCCTGCCAGTCGTTTAGGCCTACTTTTGGTCTCAAATTTCTGAACGAAACAGGCTTAATGATAGGGTTACAATTTTGGATGGTAAGTTCTACGCGTATTTTACAACATCAAATAATCAACATGCTGGTGATACCTTGCGAATTTATGTTGTGTTCATCTCGCATAAAGTGTATGTACAGGGTGTTCCCGAAAGGGTGTTAGGAACCTCTCACGCGACAATTAAAACAAATTCAAATTCAAATTCAAATTCAAATTATAAATATAGTTTAAAATATGTTGACGATTTACTCTGAAAATCCACTACAGTAGGCCAAATAGACGAAAAATTAAGGGGGTAGCTTCCATGGTTTCGTGTTCGACTTTCAAGTTGTAATCTTTTCCACTATTTTACGACCCCGCTCGCATAAGCTCATCGTGAGAAAAAATATACCCTTACCACGCTTGCTTGGTAGAGTTTTTGTTGCGACGAAATGGGTATTTTTAGGCGTTGTGAAAAGTGTGCTGTTGTGAAAGGTGTGCCTTTTAGGGTCCATCTGATATTTATTGAAAAAACTTTTAAATGCGCAAGCTAAAGTAAAGTTTAACCTTAACGTACCTTATTTTTTAATAATTTTATGCTTCTAATGCCGATTTCTTCCGCTTTAAACAAAGCCCGCTACGTAATTAACCCTTCCGGGCTAAGTAACACTGCGACGAGATTGTCAATTTTTAACGCGTTCATTTTCTTACTGTTGTTGTCGTGTCCAAAGCTAAACCGTTTTTGACGGCATCGCGCGAATCCCTCCGAATTTGTAGTAAACGACAAAAAAAAAACGTTACCACGCTCTAGGGTGCCCCCAAGCGGACCTAAAAGGAAGCTGATGCCGTTTTCCAAGGAGCACTATTTAAGGAGACGTAGATGTATTTTAATTCACTAATAAGGAAAATTTATTTTTTCAACCAATAATCAAACCGGATCTTTCCGTCGGGTGATTCGAAAAATTCTGAACTTTTTTGGCCTATTGTAAGAAATTTAATTTAACTAAATTTAAACAACTAATCAGGATTAAAACGAATTATTAATTTTCTAGAATAATTATGAAACGTTTCCAAACACTATAGCAATCCCGACTCTAATGGTCATTAAAGTAATTAATTAAATAGACTATAATTTCTGTTCTCACCATTGAGTCACTTGTGTTTATTAGGGGGGAATACTTGAAAGGGGTTTACAGAAATAAAAAGTGAAAGTGTTCTATCGGATGAAAACCTAGATGGCGCGAAGCGTCCACTCCAATTATTAATTTTCTCTGCTCATCCACTCGCCGAAGAGCGGCAAAATTATTCCAGTCAGAATCTGTTTGGCGTCTGGGACCTCCGCACGTTGCTTTCGTATAGGTTGTCTTACAGCTTTTGAAAAGCCTTTTTATCGTGATTCAGCCAAACACGATTCTTAATAGGAGGTCCAAAACGCTTTTATTACAAGCGATAAAACCGTTAGCTGTTTTCAACTGTATTTTCGGTTAATTTTATAATTGAATCAGATAGATTCGTAGAAAAATTGAGCCAAGTACAAATTTTGTACGTTTTTCTTGGCAAAATTATATAAGGAAAGCCAAGTGCCTCTAAACTGAGCCTTTCATTAAAGAGCCAGTTTTCACGGATTTGAATAAAAAATCCTGCCGAGTACAAATTTAGTACTTTTTATCGGCGAAAATAAAAGCTACGTTAAAAATGAGTTCTGAAAATTTGATCAGAAAGAATTCCTTATGGATTTTTCAGCGTCAGTAAACGAACTTTTAGAGTCGTTGAACAATGATACTGTCGATTGTGACAACATTTCTTTGCATAAACGTAATGATCAATCTGAAAGATTTGGTGATGGTGATGACTGTTCTTAAACAAGCTTAACTGCAAAGAATTCAGTTCGAGGGGTCGAGGAATTACCTATTGAGACCGATTGCACTAAAACCACGTCCATGGGAAGAGAATGGAACCCCTCTGGAAATGAATTGCATGACAGTAATTTATTAGAAGAAAACCACATTGTGGCTCAATTCCTTGACGGAAATGAAAATCCAAATTGTCCAGCAGAATCTGAGGGCGAAATTGAAAATTTCGCGCGTGATATTTTGGGAACTTCAAAAACCCTTTCATATAAAAGTGGTATTTCATGAAGCCTCAAACCAGAAGAAGCTCGAAATATTTTAATGGATGTAAAAAATGGGGTTATAAAAAATAACGTTTTGAGATTTTGCCCAAAAAATGAAATTAAAGGGGGCGATATTTTTTTACTTTGTACCGATGACATAATGAAGGAAAGAGATCTATATCATGGCTGCGTTCAGTAACCGGCATCAAAAACATCGATGACTTAATGATGACATCGATGTCTTACTGAACGGTTTTTCGCGTCTTTGGGCGTGACGTCATGATGCTCATCGGATGCCCATCAGAAAAATCAGCTGTGAGAGGAGGTTTTTTTTGATGAGCATCGGATTCATGACGTAAATTTCGTCATTTTGCGCCGCGACAATTAAAATAATGTAGAATTGACAAATATTATCCTTATCGATAATAATACTAAAAAGCAATATATTATTTCGGCAAAAAATGGATTCTGACAGAATTTTGATTTAATTGATAAATTGAAGTACAATATATTTGTAAATATTTCGGATTTATTATTTAAGCCTCTGCAGTAACGTTATCATAATATCGTCGCCATTTTGAAAAGCATCGATTACACAAAATTGTGCCGTTCAACAACTGCAACGTCATCATGACGTCAAAAGAACACCGATTTCATTTTCCCAAACATCGATGTTTTTCCTGATGAGTGTTACTGAACGCAGCCAATGACGGAATGCAATGGAGAAATTCTCACACTACCAAAACGTCCCAAGACATCATCAAATTGTACTGCGATATTAGACCTGGATTTGAAAAAGCAGGTAGTAGGGAGTTTCAAAGGCATGTTTACACTCTTAAAAATCGTTCGAATGGCCTATATCCTGTATTAATTCACTACAAAGGTGATGAAACAGTATGGGTTGAAAGACCACATGGAAATTCAAAACAAAACAAAAAAGTTCCCTGGTATCATACTAATCGATCCACGTTAAATAACGTGAATTCTAAAGTTAAAGATCAAAAGAATGACCCAAAAGAAACTTTTAGGGAAATAACAGCAGAGGTGAAAGTTGACCTAAAAAATCTTGAGAAAGAGGTCCAGCAACCGAAAGTTAGCGACATCGAACCAATGGCACTGCCGAGGAATACAAAACAGGCAGCGAACTTAATTTATTTATGATACTCCAAAATAAATTCGGAGCTATTCATAAGAGCTTGTTCACGTCTAGTGCTGGAACTGGATTTTGAAACCTTGGGTAAAAATGTTCCCGTGGTTATCGATAGAGAAAAGGGTATCATCAAAGCTGTTAAACAAAGCTGTTCCGTGGCGTACGATAATTTATTGTTTTGTCACAACCACATGAAAAACGATGTAAAATATTGGTTGCGTAGAAATGGTGGTATTACTTAGACCCTAAAGGATATCGGCTTCATTAGGATGCCTTTTTACAACGTGAAAACGAGGAACAGTTTGAAGAACAGCACGAGAAATATCGTAGCAAATGGTCGCAGCCTTTTTTGACATACGCCGATACGTTTTTGAGAGAAGACCTGAAAAATAATGCGATTGCGGCGCAATTCAAACGTTTTCCTGCGTTTCAATCAAAAACTCCACCAAACAATTTAAGCGAATCGTTGTTGAGGAGCTATCTCCAACTGGTGAAATTTCTCAAATAACTACTCACGCAGCAGAGGACGAAGCCACTAGTGAACCAGTTGTAAACATTTGTGCTAGTCAAGATGAAGAATGGTTCGAACAATCTGAATTCATCTTTGAAATACCATCCGATGACGATTTAATTAAAAATTCCATTGCTTGTAAACAACTGAGGTTTACTAATGAAAACCTTTTCTCACTCTCTGGACAAGAAATGATTAACGAACCACCGCAATCTCTTCTGCGGTTGGGCGGTGGATGTATGAGAGAAATAGTAAACGTTTCTAAGCTTGCCAAGGAAAATAACCACCACCCCCTAGATCGAAGAATTAAAGAGCGAAAACTTTACAAACTTGGCCTTGCATTAAGTCTACAGGGAGATGAAAAAGAAACTCTACCGGAAGAATTGAAAGATCGCGATAATGGACATATGTCATTCCCCAAGTTTTGCTTTTTAGAATTTTTGGGTAGGCTAAATAATGAAGCGAGAAAGTATGCCAGTGTTGATGGATTTAAGATGTTTGGAAAGAGCATGCTTAAGGAATGTCCTAAAAATATTAATGAAAAATGCCAAAATTATGGTTCCTTTTTACCCAGTGCCTTCCAGTTGAGCATGATCAGAATGATGAAACTGTGATATCTTTCTTTAAACTATGGGTGAGAAGAGAGATGACCTCTATGCTGCAGTTTCTACTAAAAAAATTACTAATAAATGTGAAAATAAAGTCACCAAAGTTAATTGTGATAGCCAAAGTCTTCATCGTGTGAGCGAATCTCTGATCCGGTTATAGATAAAATCATAAACTATGGATCAACTGATACAACTCCCAAAAAAGGCAAGCTCTAAAACAGACCAACCGACCGAAGAGAAAGAACCTCTCAACTATTTTTGAAAAAAGTAATACTTCTAATGAGCAAAAGTTCACCAAGACAGTTAAGAGAAGAAAGCCCAATAAGGTTGTCGTGGAAGAATCAATAGATGCTAACTGTGATAAAACTGTTCAAAACATGCCCCTCAATCTAGTCAGCGGTATATCAAACACAATCCTGCCACCCACAGTGAGAAAAAGTACAAGAAAAACATAGATATAGAAATACACTATTATAGCCTAGATACACTACCTTTGATTCAACGCTCGAGACTCAATGAAGCCAAAAATCGAATTTTGCCCCTCGGCATGTATGATCGGTAGGGTGGGGAATAAAGCGACACTAGCCATCTAATGGCGGACGGGGAAACTAAAAATAAAAATGTTCTGTTTTTTTTGTGTTTTTCATTTTTTCCCTATACTAATTATTGAAAAAAGGCGGGAAATTCAAGTTGCAACTTTCATATTTTTACCTCTCCGAGTGACGTATGTCACGGAGAGGTATTACACCGGCCGTGTCTGTGTGTCTGTCTGTGTGTCTGTCAGACCCCACGTGACCGCGTTCGCAGTTTGCGTATTGGAGCAAACAAATACCCGATTTCCGGAACGCGTTCGCGGTTCACGGAAATTTGGCCATTCATCTACCAACACAAGTCTTTACTAACTGGCTTCTAAGGACCACAATCTGCTAGTCTTTGTCCATCCCACATGGACACTAGTCTGTACTTGCTAGCTTCTAAGCACCACCATCTTCTGTTCTTCGTCAATTTCACCTTGACACCAGCTTCTATGCACCACCATCTTCTGTTCTTCGTCAATTCCACATTGACACCAGGTTCTATGCACCACCATCTTCTGTTCTTCGTCAATTCCACATTGACACCAGCTTCATTGCACCAACATCTTCAGGTCTTTTGTCCATTCCACATGGACGCCAGTCAGTACATTCTGGCTTCTTTTCCTCCGTCATCGTTTGGTTCCAAGATATACGCGGCGATCGGCTAGGGTTACGAGAAACGTCTAGCCTCCCAATGGCAGGGCTTCCACCAAAGGTTCACGCGAATGCGTTTTTATCTATTTTTATAATGGAAACGAAACGTATATATACCCCAAAATTTGAAAAAAGCGGGCAAGAGGGGTACCCTTCACTTTAAACGTCAATATTAGCAAAGTTTCGAAAGATAATAGGAACAACTTTATTTTAAACGATTTAACTATTTTAAAGTTATTTACTGGCGATTAAAATAATTAAAAATAATTATATTTATTTAAATATTAAAGATAAACCCAAGTACCGAAGTCGTTAAATCATTGCCTCCTATATCTATCAAGGCCCGTGCATTGCGTTATATTTCGTACATTGTCTCTTATATCTTTTTAGGCCCGTGCATTGCGTTATATTTCCTACATTGCCTCCTGTATCTATCTAGGCCCGTTCATTGCGATATATTTTTGAGAACAACAACCAAAATGGGAAGCTCCTCTCAGAACCATAATAATTTGTTTTCTCTGTTATATGAAATGAAAATATGGATAATATTTTCGGCAATTCGATTTGAATGGCTCTTTCTGATGTATCATTCTCTCAGCACTGTTCATAATGGACAGGAACTTAGAGATTCGAGACACTTGGAATTACGATAGTGTTTCATATCCTCTGTAATGAGGGCTTAACGACTTGGAGTGACTGGAAAGATAGATACACATCCTATTTTTTAGTTGTACCATGCGTACCACAATGTTGCCAGGCGTTTATTAAATTCTTCGTCGTGAAATTTACTTTCCAATAAACAGAAATTCAGTGAAACATCCATGCATTTGATGGCGCTTCAATATGCACTACAAAAAGAACAAAACAAAAACAAAACTCTTCGAAAAAAGCTCAAGGTCGCTCACCAAACACGACGGCGAAAGAATTTAAAACTTTCTTGCCTCAATGAAGTGAGGAAGCAAAATCTTCTTTTAGAAGAAAATGCGGTGGATATTCAAGAGCGCTTTGCACCAACTGCGAAAGAAATGTTTAAACTTTTACGACATTCAGGAGTGAAAAATCCAACAAAACAAAAACACCCTCAGTTAATTCGAAGCTTTGCCTTGACGGTCCACTTTCATTCGCCCAAAGCGTATGAATATTTGAGGGAAACGCTTTGCTTGCCCCACCCAAACACTTTACGTGAATGGGTAAATAAAATTGATGGCCAACCTGGTTTCACTGTTGAAAGCTTTGCATACAACAAAAATGAGGTGCTAAAATCAAAACACCTGCTATTAATAGCGTTATCTATGGATGAAATGTCCATCAAAAAACATACAGAATGGACAGGGAAAGAGTTATCCGGTTACGTAAACTTGGGGTTAGGCCACAATGACCAAGATTCTGACGAGATTGCAACATCGGCCCTAGTTTTCATGGCTGTAGCAATAATTGGCCATTGGAAAGTGCCAGTCCGCGATTTCCTGCGGTTTACGGAACCCCTAGCTCTATGCTAAAAACTCTCGTAACTGAGTGTCTTTTCAATGTACACATAACAGGTGCCAAATGTAATGCTCTTGTGGGTGATGGACCAAAAAGCAATATCACGATGGCTCAGTTACTTGGGGTTACCATCACAAAAGACGCCGTACAGAGCAGTTTCCCAAACCCAGGTACAATTGATATGGTCCTATTTTCTTTAGTTTTCGCTTCGGACATAAACTTTGCCCAACTATGTTATTTGTCCCCTTCCAGTGGATCCCAGTGAAAGAGTACACTTTCTTCTCGATGCATGCCACATGCGTAAACTGTTGAGAAATTTATGGGAGCATTATGGTGTTTTAATTGACCAACGCACGGCCGAAGTACACAAAACTAACACTTTCTAAATGGTTTTTCATTTTTGCTAATAATCTGCATAATTACTTAGCGAATTGACTGGGGTACGTAGCCACCCTACATGCCTACCAAGTATACTAGGGTTTAACCTTGGCAAACAAGCTTTGTAAAGCAGCGCAAACCAGAAGTAGCTCCGTAGCAAAGGGAATTGAGTTTCTGAAGGAGGGAGGGGATCCAGTATACCAAGGCAGTGCCCCAACATCAAGATTTATATCATCCATTGATAGGTACTACTTACACTTCATTGTCCAGTCTTGAAAACTTTGAGATGCAACTTCACTTTGTCTTGTATAGATTGTTTGATGTTTTAAATTCAAGAAACCCAATGGCTAAAGGTTTTAAGGCAGCAATCCGACCTTCCAACCTAGATATTACAAAAAGGGATCTATTAAAGACGAAGGAACTGTTGTTAAATTTGACAGATATAGAAGGCAACTTAATTCTAGAAAGTCCAAGAAAAACAGCCATTTTGGGATTCACACTCGTCATTCACAGTGTGTTGGATATTGCGGAGAAATATGTTGCTCCCAATGACGCACCACTGAAGTATAATGTTAAATAAACTAAAGCTCTCATGATCAATGTCAAACTATTTGTTAATTTTAAAAGTACCTTTTGACGTACAAACTGTCACAAGACCATCTAGAGTTGTATTTTAATACAATCCGTCAGAGAGGAGGCTGGAACAACAATCCAAGCTGTCGGCAATTCACCGCAGCGTATAAAAACACACTAGTGACAAAAATTGAAACGTCAAGAAGTGGAAATGTCATTGCTTTAGACAATACTCACGTCCCAAATCTATGCGAGGTCTTGGTTCCAATCACAGAAACCAACATAGCTGAAGCTCAGCAAGACTCTTTTGATTTAGATGACATTGACAACTTTATTATCTTTCTTAATGATGAAACGTCATCATCATCTAACAATTTCAGAGAAAATATCATTTATTATATGAGTGGTTATGTGGTAAAAAAACTTCAAAAAGAACTAAAATGCCAGAAATGCGTAGCCGCTTTGCTCGAAACTGAAAGACATTCTAACTTTTCAAATGAAACCTATGAGAAACACCCAAACCAACTTTTCCTACATTTGAAAGACAACGGAGGACTTCGCCATCCGTCCGACAGTGTAGTAAAGATTTGCGGTTTAACCGAGAAGGCTTTAAGATATTGTGGGCCGATAAACACCTCTGCCAAGAACATAGATTTGAGGATTGAGTGTTTGGTTTTAAGGCAGCTTCTCAATGCTGATGTATTTCCATCTTTGTCTGAACATATGTTCGATGATGAACTAGGTTCGCAGCATCATGTGAATTCTTTGTTAAAACGGATCGTCAAAAGAAGATTCGTTTACACAAAATCAGCATGGATATAAACAATGAACTCAAAAAAGACGCAGTGAGAAAAAAGCTTACCAAATTAATTCTCTTTCAAGGGCAATAAGTTAAAAAAATTCACGCCTTTCAAAAGAAAATAAATAACTCCTATTTTTATCTATGGAGAAAAATTATTAAAATCATTTGCTTACCGTTAATTTTCGACTTGACCACAAATAATTGCACATTCCTAAACTTTATTTATATCGTCATTATATTTTATTCGAAATAATTATTACTTAATTTTAGTTTATTTAGCGTTTCTTCCTTACTCTTCAGAAAACACGTGACGCCACTGATAAGCGGCTTCTATTCGCGATATGAATTGTGACTCTATGTATCTCTATGATGTAAACTTCAAGCACAAGACTTAAGTCGTGCAACCATGTTAGGGGAAATGCCTGTTGCATTCCCGAATGCTATAGTTACACATTTTCAAATAAAAATATAAGTTTTCATCGGTTTCCCAAAGAAGAACCCGTTAAAAACTGGATTTTTGGCATGGCGCGACCGATTTTTTAACCGACTGTGGCGCGAGGCGAGCAGCTTGCCTCGTGAAGCGCGTGGACGGGTGCGCTATGCCAAAAATTTTCTATCAAAGTTTCCCCTCTTCTCTCGTGCCGGGGGGGGGGAACCACGAAGAGAGAAATTTATTGAAAGGTCTATAACGTACAGAACTAAGGGGTCTTTTTACGCGGGATCGGTTTCCGGTATCTAGAGTTCAAAATAAATATTTCCCGCTAACTTACGATCTTGCCTCCGTCGCCATTCTGTTATGTACTGATAAACGTGAATAAATAGGCTACTGATAAACGTGAATAAATAGGCGTATGTGCAATAATTATAGTTTATTAAATAACAAGTAAAAGATATACTAAAATAATTATTAGCGCGAGTTTACTAGAGCCGCGTTTACACGAGACACTTTGGAACCGTTTTCAACTGTTTTGGAAAGGCCTAACACTTTTTAAAAAATAATATTTGGGCTGTTCTTTAATAACTGGGGCAACTAGAAAATTATGAAGCCAATATACTAACGTAGATAATAGTATGGACTGTGTTCAGATCTATGCAACATTGTACTAACAATAGTATTTGGACATAACGTTAACAAAGTTAATTTTGTCTGTTTTTCATCGAGTAAAATGAAAATGTGGGGAATATTTTTTGATAATTCGAGGCAAAGTGTAGTTCTGTAGCTAGTAAAGACAATTTTAACTCAATATTACCATAATTTTGGTTAATTATTGCATTTCAAAAAGAATTTGATCATAACTTGGCTAGACCAAAATGGATAAGCGAAATCATCTCCACGGCACCGAGCTCAGTATCCTAAGATTGGTGCAGGTAAATCCTGCTGCCTCGAAATCGAGGCTTTAATGGTCTGGAGTGGACCGAAAGTTAATTACACACTTAGATTATGCCTACATTTAAGATTAATGGAATAGTCAGATTTCATTACATGGCCTCTTTTACAGGGTTGTTAGGGTCATACAAATTTTGAACACATTAAAGAAAGTGAAAAAACACGTCATGTCCACATCGTAAAGCTTCACGGCGCCACAAATACTCGCATAGGTGCATGTCCAAGTCCTTGGTTTGAACACCTCCTCGACAAATACTTCTTTTCAATATAAAGTAATAGTCAATAAAGTAGTACTATCGCGGCAATTATCCGGACATAATTCGATGCGGAACCTCCCTCCACGGCGTTCGCTTCCAGTCTATCATCCCATCCATTGTCCGTCAATTTTACGGCCTCGATGGTACTTCATTTTGCCAATTTTGGTTTCGTCTATCTCTACCACCTAACCCACACCCCCCATTTGGTATTCCTCCACCATAATTTTATCTATTGTCCTAATAGTTAGTTGCCACCTTTTCCAAAATATTCTCCTTATAGTTAGCTGCCACCTTTCCAAAATATTCTCCTATTAATATGTTGCCACCTTTTCCAAAATATTCTCCTAATAGTTAGCCGCCACCTTTTCCAAAATATTCTCCTATTAATTAGTTGCCACCTTTTCCAAAATATTCTCCTAATAGTTAGCTGCCACCTTTCCAAAATATTCTCCTATTAATTAGTTGCCACCTTTTCCAAAATATTCTCCTAATAGTTAGCTGCCACCTTTTCCTAAACATTCTCCTATTAATTAGTTGCCACCTTTTCCAAAATATTCTCCTAATAGTTAGCTGCCACCTTTTCCTAAACATTCTCCTACTAATTAGCTGCTACCTTTTCCAAAATTTTCTCCTAATAGTTAGCTGCCACCTTTTCCAAAACAATGGTTCCAATAATTCGTTGCCACCTTTTCCAAAATATTCTGCTATTAATTAGCTGCCACCTTTTCCAAAACCATGGTTCCAATAATTCGTTGCGACCTTTTCCAAAATATTCTCCTATTAATTAGTTGCCACCTTTTCCAAAATATGCTCCTAATAGTTAGCTGCCACCTTTCCAAAATATTCTCCTATTAATTAGTTGCCACCTTTTCCAAAATATACAATGGTTCCAATAATTCGTTGCCACCTTTTCCAAAATATTCTGCTATTAATTAGCTGCCACCTTTTCCAAAATATTCTGCTATTAATTAGCTGCCACCTTTTCCAAAACCATGGTTCCAATAATTCGTTGCGACCTTTTCCAAAATATTCTCCTATTAATTAGTTGCCACCTTTTCCAAAATTTTCTCCAAATAGTTAGCTGTCACCTTTTCCAAAACAATGGTTCCAATAATTCGTTGCCACCTTTTCCAAAATATTCTGCTATTAATTAGCTGCCACCTTTTCCAAAAACCATGGTTCCAATAATTCGTTGCCACCTTTTCCAAAATATTCTGCTATTAATTAGCTGCCACCTTTTCTAAAATATTTTCCTATTAATTAGCTGCCAACTTTTCCAAAATATTCTCCTATTAATTAGCTGCTACCTTTTCCAAAATATTCTCCTATTAATTAGCTGCTACCTTTTCCAAAACATTCTTAAATGTGTTAAAAATGTGTATGATCTTAATAACCCTGAAATAAAAGAGGCCATGTAATGAAATCTGACTATTCCATTAATCTAAATGTAGGCATAATTTAAGTGTGTAATTTACTTTCGGTCCACTCCAGACCGAGAAAGCCTCGATTTCGAGGCAGCAGGATTTACCTGCTCCAAGCTTAGGATACTGAGCTCGGTGCCGTGGAGATGATTTGCCTTAGTATATCCATTTTGGTCTAGCTAAGTTAGGATCAAAACACATTTTGAAATGCAAAAATTAACCACAATTATCGTAATATTGAGTTAAAATTGTCTTTACTGGCTACAGAACTACATTCTGCCTCGAATTATCAAAGAATATTTCCCACATTTTCATTTTATTCGATGAAAAACAGAGAAAATTAACTTTGTCCAAATACTATTGTTAGTACAATGTTGCATAGATCTGAACACAGTCCATACTTTTATCTACGTAACCATTTTAGCTGCATAATTTTCTAGTTGCCCCAGTTACTAAAGAAACCCCAATATTAGCATTTTCTCGTGAAAATTATGTCGTTTTATCAGCTAAATATTATTTTTTGTACATTTCAAAACGGTTTAAAACGGTTTCAAAGAGTCTCGTGTAAACGCGGCTTAGTTGAGTAGAGTCAATAGTTCATAGTCCGAAGTTGTGGAGCCGCGTGCCCGGTACTGGAATGCCTTATCTAATCAAGGGGTCCTGTTTTTATACCTTTCTAAGGATGGTGTGTTATGTTTACTTTTCTAGTGATGCCATCTAGGTCATTAATTCTAGGAGGACGCGACAAAGCGTAAGCGGCGAAAGAGTAAAGGTATGTCCGCACTTGGCGTAAATTCTCGCTCGCCACGCTACGTACGCTACGCTCGCCACGCACGCCGAGAAAAACCACTGTCCGCACTTGGCGTAAATTCTCGCTCGCCACGCTACGTACGCTACGCTCGCCACGCACGCCGAGAAAAACCACTGTCCGCACTTGGCAAATTTTCGCGCCAACCGCGCTGGTCGAAGGAGGCGTAGAGAGAAAAAATGTTCGCAGAGCTGAACTTTTTACGTCGGTCTCGCCGGTGTTGGTGGCGTACATTCAATTAGCGAGCGTCTCTGGCTCACGTTTCCTGCCTTCGAAACAGTCGAAAAACGATACAGACCACCCTCCAATATGGCGGCTTGAAAGCCGCGATATTTAAATTTAAAAGGAACGTTTCATGTCCCAAAAGATGGCGCTACATCTTCAATTGTCTACGTCACGTATTTCAACCCCCTTCCCCAAATGAAAGCTCTCTATAGTTGTTATTCCTGAATGATGTGTTATTATAAATTAACAAAGCTTATAATCATTAAGCCTTGGTTCTTTTCCTTTCCCATTGGAAAAGATGAGTAAGGGAATGAATATGGGCTTTTTATATCTCACTTTGAAAGACCTTTATTCCTGCCTAACTGTACGAATAACAATAATAAAACTTAGCTCCATGTTTAAAATAGTAACAAAATTATAACAGCGCTATTTAAAACCACAAAACCTACAGTTAAACTTAAGGAATATCATTTACAAGTCAAGTATTACGTTTACCCAGCTTCGCCAGCCTTAAGTTCTTAATGGAAAATGGGGGAACACTATATTACCCCAAAACCCATAACTAACATATTCCCGAATTACCTCAAAATCTAAAATTGGAGAATTCATCCTATACGTCGTCTGCTAAAATATTCTAAATGACTTCGAGCTTCGGCTTCGGCTTCGGCTTTTCGGGGTAAAATAGTGTCAGAGGGGATAATAGAACCTTTACAGTTCTATGGCGATAACTGACTCACGGGCAGGGCCGGAAATAAGAAACATTTCTTATGGGACAAGTGTCCAGTGACCCCCTGTTTGAATGGAAAATTGATAGGATTTTGTCTGCTGAATTATGCAAAAATTGAGTCGCTTCTCCATGGCCAAGATATCAAAACTTCGGAAACTTTATTGGTCAAACTGTCCAGTGACCCCCCTAAATTAAAAAAAAATTATGGCACATATTGAAATTATATTGGACAATGTCCAGTGTCCTGCGATTATTTCCTGCCCTGCTCCCGGGTCGTTATGGGGAAATTATTCGTGTGTAGTCGGATACGTTATCTTCCCTGGCGTTTTCATATTAATTTATTGTCAAAGAATCAAAGAACTGAGAATTGTATAGAAACTATCATTTTTTTGAAACATGCATCGAAAACCGCCAAAATATGTCAGAAGCAATTAAAACCATAATCCAAAAGGCACGAGAGACGAGAAGTGTAATGATTTCTAGGTAATGTGTCTTATCCCTTCTATAAAACCCCTGCTTTGGCAAGCACGCTGACAAATCGCCATTTTCCGATTCTCGCCTCTCTCTCTCTAGTCTCTACGTTACTCAGCAATAAGTTCTTCGTTTTCACTTCTTCGAGGACCGCGGGGCAGGGTGGTACTCGATAGTCACCGTGCCGCTTAACATGGGTTGAAATTAGGTTATATTGTAATAAAGTGACGTTAAGTTGATTAAATTCAATTGAAGTAAAAGTATATGAAGTTCCGAGAGAAGTGCGGACTTCTCTGAGGAGCCTTAATGCGCTCTCGGAACGTAAAAACGGCTTTCTTAGTTAGAACACAGAAACCTTTGTCTCTCGAAGTTGCCGATGAAAGATTAAATATCTCAAAATTATGTGTAAAAACATTGACTACTGTAGAACGAATAGGAGGCTGTGAAACAAGGAAAGTTTTTTCGTAAGGATTTATGGCATTAATGCTTAATATTTTTTAAATATTTCAATATCGTGGTATGGAAGGTTTGGCTTTGTAAGCCACGTCAGACGAACTTCTCCCTTCCAATTTGATTGAAAAACATAAATTGCGATTTGAAATCTTTGTTTCAAGGCAATGTTCTTATGAGTAGACATGTTTCAGATGTAAGGATTAGAATAGTTTTTAATATTGCAAATAAAGAGGTATTTAATCTAGTTTAGATATACCTTGAATTGAAAATAATAGAAATACCTTTGACTCGAAATCGGTTTTGAAAAAAGGAAATTTATGGGATTTGAAGCAAGTGTTCCTCATCTGGGAATATCTGGGCTTTAAGACTTATTTTTAGGTTGCAAATACCTGGGATTGAAACCTTGAGTTTGGGAAATGGGAATATCTGTGTTTTTAAAACCTAGTGTTTGGGGATTGAGAATATCTGCGTTTTTGAAACCTAGTGTTTGGGGACTGAGAATATCTGGGTTTTTAAAGCCTAGTGTTTGGGAACTGAGAATATCTGGGTTTATGAAACCTAGTGTTTGGGGACTGAGAATATCTGGGTTTTTGAAACCTTGTGTTTGGGGACTGAGAATATCTGGGTTTTTAAAGCCTAGTGTTTGGGGACTGAGAATATCTGGGTTTTTGAAACCTAGTGTTTGGGGACTGAGAATATCTGGGTTTTTGAAACCTAGTGTTTGGGGACTGAGAATATCTGGGTTTTTGAATCCTAGTCTTTGGGGATTGAGAATATCTGGGTTTTTGAATCCTAGTCTTTGGGGATTGAGAATATCTGGGTTTTTGAAACCTAGTGTTTGGGGACTGAGAATATCGGGGTTTTTGAAACCTAGTGTTTGGGGACTGAGAATATCTGGGTTTTTGAAACCTTGTGTTTGGGGACTGAGAATATCTGGGTTTTTAAAGCCTAGTGTTTGGGGACTGAGAATATCTGGGTTTTTGAAACCTAGTGTTTGGGGACTGAGAATATCTGGGTTTATGAAACCTAGTGTTTGGGGACTGAGAATATCTGGGTTTTTGAATCCTAGTGTTTGGGGATTGAGAATATCTGGGTTTTTGAAACCTAGTGTTTGGGGATTGAGAATATCTGGGTTTTTGAATCCTAGTGTTTGGCGATTGAGAATATCTGGGTTTTTGAAACCTAGTGTTTGGGGACTGAGAATATCGGGGTTTTTGAAACCTAGTGTTTGGGGACTGAGAATATCTGGGTTTTTGAATCCTAGTGTTTGGGGATTGAGAATATCTGGGTTTTTGAAACCTAGTGTTTGGGGACTGAGAATATCTGGGTTTTTGAAACCTAGTTTTTGTGGACTGAGAATATCTGGGTTTTTAAAGCCTAGTGTTTGGAAACTGAGAATATCTGGGTTTATGAAACCTAGTGTTTGGGGACTGAGAATATCTGGGATTTTGAAACCTAGTGTTTGGGGACTGAGAATATCTGGGTTTTTGAAACCTAGTGTTTGCGGATTGAGAATATCTGGGTTTTTGAAACCTAGTGTTTGCGGATTGAGAATATCTGGGTTTTTGAAACCTAGTGTTTGGGGACTGAGAATATCTGGGTTTTTGAATCCTAGTCTTTGGGGATTGAGAATATCTGGGTTTTTGAAACCTAGTGTTTGGGGACTGAGAATATCTGGGTTTTTGAAACCTAGTGTTTGGGGACTGAGAATATCTGGGTTTTTGAAACCTTGTGTTTGGGGACTGAGAATATCTGGGTTTTTAAAGCCTAGTGTTTGGGGACTGAGAATATCTGGGTTTTTGAAACCTAGTGTTTGGGGACTGAGAATATCTGGGTTTATGAAACCTAGTGTTTGGGGACTGAGAATATCTGGGTTTTTGAATCCTAGTGTTTGGGGATTGAGAATATCTGGGTTTTTGAAACCTAGTGTTTGGGGATTGAGAATATCTGGGTTTATGAAACCTAGTGTTTGGGGACTGAGAATATCTGGGTTTTTGAAACCTAGTGTTTGGGGATTGAGAATATCTGGGTTTTTGAAACCTAGTGTTGGGGATTGAGAATATCTGGGTTTTTGAAACCTAGTGTTTGGGGATTGAGAATATCTGGCTTTTTGAAACCTACTGTTTGGGGATTGAGAATATCTGGCTTTTTAAAGCCTAATGTTTGGCGACTGAGAATATCTGGGTTTTTGAAACCTAGTGTTTGGGGACTGAGAATATCTGGGTTTTTGAAACCTAGTTTTTGGGGACTGAGAATATCTGGGTTTTTAAAGCCTAGTGTTTGGAAACTGAGAATATCTGGGTTTATGAAACCTAGTGTTTGGGGACTGAGAATATCTGGGTTTTTGAAACCTAGTGTTTGGGGACTGAGAATATCTGGGTTTTTAAAGCCTAGTGTTTGGGAACTGAGAATATCTGGGTTTTTAAAGCCTAGTGTTTGGGAACTGAGAATATCTGGGTTTTTAAAGCCTAGTGTTTGGGAACTGAGAATATCTGGGTTTATGAAACCTAGTGTTTGGGGACTGAGAATATCTGGGTTTTTAAGGCCTAGTGTTAGGGAACTGAGAATATCTGGGTTTTTAAAGCCTAGTGTTTGGGAACTGAGAATATCTGGGTTTTTAAAGCCTAGTGTTTGGGGATTGAGAATATCTGGGTTTATGAAACCTAGTGTTTGGGGACTGAGAATATCTGGGTTTTTGAAACCTAGTGTTTGGGGACTGAGAATATCTGGGTTTATGAAACCTAGTGTTTGGGGATTGAGAATATCTGGGTTTTTGAAACCTAGTGTTTGGGGATTGAGAATATCTGGGTTTTTGAAACCTAGTGTTTGGGGACTGAGAATATCTGGGTTTTTGAAACCTAGTGTTTGGGGATTGAGAATATCTGGGTTTTTGAAACCTAGTGTTTGGGGACTGAGAATATCTGGGTTTTTGAAACCTAGTGTTTGGGGACTGAGAATATCTGGGTTTTTAAAGCCTAGTGTTTGGGAACTGAGAATATCTGGGTTTTTAAAGCCTAGTGTTTGGGAGCTGAGAATATCTGGGTTTTTAAAGCCTAGTGTTTGGGAACTGAGAATATCTGGGTTTATGAAACCTAGTGTTTGGGGACTGAGAATATCTGGGTTTTTAAAGCCTAGTGTTAGGTAACTGAGAATATCTGGGTTTTTAAAGCCTAGTGTTTGGGAACTGAGAATATCTGGGTTTTTAAAGCCTAGTGTTTGGGGATTGAGAATATCTGGGTTTATGAAACCTAGTGTTTGGGGACTGAGAATATCTGGGTTTTTGAAACCTAGTGTTTGGGGACTGAGAATATCTGGGTTTATGAAACCTAGTGTTTGGGGATTGAGAATATCTGGGTTTTTGAAACCTAGTGTTTGGGGATTGAGAATATCTGGGTTTTTGAAACCTAGTGTTTGGGGACTGAGAATATCTGGGTTTTTGAAACCTAGTGTTTGGGGACTGAGAATATCTGGGTTTTTAAAGCCTAGTGTTTGGGAACTGAGAATATCTGGGTTTTTAAAGCCTAGTGTTTGGGAGCTGAGAATATCTGGGTTTTTAAAGCCTAGTGTTTGGGAACTGAGAATATCTGGGTTTATGAAACCTAGTGTTTGGGGACTGAGAATATCTGGGTTTTTAAAGCCTAGTGTTAGGGAACTGAGAATATCTGGGTTTTTAAAGCCTAGTGTTTGGGAACTGAGAATATCTGGGTTTTTAAAGCCTAGTGTTTGGGGATTGAGAATATCTGGGTTTATGAAACCTAGTGTTTGGGGACTGAGAATATCTGGGTTTTTGAAACCTAGTGTTTGGGGACTGAGAATATCTGGGTTTATGAAACCTAGTGTTTGGGGATTGAGAATATCTGGGTTTTTGAAACCTAGTGTTTGGGGATTGAGAATATCTGGGTTTTTGAAACCTAGTGTTTGGGGACTGAGAATATCTGGGTTTTTGAAACCTAGTGTTTGGGGATTGAGAATATCTGGGTTTTTGAAACCTAGTGTTTGGGGACTGAGAATATCTGGGTTTTTGAAACCTAGTGTTTGGGGACTGAGAATATCTGGGTTTTTAAAGCCTAGTGTTTGGGAACTGAGAATATCTGGGTTTTTGAAACCTAGTGTTTGGGGACTGAGAATATCTGGGTTTTTGAAACCTAGTGTTTGGGGATTGAGAAAATCTGGGTTTTGGAAACCTAGTGTTTGGGGATTGAGAATATCTGGGTTTTTGAAACCTAGTGTTTGGGGATTGAGAATATCTGGGTTTTTGAAACCTACTGTTTGGGGACTGAGAATATCTGGGTTTTTAAAGCCTAGTGTTTGGGGACTGAGAATATCTGGGTTTATGAAACCTAGTGTTTGGGGACTGAGAATATCTGGGTTTTTGAAACCTAGTGTTTGGGGCTGAGAATATCTGGGTTTTTGAAACCTAGTGTTTGGGGACTGAGAATATCTGGGTTTTTGAAAACTAGTGTTTGGGGACTGAGAATATCTGGGTTTTTGAAACCTAGTGTTTGGGGACTGAGAATATCTGGGTTTTTGAAACCTAGTGTTTGAAGATTGAGAATATCTGGGTTTTGAAACCTAGTGTTCGGGGACTGAGAATATCTGGGTTTTTGAAACCTAGTGTTTGGGGACTGAGAATATCTGGGTTTTTGAAACCTAGTGTTTGGGGACTGAGAATATCTGGGTTTTTGAAACCTAGTGTTTGGGGATTGAGAATATCTGGGTTTTTGAAACCTAGTGTTTGGGGATTGAGAATATCTGGGTTTTTGAAACCTACTGTTTGGGGACTGAGAATATCTGGGTTTTTAAAGCCTAGTGTTTGGGGACTGAGAATATCTGGGTTTATGAAACCTAGTGTTTGGGGACTGAGAATATCTGGGTTTTTGAAACCTAGTGTTTGGGGCTGAGAATATCTGGGTTTTTGAAACCTAGTGTTTGGGGACTGAGAATATCTGGGTTTTTGAAAACTAGTGTTTGGGGACTGAGAATATCTGGGTTTTTGAAACCTAGTGTTTGGGGACTGAGAATATCTGGGTTTTTGAAACCTAGTGTTTGAAGATTGAGAATATCTGGGTTTTGAAACCTAGTGTTCGGGGACTGAGAATATCTGGGTTTTTGAAACCTAGTGTTTGGGGACTGAGAATATCTGGGTTTTTGAAACCTAGTGTTTGGGGACTGAGAATATCTGGGTTTTTGAAACCTAGTGTTTGGGGACTGAGAATATCTGGGTTTTTGAAACCTAGTGTTTGGGGACTGAGAATATCTGGGTTTTTGAAACCTAGTGTTTGGGGTTGGGCGACAAAGATTCTGGATGCGCTGGGCGACAGGAATAGGGGGTATCGAATTTACATTTTTATTTTCTCTGCAAATTGTTAAAATTGGGACAACCATAAAACTATTATATTGAAAATCTATTCGAATATAGAACCAGAGACATGATTCAACAACATCCAAAACAGTGTTCATTTCTATAGCTTGCTGAAACAGACCCAATTATGGCTTTAGGTTTAATTTATGTTAATATTACAATCCAATTTCTGGTTCTCCAACATCAGGATATTTATTAGATGTCTTACATGACGTAAGAACTGTTGAACATTTATCTCATCACGAGCTAGCTGTTCAGTTACTATTGCTAGGCGACTATAAAATTCGGATTGATTTAAGTTTATCTTTACAAAGGTATTTACATTGTTTGTGTTATCCCGACTTACTTGTTATTTAGATGGGACGCGTTATGCCCTGTTCGAATGGACCTCCTCTCTTCTGATATTTCAATGTCTCAACGCTCTCTGTCTTCAATTGATCCCAAATTTTTGGTTTTATATACACAACGTTAGCTTAAGAATCGAAATTGAAATGTTTTTAACGTATTTACTTGTAAACAACCATATGCGTGGAAAGACTCCACATCGTTGTTTGTTCGCCTTGTGGACGGAAATTACAAAAGGTGTCACAGTATCTATTCAATAATCTTGAACGTATGACCCAATGTATTGATACTATTTAGTATTACTAAATTCAATTAAAAAAATTAAACTTTTGTCAAAAAATGGCTATAAAGCTCGACCGAAAACGTTCTGTAAATTTTTAGCGCATGGTCACGAAAGGGTCTACCAATGCCATCTCATATTACGTCCATTCCCTCTTGAATTTGGACAGCTGGCAAAAGAGGCAACACCATCATCATTTGATTAAATCGCGGATGTTGTTCTGTTCCCGTGGCTAGGCCCTCTCTGTCTTATAATGACGGTGAAGTTCAGGGCTCGCGGCGACTCTGCGATAAATTGCCTGAAGAAATTTTCACGGGGTTGGCATTTTTCTATTTTTTTGAAATGGAATTTAAAAACGATAACCTGTGTGTAGTGGAACCAACACCCACGTAGCCTCGCCAAAGGGAAATGGTCATGCTAAGTCCTTTGCATTCCCATTTCAAAGTCAGTCATGATGTCAGTAGACTGAAAATCGAGGTATTCTCGGCATAAGAAATCAAGAACCTCATCATACGCCCCCGCTGTTTTTCTGGTCATGAAAGCGTACACAAAAGGGATTACGTATTTAAAAAATAATAAGAATAAAATCTTGCTATCGCGATCAAAGGGAAAAAAATCGCTGACGTAATGCTTTAGTGGGCCGCCTTCAAAAAAAACTTCGAAAGTTCCATCTAAGAAGATTGACTTCATATCCGCCATAAAATGCTGCATCATATACCCTGATACGAAAAAGTATTCCACACAGGTAGAATGCCCTGCAAAAAAGATTACGATTAAGAATGTTCTTATCATACCTGTATTGTTCCGCTTTGGGATCCTTGTTTAGCGCTTGAACAAGGCCTTCAAAAGTACTGACACTGTTAGGTTCGTTCCTTTCCATGGCGCGGTGCATTGAACGACAACTTGGGAACGATACACCCATCACATTGTGGCTAAATTTGTATTAACGGGGTATATGGTCAGTAAAATACAGTATCGTTAATTATGAATATAATTAATACAAGAACGAAAAATTGCTAGGCTCCAATGTGCTAAGATAGTAAAGCTGGCTGAAGGTGCTAAGGCCTCTTTCTCTATTCCATATACAGGGTGATTCTAAAATGGTGGTATAACCGAACTACTGCGGGTTCTATGAGCGATTTTAAGTCGAAAATGTTCTATGGCATTTTGTCATCCAGGCCACCGTTTAAAAGTTCTGATAAGGATCATTTACGGATGACCCCTTAAAATGAATTAAATTCGAAAACAAAAGCCCAGCGGGTTGAATTCATTTTTTAAGGGGACTCACGTGTTTAGTAATAGCGCTCGCGATTTACTTCCCCGTGAACTCCATAAAGAAGTCCTCCACCAATGTAAGCTTGAAAATGGGTTCAAATGGGAAGATTCATGCCGAATTGAGAAAAACCTAACCCAATGGGGAAATGGATTGCAAATTAATAAAAAAGGACCAAATGGGAAGATTCTTGCCGGATTGAGAAAAACCTTACCAAAGGTTTAATGTTTTATTTCCACTCTCTTCTGAGAATCGCAAAATGAAGTGAAGCTTTTCAAGCAAAATTACACGTATTTTTGTTTAAAGCGGATCAAAACTTAATTTTAACAATTTGATCGTCAATGGAGTAAGAAGTTACGGAACACATGGGCTCTACTGCAATGTAACGTATAAATTGTAAAGTCAGAAGCCAAATTAAGAAATCAACTAAATGTCAGTTTTTGACGGTGTAGCGTGTTTTGCCTCATGGAATGAGAGTCTGTTCTCACATTGGATTCTCAAAACTTGATGCATCGCTGGCTTTTGTTTGCTTTCGTGGCCGGATTTAAAATACTAACTGTAAAGTCAGTTGGAATTTGGAAGGGTATTAAAGCTGCAAAACGCGCAAGAGTTTAAATTGTAGTGGTTTTCTGACATCTTTGGCGGTAATTTGGAAAGTTTATGAAGAGTGGACGTAATAACCCGCCAATTCTTTTCTGTGGTGAATCCAAGAGTTAAAGTAGCATCGCAACGACCTTGACGACAAGTGGCCATTATCAGTTTAGTTTTTGATTAAGCGCTGTAATTAGTGGAGGGCCATACCAGCGCCCTCGAATCGCTTTTTACTCTCTACCATTGGGCGCAATGTAACCGCAGCAATCAGAAGTAATGCAGGAAGCTAGGAATGAACCAAAGCATTTCCCAGGCGAGGGCGAAGTGAAGTGGTCGAGCATACCTCTCGCGGATTCTTATTATAGGAATTGCTGGAAATGTCCCCCTTCATGGTCTACGCATAGCCGTGACCGTCGGACTATGGAAAAGCATGCCCTCCTTGTCTCACCTCTTTGTCTGATGATGTCAAACGCACCAAAGATCCTCGCGGGAAGGGTTTCTTCGTCAGGGACTTCCGTTGCGTAAACTAAATCCTTCACGCGGCCCCAAAGGAAGTAGTCGAGTGGTGTAAGGTCTGGCGATCTGGCAGGCCAAGGCGTGGGTCCCGCTCGGCCAATCCATCTTGGGCCAAACGTCTCGTCTAGATATGCCCGCACTTGACGGCCAATGTGCGGCGGTGCCCCATTGTGCTGAAACCATAGTTGCGCACGATCAGCCAATGGTAGTGTTCGTCCAACACATCTTGAACATCCGTTTGCAAAAACTCCAAATAACGTTCCGCGTTAAGACGAAACGGAAGGATAAATGGACCAATCAGGGTGTCGCCTAGCATACCGGCCCAAATGTTTATACGCCATTTTTCTTGAAAACTTGCGTTGCGAATGAGATGCGGATTTTCGTGAGCCCAATAGTGCAAGTTGTGTAAGTTTAGAATGCCCTTCCTTGTGAACTGTGCCTCATCCGACCAGAGAATACGGCCACGGAAATGGTCGTCCACATCATGATGTTCCAAGAGCCATTGGTAGAACAATTAACGCCTTGGAAAATCGAGGGGTCGCAATTGCTGCACTCTTTGGTAATGGTATGGGTGTTGATTATCATCGTGAATGGTTCGCCAAACGATCGGCTGGGGAATGTTGAGCATCCTACTGACACGTGTAGTGCTGAGAGTGGGGTCGTTTGACACCATATCCAAAACATTTTCCTCGACTGCCACTGCTCTTAATGCTGGACGTCCACGATCCACCCCTTGAATCAAAACGCTTCCAGTTGCCCGCAATCTTTCCTGTGTTCTTGATATCACGCGAGAATCTGGGTGACGCCTATTATATGGAAACAATTCCGCGTAACGACGCGATGCGGCTTCGTAGTTTCCTTCACAATAGCCTAAAGCTAGTATCATATCGGTGTATTCACCGGTTGTATAAACTGCTATCAGTCGTTCTAGGCTCAAAAAGCGGTTTACTAAAACTTGGTTTTTAAAAAAGCGGGTTGGTTTCGTTCACTGTCTGCGCTGTTTAAAATCTAATTTTAAATAGGCTTAAGAATTGTTGGGAAGATCCTAGTCACGAGACTTTAGCACAGTAAAAGGCTGCACGTGCCATTACAAAATTTTTATATGTTGGCGCGCGACGGCGAATATCAGTTTGAAATTCCAAGACAACCAAGGCTTAGCTCAAAAACACAAGCAAGGAGCTTTAATACCCTTCCAAATTCCAACTGACTTTACAGTTAGTATTTTAAATCCGACCACGATATTCTATATGATTCTAGTTGGCGGAGGAAGGACACTGAACCAAAAAAATCAATGAAACTGAAATATCAATCAATCATCTACTGAAAGAGGTACCAACCTACTTTTTTAAAAAGAAGGTAAATAAGGATTAGATGGCTTGCTGCTTCAAACAAGATTTTTAATCATGAAGAGAATATTTTGTTAATTTAGGTCAAATTTAGAAATTAGGTAATCGAGTTGATATGAATAAAGAACTTTTTGCCCATGTCTATTTTAAACTTTAATCACAGATTTCGCTTACCATTTCACAAGCATAATAAACACTACTGAAGGATGCAAATCTATCTGTGATAGGTAACGGTGACCAATGTAGCAATTTTCCCAATTAATCGGCTTGAACTTCATTTGCACATTTCTAGTCTTTAATTTGAAATGTTGCGAGAAATTTGAATTGAATATAAGTAGATATCTCTTTCAGTAGATAATTTTTGATGTTGATATTAAAGATTTATTGAGTTAAAAAAATTGGTATTGGTATTTCAATTAAGCTTTGATATCAACATCGGTTAATTTAAGATATGGGCTTATGATGGTAGTCTGTTTATAAGATTAAATCGTTACTTTAAGTGTCACTAGACAGTATCTACCTACAAAATCGAAAGTTAACTTTATAACCATCTCCTCATCACAGGATATCCGAGGGTCAATTTCTTATATCATTGACATTTGATAATCTGACGAAGGCTCACTATAGCTCAGACTGCTCAGTCAACTTTTGGCAAGGCCTAATACCGTTTTGCTTGACTGTCGCCGTCAAATTCCTTTTAAAGCATAGATCATATAGTATCAACCCTTTATTTTCATTTCGCAACACACGTTGGATTCGTAAACCTCGACGCGCACCACGATTAGAAGCATTAAAATGTAAAAACAAAACACTGACCGCATACATTTTTAATAAATTTCTCACCACAACGGTTTTCGGGGCTGAAGCGACCGAAAACAGCCGGTGATAAAGAAAAACCCTCCGGCCCGTTAAAGGGGGTAGTTTCGAGGGAACGAAATTCAAATGCATGGCGCGTCCCTTCAACAAAAAACATTGAATTCGTAAATGCGGACTTTTACGCAATTATAATATTGAAATTTTATACAATTAAGTAATATCAGAAGGGGATAATAGAGGAAGGACGACACTCTGTAGCCTCTTAATACTTTAGTTATGTAACGTCATTCTTCCCAGGCTCACCCTTTCCGTTTGCTTTCACGCTCTTCAAACTTCAGACGGGCATCGCACCGTAAGATGAATTTTTTAACTGTTTGGAACTAAATCCCCAGAAATCCCTAACGTCGTCCCCTAACGTGGGACAAAAATCCACAAGCGCGTCTTGCCAAATATTTATACGCTAATAGAGTAATGATGATGGAACTATTTATCATATATGTGATTCGGTTTAGTAACCTTGCTCCAAATGTTCCGATGTTGAGAAGAATGACGTTACACTTACCCCACTTTGTGGTACACTTCTCTCGAAGAGAAGTATTATATACTTCTGGTAATATTTAAGAAAACAAAGCATTCATTTTAAGTCTAAACCTTAAAAATACGACGCTACGAGATGGACAAGTATCGGGCCTTAAAACGAGGGGCAAAAAAATATTTTTTATTAAATGCCAAAAATCGACGGTGCGAAGTTTAGAAATAGATTATAGGTGGAAAATTATGAAATTAGGCTTATATTAAAGCTTGAAACCTAATTTATATTATATTTAAAATCCAGCCATGTGCAAATCCTCAAAAAATATGAAACTGACAACGAAAAAGGACCCTTTCTCAATTTTTTCCCCTTAAAGAAAAATGGCGGCCACAAACGGGGTGAAAATGGGGAAAAGAGCTATCCAAATGACAATTTGGCCGAAGATTGTTTTAGAGAATCGAAAACGAAAAGTAAAATTCTTTGGAAAACGTGCCAATTTTCGTTACATCACGGGAGGACAGATGAAAGACAGAGTTAAAATATTAAATAAAAAATAAGGCGTTAAAAAAAGGAATAATGTATTGGAATTGAAGGTAAAGAAGAGCTTTAAAAAGGACGCAATTTTTATGTTGTAGAGGCAAGTCTTGATTTTGAAGAAATAATCAGAAAAAATCCATTTGAGAGCAAATCGGTTTTCCAAAAGTTATTGATGAGCGAACAATTGAAAATACTCCAAACCAAAAAATCCAGGCCAAGAAAATGGCATCCAGCAATAATACAGTGGTGTATTTCGATAAAAGCTAGGTCTCCTTGTGCATACGAAGCCGTGCGTCAAGTAATTGCATTGCCTTCCCAGCGAACTCTTTATAATTACTCTGTGGACCTAACTACAAAAAGTGGATTTAACGATGCCAGTCTCTTGGAAATGAGAGGAAAAATTGATATAGAAAATATGGACGAACACCAAAAGTATTTCACGTTAATCCTTGACGAAATTCAAATAAAACAGGAACTGGCATTCAACAGCAGTACAGGAGAATTAATTGGAGCTGCAAATCTTAATGAATTCCGAAATAAATTCATTGAATTAGATAATAACATTAAAGGAAAGGTTGAAATTGCAAACATAAACTTGGCAAATCAAATTCTTCAGTACATGGTCAGAGGACTGATGACCAATTTTAAGTATCCATTCTCGTTATTTCCTTGTGGAAATCTATACGCAGGAGAGTTATTTCCTTAATTTGGGAGGGAATCGAGAATTTACAGACAGCGGGATTTCGAATTCTCGCTGTGGTATACGATAAAGCTTCCACGAATATGAAATTAATTAAAATTTGTACGGAGATTGATAGAGAAGTAAACAATCACAGAGTGGGGTATAAAACCAAAAATCCTTTCAATAACGGTGAACCCTTGTATTTCGTGTCGGATGTTTGTCACATAAAACATCTAAAAATGGACTAAACAACAGTGGTAAAATGAAGAAACACAAAGATGGTTCAGTTAAACCAATCAGACTTTTTAAAAAAATTGGAAAACATTTGCTATGGCAGCATATAGTTGATGCTTATGAAATTGATTCAAAGTCCTTGCTAAGGTTAGCGCCTGAGTTGACATACAATCATGTGTATCCTAATGCACACAGTTGTATGAGAGTAAAGCTTTCAACCCAAATCCTGAGCAGTACTACCGCCAACGCTGTCGAGCAATTGGTTGGGAGATAAAGCGGAAGAGGCTGTCAAGTTTGTAAGACTTTTTGACGCTTTTTTTGACATCTTGAATATTTCTAACACCTACGCATTCTTCACAAAGAAGAAACCTGAATTAAAACCATTGATGAACTTAACTGACTGGCGTTTTAAGGTATTAAAGTACAAAAACTAACAAAATGTATAATTCCAGAAATTTTAAGAACTTTAAATTATTTCTAGTGGCTAGAGGATGATTTTCTCGGTTACTTAGACGAATGGGAATCTGAATAAAATGCTACTTGGTAGGGAAACTCTTGAAGGCATAAGAATAACAGGTAAAATAAACTAGAATAATCCCAAATTCTAACTCTCTTTAATTCTTTTAGTTTATTCAACTATAGAGATTGTAAAATTTTTGATAGAAAAAGGAGCACCCTACATATTAACAGCGAATTTAAATCAGGATTTGGTTGAAAACTATTTTGGACGTCAGAGAGGATCTGGTGGTTCTAGGGAAAATCCCACCGTTAGTCAATATGGGCAAGGGGCTAAAAGACTTAAACTCATGAAATCCATTATACCTAAAGTTAAAAATGGAAATTGCACGCCAACCCAGAAAAAACGGTGTAACCGAAAAACAATTGCTCGTAAGGAACTTCATGAAGAGCCACAAGATGTTGCACAAACCCATAATAAATCAGAAAATTTATTGGAGAAATAAATAAATAAATACATCTATCAATCAATCAAGTTTTCTTTACTCTTAGTAAAAGGCTTATTTAAATTTCTATGGGTTAGAACTTTAAGCTCTTTCCTTATACCGTTGCTAGTTAAACTGTCCTTTTTTGCATTTTGGTATACATTTTTATGCTTCTCGTTAATCCCTTCAAGTGACAGTTAATAAGAA
Source organism: Phalangium opilio (assembly GCF_054372755.1). Lineage (NCBI taxonomy): Eukaryota > Metazoa > Arthropoda > Arachnida > Opiliones > Phalangiidae > Phalangium > Phalangium opilio. The sequence continues at coordinate 1,340,453 of NW_028324200.1, read as the reverse complement.
TTCTAAAATATTTTCTCCTGGCCGATTTCAAATTTTTCTTCTCATCCCCCCATAGTTTTTCCCAATTTTCCATTATAAATATATCTTCCTCTAAAATATCAATGATCTTAGCATTTCTATTTTCATTGTCTCTTAAAGGTGCATCACACTGCACAAAAGGAACTATCTTATCACAGATATATTTAAAACTCATATGCTAGTTTTGACAAATATAACAACCCTCCCCTATCTTGAGTTGCAGTCCACCGGTGATATGCTTCGGTTGCATCACTCTTCTTAACTAAGCACTTTCTTGAAAATTTTGGGCTTCCGTAGAGGCTAATTAATTGGTTCACTGTGTACCGAGATATCTGTTGAATTATTTTCAATTCTTTGTCTCTTGCTGCATCACTTAAGTCTGACTTTTTGATTTGTGTTTCTTTGACCTTCTTAGCGAATTTTTCTTTTTCCAAATAATTAGAATAAAGTTCATTGAAAAGACGTTGAGTAAAAATTTAAGTCGATACACCCTGATCCTTTGGTCCAAGCATCCTAAATGGCTCCATATGTAAAAAAGACATTTTTAACTCCTCGGCAAATTCTCCTTTGGTAAAAAGCCCGTGTCTTTTACTGTAAAATTTTCTTTATCTAAAAGCCCCGGTTTGTCATCCATAAAATCTGATAAAAAGTCGAATCCATCTTCTGAAAGCTCTGTAATTTTACTTTTCTTGATTTCTTCTAAAGCGTCCTAACACAAGAGATATTAATTTTAATTGGGAGCTAACATTATAACATGGCACTAAGAACTTACAACAATTGGCTTCGGCCTCCCAACAAAAGTCACCTTTTGTAAATCTGAAGAACTACAAAGAATCGCCCCTAGATTTTCTTATAAGTACTTTTCATCAAGTTTAATGCCTGAAAAAATAAGAAAGTATTATATTAGCACGCGCTTTATACAAGTTTGTCAATAGATAGTTGGGTACTGGCAAGCTGGCTCCCAAGTTTTGTAAATATTCACTAACCTTCCTCAATCTTTTTTCGTTGGGCCTTTGTCGGTTTCTTTGAATTGTATTTTTTGATATAATTATGATCTACCGAAATATCCTTAATTACGCTTTTATTCTTGATTTTATAAAAGAGAAATCGCGTCTACATCTCCACTGGTAAGAAAAATGCACGTGTCACGGTCTCCTTGACAGACCAAGGGCCAAAATCGAACATTTTCCAACCGGTTTTAACATATGTTTTTTGTTATTATTTTTCTGGGGCGAGACGGCGCGAAGCAGTGTATCCAATGAATGACTTCATATTTTTTACCAGGATATTCCCCCGTTTTCGAGCCCCCCATAGCCAATACGGATAGGGAGAGGGAAAGGCTTTACAAAACGACTCCGTACCCAGGGACAGGCTCCAACGATCCCCCTTGGCTTCCAGCAGCCCCTTTTATCGGAATTGTATAATATAATTGTAAATTTTCACCTTTAAGCAATAAATGATTTATACCACGGACTCGTCTTCGTTCTCTTGTAGCAAGCCCGAGTGGCCGTACCGACATCCTCTACCACGGCCGATACCACGGCCTCGGGATGGCATGATATCCCCACGGTCTTGGGGTGGCATGATATCCCCACGGTCTTGGGGTGGCATGATATCCCTACGGTCTTGGGGTGGCATGATATCCCCACGTTCTTGGGGTGGCACGATACCACGGCCTCGAGGCCTTCCAATACCACGACCTCGGGGCCTTCCACATCGCATTCCAGGTGGAGGGTCGGCCCAGGGCCTTGGAGTCTTCCAGATCGTCGACCGATCGCCGCCCCACGGCCTCGGGCGGGTCGCCCTATGGCCCTATTATCACCTCGGCGGCTTCTTACGCGATTAGCTTCATCCCCATTAAAGAGTTGAACTCTTACCGTGCAATTTTCGGAAATTTAAAATAGGCGATCCATATTGTTAACTAGTTGATGGATTTGACTTATGGACCTTCGGCGACGCAGTTTGATTTTTTTTCGGCGCATGAGCAGCCGGTGTGTTCGTCCAACAGCCATTCACTGGCTTTCAATTTAAAGGACGATTTTCGACAAACTGTCGTCAGCAATTTGCGAATGCTTTTTTCCGCATGCGAATGAGATTTTAGTTCCTAATCGGGATAATTTACATTTAATAAATTATTATAAGATAGGCATGTTAGAAGGCACATTATAATTCAATTATCCGTTTTTAACAACTGCTCTTTGTTAAGATTATGGCCAAATGAATATTAATATAAAAGAAGTGTGATTTATTCCGTGTACACACCGTTAAGCGACTGATTTGCTCCTCGCATAAACATTTAAAGATAATTATTAAATCTTACTTCTTGGGCAGCTTGATTACCGAACCCAAATTCCATTAGCTAAGCGTTACCCTCAACGCACATTTCACCAATTATGCTTAGAAGATGTTTTTCAATCTCGGTTAATTCTACGGGGCTTTTCTTCCCACCACCGGTCCCACAGGCTGAATTCTTAATTGCAGCTGCCTTCCCTTTGGTGTCCGATTTCCAATCAGCCCATGACTGAAGCAATAAACAATAGTCAAATGACTGTACTTAACACAAAACCACGTCAAAGGTGTACCAACCTTCTTCCATTTTTTCACGTCTTTCACTGCACAAAGTGCATCCGTATTTAACATCTCTGCCAATTGAGCCCACGATCTATCTTGCGCGAATTTTGTGTATTCCGCAGATAACCTCGCAGAAACTAATTCAAGGTGAGCCTCAAAATGGTCTAGTATCACTAGACGTTGTTTTTCCGATACTTTTATCGCACGTGGAGCCATTCTCAGCTTTAAATGTAGAAGAAAGTATACCATGAATTTATAAGATATTTTCAAAATTCATGAAAATTTTATTTTCATGTAGCATTGTATTTTCGACTTCTTTGTCAGCCTATTTGAATTAGATAAGAAACAACTTGATTAATTACAAATGCAGACTATGTGGATAAACTAGGAATTGGATAGTTAACTACTATTTAATGTAATGTCATTTAGTAATTATAACCAAAAAGCCTATTATATGTGAGAGTGGAAAATGCCATCACGTGAGATTATTTAACTTAGGTTTACCGTAAAAATAGCAACTTCTTCACCATTAACTCGGTAAAGTAATAATACTATTAACACAACATAACATATAAACACAATTTAAACATATTTTCATAGTTAGCAATAAAATATTCAATTGTTACTTATAATTTTTGTTGATTTAATGGCCTAAGATGGGCGTCTTGAGGACGTTGGTTGCGATTCACTCGTCCTTTATTTCTTGGCAAATTTTGCCGACCACCTCTAGGTCGGCCAACAGGCCGCCGTATTCGCGGCTGTGCGGCGGGTTGTTCCCTAAAATTCTCTTGGTCCATTTCTTCTGGTTCTAGAGGCGGATCTTGGTCCTCTTCAACCTGGTCTTGTGGACGGTTGATATTATCATGGTGGTCTCGAACAATTGGGTGTCGCCCTTCATGACGTCTTTCTCCGCGGCCCATTTCAGGTCCTTCGTAAGCTCCTTCGTAATATACGTTCACAGTAATATTACAATTATCCGAGATAGATATCAGTCTATCCATGTTGTTGACTAGATTTTGAAATAAAGACATTTATTATTTTGGTATTAACCTTTGTTTTACTTAAAGGTAAGACTATGGTAAATTTCATCCTGTATTGCTTACAGACTAAGAGGATTCATACCATTTACAGAAGGAGGCCTGGTTTTAGACTCATTCAGTGAGTCAGGCCTCCTTGCGTAACACCTTAAGCCTGGCGTACTGTGTAAATGGTATGAATCGTCCTAGTCTGTAAACTATGTATAAACTGAGGCTGAACTATCCCTTTAAATTTTAGGCGGTGGAAAAATTGGAAAAATTAGGGTGCCATAGCCGAGGGAAGAGAATGGAATTGTCTAGACCGAGCATGGATAACTCATAAGTTCATAAGAAATGTTCAACATTAGTTTGTAACTCGAGCTTGTCATGAAGTGGCCAAAACTGGACAATAACAGTAAACACTGATTTAAATAGAGATTGAACTTACATGGTAGCAGCAACAGTAAAATGCACAGAATTCTTTTACACCATAAAACTAGCTAAGCCTAATCCTTCCGTAAAGAATGCGCGTGCTGAAATACAATATCAGTTGTCAGCACGCGCAAAGCTATAGAGCTATTTCAGAGGGGGTAATGGCTACGTCACCAATGCTATTTGCCCATTGTAACAGATACATAGAAATATCTGGGAACTGAACCCTTGGCCATTCTGATGCTTCACTGGTATAATTATCAAGTTTCTCCTCGTAAGGATCGAAACCAACAAACTTTAGGAACTTTTTTTCATAAATTAGTTTGTCTTCATCAAGAAGCGAATCGAAATAGCCTTTCAAAAATTGTTTTGGCGTTTTAGAACTCATTTTTAAACTAATGTTCCGTCATTCTATAGGAAGAATCAAAGGTATACTGAAAAATCGTCTGCTAGGTTTGGCTCACAGAAAATCTGGCAGCCCGACACCGGGTAGAGAACGGTGGATGAATTCAGGGGTAAAAGGCGGTCTCCCCCTTTTATGAAAACTATGAAATTCATTGAATCTCCCCTAAACGAGTGAATGGGCTTCTGAAGCAATAGATATTCTCGGTGAAGACCAAGCTGTGTCAGAAGAAATATTAACTAATAGAGTTTCTGTAGAAGTGCAATACCTATTTCAAGGTCAATTGAGGTACAGACCGTTGGTAACTTGTGGGATGATGCCGAGAAAGTTAGCATTGGGACAGATACTTGTACGGAAGAAAGTATCCAAACAGAATTGGATGACTTCTATAAAAAATAGTCACTTTGGCTATGAAAGACCACACTTATGCAGCTTCATCACTACAATCATTGAGCCCAATACGTAATGAACCAAGAACAGCGGCTTTAACTTCTACACCCAAGGCAAATTTGAAAGGGCCATAAACACTTTTATCACCTTGTTTGAGCCTGATTTCTGAGGAGTCTGACAATTTGGAGCAAGATACTTTTGTGTCAGCTAATGCCTCATTGTACGAGCCCAGTTACGACAGTACTTCCACTTCCCTCTTAGAATCAGAAATAACTGCGAAAGAGAGCTTAGTTCAAGAAAAAAATATATAATTTTCGAGAGTCAACTTGATCAACTGCTATGTCGAGTACGTTGCCATGAAAATAATTGTACCATCCCAATAGACGTTTCTGAATCGTTAATGAGTGTAAATGAAGGAACTCAATTAACAATTAAATTAATTTGTACAAATGGACATGAGGGTATTTGGAAATCACAGCCCTTGTTGGGTAAAGTGCCTGCCGGAAACTTGCTTTTAGTTTCTAGTATATTACTCTCTGGGGCTACTTTTCACCTAGTTGATTCAATTTTTAAATTTATGGGATTGGTGGGTATTGGAAAAACCACCTATTATGATATCCAGCGTAATTTTGTAGTTCCAGAAATAAAGAGAGCTTGGAGAAAAGAACAAACTGAAGTAATAGAGGAGTTAAAACAGTGTCCAGAAATAAAAGTCTCTACTGATGGCCGTTATGATTCACCAGGCCATAATTCAGAATATTGCACTGTAACCTTAATGGAGCAAAACACAAACAAATGCATTCATTTCGAAATAGTCAATAAGGCAGAAACCAATTATAAATCAACCAACATGGAACTGAAAAGGTGTTTGAGAAAAATGTATGACTGTGGGGTGAAAATTGCTAACCAGTGATCGGCACATACAAATTGGAAAATTTCTTAGAGAAAATTACGAAGAAATAAATCATCAGTTTGACGTATGGCATCTGTCTAAGAATCTTCGAAGCAAAATTAAATTAGCTGCTCGTAAGAAAAAAACGAAGACTTAGATCCATGGGTTAAATCTTTGAGCCGGCACTTGTGGTATTGTTCGGAAATGTGCAACGGCGATGTTGATGTTTTAATAGACATGTGGAAATCTGTTTGCTTTCATGTGACAAATATACACACCTTTCCCAGCCTCCCACATTTTCAATCCTGTATCCACGAAAAGTTATCCCATGATGCTGAAAGAAGGAAAAAGTGGCTTGAAGCGGACACAGATCCTCACGATGCGCTTGTGAATATAGTCCACAATAAAAATCTTTTGAAAGATTTAAAGCAAGTAAATGCATTCTCGCACACTTCATCTTTGGAATCGTATCACAGTTTAATGCTGAAGTATTGCACTAAACAGCAAGAATTTGACAGTGAGGTAATGGAAGCTAGAACGATGCTGACTGCGCTGGATCTTAACTTCAACGTCACCAATACGTAGTTTTGGTGAGCCAATAAGATAATTTAATTTTTTGGTTACGTGTTGAAGGAAGGGACTATATATACTCGTCTATGAGTCGGACTGAAGTAAGGGCCAAACATTGTTTATTCCGTCTTAAAAAAAAGTATATCTATCCCTGGTCATATTTTCCTCATTTATTACTATTTTGTTCTTATAATCCTTAGTTTTAAAATAATAATTTAGAAAATGTTTGGATCTAGTGTTCATTTTACGTAGGCCTTAAATTGTTTTAAGTTAATTTAATTTTCACTTTGAGTTCCCGGCATTTTTTTATTTAAATTCCATCAGGAAAACCCAAAGTGCGAGTTTTTCGGGGAAAGACTCGTAAATCCGCCAAAGTGCGGGTTTTTTAGGTCGAATGGGAATGAGTACGACATTTGGTACGGCAAAACATTGACTCACAACGGGTATTTTCCGAAACGCTGGAAGCGCTACGGGACAGTTTGAAAGGCTTAGAAGATCGGAAATATTCCCCATCTTCATCGAAAAGTTCCAGCGAACATTCAGATAATGAAAACTCCCCTTATCGTTTGAAACGTCAATAGGGTAGCAATCGGCAACAGTGACGCCTTTCAATAAGTTTTTTGTTATTCTATCCAACATCTGCGGTACACACAATTCAGCAACTACTTTACTGGCGTGGAGGACGTCTTTGTCGTTTGTGTCTAATTTTTGAAATTTTGTCTTGGTTTTAGCTTTGAATTTTTCGAAATCATGCTGATTTTCAATAAAATGATACAGGAGTTTGAGATCGATGTAGAACTCGTCTAGGGGTGCGTTTCTATGGCATACGCTTTTAATTTTATGATTAAGCGATTCCAGGCGGTTATTTGTAGTATCTCCTAAATTAAAGTCTTGTCTTCGGTAGCACAACACCCACATTTCCTTTATAGGCAACCAGTTGTCTTGAAGATATTTGACGAACGCTGGTGCAGATACTAACCGTTCATCAAGGAGCATGCACTCAACGTTTTCTTTGTAAATACCTTCCGTCAAAAACGGATTTATGTAAGAAGAACGTTGAACGTAGCAAATCCACTACTCATCCTCGTATACTTTGAGAAACTTCGTCTGCTTATATTTTGACTCCACCCACAAATTCTGTGTATAGCGACTTCTAGAGATCGAAAATGTCATTCTTATCTCTATTTTCATGGTTACAAATGTTTTTCCGAAATTGCGCCAGTGGTAAAAAAGCAAAGTGGACAACAATGCGATATAACTCCCGATTTAGTGGAATTAAATTTTAAAGTTAAGATAATAAATAATTGATATTTCTTTTTTTAAGTATCAAGTTTTCTTTCTTTGTACTAATATTATTATTGTAGTACAACTATAAGTTATTATTATTTACCTGCTTATGAAGTATCCATTTTTTTGAGATTATAAGCCACTCACATCGAAACATGCAAAGTTGTCGAGGATGGGTAGTGAATTTGCTACAATAGTACAAAGAAAGAAAAGCTAGATACTTAAAAAAAGAAACATCAATTATTTATATTCTTAACTTTAAAACTTAATTCCATTAAATCGGGAGTTATATCCCATTGTTGTCCACTTTGCTTTTTAACACTGGCGCAATTTCGGAAAAATATTTAACCACGAAAATAGAGATAAGAATGACATTTTCGATCTCTAGAAGTCGCTATATACAGAATTTGTGGGTGGAGTCAAAATGTAAGCAGACGAAGTTGCTCAATAAAGTATGCGAGGATGGTACTAGAGGCTAAAGCTACGATCCGACGTTCTTAGTACATAAATCGGTTTTTTCTTCCGTGAGTGAATAGGCAATTTTTTGTGCATATTCCTTAGTTGCTAGTTCCACTACCTTTGGCAATTTTAACAAATTAATCTTGGCTTTAATTGCCTTTAAGACATGTAACAAACAAATTTCAACCAAGGCTCCAGGAAAGCAGTCCTTCAAAGCGTTAATTTCTGATAGGTCTTTATCAACCATAACACTTTTTATCTTTGACCAATTTTGATTATGGGTTTTGAACGTCTCGAAAACAGTTTTCACAGATTGTGACGTTTCCCTATACGATAGCCAAAGCCACAATTTCGTTCATTAGATTGCCATCCACAATCATGATTATGTACAAAGGCATTTTACAATAGTTCAGAGAATATGAGTAGTAGGAATTACTTAGATATGCAGGCATCCAAGTTGGCCGCCACCCCAAGATGGCGGCTATGACATCATCCACCCAAATATTGTGCCATTTTACTTAAAAAATCACGTGTTTCTTAAGATTGTCAATGGCTCGATGGGTAAAGGCAGGGTTTACTGTTGCGGTAACCAAAAGGAGACAAGTTCTAATCCTGAAAAAAGCCATCGAACCATTGACAATATTTTTAAATATAAAATAATGTAAGTCTAAGAAAGTAGTGTTAGTTTACCAACAAGCGTTAGTTATGAATGGCGACTTTTTTAACTTTAGCCTCTAATACATGTTTAGATATATATCCAAAAAATACTTAGTCGAGTTTTAAAAATTATTTGCATCAACCGTTGAACTTGAGTGGTGAGTATGAAGTCGGCTTAGCGGAAATAATTTTTCCAAATCACTGGGTGAATATAAGCGAAGATTTTAACAAATTTGAAATTCAGGTGACACGTGATGCAAGTCGTGACAATCATGTGGCTGTTCGAAAGCCTCTTGAATATCATAAATTGGAGTTACCAGTCAATCGCTATTTTAAGGCTTATGAGTACGAACTTCATAAAAATATTGTCGATATGTTAAATGATGATATCCGTATTTAAAAAAAATTACTTTTTAAATTAGTTAATAAAATATATTTTTATTAGTCTACTTATTATTGTTATTATTTATTAATTGTAAACCAAATACTGCGTTGTTCAGTAGTTTGAAGAGATCCTTCTCGAAGTCGTCTGTAGCCAATTTCCTTTTTTCAGTGTTAAAATCGATGTACTCCTTTAGCCAAGCACCTTGCACAAACTTTAAGATCCGGTGGATTTTGGTGATTTTTAACCCTTTCGATACGAAATACTTCAAATTACGATAATGCACCACGTATCTCTCCTTGTTGAATAGATTTGGGACTAATTTTGGCAAAGATTCCTTAATTTTTATATTCAAGGATGTCATCTGGTTCTTGGAATATTCCGAGAGCATCTGAGGTTTTATCGTCATCGATTCCGGAGCCAATGGATAGCAGTTATGTTCATTGTGGAGTGATTCGGGGTATTCTAAATCCACTTCTACTATATATCCCTCTGGTGCTGTATCCGTACACTCTAAAACGTCACGTTCGGAATCCTCCGTGGGATGAACCCATCGGAATTTTTTCATTGGTAATGCGTCGCACATGACCGTCCCGTAGAGGTTATTGCAATCTGCTGATATGGTACGTTAGTCGCTATCTCCAATATAAGTTTGATTAAAATACATACCCAGATAACATATGTATCCTTCTGGTTTCGATTTATCATATCCATCTAGATATGTATTATTGGCTTCTGCAAGTCGGTGACTTATCATTGAAACTCCCCCTCGAATTCCCTTTTCAATAAAGAGGTGCATATCTTCGTCCAAAAGTAGATCTAACCGCACCTTTGTCATGTGTAGAGCCGCTTGCCAAGCGTAACCGGGACCGGTATAGGAGTGAGCTGGGTCAAGGTGGTAGTACGTCATGCACATCTTCCTGAAGTTCTGGAAGACATCGGCCAAAAGTAGGGTGTCAGACAAGACGTACAAGTTGTGGTACTCCCCTGTAAAGATATGGTTTAGTTATTTTATGTAATCTTCTCTAACAAAATATATATCTACCTAAATTTTGAATATTGAATGCTCGCCACACGTTTTGTGCGTGAGTGTAGTCGTCTTGGCTCAGGGGTTCGTCTGTTAAATCGTTGTGGAAACAGTCTATTGTGGGTAGTTGTTTCTCAAGGAAGCGCTCCTCTGAATCCATGTACGAGTATGGATACACCCCCTTTCGAACCAGAAATGACTCCTCCGTTGGGTTGAAAACGGAGTTCAACAAGGGGAATTTAGTTTGCCCCCCTTTCGCTACGTTGGAAACTAAGGTTTCGAGGGATGCGGGAAGGAAACGAATGCTGTCGATGAATCGAAGACTACCGAGGGAGAATGAAATATAGGTCTCGCTATTGGATGCGATACAGTCAATCTTCTTTTCTTTAATAATGGCGATATGTTGCATTATAAGATGCGCGTCATATCTATGGATGGAAATTGTTGTATATAGAGAAACCAATCACACAAATAACAACAGAGAATTAAAAAAAAATACCTGCTAAGATTGTGCATGACGACTGGGATAAATTTAGGCGCTTTTAACTTGAGGTTACATGCTTGACATGCGCTCCCCCTATATGCGCCTGTATAGTGGTCGTGATCACGTGTTTTCACAGATCGTTCTGTGAATGGTTCTTCGCAAACGTAGCAACAAGTGGATGCTTGAAACGCCGCCTCCTCATCTGGTGTTAGTTGCATCGGGATGTTCACTTTCAATTTTTCACCTATAACGTCTGATTCGTCCAAGAGCATTTTTAGAAATTTGATGGCTCCATCATCACCTCTATTTGTCTCATGTTTACGTGATTCCCTGAAAATAAATTATGTATTAGATAAACCGAAGTATGTTTATCGAATTTTCATCTAACCTGTTGGACCGATGATAACATATGAAAATCCACATGTTTTATGCAAAGCCAAGGTCGTTGTCGATGATAGTGACGTGTCAGGCAAACATGTTGAGACTTTTGAAAGTAAGGACTCAAAGTACGCAACGATAATATATGGAACCTGTAAAGGAATAATAGTTGTACACACACACCATTAATTATATAAATAGCTAAACAAAGAAAAATAAATACCATTTGATTCCATCCGAAGTTTTTGAATCTTAAAATAGGTTCGTCGTGTGGCATAATCACACGTTGTGGATCATGAACATTACACTCACGCACGTGTTCTTCGTGGGTACGAATTGACGCGCTTCGTTTTAAACACCGACGACAGTAAAATGCCTGATGCGCGTGTTTGGTGAAACCACTGAGAAGGCGACTTAGGTTGCGAATCAAAACAAAATGTTTTGATTCCCCGTTTGACACCAAGAGAAAATCAACCTCCCTATCTTTGGGAACTTGTCTTTAACTCACGTAACGTGGGAAGTACCCCTTTTCATTTGCGAAAATATTTATAGACAAATTGTTCGCCTCCTCAAAACGTTTAAGTTTAAACGAATCGAGTTCAAATGGGAATGTAATTCCACACAAGTTTAGTTCATTCTCGTACTGTTGATAATGGGCGATACGAGATGGGTTGCCCATGGAACTAACTAACGCTAGGGACGGTCCGCACCAATAGAACTTACATTAGTCTCTCTGAAAAACATTCGTTGATAAACCCTCCCGCTTTTAAATCCCCCCTCCTAAAATTTGGTGATTCAAAACGGAAATAAGGTAATTCTTAACGCCACCTATAATTTAGTTTTCGTACTAATATACGGGATCCGCAGTAGAAGTCGTCCGCTATGCTAGGCGTAGCTTAACCATGGCGTAACCTTTGTGTAAATTGTGCTACTATGGAACTAACTAACGCTTAGAAATTCATTTTATCCCTAACTTTTAAACATAATTTATTTACGGAACTAAGTATTTAACACTTTAAAGGTTGTACCGTTGTTTTTAAAATAATTATAAATATGGATATGTGTGTATAGTGGTTGTAGAAGTGACAATCGCCAAGCTCATAAATAGTACATGAGATATGCAGAGTTTATCGCTTTTCCTAAACCTAAGCATAATTATGAAATAGCAGACTGCTTTTAAGGTTTTTTGTTACCCCCCCCCCGCCCTTTTAAAAATTGAATCACTTTTCCGGTTCGCACCAAAATCTCGCTAGGGTGCGTTGTCACCGAACATTTCTCAGATATTCACGCTTGCGGACCGTCCTTAGCGTTAGTTAGTTCCATGGGTTGCCTACAACTGGGTGGATTTTGGCAATAATCGACCATAAAAAACACTTATTGTCACGCATATCTTTCGGTTTAACGTTCACGGTAGGTAGCCCTTTTGTTTTCAATTACAGACGGTAATTGGAAATACGTTCCACCTACTAGCGGTAGGTATTGGATAATGTTAATTTGAATGTATAAAATACGGTCAATCTCCCAACCACTCCCCTTAGACTCGAGTGCATTCAAAGTTTCGACTATTTTATCCCGACTGGCGTTGACCTGTCGCGGAATAACGTCTGGTGATATAGTGGCGTGTGTAAACCCACGAAAGTACGGACTAATTTCAGTCACAGCGCCCGTGTTCCGTAACTCACGCGTGTATCTCGCGTGTACAACAAGGTACCATTTAATACCTTTCTTCTCACTCAGTTTGTTTCTTACGTAACCCTCTAGCTTTCCTCTATGTTCGTTTATGAACAAAATAGGGTCCGTTACGCTATATAAAAATTCTATGCGGTTTGCTTCTCCATTAAATTTGCTTGTAAAGGGAGGAATGGGTAAGGCTCTATGTCTAGAAGGTGGACTTTGATTGGGTCTAAAATGAGGGGTTCTGGTAAGATTTGTAAGATCTAGAGAGGGAAAGTTATTTATCTCTTGTTCTCTTTGGGTAAGGGGAAACAAAGGGATCTCAATTTTTCTTGAAAGGAAGTTTCTTGTTCATCGTTTTGTCGAAATGGAGGGAAAAGAGCGTCTTTCTCAAGTCTCGTTGTCCTCTCAATAGCGGGAGTGTGTAATTCTTTCGCTATAGTATTAGAAGGTTCTTGCGAAAGAGGGTCATCGTTTATTGGGGGAGGTAGAGTGACTTTCTTCATTCTTTCATGATTAATTGGGTCATAAGGGGTTGACGTTAATATAGGTCTTGGGGTAATTCTTTCCGTTGGGCAATTATAATATTCTTTTCTCTTGGAATGACTTTTCAAACGATAAGGGGGTTTTCATTATCTGAATGTTCGCTGGAACTTTTCGATGAAGATGGGGAATATTTCCGATCTTCTAAGCCTTTCAAACTGTCCCGTAGCGCTTCCAGCGTTTTGGAAAATACCCGTTGTGAGTCAATGTTTTGCCGTACCAAATGTCGTACTTCATCGTCCTGGGTTTTGTCGGTAGGGGAACGTTGGGCGGAAACCACTAAGTTTTTAACGCCATTTATCAAAATATTTAAAATCGTATCTCTGAATATTCATATCGATACCACACTTACGATAATGGATATATACAGGAATAGATCTGACGAGTCAAGGGTTATTTGCGTCATTGTGATTGCTCAAATTTCTTTTTATTTATATTTTTTTTCAGTTGACCTATCTTAACACATTTAACATAATCAGACTTTGCTCTTTAACGATTAGAAATCCTTAAACTTGATAAGATTTCTCAGTTTCGAATCCTGCCGACTGCGCCAATTTATAAGCCTTTTTGTTCGAAGGTAATAAAGTTTAGATCTTTGGTAGGGGGAAAATCATAAAGATCCAACCTTCGTTACTTCACACCCTTGGTCCAACCTCGAGTATACTCATTAAGGGAATCATTGCAGTTAGTAGTGGCGAGTGAGTTATAAAAATAAACGGGGTGGCTCATAAAATTTTTGGACCAAAAGCGTATCCGCGTTTTGTATGTCAAAAGAGTCAAATAAGATCAGTTGCAAAGAATCAATATTTATTAAGATAGAAAAAGATAACTTTGGACCTAAAAACTTATGTTTAAACCTATTCTGGTAGGGGATATTAATTTCATTAGTTTTACTTACATCTTAAATTTCTCTCGAATTTATAACCTTGATTAGCAATGACTGGAGTTCCCGGGGTCTTAATTTCTTTTAGGGTAATACCTCCTTCTGCCATTTACTTGAAAATATTTAAGTTAGGACCAAATGTAAATTTAGCGCATGCATTAAAATTAACTTTTCTTTAAAAAAATCTTTTGTAAGGGGTCATTAAGGGGATTATTTCTTAATTATTCATCAATGTCGAAATAATAAAATTGACAATTCTCAATTGCAAACAATTTTCCGTTAAAGTTTCTATTCAAAAAATTGATCTTAGATTGTTTCTTACGGTTTTTTGGAGTCCGATGAAGATATATAATATTTCTCTTTTTTTTCTTTCGCGCACTTTCACGCACTAGGAATGTCCGTACTCCGGTAGGGGTAAAGAATTACGGTATGATAAAATTTAGTGTGATCCGAGGTTTAACCGCACAGGGCTTCGCCGTGATATTTTTATCTCGAATGTCGTGAAGAGCCCCCGGAATGGGCTTTTATCCTTTTTACCAATGGGTTCTGAGGCAGTAGATTCTGGACGAATCACGAGGCATCTTGATGACGTTATGAGTTTAAAACTAGAACTTTCTGGAAAACCCATGCACGTAGTTTACGTAGGCCAATGCTTGAATTGAAAATACTGCTCTGGTTTGGCACGTGTTAATGCTGTAGCCTGGTACGGGGATTTTGCAACTTTCTGGAGTTTAATGTCAATCGTGATATATGACTTCTACTCTATTTAGTTTGGAAACTTGGAATTTCACGGGCTAGTGTAATAATTCAAGGTATAGTGTTAGGGATGTTATATTAATTATTACAAATTAAGCACAAGAGTAATTAATGTAATTTAAATATTATTGAGTCATGTAAAGGGAAAGCGATCCGTGTAATTTAGGTAGGAGGTATTAAATCAATCTTTATTTAGGATATTAAGGTTAGGTTTATTTAATTCTTCAATTTATTATGTGGAAGGAAACTCTTATCCAAATTTTAATATGAAAATCATAAACGAGAAAAACAATATTTAAACAATTAAATTTAATTAAATGAAAGATATTTCGTCTCAGATAGAGTCAAAGAATATTGGTTATTAATTAGGAGAAGGACTTTATTTATAACAAAATTGTTCAATTGGCGATTGAATGAGAACAGAAATACAGACGTGGCTCTACATGGGATCTCAGAACTTTTAACGGCGGAGAGGGCACGAGGCGAGGCTAGGCCCATTTTTGTACATGTTAATATTTTTCATAGGATTTCTTTAAAAGTTGAAACGTTTTTTCGGTAAGCAATTTAAAACGGAAAAATGAGATAAAACCGCTAATTTTTCTAAACAAAAAGAAACACAGCTAGCCACTATGTTAAGCCTAGATGTATATTTCGCGTCTTTTGAAACTTCCCAAGTATTCCTCCGCGCATGCTCAATTGCTCATATGCTCGTTGGAATTTCGGAAATCCGAATGCTGCGAATTACGTGTG
This sequence comes from Phalangium opilio, assembly GCF_054372755.1. Lineage (NCBI taxonomy): Eukaryota > Metazoa > Arthropoda > Arachnida > Opiliones > Phalangiidae > Phalangium > Phalangium opilio. The sequence goes on along the minus strand of NW_028324200.1, from coordinate 1,324,881 downwards.
TGCAGTTGAAAAAAATTATCCGATGCGTAAGATCCGTGCGGTCCGTCCGATGATGTTAGATGTGCGCTTGCCTTTAGTTACATCGAAATGGTCAATACAAATATTTTAGGTCGAAGCCAAATTTGATGATGCCTTTATAAGTTTTTTATGCATTCAATATAATGAAGGTTAGTATCCACATGGTTTTAAAAGTATTTTTTGAAGCTCCAAAATATTTCTGCAGTGAGTACGCAGGTTGAAATAGCGAGACGCATTAGCCGCAAAAAATGACCCACTGACAACTTTGACAGTCAAAGGTGATATTTCCTCGGGAGATCGTCTCCATTGTGACATCTCATAAATAATTTGCATGGCCCTTGGGTATTGATTTATAGTGCGTAATCTTGTGCTCCATGATATTCAAGATTCTATGAGTAATATAGAAATTCAATCCATATTTTTGGCTTTTAAAATAGACCTTATTCAAAAAGAAGGAGGCCACCTTATCGTCTGCTTGATATATGTTAAGACGGAAACTCCGGAATTTATGTGGAGCCTAAGACGTTAGATAGAGCTTCAAAGATACCAGTCCACCAAAGCCCATTGTTTGAAGCCATATTCAACGTCTTTCGATCCTTACGACGTAGTCTTAAATGGATAATGAAATGATCTAACAACCATTATTTTCGATTTAAAATGATAAAACAAAACGTAAACGAAACTTACCTAACACACCATGGATTAACTAACGCTAACTAGCCTTAACATCCTTTTGTTTAGTGGAGTCTAAATTTACGTTTACACTATATAACGTGGAAATTAGGGTGGCGAAGCGGTTAGCTCTTTCGCCTCGCATCAGGAGGATCCCGGGTTCGGTCCCGGATTGTGACACCGGGGAAAATCATGGAACAAATCCTTCTGCGTTGAGTTTTTAAGTTCTCTCCCCACTTGTTAAAAGGAGTTTTCCTCCGCGGTCTAACCCGATTTCTCCTTTCCATCAAAACTTGCAGAGGTTAACGGTAGTAGTTAGTATAGGGCGCTGTGGGTTAGCTGTGGCATAGGGGCTAGCCACCACCCTCCTATGCATTGTAAAAGGGCCCACCTCTAAATAAGCCACACGCGTAGTGTGGAAATCCTTTCAAAGACAAAAGCTTTGATTATTATTATATAAATGTAGTAAAGCTGAATTAAAAAGTAAACACCCAATTTGAAATAATAATATCAAAAGATGTTTCTGGAATATTGAGATGAGACAGAGCTTTATAGCTACACAACTACAAAAAGAATCGTAATGCCGAAACATATTTAAAATATTTTCATTTAGAATTCTGCAAAAAGAAATTGTTATCATTATGTAAGAGATCTTTTCATCGTACTCAATGTAGATTAACTTTGATACGCTTATGGTGTTTGAATTCAGATGCAATGTTCATTACTCGTTCTATATTAACTTCGATATGCGTATAGTGTTTCAATTCAGATGAAATCTTCATTACTCGTTCTACATAAAATCCTACTTGTGTCACTTCAAAGAAAGAAGTTTATCTTAAATAATTAAATAAATATAATTGATTATAATTATTTTATTCGTCAGTATTTTACATTAACTATAGATAAGTGGATTTAAGAAACTTTATTCCTAAAATAATTTTAAACAAAGCTATTGTTTACGTTTCACTTCTAGCGAACACCTATTTCAGAACTTTTTTAAATTTAGGGTGTATATGGCGATTGATTCACGTTAAGGAATAAGAAAATGCGTAATTCCGTGAACCTTTGGTGGAAGCCCATTATGTTCAAGTAATAGTAATCCAGAAGAGCTTATTTTTGGAATCATTGAAGATATCCCTATTTTTGAAAAGAAAAATACTCGAGCCGAACGTAAAACTAACGCAGAAATGATGGGTTATCTTAAATATCACCGCAAATTGTTAAAAAGCAGTTCCCAGAGGTCGAATCAGACAATGACCTCAATCCTTACGCGATTATCGCGGCTATTGTAGCGATATCAGAAACTTTCGAGGATATAAGCAGAATATTAAAACTGCTTACGCACTCAAAGTCTTCCTGTTATCTAAATAACCTATTGGAATGTTTCTATTACTTGGCGTGCATTTATTATTTCGCCACGTTGAAACACAAAGTCGGGAAAGGGTAAGATTACAATTTTTACGTCTGGGGTAAATTCAACCGGAAATGAAATTCTCCATCGATTTTAGCATTCATTATAGGCTGTATTATGCCTGATTCGTGGTTTGAAACCCAGAAAGATATGCAAATTGCTAGACGGAGTAATGTTGGACAGCAATGCATTGATAAATACGTGTATTTTAACTTGTTGTCTTAGGACTATAGGGTATTGAAGTGAAAAGAACAGGGGTGTAAAACTGCCTTCCATCTTGCTTTTTGGCGCCTGCGCTTTAGTCTCTTTGTATCTTGAGAGTGCGCGGAGACTGATGGCTTGTACGTGCCGATCCCGAGGGTTGGTAACTTTGACGAGCCCCTTTTTTACGTTGAAAAGGTCTATTATCCCCCATCCAATCAAATCTATGTATATGTAAAAAGGCTAAGTGGGTGTAGTTATACGCGAGGGCAAAGCTATAAATCTTGTAAGATAACATGGTAATCTGTTCACATTTATGCCATTGTCTGACGCATCGATACCCTTAGTTACCGAGTCTGAAAATTACCACATAAATATATTATGAATTTCAATGCATTAAAGATGGGAGAACGCGTCTAATCAGTCAACAGATCCGTATCATAAACCACGAGCTAGCTCTAAATCAAATCGTTAAAATTGTTGCTTATGCCGAAATCGGTAAAACATCGACTTTAGTTCAATACACCAAAAAACGTCCGAATTAATTTATTTTAATGATGATTTGTAGATAGTAGGGTTAATAAATGCTGCAGTTTTTGCATTGGGAATTGTAGATGCATACAAATCCCGCGTAAAAGAAACCAGACAAACATTGAATTCCTTCTCAATTAAAAAAATTAATGGATAATTATTAATTAATTTTCTTGTGATTATTTAATATTATTATTGTTTTTAATCATTTATAATAATAAATAACAATAACTAACAAATATTGCTACAAAAAAATTAATGTTTTTAAATTAAAATTAAAATTGTAATTTATACAATGAATAAAGGTGTTTTTTAATTTTTTATTTATTATTTTAAAGTTTAATTTTATTTTTTTCCAGGAATTGTTTGTTACTTTTGGAATGGTTTCAAATATGTATTGAACAATTTAATTTAACCCTCTTCCCTTCCATCTTCTTAAGGCTTTAGTGGTTGCATTCCCTTTAAAGCATTCCAAGCGAGCCTTTTCTTGTACAAACCAATGAAGTTTACTTTGTTCGAAAATTTTGTTCACTTTTGCTGGAAAATTTTGAAACTGAAGTTAGGCCTAGCAATTTTGTCATTATTCCACTTACGGGAAAAAAACCTGAAAAACGCACCAAAATATATGAGGAAATTCATGGGTCTAGTTCCATATAAGAGCTTGGGCCTGGCTGTTCCTTTTCATTAATTTCTTCTTTTTTTTCGCCACTTTTTTAAAAAATAAAACTTCATTACCATTAACTTATAGCAGAAGCTAGATTTAAATCAATAACAGTTGCGCCGAGAAACGTTAGGAATAGCCGGGAGTGTGGCGCACTTCGGTAAGCCAAGCTTCTGGGTTTAAGGGCATACGACACATGTCGGCGATCCTACCCTATAGGTGCCGACTGCCCCGTGTCCGCCGGAGGTGACTTGACCCCCACACCCCTTCCGTCACCTCCCGCGTAAACCTCATTTCCTTCCCTGATTATTCACATACTGAAACCTGAATAATCGCATCCTTGTCGCGGACACATTGAAACCCCCTCAAAAATAACGTTAGGAATCCGCGATAAGTTTAAATAAGTATTTAAATCACATTTTTTTTCCGGGAAATTCCCCATTTTTTGCCACTTGTACAAATGTTTCTTTCCTCAGTGCCATTGTTCCGGCGGCCTCCAACGTAAAAATTTATCGTTACCTGGGACACCTGGCATCCTTGGAAACTTATGGTTTCCTCAATTTTTTTGAGGTTTTCCCCCATATTTCTTAATTCTTTCTCCATTTTTGTAAGGAGCGAAGGCACTCGGCGTTGCCCGTCAGCCCGTCGGGACATTTCTTGCTACTTTTCATGCGGACATTATTCCATAAAGAAGGGTTTTAAGTTTTTGGCCGCCATTTAAAAAGATGGCAACAAATCGAACCCGAAAGACCATTCAGCCCGTTTACAGGTTAAAGGAAATTTTTTTTCCGGGAAATTCCCCATTTTTTTGCCACTTGTACAAATGTTTCTTTCCTCAGTGCCATTGTTCCGGCGGCCTCCAACGTAAAAATTTATCGTTACCTGGGACACCTGGCATCCTTGGAAACTTATTGTGTCCTCAATTTTTTTGAGGTTTTCCCCCCATATTTCTTAATTCTTTCTCCATTTTTGTAAGGAGCGAAGGCACTCGGCGTTGCCCGTCAGCCCGTCGGGACATTTCTTGCTACTTTTCATGCGGACATTATTCCATAAAGAAGGGTTTTAAGTTTTTAGCCGCCACTTAAAAAGATGGCAACAAATCGAACCCGAAAGACCATTCAGCCCGTCTCCAGGTTAAAGGAATTTTTTTTCCGGGAAATTCCCCATTTTTTTGCCACTTGTACAAATGTTTCTTTCCTCAGTGCCATTGTTCCGGCGGCCTCCAACGTAAAAATTTATCGTTACCTGGGACACCTGGCATCCTTAGAAACTTATTGTTTCCTCAATTTTTTTGAGGTTTTCCCCCATATTTCTTAACTCTTTCTCCATTTTTGTAAGGAGCGAAGGCACTCGGCGTTGCCCGTCAGCCCGTCGGGACATTTCTTGCTACTTTTCATGCGGACATTATTTCATAAAGAAGGGTTTTAAGTTTTCGGCCGCCATTTAAAAAGATGGCAACAAATCGAACCCGAAAGACCATTCAGCCCGTTTACAGGTTAAAGGAAATTTTTTTTCCCGGAAATTCCCCATTTTTTTTGCCACTTGTACAAATGTTTCTTTCCTCAGTGCCATTGTTCCGGCGGCCTCCAACGTAAAAATTTATCGATACCTGGGACACCTGCCATCCTTGGAAACTTATTGTTTCCTCAATTTTTTTGAGGTTTTACCCCATATTTCTTAATTCTTTCTCCATTTTTGTAAGGAGCGAAGGCACTCGGCGTTGCCCGTCAGCCTGTCGGGACATTTCTTGCTACTTTTCATGCTGGCATTATTCCATAAAGAAGGGTTTTAAGTTTTTAGCCGCCACTTAAAAAGATGGCAACAAATCGAACCCGAAAGACCATTCAGCCCGTCTTCAGGTTAAAGGAAATTTTTTTTCCGGGAAATTCCCCATTTTTTGCCACTTGTACAAATGTTTCTTTCCTCAGTGCCATTATTCCGGCGGCCTCCAACGTAAAAATTTATCGATACCTGGGACACCTGCCATCCTTGGAAACTTATTGTTTCCTCAATTTTTTTGAGGTTTTACCCCATATTTCTTAATTCTTTCTCCATTTTTGTAAGGAGCGAAGGCACTCGGCGTTGCCCGTCAGCCCGTCGGGACATTTCTTGCTACTTTTCATGCGGACATTATTTCATAAAGAAGGGTTTTAAGTTTTTGGCCGCCATTTAAAAAGATGGCAACAAATCGAACCCGAAAGACCATTCAGCCCGTTTACAGGTTAAAGGAAATTTTTTTTCCCGGAAATTCCCCATTTTTTTTGCCACTTGTACAAATGTTTATTTCCTCAGTGCCATTGTTCCGGCGGCCTCCAACGTAAAAATTTATGGATACCTGGGACACCTGCCATCCTTGGAAACTTATTGTTTCCTCAATTTTTTTGAGGTTTTACCCCATATTTCTTAATTCTTTCTCCATTTTTGTAAGGAGCGAAGGCACTCGGCGTTGCCCGTCAGCCTGTCGGGACATTTCTTGCTACTTTTCATGCTGGCATTATTCCATAAAGAAGGGTTTTAAGTTTTTAGCCGCCACTTAAAAAGATGGCAACAAATCGAACCCGAAAGACCATTCAGCCCGTCTCCAGGTTAAAGGAATTTTTTTTTCCGGGAAATTCCCCATTTTTTTGCCACTTTTACAAATGTTTCTTTCCTCAGTGCCATTGTTCCGGCGGCCTCCAACGTAAAAATTTATCGTTACCTGGGACACCTGGCATCCTTAGAAACTTATTGTTTCCTCAATTTTTTTGAGGTTTTCCCCCATATTTCTTAATTCTTTCTCCATTTTTGTAAGGAGCGAAGGCACTCGGCGTTGCCCGTCAGCCCGTCGGGACATTTCTTGCTACTTTTCATGCGGACATTATTTCATAAAGAAGGGTTTTAAGTTTTTGGCCGCCATTTAAAAAGATGGCAACAAATCGAACCCGAAAGACCATTCAGCCCGTTTACAGGTTAAAGGAAATTTTTTTTCCGGGAAATTCCCCATTTTTTTGCCACTTGTACAAATGTTTCTTTCCTCAGTGCCATTGTTCCGGCGGCCTCCAACGTAAAAATTTATCGATACCTGGGACACCTGCCATCCTTGGAAACTTATTGTTTCCTCAATTTTTTTGAGGTTTTACCCCATATTTCTTAATTCTTTCTCCATTTTTGTAAGGAGCGAAGGCACTCGGCGTTGCCCGTCAGCCCGTCGGGACATTTCTTGCTACTTTTCATGCGGGCATTATTCCATAAAGAAGGGTTTTAAGTTTTTAGCCGCCACTTAAAAAGATGGCAACAAATCGAACCCGAAAGACCATTCAGCCCGTCTCCAGGTTAAAGGAAATTTTTTTTCCGGGAAATTCCCCATTTTTTTGCCACTTGTACAAATGTTTCTTTCCTCAGTGCCATTGTTCCGGCGGCCTCCAACGTAAAAATTTATCGATACCTGGGACACCTGGCATCCTTGGAAACTTGTTGTTTCCTCAATTTTTTTGAGGTTTTCCCCCATATTTCTTAATTCTTTCTCCATTTTTGTAAGCCTAAATCAATAAAGGAAATATTATTTTTTTTTTAAATTTATAGTCATTACTTCCCAAGTATTTTGGAAAAGGTGACAATAAACAAGCTAATTAGCAATTAATTTGAAGTAAAACATACAATTTTGGAAAAGGGGGAAATTTATTCAGTTGACAAGATATTTAAATAGGACGAAGTTTGAGCGGAGCCTGTTTGTATCGTTCACAAGAGCGTGTCTCTTACTTTGATTCGCTGTATAAAATAACTCGTCCATTAAGTCTGATCTTTTATACTAAATGGGTGTTGTCTTTTCTAGCTTTAAGTCAAAGAGAACTATTCTTTAATGTAAGGGGTGTGAATAGCTCGTTCTCATTACACTTAAACAGAGTCATATTACTTATTATCGTTACTGTGGTATGGATTTATTAATTTTCATTCGTATATCTTTTATTTTTAAACCTTCAACCATATCTGCTTCTCTTTAGTTTTATCCAACTAGTTCGAGTGAAACCTTGGGTCAAGATTAAACTTAGTTATAAACAATTTACAAAATTTTCCCATCGCCGATGAACGCCTTTATTTTTCATCATTATATCTATACATATACAGCGATATTAAATTTTTCCAAGTCTTCAACCATATCTCTTTATTTTATCCAGTTACTCGTTCATTTATAACCATAGGGCTAAATTATGTTATCGACAATTTATAACTAACTTGTCCTATCACCGATGAACGCCTTTATTTGCGTCATTAAGTCTGTATAGATACAATAATATTGAATTTCATCTTTCATTTTCTAAACCTTAAATGATATCTGTTTCTCTTAATTTATTATCCAACTCGTTGTAAAGCTTAGGGATAAAATTAGTTATGGACAATTTTATAACTAACTTGTCCTATCGCCGACAAAGGCCTTTATTTACGTTATTTTATATATGAAAAATAGGGATTCTCTTCAACACAGCGCTGTCAATACCATTAAACGTATTCGCGACATCTTGCTTAGTCAATTTTCTGATAGTAATATCTTTCTAGCGCAATGACCGAGTAACGGATAACATGTAGACGTAAAGAAAATCGTCTCGAGTGAAATTCGAGACGTTAACAGATAATAAATAAGTTAACATACGTTACATAAGCGAACACTCTCTTATCTAAGTCTGGCGATTACGTCACGACTAAAGAGAGACAAGTTCACGCCCTTAACCGTTTAACCAATTAACAAAGACCTAATCAATTAACGACCCCCACTATCGACCAATAAACGAAGTCAGAGAAACCCACCCGGATAAAAAACCGACTTTTCCAACATTCTAGACTCACGCGTGAGTCACTCTATAACGCATAGTGTGTAAGAAGATATCCATTAGAAGTCACTGCTCTCTTCAAGGCGAATAACCGAGATAAAGAGAGCACTCTCTTATCAGACAAACTCTGTCTGACGATTACGTCACGACTAAAGAAGTTCACGCCCTTAACCAATTAACAAAGACCTAATCAATTGGCGACCCCCACTATCGACCAATAAACGAAGTCAGAGAAACCCACGCGGATAAAAAACGGTTTTCCCCCGCGCTAGACTCACGCGTGAATTCTCGCGCGAGTCTAGCGCGCTAGAAGGCTTGCGGCACACTTAAATGACCTAATTAACACTCCATATTTCGGTGGGTTTACTACTGTTGCATAGACTTTCGAAGGCCTCTTGAACCATTCTTGAGTCCGACGTGCAATATTGCATACCTTCTTAATTTTATATAACATTCAAATATTTTGCAAAAGTTCAATTTTTATTGAAAACTGAAATAGTTGAAAATGTGTGCTAGTCGGGACCACCTCTGATAGAACAAAACCAAAGTTTCATAGATTTTCGAAGGCTTCTTGTACCATTCTTGAGTGCGACGTGCAATATTGCATACCCTCTTAATTTTATATAACATTCAAATGTTTTCCAAAAGTTGAATGTTTATTGAAAACTGAAATAGTTGAGAATGTGTCCGAGTCGGGACCACCTCTGATATAACAAAACCAAAGTTTCATAGATTTTCGAACGCTTCTCAGACCATTCTTGAGCTCGACGTGCAATATATGTATCTGTAACTGTATTTCAGGTTAATTTTATGTAACATTTAAATATTTTGCAAAAGTTCAATGTACATTGAAAACTGAAATAGTTGAAAATGTGTACGAGTCGGGACCACCTCTGATAGAACAAAACCAAAGTTGCATAGACTTTCGAAGGCTTCCTGTACCATTCTTGAGTGCGACGTACAATATTGCATACCCTCTTAATTTTATATAACATTCAAATATTTTCCAAAGTTCAATGTTTATTGAAAACTGAAATAGTTGAGAATGTGTCCGAGTCGGGACCACCTCTGATATAATAAAACCAAAGTTGCATAGATTTTCGAACGCTTCTCAGACCATTTTTGAGCTCGACGTGCAATATATGTATCAGTTACTGTATATCCTCTTAATTTTATGTAACATTTAGATATTTTGCAAAAGTTCAATGTACATTCAAAACTAAAATAGTTGAAAATGTGTACGAGTCGAGACCACCTCTGATAGAACAAAACCAAAGTTGCATAGACTTTCGAAGGCTTCCTGTACCATTCTTGAGTGCGACGTACAATTTTGCATACCCTCTTAATTTTATATGACATTCAAATATTTTCCAAAGTTCAATGTTTATTGAAAACTGAAATAGTTGAGAATATGTTCGAGTCGGGACCACCTCTGATATAATAAAACCAAAGTTGCATAGATTTTCGAACGCTTCTCAGACCATTCTTGAGCTCGACGTGCAATATATGTATCTGTAACTGTATTTCAGGTTAATTTTATGTAACACTTAAATATTTTCCAAAAGTTTATGTACATTGAAAACTGAAATAGTTGAAAATGTGTCCGAGTCGGGACCACCTCTGATAGAACAAAACTAGAGTTAAATAGATTTTCGAACGCTTCTCAGACCATTCTTGAGCTCGACGTGCAATATTGCATACCTTCTTAATTTTATATAACATTCAAATACTTTCCAAAAATTCAATGTACATTGAATACTAAAATAGAAGAGAGTGTTTCCGAGTCGTTACCACCTCTGATAGATCAAAACTAAAGTTGTATAGATTTTCAAAGGCTTCTTGGACCATTCTTGAGTGCGACGTGCAATATTGGATACCCTCTTAATTTTATATAACATTCAAATATTTTCCTAAAGTTCAATGTACATTGAAAACTGAATGGGTGCTGGGGATGCGGTGGCGGGCGAAATGGGTGGCAGGCGGAGAAGATGTTGGCGATGCGTGGCAGGCGAAATGGGTGCTGGCGATGCGGTGGCAGACGAAATGGGTGTTGGCCATGCGGTGGCAGGCGAAATGGGTGTTGGCGATGCGGTGGCAGGCGAAATGGGTGTTGGCGATGCGGTGGCAGGCGAAATGGGTGCTGGCGATCCGGTGGCAGGCGAAGAAGATGTTGGTGATGCGGTGGCTGGCGAAATGGACGCTGGCGATCCGGTGGCAGGCGGGGAAGATGTTGGCGATGCGTGACAGGCGAAATGGGTGTTGGCGACGCGGTGGCAGGCGAAATGGGTGCTGGCGACGCGGTGGCAGGCGAATAGGGTGCTGGCGATTTGGTGGCAGGCGAAATGGTTGCTGGCTATCCGGTGGCAGGCGCAGTGGGTGCTTGCTTGAGTCTCCTTTTTGCCTCGCGCCGTTTCTCGCTGCCGTATCACTTTTTTTGCTTGTTCAGCACTTGCTGGTAGAGCTCTTCACCAGTTAATTTATTTGTTGGAATCTTCATTAGTAACGTCATTAAAGAGAATTGGTGAGTACGTAATGATTCATCAAATAATTAGTACTTATAATTGAATTAGCGTCACTCGTTTCTTGAAATTCTTCTTCACCGGGCCAAGGAGAAATTGAAGAGTAGAAATGGTAGCTAGCTGTGATGTGAACTCCCACACGGGTGAACATGGTGGGTTGAAAAAGTGGGGATCGCATCCTAGTAGAACGTTTACCCAAGTTCTACGTTACCATAGAAACCAAACCTCTAGCCAGTACCCTGTAGCTCACGCCATCTAGTGCCGCGGTTTGGAGATATAATTATAAAATAGAAAAAGGCTTAGTTTTGGGTTTGGCAATGTCGTCATCTGTCTTTGATTGAAAGATTTTCCAACAAATTTTTAATGTGAAAATGGGAAAATATTGTGTGTACAAAAGTTTTAAAAACTACAACACGTCAGATGAGTCCCGTAGTCAAGGCATAAAATATTATCCAGTTCCAAAACCAAGGAAAAACTATTTCAAATGTATGCGGTGGCTTATGGCAATAAACCGTGAGGATATAAGAACTCATAATGATGTTAAGTCACATCATTATGTCTGCTCTATGCATTTTATTGGTGGGAATGGGCCCACAGATGATTATCCTGGTCCCTACAATGATAACCTGCAGGTAGGGAATTGTTTTAGTCTAAAATTGTAGTACTAAAATTACAATCATAACCATTTATGAAAGGCGAACATTACTTTGGAAAGCAGTTCTTATTCAAATTCTCAGCAAGCGCAAGGAATAGGCAAGTTTCCTAATAGTTAACCTAGGTTGTGCATATTTTAACAGGGTTCAAATTTTTCAAGTTGTTCGAAATTCAGCTACAGGTGATTATATCTATGGCCTAGGCCTGCTATCTGATAAGAATTTTGGAACACCGTTAAATATAACTGAGCCAATGGTAGAAAATGAAGAATCTTCTGAAAATAGTACAGTTTGGGCTACAACTTCTACATTAGCGCTGAGTGGAACAACTCCAGTTTTAGATCAACCTTCAAATTTCACAAATACAGAAACTGCATCATTTTTGATAAATGAGCGCACCTCGGAATCAGAGTGCCTTACACTTCAAATGGAAGTATATTCTCAGAAAAAACTTAGATACATGTGATTGGTCCTTGGAAATTTTGCACGAATCTGAAGTCAATGTACATGGTTTAAAATGCCTAAGATTTAGAAGAAGTGGGAATAGTTTATATGTAGTTGAATTATCGAAAAATCTTACACCAAACATTTTTTGCAATACAATAATTCCTGCCGATCATTTGGTTTTCTCGTCGAGTTCTGTAAAATTCAGCAACTCCATTACGTGTTTCAAAGATCTGCCGGATGTCTTACTTGAAATTGAAAATTGGCAAACTTGCCAAGGCATTGATGGAGAATTGTTTACGTATTTTAAAGACAAAAATCTTAAGCCTGTATATGTTTGCATGGTATCCCAATCAATTCGATCCCAAAATTGTGAGAAACTATTTCTTAGCCAATTTTCAAGACTTTGTCGGTCTTGCCCGAAAACGAAGATTGTTTTTGGTAATCGAAAACGAAGAGTAAAATTCTTTGAAAAACGTGCCAATTTTCGTTACATCACGGGAGAGCAGATGAAAGACAGAGTTAAAATATTAAATAAGAAAATAAGGCGTTAAAAAAGGAATAATGTATTGGAATTGAAGGTAAAGAAGAGCTTAAAAAGGACGCAATTTTTATGTCTGAAGAGGCAAGTCTTGATTTTGAAGAAATAATCAGAAAAAATCCATTTGAGAGCAAATTGGTTTTCCAAAAGTTATTGATGAGCGAACAATTGAAATTACTCCAAAGCTAAAAATCCAGGCCAGAAAGTGGCATCCAGCAATAATACAGTGGTGTATTTCGATAAAAGCTAGGTATCCTTGTGCATACGAAGCCGTGCGTCAAGTAATTGCATTGCCTTCTCAGCGAACTCTTTATAATTACTCTGTGGACTTAACTACAAAAAGTGGATTTAACGATGCCAGTCTCTTGGAAATGAGAGGAAAAATTGATATAGAAAATATGGACGAACACCAAAAGTATTTCACGTTAATCCTTGACGAAATTCAAATAAAACAGGAACTGGCATTCAACAGCAGTACAGGAGAATTAATTGGAGCTTCAAATCTTAATGAATTCCGAAATAAAGTGATTGAATTAGAAAATAACATTAAAGGAAAGGTTGAAATTGCAAACATAAACTTGGCAAATCACATTCTTTAGTTCATGGTCAGAGGACTGACGACCAATTTTAAGTATCCATTCGCGTTTTTTCCTTGTGGAAATCTACACGCAGAAGAGTTATATTCCTTAATTTGGGAGGGTATCGAGAGTTTACAGACAGCGGGATTTCGAATTCTCGTTGTGGTATGTGATAAAGCTTCCACGAATATGAAATTAATTAAAATTTGTACGGAGATTGATAGAGAAGTAAACAATCACAGAGTGGGGTATAAAACCAAAAATCCTTTCAATAACGGTGAACCCTTGTATTTCGTGTCGGATGTTTGTCACATAAAACATCTAAAAATGGACTAAACAACAGTGGTAAAATGAAGAAACACAAAGATGGTTCAGTTAAACCAATCAGACTTTTTAAAAAAATTGGAAAACATTTGCTATGGCAGCATATAGTTGATGCTTATGAAATTGATTCAAAGTCCTTGCTAAGGTTAGCGCCTGAGTTGACATACAATCATGTGTATCCTAATGCACACAGTTGTATGAGAGTAAAGCTTTCAACCCAAATCCTGAGCAGTACTATCGCCAACGCTGTCGAGCAATTGGTTGGAGATAAAGCGGAAGAGACATCTTGAATATTTCTAACACCTACGCATTCTTTACAAAGAAGGAACCTGAATTAGAACCATTCAAGAACTTAACCGACAGGCGTTTTAACGTATTCAAGGACAAAAACTAACAAAATGTATGTAATTCCAGAAATTTTAAGAACTATAAATTATTTCTAGTGGCTAGAGGATGATTTTCTCGGTTACTTAGACGAATGGGAATCTGAAGAAAGCAAAATGGAAGTTGAAGATTTCGACAACAATAAAATGCTACTTAGTAGTAGGGAAGATCTTGAAGATTTCTATTTTCATTGTCTCTTAAAGTTGCATCAGACTGCACAAAAGGAACTATCTTATCACAGGTATATTTAAAAAATCATATGCTAGTTTTGACAAATATAACAACCCTTCCCTATCTTGAGTTGCAGTCCACTGGTGATATGCTTCGGTTGCATCACTCTTTTTAACTAAGCAGTTTCTTGAAAATTTTGGGCTTCCGTAGAGGCCAATTAATTGGTTCACTGTGTACCAGCGAATTTTTCATTTTCCAAATATTTAGAAAATAAAGTTCATTAAAAGACGTTGAGCAAAAATTGAAGTCAATACACCATGATCCTTTGGTCCAAGCATCCTAAATGGCTCCATATGTAAAAAAGACCTTTTTACTTTCTCGGCAAATTCTCCGTTTGTAAAAAGTCCGTCTTTTACTATAAAATTTTCTTTATCTAAAAGCCCCGGTTTGTCATCCATAAAAACTGTTACAAAGTCCTTCTTGTGAAAGCTCTGAAATTTTACTTTTCTTGATTTCTTCTAAAGCGTCCTAACACGAGAGATATTATTTTTAATTGGGGGCTAACCTTATAACATGACACTAAGAACTTACAACAATTGGCTTCGGCCTCCCAACAAAAGTCACCTTTTGTAAATCTGAAGAACTACAAAGAATCGCCCCTAGAGTTTCTTTTAAGTACTTTTCATCAAATTTAATGCCTGAAAAAATAATAAAATATTATATTAGCACACGCTTTATACAAATTTGTCAATAGATAGTTGGGTACTGGCAAGCTGGCTCCCAAGTTTTGTAAATATTCACTTACCTTCTTCAATCTTTTTTCGTTGGGACTTTGTGGGTTTCTTTCAATTGTATTTTTTGATATAATTATGATCTACCGAAATATCCATAATTACGCTTTTATTCTTGATTTTATTAAAGAGAAATCGGGTCTACATCTCCAATGGTAAGGAAAATGCACGTGTCAA